>NC_090925.1:1057368461-1058618461 GCF_040938575.1 Ambystoma mexicanum
CAACACTCTACCTGGTGGAAGAACACAACATCGCAGGAAACCAATGTACCACTAGAAGCTAAACTGGAAATAAACCACTTCTCAAGAAGAAGAAATCTAGACGCATGCCTTTTCCTGCTATGCACCCTTTATCTGGAATGAATTATCAATGCAGATGAGACTGACCCCCTCCATTCTACACTTCAGGAATGACCTTATTTGAAGAATATCCAGGCAATTGCTGATCTCTCCACTTATTCCTACTCCTCCTCCGGACCTGCCCCACCAAGGCCATGCATGCTCTAACCATCCCAGCATGGATTCTCTGATCTCCTCTGACCACTCCTATCAGGGAGCAGAGCCTGGGACTCTGTAGTCAGGACCTCATTGGGGCTCACACACGCTTAATAGCATGTAGAAAGAAGAAACAAACAAAAAACAAAAGACTGCAGCCTTATAGAAGGCGTCTGTTTCCTCATTGCAGGACAAAGAACCTGCAAACTACAATACCCAAGCACCCCTGGGCCAGGAACTACTTAACCAGGCCCACATTGAAGCTAAGTCTATACCCAAGTATTATTTTAGTGCCATAGAGACCAACAGGCCAAACGTGGTCACGCGTAGTTGCGAACAACAGTCCGAGCAGTGCATGTACTCAGCATATCATTTAAATACATAATTAGACACGTGTACAGGCTTTTACCGCGTTCGCGGCTAGCTTAATGCGGCTTGGCAAGTCGCAAGCCGTCACTTGCGAGAGACCGCACGATCATTCGCCCTGTGTAACGAACTTGACCTAAACCCAGCAGCAAAAGCCACAGGTGCAGTGCGGAGGCACGTGCGGCTTTAAATCCGCACGCACATGGCAGAACCCTTGCGAATGCATGCAACTAACACAGAGGCAGAAAGCAGACTCTGAAGGGGGCTTTAACCTTTGTGCATGTACAGAAGTGTTGGTTTATGAGTGTGTGTGTGAGGAAACATGCAAAGTAGTAACTCCTGCTCTCTTTGCAGCATTGAAACTGCTCCAATAAACCGGAACTGAGAGCGCGCAGGCAGGAGGCCAGCACTCACTCCAGAGATAAGTGGCTTTCTAGCCCTATGCTGTCTAGTGTGTGTAGTGCATGTCAGTGTGTATAATGTAACTGCATTTCATTATGTTTTCCCATGTTCCCTTTCCTAACCTTTTCCCCTCTCCTAAACCTCTTACCGGTTACCCTCGCAACCTGAACCCATCCAACCATCGATTCCCTAACCATCTTTCCCCACTGGGGTATCTGAGGCCTGTGTGAGCTTTCGCTTGCAGGTGCCCAGATCACAGGGGGATGGTTGGTTCGTGCCACTCCTGAACCTGGAAACCGCAAGTGTGACAACTCCTCTCTTCTGGAGTGATCACTCTCTCCCTCTCTCTCTACCCCTCAGGCCAAACCAACTCCATCACTGCCACCTATATTCGCAGTCATCCAACCCATGAAGTGTGTGTCAGCTGAGGCTTTCGCTACCACTTTCTTTCCCCCTCCTCCACCTCTGGCTGACTCACATCCTGACACAGCCCTTTCCATGCTCTACTTGTCTATCTCTGATACACTTGATGTTCTTGCCCCTGTCATGAGGATCCGCTTGCAACCCAAAGCCAGGTGCAACTCTTGGTACGACTCTGACCTAGTTACCCTTAAACGCAAGTGTAGGGTGACTGAGAGGAAATGGCGTGCTTCTTGTGCATCCTCTGACAAGCGGGCCTACCGCCTGCTCCAATTGCAATACCGGCTCCTTTTCTGCTCAAATTAGAGAGCCCATATCCAAGCCTGCATCTCTGCGGCATCTAACAACTCGGCCAAACTCTTTAAAATCTGCAAGGAGCTGGCCAACCTTGCTGAAGGCTCTACCTCTCCTGTCGCCCCCCAGGTCATCTGCTCGGCCCTTGCCTCTCATTTCATCTAAAAAACCCAGGACATCCTGTCCACTCTCTCGTCCTATCCTCCCCCTTTTCCCTCTCCGTTACCTCTGGCCCCCCTACAGCCACCTCTCCTCCCTCTTTCTCATCTTTTCCTTTGTTCTCCCCTGACGAGATTTCCAGAGAAGTCTGATCTATGAAGGTCTTGTCAAAACAGGTTCTTGCCTGTTCGTCCAAAACCTTCAAGGGCCACATTGACACCCTTGCTCCTGCCCTGGCCGACTTCTGCAACCACGCCTTCGCCTCTGGAGCCTTCCCCTCCCCTCTGAAGCACTCTCTTGTGCACCCTCTTCTCAAAACACCCACTGCTGACCCTTCTTACCCGGCTAACTACCGCCCGATCTCTATCACTCCTTTCCTGGGCAAACTCCTGGAAAAGCTGGCCATCTCCCAGCTTAATCTTCACACTGATTCTTTTGGTTGTCTCCATGACCATCAGTCTGGCTTCAGAGCTGCCAGAAGCACGGAAATTGCTCTCCTGAACATCCGTGAAGACCTGCTCTCCAACCTTGATTCTAATATCCCATCTGTCCTCATCCTACTTAATCTTTCTTCTGCCTTTGACACGGTCAACCATGTCATCCTGCTCAATCGCCAACGTGATAATCTAGGTATCACTGATCAGGGCCTGGCCTGGCTGACCTCCTTCCTCTCCAACCCACCCTCCCAGGTCCAACTTGGGTCCTTCCTTTCCTCTCTAACTTTCTACCTGTGGTGCCCCCCAGGGGTCTAACCTCTCTCTCTGGCTCTTCAACCAATACCTGGCACCACTTGCCCACTGCATTGCTGCTCTCTGCTCAAACTTTCAATGCTATGTGGATGACACCCAACTAGTTTTCAGGCTCCCCTCTGCCACCTCTTCTCCCTCTCTCATCTCTGACTGTTTGCAATCCAGGAGTGGTGCTCCGCCAACGACCTCTGCCTTAATGCCAGTAAGACAGAGATCCTCCTCATTGGCACACCTGCACCTTCCTTTCCTGTCACTCTCTGGCCGGCCTCCCTTGGCCCTCTCCCTGCTCCCACTTGCGAGTCTAAGAACCTCAGGGCCATCTTTGACTCTACGCTTTCCTATTCTCCACGCTGCTCTGACGTCTAAAAAAAGTCTAACTACCAACTGCACCTGCTTAGATGTATTCTTCCTTTCCTCACCTTTTCCCAGAAGCTCACTGTCTCCAGAGCTCTGTTTATTTCTAGGCTGGACTATTGCAACAGCCTCTGTATCAATCTGCCTTCATCCACTCTATATCCTCTACAACTCATCCAGAACAGGACTGCAAGTCTTGTCCTTGGCCTCATGCCCTGGGATCGTATCTCTCCAGCCCTGAAATCTCTTCATTGGCTCCCAGTGGCTGCAAGGATTAAATTCAAGACCCTTTCCATTGTCCACAAGGCTTTCTGGGGCCTGGGTCCACAATACCTTCAACTCTCCCTCTGTAAATACATTCCTACTCAAGCTCTTCGCTCCTTCAACTCCAACTCCTTCAGGGTCAGATGCTTCTCCAAGCAGCGAGTTGGGGGTAGATCCCTTTTCTTTGCTGGGGCCTCCCTCTGGAACAGCCTCCCTGCCTCTCTGAAACTTGAGGAGAACCATCTTCGGTTCTGGAAGCACGTCAAGATCTTCCTCTTTGCTTCTGCCTTCGCTCTTCCACTCCCCTGCTAATCTTTCTGCTTTGGCACCGGAAACCTGGTACCCTCTGATTTCGGGCTCAGATCCCTGCCCTCCCAGCCACACACCCGCACTGCCTCTTGGCAACCCCTGCACTTGGGTCTGTATCTGCAAGCCTACAGACCCCTTCCAGCACTTATCAAACACCTGTTGTCTACACCTTATTCTCACACTTGCCACCTGCTGGCCGCACTACCTGTTCTATCTCGTGTTCAGCACGTTCCACTCCCCCACCCTTGCACTTTCCCCATTCCCCCGCCCCTGCACTTGCACGTTCTCAATGTCACAGGGCCTACTAAGATTGTTGTCTTGTCCTCCCTTGTGTTGTCGCGTTCTGGGCGCACTATAAACAAAATATCATATCATATAGCAAGCTCTGCTACCTCTGAACCCGAACTGCAACCTCTTTGGTGCCTCCATTATTACCAGATTGTTTAGTGGCATATAAATCCCACGCCCAATCTACAAGTACTTACTGTTTTGGTTTTAACAATGCTACAGAAAACAACAACAAAGCAAAGGCATGCATTTTATATAGTTTAAAATAAATGACTAAGAAGGCTTGAGCGCATATAAATATAACAATTCACTGATGGACAAAATACCGTATGTCTAATGAGATGCCAGTCCAGCCACGTAATAGCCACGTAATAACTCATCTCACCATTGCTTTATCAATGACGTTTTTACTGGCATCTATCACAGATGCCCAAAAAAATGAAATTGTTGCCATACCTCCTCCCCACCTTGCCAAAATCAGCTCCGTCCCAGTACAAAAAAACGTGCACACACATTCACTTGCTTATTCATGAACAGCATTCACTCACTCAGTTCCACGTGCACACATACATCATACACTCACTTATTCACACACCCATTACATTGCTCTGCTTGTGCCTCTGAAAGCCCTCCGAGACAGGAACCAGTAATCCAAGAGCGCTTCCTGAACATGCACACAGGAGCTGGAGTGCTCCATTGACAGCACCCCAATCACTTTGAATTTTCAGGAAAGTGCAGGAGCGCCCTCTTGCCCTTTCAAACATGCAGTTCCCCAGCCTGCATCCCAGTGGGCCATGGAAGGCTGGGGAAGCAAATCGCCCCTAACCTGGCATGGTCCATTGGACAGGCATGCTGGGGAACTAACATGTCAAAGGGAAAACACTTTTCCCTTTGATAATTTAAGCCAGTCCAGGAGCACGCTCTCGGCTGCAGCAAGCAGCAGAGGGAGCGCCCAGTGTTTCCACTGGGCTGGCACAGCTCCTCCATGATGGGTGAGGCTACTGGCGGGTTTGGCGCTCCCTCGCCCATATGGCGGAGCCACTCCTGACTGGAAACTGCACAGCACCATCCTGATATGAGTTACCTGGACCTCTTCCCATACGTCAGCCTTCAGTCTTTCAAAGTGTGCCACATTCTAGGTGACCTGTCCTTCTGGTCTAGTCAGATTGGTCCCTTGTTGCTGTACTGCTTGAAGTGGGTTGATTTGCAAGTGAAGCTTGCCTTCCCACAATGGTGTACGTTTCTGTTGAGGAGAATCAGTGCTGGAATTGGCAAAATGTATTCTTGGAAATCCCACCTCCACTTCTGGTGGGGCGGGGCATACTAATGCCACGTGAGGTGTGCTACATTTTGGGGCTTTATGTTATTGTTGTATGAACATTGAGGGGTAGCACTGAGGATTTACCTTTGTGCTCTATTTATGTTTAATTGGGGTGGGGCATAGAGCAACGTGGGTGGAGCTGAGGGGCGCACCTGCAGGAGGCACTGGGTTCTGGCGATTTGTATGAAGACAAATAATAATAAAGATAAAGCTCATTTATGTTAGGCTAAGCTTGGCTCTGGTCCGGACTGCGGCCTCTCTCTCAGTGCCAAGATACCACAGGGTAATGGCGCGCTTTAGACGTTGGCTTAAAAAAACAATAAAACAAAACAAAGGGCATTTTGGGAACATAAGAATGACCACATAATTTTATATTTGAAATATGTTTTAAAGTAATTCAAACATGAAACCCTTCTGATCAAGTTGTGCAAACTGTGCTCTTAGCTATTTTCATGTGTTACAGTACCATAGCTCTCAACTTTTTGTGTCCCATGGTGGTTGAAAACACCCGATTTTGTTTTTGGCTGGTGAAAGCCCAATGTAAGCATAGGGGGGTATAGTGGGCTTGGCAGATGAGTAAAATGATTACAGGGTGGGTGAAACCCACCAAATGTGTTTGAGTTGGGAGCTATAATAATACTCGCCATAATAAAAAGGTCTGTAAAACACAAGATATGATATATATGGGTACTTTTCACTTTTTTGTTAATGGGGAGCTATCTCATGAGGGAAGGAACACGTTAAACTATACACACAAGGAGACATATAGCCCCTCCCTTATACACATTAACTACTAAGAGTTAACCGTCAAGTGGCTGGAGTCTAATGAATCACCAGCACATATACCAGAGAAATAACTTTTAAAAGTGTAATTTGCTTTAAAAAAAATTATTAAACAGCATAATTCATATGAAAAAAGAACAAAACAAGACGTAAGCGCAAATCACTAGATTGGTTGCCCTCTTGCAAATAGTAATATCAAACATGTACGGCGAGAAAATAGGGTTAACATCCAAGGGTTAGTACACCAACTGTTTATCTATATAATCCTTTTACATCACCAGAACAAAGGAATTTATTAACACACATGATGAGTATCACAAGTTACCAAGCCTAATGCACGTCAACAGATACACGTATGTAATGTTTGACATAATTTAACCCTTCTCCTGGATACTTGATGTTATCACAGTACAGATGTGAGGTTCCTTGTGATAGGACATTATATTGCCCTTCTACGAGTTAAACTAGTAACAATAAATGTCTAGTCAGATTGTAAATTGTTTTGGCCCCAATGGCAGGATACGTCTGTCCTAAAACGTTCCAGACAGATTATACAGTGGGCCTTTATCAGGACAAGGAATTTCTCTATAATCTGGTGAACCCTCCTTAGGAAAGTAGAGCTACAAAACAAAACACATGCTTAAAAACCTTTCTCTGGGCTCCTCAAGAGGTTATTTAATTTCTCTACAGCAAGGTGTAGCAAAGAGCTGACCTTCATTTTTTCGTGAAGTATTTAGGGCAATTTATCTTCATTATTTTCTTCGGGACAACAATAGAGGGCTGTTCTCTTCCACTTGATGAGGCGAGATAAACAGCCTATCATTATAGTGTTGATTAAATCAATTGTAACATATCTGGGCCATTACAAGGCTTATTTTCATATATGTGCGTATCTACTGTATTTAGTTTAGAAGAACAGGGTATTCCCTGAAGTTAGGCTCATTCATGTTGGCCTTTTCTTTTGGAAAATCCGTTATTGCTTTTTAATTGCAGGCAAACCACTTTCAAGAAAAACATAGGATCAAACCTGTGTGTTATATTCACTCAGAGCACATATTTGCTATCATGTCTTATGGCTGGCCTTGATACCTGGCTTAAAATTGCCCACATTGCAAGTGTGCAGACAGCTCAAGCCTCAATGGGCTTTTGTTGCATTGAAAAGTTACTTTTACTTGGATGGCATGCTAGACATGTCCACGTTGTTCACGGGGATAACAGATGCTAGATAGATACAAAAAAAAAAAAAACCTGGGGCGTGCAAGAGTGTATGTTCATGCAGGTTTCTGTGGTTTTCCACCAGAGCTGCCAATCTCCACGGGCAGCTAGATAAGGAGTACTAACACATAAGAGAAACGTGTGCACTGTGGTCTGGCTAGCCGTGGCGATCTATCTGCACAGAACTATTGGCTTTCGTTGTGTCTAAGGTAGAATCACAAGACACATAAACTCATTGTCACACTGGTGCTCTACTGGGTATGAGGCTTGGGTTGTTTCACAGAAAGCTCATAAATAAGTCTCTCATTACCTCTCTATCCCATGTCTGCTTCTGCACTGCTAATGGATGACAAAGGGCACCGGCAAGATGCATTTTACTGGTGTGCAGCTCCATCTTACTCTGGTCCAATTCCTCACCTGAGGAGAATGTCTCCTACGTTTGGCAAAGGTTCTCTTCTGCAACTTGAAGTACTCATTTTGTCGTTTTCAATCTTCATCTGGTTTCTGTTCAATTGGCATCTAGCTTGCTTGGTGCCCATGAAGAACGCAAGAGAATAGTCATCACAACAAGAGGACCATTAAGTTAAATTGTGGGCAACCAGAGCGTGGAAGTGTTTGCCGTTGTTGTGGTCTTACAAATTGGAACAATTCCATTTCAACATTGACCTGTTGGTTGCTATTCAGACCACCGTTTTGAAAGTGTGCATTAATATCTCCATGTTTCCATTTCTTTGGGCCCAACAGAGTCATTCTAGCATGGCAAACACTGAGCTGCTAATTAGCTATAGAATTCAGTGTTGGAACAGACAGTTGTGTGAGTTTCACCAGGGATGCCGTTAGCAGCATTTTCTCTACCATGGGCAGGACAGCGGTTGAGTGGACAAGTTCAATTTAAGCCAATCTGGAGAAGTTGTCTATCATGACAAGTATTTCCCAATAGCTTTTGGGCAGAAGTCAACGCTTGTTTTCGTTGCCAGATTTAATGTTGTGGCAAAAGTGGCTGTAGCTACAAGCCTGAAACCATGAAAAGTGCTCACAGAAAGAGAGAAGATATTGACAAATGCGTGTGTTAGCTTCTTGCTCACTCCTGGTGCTTTCTGTTTTCTGAGCCTTGGGGCCTGGCCCCCAGCTGTGACATCCTCTAGTGCGGTGACATACTTGCCAACCCTACCGATTTAGGCAGTAGGCTACTGCTTTTTAAGCAGTCCTACAGTTTGGCTGACAGATCCTACTGGTTTTTACAGTGCAGGTCATTTATGTGACCCTAAGGCAGGCTGCTAGTGACCGGGCTCAGGAAAAAGCATGCAACAAATGAATTAATCTGCCTGTGTAGTGGGCAGGTAAGTGGTACATTTCAGTGATGGGCTCAGATCAACCCGCTGACCCAACGACAGCTACATGACTCTCCCCTGCACTCTTGCCGGGACAGACCTTAGGTGAACCATCAGTGAAGGCATGTGGCAGAGCATACCACCATCACACAGCATATGCCTATCAGATTGAGGAGGGTATCAGTCTGTGTTTTCAGTGTTCAACCTGCACTGCAGGAATAAATATGTACTGCCCAGGCTGCTGCTACAGAGTATTGGCAAACGTTGCTTACCAGATCTGTGTGATTATCTTCTGTGAAGTTAGGTGTTTGAATTTGGTGTTAACCTACCATTCACAATTATACATTTAAACTTTCTAGCATCTTTCCATGTTGTGCTGTTTGGTGGGTTGCGCATTTTAGAATGCTCCAGTGGTGCCAACAATGTTTGTTTTGAATTGTCTGTGATGTCATTGTTATGCTAAGTGTTATTTTGGAAACTAGAACAATCTTACATCTTTTTGGTCACAGAATGTTGGCAAGTAAACTGTGATGCGTGCAGGCGACGTGCGGCTGAGATATCCATGCAATGGCAGTGCAGGGCCACGTTGTTGTCAGACCACAACCTTCGGTATAATAAATCGACATCTGAAAACGTTATTGTATGGACACTACATAAAAATGAACTAGGTAACTTGTAGTGGCGACTAACTACGCATCCGCATTCCTTACAGTCAACCACTCGCACAAACACAATCGTCATGCCCGACTAGTACAACAGCCAGGTGTGCTTAAGAACATTACAATTTAATTCATATTCAATTATCCTGAAAATATGATCTTATATTTATAATAGTATCTTCTTTTCCATATCGCTTAAATACTTGGTAGCTAAAGAGGGATAAGACTGCCAGGGTTTAGGTTTACAGCCATCCCGGTGTGACGTCATACCGCCAGCTTTTTGCAGTGACGCGGTGACCGTCAGTGCGCCTCAGCACCCGAAAGCTGCACGCGACGGTCTTTCCGCATTAGGAACGGAATCTTCGGGGCTCCCGACTTTCTCCAGGGCCTGACCAGGCAGTACCACGAAGTCCAATCCCAGGTGGTTCTGGGAGACTTCGCTCAGCCCAGTGTGAAGAGACCTGATGTGACCCCTCGGCGATTATTCGGCGACTGGTGAAGCGGGCGCCCCTTTTGTGCACATGAAGCCACACAATAAGGCGCCCGTGAAGGCCGTGTACGTTAACCACTTCGGGGGCCACTGCAGCGGGGCAGTCCTGCAATATGGGTGGGGCGTGAAAGAGGAGGCCAGTAGAAGCGGGGACAGGAAGAGGGAACGTGCTGAGCTCGAGGAGGACAGGAAGTACAAGGGGGGCTGTGGAGGGGTGACGCACGATGGCGGTGAGCGCCTCAAGGCACACGGGAAAGGGAAGTCTGGGGCCGTCGACAGATGTGAGACTAACCGAAGAGTCGGAGAACCCACAGGGGGGCGGCAGATAAGGACCCATAAGGGGGCGCACGTTCCAGTCGCCGAGGACGATGGGTTTCAATTAAGAGATAGATGTAGGATCAAGAGAGGAAGCCAGGGGCACAGTAGGGAGGATCATGGACAAGTGGGGATAGCCTCAGGCAAGTGGGACGAAAGGAGTAGACACCCTCAGTTGGGAGCCCAATCGGTCATTGACGGGCCACAAGACACTATCAGGAAAAAGAGGAAGACCTCTGGCAAAGAGAGTGGCCTTCTTCCTTACAGAGGAAAGGAGGCTGGCCTTGCTAAAGCTACAGCGAGTGCCATGGCGGCTTCTGTTCCTGGGTATCACGCCAGTGGGAGGACATCTGGTCTTGTAAGCTCTAGTAACGTTGAGGTTCATAGTTCCATTTTGACCTCGCCTTTCAGCTGTCAAGCTGGAGGTAGTGGGAATGCAGCTATCTACAAGGCAAAGAAGCAGAGAAAACCAAGAGGAACGGATGCCATCGGTAAAGAAGCCAGCTCCACCGCCGAGACTCAGCATGGTAAGATGACAAGTCCCAGGACAGACCCAAAGAAGTGGAGTTAGTTGGTTAGGAGTTAAGTGTAATTTCTTTCACTTATAGTACACACAGGAGGAGGCACGGGGAGACCCAAGTACGAATAATAATTCAGATACAACGTTAGAAGAATTACATTTACAATACATAATGCATATATAGGGTACAAAGAAAGGAATTGCTTTCAAAATACACAAATGGCGCACAGGCCAGAAAAGAGCAATCCCATGGCAAAAGCACAAAGGAGTATGAGACAAATGCTGAGGAATCTGTTTCATAATATAGACAGGAGATATAGGTTTCAAGAATTAATTATTTCCAAATACTCACAGGAGTGCACCTTTTGCTCCAGTTCGCAACTTGATGACAGGGACCTGATAAGTTTGCACTCAGTTTGCACATCATAGTACAAATGTGCTGGGCAAAAGGTGGTGTACAGTATGTGTTAATTACCAACACCTAGAGGAGTTCATGTTCAATAGTGATGCAACGTGAATGAAAGGTGTAAAAGCCTTCCCACATTTTATCCATTGCTTTTACACCTTTCATTCACAGCACAGCATCATTTTAATCATTTGTATCGTGGAGAGGAGGGGCGCAACGCAACTTGTGTTTCCACCGCCGTCCTTCCTCTCTGTCATACAAATTCTCGAGAATTTGCTCTGATCTGGATTTTCATGCTGGAGTAGACGCTGAAGATCCCTATGTGGTGGGTCCGTCAGCTTTATGCTTTAGCATAAAGCAGGAGGACCCCATAGGCATCCATTGTAAATGCTGCCTGCCATACGAGAGTTGCAGGCAGCGTTTTGAATTACCATTAGACACTGCCCGATATATTCTTACCATCTCATCTACACATGATAAGCAACATTCACAATTACAAGTAAACGCTCCCTGGAATGCGAGCAAGCCAGGCAGTGTTTGCTCACTTTGCACGACGGAGTGAAAAAGTGCAGGGCACAGCCGACATACATGCATGTATGTCGCCTTTGGCCCTGCACATTTGCACTAGACTGTGCAAATGATGAAAATACATTTGGTGGTGGGGACCTGGCTACGGCTCAGTGCAAACGTACCAGGTCCCTGCCATCAAATTACAAACTGAAGCAAAAGAAAAAGAAAGGAGAGCCAATATTGCAACTACCATCCAAGATAAAAAAAGAAGACACTGTCACACTCAAGTTGTAAGGAGTGCACGGAGAGCACTTAGAGTCAGGTAACAAATACATGTGGCAAGAGGTTTAAAGGAAATGGAATTCAGGTATGACGTGCACTGTAAAATGATGGCCTGTTGAGGTATGAGGTGAAAATGCAAACTGCTTTCGGATTATGTAAATACAATGCCCAGGTTGAAAAATAATAGGCAGTCTTAAACATATTGTAAAGATGAGGCCTTTGGTAGAAATGTTGATGAAGCCATTTTGAATGTTTCCTTTTATGCTAATAATTCCCATTTCAGAAACCTATTCACAGGAAATCTCATTCACAGCAACTATGATATTGTAGAGCATGTCCTTTCATTTATATATTCTGCCCCACACATTCATTGCACCTTTCTGAAGATCGGGAATAAAAGTCTTGGAGCGGGTTCTAAGCAGGCCATGACTTTCCAATCTCTTTCTTGGCTTACAATACTAGACACATGTAATCTGCCCTCTCAAAAAAGAAGCGTCAGTTGATTTCTTAGGTTGGGAAAGTGTAGGATGAATGAACACGAATATTATTTCCTGTTGGACCTGTCAACCTATCCTGATGTTCTTGTTTAGTGATATCATTTTGAAAAAAATGAACCACATTGTTTCTGTTGGATTTTCTAGTGTCAAACAGGCTGTGTAGTAACCATTATTGCTCTTTGTGTACAATTGAAGGGATTCATGAAACAGCGGTGTCTGATGTCTTCGGCTTCCCTTCCAATTTGCAAGATTGCCCTACTGCTGTGAAAAGAAGGAAGGCAAAGGTACATTACATTTTACTTTTTTTTTAAAATTCTTAAATTATATTTGCACTTGCTAAGTTTCTCATTGGAGAACGCTAGAAATCACTATAGATCCCTTGGCACTAACCCCAAAGTCTACACTTCTAACTTCATCATTAGAACAATTCTGCATATGGGCACACTTGCCACAGGTTTCTGAGGTCTAGAATAATTCTGCTTTTGCATATTCCTCTCTTAGTCCCCATTCTATGTACTTCCCTCTTCTTCCACCCCCAAGATACACCTCATCTAGACTGGTGTGTTCACAAAGTCAGCGTGTGACTTTTTTTCTGATTGTTCCTCTCTTCACCTTACCCCAGTCTCTTGCTGTACCATTGGTCCCTTGTCATACCTTGTCCAATCCTGCAGCCATCCTCTCAGCCCATCCTCTCTCTTCCCTCCTTTTTCTTCCTTTCCTCTTCTTCCATTCCACCAATGCATCACGCCATCTTCATCTCCTCCATCCACTGCAGCGCTCACACACTGCATCCCATTACATCTGATATATATTACATCAGGTTGCTTCTATTTCAAAAAACTCATTCTCCTATCGTAGTACCCTCCATTCTTTCTACTTGTACTCACGAACACCCCTCTGCCATTTACTTTTCAACTCCTTTTCCACTATAGCTCCCTGCTCTGATCTCTCCTGTCCCACCCATTTCCAATTCTCCCTCTAATTCCCACAATCATTATTCATCCCATCTTCCTCACAACACACTACTGCCTCTTGGATGTAACAACCTCCTGTATGACCTTCACATTTTCTTCTAACTAAATGGGAAAATAGGAAGAAAGAACACTGTCCTTCCAAGGAAGTCTTCATGCTCGTCTCTGAGTGCACAGTGCTCTGTAAACGCAGCCTGTCTATATCTCTATTCAGCTTTCTTCCTGATCAATATCAGAAGAAATCATAGGAAGCGGAAATATAACTTGTGGAAAACTAATTTCGGTACTCCAAATCTCTCCTCTTACTCTGGCCCACTCTCCGGATCTTCCAACCTAACAACTGCTTCTCCTCACACTCATGTCTTTGTTTCCAAGATGTGCTCAAGCTGTAAAAGGAAGTTTGTGTCCTGCAGGTTTTCTGTTGTCTCCCTGGATCCTCCTGTGATAATCTCTGAGCTATACAAAAAATCTCCTACATCAAACCTCTACTGTAGAGGAACTGTCTTGTTCCTAACATATTGAAAAACGACACACCATCGGCACCCAGCATCCTATTGCCACACTCATCAAAAGTACAGCCAAAAAGCAAATACTGGAGATCACAGAAGCCAGGAACCTTCTCAATGACAGCAAGTCACAACCGTGCCCAGTCCAAGGCTCTGAGTATGCGCCTGCTGGGACGGCCCTTAACACAATGCAAGTATGGACGGTGCGCTCTTCATTTTCCCGACATATAAATTACCTTGAACACTGTGTACCTCCAATCAAATTCATCCTATTCTGTTCTACATGATGAGGATCAGTTCCAACACCTATGACTGGATCTGGTATTTTCATTTGGGTCATCTACAAATTATCTGTCCCCACTTTCAGTCCTGTTCCCCCCCACATGTTGTGGGGTTCCCTAGCGATAAATACTTTTCGCCATCCTGTTCCACCTTTGTGGTACATCTATCATCTTCCTTTCCTCATCTAATCACCTCGGCATATGTGTACCCAATATGCACAATTCCTGTCTCTCAATAACACTCCCCCCACACACAGAGAGCCACCCCCCCTTTCCTGTGGCCTAAACATCCATGATGTCATTCTGGAAGGGGATCTCTCCATAGCAGCAAATGTCAATTATATGGTTAAAACATGGTTGCACCTGGAACTAGTTTTACCCTTTCACCACCATGACAAAAATTATCAGGGCTCGAAATTGAGGGGAGCTATTTAGCTTCTGCTTCTAGCATATTAGACCCTGGTTAGCTTGAAACCAACATCTACCAGGAGATACCTTTTGGCTCCTATACCAACTGGTGGATTCTAAGCATGTAAATGTAAGATTAACTTTGAGTATTTGCGAATGTTTTTTTTTTTTTTTAAACTTTTATTTTTATCGGCAGAGGTTCACAAGGTACAGACGTCAAGGCAACAAGCATATGAATCATATACAACATGGAGGTGCTTACAGGCCACCTTATCAACATTACAGCAGTGACTACAATGTTTTGCGAATGGGGGAGGAGAGCTGAGGAGATCATGAAGCAGGAGTGGTGGCCGGGGACAGACAGGTCTCCGACCCAGCCTCGGACTGAATATTGAGATATGTGTTGAATTCATTCCAAATGTTCTTGGGACGGGACTGGGCCGGTAGCATAGTCAAGTAGTCCTCCTCGCAGTTCCGTGACCAAGTAAGCAGGCCCAACCATCTCTGCGGGGTCGGGGGAGAGGGGCACTTCCAACTCTGGAGTATACACTTCTTGGCAATCATACAACTTATATTTAAAAACTTTTTCAGGCGTTTAGTTTCCACAGTGCTCCAAACCCCAAATAGGACTGCCAGAGGATCGGGATCAATAGTGGTCTCAATTACTGCACTAAGTGTCTTTAGGACCCCGTCCCAAAAATTGAACAAGTTCTGACAGGTCCAGAACATATGTAGATGATCAGCGTCCGCGGCCCCACACCGTGGGCAGAGGCGCACCTCCAAGCGAGCAAACCCGGAAGTCCTGTGCGGTGTATAATACAGCCTATTAAGGAGCTTATATTGCATGGCCCGAAAGCGGAAGTTGAGAGAAACTTTTTGGGTGTGAAGACGCATGCTCTCCCATAGCTCATCAGTTATTTCTAGGCCCAGTTCGTCTGCCCATTTGTTGCGCGCTCCGAGGACCGGAATAGAGGGGGCGTCCTGCAGGATGTTATATAGTGATGAGATGACGCCTCGTGCACCGCCCGAGTTAGCAATGTAAGCTATTGCCGGGTTATCAGGGGGCTCATCAGGGAAAGAGGGCCACCTAGAGCAGAACGCAGCGCGGAGTCTGTAGTACTGAAGAGTTTCTAAGGGGGATCTAGTGTGACCCGGCCTCCAAGTCTGGGGGTCTATGAATTTACCCTCTGGATAGAAGTCCGACA
Organism: Ambystoma mexicanum; assembly: GCF_040938575.1. Taxonomy (NCBI): domain Eukaryota; kingdom Metazoa; phylum Chordata; class Amphibia; order Caudata; family Ambystomatidae; genus Ambystoma; species Ambystoma mexicanum. The sequence goes on from NC_090925.1 coordinate 1,057,384,040, forward strand.
GTGCCCTATACCCCAGAGCCTCCCAATGGCGGGCCAAGGCAGCGTCAAGCGTGGGCTCTAGCCCGGGACAGGCCCATACGGGCAGCCACTTGTAGTACGGGGAGATCCCATCAGATGGGCCTAGAATGCGTGTCCAGGCAAACATGGTAGCTGCGACGGGATCAATTGGGGAGTCCGGGGCGTAGTGTCGCTGTAGCACTAGGGACATTAAATTAATGCCAGCGGTTGCCAACCGTTCCAGCTTAACATGAGGGCGCACTGGGGCGCCAGGGTACCAGTGAGTGGCATATTGGGCTTGGGCCGCAATCCAGTATGTAGCAAAGTCAGGAGCAGCAATACCCCCCGTCTGTATGAGAGTGCCATATCAGTCCACTTCTTGCGGACCGCACCTGAGTGCCAGAGGAATTGTGCGCAGAGTGTGTGCAACTTAGTGAAGTATGCCCTCCCAGGCCAAACGGGTATGCTACTGAAGGTGTAGAGCTTGGGGAGCAGAATCATTTTAATCAGTGACAGCCGACCCGCAACGGATAACGGAAGAGTGCGCCATCGAGAGATTTTGGCCTCAACTATCAGCGCTACCGCAGAGTAATTCTCAGTGAGTAGGGCGGGTTTAGTAAGGGATACATGTACACCCAGGTATTTAATGCCCTCAGGGGCCCAGCGCAGGGGATATTCAGAGACGGGCTGTATGGTGGATTGAGTGAGCGGGAAGATCTCTGACTTGGAATAGTTAATTGTAAAACCGGAATGGGTGCCAATGCGAGTGACATCTCTCAATATGGGATTGAGGTGAGTTGTGGGATCTCTGATATAGAATAGGACATCGTCTGCGTATAGGGCTATAATTTCAGGGTCCTCTATCAATCTTATTCCCTTATGAGAGTGTCTTGAGCGGACATAGTCCGCCATTGGTTCTATCACTAATGCGAAGAGAATTGGGGAGAAGGGGCAGCCCTGGCGGGTGCCTCTGAATAACGTGAAAATCTCGGATGTTAGTGAGTTAATTCGAACCCGCGCAACGGGGGAGGTGTATAATAGTTTAATAAACCCTATCATGTTTGGGCCAACACCCATTGTCTCGAGGACCAGCCACATGTATTTCCAGGAGACCATGTCAAAGGCCTTCTGGGCGTCCAACGTAACCGCCACCGCCTGGGCGTTCTGATCTATGCGGGACATGACATTGAACAATCTCCTGATATTGTGGGAGGTGGACCTGCCCGGGACGAAGCCCGCTTGGTCCTCATGCACCAGGTGCGTCATAATTGGCAAAAAGCGATTGGCAATGATCTTGGCAAAGATCTTTGTGTCAAGGTTCATGAGGGAGAGAGGTCTGTATGACCCGCACTCATCTTCAGGCTTACCCGGTTTGAGCAGCACCGTGACGACCGCTTCACGCATGGAGGGGGGGAGGATGGAGGCCTGGAGGGCCTCGTTCCATACCTCAAGCAGCCTAGGGGCCAGAATAGCTATGTGCTCCTGGTAAAAGTCTGCGGTGAGCCCATCCGGGCCAGGTGCTTTGCCTTTGGGCAAGTCAGAGATGGACGACACTATCTCGTCTAGCGTGATTGGGGAGTCTAGCTGGTCCCTGGTCTGTTGGGAAATCTCTGTAGTGGGGATCTGCTCAAGGAGCTCGCGCATACGTTGCTCAGTGTGTTCTACGGGCCGGGAGTAGAGGGAGCTATAAAATTCAGTGAATGTGTCTAGTATTTCTCGGTCCGCCCACTTGATCTCACCATTGCGATCTTTGATAGAGGAAATCTGTGTTCGGCCCGCCTCCCCTCTTACAAGTGTCGCAAGCGTTTTCCCGGGTCTGTCGCCCTCCCCATACCTCCTGGCGGCTTGAGGGCGGCTGAAGTAACGGACTTCGGAGGTGGCCAGTGTGTTATATACCTGGAGTTCATCAGAGATTTGGGCAAGAATGGTGGGGTCGGATCCGGTAGTGTTGCGCTGCTCGAGTTGTTTCAGTTTGATCTCAGATTGCCCCAGAGCAGCCCTGATGGCCCTCAGTACCCCGGCCTCCCGAGAGATGGACATGCCCCTTATGTATACCTTAAAGGCCTCCCATCTGATCGCGGCAGTCGTGTCTCGAAGTAAGTTAAGTTCAAAGAACGACCCGATATCAGCTAGTATTTCGGACTTAAACACGATGTCTTTTAGGGCTTCGGACTTAAAGCGCCAAGTGCTGGCTGTTGGAGCAGGAGTGCCCAGTCTTAGAGACAGTGTGATTGGAGCATGATCCGACAGCGTGCGGGCCAGGATGTCCGCACCCTCCACTCCGCCCATTACCTCGCTGGAGGCCAAGAATAGATCTATCCTGGACGAGCTGTCGTGCACCGACGAGTAGTAGGTGTATTCCCGCTCCTGGGGATGGAGAGTTCTCCAAGCATCACAAATATTGAGCGACTGCATATGGCTCCGCAGCCTACGCGCCGCGCGAGACAATGCTCTGGGACCCGTGGCAGTTCTGTCAAGAACAGTGTCCAATATGAGGTTCAGATCCCCTCCCCATATAATATGCACCCCCACAAAGCCCAGAAGTATGGTGGCTATTGTGTCAAAGAATTCCGGAGAGTCCACGTTGGGACAGTAGGTGTTAACAAGCAGATATTCCCTGTTGGCTAGTGTGCAGTGTAGTATAACATAGCGGCCTTCAGGGTCAATGTAGCTTTTATGCAGCCCAAACTTAATCGATTTGTGAATAATCGTGAGAACACCCCTTGATTGCGTGGAATAGGAGGTGTAGAATCTGGCGGGACCCCATGCCGGGGCAACCGCCCTTGGTATAAGTCCATTGGAGTGTGTCTCCTGTAGGAGCAGGATCTTACAGTTATGCCTTTTGGCATACGCCATGATCTTGCGGGCTTTGGTGTGGTTGCTCAACCCCCGGACATTCCAGGACATTATGACAGTAGACATTTCAGTGGTAGCCATCCCCATCAACAATCTCCATCCCTAATGAACGTCCCAACACCAATGACCATGTGAGCTCCCCAAGTAACAATAGCATGTGTGCTTGTGCCACCCCAGAATGCACCTCGCGAAACCTCGTATGCCTTTTTGAGAAACAACCCCATTTCCACCCCCCACCCGCACCACTAAACATGAATCAGCAGTGTAAACATCACCCACCCCTAAAGGTGCGCAGATGGGCCAACACCAACCTGGCCCGCACTTCCCCATGGCCCAACAGGGGCCAAACCATAGCAACAAAACAGAAGAGAACAGTGCAATCGCAATGGGGTGCGCCGTTGCCACGCACTAGCACGCTTAGAGCCAAGTGGCTCTGTTGCAAAACGAACAGTGGCAATGGACTTATAACGCAAGTCCCGACCCGCAGGGCGGGGATTCGGGGATCGCGCACAAGCCTCCGCGGTTCTCGCAACTACCACAACAGTATCGACAGTCATATATCATCCCCCCCCTGAGTCACAGAGAGGGGAATTGGGCCAGTCTCAGAGAGGTAGAAGACCTGCCGCTGTGCAGTTAGAAGAGGAAGAAGAACAATAGGGCATCAAAATATTGTTACATTGGCTTCGCGTAAAGCATCATAAATGTCCCCAGAAGGATGGGTGCCTGAGCACCGCGGCCAGGGCAATCAGTAGGCACCTAGGCCATCCCGGGGGGGAGCTGGCCCCAGATTAAGTATCCGGCTCACAAGCCAGCGCAACGCCAACAGCAAATGGCAGGATAGAGTGTCTCATCGTGGCCAGCCACATGGGCATACCACGGAACAGCGTGCACTGAGCAGGGCCCAGCTCTGCGGCATGCCAAGTGTTCGGATGATAGCGGGGCCAGTCACTACCCCCCAGGACATCCAGCCACCGAGGGAGACTGGAGTAAAGGACAGTTCCCAGCAATGTGAGAGATAAGTGGCCAGTACCAGCAGTTCGTGGCCGAACCCCGCCTCCGGCGTGCGCCGCCAGGAGCCAGGGCGACCCGGTGAGCCGAGCAGTCTAAACAGTAAGAACTTGTAATTACAGAGTCAACAAATGCAGCCAAAATCCCACCTTCATGACACTCAATTAGCTTTCATCAGCGATGGCATCTCCAGGGCCCTGAAGCGGTATCTGCATCTCAATAAATTTTACCGCCTCGTCAGGGATGGTGAAGAAATAGAGTTTGCCCATGTGGGTGATTTTGAGTCTAGCAGGAAATAGAATGGCATATGGGACTTTGCGCTCCCTGAGCATCTTCTTAACGCCAAGGAACTGACGCCTCTCCTGCTGCACAGCCATTGAGAAATCCGGGAAAATTTGAATAATATTGGCCTCCAACCGCAACTCCCCCCTCTCCCGTGCCAGGCGGAGGATAAGGTCTCTGTCTCGATAATTGAGAATCTTGGCTATGATGGGCCTGGGGCTATCTCCAGGCCTGGGACGGGGAGACAGGGCCCGGTGAGCCCGCTCGACAGTGAAGTAGGGGGAAAGGTCAGGATCACACCAAGCAAGTCCTTGAGAAGACGTTCAACCGCCTCTTCCATTCGACCCTTCAGGGCAGTCTCTGGTACCCCAATAATGCGCAGGTTGTTTCTGCGAGAGCGGGATTCTAAATCGTCGCATTTTGCCTTTACATTCTTCATGTCGCGTGATAAGGTAGCCACAGTATCTTGTAGTGTGTGTATCTCATCCTCATTGGTGGATATACGGTTTTCGGCCTCCGTGATTCTGGAGCCAGCCTGATCGACGCGTGTTTTGAGAGAGGCCACGTTAGCATTGATGTCGTCAAGCTTTTCATGAAAGGAGGCAAAGTTTTTGGCCATCGATTCCATCATGGCAGTAAGATCAGGAGCCGCAGCCACGGAACACGGGTCGGTGTCAGGTTCATCAGGCGTAGTTGATGCGCGGCCCACTTCAGATCGGGGGACCGCTTTTGTAAATTTGTCCATGGCCCCCCTTCTGGCGCCACTCTTGGAGCGATTCGACATGATCCGGATCGGGAATCAGATTGGGAGATGCCGGGATGAGCTTAGCCAGTTACGGGCGTGAAGGAGGCAGCCGAACCGGTCCGGATCGATCCAGCGGGGAGACCATGCGTCCGGGAGGCCCAACTATATACTTGGTGTAGGGCCTACCAGAGGGACCAGAACCCCCCCAGTGCAGTTCCGGCTGGGGTCTCGGCTCCCGGGAGCAGCTTATAGTCCAGCAGAGATTGGGGAGATAGGGAGGTGGAGTATGGAGGACGGGGTGCTGTGCAGCCAGAGAGCGCGGTCCGGTGCAGTGTAGTTGTGCCGCCTGAGGTGAGTCTGCCCGGGCACGCCGGAGAACGAGCGGGGCTGAAGCGTAGGAGGTCCGCCAATCTGGGCCGCTGGGCGTGGTGCAGGTCACCCTCCCAGCAGGATGAGTTGTAGTGTTCCCAAGGCAGTGCGGTGGAGGAGGGGGGCCCCCACCGGGAGGGCCGCGCGGCACTAGGCAGATGAGGCCCACCGGCAGAATGGGCAATGCGTGGGGAGTTCAGGCCTCAGCAGGCCCACCCTAGTGCAGGGAGAAGCGGAAGGAACGCGGGAGGCAAAGATGGCGGCAGCTCCCAACTCTCACCTCCAGCCCGCCGCGTCCACCAGCCGCTCCAACCCCAGGCCAGGCCGCCACAGCGATCACAGAGGAAGGGGCCGCTGACCCGTGGGCCACCTCCAGAAGTCGCGTTGGCAGTGGGCGGAGGGCTCCGCCGCGGGAGCACCCCTCGCGGGCCCGCACCACCGATCCTGAGCGGGAAGGGCGGGCAGGCGAAGATGAAGGGACACCAGTCCGCAACGAGGAGGGGCCGCGTCCGGGACCCAGTCACGGGTCAGTGGCGCCGGAGACGGCGGCCGGCACACATCCGGGCCGCGGTGCACGCAGGAAATGCCGAACGGCCCAGGGCCACGCCGGCGCAGGTGAGGTAAGAAGGCGGATCAGGGGCACCCGATGTCCGATTTCCTCCGGGATTCGGCGTGCAGGAAGGGCACAGCAGCAGGAGTACGTGGACCGAAGCAGGGCCGCCGGATCAGCTGCAGAACCGCGGATGTAAGCGGATATGCGGCGGCTAGGCGCGGAGCTCAAACACTAGGCAGCCATCTTGCAGGCTGCTCAACAGCGCCCCCGTATTTGCGAATGTTTGTGTAAAGACTGGACGGGGTATCTGTACTCCTGCCCTCTATATGGCAGAGTAGAAGCACAGAGCACCCCAGCCAAGGTTCTCTATTTGGTAGCGAATGGGTGAGCAACCAAGGCTTAAGCTCTCAGGAGGTGATGCAGGCTGGTTCTTAAGTACAGTGTAGTCCCCAAGCCCCCACAAAGAAATGTCCACACACTACGTTATGTGCTAACGCAGTTCTTTATATAAAAACAAGGTTCACTATATATAAAATGGTACCACACTTAGCTATTGACCCATTTAAAATTCATCAGCTGCTGACAGTTATAATGGCATACAAATCATACAGCAATGGCTAGCCGCATAGATCATAGGAAGGAAGGCAAGTTAGGTTAAACAATGGCAGAATGCTTTCTTTAGCTAATAAGATGCAGTTCTGAGTGGGTATCCCCACACCTGGGCAACCTGTAATAAAGAGTATTAACAAGCCCAGTCCATTAATGTTTACAGAGTCTTGTTTCCTGATCAAAATGTTCAACTACCCCAATTTACCTGAGTTAGAAGAGTTTCTTCGGCAGTTCGTCGACAGATCCCTCAAGAGTGCACTCCCTTTAAAGCAGGAGTCACAGGGTGTCGAGATTCCTCGAAGAAAGATCCACACTTGCGTCGAGACTGCGCTTTGACCTTCATGGTGCTCTTCGATGATCGATCATGGAAGTCCTGTGAAGATGAGGCATGCGGTCCACCTCGGTGCAAAGAGGTCAGTGCCGCAAAGAAGACTCGGTGAGGAACGTAGGCTCAGCAGCGGGCGGCGGAATAGCTTCCGCGATCGGGACACAATCACAGGCTGGATTTCAGATCTTCACTTGTCAGCATCTTTGTGGACTTTGGGTGTCGGGAAACCCACTGGCGAACTCTCCTCCATCGTCGATGACCACTACTTTCTCCGGCGGGACAAAGCGGTCAATGGTGATGGCAAGGGAGCCCTTTGTTCAATGTTCTTAGACAAGGTTGAGCATTGCGGCTCCGGTCGTCAAACTGTCCCCGCTTCTGTGCAACACGACTCAACCGGCTTCCAGCTGTTAACAGAAATCCTCCGAACCCCGGTCGACGGCAATGGACTTCGATGGCCTCGATGTTCTGGTGCTTTACATCAAGATTCTCAGCGGACCCCTTCTTCGGTCGACAGCCTTTCGGGACTTGCTTCCATGGCGCCTCGATGAAGATCAGCTTCTGCCCGATGTTCCCTAGTAGCTGGGGGAAAGGTCTCCTAGCCAGGTCCTCTCTTGGATCAGTCCTTGACAGACTCAACAGCTTTTAGATTGGGTCAAAGGAAAACATCAGCAATTCTTCTTCCAGCTGGGCTTCAAGTGTAAAAGTACATTTGTTCTGTATTATGTTGTGTTGGCCTAAGCGCACACACTGAATCGCACCATCCAGGATCCATCTTGGCTATTTTGCTTGCTTTTCTGGGTTTTCATTTCACACGCGGTAAAGGTTCACAGATTCACCGCTCAGAAAACTCTTCAAGATGTCCCTGCACAGAAATGCGAGATATGCTGAGCACATTGTTTGTCTTTAGCTTAGGGCCTTGAAGAGCTGGCACGGATGCAGATAATCAGTAGTTTACATGCCTTCCTGTCTTCCTGACTCCTGACTTTCCGAGGCTAATTGTGCAACTAGATGATTAAAAGGAGCACAATTCATTCCCTATGTATTTCTGAAAGCCGGAACTACCGAGACGAAATGCAGAATTACCTTTTACTTAGAAGCAACATATAAGATAATGGAGCGCAAGGAATGTTACCTTGGGCTAGAACAAGAAATATTCCTACACCCCGCTCTGCTCTGTTCCCAGACAGTAAATTGTATGGAGATGATGCAAAGCGCTGCAGCATGTGTTGCCGTAGCAAAATGCCCATGTTTCATGGGTCATGAACTGTTAGCCCACAGTGACCTGGGACGAATTTGAACTTCTCTGAAAATGTATAAAACATGTCTGCTCCCCCATACCTGCGCTCATCTTCTCTATGGCTGTACACAGACATGGATGCATCTGGGTCTGCTTAAGCGACAAACTGTTATATCTTTGTCTCGTGACTGGTGTGTCTTCATTTATTCGCAGTAACTCGTATTTGGGACTAACACAAGGATAAGCAGCTTCAAGTTTCAACTTCAGCTTCTGAACACATTGGGAAGTCGGAGGCCCCCAGATATACACATCTGTCCCCCATTTACTCTGCTGAGCCAAGCTAGTCAGCCAATCAGACAGAAGAGCATTCATGCAGGCAGGCTGCCAATCAGGCTCACAGGTATTCAGGCTATTCACTTCCACCCAGACAGCCATAACAAGAAATGTGGATTGGTGCAAGCACCCAGCCTTTCAACACATTACAATGCCTTCATGTCAGTTTCAGACAGGGCTGTCTGATTCATTGTGTGTCACACACAGAAACCAGACACCCATGGCCACACACTCTATTCACACAGGTCCCACCCAAAGGGTGTACCCACAACATACAGTCACTGGGAAGGCTCCAGCCAGCCTGGCCTGGACTTCCCCACAATACCATATATGGTTCTTCCACCCAACAGCCAGTCAGGGGAAGGGTCAGAGTCAGGGCTTCCCAGGACTTTGGGAAAACAAGGTAACAGGCAATAGAAAGCAAGAGGCCCCAGGGGCCATCTTGTCTCCTATCAGGAATTCACAGATTCTCATGGCAGGGCCTGGGTATCCCAAAATGGAGGATACTCGGAGCACCTGTCAAATTCAGCATGGAGCTGCTACCAGCCCATACCCTGCTCTATGGGCAACACATAGGTGCCCACAAACGTATACTAGGGGTACAGGGTTGTACCCCACCCATGGGTGACATAAGGGTATCTGTTCACCTCATCCAAAAAGAGGAAGAGCTGCACTGCCAGGAGTCCCAACTGGACTCCTGTGCACAAAACAACACAGAACACACATGATAAGGGAGTACAAGACAAGGATATGGAGGCCCTGTCCTTCCAATGCATTTTCAACATCACAGTCACCCTCCCAGACTAAGGTTAGGGTGGTCTAATCTCTCATGATATTGACACCCTCAACCAGACGGTCAACATACCTTCTGGAAAGGCCATCTGCATTATCATGACTCTTCCCTGGTCTATGCTCAATAGTGAAGGCTATTAAACCACCTGAGCAGTTTAGGCTTTTCACCGCTCATCTTCATAAGCCACTTTTGTTATGTTTTGTTAGTGGCATTTGTTTAGCACGCGTGCACCCGAAGGTATCTTGGCGCTGGTATCTTTAAGGGTTTATGGTCGATTTGGACCTTGAAGGTAGTGTTACTCACCGAAGGAGTACTGACAGCAAGAGATTCCGAAGGCCTCCAAAGCCAAGATTCGTCATGAACCTGGGCCTCCTCAACTTGAGGGAACCCTTTATTATGATACGCCCCTCTGCTGGATGATATTGACAGACAGAGGAGTAAATAAAATTAAAGAGCGGGGAACACACGCACTGCCAAACCACAATGCTGTAGGAGAAAAAGACAACAGTTTAGTACTGGTGGAATGGAGTGGAAACAGCTATTCTTTCTAATTCTTCTCAGCTATACCTTCCAAGCAAGATGTAAGGACATGCAATAGGAGGAAACAGCTGTATCAGTAACAACAGTATTAAAGAAGGGACACAACGTATGGCAAGGGCAGTGTGAACACTTACCACAACAGGGAGTCAGTAAGTCCTTAATCCGAGGAAGTACTTGACAAAAACGACAGGACAAAATAATAAACAGGAAGTTAGTAGAGGTAAGTAACCCGAACGGCACGAGGGTTTCACTAAGTCCGGGATGGTGCACGATCTGAAAGGCGTCCTTAAGTGCACTGTAGCGGGTAGTAGGTTTGCAGTAATCCCTGAGTAGACTGAAGGAGGTAGATGAGTCTTACTGTATGCAACCGAGGTAGTCTGATTGGTAAGTATGAAGAGAATCAAGGAGGGTTAGAACATTGTCTCAGAACAAAAAGAGATGGCAGCCGGACTTACAAGTGATCAACAGAATGTAGTGGGGACTAACTGCGGTTCCTGCTTGGTATGGAATAATAGGAGAATAACTCAATGCTGTTCCATAGTAAGGAAAGTGAAACAAGAAATACACTGCATGGCTCCCGAATTGTACGGAAACAAGCGGAGAGGGAGAGTTTAGCAGTGAAATTAAAGTTGCTGGAGAAAACACACTGTGTGGTTCCGGGCACGGATTGAGTTACGTTGAAATGGAATCAACGCGGAAGTCTGGGGACAGGCGATGTTCGGCAACGTGAGGAGCAAAGACAAAATCCAACAGGAGACAAAGGCCATCCAAGAACGGTCCGGTCAAGGCAGAGGTGTCAGACGTCATAGACGTGCGACAGGAGGAATCCTTTCTGAAGGCCGAGGTCAGTTGAAGGATAACAAGGTATTCGAATAGAAATGCAGGAATAATGCTTATGAACAGAAGCGGCGTTCCGAATTGAGATGCCACCTTTAAATCCTGCTACGGAGGCGGTCCTCGTCAGTCCTGTCGCTGTGATAGTCAGCTGATTTTTCACGTGACTTACTTGTCTCCGTGCAGCGCAACAGACTGTTGTCGTGCGTTGCCATGGTAGGCGCCAACGCTGCCAGCGGGGCGCAGCTACGCGCTGATAATGATGTTGTGTACGATATTTGGTATGTGCCATGTTATGGGACAGCCGCCCGCCGCACTGCCAAAGACAGCGGCCACCCGTAGGAGGCGTGAAAGGCATGCAAGAGACCAGGGGAGTGTATATGAGCCAAAGGCTCCCATGTCCTGTCCTCAGGACCGTACCCCTTCCAATCAATGAGGTAATAAGGGCAACCCCTACGAAGCCTGCAGTCCAAGATACGGGCAACCTCATATTCCTCCTCACCCTCCACCAGAACGGGCTTGTGGTGTGCTTTCAAACGGGTCCCAGTAGGGCAAGGCTTAATCAGCGAGACGTGGAAGACTGGATGCACATGCCAGGAAACTGGAAGGGAGAGCTTGACTGCCACCAGGTTTATCAGAGATACGACTTTGTACGGGCCCACAAAGCGAGGAAGCAAGGATTTCTGACCCGGAATGCGCAAATGACGGGTAGATAGCCATACCAGCATACCAACCTGGTACTCCGGGGCTGAAGTACAGTGAGCGTCCGTGTATTTCTTTGAGCGTGCCTGAGCTCGTAGAAGATGAGAACGAACGTCCCTATGAACCTGGTCCATGTCACGAACACAGGAGAGAGCAGCAGGACTGTCAGTAGGAAGTGATGGATCTAGAGGTAAAGAGTGTGGATGCTGCACATACAGGGTAAAGAATGGAGAAGATCCAGTAGCAGAATGCACCGAGTTGTTGGAAGCAAACTCGGCCGGATACAAAACAGACAGTCAAGTGCCCTGGAACTGGAGACATAAACACCAGAGATACTGTTCCATGGTCGAATTGATCCGCTCAGTCTGTCCATCCATTTGTGGATGTCATGAGGATGAAAACCTGTCGTCAGTCATTAAGGAAGCAGTGAGGGCTTTCCAAAACCGGGTTGTAAATTGGGTACCCCTGTCGGACACTATAATGGAAGGCTAACCATAATGACGGAACACGTTCTCCAGAAAGAGTCTGGCTATGGGTGCAGTAGGAAGACCCGAGCAAGGAACAAACACTGCCTACTTAGAAAAGTAGTCCACTACAACCCAAATGGTGTTGTACCCATCGACTTCCGGCAGCTCAACAACAGTCAATTGATAACATTTGCCATGGTTTGTATGGAACAGGCAAGTGCTCTAGAAGACCCATAGGCTTTGTTCTGGTTGATTTGCATTGGCCCAAACAGCACATGTCGATAGATAATCGTTGACATCCCCAGACATTGTCGGCCACCAAGCCCATCGCCTCAGGAACTCCAAGGTCTTCTGTTGACCATGGTAGAGTCATGTGCCCATTTTAGGGCATGGGACCGCGCCTGCCCAGGAGGTATGAAGATCCGACCTTGGATATACGGCAGGCCCTAGGCGACGTCCAGGTTAAGTTCCTTGACTTCTGTTGGATTCGAGACGACCCAGTCCTTTATAAGAGAACGTAGGGATGGCAAGTCAGTACACCCACATACTACTGTTTGGCAAGAGGAGGCTGCGTAAGCCGAGGAGGATCCATAGAGTGTAGACGGGAAAGTGCATTGTCAGAAGCTTGATGTTTAGTGGGTCGGTAAGTGATTGTGAACTGAAACTGCGAGAAAAAGAGGTGCCAACGAGCTTGTCTGGCTGTCAAGCACTTCATGGACCGAAAAGCTAGGAGACTCTGGTGGTCAGAGTATACCGTGACCGGATGCCTAGCACCCAGAAGATGGTGTCTCCATTCAGTACATGTGTCTCTGATAGCTAGGAGTTCTCTTTCTTTAATGGTATAGTTTCTCTTGTATACCGACAGTTTCTTTGAATAGTAGGCCACGGGGTGGATTTCGCCAGAGTCAGGACAGGCTTGTGATAGCCTAAGAGTGGGGACTCGTACGCGGTGCTACTGACGCATTTTTTATTGCCTGCATGCCCAAAGACTGCCATAGAGGTCACGCAAGGTTTCTGGTTTTTGTATATATTTGCATAACCAGAATAGGACGATGGTCCGTACACTATGGGTAGACAGACAGATGTCATCCCACAATGTTTTTAACGCACACATTGGGTTAGATGCAAAGGGGCCCTTGTAAGTGTTTAGAAATTAGAATACTGGGGTATGAGCTAGACACTGAAAGTCGTTCCCCGATTGTAACATTTATTCACCTAATGGAAAAACTTGGAGAGTAGAGACATGAGCTGTCTTTTAATAGTATGCTATTTGTTTGTTTTTAGAAATAACAAATGTTCACACATCCTGAAGTAGACACATACAAATTTGCTGGAAGTCTTCTACCAGGCACTGTTGAGTCGAAACTATTGTTAAATTGGAAGTCCTTTACAAATTGAAGAACTATATTTTGGGACACCTATAGTCAATAATGTTTACAATGTGGACAATTGTTAGTGAAATGGAATTTGCAATCAAGTATATTGGAATTTACAAAAGTTTACATGAAAACCTTGAGTTCTTAAAATAATTAACTGTTTTAGAATTGAATGGTATGTATGGCGTATGAATGAATGATTTAACTATAATGTTTTATTGAATTAGATTTGTAATAAAAAATGTCTTTTTACATTTAATCAGAATGAAATAAAATAATGATTTAATAGCTACAGCTCTAGTCTCCATCGTCCCAGTTTTTTTCTAAATTCCATTTGGTACTACCACTGTTGTATAGATAATTGCTCTACCTCAGAGTGCCAGTGTAGTTGAGGTACCCACCCATGGGTTTTTGTTGTGGTAGGATGGCACCAACCGCAAACCCTGAAGCGTCTGCCTTGACAAATAAGGGTAGATCAGGGTTAGGATGCTGCAATACAGGTGCCGTAGAGAAGGTGGCTTCTAATGCTTCAAAAGCGATCTGGGCTTCCCGGGTCCAAGTGAAAAGAGTCTAAGCACTTGTTAGAGCAGTGAGAGGGGCCGAGATGGACGAGAAGGAATGTATGAAGCGTCTGTAAAAATTTGCGAAACCCAGAAAAGACTGTAGAGATTTCACTGATTTAGGTACAGGCCATTCTAGAACTGCCTTTACCTTAGACTTACTCATACAGATACCAAAGTTGGTCAAATCATACCCCAGAATCTCTACTTCAGAGGCGTGAAACAAGCACTTCTCTGCTTAGATGTACAGGTGGTTTTCACGAAGACATTGTAGCACGGTGCGTTTATGTTGAATGTGCTCAGACAAGGATGGTGAGTAGATAAGAATATCATCTAGGTAGACTACGAAGTATTGATCGTGGATATCTTGAAAGATGTCATTCATAAAAGCCTGAAAGGCCGCAGGCGCATTACAGAGCCCAAATGGCATCACCAGATATTCGTATACGCCGAACCTGGTCTTGAAGGCTGTTTTCCACCCGTCGTCCTTCCTGATATGCACAAGATTGTAGTCTCCTATGAGATCCAATTTGTTGAATATCTGGGAGGAACCCAGTTGATCAAGGAGAACGGATATGAGAGGAAGAGGATACTGATTTTGTACCGTTCCTGCGTTCAAGGCCCTGTAATCAATGCAAGGCCTCAAATCCCCTTCTTTTTTGGGAACAAAAAAGAGGGGAGAGGCCGTGGGTGATTTTGAGGGATGAATAAACCCCATCTCAAGTGCTTTGTTGATGGAATCTTGAGGGTCAAAGAATACACCCGACCTGATGGTATTTTTGCTCCGGATATAAGATCAAAGGGGCAATCGTAAACCCTGTGGGGAGTTAGAGTTTCTGCCATACACTTATCAAAAACGTGATGGAAATCAGAATATTTGTGGGGTATGCCATTTGTTGCTGCAGGAGATACTGACAAAGAGGAGGTAGCTGCCAGTGCCTGCACAGCATTTCTGTAGTGATACTATGAAGCAGCATATACTGTTGCAAGTTGCACACGGGAACCGGAATCAGACGCAAAGCCGAATCAATGACTGGATTATGGTACCGGAGCCAAGGAAGACCCAATGTGGTTTTATATTGAGGGGCCTTAAAGATATCAAATGATATCTCCTCCAAATGGCCGTCTAGAGTACACATGGATTTAGGGACCGTCCTTTGTGTGACGAGGCCCGAAACCAGGGCGGAACCGTCCACGGCATTGACGGCCTCTGGTTGATCCTTAGTCACAGTTGGAATCCCCACAGACCAGGCGTATTGTTGATCCATGTAATGTTAGTGGCTCCGGAGTCTATAATAACAGAGGTCGAAAAAGGTATTCCTGAAGCAACCGTAAACGTAACAGGTAGATGAAACAGTACCGTATGTTCAGTTATGCGTGAGTCCACTCATGACTCTCCCGAAGTAGGGACTCAGACTACTGTCGGGATTCGGCGTTTCCCACCTTTCTCTTTTGTTTCTTGGTGCAGTCTTGTAGCTTATGTTCTGAGGAGCCACAATACATACACAGGTTATGGGACCTGCGGTTTTCCCTTTGTGACGGATTCAAGGGTCCCCGTATGGCCCCTACCTGGTGTGGTCAGACCACACATTAAGGACAGGACCCGCGGAGGGACTTCAGTGCAAATAACGGTACCGCAAATTGCGGCACCGTTATTTGCTCCTTCCCCATTCCCATTGAGCCCTATGGGGGCTCAAATGGGGAATGGTTCCCGGAATGGGGACTTACCCGTCCCGCAAAGGTCGGAGTAGGCCGGTATGTCCCTATTCCGGGAACCCGGCCTCCGACGTCGGTAAGGGGGTAGCCATGGCGCTAACAGCGCCATGGCTACCGCATTCTGTGTAATGAGGCCCAGAGTGTCTTTAAGTTCTTCCGATAGACCTTGGTAAAATACAGCTGCCTTTTTCTCTTCGGGCTAGTCTGTCTCTGCGGCCAACTGGTTAAATTTGGCTAGATAAGATAAGAGGGAGGAGTTTCCCTGTCTTAACTTTAGAAATTCCATGTCTGTGGTTTGTGTAGTATACCGCGTGTCAAAGACTCAATTCATGGTGGCAATAAGAGCGTCACAATCATATAGTATGGGACTATTTGATTCCAGTAAGGGGTTCGCCCAAGCAGCAGCTGTACCACCCAAATAGGACAAAACGAATGCTGCCTTAGTGGTGGAAGTG
Source organism: Ambystoma mexicanum (assembly GCF_040938575.1). Taxonomy (NCBI): domain Eukaryota; kingdom Metazoa; phylum Chordata; class Amphibia; order Caudata; family Ambystomatidae; genus Ambystoma; species Ambystoma mexicanum. Next base: position 1,057,399,800 of record NC_090925.1, read on the forward strand.
GGAAAGGAAGATGGGCGACATAAGAAGTGTAATCTGCACTGATTCATGAACGTTCTGTAGTTCTATGGATCACCCAAGAAACGTTCTGGGGGTGCCAGCGGGAATTGGTTGGCCATCAGCACAGGGGTAGGCACCTGGTTTAGGGAAGGAAACCCTGAACCAGAGGCGGAGGCCCCCACAGCCCCATGAGAAGGGGGTGAAATCATCATGCCCTGAAGGGAGTCGATGCATTAACGCAATTTGTCATGGGCAGAGGTAAGATCAGAACGAAGATCAGTAACCATCTGCATAATTGTTGCTAAGGCATCCGTAGGCTCCATCAGGTTTCTCTAGGCTTCTGTTTCTGTTACTCACCGCACTGGCTGGGGCGTTAAGTATGGAACATTAAGTGGTGGAAGGAGTAGTGACAGCAAGAGATCACGAAGGCCACCAAAGCCAAGGTTCGTCCTGAACCTGGGCCTCCTCAACTTGAGGGATCTCTTCATTATGATACGCCCCTCTGCTGGATGATATTGACAGACAGAGGAGTAAATCAAATTAAAGAGCGGGGAACACACACACCGCGAAACCACAATGCTGTAGAAGAAAAAGACAGCAGGTTAGTACTGGCGGAATGGAGTGGAGACAGTTATTCTTTGTAATTCTTTTCAGGTATACCTTCTAAGCAAGACTACACAGCTAGGTGATGTAAGGACCTGCAATCGGAGGAAATAGCTGTATCAGTAACAACAGTATTAAAGAAGGCACACAAAGTATGGCAAGGGCAATGTGAACGCTTACCAAAACAGGTAGTCAGAAAGTCCTTACTCCCAGGACGTACTTAACAAAAATGACAGGACAAAATAATAAACAGGAAGTTAGTAGAGTTAAGTAACCTGAACGGCATGAGGGTCGCACTAGGTCCGGGATTGTGCACGATCTGCAAAGCATCCTTAAATGCACTGTAGCGTGTAGTAGGTTCTTAGTAATCCCGGAAGGATCTAGATGAGTCTTATTGTAGACAACAGAGGTAGTCTGAATGGTAAGTATGAAGAGAGTCAAGGAGGGTTAGAAGATTGTCTCAGAACAAAGGGAGATGGCAGCCAGACTTACAAGTGGTTAACAGAATGTAGCGGGGACGAACTGTGTGGTTCCCGCTTGGTATGGAATAATAGGAGAATAACTCAGTGCTGTTCCATATTAAGGAAAGTGCAACAAGAAATACACTGTATGGCTCCTGAATTGTACGGAAACAAGTTGAGAGGGAGAGCTTACCAGTGAAATGAGAGTAGCTGGAGAAAACACACTGTGCGGTTCCAGGCACGGATTGAGTTATGTTGAACTGCAATCAACGCGGAAGTCCGGGGACAGACGAGGTCCGGCAACATGAGCAAAGACAAAATCCAACGGGAGACAAAGGCAATCCAATAACGGTCCGGGTCAAAGCAAGGGTGTCGGGAGTCAGAGACGTGCGGCAGGAGTGATCCTTTTTGAAGGCCAAGGTCAGTTGAAGGATAACAAGGTATTCAAATAGAAATGCAGGAATAACGCTCGTGAACAGAAGCGGCTTTCCGAATTGAGACGCCACCTTTAAATCCTGCTAGGGAGGCGGGTCCTCGTCAGTCCCGTCGTGGGGCTAGTCAGCTTATTGGTCACGTGACTTACTTGTTGTCTCTGTGCAACGCAACGGACTGATGTTGTGCGTTGCCATGGCAGGCGCCAACGCTGCCAGAGGGGCGCGGCTATGTGCTGATAATGATGCTGTGTACAATATTTGGTATGTGTCATGTTATGGCACCGCTGCCGGGTGTAACAGGTAGACCCCATAAGGTAAGCCCTAAAACGCCTAAGGCTCCAAACTATACTGAAACATTCCTTTTAAATAGTAGCACACCTAAGTTCTCTACCCTTGAGTTGCCTACTGATGAAGATAATAGGATGTTCCCTCGCTTTTTCATCTAACTGGGACAAGGCAGTGCCAATTCCGGTGTCACAGGCATCAGTTTGAACAATAAAGGGTTTGCTGTAATCAGACGCACACAACACAGGTGCCCTACACAGACTTTCTTTCACGCCAGCAAAGGCCCTCTAACAGCCTTCCGTCCAATTAACCTTCCTGGGCTGCTTGGGCGATGTCAGAGCAGCAGCTATGGTGCCATAGTCCGCCATGAAGTTCCGGTAATACCCAGTGATGCCCAAAAAAGCTCTCACCTGTGTTTGAGTAGTGGGAGTCTCCCAATCATGTACATTCTGTACCTTACTGGGGAGAGGTTGGATTTGACCCCCTCCTACCTCATGACCAAGGTAAGTGACTTTCCCCTGAGCTATCTGGCACTTGGTGGCCTTGATAATGAGGTTAGCCCTTCGCAAGGCCTGCAACACCCTATCAAAATGAGTCAAATGCTCTTCCCAGGTGGAACTGTAGACAGCAATGTTGTCTAAATAGGCCACACAACAGCCCACTGAGCGCATGATTGGCCAACCTTTGGAAGGTGGCAGGTGCACTCATCAATCCAAAAGGCATAACTCTAAACTGGTAGAGCCCATCAGGTGTTGAGAACACAGTTTTTTCCTTGGTCTGGTCGGTCAGAGTTATTTGCCAATAGCCTGAGGTCAAAGGTGCTTACAAATTTAGCAGGACCTATGGTGTCCACGAGCTCCTCAGCCCTGGGCAATTGCTTGCGCTTCAGCTTTGGTGATGGTATTGACTGCTCTTTTGTCGACACAGAACCTCCAATTCTTGGTACCTGCATGGGAACTTGCCTTGGGGACAAGGACCACAGGACTGATTGAGTGTTCACTTACACCCAGATCCAACATCTTGGCGACCTCAGCCTGGATGTGGTTCTTTACATTATCTGACATTCAATAGCATCTGCTTTTGACAGGTAAACTGTCACCAGTGTCAATTTCGTGCCTGCACAACGGGGTGAGGCCTGGTGTCAGTGAGAACAGAGGGGCATACTGCCGGAGCAAAGACCTTCAGGCCCTCTGCTGCTCTGGTTTCAGTTCTGGAGAGAGAGGTACTCCCTCCACTGAGCCATCCTGAGGCTTGTTATGCAGCAAATCAGAAAGGGGCCCAGTCTCATCCTCCTCTTGCTCTGAAGCTAGCAGAAGACACAAGACTTCCTCTCGGCTGTGGAAAGGCTTGAGCCTGTTAATGTGGAATGCCTGAGGGGCTAACCCAGAGACTCCCATGTCAACCAGATAGTTGACTTCGCCCATCTTGGAGATTATCCTGAAAGGTCAGTTCACTTATCTGCCAGAGCTCTAGGCTTGATAGGCTCCACCACAAGGATCTCCTATTCTGGAGTCGAGTCCACTTGTGAGGCCTTAAGGTCATGCCAGTACTTGCTCAATTCTTGGCTTGCCTTAAGATTTGCTAATGCCTGGCCCGTCATCTGTGCCATCCTCCTTCGGAGGCCTAACACATAGTGCCCCACTTGCTTGGCAGGACCTGGAGGTGTGGCTTCCAAACCTTCTCTGATTAAGGCAAGGGGCCCCCTCACAGGATGTCCAAAGAAAAGCTCAAAAGGGCTGAAACCAACACCCTCTTGCGGCACTTCTCTATAGGCAGATATCGGGCATGGTAAGAGGAGATCCCATTTCCTCCTTAGGGGGCTCTTCCAAAGCACCCAGCATGCCCTTGAGAGTCTTATTGAACCTCTCAACCAGACCATTGGTCTGGGGATGGTAGGAGGTGGGGAACTTTTATGTTACTCTGCATTCCTTCAACATTGCTTGCGTGTCCATAGACATGAAGTTGGATACTCTGTCAGAGACCACCCCTTTAGGGAATACAACTCTGGTAAAAATGCCCAGGTGAGCTCTGGCTATTACCTTGGCAGTAATAGTACGAAAGGGGTATAGCCTCAGGGTACCTGGTGACATGATCAACCAGGACCAGGATGAACTGGCGTCCACCTGATGTGGGAGGTAAAGGCTGCAGTGGCGCAATGACAGTTCCTCCAGTCTTGCCAGACAACTGACAGGTGGGACAGGTCCGGCAGCAGGACTCCACTTCTACTCCCATCTGGGGCCAGTAGAAATATGCAGAGAGCCTTTGCTTAGTCTTCTTAGTACCAAGATGACCAGCTAAGAGCACCTAATGTGCCAACTGCAATATGTAATACCTCTAAACCTTGGATACCACCAACATACTGCATATGTGTATGATCCAGTGCTTTTCTGACTAGCCTATATGCACGCCTCAAGGACATTTTGAAAAATATATTTGTTGGTCGTGTCCGACCTCCACTTTTTCCTTAACTTAGCTGCATCAGGCCAACTAGTGACTCCTAGCCACACTTGCATCTCATTTATGCTAAGTCAACAACACTGCCACTGATCTCACCTACGTCACAGGCTAACCCCATATTACTGCTAATTTAGCCTAGCCATCATTTCTTTCGTCCGCTACTCGACTACCCTATCTTACCATCAGTCCACTGTGCCTCCTCTGTCACCAATGTATTCGAAAACCAAGTCACAAGCGTCCCACTTGCACATGCTGCAGAACCCTCCGCTCCCCACATAAACCTGGCAGCTGATTTTAATGCTTCTATCCGTCTTAATTACTCACCTTAACTCTTCTCCGCTAACCATGCAGTATATAGATACAGGGGGGGGGTGTCCTCCCCTTGTTGTTTTTCTGTTTTCCACTCAAATTTGGTAAAACAGACTTATGTCTTTGTCATGAGAGGTATACGATTTAAGTGTACCATACACATTTCAACCATAGAATACACAGGTTTTTATCAAATTGACCAATATTTATTGGTGGTCTTGTTCTATTTTTAATCTTGAAACAGTATTTTTGGTGATATAAGCAGCAAGAACTCAATGGTTTAAAGTGCTATTTGTGAACAAATCCTTCACCTCCAGTGGCTTGTGTAGTACATCAATTATAGTAGATAACAGTCACATTGCAGCAATCTATACATAGTTGCAAGAGCCAGGCACAAAAGGGTAGCCTAATCAAAGGTCAATGCCTGGGTTTGAATCGATAGTTAGGATGTAGTAGGGGGTAGCCTAAATGGAGACAGTAGTAGGCCCCTGGACGTTTCGGCAAGATTTAGGTCAAGAGCCTTCTTCTGTGGACTGGGAAGGTCTCCCTTCAGTGTATTGGAGCCAGGATCTCTCTGCACGGTAGCGTTACAATTTTCTTAATATTCTTGGGGTCTTTGAGTCTGAATAGACTGGCCCTGAGATGATGGTGCATGCTTGTTGGGTGTAAGCAGATTCCATTCAGGCTGGTTAGTGATCAGATGTCGTCTCTTCAGGGAAGCTGGGGAGTCATATTGGGGATATGTGGCAGGGCGCCTAGTGTAGGCAGAGTATAGTTGGCAGGTGCGTGGTCCTGGGCAGGCTGTATTAAGTAGCCGGACGAGTAGCTTGAATCGATGACCGCTAACCATGCAGAACTACAACATGGCCTACCCCTCGCACACTCCCACACGGGAACGAGGTACCACTACCCTTACTCACCCACAGCACACCTTCTATATTAACATGCCCCCCCCCAGGACCCCACTGCCACAACTGCCACAACCAGCCTCACGGCCCACATAGCATCCAGGCTCCCCAGGCTCAGAGCGCGCACCAAACCCCCACGACACCATAGTCTCCCTTTGCCCACGGCCATGAGGAACCACAGACTGGGCACTTGCTCGCACTGGACCTATGCTATCAAGAGCACTAGAACCAACTACTCGTACATCCTGTCTGACACACTTCCCCATCTCAGCAGACTCCTGCCATCACCAATAATTGCACCCACATGCGCAAAACTCACACCTAGGTTAGTACACTCACACGCCCAGCGCGCTACTTCCCACACTCACCCCATAGCCTCATCCAATAATCTTCCCCCTCTCAAATGTGCACTCATAAACGCACACTCTCTCCCTGCCCACTGCTTGGAGATCCATGACTTCCTAAATATTCATGACCTAGACTTACTCGCTATCACAGAAACATGGCTCCATGAGGCGTCCGGTCCTGCCATTTCAATAGCTCTACCACATGGATATTCCATTCTCCGACAAGACACAACTGCTCACAGGAGGTGGAGTAGCCCTCATATCAAAAGATACCCTCTCCATCAGGCTGCACAATCTCCCAATGGAAAGCAATGCTGACATTATATCTGCACCATAAATATGTTCCTCATTTACTGGCCTCCTGGCCCAGCTCTAGATTTTCAAGGAAAGCTCCGCCATTTATTAGGTGATACCCTTAAAAGTTCCACAACTACCATTCTACTCGGTGACATTAATCTAGGCCTAAATGATCCTAAAGATAAAGCAGCTTCAGCCCTAGCAAAGGAACTCAAAGACCTAGGGTTCATACAAAAATTCACAAGCCCAACTCGCTGCAAAGGCCGCACCCTTGACTGGGTGGCAGACCACAATTGTTCCACCACGGGCAGCTCTAACTAGCCATACCCATGGGCAGACCACAACTGTATCGAATTTACCATTCCGACAGCCCTTACCAACAAAGTTCTCACCTATACTCCAACAGCGAATGTTAGAAGCTCAAAAAAATGTATTAAATAAGGACAACCTTTGTCATTTCCTAGAAGTCCCAGAACTCCAGTGACCCCAGCACATTAGCAGAGATCTTCACTGACACCCACACCAAAGCAATTGACGCCATAGCCCCAATTGAATGCAAAAAAGAGAAAAAGTAAATACACGTAAACTCATGGTTCACAAATGAACTACAAGCCCTTCGTACCAGTAAACGTGTTGCACTAAGCAACTGGCAATGCAAGCCTAGTGACTACACCAAGGAAGAATTTAAAAGACAGTCCGCTCCATACAAAGAAGCGATCATTAACGCCAAATCTAACTCCTTCAATTCACGGATATCTAAGGCCAATTCTCAACCTAGGGAAAAGTTTTCTGTCTTCAAAGACTTAATCTCCCCCTCCACCGGCCGCGACGAGATTACTAAAGACGAAGCATGGTGCTCGAGCATACAAGTTGCCCTGCTCAGCAAAATAGAACTTCTCCCCAAAAAAATCCAGGTGCAATTCAAAGCCTTACCCAACCATGACCAGCCTGCTTTGCCCAGCATCCCCTCCCACACGCCCAACAACGTTCTCTTTTCTTTCTGAGACGTCACAGAATCAGAAGTCTTGAACCTCCTCCTACATCGTAAACCCTCTGTGTAAAGGAGACATCTGCCCCCCTCCCAACATTATTAAAGAATGCGCTGGCTCCCTTGCCCCTCTCATAAGCGCTTTCATCAATGCCTTATTCAAATGAGGTACTGTCCCCTCGAGCCTCAAAGAAGCGTGGGCACGTCCACTCTTAAAAAAACCTTCTAGACCCCACATCCCCCAATAATTACCAACCAACCTATCACCACTGTCCTGTTCCTCCTAAAAATCCTGGATAAAGCCGCTCACAACCAGATTCAACACTTCCTTTAATCTAACTCCATCCTCGGTTAGAGACAATCAGGGTTTTGCAAAGGCCATGGCACTGAAACCGCCCTCTTAGACCTTAAAAATCAAATAACAGACATTATGGACAAAGGTAAGCCAGCCCTCCTCCTACTACTGGATCTCTCTGCCGCGTTTCATCTTGTGGATCACAAGATTCTTACCACACATCTCACTCACTCAGCCCACTTCTCCAAAGAAGCATCGTCATCGATCGCCTCCTTTCTAGAAGGTAGAGCCATGAAGGTATTCTGTGATCAAGCAAGTGCTGCCCCTACCACTATCCACTGCGGAGTCCCACAGGGCTCGTGTACAGCTCCTACTCTCTACAATTTGTTCACAAAGCCACTCTTTGACAAATGGGTACCTTCGGCATAGCATACACAAACTATGCCGATGATACACAGGTACTCCTACCACTCTCAGGCTCCTATAATAATAAAAAATAATAATAATAATAATTTGGCATTTATATAGCGCTACGAACCCTCAGGTATCTGAGCGCTGCTTATTATTACCCACGGTGTGTGGTGCTCATTTATCGACCTCGGAAGGATGAAACGCTGAGTTTGGCGCTGCCGGGATTCGAACCTGCGTTCGCAGGCTCTGCACTGATGCCAAAGCGAGCGCTCTACTCGCTGTGCCACTTGACCGGCTTATACCAAGATGCTGCAGCCCTCCATACAATATATGCCACCATCCAAGCTTGGATGGCGGAAAACGGGCGTTGTCTCAATGGAGATAAGACTGAGATTATCATTATTGGTCCTAAAGAAACGTTATCCAAACTTGGTAAACAATACTGTAACTTCACCATCGAGAACTCCACCATCTCTGTCTCCACTTCAGTAAAAACACTAGGAGGATAACTAGACTCCACTCTGTCTATGACGCGACAGGTAAGCGCCATTGCAACGGCCACTGCTCACACCACTAAGCTAAAAACTGCCTATCAATAGCTAGATCTACGATAGGGGCCAAACTAGATTATTGTAATGTCCTCCTAGCAGGCACCTTAGCTAAAAATGTAAGCAGACTCCAAGTCATACAAAATAATGCTCTCAGAGCAGCACTAAACATCCCCAAAAGAGACTACATCGCAAAGGCTAGGAGAGCTGCTCACTGGCTCCCTGTTAAGGAACGTATAACCTTCAAGACCCTCACCCTAACGCATAAGTGCTTAACACTCACAGCCCGCCCTACCTTTCTGAGACTATCTTCAGAGCCACTACTTCACACCCGAAAAGAACCTGCCATGCTAACCAACTGCGCTTTCCGCCCATCGAAAGAGCCAAGACAGCAGGGATTGGTTTCCCCACATAGCACCCAAAATATGGAACGCCCTACCCAACTCACTCAGAGCGGAGACCTCCCTCTCAGCCTTCCGGAAAGTGTTAAAAACCACACTCTTCAACTAACGCAGCCCTCTCTCTCTCGCCCCCACCTATTCCTCCTCTTCCCTCCTCCAGTTATTTCTGTTGTAATTAAGAATGTACTTCTGTAACTAAGCATGTGTTTTTGTAAATAAGCAAGTTGTCTTGTAAAAAGCGCCACAATGCCTTTGGGCTGCTGTGCATGTTACAAATGTTAATAACAAATAAATAAATAAACCTCTTGAGGCCACCAGGTTCAGGCTTAGTGGGCTCACTACAAAGGAGCTCACCCTCACAATAAATCTTGAAGGACCGAGGCACTTCATCTTGTGCCTGGGCCTGTTTTCCTAGACCCTCAAGAGTGGCACTCTCTCTGACCCTTGCAGAACTGTCCCCTAGAGGGCCCAGCGGCATTGAAGGTCAGGGTGATCCTCTGGGTTGAGTACCTCTCCCGCAGGAGGGTCTTCTGGCTCTTCCTCAGGAGTTGAGATTTGAATTATCACTGGACCCAGCACGTCTGCAGCCTGAATCACAATGAGTGCTGCTGAAACAGCAGGAAAAGAAGGAGCCCCCTTCACAAAGGTAGTCCTCTTGCTCTTCTGTTTCGCCTTGGGTTTCCCCTTTGGCTTGGGTAACTGACTAGCAGTCAGACCCTGTGCGATCTGAGCCCTAGTGACTGCCAAAGCAGTCAGGTGTAGTCCATCAGAGATCAACTCCAACTCTACTAGATCATTCCCCAACAATATGTTGTCAGGTACATTGTCCTGAACCAGAACCGGAAGCTTCGCTGTCTTGTCCGCAATCGTGATGGTGACTAGGGCTACAGGAAATACTTTGGGAGGCTCAACAGCTAACCTGGTAGTTTTCAGAGGAGCACCTACATAGTCCACTGGCATGAGCAGGGTCCTGTCCACCACGGTCTTACTTGCCCCAGTGTCTCTCAAACCAGTAGATGGCTGGCCATTCAGGAGGACACCTCTCCTAAATCTATGGGTATTCTGTGGGATAGTAGCCAGTACTTCTGCCTACTGGTCCCATGCCCCAAGGGACACTACGAAAATCTCTGCAGGGGCACCAAAGGTGATACCTGTAGAGGAGGGGAGGAAGGTGGCCTCCACCTCAGGCATGAAGCAAGAGTAGGTCAGACTGACAGCCTGGACTCCATGTGCCTTACCTTTACACTTGGGGTCACCCTTCTTGTGGTTCAGAGCCCCACAGTCCCAACAAGTGCCAGGAATTCGAGGTACGGTACTGGATCCACTGGGAGCCTGCTTTACAGCAGGAGAACTGCTACTCTTGCTCCCACCCCATGAGACTGATCCCCACTAGATTTTTGGTTCTTGAGAGAGAGAGGGAGGTTTAGGTTTACTCGGCTGTGATTGCTTTCTCTTTGTCCTTCCCACTGGGTTCCTTAGGGCCGACCCGGTGGGAGACCCACTTGTCAGCCAGCCTGGCCAGCTTAAAGGGATCCAAAATGTTCTGGTCAGCAATGTGCTGACGCAGCTCCGGTGAACAGGCTAAAAAAACAAAAAGGTGGGACAATTCAACAAAAGTTTTTACCTTGTATCCGTCAATCCACCCCATCATGTTCATATGTGCAGCACTCGCCCAGTCAACCCAAGACACATTCGGCCTCATTACGAGTCTGGCGGTAGCCGTGCCGGAAAAACCGGCAGGCTACCACCAGACCCATAGTATCATTCTGCCTCTGTGATTGCTGGAATCACCGGCGCGTTACAACCCCAGTGACCTGATAATTCCGGAGGCGGAATTCTCTAAATCTCCATTCCCATGCAGTCCCATAGGACTCCATGGGGATGGGGACCATGGAAACACCGGTTCCGTCTATGACAGAGCCAGTGTTTCCATGTCTGCCTGCAGGCGGGTGGTGTTAATCCCGCTAGGTCAGACCTGGCGGGAGTGACACCTCCTGCCTCCAGGACTCTGAATCAGCCGGTCCCGAAACAACAGTGGCAGCAGTTTTACCACCACCGTTCTTTCCGGACCAGCAGGGTCGTATTATTCTCTCTCTTCTTATATTCCCTGAATCTTTTTTTATTTTTTTAATTAAAATTTTATTTATTTTTAAACAACGGAACTGAACCTACAGGTGGGTGCATGTTATACTCACATGATTACACTAAGAAACAATTTTGTTCCACCTGAGCAACATTTTAACATCAAATATATGTCCCACCTTAATGGTACGATGTTTTAAACCCTTGCCCCCTCTCTCACTCCCTCCCCTTAACGGCGTTCATAGGTTCTCCAGTTCATTGGCGTTTGTCATGGCGATTTGTAGTGGGCGACGTGACGTTTATCGCTGATCGTCGTTTGAGTTGAGAATTAATGTTTAAGTTTGTGACAGGCATGTTGAGCTGGCGACATGTCTTGCGATGCTCAGTTCGTGCTAGGGCAGCATATTTTCTGACTTTGTTGTTGTGTCAAGTCACTTGCCACTGAACCTGCAATGTAGTGACTGGCGAAGTCGCACCAGGCCTCCTCGTGTCGCGCACCATTATCGTGGAGGGATGCCGTAATTTTTTCCATTGTTTAGATGTTCGTTGCGATCTGTATCCAGCCTTTTTTAACTGGAAGGCGTGGAGATTTCCATTTGATGACCGGGCCCGCTCTTGCGGCTAATAGCAGGGGGGATGCCAGTCCTTTAACTCTGATCAGTTTGTCGTCCTCTTCTTCAAGACCGAAGAGAATCAGAAGGGGGGACGGTTCTCTTTCTATGCCATCTAACTGTTTGATCCATCCCAGGACTTCTTGCCAGTAGATGCAGACCTTGGGGCAGTCCCACCACATGTGCTAGTAATCGGCATACATGCCGCATTGTCGCCAGCACCCTGGGCTGGAGGTCTGGAACATTTTGGAGAGCCTGCATGGATCATACTGCCATCTATGGAGTAGCTTTATTGCATGCAACTTGTACTGGGCTGCAATTGATATTCTGGATGGCGTTTCACAGATTCTGTCCCAAGCCTTCTGATCAAATTCTCTGCCGAAATCTTTTTCCCATCTCTCTTTAAGGCAGAGACTTGAAGTTTGTTCCTTACAGATCAAAGCGCTGTACATGCGTGCTATCAGGCCTTTGTTTGTATTGGTCGTATCCAGAATTGTCTCGAAAGGCGTGAGCCCTCTTTGCGTTTTGGCCTTCCACTCCCTCTTGGATAATATGCCTTTCAATTGCAGGTACAAGAACATCGGGATCGGTGTAGTTGGAGAGCCTCCTCTAATTCTGTAATTGAAATGAATTTTCCGTTTCTCTAGAGCTGGCCGACTCTCTCAAGACCAGCATCGAACCAGGCTTGGTATCTGGCGTTTTCAGCGATTTCCTCTCTGATCCCAGGGGACCAGAGATGACTCGGGGGAGAAGGCCACATAGTAACTCCTGACATTCCCTTCCCTTCCTTCAATATGCTCCACACTGTCCCCAGTATTGGGAGGTTGCGCAGTCTTATAAGTTTTGGTCTGGGGACCCATAACCACTCTGCGAGGGTTGCAGGGGTTAGATTATCATTGTCCAACTGAACCCATTGCAGGTCCCTTCTGTCACGCTGGTGTGGGATCAGAATTCTGAGTTGTCGCCTGGTAATATCGCTCTATACCCAGAAGGCCCACTCCTCCCTGTTCCTTCGGTAGTATCAGGGTTACATAGGGTATCCTGGGTTTCTTGTCATCCATAGGAAGTCTGATATGGCCTTCTTAACTTGTTTGAAAAAGAGGTCCTGGAAGGGGTATAGGAAGCGTGGGAGGCTCACCATCTTAATAGCATTTATACGTCCCTTCCAGGAGATTGTAAGTGATTTCCATTTTGTGAGATCCGCTTTAAGGGCGTCGAGGAGTTGGGGGAAAGTTTGCTTCGTACAGGTGTTCGAGGTTGTTAGGTTGATCCCCAAGTATCTCAGTGTTGGGCCTCCGATGATCAGTCCTAGGTGCTCAAGGTCTATTTGCTGGTCTGGGGAAGGTTTGTGGAGCGGGAAGAGGATAGATTTTTTTTTTTTTTATTTTAAAGCCTGAGAGTGTGCCATATTTTTCTATCAGGCGGATCGCTCAGGGGATTGATGACATCGGATTTAGTACATGGAGCAGGATGTCGTCTGCGTACAAGGCTAGCTTATACTCTCTGCCGTTTACTCGCATCCCCTCTACGCCGGCATCTGCTCGAAGCGTTTGGGCAAGCGGTTCCATCTATAGCGCAAAGAGTATCGCCGAGAGGGGGCAACCTTGTCTTGTTCCTCTACTGAGGGGGAACCAGCGGGAGTATTGGGAGTTCACTACTACGATGCGCGTGGAGCCGTGTAGACGGCGTTGATCCCTTGTCAGAGAGTGAAGCCCAGACCTATTTTCTTTAGTGTGGCCTCAAGGAAGTGCCATTCAACTCTGTCGAATGCCTTCTCGGCGTCGATCGAAAATAATGCGGGCGTGCTTGGCATCTTTTTGGCCTCGTGTATGAGGTGGAGGGTCTTCCGGGTAGAGTCCGCGCCTTGTCTACCAAGGATGAAACCCACTTGGTTGTTATGGATTATTGCTGGTATGTGTAACTTAAGCCGCGCAGTGAGGACTCTCGTATAGATCTTGGCATCTGTGTTTAGGAGGGAAATTGGGTGGTAGGAAGCACACTGCGTGGGGTCCTTGCCTTCCTTGGGTATGACGGTTATTAGCGCTTCTGAGAAGGATTCGGGCGCCACGCCGGATTGGAGGATGTTATTGAAGAGCTCGACCATGAATGGGAGGAGACGTCTTTAAAAGTCTTGTAAAATCCTGCTGTATAGCCATCATTCCCGGGGGCTTTCCCCGCTGGAAGTCTTTTGATCGCCTCTTCAATTTCCTCTCCTGTGATTGGGACATCTATGGTTTGTGCTGTGTCCGGGGGAGGGTTGGCAGGAGCACTTTGTTCATGTATTCTATGATCGCCTCTGGGTGTGGGGGAGCATCCGAGGTATATAGTTTCTCGTAGAAGTCGGCAAATACTTCCGGGATGTTGGGGGGGGGGGGGGGCGATGTCCGTGGAGTGCTTCCTCATTATATATCGTTGGGACCCATCGCTCTCTGCGTTGCCCTCCGAGTCTTGCGGCAAGTAAGACTCCTGCCTTATCCCCATGCTCGTATTGTTTTTGCTTAAGACATTGGAGTTTGTGCACGATGCTATCAGTTTCTAGTTGCCACAATTCCTCCCTCTTGTCGTTGGCTTGCTCAATTTGAGGATTGGGCGATTAGGTCGAGTTGGGAAATTTCATTTCGGAGCCTGTTTCCTATGAGTTGGCGTTCTCTTTTCTTAGCTGGCCCCTTCCCTGAATCTTTTAAGGTATTGGGTAGGTGTCTTGCCAAACTGGCCAATCAAAGCAGCTTGCATGCACTCAAACTGACCCCTTTCTTCCACACTCAGTTTCAGAATACAGTCATAACCAGTCTGAGGCACTATACTTAAACACGTAGCCCAATCTCTTGTATCAACATCATGGATTCCACAAGCCATTTCAAATGCTTCTATCCATTGATGGATATCAGAACCCTCCACATACACACCAACCAAATCTTTCATAAACTTGGTGACAGGGGACCTGACACTCTCAACTGGCTTGGCTGAAGTCTCCATTCTAGCTTTCTCTAGCTGGATTCTCTGTCATTCAGTGTCCTTGTCTTTTGGTTCAAGATCCCTATCTTTGAGTATCACTTGCTGTGCCACCTCTTCCTTCTTCAATTTAGCTTAATTTTCCAACTTTGTATATTCAAATGCCAATTTCATCCTTAATAATTCAAGTTCCATGGTATCCCCTGAAGAAACAATGCTGGGATTTGGAATACAGTGACAGGAGAGGTGGAAATCCCAGCAACAGATTCAGTAATAACTCCAGGAGTAGGGTCCTCAGTGTTTTCATCCCCCCTTCATCAAGAGCATCATAATCAGTCTGGTGTCGTCCACCCGAGCAGCTATAAGCTCTGCACTAGACGTATCCTCAAAGTCTAACTCCCTGGCTTCACAAGTGCTATGAAGAACCTCTAAGCTCATCCTGGTCAGTTTGCCATTTGCAATAGATTCCATTGCTTGTAATGTAGTTATCCTAGTATACACAACTAAACCTCAATTTAACAAAGTGTGGTTATTTTGTAGGTGACAAGGTTACACACTGAGTCTTAAAACCATTAGCATCCCACCACTGCCATTAGTACAAAAACTGGAGTGGGGTATCTGTACTCCTGCCCTCTATATGGCAGAGTAGAAGCACAGAGCACCCAACCCAAGGTTCTCTATTTGGTAACAAATGTACGAGCAACCAAGGTTTAAGCTCTCAGGAGGTGATGCAGACTGGTTCTTAAGTACATTGTAGTCCCCAAGCCCCCCCGCAAAGGAATGTGCACACACTGTTCTATGCTAACACAGTCCTTTATATAAAATTAAGGTTCAAAATATATACATCAATTAATAACACACTTTGTACTCTTGCAATTCCTAATATGGCAAATATATACAATGTCTATGTGGTACCACACCTAGCTATTGACCCCTTTAAAATGCATCAACTGCTGACAGATATAAATGGCATACAAATCATACAGCAATGGATAGCAGCATATATAATTGGAAGGAAGGCAAGTTAGGTTAAACAATGGCAGAATGCTTTCTTTAGCTACTAAGATGCAGTTCTGAGTGAGGATCCCCCGACCTCGGCAACCTGTAATAAAGAGTATTAACAAGCCCAGTCCATTAATGTTTACAGAGTCTTGTTTCCGGGTTAAAATGTTCAACTATCCCAATGTACCTGAGTTAGAAGAGTTTCTTCGATGTTTCGTTGACGGATCCCTCGAGAGTGTTCTCCCTTTAAAGCAGGAGCCACACGGTGTCGAGATTCCTCGACGAAAGATGAACACTTGCGTCGAGACTGCAGCTTCGACCTTCGCGGTGCTCTTTGGCGATCGATTGTGGAAGTCCTGTGAAGATGAGGTGTAAAGAGTTTGGTACAGCAAAGGAGACTAGGTTAGGAATGTAGGCACAGAAGCAGCCTAGACTTTCTCCGGCGGGAGAAAGGGGTTGACGTTGATGGCAAGGGAGCCCTTCGTTCAATGTTGTTAGGTAGGGTGGAGCGTTGCAGCTCCGGTCGTCTAGCAGCTCAGCGTCAAGCTGTCCCCACTTCTGAGCAACACGACTCAACAGGCTTCCAGCGGTTACGGAAATCCTCCAAACCCTGGTTGGCTGCAATGGACTTCGATGGCATCGATGTCCTGGTGCTTTACTTCAAGATTCTCGGCGGACCTCTTCTCCGGTCGACAGCCTTTCTGGACTGGCTTCCAGGGTGTCTCAATGAAGATCAGCTTCTGCATGATGTTCCCTCATAGCTCGGGGAGAGCTCTCCTAGCCAGGACCACTCTTGGATCGGTCCTCGACAGACTCAACAGCTTTTAGATCGGGTCGAAGGAAAGCAGCAGCAAACTCCATTTTGGGATGCCCAGGACCTGCCAAATTCAGCATGGAGCTGCCACTAACCCATAATCTGCTCTGTGGGCAACACACAGGTGCCCAAAAAGTACACTAGAGTTACAGGGTTGTACCCCCCAGCCATCGGTGCTATAAGGATATCCCCATCTACAGACCTATCACCACCGTTACCTTTCTGCAAAAAATCTTGGACAAAGCAGCTTCCAATCAAATCCACCTATTCCTTGAATCAAACAACATCCTAGGTAAAAGGCGGTCAGGCTTCCGCCCAGTCACGGAACCGAAACGGCACTACTAGACTTAAAAAACCAACTTGGTGAAATAGTGGATGAAGGAAAGCCTGCGCTTCTCGTCCTTCTCGACCTATCTGCAGCGTTTGACCTGGTGGAACACACAACATTCTGCAGACAATTTACTAACTCAGCTGAATTCTCCCAAGAGGAAACAGCCTGGATTACCTCTTTCCTTGAAGGGAGAGCAGTGAAGGTACTCTCAGAGCAGGCCTGCGCAGCTGCTACCACCATATACTGCGGTGTCCCACAGGGCTTCTGCACTTCCCCAACACTGTAGAACCTCTTCACCCTACCACTCTTCAACGACCTGGACAATCTCAGCATAGCATACACAAACTATGCTGATGATGCCCAAGTTCTCCTTCCCCTAACTGGCTCATATCATACAGACAGAGAAGCATTATGCAAAATCTACGCCACCATCCAAGCTTGGATTTCAGCCAACGGATTATGCCTCAATGGTGATAAAACCGAGCTCCTCATAGTAGGCCCCAAGGAAACGCTCTACAAGTTAGACAAACAATACAATTCCTTTATCATTGACGACTCCCAAATTCCTGTCTATGCAGCAGTCAAAACCCTTGGACTATACCTTGACTCCACGCTCTCAATGACACGCCAAGCCAGCGCCATTGCATCATCAGCTTCCTTCACAACTAAACTTATACATTCGGTCAAACCATACTTATCCGAAGCAAACAGCCTCTCCATAGCCAGAGCCACTGTTGGAGCCAAATTAGACTATAGTAACGTCCTATTTGCCGGCACCTCTACCAAAAATCTGAACTGCCTTCAAGTCATCCAGAATAATGCGCTAAGGGTGGATCTCAGCATCTCCAAAAGAGAGCACATCACCAGTGTCAGACAAAAAGCACATTGGCTTCCAGTCAAAGAAAGGATACTATTCAAAACCATGTCCATAACCCACAAATGCCTGTCGCTCACAGCCCCCCACCCCCCAATATCTGGCATAAAGAATTACCAGAGTAACATCCTCCAGACCTATTAGGACTCACCACTCCAACCAGCTTAAAATCCCCACCATCAAAAGAGTCAAAGCAGGAGGAACCTGCTTCACGTCCCTTGCCCTCAAGCATTGGAACGTCCTCCCCACTACCTTGCGCAACAAAACATCCTATCTAGCATTCCGCAAATCGCTCAAAACCAAGCCCTTCAACTAGCACACTATTACCATAGCCAACTCACCCTGCTTCAGTGAGGAGGTCTCCTACTGCCTCTATCTGTTTTATTTTTTCTTGGCCTTCTTTTTTTTTGTGTACTGCTCACCTGTATGAAAAAAGGTTCAATGTAACCAAAAACCACAGACGGGTGCCCTTGTCTTTTTGCTTTGTAACTAAGTAAGTACTGCTGTAACAGTGCCACGATGCCCCCGGGCTGCTTTGTACGCTTTATAAATTCAAAAAATAAAATAAAGGGTCTCTGTTCACTACAACCAAAAAGAGGAAGTGCTGCACTGCCAGGAGTCCAAGCAGGACTCCTCTGCAGAAAACTTAGAACGCACACGATAAGGGAGTACAGGACAAGGATATGGAGGCCCTGTCCCTCCAATGCATTTCCAGCATCACAGTTAGTGAATAAGAATTAGAACGCATCTAATACACATTTAACCCTTAAACGGCTGAGGGGTTTCCCTCCCAGTGCTGAGCCCTTTTTTGTATATTTTGGTATGTCGTATTCAATCCATTGTAACCTTTTTGTTACATGAGATATCTCGGCCAAATCTGGCTCCTTTTCTTCCCACATGTAGGCGATCATAAAATCCCAGTTTGCTGTAGGGGGTGAGAGAAAATAACAAAAAAGAGGGTACATGTGTTTTTTCAGAAAATGCCAATAGAATGATGTACAAAGAAGCCTGTGATTTCTTCCTTGTACGAACTAGGAACAAGTGGTTTTCTTTTCTGAATTCACCATTTTCAAAACTTTCAAGAGCAGGTTCAGTGGAAACAAAAAACATTTTTTGTAAGGTTACCGTCAGTTTTGTGAGCAGTAGGCGACTTTCCCCCTTTTTTTTCAATAGGACATGATTGGACGGAATGGAAGGGGATGGTAGGAAAGCTCGATGGGAACCCGGAAAGACATACATTTCTGAAAAGAAGACTGAAAAGAAGACAACATCTAAGTTCAGGAAGGGGGGATTTGTGCAGGTTAGGCAACACTATGTTCCTAAAATTTCTATAATTTGGGAGAAAATTGGAAAAGTGAGTGAAAAAAAAAGTATGTGCCTGACATGTTTGGACTGGTAAGGTAATGGCTTCTGTCAATATTGAGAAAAGCAATGCACAGCTACATTCTCCCGACTTATCTAATTAGGAAATCACACATTTTTGGTAATGTTTCACAAAACAAGCAATACCACGAGGCAAAAATTGAGACATGGTAAACAGGATTTTTATGCTGACGGACTAAACAGACGTACTTAGCATTTGAAAATAAGGAAAATTAATGTGGTGAAAAATGGCAAGCATACATTTTTTGAAAGAGCATAGGCAGACCTTTTGAGGGATAGGTGAATTGTGCAGGTTACAAAAGTGTAATGTGCCTAAAGCAGCAACTAAATGTTGGTCACTTTTGGGAAATGAAAGGGCTGTGTAACAAAGTGCACTAGAAAATGTGTGAAAACGTTCTGAAAACCAAGAGAAAACAACAATTGTTGACCTTCCCACGTTCCCACAGGTGTCCCGACGAAAACGGTACCTCACATGTGTCAGTGCACTGACCGGGGTGCAAAAGGATTAGTCTAAACCACTGGGACATCAGACGCCCTGGTAAATACTGGTTTTGGCCATCTGGACAACCCACAGATTTGGGCGTGGGGTGTCGCAGCCACCAAGGAAAACGGGAAACTCTATACATTTTTTGAAAGAAGACACCTGGGGGAATCCAAGGAGATCTGACCTTTGCCAATCGCCCTGGAATTTATTACCCACAAGGCCTGGAAAACTCCAGAAAGTGGTGAAACCACTGGAACACGCAGACAACAACACATGTCTTACCTTCCCACGTTCCCACAGGTGTCCCAATGAAAAAGCTAACTCACGTGTGTCCTCGCACTTACCTGGGCGCAAAGGTAAAAGGCTAAATCAAATCAAACTGGTACATCAAATCAAACGTCTTGGGAAAGACTTAATTTGGCTTTGTGGACAACCCACAGATTTTGGCTTGGGGTGTCCCAGCCACCAAGGAAAATGGGGAACCCCATGCATTGTTGAAATGAAAACACCCGTGGGAATCGAAAGAGGTCTGGCTTGTGTTAATCGCCCAAGAATTTATTTACCACAAGGCCCGGCAAAGTCCAAAATGTAGGGCAAAACACAATTTTCAGACATTTGCCACCAGACAACCACCAAAACACGCCTGCAACAACACATGTCCTACCTTCCCACGTTCCCACAGCTGTCCCAATGTACCTCACATGTGTTGGTGACTTACCTGGGCACAAAGGGGAAAAGCTAAACCACTGATACACCACAGGGCCTAGGAAGAGGACATTCTGATGGTACTTGGAGTTTTGGACAATCCACAGATTTGGGTCTGGGGTGTTGCAGCCACCAAGGAAAACAGGGAACCGCATTGAAACACTTGTGTATAGACGTGTTGTAAATGCCATATCATATCATAATCCCATACATTTGTGAAACGAAGACACCTGGGGCTATCCAAAGAGGGCTGACTTTCGCCAATCACCCCAGAATGTAATACCCAAAAGGCCCGACAAACTAAAAAGTGGTGAAAACCCCCACATTTTCTGACATTTGCCACCAAGAAACCACCGAAACACCCCGGGAGCAACACATGTCCTACCTTCCCACGTTTCCACAGTTGATCTCACGAAAATGGTACCTCACATGTGTTGGTGCACTTACCTGGGCACAAAGGGAAAAGGCTAAATCACGGGTACATCAAATGCCTTTGGGAAGACTGGATTTTGCCGCCTGGGCAACCTACACATTTGGGCCTGTGGTGTCACAGCCACCAAGGAAAATGGGGAACACCATACATTTCTGAAATGAAGACATCCGGGGGAATCCAAAGGAGTCTGACTTTCGCTAATCGTCCTACCATTTATTACCCACAAAGCCTGGCAAACTCCAAAAAGTGGTGGACAAAACACAATTTTCAGACATGTGCCACCAGGAAACCACCGAAACACGCCAGCAAACACATGTCCTACCTTCTCACGTTCCCACAGCTGTCCCGACGGAAACTGTACCTCACATGTGCGGTTGCTTTTAACTGGGCGCAAAGGGAAAAGGCTATACCACTGGTACACCAAAGAGCTTAGGAAGAGAACATTCTGATGGTATTTGGAGTTGTGGACAATCCACATATTTGGGCCTGGGGTGTCGCTGCCACCAAGGGAAATGGGGAACCCCATACATTTCTGAAACAAAGACACCCGGATGAATCCAAAGAGGTCTGACTTTCGCCAATCGCCCTAGAATTTATTACCCACAAGACACGGCAAACTAAAACAAAAAGTGGCAAAAACCCCACAATTTTCAGATATTTGCCACCAAGAAACTACCGAAACATTCCTGGAAGAACACATGTCCTGCCTTTGCACATTTCCACAGGTGTCCCGACGAAAACCGTACCTCATATGTGTGTGTGCACTGTTAGGGAGAATTCTCTGTTTAGGCTGAATTTCCTAACCTAGTGAGTCCCCCAGCAGCTTTGCTGGATTTTTTGGGGTTTATTTTTTTCTCCTGCCAAGAGTGAGACTCTTTTACCCTCACTCTTGGACATGATTTGAGTGTGTTCCTTTGACTCTAGATGTGTTTAATGGGCTATGGGGTCTTTTACTCCATAGGGCTTCATGTGTTTTTGTGATGTGTGTTACACAGCACCCTCAGTGCAGTAACACAGGGGTGTCATAGTGACTCCCCAGTATAGACTCCATACCCTGGGACTGACTACTGTCTCCCAGGGTCTGTAAAGTCACCATTGACTTTACTAGTCTTAAATTCTGAACAGAACCAGTACAAACCATCATATTGTGGACGTACTGGCTGGGGCAATTCGATTGCCCCGGGGTCTGTTAGTCGAGGGGGCACGTCTCCGTCCCCCCTGATCGAGTTTTGGCTGGTGGCAGTGGATACTACTTTTTATATTCAACCGCAAATATTTCTCTATGGGATTTTCCCATTGTTCGAGGCTACTATCTTTATTTATTTAATTATGATAGCCTCGAACATACCGCCGGTTTATTTAATTAATATTAATTCTCCGGTTGGTGTTTTTTGCCAAAACTCGGTTCTAAAATGGCGTTTGTGTTCTCTTCTGTGACTCCAACCCAAGTTTAGCCCTTTGTTCCACATTTTGGCGTGCTTCTCCACAGAAGCCCTCCAAAGTGGTGCCACTCTGTCTGGGATACTTAGGAGGGGTGGAGGGGGATATAGGCACCCTGGACTGAGTTGCCTAGGCAACTCAAGTCACACTCCGTCTTGATTGACCCAAGTGGTGAGCCGGCCGGCTCACCACTTAGCATGTTTGAGTGACAGCTAGGCTGAGTGAATGGGGGTTTTCTGCATAAAAGCAGGGCTTTGGGGACTGGAACTTCAGAAGTCGCCACAGGACCTAAGAATCCGACGAGGGAGAAGCTGAGCCGACCTGCCACGACGACACCACCGGTGGAGCCCGGCTGGACCGTCTCACCACTTTTCCCAACGACAGAGGAGATCTCCCGCTGGAGAGTCTACTTCCTTTGACAGGTGGGGATAACCAGTTTCACCGTCTTTTCGCCTTCCCGACGTATCTCGTGGCCGCCTTGCCTGTGCCAAGCACCCCGGCAACCGGGATACCACGTTTTACCACGGCCGCGAATTAAAGGGTAATACCTTTAACCGGAAAACTCCGCGGCTGGTTTCCTCCCTGGCAGTGCAACGACCTTCATCTTTCCTCCAAGTCGAGATCTTCTCTTCCCCTGGACGACGACGAGACTTGCACCCACTGCCAGGAACAACTGCCACCGCTGGAGGATCCTTCCCACTTAAGGTACTGTGTCCCGCCCGGCTTCCCTTGCCACCGACTGTACGGGGTAGATTTAGCCCCCGGCTTTCGAACCTGGGTTAGCCTGGGACACCCTGGCTAAACTTTTCTGAGCCTCTCTAAACTCTTTTTGAACTCTCTGCAAGACTTTCTAAGCCAAGGGTAACTGTGTGATCTTGGGCGCATTTGTGCTCTGCTCTCTCTAAGAGTGGGCCCAGCCTATGGACTTTGGCTCACAAGTGACTTCTGCTCTTCTGCCTTGCTAATAGTGTTCCTAAAGCTTAGAGTGGTGTACCTTCCCATATTCTGTCTTTTTCCCTCCCTTCTTCATGAACTTGTTGGAGTGCCATCTATAGTTAAGCACTCACCTCTGTATGAAAATAAGTGGTGTTAACTAAGACTTATCTGATAAGGAACAAGGGTTGTATATATTATAATAGTAACTGTGTTTAGAGTATTTTACGATAAGAGTGCTGCGGTGTTTCAAACAGTGTGTTTTTAAATAAATAAATATATACTTTGATACCAAAGCTCTGGTCAGTGTTTGCTTGTATTGTTGTATCTGAGTGCCTATTGTGTATACTTTGCATACTGCCTAACTCTTCTTGATGGAAGTCTGACTGCTCAGCCATAGCTACCAGGTAAATCTGGGTGGTACAGACTGCTACCAAGTGGGTTTAATGCTAACACCTGTAGTCCTAAATCTTTTGCAGTGTTCCCAAAGGGAGCTGCACAGGTTTCTGCCTAACACTGGTGTACAGCGGTGGGATTTGTATTGAGTATACATTTTAGAGTGCTTTAGGATACTTTAGTACAACTAACCACAACGCTTAGCACTGAAAAAGTAATCTTTCTAACATGTCAACTATGGAAAATTATAGTCAAGAGTCCCTTGCTACAAAAACTGCTGATTGTTTAAGAGTTCTCTGTAAGCATAAGAATCTCCTAACTAAAGGCAAGAAAATGGAATTGATAGAAAGGTTGTTAGCTAACCAAAGTCTGGATGATGGTTCAGAGAAACCTACCATGCCAGAAACTGTAGACAACAGTATAGAGATTGATGTTGATCAAAATGTTGATAATCTTGAGGAGGATTCAGAAGAGGGGGGTGAGGCTGCTGTGACTGTCCCCCCTAAGCCTCTGTCTGCTCTGCCAGCTGTACCTACTGGACCTTTGCCAGGTCCCACACATAGTCGTCAATATCTTGAGTTAGAAAAAATGAAACTTGAACTAGAGTTCAAGAGACTGAATACTCAGGCTGAACAAAGACACCAGGAACTGAATCAAGAACTAAGGCTAAGGGAAATGGAGCTCAAGCATGAGCTAGAAATGAAGAAATTGTCTGTTGAAAATACTTCTCTCTCTGGCTCCTCTAGAAGTTCTAGTCCTAAAAGACCCCGGATGCCTAAAGAATTGGTTGGTATGTATGAGCCTAAGTTGGATGTGTTGGATTGGTTGTCTCTGTTTGAATAGAATCATGGGCTCCAGAACATCACAGGAAATGACTTACTCACCTGGTTGTTCTCTAGGCTTCCCCCTGTTGCAACTGATGTGGTAATGGAGTTGGGGGAGGAGGATAGGAAAGAGTATGAATGTGTGAAACTAGCTCTGATAGCTAGATTTGGGAAGACCCCTTCCCAGTATCTTAAGAGGTTTAGAACCCTCAAAAAGCATGATGATACCCCTTGGGCTACCTGGGTGAGTGAGTGTTTGAAGAACTTAGAGGGATGGATTAATGGTTACAAGGTGAACACTTATGAAGGTATGAAAAATCTTTTTATGTTGGAGTCAATTTATGATGCCTGCTCTCCTGAGCTCAGACAGCACTTGGCTGATTCAAAGGAATTAGATTCCAGAAGACTAGCTAAGGCTGCTGTCTTGTGGGTTGCCAACAGGGCCACTCACAAGGATTCAGGGGTCACTCAGAAAAAGGATGAGGGAAAGCAGCCACCTAAAGTGAATCCAGAGAATTCTAATACCTCCCATACCAAAGAGGGCCACAAACAACAAAATAACCAGGGTAAGCCCCAGGTAAACCGAATCAGGCTAGTGTACCTTCTAGTCAACAACCAGAAGGAGGTCAGAACAAGCCACCCTTTCAGAGAGCATTTGGACAATGCTATATCTGTAAGGCTACTGACCATATCAAAGGGGATCCCAGATGCAAGGGTAAACCTGCAGGGATCAGCACAGTCACCTTAGCCTTCACTCCTGAGGATGAAGTACAGATGGCTAGTGCCCACGTTGAACTCTTTGCTGAAGAACCCTTGGGTCTTCAAGCAACTGTAAACTTAGAGCCTATGGGTCTGGTTAGTCCCCAGAATAGGGTTGTGTATAACTCCCTACCTGTTAACTCTAAGGTGTATTATGTGGACAGTGTTCTTGTCAATGGCCAGGATACTCCTGTCAGGAGAGACACTGGGGCCAGCAGAACAGTAGTGGATGAAAGCTTCTTTCAACCTGAGGATGTGGCAAAAGCACCCAAAGGTCCCACTAAGATGTCCGGAGGCCCTGTCCAAATGGTTCCTATTCTACCAGCCCTCATTCAGTGTAACAACATGACAGTGAGGATCCCTGTCAGTGTGCAGACTGAGGTGCCTGGGAAAGTCCTGTTGGGGAATGACCTGAGAACTCTAGGAGTAGTGTCACATACCCCCAGGCCTCCCAGTATGGAGAACCATAACCTAACCAAATTGGCTTCCCACTTAAGGTACCGTGTCCCGCCCGGCTTCCCTTGCCACCGACTGTACGGGGTAGATTTAGCCCCCGGCTTTCGAACCTGGGTTAGCCTGGGACACCCTGGCTAAACGTTTCTGAGCCTCTCTAAACTCTTTTCGAACTCTCTGCAAGACTTTCTAAGCCTAGGGTAACTGTGTGATCTTGGGCGCATTTGTGCTCTGCTCTCTCTAAGAGTGGGCCCAGCCTATGGACTTTGGCTCACAAGTGACTTTTGCTCTTCTGCCTTGCTAATAGTGTTCCTAAAGCTTAGAATGGTGTACCTTCCCATATTCTGTCTTTTTCCCTCCCTTCTTCATGAACTTGTTGGAGTGCCATCTATAGTTAAGCACTCACCTCTGTATGAAAATAAGTGGTGTTAACTAAGATTTATCTGATAAGGAACAAGGGTTGTATATATTATAATAGTAACTGTGTTTAGAGTATTTTACGGTAAGAGTGCTGGGGTGTTTCAAACAGTGTGTTTTTAAATAAATAATTATATACTTTGATACCAAAGCTCTGGTCAGTGTTTGCTTGTATTGTTGTATCGGAGTGCCTATTGTGTATACTTTGCATACTGCCTAACTCTTCTTGAGGGAAGTCTGACTGCTCAGCCACAGCTCCACGTAAATCTGGGTGGTACAGACTGCTACCAAGTGGGTTTACTGCTAACACCTGTAGTCCTAAATCTTTTGCAGTGTTCCCACAGGGAGCTGCACAGGTTTCTGCCTAACATGCACTTACCTGGGCACAAAGGGAAAAGGCTAAACCACTGGTACTTCAAATGCTTTGGGGAAGACTGGATTTTGCTATCTGGACAACCCACAGATTTGGGCCTCGGGTAGCGCAGCCACCAAGGAAAACCGGGAACCCCATACATTTCTGAAAAGAATACACCCGGGAGAATCCAAAGGGGTCTGACCTTCATCAATAGCTCTACAACTTATTGCGCACAAGGCCTTGCAAACTCCAAAAAGTGTTGTGAAAAGGACAATTTTCAGACACTTGCCACTAGGAAACCACTGAAACATGCCAGCAATAACACATGTCCTACCTCCCCACGTTCCCACAGGTGTCCTGGCGAAAACGGTACCTCCCATGTGTCGTTGCAATTACCTGAGCGCAAAGGGAAAAAACTAAATCACTGGTACACCAAAGGGCCTAGGAAGAGGAAATTCTTATGGTATTTAGAGTTATGGACAATCCACAGATTTGGGAGTTGTGGACAATCCACAGATTTGGGCCGGGGGTGTCGCAGCCACCAAGGAAAATTGGGAACCCCATACATTTCGGAAAAGAAGACACCCGGGGGAATCCAAAGAGGTCTGACTTTCGCCAATCTCTCTAGAAAGTTATACCCACCAGGCCTGGCAAACTCCAAAAAGTGGCGAAAAACCACAGTTTTCAGACATTTGCCACCAGGAAACCACCGAAACACAGCAGGAACAACACACGTCCTACCTTCCCACGTTCCAACAGGTGTCTCGACGAAAACGGTAAATCACGTGTGGGTGCAATTAAATGTAGGTCACATTTGGGAAATGAAAGGGCTGTGTAACAAAGTGCAGTAGAAAATGTGTGAAAATGTTCTGAAAACCAAGAGAAAACAACACACATCCTCCCTTCCCACGTTCCCACAGGTGTCCCGATGAAAACGGTACCTCACATGTGTCAGTGCACTGACCAGGGCTCAAAGGGATTAGGCTAAACCACTGGTACATCAGACGCCCTGGGGAGTACTGGTTTTGGCCGTCTGGACAACGCACAGATGTGGGCCTGGCGTGTTGCAGCCACCAAGGAAAACAAGAAACCCCTTGCAGTTCTGAAAAGAAGACACCTGGGGTAACACAAAGAGGTCTGACATTGGCCAATTGTGCTAGAATGTATTACCCACAAAGCCTGGCAAACTCCAAAAAGCAGAGAAAAAAACTAAATTTTCAGACATTTGCCAGCAGGAAACCACTGAAACACGCCGGCAACAACACATAGCCTGCCTTCCCACATTCCCATAGGTGTCCCGACGAAAACGGTACCTCACATGTGTCTGTGCACTGACCTGAGCAGAAACGAGTAAGTCATCCATATGCCAAGTGCTGTTGGAATACACTGCCACCCTGTTTGTCGTCGACAGGACAACATTGTTTGGATTTGGCACAAGTAAAAGGGAACTTATGAGCAGTAAAGCCACGTCAAGGTACCAACCCATATACTGGCCATTCATATCCCTTTTGTGTCTGCAGGCACTAGCCATTCATTGGGTGGAGGCTAGATGGGCTGGATGCAAATATCAAGACCCTTGATGATAAATACAATATCTGAAGGTGAACTAATCTTCAGTGGATATCCTGGAGAGCCAAATGGATATGAGGATCTGGACTGGAAAGATAGCAAAAGCCACAAGACTGACGATTGATGATTTTGAGAATTGTCAGAGCCCCAATAATCTCTTGTTTCTTTGGCATCCTTGAGAAGAAAGGGGAAACCTCTAAAGATATTGAAAAACCGTTCCAAGAGGTGTTGCATATCCTGCTACGAGAAGATCTGAGAGAAGTAATGATCGCTAGAGCACACCCAGCAGGCAGTGGAAGTCGCGGTGCCCATTCTATATTGGCAAGAGCTCATTAGTACTCTAAAAAGTTGAAGGTCCTGGACAAAGCAAAGAGAATCGGTCCTATTGTGTATGGGGCAACCAAGATCTCAATCTTTCAAGGCCTATAAGTCTTCACTTTGGCCAGACGATGCCCAAGCACGCCTCTCACTCGCTTGCTGAGAAAGGGGTGAGGTATAGATGGGGGTTTCCCTTTTTGATCCCTTTTGAATATGAGGAATAAAATACAACTTCACTACGCAGGATGACATTCAGAGAGCCTCTGGAGAACTGATGGGCGAGGAGGGACCAAAACCACAGCAAGAGGACCGGGGGTCCTTAAAATCTTAATTTATGAACACCCCCTCTCACAAGAAAAGAGGAGCAGAAGAAGGGTACCCCCGTTGGGGGGCGGTAAGGGGCTGGGGGACGAACAGCTGGTATGCTACGGCAGTTAACGCTGAGCTGTGGAAGACAAGACTCTGAAGTGAATAATGTGGGATGTATATCCGCTTTGAGGGGCTTTACTCTAATGGATAGCTCAAGTATGTAGACAGAGACGGGAGGGTAAGAAAAATATGGGTGGGGATGTGTGGCCTCGATTTTGTGATAAAACATGGCGCAGAGGAAAATCGGGTCTTCAGGGCAGTGTTGATAAACAGTTTGGAAAGGTAAGGGTGAGGGGGTTACTGGTTGTCCAGCTTGGCTATGGGTAGGTGGTTTGTCCCGAGCTGGACGCCATCAGAGGGGGAGGGGTAGGTGGAGGGGGATAATGTTGGGGAAACGTAACAGGGGTTTACTTTAGAGTTGGTTTGTTTTGCAGGGGAATGTGTGATACATGGGGAAGAGTTACATGGAATGCAGGTGTGTCTGATGTACGATACAGTCAAACTGATATATGCAAGCTTAATGAGGGAATAAATCATGCATGACCTCAATACTGCTCTAACGATGCTAGCTTTGAACGTGAAGGGATTACATTTCCCTGACGAAAAGGTCCATGGCAATCCGAATCTGGAATTTCTGGAGGCAGCACTTGGATGTCCTTTGACTTGTAATGAAGGTGCTGATTCTGCACCAGACAGGGGGGCGAACGTACCAATTGCGGGAATAACAGTGATATGTTGGAACACCCACTAGGGGGGGAAACACTGGGACCCCAGAGAACTTTGGTAAGTCCCAAGGACCATGCATGGAGAGAAACAAGGGGAGACACTCTGTATAAATCACTGTATGTGCACAGGGGACCCTGCCACGTAAAGGCGAGGTTGGTGAAACTGCAGGTAAGCTCACTTCACAGGGCTATCACAGGTGGACTTCACATCACAGACCAACTTCAAGTACATGGCCTGTGCTTCGCGGCTGAGGGAGGGGGGAAGCTGACTCCAGGCTGCTCATCACCAGCAGACCACAGTCACTGGGAACAGCACCCAGTGATGTAATCAAGGTTGGCGAGCCAATCCCATGGCTACTGGTGGGAGCTGGGGAAGTTGACCTAACACAGAAGGTGCTCGCATGGCACCAAGGCAATGTCAGATAGCCTGTCCTATAGCACAGCGATTAGAGCGCTCGCTTTGACATCTGTTCAGAGCCTGCTGACGCAGGTTCGAATCCCGGCAGGGCCAAACTCAGCCTTTCATTCTTCCAAGGTCAATGAGCACCACACACCATGGGTAATAATAAGCAGCGCTCAGGTACCTGAGAGTTTGTAGCGCTATATAAATGCTGAATTATTATTATTTATTATTTTATTATTATTAAATGTCACCCCTTGGCTGGCCGGCATGTGAACAAGGATGCAGAATCGAGGGGTGCTCCAAGAAGAGCCAATCAGATGGTACGTTTTGGCGTCCCTGAAAAGTAACAAGCCCTCAGTGTCCACAATAGTGTTTGCGAAGTTACTGTCTTGCAGGTGCTGTGTTGATTGTCTCTCTTCCCATTAGCTCAGGGTGTCTCGAGTTCCTTCCTTTCTTGTGCTGACCAATGGCAGTTGACTAAAGAACCGGGGGTCAGCACAATTATGTCATTAAAATTTGCAAACTGTTTGCGAGATAGAGCAAAAAGCAATGTGGCGCCACAAAGGGAGGCGATGGGCTGGAAGGGGGGTAGATCTGTTGCTCCAATTATGTCTAACTAATGTATGCCTTGCTATAGGGATTCAACGTAGTTCACCCAGTTAGCTTCTTGGGAACCGAGAAGATGCAAAGCTTGAACTGCAACTGTAAATAACTGAGCAAACATTGTATTAACGGTATAAAACTACTGTTCGTTGTGAGCCATTTCGACTGCTCTCATAAATCAGTTCTGTTACATTGTGCTGTTTGTTTTGTGCTCACCCAGCTGTAATAAACAATGTTACTGCTTGCCCGGGGTGTGCTCCTTTTTGGACTACTGGTAACATATTTATTTTGAGCCCGAGAGGATCCCTGATACCTTTTTGAAGGTCCCAGCAAGATCCCAAGTTCCGGTCAACTGTGGGTATTCCATCTGGCCTCCCTAAGGGCGTGGGTCTGGCGACCGCAGACCTGAGGCACGCGCAACACCGAGGAGGCCCTGCAGACTGCCTGGTCTTGAGCGCCGCCTGTGCGCGGGGGGAGAAATGAGCCCACCGGGGAAGCTTGGTGCCGAGAGAGCTCGGGAGCTCTAGGATACGTGAGTGTAAACCATGCAAGAAAGCGTTGTATCGTGGTTGCATGCCCTCGCAGGGGTAGGGACTGTATTTTATGGTGTTTAGGATGCATCCTCATGGTGGGAGGACGATCAGCTTTGGCAGTCATAGATTTTAGTACTGACAACCCACTAGGGACTGGATGTGTAAGTGTGGGCACCACTGCATTAGAGTAGGTGGGGTGCATAGTGAGGGTGAACCCCGGTAGTAGGGAGTTGCACGTAGAACTGCCGATTGTATAGTTGCATCAATTAGGGGAGACAGGAGTTATTGTATATTATAGTGTTGGATTGTATTTCGAAGGATTAGAGAGGAACGCGCGCATGGTAGGAAGTGTTGTTCATAGCGATGTTGGCCAAGGTGGAAGTGTCAGCACCAACAGGTAGCTGGTGTATAATAGCACGCTTGGCAGTATTGTGGTAGGTGTAAGCAAAAGGAGCAGAGGTGCTCAGTGCCTTCCTTTACTAATATAGAGAAGTGAGCCAGTGGAGAGGGCCACTGTCTACTAACCCAGAGTGAGTGGACGGACCTGAGGAGATGGCCAGTGGGTTGAGTTAGAGTGCGTGGGTGGGTCTGTGGAACAAGAAAAATGAAGGCGAGACAAGTGATTGAGGGTGAGTGTGGGTATTACAAGTAGAAGGATGTATAAAGAAGAGTGCAAATGAAGGGTTTGGGGCAAAATGGACAGAAAAAGCGCTTGGGTAAGTTTGACAACGTGTGTTTAGACTTTGGGTCGTTTTCAAGGCATTAGATTGAATCAACTCATCAATTGGTCTCTCTCCTGTGGGTACCTGCATTCAATATCAAATCCCTTACGTACTGTAAGAACATATTCACTAGAGGCGCAGCTATTGCGTATTCTTTGTGACTGCTTCACTTCTCCTATGATAATTATCAGCATCTGTGTCATTGGTTGTCCTCCGCACAGTGTTTTGAACCGGTCGAACCAGCTTTCGGCATTCATAACACTGTGCGGTGGACAATCAATGACACATGCTGATAATTATCATAGAAGAAGTGAAGCAGTCACTAAGAATACTTAATAGCTGTGCCTCTAGTGAATACATGCTTACAGTACTTAAGGGATTTGATGTTGAATGCAGGTTCCCACAAGGGAGAGACCAATTAATGAGTTGATTCAATCTAATGCCTTGAAAACGACCCAAAGTCTAAACACAAGTTGTCAAACTTGATGAGCTTTGGTACACATCTGGCAAAATTGGCGAACTCTGTTACGCATCAAGAATTCATTAAATTACACACATTGCAACTAGATATAGTAGTGATATTACTGTTACAAAAACACAATAAATATAAAGAAGTGAAGTAGGTCGGTGTGGAGAGATTAAGACATACAGTGAGGGTGATCAAAAGACAGGAAATAATGTTCTATCCAGATAGCCCCCTTGACCACATGTGTAAAAAATTGCCCTAGTATCGCGATAAAGTATTAAAGTATAATTTTCAGTAAGTCCAGGAGGCTACATGACAGTGCTTCCATGTGTGGCCAGTGTAAGAAACGTTTGACAGAAAAATAATAGAAAACCTGTTTTTATTCTTGTTAACCAAATACCAGGGCTCAAAGTTAAAAAGTGGGCAGAATATCTAGGGACTGTGGAAGCTATGCGAGGAAACAGAGGGGGAACAGATGAAGAAGGAGGGAGGAGGGCGGACCAAGTTCTGTCCTATGGTGTCTATCTGACATTACTGCCCATGGTGGGATATACAAACCCACAGCGGGAAAGCCCAGAGGAAGAGAAAGAGACAATAGAGAAAAATAAGGAAAAGAACACACGCTGGGATGAGGCACACAGAAGGGGGGAGAGAAAATTCTTAGCAGACATTGGCCCTCATTACAAGTCAGGCGTTAAGGGTTTAACAGCGCCGTAAAGATCGTCGGTGCCGTTAAACCCTTAACGCCTGATTCACACTTTTAACGCCTGCTTTTTGCAGGCGTTAAAGTCCAATGCGCTAAGCGACCTTGGTGCTAATTACGGCACCGTAATTTACGGTGCCGTAATTAGCGCCTTCCCCATCACCATTATGCCCTATGGGGCAAAAATGGGAATGGGGAAGGGCAAATGGTGAATGGGGAATTACCGCCCCACTCACCTTGGAATGGGGCGGTAATTCCGCCATCCACCATGAATCTGGCATGGACCATGGTGCTGATAGCACCATGGTCCACCGCCTGACTTGTAATGAGGGCCATTGACAAAAACACACAACAGGGGACACATTATTCTGAGAGGCAGAGAGGGTATTAGAAGAGGAGGTACAGAGAAAAAATAAATGGGACAAAGGGGAATGGTTGTCGGAGAGAATAAAATTCAGACTGGATGATGAGGAAGAAGAAGGGGAGAAGAGCAGGCAGCAAGGGAAGCGAGGGTAGTGCAGCTTCAGAAGAGGATGCGATGGGGGAGATAGTAGTGACAGAGAGGGTGACGAATGGACACCCGACGAGGACAGGAGAAGGGGGGAAAAAGCAAAGAAGATGGCAGCACAGCGATGAGACCGGGAGGGACTGGTCAACCTCCATTCGTAGTATGAAGGGGAGGTAAAAATAGGGCTGACTCAGACCATAAAAGGGGGACAGAGATAGTGCCCAGGGCGAAACAAATGCCGCTGTTACAAAGGGGAAAGGCGACGCACATTACATGCCATGGCAGACTATGAATCGAGATAACCTCATATGCAGTCAACCTTCTCTCGTAGCAGGGGCCAGCAAATAGATACAGGCACTCGAGAATAAGACAGCAGGTCTGACATTGGCAATAGGGGATATGAAAGTTTTATTTGCAGCCATAATAGGAGAACAAGGGGACCAAATATGGGAACAGGTGGGTGAAATTAAGCACTACTGCATACGTTGGAGCTCTGTTCAATAACTGTTGACCACACTTGTGGGAGGTCCTGAGAAGCAGGTTCCCAGATAGTTATGACTCAGGAACAGTGATGTCATGTAAGATGAAAGCAGATGAGGACCCTGCAGGATATATAAAACAGGTACAGGATCTATGGAAGCAAGAAACACGAAGGAGCTGGGATGAGTGCATACCCTTGTTCTACCACATATTGGTCAAGGGATTGCCGGCCGAGGTTCAGGCATCACTAGACAAGATTGTGGGAAAAGAAGCAAAGGAATGGCCAGAAATACAGGTTACAATAGTACACTACTGCAAGCGAAAGACAGGCGTCAGAGAATGCTGCAAAGGCAGAAAACAAATGATTACAAGAGAAATCACAGGCTGTATGCATAAGTTGTTCCTTAACCTGAACTATCGCGCTAAGATATATGCCCTAATTACAGTCCTTTCAGCTCACAGTTACTCATGTTTACATGAAAGGTATACATTATCATGCTCATATGCCTTTGTTAATTAATTGACCTACTGTGAGGTTTTGGATTTCTGTCTATTATGCTCCAGCTGCACTATATGTATAGTTTTGGCTCATCACCACACACATATAGCATGGTGGCACAGCGCTCATAAGACCCAGCCACACTGTGTAAGCTTGAGTTTATGCTATTACTACTATAGTTCTTCTGCTAAATACTAACTATTGTTGCTCACACCGTTAGCTTAATTTAGCATATTAACAGTTGTAGCCCATACTGCTTGACTTTAGACCTGCCTAGTATTTAGCCACCTAATGTCAAAGTCGAATTAGCCTATCCTACCAATGTAAGTTGCAATTGACTGTAATGTTAGAGTAATTTAGTATATTAACCGCTGTAGCCCATACTGCTTGACTTTAGACCTGCCTAGTATTTAGCCACCTAGTGCCAAAGTCGAATCAGCCTATCCTACCAATGTAAATTATACTGTTTGGCATTACACCCAGTCACAACTAACTGCCTATCACAATATGGTCACCATAGCTCATAACCCCTGCACCATTAGTACCTTTGCTACTATTAATCTACTACTGTGCCTTAGGCTCTTTCCATTAAATGCACAAGTTGCCTCTAGCTTAACAATAATGCCGACTGACTTCCAACCCACAGTAGGACAAATCTGCCCTATCCTAAGCAACCCGTGCACCTTAAGTCGCAAAAATTCCAGACTGCGCGCCAGACTACCCACAATTTCAAACCACTTACCAGATCTCTACCTTCGATAAATAAGAAAATTAATCTTCACAATGACCAGAACAGCACCACTGCCAACCATACCACCATCAAGCCATGACATCAGGCTACCTCTAAGCACCATACTAGTCCAAAATCTAATAAAAGAAATCTTACAATTACCAAAACCTCTGCCACTACCGCCACTACTGCCCTCCTGCTCAAAGGAGGCTTAATAAATGCCAGGTCACTGGTTGCACATGCCACAGACGTATCTGACTTGATACTGGCTGGCAACTTGGACTTTCTGGCCATTCCTGAATCATGGTTGCACAAATCAGCAGGACCTTTTCTCGCATTAGCCGTCCCTGACACCATCCTTGGACAGGACAGAAATAAAGCTCGAGGCAGAGGCATTGCCACCATTGCAAAATCCAGCCTATCCATGAGACTAGCTCCAACCCAACTCACCCCCTCTTGCGAAGTCCTTACTGTCAAACTCCCTTTGGTTAACTTCCCAAACCTTGACTATTCACCTTATCTGCAAACCCCCTGGCCCTATTGGAACATTTGAGGAGGACACCTACAACATACTCTCCAACAACCTTAAAACGTCTTCCCAGCTTCTCCTGTTAGGTGACTTTAACCTGGGCTTCAATGACCCCTTAGATAAGCATGCCGCAGCCACTGCCAACATCCTGTCTGAACTTGGCCATTCCCCAAAAATCTCTGCACCCACTCACAACAATGGGAGAACCCTCGACTGGGTGGCTGACTATAATTGCACTGCCAATATCACCTCCATCACACCTCAACCTTGGACCGACCACTTCCTCCGGTCATTCACCCTCTCTACCACAAGACCACTTCCTTTAGTCATACCGGTTGCCCCAACTTGCGTAACAAGGAATTAAAAGAATATCACTGTCGACAAAGTGATCCCGGCCATCCTCCCTACCCTAAATGCGCTTGCAGATAATTTAGACCCAGAAACTCTTGTTAACGAATATAACAAAATCATGTTAACCCCACAAGACACCATTGCCCCACTCAAACTTAGACCTAGCAAGGCCAAATCCCACCTAAACAAGTGGTTTACCCCACAGCTAAAGGAGCTATGACAACTAAAAAGGTGTTGTGAAACCACTTGGAGATTACTCCAGTCAGAAACTAACAAAACCAAACTTACCGAAATCCCGGTAATACAATACAAATAATTTCCTAGCTAAACGCAATTCTTATAACAAACGCATCTCTAATGCCAATTCCAGTATGAAATAATTATTCATCATCCTCAGGGAACTAGAAACACCCAGCCCCATCCCTGATACGTGCATCAAGGATAAATCTTGGTACTCAGACATACAACAGGCACTCTCTAACAAAGTATACAACCTTCAAAACAAAATAGCATTAAAAAAGGCCGCAATAAACTCGCTATCTAACGTGCTAAAATCTTCTCCGGACCAACTCCCTAAAGAACCAGCAGCCGACTTTCCAGCCTGATTTTACTTTACCAAAACTTCCATTTTGGAGGTGGAAAAAGTTATACTCTCCTTGAAGCCGTCCAACTGCCAGGGTGACCTCTGCCCAGCCCAAATGATAAAGGATGCAGCAAGAGACCTTGCCCCATTCATTTCTAAAGTTATCAATGCCTCCTTTGCTTCTGGTACTATCCCTTCCAATCTCAAACAATCATGGGTGCTGCCGCTGCTGAAAAAGCAAACCCTCAACCCACTTATACCCACTAATTACCGTCCCATCACGACAGTTCCCTTTCTCTTAAAAATCCTTGACAAGATTGCCTACCTCCAAATCCAAAAACGCTTGGAAAACCGCCAACTGCTAGGAGCACGACAATCTGGATTCCGCCCACTACATGGAACCGAGACTGCCCTTATCAACCTCAAGTCCCAAATCGATGAGCTAAGAGATAAAGGGAAAACTGCTCTCCTTCTGCTGCTTGACCTATCGGCAACATTTGACCTTGTGGACCATAAGGTCTTATGTAGCCACCTGGATTCAGCTACCCAGTTTTCCAAAGACGCTATAACCTGGATTGAGTCATTCCTAAACAATAGAACTATGAGGTCTTCTCCCCTACAACAGCGGCAGACCCCATCCCTATCATGTGTGGAGTGCCCCAGGGATCTTGTGTCTCACCCACACTGTACAATATATTCACTAAGCCCCTTTTCGATGATCTGGACCATCTTGGTATCACCTACACCAACTATGCAGATGATACTGAGATTCTCCTCCCACTTTCATGGAATTACGCTAAGGATTTGGCCTTGGTGAATAGTGTACCTCATCATCCAGGCATGCATGGCTACCCACGGTCCATGCCTGAATGATGACAAAACAGAGCTTATCTTCCTGGGCACCCACACCAATCTCAAGAAATTAGACCAGGACTGCTCCTCCTTCTTAATTGATGGCAACCCCATCAAGGTTGCCAAAGAGGTTAAGACTCTTGGCTTTCACATCGACTCTCCCCTCTCTTTCACCAAACAAGTGAATGCCATGGCATCTGCCACAGCTTACACTTGCAAGCTCATTAGAACGGGCAAACCTTTTCTCTCCAACGAAAACTGTATGATCCTGGCCAGAGCCCATATACTTTCAAGGCTCCATTATTGCAATTCCCTCTGTATCGGGGCTAACAAATCGATCATTCAGCGGATACAAATCCTCCAAAACAATGCCGTAAGAGCAGCCCTCAGTGTGGCGAGAAAATCTCACATAACCATAATCTGGCGCCAAAATAACTGGCTATCGACCATCAACAAAATGAATCTCAAAACCGCATCCCTCAATCACAAAGCACTGAATAATGATGCTTCCACCTATCTCAC
The DNA here is from genome assembly GCF_040938575.1 of Ambystoma mexicanum. Taxonomy (NCBI): domain Eukaryota; kingdom Metazoa; phylum Chordata; class Amphibia; order Caudata; family Ambystomatidae; genus Ambystoma; species Ambystoma mexicanum. The sequence continues at coordinate 1,057,437,254 of NC_090925.1, forward strand.
AGACAGATTCCACAGGAGAACCTCTACCAGACCCATGAGACTGGCCTATTCTAATTGTCTTACTTTGGAATTTCCTGCCACATACCATCAGAGAAGATCAACCTTACCTGAATTTCCGCCTCAACTACCTACATTGGCTCAAGGCCTCTGATTCTTAGCCTCTTCCATGCAAGTACCCTGCCGGGCAACAATGTTTTCATCTATTGTATATATCTGATTTCCCTCTTGTATTATATCCACTGTGTAACTATGTATACTTTTGACTTGTCTATGTCCTGTAATTACTTCATTGTGTAACTCTGAAACTAAGCTTTACATATCCTGTAACTGCTGCTCCCTGATACCCTTGGGTCTGGTGCGCATTAGAAATGAATAAACAAACAAACAAACAAACAAACAAATTGGCACGATATACAATGGAAGGGGCAATGCTCGTGCCAGACGCTGCCGCGGTAGCACCCGACCAACAGGAAGGGTTCCCTGCGAGGGAATGCACTACAGCAGGGGGGTTATCTGCAGCCAAAATATATACTACAATGCAGAGCACCGCAGCAGGGGAATTACATGCACAGGGGTACTTTCCGATGGGAAGAGGGTAATTGCAATGAGGAAGAGGAGGATGATACGGGGCAGGATATAGGGTCTTAGGACCATGCTTTATATGCAGGAACATGGGCCACTTTGCACGCACATGCCCATTCGGACAACAAGCTCCGGCACAAGCCATGCACATGGCACAAAAACAAGGATTTGTCACAGCACTGCCACAGTGACAGCAGATGCAGCCCCTCCCAGGGACAGGCACCCCAGTTACAAGGGCCACAGCAGGTCCAAATAGGGCCAATGGATGGCGGAATGGCACTTCCAAATGTGATACAGTCACAAGCGTTGGCAGCAAGAAGTAGAGTGGTCTTGGGATAGAACGTGATACTGCACTACACCAGGGTCAGTGTTGTTGGAGGTAACCCTTTTCCTTTCCCACAAAGTAACCCGCAACAATATGGAGGCCCAGCGAAAGCTTGAGGGTGTCCAGTCCTAGCAGTAACTGATGGCTCTGAAGAGGAATCCGATGTAGCAGTGAAAATAGGACCAAGAGAATTCCCATTCCTCAAAGGTGCAATGTCTCAAAGATACAGGAGCCACCAAATCTTGTATGAGAGAAAGGGAATCCTGTTGTCAAATAAGGTAATGGATATGCAGGGCTTCTCTGGGACAGTAGTGATGGGTCCTGTGACTAAAGATTTATCACTCACAATAGGGATGCAGCACATTGTGGCATCACTATTGTATTCCAAAGACACCCCAATTGACATACTAAGAAGAGACTTGCTCAGCAAACTGAACACCACAATATCATTCACAGAAGCAGGGATGGTGTACTTAATGCCAGGCACATATTACACATGGGTGGCTGCTCTTTTAGCCGCGCATGCTCAGAGCACACTGCAAGGTCAACCCATGTATCCGAGCATATGGAGTAGGGATACGAGGGAAGGTGTTCCGATTGGCATCAGAATTCCTATTCAGACCGCAGTGCCAAAAGGAAGACATAAAAGGCGTCACGGTAGTGCTACAGCTCGAAGAGGTATACACAAAGACATGGTGATCCCAGTGCTCCAGATAAGATTTTGAAGTAGGAGTATTTTCCTCCCTATTTTTCTAAGTTGGGAGTAAAAATGATTTTTGGGGGAGTAAACATGTAAGTCCGTTTCCCAATGGGAGTATTTTATAAGAGACGAAATCATGTTTTAATTGGAAATGTTTTTGTAATACTTTTCTTTGCACCTAGTAATTCATGCACCTTGAAATATAAATGTTTGCTCCTTCCAGTCAGGCAGTAATAATACTAGTTTCCTTGTCTGGTTCTAAATGCACTCCTGGTCCAAACATATCTGTGGAGCTGTTTGGGTGAAAGCAGAGGCATAAGGATCTAAGTGTCAGTTTCCTGTTTTTTGTTCGAGTATGTTTACTCCCTATTTGTATTTTTACGGAGTATTTGCCTATTTTGAAGGAGTAAAAATGGCTTATACACTCCTTATCTGTAGGGCTGGGTGATCCTATGCGGACAGACAATGATAAAATGGAGTGGCGTACACTGTTATGCATCAACCCAACACTGACAGTGACAGGCGGAATAAATGTGCAACTGGTATTCAAGTTACAAATACCCTGTCTAGTAAAAGTAGTAGAAGAACTAATGGCGATACTGACACATTTGGCAAAAAAGGGAAACAAACATGCAGATGAGGATCTAAAAAAAAAAAAAGTTTCCAGAAAATGATGGACCAGAGGCCCCCATGATGTAAGGGTTCTGAAAGGAGGTGGGGGCGGTGAAGATAAAGCTAAAATAAGTGTAGCTGCTGCCCCTAGCAAAACAATACCCATTGACCACAGAAGTAGATGAGGGCATATATTCATCTCTTCATGCACTATGGCAGCAGGGCAACATACAGAAATCCTCATTACCTATGCAACACGGCCATATACCCGATAAAGAAATCAAAGGGTGGGTCATGGAGATTCATTCAAGATTTACGTCCTCTTAACGATGTAGTGAAAGCAGTTTCCCCATGTACCGAACCCCGCTACAATACTATGCAACATCCCAACAAAGGCAAAATACTTTACAGTCATTGGGCCTCATTACAAGTTTGGAGGCAGCCATGCCTGTAATACAGGCAGGCTGCCTCCAAACTTGCGAAAGATCTGGCACCCGCGAATGGGGAATTACCGGGTCATGCCGAGTTTGGCGGACCCGGTAATTGTCCATTCTCCGGTGCCGGTAATAAGGGACTCCCCATCCCCATTCGGCCCCATAGGGCTCAATGGGAATGGGGAGGGTGGTAGCACCGGTACCGTTAATAACCGTACCAGTGTTACCATCATGTTCTACTCGCGGGTACCGGTACGGCCACCCGGTTAGACCTGGGGGCTGCATGGGCACCCGCAAGCAGAACTCCTAGTATGGCGGTACGGTAGCAACTGTGCCGGTACCGATACTGGTGCCGTTGTTGCCTTGCCACCATACTTGTAATGAGGCCCAAGGTATTTGACACCATATACATATCGGGGAACCTGATTTGAACACACTAGATTGCTCCGGGGGTATTGCAAATCACCTAGTGTTTTCAACTGAATGATACAGATGGATATGAGCAACTTACAAATGCCAAGCACAGTGATACAGCATGTCGATGACCTGTTAGTATGCAGCGAGACTGAGGAAGAGTGTAGGACGGATTTAGCACTACTAGCATATAAGGGGTATAAGATGGATAAGGCAAAATTGCAATACTGCAAGGAGGAGGTTGTGTACTTGGGACAAATAATATCCATCGAGAGACGCAAGATAACACAAGGGAGGCTAGAGGCAATTCACTTGACTACACGTCCTTGCACAGTGAAAGAAATGCAGACGTTCCTGGGTTTATGCAGTTGTTGCCGGGCATGGGTTTTTGACTACTCTACATTCACAACACCTTTACTGCAGGCCCTTAGGCAATCTCAGAAGGAGAAGTGGGAGATCAAGTGGACATCAGAAATGATTGGGAACTTCACAGAACTAATAGATGCATTGGCCCATGTGCCAGTGCTGGCCACCCCGAACTACAAAGAGATGTTTACTTGTTCTCACACACAGATGGCTCTGCGATGACGGTGGTCCTCATGCAGAAGAAGCCACAGGGACATAAACCACTGGCTTACTATAGTGGTATTTTAGACCAAGTTATACAGGGACACTTTGCCTGCGAACAAGTACTTGCGGCTGCAGTGTTTGCAATAGAAAAGGCAGCGATAAATACTATGGGTTGCGCCATAGTACTGTACGTGGAACATTCATTATTTGCCATTTTGGAGACATCAAAGAGCACACTGATGACACAAATGGCATCAGGATATGAGATTACACTAACTAACCCAGCAATTGAGGTAGTGAAGTGTCGCGTAGTAAACCCAGCTACATTCATTGTAGAACCCGCGGAAGAAGGGGACTGCGTAAATGACTGTACGCATACATGGACAAAATGGAAGGGAAAATACAGGTAAAAGAAGAAGTCGAAGGGGCAGACATGATCTCAATGACAGGCCGTCAAGCATGGACTCCAATATGGGAAGGAGACATAATGGAGCAGCGCTAGTTCACTACAAAATCAGAGAATATTTAATAGCATCCAAGCAGAGGTTACCATTACATTTTTCAGCACAGGAAGCAGAGTTAGTGGACATAATCGGAACATTAAACATGACTGAAGGGCACGTGGCTAACATATTCTCAGATTCATCTTACGTAACATCTAAAATACATTTGAGATTAGTGCAATGGGAGAGAACGGGATTCAGGAGAAGTGACAGGTCCCCAGTACAATATACTAAGTTGCTTTGGTAACTTAGTGAGGCACTGAAATTGCCAGTGGAGGTGGCCATAATGAAGTGTGCCGCTCATATAGGTGAGCAGGACCTACCTCATGGAAGTATGCAGCTATATCCAGGTAGGAAAGTGAGAATACAAATGATGGCGGCAGAGGGCAAGAAGGGACAAGAGAAAGAAAAGAGGGAAAACTTTAATGCAATGCCGGTTGTCCAGATTATAAAGCTGCAAGGAGAGGCCCCGCAGGAGAAAAAAAATGTATGAATGCAAAGAGGGTGTTCCCTGTCACTGACATAGTTGATATGCAGACAAAATAGCATGGGGAAACCGGGAAGGCCCAAAAAACTGTTAGGTGTAGCATTAAAACAGCTGCACTTTCCTGCCCATGTATTGAGAGAAAAATAGCAGCATAAATAAGTGAAGGATGGTGTGTACTGAAATTACACGAGTAATTGGCTGAATTTACGGGAAATTGGTATGTCAGTAGTTTTTGTCGGGACATACCTCGAAGACTGTCAATGGAACTTTGCCACGACCGGAAGGGCCCTTCTGGCACTTGCATATCGAATATGTTGATATGCAAGAGAGATGTGCCTCTTACAGCTACATGCTAGTTGTGGTTTGTCCATGTTCGCGTTGGCTTGAGGCGGGCCCGTGCAAAAAATGACGCAAAGTCAGCTGCAAAATTTCTATTAAGAGGTGTTTTCAAGATGGGGGGTATGCGATGAGATAAGGTCTGATAATGGGCAGCATTTTGCCAACAACATCTTCAAGGAAATAACACACTCTTGGGAATTAAACACAGACTATGCACAGCCTACTGTGAGACACCAGAAGGTGTCTCACCCACTAGTCCCCGGGGATCTGTTATTCAAATGGCCAGGACACGATCATCGCTTTTGGATCCAGTTTCTGGGGGTGGACCAGTGCGGGAGGATCACCTGGATGAGGGGTCTTTGGGAAGTGGGACACCATATAGTGAGACACGGTATCCCCTTACCTGTAACACCTTTACCCCATCCTACCAGGTAGGATATTTAGTAACTCAACCCACCTCCCTCTTTTACAACACAAACACTTTCTCACAGACAGCCCGCTATGAGAGAAAATGGACTAAACCCCGAGCTGCATACCTGACGTGTCCCAATACAATGGGCAGGCAAGGTCAGGCAAATACTGACCATCACACACACACCTGACTTCCATTACCGCTCCCCACACAGAGAGCACACTTTGAGTGAGGCAGAGGACACAAGGAAACAGCAGTTCCAAGATGGCAGTTTAACAAGAGGAGAAAGACTGCGAAACAGAAAGGGATCGCAAGGAGGGAAGTTCCCTTGACCTTTTGGACAAGGAACCGTTACTTTCATGAAGCCTTGAGAATAGAAAGCGTAGGACCAGGAAACCAGGCTGCGGAATCCTGCCTTGTGTGTCTGAGGTACCTGGGCCCCTCCCGCGTTGATAATCAAGGCAGGGAGAATCACCAGCTGCTTGCTCCAACAACAAAGCAGCGTCAGTGAAATCAACACAGCGGGTGAGTTGGGGAAACCGATACAAGACCGGTCTGTGTTGAAGCCAAGGTTGCAACCAGCAACATTGTATGGCTAGCGCTGGAAAGAACACTGTATGAAACACGTGTGATAGCCAATGCGAGTAAAGTAGAACTGGAGATGAGTGATTGAACTTTGAAACCAAGATACAATACCTTTGACAGAGTAGTCTGGCACAGCGTGAGTGCTCAATCAAAGGTCTCTGTAAGGTATCCAGCTGAGAGTTGACAAAAGGGAAAGGATTGTGAACCGAAGTGGTCCTGCGACAGGTCAGGAAAATCCTGTGCACAATCGAAAGTCTTCGATGTTGATACAGTAAAGAAAGTTTATAACAAAGTAGATAAAGTTGATCCGAGCCCGGCAGAGGCAGATCAATTGTAAGCTTTGGGTTAAAGCAAGTTTTGTGTTATAATAGATAAATTGGTCGGAGCCCGGCAGAGGGAGACTGATTAAAGATTTTGTGTCAAAGCGGATTTGAGCCTGGCAGAGGGGGATCCAGGTTGAACCGTGAAACACCCAAGAAATTGGATACGTGAAAATCTCGAGAACATTGTGTTAAAGTGTATCTGAGCCCGGTGGAGGGGGATCCGAGGTGAATATCAAATCACCTAAGAAAATTGTATATATGTGAAATACAAAAAGGAAACAAACTTTATTGTTTGTTTGTTGCATCAGCCCCTCTGAAAGAAAAGACTTTGAAGGGCAAAGAGACTTGGTACAGAAGGCCATGATTTTGAAGTTTTGAACTGCACCCTCATGCTAGAGAAGCCAGAGACTATGCTAAGCTGAGTGTGGCTCCTTGTCCCGTGCCGAAAACATGGGGAAGGGAAGCCAACGGCTTGAATATCCTGCCATATCATTTCTTGAGCACTTTCCTTTGCACAACATTGTTCCCCACACTTTTGTATTTAGAGGTAAGGATTGCTGATAGGTTTATTAGTATAGGCACTTTTACTTTGATAAGACACCAGTAGGACTGCGTTATTACTATTTGATAGTCGTAGATTACTCCCATCTTTAGATTTAGGATTAGATACCTAATTGAAGTTCAATAAATACCCTTCAACTGTGTTCACTTGTGTCTGTCCTACTGTTGATACCATGCCTTCTTTACAGTACGGGCTGCAAGCGAACAGAATTGTTGAGAGGTTGAACGGCTTGCTTAAAGAACACCAAGCCAGCCTAACAAAACTGGCTTAATTGCCTCCCATTGGCTCTTTTTGCCCTTCACAACTCACATGGTGCGGATCATCACTTGACTCCACACGAAATTGTAACTGGCAGGAGAATGCATGCGCCGACTCCTCCTGCACGTTCAATTTTGGATGCACATAACAGCACAGGCTTTGGGGGTAGAGCTACAAATGTACTTAACTGAAATGACAAGTGCCATCAAATACATCGCCCGCCAGGCTCAACGCTCAACAAGTTGGCCGACCAACGTTGAAGAAGGGACAACTGAACACAGAAATTAACAGTTTCCACAAGCACAGATCCTTTCCCCGGGGGACAGAGTACTGATGCGTAACATCGTACAGAAATGGCAAGAGTCAAGGTTTGCTTGCCCTTATGAAGTAGTGTACGCAACACCCACAGCTGTAAAGATAAAAGAAAGAAGGCTATGAATCCATGCCTCTGACATCCGCATGGTCAACAGCAGCATCCCGGAAGGAGAAGTTTGAAAGGCAACTTGATGGGAAGTATAACAGAATTATCATTGTCTGTCTTCACAGCTATCAGAGTTTACGGAAAGCCCACGGAGACAAAAGGAGGTGGGCAGGATAAAAGTGGGGGGAATGGGAGAAGGTAAAAATACGATGTAAAAATATAGGGTTAGGATTCTTTTGTCTCTTTCTTGTTTCTCTTTTCTTTCTCTTCTGGTTTCTACTATACAAAGAAATTAGAGGTGTGCTAGCCAACAGTACAAAGGGGACACGTACTAAGAGAAGTATATTGAGCACTGAGGAGTTTGATGATTTCATTAGGGACGGAGAGACACAGCATCTGAAAATGTGTGGTATGATGAAATGAAAAGGGTGGGGCGAGGGAGCATCCATGTCAGTTTGCTAAGTGTCCCGGACATTGCTGGGACGCCAAGACAATTCTTGCTGTAAAACGTAGCAGCAGAAATAGGGGGATGCCTGATGCACTTGTCTTTATGTGGAACTCGGGGGCTGTTCCAGGGGCACACAGCGAATGTTAAATGGATAGACGAAGGGGAGTAGGTATTTGCAGATAATTATATACAACTCGAAACCATGGCCAGGAATGAGGCAACGATACAAGTGATAATGCAGTACAAAACGGAAGGGGCAATTGGCTATTGCCCATAGGAGAATATATTGTAAGACCTCAACAGGGCACAATATTCCGTAGTGCCACACCAGACCCCTAATGCAAATAAGAGGTTTAGTTTTTCACGTTGGAAAGGGGTAACAGGGAATGATGCAGTGCCATGCATAATGGCTGGCGGGATATGAAGAGATGGTAGTGAAGAAAATAAATGAAGACTGCAGGGGAATATGGGAAATTAATGTACATGCCCTAATGGGAAATTCATTTACATGCCCTAACTTTGGATAAATGAGAAACACCATCTAGTATCTATAAAGCCAATTACACTGCATTCTCTATGTTTTAGAGCGATAGGGACGACCGTACTGGAAATTAACTCTGGCTGCTAGAGAATGATGAGCATCCCAGCGCTGCAGAAGGGGACAGTGATGGTGATGGATTTTTGGTGGGCCTGCGGGTGCAAAGCTTTTGCCCAGCTGCCACCCGACTCGGGTATGGGCACTTGTGACACTCCACAACCCTGCATTGGTTGTACCCCGGGAAAACCTCTTACCCTTTTAACAAACTTTCTGCAACCTGGCATAAGAGAAAGGAAAAAGGGCAGGAAGAGGTGAAAGACAAGCAAGGGCAAGTGGTGAGAAAGAAAAAAGAGCAGTAATTTTATCTCTGCCAAATCAACCCAGAGTTTGGACGCAATCCCACAGCACTTGAGACTCTTTGATAAAGCATCATTTTTCTTCACGTCTCAGCGGCCAATGCTAAATGGCTGCAGATCACCCGCTACAATTTCAACAGCTGGCAAATGTAACTGAGAAAGGACTGAATGTGGTGTGAGAAGAGCTCTGCGCCCTGCATTTGGTGGCCCTACAGACCAGATTTGTTTTTTACTTAATGCCTGCTTTGCAGAGCAGGTTCTGCCACAAGATTGAAAGCAGCTGTTGCACAGCAATACGCGTCAACAATGCCCCCAGTGCAACTTTCACAGAGGCTGTCTAGAAGATGTGTTCACTACATAAGAAGATGGTGAAAGAAACCCATAATCCCTCCTCAGACAGCTGGCTAGATTAATTATTTGCCTGGGTACCATAGTAGCTAGTTGCTATGTTCAAAATAACTGTCCCTATGTGCATCGTGATATTCGTTTTCTGTGTCGGCCCATGGGTCATCAGGCAATGTAATTGTTGCAAAAGTACGGTATATCATGTTTGCTAATAAAATTGGTAATCAAGAGAGCGAATTAGAAAGACAGCCACCAGGGGAGGATAGAGTGCGTGTGATTTTTACAGATGCAGAAGACTATGATGCTTTTTGGGTAGCATGCTCCCCAGGTGGGCAGGATTGTCCAATAATAGGAGACACACTGGAAGGGTACGAGGAAGAAGGATGGGATTTGGACAGGCTAACATATATATGTATTCCCAAGGAACAAAGGGGAGAACTGATGGGGAAGGAAGTGTCCATCGAAACATCGATTGAGGGGGGAATGTAATAAAGGTGCTGATTCAGCGCCAGACGGGGGGGCACACTTACCAATTATGTGAATAACAGCGATATGTTGGGACACCCACTAGGGGGAAAACACAGGGACCCCAGGGAACATTGGTAATCTCCAAGGATCTTGCATGGAGAGAAACAAGAGGGGGACACTATTTATAAAACACTGTATAGGCACAGGGGACCCTGCCACATAAAGGTAAGGGTGGTCAAATTGCAGGTAAGCTCACTTCACAGGGGTATCACAGGTGGGCATCACATCACAGACCAACTTCAAGCACATGGCCTGTGCATCGTGACTGCGGGAGGGGTAATCTGACTCCAGGTTTCTCGTCTCCAGCAGGTAGCAGTCGCTGGGAACAGTACCCAGTGATGTAATCAAGGTTGACAAGCCTGTCCCACAGCCACTCGTGGGAGCTGGGTAAACCGACCTAACACAGAAGGCGCTTGCATGGCACCAAGGCATCAAATCACCCCTTATGTGAACAAGCATGCAGTATCGAGAGGCGCTCCAAGAAGAGCCAATCAGACAGTAAGTTTTGGCGTCCCTGAAAAGTAACAAGCCCTCGGAGTGTCCACAATAGTGTTTGCGTAGTTACTATCTTGCAGTTGCTGTGTGAATGTCTCCCTTACCACTTGCCCCTGTCATGAGTATCCGTCTGAAGTCCAAAGCCAAGTGCAATTCTTGGTATGACTATGACCTTGCTACACTTAAACGTAAGTGTAGGGCGGCTCAGAAGAAATGGATGGCTTCTTATTTATCCTCTGACAAACTGGCCTGTCGCTTGCTCCAAAGGCAATACCGACTCTGTCCTAACCAAGATGAGAGCCCACATTCAAGCCTGTGTCTCTGCAGCATCTAACAACTCGGCTGAACTCTTTAAAATCTGAAAGGGGCTGGCCAACCCTGCTGCAGTCTCTACCCCTCCTGTTGCCTCGCAGGCTCTTTGCAATGCCCTAGCCTCTCACTTCATCTAAGAAACCCAGGACATCCTGCCCACCATCTCCTCCCCTGCCCTTCCTCTCCCCACTCTTTCTGTTCATGCTGACCCTCCTTCAGCCACCCCACCACCTTCTTTCTCGTCGTTTCCTCTTATCTCCCCTGACGTGGGTTCTAGACAAGTCCGATCTATGAAAGTCTTGTCAAAACAGGTTCATCACTGTTCCTCTAAAACCATCAAGGACCACATTGATACCATGGCTCCTGCCCTTGCCGATTTCTGCAACCTCTCCTTTACCTCAGGATCCTTCCCCTCCCCTCTGAAGCACTCCCTTGTGCATCCTCTTCTCAAGAAACCCACAGCTGATTCTTCTTGTTTGGCTAACTATCGCCCAATTTCTATTACTCCTTTTCTGGGAAAACTCCTTGAAAAGTTGGCCATCTCTCAGCTCAGCCTTCATTCCGTTTCTGTTGACTGTCTCCACAACCACCAGTCTGGCTTCAGAGCTGCCAGAAGTATGGAAATTGCTCTCCTGAACATCCGTGAAGATCTGCTCTCCAACCTTGACTCTTACATTCTCTCTGTCCTCATCCTTCTCCATCTCTCTTCTGCCTTCGAAACGTTCAACCATACCATCCTGCTCAACCCTCTCCGTGATAACCTGGGTATCACCGATCAGGCTCTGGCCTGCTTGACCTCCTTCCTCTCCTAGTGACCCTCCCAGGTCCAAATGGGGTCCTTCCTATCATCTATCTCCCTCTCTACCTGTGGTGTTCTTTAGGGGTCTAACCTTTCACCCTGACTTTTCAACCAATACCTGGCAACTCTCGCACAATGCATTGCCATTTTCTGCTCCAATTTCCAGTGCGATGCTGACGACACTCAACCAATGTTCAGGCTTCCCTTCGTCACCTCCTCTCCTTCCCTCATCTCTGATTGCCTAACTGCCATCCAAGATTGGTGTGCCGCCAATGATCTTTGCCTGAATACCAGCAAGGCAGAGATCCTCCTCATTGGCACACCTTCACCCTCCTTTCCCCTCACTCTCTGGCCTGCCTCCCTTGACCCTCCTTCTTCCCACACCTGCGAGGCTAAGAACCTCTGTGTCATCTTTGACTCTACACTTTCCTTCTCTGCCCACATCTCTGAACATCATCATCTCAAACTTCCTACTGCACCCCCTCAGAGGTACTCTGCCATTCCTCTCCTTTCCCCAGAAGCTCACTGTCTCCCAAGCTATGGTTCTCTCTAGGATGGACTACTGTAGCAGCCTCTTTCTAAATCTACCTAGATCCACTCTCCACAACTAATCCAGAAAAGGACTCAGAGACTTCTCCTTGGCCTCAAGCCCTGGGATCCTATCTCTCCAGCCCTGAAAAGCCTGACATTTCTCAGTTGGCTCCCAGTGGATGCAAGGATTAAATTCAAAACCCTCTGCATTGTCCACATGGCTTTCTGGGGCCTGGGTCCAAAATACCTTCAACTATCCCTCTGCAAATACCTCCCCTCTTGAGCTCTTCGCTCCTCTACCTCTAACTCCCTCAGGGTCAGTCGTTTTTCAAAGAATCTAGCTGGGGTAGATCTGTTTCGTCTGGGGGATATGTGGGATATGTTGACCGACTCAACAGCAATTCCCCACATCACCAAGCTGCATTTGCGCAAGAAACAGCAAATGGCTGCGCTGGCTCCTGTGCGCACCAAGACCTCAAAACTGCATTTTTGCAGCAACAAAAAGATGGCTGCACTGTCCTGCCAAGCACACATCAGGCAGGATGGAACAAGGGGACACACTGAAGGAGCGTGCCAGTGTGTTATGAAACATATAAATGGAATAAAGTGAAAAGGCAGCACTGCTTTGCTGAAAACCCAAAATTCCCCTCCAAAATGAAACCTTTTCACCCTATATAAATGCTGCTTTGGCGCTAATTCCATCTGTTCTGTCTTAAACTACAGTGATTAAAAAGGCCCTGCCATGCCCAGGATATTTCATTGTGCCTCAGCAAAACCAGGCATAATTCCTGAATGACAGGCCCTGTCAAACCAACTCTGAGAGAAATCAACAAGGAACTTTACTTTTACTCGCACGGGAACACACGTTTATTTCTTTCCAAAAGTATCCATTTCTTTCCAAAAGTATCCAAAGCTCAGCAGTCCAAAGAGACTCTAACTCTGAGCCAGGTCAGTTTCAATATATCTGTGCTTTAGATAAAACTCCTGCTTTCAAGAAAATGACTATGGCTGCAAAGACAGTGTGGGAATCTGATGGAGCTGCCAAACCGAATTTAAAGAAAGAAATGCTAGCTTTTCACCGCCCATGTAAAAAATGGGCCTTTGCAAACTGACGGAAAAAAATGGCCCGTTTCAAAAGGAAATTGTTGAATGAAAGCTTGCCTTATTTAGCAATGTAAAGGGGTTGTGTTGTTGGTGATAATACACACATAGGCTATTTTATTCCATAGGTTTGTTTTAATTCAGGACCCAAAATAAAATAAAGATTTTAAAACACATGGGCTTAATTTGCAAGCTCTCAAAAACGGATTATTCCAGATGGCAGAGTCCTGAAACTTCCCCCTAAGGAAGGGAGCCACACCATAAACTCTCAGCATATACTAACACCTAAATGATAATTGCTAGGTTGGAAAGAATCTGGTCTAGGCCAACCAACGGACAATGGGACTCCCAGGGCAAGGAAGTTTGAAGTGTGAAGGGTCAATAAAACCTTCAATCAAGCTGAGAAACCCCCACCTTGCTTTGAAGGAAATGACAGTTGGTAGCAGTTGAAGGAAGGAAAAAAAATGATCCAGTGACAAAGGACTGCCATTTGTTTCCAAAGACTATTTCATGAATAAACTTTAAAGACTTTTATCTCTGCAGCAAGACTTTGTAAAAATGTAGAATGTTCGCAGTGTAAAAGTGAATTTTTGGTCTCTCTTTTAAGACATGGTAGAATTCACAGACACCTTGGGGATAGAAATGGCAAAATATGGCAGATTACAAGAAAAGCATCCATGTTGCAAATGCAAATTTTTGTACATACATCCCTTATGATAATCCACACCCATGTATAAAGTTATACAATTTTGAGTAATATAAATCCCATTGATTGAAAAGCATGAAAAACTGGTAGAAGGGCGAAACAAGGTCTCACAGACTTGAGGATTAGACTGCAATGTGCTGCACAAAATATGTAACCTGTGTATATAATTTGCTAAGAGATTGCAATCGTAGAAATGTATGTTTGTGGCAATATCGGATTTTAGTTAAAGTAACTGTGGGAGGTTTTTGGATATTGTAAAACTCACCTCATAAATCTGACATAATTTTCCTGAAATCCAACCAGCTGAGAGTGAGGCAGAGACTATCACCCTTGTCCAATCCCGTTGTTAGAGGCGTGTTTAGTTAAGCCTGGCCCAGTCATATACTTTGATGATGTCACTATGCATTATAAACAAGAGTCCCTGACACAACTCTAGACACACACTCTTCCTGACGTTTCTGCGCTGCGTTTGTTCCATCCATATAGACTCCAGATCCCAACTACAAGGCCAAAGCATTGCTGACCCTACTCCAGGCCCCACTGCAAAACCCAAGCATTGCTGATCCTGCTCCAGCAAGGCCTCAATTCTGAAAACCCACTAAAATTCCCAGATAACCAAAGGGGAAAGCTATGGTGTTTTTGTGAAGCATGCTGATCCCACTAGCCACATACTTGCTGCAACACTGCCATCCAGCTGACCTTTAGTATCCAGTGATCAGAATTGCCATTCCAGTCCAGTGCCATTCCAGTCCAGTGCCATCCATTGACCAGAACTGCCCAGCTGTTTGCCAGGCCCTGCCGTGTGGTGACCAGAACCCTTGATGGTCCAAAATCCCAAACTAAAAGTGGACTGTAAGTATCATCCCCATCCCTCTAAACCCATGGCCTATCTTGTCTTTGTCCTTATCCCACTCTCTAAGTCATTCTATCCTTATCCTGATAACTTGTTCAAACTGTCAGAATCATTCTTACAACCGTGCCCTTGATTTCTGCTAGTGCCATCTCTTTGGTAATGCTGTCTTGTGTAAATCCTAAGCCATTAGTCCTATTTCGAGTGATCGGACTGGTTCCTCCAGGGTTGAGGGCTGGGGTAAGAGGGTTGAACTCGCGAATCAACCCTGTAGCTTATTGTGTCCATCTTTGGTGGCCTAGCTTGAATACTCTAGTGTAAAGTAAAACTGTTCTTGTCACAACTGATTTCCTTTCCTTTTTCACCGCTCCATTTTACTCAAAGCGCACCTTTCTAGATCTGGCATAACTCATTCAATGTACCAGCTAGAGACTTACTTTCACTTCCATATTGTACCTTGATCTATAGCTACGCCTCAACCAAAACCATTGTATTTCACCGTTTTTATTAAAAACCGTTTGGTTAATTTTAGGCAGGAATGAAAAAAATGCAACTTTCACACATGTCATTTTGCTTCAATCTGTTTTAAACTTTCCACCCATTTTCGAATTGTATGCTTTTGGTAATCCATTCTTTGTGATTGTTAGTGTCTTTGCATTGTTGCTTTAGTGAGGAATTATATTTGCTTCAAGGTTTTCAACACACATTCATTATTGATTTGTCCATTTCCAAGTGTCATTTCATAACATTGCAAGGGGTTTAAAATCCGTTTTTCTCTCTTATTTGGGAAGGGAAGGTCAGATTTGTATTCCTATTCTTTCCTATTATTCCTGATTACCTGCGGCTTCTGTTTATCCACTCAGAACTGATTATTTGTGGGTTGAGGGAACATTGCAGGGGGGGGAATTCTAACTGGGGCGCTTTCTTTCCTAAACCAAAAAGTGCTCCTATTCCGCTGTGCTGCGTATCTGTTCGACTAGAAGGTTAAATCCAGTGCATTGCTCACATTCTCAATGTAATTATCACCCCTTTGGTGATTTCTGCCCCATATTAAAAGTGTATGATTTCTTTTGAATTTAGGATAAATAAATAAATATTGTATTTTACCAACCAGCCTGGTTCATGGTCCATTGTGACCCGGGGTATTTGAAAAGGGTGTGTGATAGAGTGGTGTACCATCTCAATATTGAATCAATATAAAAGATAAGCATTTCTGTCGTGCGCCGCATTCTAGGCCGAGACCAAGGTGTGTCGCCTGATTGAAATCCTTAACACCTCCCTCTGGAACAGCCTCCCTGTCACTCTGAAACTTGAGGAGAACCATCCCTGGTTCCGGAAGCACCTCAACACCTTCCTCTTTGCTTCTGCCTTCACCCCGAATCCCCTGCTGATCTGTTCTCTCTCGGCGCTGTGCACCTGGCCCACCCTCTGTCTTCCGGGCCCAGGTACCTACTTACCCTGCCACCCACCCGCAATGCCTCCGGGCCACCCCTTGCACTGGAGTCTGTATCTGTACATATACAGTCACCCCCTTTTTTCTTCCTGCACTTATCAGACATACCCTGTCTGCTGCCTTAACCCAACACTTAACACTTGCCACATGCTGGCGGCTGCACTACCACTGTGTGTTGCCTTTATATTTATCTATTTATTTATTTTTATTATTTATCTGTTCTCTTCTTCTCCGCACTTTCCACTTCCCCACCCTTCATGCACTTTTCCCCTTCCCATCTCCCATGCACTTGTGCCTTCTCAATGTCACTGAGCCTAGTAAGATTGTTATTTTTGTTCCCTCCTGTTCCCCTGCCTTGCATTGTCGCGCTTTGAAACACTTGTGTACGAGCGCCATATAACACAATATCCATATCAATAGCTCAGGGTGTCTCGTGTTCCTTCCTTTCTGGTGTTGACCAATGGCAGTTGAATAAAGGACCAGAGGTAAGCACAATTATGTCATTAATAATTGCAAACTGTTTGCAGGAAGCAATGTGGCTCCAATCATGTCTAATGTATGCCTTGCTATTTGGGTTTGACGTAGTCCAACTAGTTAGCTAGTTGGTAACCGAGAAGATGCAAAGCTTGAACTGCATCTGTATCTAGCTGAGCAAACATTGTATTAACGGTATAAAGCGACTGTACGCTGTGAGCCCGTTTGTCAGTTCTCATCAATCAGTTATGTTACATTATTCTGTTTGATTAGTGCTAGCCCAGCTGAAATTAACAGCGTTACCCCTTGCCCAGTGTATGTTCCTTTTTGGACTACTGTTAACGTATTTATTACGAGCCCTAGAGGATCCCTGATGCAGACTCTGGGAAACACATTGAATTAAAGGTCGAACCTCTGTTGCAATGAAAAGGTATTGAGAAGGTATATTATGCCTCAAGATAGTTAAAGAAAGGCGGGGCCATAGTAGTGGGCGAGCCATGCAGATTGTTGGTGGAGAAGGTGTTGAGAGACCCGGAGGGAAGTTACCTATTTTTAAAGGGGTGTTATCAGAGTTTGATGATTATGATAGGTTTGTGTATTGCCCAAATTATACACAGATTGTCTGCTGGGAGGACCTTGTAAAGAAAAGAAAATTATTTGTGGAATGGGCCCTGTCCATAGGAGGGATACGAAATGCATGAAACATTCACAAATCCCTCAGGGTTAGAAGGCCGAGTCTCGGAGATTCAGTGAAATAAATCGGGATTTGGGTGTGAAGGATGGTGGCAACTGATATAGGATGGCGATCCGACCATAAACATTACTCTGCAGTTCACGATTCCCACTCAAGGCTACATCTCCTTTTGGTCGACTCCACGGTGGGTGCAGGAAGTGGATCTTGCCCCCGTCCCATGGTGTGACCATGATTCAGTGGTGGTAAAGATGGGAGAATGGGCCAGGATGGAAAAGGGTGGGCAATATGTTTGTAATGATTAAAGTCACCGAGGTGCGACAGGGGCTGCTAGGAAGCATCAAGGAATACTTTCAGTTCAACTACAATGGGGAGTTGTCGTTCCCCACCCTATGGAAAGGGTTTCAAGCCACGATTAGGGTGAGTTAATTAAGATAGAGTGGGAAAAACATGGGAACGCCAATTGAAGGCAACTGCATTGCAGAGTAAGATTACAGCCCTCCAGCCGGGATCCTCGGGTACGAATTACATTAACCAGGCAATCTCTAAAGAGCTTAAGACATATAAAGCACTAGTAATTCATGAAACTGATAGAAAGCTACAATTCCTCAAACAAAAGTACCATGAAAAGGGGAAAAGGGCAGATAAGGTATTGACAGAGCAAAGGAAATAAGAAATGGTCACCTCTGTCTGTACCCCAGACTCTTGTGTAGTTTACGAAAATTACAGTATTGGAGTCGAATTTAGAGAGCACTGTGCACATGCATATGTCTCAGATTATGAAGCAGATGGGAGTCAGATAACCCAGTTTCCTGACGGATTAGATTTGCCTAGACTTTCTTTGGAGACTGCGACTCTCCTGGATACTCCCATCACGGAAGAAGAAGTAAAGACTACAATTAAGAATATGAAGGTGGATAAAACCCCAAAGGATGATGTTTTCCACCGTTATTTTCTTAAGCTCCATCCTTTTGCTGATTTTGGTAATGTTGCTCAATGAAATAGTGGAGGGTCACACCCTTCCGGAGTCTGTTCGGGGCCGTAATTGTGGTTATTCCTAAGGAAGGGAAGGGTGTTCATTTGTGATCTTATTATAGACCCATCTCTCTCCTAAACACTGACGTAAAAATTGTTGACAAAATTCTGGGGAATAGGTTTGATGGGGTGTTACCCTCCATTATTCACAGGGATCAGGTTGAGTGCATAAGAGGTAGGCAGGGATCTGATAATATTCGAAAGACATTCGACTTAAGTCACTTAGCTCAGGTCCAGGGTGTGGATGCATGCTTAGTCTATGGTTTTCACCAAAGGACGATTTTTTTGACCGTTATTTTGTTTTTTTAAACGTATCCCTCCATCCTTGCCCTGATTATGGCAAGATTGTTGAGTGAAATAGTGGAGGGTCGCATCCTCCCGGAGTCTATTTTAGGGGCCGTAATTTTGGTTATTCCTAAGGAAGGGAAGGAAGTTAATTTGTGCTCTTCATACAGACTCATCTCTCTCCTAAACACTGACGTAAAAATCGACAAATTCTGGGGAATAGGTTTGATGGGATATTACCCTTCATTATTCATGGGGATCAGGCTGTGCTTATAAGAGGTAAGCAGGGATCTGATAATATTAGAAAGACATTCGACTTAAGCCACTTAGCTCAGGCTAAGGGGGTGGATGCGTGCTTAGTCTCACTTGACTCAGAGAAAGTATTTTATGGGGAAGGTCCTCCTGATATGTGGTTTGCGGTTGAAATTCCAAAGGTGGGTAGCAGCATTGTATAGTTCTCCAACTGCCAGAGTTCAGGTGAATGTACTTTAACAGGCCCTTTCAAATGATCAGATGGTGCGTGACAGGGTTGTCCACTTGTCATTTTATGCCTTATCCCTTGAACTCCTTGCAGAAGCAACCCAGAAATCAGAGGGATTAGCTGTGGTGAGGTTGAATTAAAATTATGCCTATTTGCGCATGACATCCTGGCATACCTCGATGACACAGGTGAGTCGTTTCGGGAAATGATGCAGACTAAGAGAAGGTTTGGTGACTTTGCAGACCTGAAGATAAATGTGACTAAATCCCATGTTTTACCAATCTGGCTTAACGGTCAAGTCTTGCTGATAAGAGAGAAGTTCACTAGATGAGGGTGGAGAAAGAGACGATTACATACTTGGGTGTTAATATGTCCAACTACCTAACTAGACTATGCACTTAAAATGTTGACACTCTTATTGAGACCTTGAGAATGGACCTTAAGAAGTGGTCGGCGCTTATCCTCTCTCAGATTGGTAGGATGACAGCTGTGAAGATGAATGTTCTTCCCAGTCTGCTTTTTTTATTCACTATGATTCCCACACCACTGACCGAGAGCTTTTTCAGGGAAGCTGACTTCATGGTATAAATATTTATATGACAGGGTAAAAACCTAGGTTTAAAAGGGCGATGTTAACTCTCCCTAAGGATTATGGAGGATTTGGATTTCGTGGCCTATTAAATTATTATAGGGCGGCTCAACTTAGAAGAATCCTTTTGAAACACGAGAGGCATGACCTCAGACCATATTGGGCCTTCTTAGATGACTGTGTTACACACCCAAATGTTTGTGATTTGATGTCGTCCTCTTTGAGGATGCTACCAAACAGGGTGCTTAGCCAGCCTACTCTGGAGGTTCTGTGGACAGTTTGGAGGAAAATGTGTAGGGCCGAAAAATTGTCCTTGGGGCCCTCCCAGTTGAGTTCATTGTGGGGTGCTCCTATTGACTTGAGTCGTTTGGGCTTTCGAATATCTCAAGATTGGTCTGATAGCGGCTTAAAAAGAGTGGAATAGTTGTTTCTAAATTGCAAATTGAAGGGGTACAATGAAGTATGCAAGATGTTTGGTCAGGATACCAATCGGGGTATTTGAATATCTACGTTTCAAGGGACATTTGAAATATCCAGGTTTACTTGTGAACCTTGAGAGGGAACTTACTGCTTTGAGAAGATCCTGGATGAATTGACCTCAAGGAAAGGCATAATCTCGAAACTGTATACGATTATTGTTACAAGTGATCTAGAGGGCAGATAATACCTTAAAATGGTATTGGGACACATTGGCTTTGGGAGGGAATCTCTGAACCCTTATGGGATAAGATATATAAGGTTACGTTTCATGGAAATCTCACCACTCATGCGATGGAGTACCACTTCAAGGTGCTTCACGGATGGAATTGAGACCTGTTGAAGCTTTCCAAAATGTACGTAGGTGCCTCCCCGTAGGGGCTGTGGGCAGGTGGACTCCTCGGTTCATGTGTGGTGTTCTTGTCCTTTTATCCAAATGTATTAGGCAGAGGTATTGAGCTGGATAAAAGAGGTGATTGGGGTTACAGCTTGAATTGACTCCCTTGTCGTATTACTGGGAAAACTCCCGAAGGATAGTGAGGTACATCGGTTCCCAAGGAGGTGGGAAACCATGTTAAGGGCAGAGAGGTTGGCAGTAGCTTAAAAAGGGAAGACCTAGTTAGTACTGGATAAGCAGGAATGGCTTAATAAGGTATGGGACATTTATTCAATGCAGAGACTGACATATCTGGCACACAATGATGTGAGATCCTTTGATGAAGAATGGGGCCTATTCACTGAGAAATGTGGAACACGATGAGGCTACCGTGTGCGGGAGTTCGAATACTTTGAGAAGGGGACCTGAGAGGGGAATAGGAAAGAGGGAATTCAGAAGAATCGATCATTTTTGGGGAAGGTTGGGGTGGATGGTTCAGAAGGTTGATGGGGTAGGAGCAGAGATGATATATGGGGATGAACGTTCTTCCATTCCCCAAAATGACTTTAATACAGGTTTTAATTGAGAATTGATTCAGATTTATAAAATGAGTCTTACATTATTAATCAATGGTCATGACTGTGCGTACCTCGAAAAATGTAATCCCATGAATGTCTCTCTGTTCCCCCTGCTGTGTGGATGTTTTAATTTCTGTTTGTTTGGCGGGAGAGTGGGAAATATTACATGTCAGAAAATATAATACAAAAAAGTTTTTTTTTAAAACACAAAACTGCTGGCTGTATTTATCCCAAATCTGTCCTGGTCATTGAGTCAAAGCATTGTACCCAAGCCGTTTCTTATTTGGTCCAATTCCACCCAGCAGTTTTTGTGATTCGGCCTTCTCAAAATTGGACGTTTCTCTATGGGAAAATAATTGGGAGTAGGCTGAAAAGAGCGTTTTTTGCTTTCTTAATAATACTTTCAGCTTTCCCAACATTTCCAGACTACGGGTGCCAGTGACAAACTTTTGGTTTGGAAAATATCAGCCAAATTCGTCCTACAAGACAAAAGTTATTAGCAATAGAATTTTCGTATTTCCTATGACTCCGAGGTATCACCTTAACTTTGTGGGAAGTATGACCTTTGCAAACAGACAAGCGGCACTCTTGAATATTTATGAGCCCCTTGCCGGGAGGGGAATGTTGGATCAAAATTTTGGATTTTTACCTATTTTAGAAGACAACCATGATCTATGGGCCTCATTACGAGGTTGGCGGTAACCCTGTAACACCAAATCTGGCACCTGACATTACAAGCCCTTCGCGGCGCAGGAACTCAGGCGCCGGATTTCGTAACTCCCCATTCACATAGACTCTATGGGAGCGGGGAGGCGGAAGCACGGGCACCATTGCTAACAGTACCGGTGCTTCCGTGACAAGACTGCCTAACGGGGCGGCTGCCCTCGGCTGGTCAGACCTGCCGGCTGTGACAGCCCCAGCAGGCAGACTTGTGTGGCGGTCCGGAAACAAGGGTGCCAGTAGACTTACCGGCACCCTTTTTTCTGGACCGTCACACTTGCAATGTGTCCCAATGTGATTTATATAAACAACATTGTCTTACAGAAAAACCCCAAAACTGTTTGTTTTTAAACTACTTCTCATTTTTGTCACCAAAACATATCTCAATTTCAAACAACATTTGCTCCATTTCTACTTTCTTCTCAGAGTTTTCACATACATCTGAATATCATTGCTGGTTGTGAATAATAAAGGTTGAAAAAAGTGACATTAATTCGAAGTCACCAAGGAATTCTGTCATCATGGGGCATTGCTGCTGTATCATGTCAAGAACACGTCTATACTCTTCTCATAATTTGGTATTTACAGTAGTTTTACGTTAAATAATTCATCTAGCTAAAACTCTAAATCCAGGTGCAACACTGTCGCCCCTGCCCTTTGTAAGGCAGTTTTCATAATTTGCTGTGTTTGCCCTGTAATAATAGGGTTCTTTTCTCGAAGTGTGTGTTCCATGTCCTCACAAACTGGAAAATGCCTCTGTCTTTCCGTGTGATAAGCAAATCAATGTTACATTCACTTTTAAATTGTTTCTTAATTGTAGAGAACATGCTTAAAATTCTGCTCACTAAGTCCACTTCAATATCTCTTTTAGCGAACTATTTGCCGTCATGTATTAAACATTATTTCTAAAAC
Organism: Ambystoma mexicanum; assembly: GCF_040938575.1. Taxonomy (NCBI): domain Eukaryota; kingdom Metazoa; phylum Chordata; class Amphibia; order Caudata; family Ambystomatidae; genus Ambystoma; species Ambystoma mexicanum. The sequence goes on from NC_090925.1 coordinate 1,057,459,861, forward strand.
GCTTCAAGAAAATGAAACTCTTAGAAGAAGACTAGTGATGTGCAGTCAGGTATGTTGCGAGGGTAGGTAATCTACCTATTCCAATTTCTAATGCTGTGTATAATTCTATGTCAATGTCATTGCTACAGTATTAAGCATGAGAGAGAGAGAGGAAGAGAGGGAGAGGGAGAGGGAGCCCAAACACCATTCTGGTTCACGGTTGTTTTAATTTCTTAGCTCTTAATAACACTGTGTTGCAGCCTTGCAGCTTCCTCTGGAAGTTCCTTTTAACTTCAGATGATGAACAGTGTAACGTAAAGATGGCAGAAAGGTATGCACACTCTAGATGCCTGTTCTGGATGCCATTCAAACATTGCAATTTTTGTCCCATCACTGTGCCAGAATGAAACCTTTCACCATCAAGGACTACTAACTGTTCCCTTCTTTGAAAATCGATGAGGACAGAAGGATAAAATGTCCTTCCTTCTAAAAGACCTTCTAACACAAGATGCACAGCTTATTGTTCATCTCCAGAGTTGTCATGAATTGGGGATATGTGGTACTTTTCTTTCCTGTCTTCCTCACCCATAAATGGACATTGCACTTCATTCCGAGTTTGCTGGTAATTCGATGGTAACTATCAAATCACCACCAAAATCGGTTACCGTTGTAGAGGTGCAGTTACATGCCTCTGCAGGAAATCCCCCCCACTTCCTATATGTTGGTAGTCTGAGATTGTGCCGTGTTTGACACCAGCAGTTGTGCCAACACTGCACCGTATATTCGAATGAAGATACCCATTGAGACAACCCTATGTATCCTATGACATGTATCCCCGAGGAGACGACAATCTGAGGGAGGAACTCCGTGAAGGAATATGAAAAAGAGCAAAAAGAGAAGCTAGTGACGTCACATGAGATATGCGCGACGTCCCGAGATATTGGCTTCAGAGGATGCATGGATCCTACAGAAACTAATGACAAAGTAAAGAGTCAAGGGAACTTTTAAATACGAAAAAGAAGATTACACGTATACGAAGTGCTTCAGAGAATCAGCCGTTCAATAAAAATGCAAGGTAGACTAAGTCATAATAGAAGCTGGCTATATCTAGTGGATAGAATGCAGGCGAAGCCGCCATTGTATAGAAGCTGGACGTGGTTATGATACATTTTAGTAAGCCAGGACCCATGAAGAAGAGAGGGAGAATTGTGTTGCAGCAAGAATAAGCTGAAATCTTGGAGCTACATGGCGAGGCTGTCTGGCCTGGTATCAAAACTGAAGCAGCCAAGGTCGGCTATCTATTCTTGAAAGGAGTGAACATGTGAAGGATGAAAATGCCAGGTTTTATTCATTTAAGACATTTAAAACCTGCAAAATGTACCAAATCGTGGTCTCATGTTACGTGAGCCAAGGATGAAAATTAAGTTGAACTCGGAGTACTAGAACAGCGATAGTGAGTGCTCACACTCCCATGTATTCCCAGAGACAAAGATACTTTGCATGGCCAAGTTCAAAGACAATCTTCATGGCAGAAGCCTTGGGTGATGAGAGAGGTTGGGCTAATTGGGTGGGGAGATAGAGTCAGGCCCACCTCCTTGCACCTGGGTCTGGGCTTACATGCTGCTAAGTGAACCGAATGTTCCAGACATGACACAAGCATGCCAACCTGTCTGTATAACGAAGGACCTTATAGTTTGAAGACCAATTGAAAACCGTGTACTTAATGGTTTTGAAGATGACATGTTTTAGAGGTAGGCATGTATTATCCACCTGACAGTGTGCAGCCAATCACAATCCCAGTTCCTATGTAATGTATACTTAGATGTTCCCCTTAAGTCTATCACAATCCCTAGTAGGTTTTTCATTATTTGCCATGTAGTATGACATCACCTCTGACGTATTTTTAGTATAAAGTCTATGTTTTGTGAAAAGATCACAGAGAGAAATTGAGTGAACGTCCGTTGATGTCCGTCGTAACTCCCTGTTTCAGATAATTGTTAATAAAACAGTACTTTGCCATCTTCCTGAGTTGGTTCGGTTATTTGGACTCAGAGTTATTCTGTGAACCCATCCATTGCATGCACGTTATTAAAGGGTACTAAGCTCACTGGTACTGCCACTCGGTCCCGTTCATTTACCACAGGATTGCAAGTGATGGTATGGTGGTTAGTTCCCATTTATGAAGTCCAAAGGTCTTCATGGGGGATTGTGGCAGATTTGCTTTGTGTGTTAATTCTGCCACACTAAATCTGCCGATTTCTGGTGTAAAAGTGGAGGATTTATCTCCAACATCATACAGGAGGTAAATCGTCCACTTCAAGGCCATACCCATAGTTTGGAGGTGTGGTAATTCCGTTACGGCCAGAAAAAGTGGTGGTAACAGAATCACCATGGCTTTGTTACAACTTGTGATGATGCCCTTTGTTTGGTCTAGCTTACGTTTATCATGTCTTTTTTCCCAGTAATGAATTTTTAATCCGTTTCTATGCGTAATGAGATGACGGGCTTTGCAGCCCTGGCAGAGAGTTGGAGATCTCTGGGGGCCAGGGACAGCATACTGGTTTGTGATGCCATCTCTGAAGGTTGTATATGGAGTATCCTCCAGAACACTCAACTCTTCATGAAGGGTGCTCTGGCTGTAAGGGAGTGTGTTGGGGTGTAAGACCCATGCGGGAGACAGCAAAATATCACTTTCCAGCCCAATCCAAAGAGAGGTATAAAGTGACCCCAGAAATCATCTCTTGAACACTTTGCGACGCAGGAAAGGCAATAAGAAAGAGTGGCGATACATGGACCTGAACCTGGGACCTTCCTCCACACATACCATTCTCTCAAACCCAGCTTGAGGGCTGTGAGGTGGAACGTGGGACCACTCACAAACACAGATATATTCTCCATAAAGAAAGTAGCCCACAGAGGGACTTTGTGGCCAGCGGCACGTTCACCAGCCATCATGCCAGTAGTAGCTACAAAAAAGAGAAATAGGACAGTCAGTGGGGAGTCATGGAGCCCCTATTTTGGATGTGCCTAAATTCAAAATGGCGGTAGTACTTCCTAAGCGCTGGTTCAGAAGCAATTCTCTAAATGAGAGAAACAACAAGGGAAGGAATATGCAACACATAGGAACAACTTCCAGTGAGGAAGGTGCACCTAGGGAGGCGTTGGACATTTGTTGCAAGCACAATCATGATACAAGCACAGAAAGGAATGTAAATTTCTGCTTCCTATAAAACAGGACAGGAAACCTCACACTTTGAGCAACAAGGTATTCCATTGGGAAACTCACTAACTGCCCTTCCCAGTTGTAATTGGGCCATTTCTCCTCCTCTACCACCCTCTCTACCTGTGGTGGCCCCCAGGGCTCTATCCTAATGCCCTGGCTCTTCAATATCTATCTTGCCCCTCTTTCTCATTGGATCTCCTCCTTCTATCCTCATTTCCAGTGTTATGCTGATGACACACAGCTTTCCTTCAAACTGCCCTCTACTTTCCCCTCTTCCTCCTCCCTCCTCCCCGACTGTCTGTCTGCCATTCAGGCATGGTGCTCAGCAAACAATCTCTGTATCAATGCCAGTAAGACAGAGATGCTCCTCACCTGGACACCTGTGCCCTCTTTTCCTTCTATTCTTTGGCCACCCTCCTTGGGCCTTTTACCCACACCATCCTGTGAGGCAGAAAACCTCAGGGTCATCTTCGACTCAGCTCTCTCCTTTACCCCTCACACCATGGACCTTACGAAAAAGTCCCACTTCCAGATCTAACTCCTCAGAGGCATTCTTCCTTTTCTCACCTTTCCCCGGAAGCTCAATGTCTCCAGAGCTCTGGTCCTTTCTAGACTGGACTACTGCAACAACCTCTTTCTCAACCTTCCTCTCTCCTCTCTTTGCCCCCTCCAGCTAATCCAGAATAAGGCTGCAAGAACCCAGGGACCGTATCTCTCCAGCCCTAAAATCTGTTCACTGGCTTCCGGTGGCTTCAAGGATCAAATTCAAGACCCTCTGCATCATTCACAAGGCCTTCTGGGGCCAAGCTATCTCCAACTCTCCCTGAATAAGTGCTCCATTGCTAGAGCCTTACGCTCCTCTATTTCTAACTCTGTGACTGCAAACGTTTCTCTAAGCAGAGAGTGGGTGGCAGATCTCCCTCCGCCGCTGGTACCTCCCTTTGGAACAGCCTCCCTGCCCCTCTCAAATTTGAGCCAGATCTCCTTAAGTTCCAGAAACTGCTCAACATTCTACTCTTCTCAACCTCTTTCCCCCCCTTGCTAATCACCCCACTGCCACTGCAAGGCATAAATTAGTTTTCAAAAACTGATTAGCAAAGTTTGCTAATTAAAATGTTCTTGATTAGCAAACAAACCTATTTAATTTTTTTTGAATTTTTTTTTTTAGATTGTGTATAATCAATAAGATTTTTACAAGATCATCAAGTTGATACAAAAAGAAGTCAGCATTGTTTGTTTTAAAGAGATTCCGTAGTTGGTGTGTCATAGTTTCTGTCATTTCAGGAAATTTCTTCTTTATTCAGTTATTTTTTTTCTTTTTTTTTCTTTTTTCTGGCGAACCCTCTGTCACTACAGCGAGGGGGCTTTTATCAATTTCATTGCCGCTTCTAGGTTCTTGTCGCTATGGTCCATCTTGTTTTTTCTCCTGCCATTAGACGGTTCCACCAGACTTCTTCTTCGGTTTGTGCTTAATCTGCAAAAAGTGGTGTCAGAAACGCCACTCGATACTGTCTCGTTTTTGGACAAGTCATCAGGAGATGTCTTAAAGATTCCCGTTTTGTGGGATCTTCACACAGTCTGCATTTGTCAGAGGGCGCAGCTGCCCTGATTGTGCGAATTTCTTGCGTTAGTAATAAGTTCAAGTGTGCTCTCATGAATACTTTCCGGAGAGACTTGTCTGGAAATTTGGAACAATATGTCAAAAGCACTTTTAGTTTGTTCGTAGTGGAGGGCAAATGGTCTAGTAATCTGTTTGCTGTCGCTTTCTCGCACATGGCAATCCAGTCTTGATTTTCCATTTTAGTTTTGACTCTTTGAGGGTTGCAGATCAGGTCTTCTTGTGTGCACGCTCAGTCAATTTATTGTTTAGTATGTTCACCCACGGGTTTAGTGCTTTGCAGCGGCCACTTTTGATTTCCTCAGCAATGATGTGGTATACTGGAAGACTGTCGGGAGCTAGAATCTTTCTGAGCAGTTGCATACGACTTTGCTCTACTGATGCTAACAGAGATAAGAGACCGAATTTGCGCCAGATCGCCGCCATCAAGGTTGACTTTGGGATGCCCAAGACTGATTTCCATAGGTAACAGTTGTGTTTTAGCCACAATGAGGCTGGGATGTTCAGAGTGACGTCCATTCCGTAGACCAAAGAGGGAACTACTTTGGTTTTGTAGAATTGGATGGCTGGGATTAAAGGAGAATCTTCCATATTTTTTGTCGATCATCCGTGTTTGAGCTGTTGGGTTTATTGTTTTGTCGCACAAAGCCTGCTGCATCTCTGCCTCATTTCCTGAGCAGTCGCTAAGCATTCACAGACATTTGAAATGGGAGACAACTTCTTTTTTTATGTTGTCGAGAGTCCAATGTGCCTTCTCCTTTTTCTTTTTAGATTGTTTTTCCAAGATCAGTATTTTCGTCTTTGACTTGTTGATTACAAGATTGTTTTCCTTTATATATTGCGCCAGGTTGTTTAGATGGCGTTGAAGGCCGATCTGCGTTTGGTCTAATAAGATCAAGTCGTCTGCGTAGAGGATTCGAGAGACTGTCTTGTTGCTGATTTACAGGGGGAATGATCTCAGTTTAGTTTCAGTGTTTTTGAAGTCCCCCAGGAAGGCAATGAAAAGTGCAGGAGCCTTGTTTGACTCCCGTTCCGATATGATTTCCTCTGACAGCAAACCCTGCTGACTTAGGCACACCCGAAGTTTGGTATTTGTGTGAAGGGTGATCACCGGTTCCAAGATTGCGGGCGGGCAGTTCCAAGCTTTCAGTTTCTTCCATAATTTTTGCCGATTCACCTTGTCGAAAGCTTGTGACAGGTCGACGAAAGCTAAAAAGACTCTGAGAGCTCCCGTCCTGGTTTTGCTTTTTATTATGTTCAGGAGCAAGATGTTTACTTAGGTGCTGGCATTTTTCGGGAAGCCCATTTGGAATGGGTCGAAACAAGGCGATGCTCTGTCCCAGATCTGGAATCTTGCTAGCAGTAACGTGGCAAAGATTTTTCTGATGATGTCCAAAAGTGCAATTGGGGGGTAGTTGGCGGGATCGTCTCTCTTGCCCTTTTTAAAAATTGGAACTACGACTGCTTGAGACCAGGATGTTGGAGTCTGCTTTGCCTTTCTGCATTGCGAGAAGATTTTGATTATGAAAATTGACCATTCTTCAGGATGTTGTTTCAGGTCAATGTTTGTCAAGCCGTCCGGCCCGGGCACTCCTGAAGATTTGAGTTTGAGGATCACTTTTTTAATGTCCTCTACGTCTGTTAATTCCGCCCATTTGGCTTCTGTGGTTGGTTCAGGTAACAGCGTACTAGTTGTTGGTAGAGCAAACAAGTTAATGAAGTATCTTATCCAGTTTGGCTCAGATACTGAGTTGATAAGCTGGCTGTTTGTTTGAAGGTCTTTCTTTTTGATAAGAGCCCAGAAGTCGTGAGATTACTTGGTGCTTAAGGTCTTTAACATTTGCTACGCATCGGACTGATAGAGGTTAATCCTGTGGGCTTTCAACCATGATTTATTTATTTTTTTAAAATAATTTTTATTTTATATAACACACCAAACATTACAATACTTGGGACTTCCATCATCAAATTCAGCATCTTAGCGTTACAATCAGCATTCTTCAGTCCCGTAAAACTTGAGCCAATATGTCCTTGTCATCATCCTGTGATTCTTCAGGCGGGTTTACCGTTGTCTGTTTATCCGTATCAGCATCACTCTGATCGGGCTGGGGGGGGGGCTCTCATGGTAGCCTCCATTCAATTAGGGGTCATCTTCCTCCTGCCCTCCCCTGCAAACCGTGTCAAACCAAACAGCCGTTTCTGCCTCTGCCCATTTTAAGAGGTCAGCCCACCACAACTCTATCCTTAGCCTCTGGGCTGCCTTCCAGCACATTGCTATCCTTCGTTTGGCCAGGATGTATGCTAAGTCTTTCATTTTGCTTATGTGCCTTAAATTGTGTGGCCTAGGGAATCCCCCCAGCATGCATGCCCAGGCCGACTCCACCTCCAGTGTAATACTGATTCCTGCTAAGCGCGTCTTCAATTCTTGCCAAAACCGCCCCACCCCAGGGCAGGCCCAGAACATTTGTAGTAGCCCAGCCTCCTCCTCCTCCCCACACCTAGGGCATTTCTGAGTCGTTTGGCCACCAAACCTGGCAATCTTACTGGGGGTGAGGTATGCTCTATGTGTGACATATAGTTGGATCTGCTGGAGCCTTGCGTTCCCGGACACTTTTTTATGATATCTTTGGGCTCTTTCCCAGAGCCCATCCGACATGGGCTCCCCCACCTCTTCTTCCCAAAGTTGTCTCAATTGGGTCAATTCCTTCCCCACCTTGGACCCCAACAGTTCGTATATGCGGGAAATCTCATGCCCACTCTCTGAAATATATATAGCCTCCATGGTGGCATCCGGTTGTTCGGTGAGCACCGCTGTTGGCCACTTCGCTCGCACTCTCTTGACAATTCTGGTGTAAGTTATGTACTGCCCTCTTATGCACCCCAGTATCTTCTATCAGGTGCGGGAACTCTATTGCCTCCCCTTCCAACCATATGTCTCCCAGGGTGGCCAAGCCCACTGATTCCCAGTACTTGCGGACCCCTTCTATCAGCTGGGGATCCTCTCCGCATAGTGCTGCCAGCGGCACCTGCATAGAGTACGGCACCGGGTATCCCGCCATCTGCCACGCTCTGTGCCACATCTCCCATCCCAGAACCAGCAGCCCCACCATCCCCAGGACCCTTGGCTTGGACAGCCACACCACTTCTTTGAGGAAGAAGGGGGTCGGTTCCCTGCACAGCAGCCTGGATTCTGCCGTCTCCTCGTCGGACAGCCATCTCGCTACATACTGCAGCTGCCCTGCTAGATAGTATAGCTCAAAGTTTGGCAGATTAATCCCTCCCGTCACACGAGTTTTGTAGTTTCCAAAGGGCCACCCTGTTCCTGGAGTTGTTCCAAATGAAGCCCCTACACAGGCTATGGAGGCTAGCGAAAAAGCGCCTCGGGATCACATGCAGAATGTTAACAAAGAAATGCAACAGTCTTGGCAAGACTACCATTTTTAGCAGAGCAGCTCTCCCCACCATAGCCAGGGGTAGCCTGGACCAGAATCCCATGCTGTTTCTAATTCCTTCTACTGCTTTTACTGTGTTGCATGTATATTCCTCTTCTGCCGTATGGTATATGTCAATTCCGAGGTATCGGAACGACTTGGTGTGCCAGGGTATCGGTATTATTGGCAGACTCCCAGGCAAGACAAGCTTGTATCTCTCCAGAGGGAACACGCTAGACTTCTTGGGGTTAACCGCTGTGCCAGAGAGAACGGCAAATTGCTCCATCACGTCCAGAATGTATTGCATGTTCTCTTCTGGGTAGCGCAAATACAACAGTATGTCGTCCGCATATAAAGAAACAAGATGCATGCCACCCGCAGTATGAATACCTATCTCCTCATATTGCTGTCTCAGACAGGTGGCCAGTGGCTCCAGCGCTAATATGTATAACATGGGCGACCACGGGCAGCTCTGTCTAGTACCTCTGCTTAGTTGACATTTGTCCGATATGATAGCAACCGTTTTGACCCTGGCAATCAGGGAGCTGTATAACATTTTCACCCACCTGAGGTACCCCGGCCCCATTCCATAGCCCTCTAAGGTCGCGATCAGTCAGGGCCATCTCACTGAGTCGAAGGCCTTGACCACGTCTAGTGAAACTATTGCCAATTCACCTGGGTCTTCTTTTGTTTGGTCAATGATGTGATGCAGTCTTCTGAGATTATCAGTTATGTTCCTGCCCGGGACATAGTGTCATGTCACGTGGGAGACCGGGGTCTGCCGCTCCCTTTTCCTCCTGGCGAGTCTACCCGCGCGTTCGCGTCTGGGGACTCGCCAGGGGAGGAGCGTTTGGTGTTGGGGCCGGCGGTCTACGGCGCATGCGCGGGAGACCTCTGTCTCGGTTCCGCGCATGCGCCGTGGACTGGGCTCGCCTCCTCGGAAGGGCTTGCCTTCCAGGCCTCGTTGTGGGTTCGCCGGTGCCCGGAGACGAAGCGGCTTGCGTTCCAAGCCTCTCGGGCGCCGGCGACCCATGAAAGAGGCCGCAAATCGATGCAAGCTGCGTCTCAACGCGGTTTGCTTCGCTTCGCTTCGTTGTCCTGTTTACCTGCAACTTACCTGGGTCCTGTCCTGGGCCAGCCTGCTACTTATCTGGGTCCAGTCTTGGGCCTGCCTGCTTACCCCTACTTGGATCCTGTCCTGGGCCTACCTGCTACTTACCTGGGTCCTGCCTTGGGCCTGTCTGCTTACCCCTAATTGGATCCTGTCCTGGGCCTGCCTGCTACTTACCTGGGTCCTGCCCTGGGCCTGCCTGCTTACCCCTACTTGGGTCCTGTCCTGGGTTTACCAGCTACTTACCTGGGTCCTGTCCAGGGCCTATCAGCTTCTTACCTGGGTCCCACCTTGGGCCTGCTTGCATACCCCTACCTGGGTCACCCTGGGCCTGCCAGCAACTCTCCCGGGTCCACCCTGGGTCCGCCTACTCAGCTCCTTATTGGGCCAGTCTGCAAGTTATATCTGGTCCCCCTCATTCCTGTCTGGCCAACTCCTGAATCTGATCCTGTGGACTGTCGGAACCACCAGCACCTGCCAAGATCTCTTCTTTCTGCGGTGTAGACCTTTCTTGCCGCGCCGGACATTTTTGACTACTGCTGCAGTACTTAAGCTCTCGGAGTAATTGTCATCGGACTTCATCTTGCCAGCGATCTTCACCAGGACAATGGCCTCACCTGTCTGCTTGCACAGTCACTTTGTCACGTTAATCAGGAGAGTGCCTTTCGTGACATTGGGAGTCGGTCCATCCTCCACCCAATTCCGATTTTGGGTGGTGGGGAGGCTGGTTCTTCGTGCCACTAGTTCATCTTTTCACGGGCTCCAGACTGGCGACCTCTGCGAGATCGACCACCAAGACATCAGGTACGCGGCCCTCTCGGGCTTCCCAACTTGACAGATTGAGACGCCTGCCTTCAGACCTGGAGATGGAGGATTTGCAAGACATGCGGAATGAGTTACTAGCACTCAGGGCCGAGATGACTGCCCTGCGTCAGGAGAATCAGACGTTACGCCAGATGATAACCCAAGGAGCGTCCAGTACCTCTCAGGTGGAGGGATCTTTGGCTCACACAACACCTATCAAGTTTGATGGAGACCCGAGACGGGTGGCTGAATTTTGTAATCACTGCCGGATTCATTTCCTTTTCAGATCTACTTACTTCAACAACGATAGGGCCAAGATCGGGTACATCCTGGGGAACCTAACTGGGAACGCGTTAGCCTCGGCAACTCCGTTTGTGGTTACAAACAGTCCCATTTTGAATGATTTTGCTGCCTTTGAAAAAGCATTCCTTCAGGTGTTCCAGACGCCTAATCTGGCCTCCGTTGCACAGAATCAATTGATGGATTACAAGCAGGGAAGCGCTGACATTATAACTTACATCAGCTGCTTCCGACTTTTGGCTACCGACTCCCAATGGCCAGAAATTACACAGAAGACTCTGTTTCGCCGAGGCCTGAGAGAGGAGTACAAGGATGAGTTACTCCATATCCCCGAACCTGAGAGCCTCCAACTTTTGATTGATCAGGTGCTCCGTATTGACCAGAGGTTAGCCGAACGAAAGGCTGAGAGACGTCGACTCGAAAGAAACAATCCCAGGACGACCTGTTTACCCGCAGGTTCGTTCGGTCCTCCTGAATCTGGATCGGAGCCTATGCAATTAGGAGCCATCAGAGGTCCATTATCTGAGGAAGAGAAGAAACGGAGGAGGTCCTTACGTTTATGTCTTTACTGTGGAGCAGCCGGGCATTATCTGGGTACGTGCCCTTTGCGTCCGCAGAAGCAGAAGTCGGGAAACTAGGAGACCTGTCGTGTACTGGAAGGGCAACGACAGGTCTCATTCCATCTTCAGACCCTTCAGTTATATGTTCGATTCGTCTTCCCATGCAACCAGCAGTGTTACAGACCTTGAAGATCCAGATTAAGTTGCCTGACAGGAACCTGGAAGTATTTGGTCTGTTGGACAGTGGGGCTTCCGGCAATTACAACGACGAGACATTCGCCTCCAGACACAAGATACCACTCATTTCCAGACACACACCTCTAACCGTGGAGCTCATAGACGGAACTCCCTTGTCTTCCGGGCCCGTCCATCAGTTCACAGTAGGTCTAGCCCCCCAGATTGCTGACCATTTCGAAGAACTCGCCTTGGATGTAATAAAGTCGACTTACAAAGTGGTCTTGGGGTTACCTTGGCTGCAATACCATAACCCGGTGATAGACTGGAGAACCCAGACTTTGACCTTTTCATCCACTGTTTGTGCCCAGGAATGCAAGCTACCGGCTCCTACCCTGGCCGTTTCGACCCCCCTGGAAACATACGGCAGAGGGGTCTGTCTATGTTCTACGTCTCTGATCCCACAGGAGTACACCGACTTCGAACAGGTATTCTCTGAATCTGGCGATATACCTCTTCCTCCACATCGTTCCTTTGACTGCTCCATTGAATTGTTGCCGGACTGTGACATTCCCCATGGGAAATTGTATGCCCTAACACGGGACGAGAAGCAGGTGCTTCAGGAGTACTTGTCGGAGAGTCTACAAAAGGGATACATAGTGCCGTTTAAGTCGCCCGCAGGATTTCACATGTTTTTTGTAAAGAAGAAGGAAGGCACTTTGAGACCCTGTGTTGACTACCGGCAACTGAACGACATAACAGCAAAAGACCGTTATCCTTTACCTCTGATTCGCAGTATTCTTGAGACCTTGCATACTGCTCGGGTCTTCTCCAAATTGGACTTACGCGGAGCCTACCACTTGGTACGTATCAAGAGTGGGGATGAGTGGAAGACAGCCTTCAAGACACCTTTTGGGTATTTTGAGTATAGAGTCATGCCTTTCGGCTTATGCAATGCCCCCGCTGTTTTCCAACGATTTATGGACTACATCTTTGGTGATCTGCTTGGCTTATCCGTCTGGGTGTATTTGGATGACATCCTGGTTTTTTCCAAATCCCTAGACGAGCACGTGGAACATGTTCGTGAGGTCCTTCGTCGGTTGTCCATTAATAATCTATTCGCTAAGGCGGAGAAATGCTGCTTTCACCAACCCAGCATCGAGTTTTTGGGGTTTGTGATTAATCAGGAAGGGATTGGGATGGATCCCAAGAAAGTGCAAGCCTTACAAGAGTGGAAACATCCTCATGATATCAAGTCTCTTTAACGCTTTCTGGGATTCGCTAATTTCTACAGGCGCTTCATTCCACAGTTTTCTCAGATCTCTGCGCCCCTCACCAGGCTAACCAGCAGCAAAATCGCTTTCAAGTGGGATTCCATGGCTTCTCAGGCTTTCAACACCTTGAAGTCAGCTTTTATGGCTGCCCCGATTCTGCGCCATCCACAGGAGGAGTTACCCTACATTGTGGAGGCCGACGCTTCCAGCTTCGCGGTCGGAGCCGTTCTCCTACAGAAAGACCCGACTACGTTGGTAGAACATCCAGTGGCCTATTTTTCTCGCAAGCTGAATCCCAGCGAAAGAAACTACGCGGTGATTGAAAAAGAACTGTTGGCTATTAAGACCGCATTTGAGGAATGGAGACATTTCCTTCTCGGAGCTCGCTTTTCCGTGGAAGTGCGGACAGATCATCGCAATCTGCAATACCTTCGCTCCTTGCAATGTCGAACTCCTCGTCAGGCCAGGTGGGCCTTCTTCTTCTCTCCGTTTAAGTTTCATGTTACTTACATCCCGGGAACCTCCAATTTGAAAGCGGATGCACTCTCCAGGTCCCTGGAGAATGTGGAAGAGGCGTCCTGCCCAGCTCAGCCACTGATATCCCCTCAACATTTCTTGCTGACTTTGTCTCCTCACCTTGAGTCCATCGTGGACGCCACTCGGACGGATCCCGAAAGAGCGACCCTTCTTAGTCGTCAATTTGTGTCTGAACAAGATGGGCTTTTGTTTTTTCGAAAAAGGCTGTACATTCCTAAGGGAACTATTCGGAATGGCATTTTGCATGGGTTCCACGATTCGCCTATTGGAGGACATCATGGGATAAGAGCCACACAGGAGTTGATATCCCGACAGTTTTGGTGGCCTGGTTGGGCTACCGAGGTCCAGAAGTACATCGAAAGTTGTCCTATTTGTGCCCAGTGCAAGGTTCCTAGAAAACGACCGTTGGGATTGCTGGTACCTACGGAAATAGCACCTTACCCATGGCATACCATCGCCACCGACTTCATTGTGGATCTGCCTCCTTCAGAAGGGTTTACTTGCATAATGGTAGTTGTGGACAGTTTCACTAAACTAGCCCATTTCATCCCATTTCGGAAGATCCCTACAGCGACCCAGATGGCTTCAGCATTTCTGCATGAAATCTACCGGTTACATGGCCTACCTGAGAAGATCATTTCGGATCGAGGGACCCAGTTCCTCTCATCGTTCTGGAGCAAGGTGTGTTGTCACCTGGGAATTCATAGAGCTCTAAGCTCGGGCTATCACCCACAGACCAATGGGCTCACCGAAAGGACCAATCAAACTTTGGAAGAGTACCTCCGCTGTTTTGCTAATGCTACTCAGGCCAACTGGAAAGCTGGTTTAGATCTTGCAGAAGTGTCTTACAGCAATACTGTTCACGCTTCCATTGGAGTCAGTCCGTTCTTCTGCTCTACTGGTCTACATCCCCGATTGATGCCTTTTCATCCGGTTCCTTCCAGTACTGTCCCATCCGCTGATGGCCTAGTCACTCATATTCAGAAACGACAGGAACTAGCACGCAAGATCCTGAGAGAAGCCAAGGATCGGATGAAGATACAGGCAGACAGGAAGAGGAGTGTAGAACCAGATTTTCAGGAGGGAGACAGGGTGTGGTTATCCTCAAAGAACCTGCCGCTTCACAACTTGCCCGTCAAACTGGCTCCCCGATATTTTGGGCCATTCGTTATTACCAAGCGGCTGTCCGCTGTAGCTTTCCGTCTCCAATTACCCCCTTCTTGGCGTATACATCCCGTTTTCCATGTGTCCTTGTTGAAACCTTATGTGGTCGATACCTACGGCCACACCTGTCCTCGCCCGGCCTCTGTCCTGGTGCAAGGCGTTCCGGAGTTTGAGGTTCACGAGATTTGTGATGCCCGTTATCGCAGAGGGGTACTCCACTATTTAGTTTATTGGAAAGGGTACCCGGCCTGTGATCGTACATGGGAACCACACCAGCACGTGCATGCCCCCCGTCTGGTACGTGAGTTCTATAGACGGTTTCCTTGGAAACCTGGGGCCCCGGGTCTTCCAGGGAGGGGGCATAGTGTCATGTCACGTGGGAGACCGGGGTCTGCCGCTCCCTTTTCCTCCTGGCGAGTCTACCCGCGCGTTCGCGTCTGGGGACTCGCCAGGGGAGGAGCGTTTGGTGTTGGGGCCGGCGGTCTACGGCGCATGCGCGGGAGACCTCTGTCTCGGTTCCGCGCATGCGCCGTGGACTGGGCTCGCCTCCTCGGAAGGGCTTGCCTTCCAGGCCTCGTTGTGGGTTCGCCGGTGCCCGGAGACGAAGCGGCTTGCGTTCCAAGCCTCTCGGGCGCCGGCGACCCATAAAAGAGGCCGCGAATCGATGCAAGCCGCGTCTCAATGCGGTTTGCTTCGCTTCGCTTCGTTGTCCTGTTTACCTGCAACTTACCTGGGCCCTGTCCTGCGCCAACCTGCTACTTATCTGGGTCCAGTCTTGGGCCTGCCTGCTTACCCCTACTTGGATCCTGTCCTGGGCCTACCTGCTACTTACCTGGGTCCTGCCTTGGGCCTGTCTGCTTACCCCTAATTGGATCCTGTCCTGGGCCTGCCTGCTACTTACCTGGGTCCTGCCCTGGGCCTGCCTGCTTACCCCTACTTGGGTCCTGTCCTGGGTTTACCAGCTACTTACCTGGGTCCTGTCCAGGGCCTATCAGCTTCTTACCTGGGTCCCACCTTGGGCCTGCTTGCATACCCCTACCTGGGTCACCCTGGGCCTGCCAGCAACTCTCCCGGGTCCACCCTGGGTCCGCCTACTCAGCTCCTTATTGGGCCAGTCTGCAAGTTATATCTGGTCCCCCTCATTCCTGTCTGGCCAACTCCTGAATCTGATCCTGTGGACTGTCGGAACCACCAGCACCTGCCAAGATCTCTTCTTTCTGCGGTGTAGACCTTTCTTGCCGCGCCGGACATTTTTGACTACTGCTGCAGTACTTAAGCTCTCGGAGTAATTGTCATCGGACTTCATCTTGCCAGCGATCTTCACCAGGACAATGGCCTCACCTGTCTGTGCTTGCACAGTCCCTTTGTCATGTTAATCAGGAGAGTGCCTTTCGTGACATTGGGAGTCGGTCCATCCTCCACCCAGTTCCGATTTTGGGTGGTGGAGAGGCTGGTTCTTCCTGCCACTAGTTCATCTTTTCACGGGCTCCAGACTGGCGACCTCTGCGAGATCGACCACCAAGACATCAGGTACGCGGCCCTCTCGGGCTTCCCAACTTGACACATAGCCCGTTTGGTCGGTGTGTATCAGTTTACCAATGACGGCCTTAAGCCTATTTGCCAGTACAGCAGTGAGGATTTTAATATCCTGATTGAGCATCGATAAGGGCCTGTACGACCCACAATCCGTGCTGGGCTTGTCCGGCTTCAGAAGCGGAATAATCACTGCCTATCGCAGGGTCTCTGGTAGCCTGCCCTGCTCATACGACTCGTTAACCATGGCCAGCAGCGGGGGTAGCAACTCTTCTTTATAGGTTTTATAAAATTCACTCGGAAGCATCTGACCCAGGGGCCTTACAGGTGGGCAGGTGGCGAACCACTAGTTCGAGTTCTTCCATTGTAATAGGGGCATCCAGGTCTGCGCGTTCTGCCTCATCTAGCGTTGGTAGGCCCATGTCCTCCAGTGTTGCCCAGATTTCGTGGTCTCTTGGACCGCCTGGGTCCTCATAAAGATGTTTATAGAATCTCAGGAACTCTTCATTCACCCCCTCCTGGGTATTCTGGGTCCGCCCCCCCTCCCCTTTGATTTCCCTGATCACCGTTCGTGGCGTCTCCCTCTTGTATAGCCAGGCCAGCAACCTGCCCGGCTTATCTCCCCCTGCGTGCTGTCTCTCCACGTATTTCTTATAGCTTAATTTACATAACCTGTCCCAGCATTCCCCACTAGCTTGTTGTAACTGCCTTATCCTGTCTCTTTCATCACCAGAGGTGCCTCCCTTATGCATCCTGCCCTCCAGCTCCTCCTCAATTCCCTTCAACTCCTGCTCTATGCTCCCCTGGAACCCCCTATACTTCGAAATGGCAACCCCCCTCAAAACCACCTTAAACGCCTCCCATACAGTTTCCATAGAGCTAACACTACCAGTATTTATCTCAAAGTACCCGATGATCGCTTCTCTTAAATCCTCCTTGAATCCCGGTCCTGCAGAACCTAGGCTCTGAGTTTCCAAGTGGGAATCCGCGCCCTGAGAGGTTGATGCCGCCACTCCAGGACCAGGGGGGAGTGGTCCGAGAGCACCCTGGCTTTGTATTCCGCGCCTTCCATCTCTCCTGCCAACTCTGTGGAGGCGAACACATAGTCTAATCTTCTATGAAGGTTGTGTGGTGCTGTATGATGCAAATATTGTCTATCCACTGGATGCAGCTGCCTCCAGACGTCAGCTAAGTCGAAGTCTCTCAGGAGGGCCTGTAGCACCTTTGCTGCTGGGGTTGGCTTGTCTATCTTACTATCCGATCTGTCAACCTTAGGATTAAGAACACAGTTAAAGTCTCCTCCCCACAGGATCCCGCCACCCAGCAGAGGGCCGATTTTACCGTACAGGGTCCTAAAGTAAGCCGCTGTGTCCTGGTTAGGGGCATATAAATTTACAATACACACTTCTCGGTTTTCTAATATACCCTTCGCAACGATCAATCTGCCGTCTGGGTCACCCGTGATCTGAAGCAGCTGAAATGGCACCTGCGGAGCCACCCAGATGATAACTCCTCTCGGTAGGGATGAGTATGTGGCCCCCACCAGGCACCCCCTCCACTTCTTCTTAACCACCTCCAATTTCTCCCTAGTGAGGTGGGTCTCTTGCAATAATGCTATATCAATCCTCATCATTTTCAGATACAGCATCACTTTATTACGGTTCAGATAGTTGTTGAGGCCCCTGACATTCCAGGTAACCACTCTAAGGCACCCTGGCGCCATAACCATGATATCCCGCACTCCTTCTCCACCTCTTATCCCGCCTGTTAAGTTTCACGTTTTGGCTCAATACCCTTTCCCTCCCATCGAACTTCCCCACTGCCCCCTTCCCAACACCCCATTCCCAAACTTCAAACCACTGCACACCCCCCTCATCTTCCCACAGCCCCCTTCCTCGGCCCCAATCCCAACAAGTGCCCAGCTTCATCCCTGGATCTCAGGCCCCCCCGCGTTTGGTTCTGCCCTAGAAGGCCCAGAACCCAGCAGGGTGTCACCGGACTACCAGTGACCTAACTAAACTATTCGTTATGTGGGTATGAGGTCATGCTCCATGTAGCTCCTATATCTATATCAAAGTTTCTAGTGCCACCGTATCATACTTATAACTGTAGTTCTAAACACACTCCTCTGCCGGTTATATGCAATGCTACATTCAAGTCCCATTGTCATAAGCTGCAGCACCTAGGGTACTACAGACGCGTGTTACTTATCTCCACCTTCGGTTCCTTGGATATCCGGTTCCTGGGGACAGCTGTGCGCATCCAACCATCCCATGGCATCCTCTGGGGTGTCGAAAAACAAGGTTCTGCCCTTGTGGAATACCTTCAGTTTAGCTGGGTAGAGCAGCATATATCTATGGCCCGCTTCCCGCAGTCTTCTTTTCACGGACCCGAAGTTCATGCGACTGCGCTGTACTTGCAAGGTATAATCCGGGTATGCCGTTATGTTCGCTGCCCCTCTTTGTATCGTGCTACCCTTCCGAAAGTGTTCAAGGATTTTTTCCCGGTCTCGGTAGTTTAGGATCTTAGCTATCACCGGCCTGGGGTAGTTCCCCGGTGGCGGCTTCCTCATCAGAGTCCTGTGCGTCCTCTCTACAGCGAACCCCTGGGGTAGGGCTCCCCCAGTTATCTCCTGCAATAACATAGACTCAATGTATTCCGTAGGGTTAGTTCCCTCAGCTCCTTCTGGCAATCCGACAATGCGAATATTGTTTCTTCGGGCACGTCCCTCCGCCTCTCCTGCCCTATTCTCCAGGTTGTCCACACGTTGTACCAAGGCGTGAAGTTCAGATTTATGGGCCGCATAGGCCGCCGTGTTCGGGGCCACCTCTTTTTCCAGGTCCTCCGTGCGCGTCACTAGCAATCTTACGTCTTGCCGGAGAAGATTTACGTCCTTCTGCACCGCTCCAACTTTGAGCTCAAGTGCATCTTTCAAATTGGTCATTGCCAGGCCCAGTTTGGTCTCCCAGGTCACTTTCAGGTCTGCAATCTCTGCAAGTACCTCCTGGTTGCCCATAATGTCTGGGCCCCCATCAGGGGTCTTGACTTTCTTCCTGGCCCCTTCAGCACCTGGTGATGTTTTGGCAAAATCATCCCGTGTGGGCTGCTTGCCTTTCTGTCTGATGGGTTTGTTGGACATCTTGATGCGTCAGGGTTAAGTGGGCCGGTCCCAATGCATACTGTCCTCTTTTAGAGAGTGCCAAGTTGCCCAAAATGTCCGGGCCCAGCCCGATCGTTTCAGCGGTGTCCTCCAGCAACTTATCTTATTTCCGGAATGGACTGTGTCCTTCCACGTAACCATGTGGGTTAATTCCTTCCTCACAGGACTCAGGTTCCTGCCCAAGTCGATCTGGGTCCCCGGGCTTTCCGCCTGGCACTGGTGTGACTCTGCGGGCTCTGATGGCCTCCCTTGCTGGTCCCCACCTTCAAGGGGTGACCCCGTACACCTTCATCTGCAGTTGCCATTCGCGGCCACCTCGGGCACGTTGTATGTGTTCCTTTATTCCCACTACAGGCGACTGCAAGTCTCTGTGTATCTATCTAAGCCTGTCTGTGCCCATGAATGGCTGGATCAGCATTTATGAGTTAAACGTAGGCGTGTCTTATGATTCATTGTACCTTTGTACTAACTAGCCTGGAGCTTGTTGCAGGTTGGGTTGCAGGTGTGTGCCTGCGCTTCTTTGTCTCGCGTTGCGGCGCTGTGTTTAGTTTATCTCGTGCATTTCAGCATGTTATCAGCTACGGTGCTCGTTTCTCTTCTCCTGTCACCTCATCAAAGGAGACAGACGCTCCCAGCATTGTCTCCCTCTGAGCGATCTGCTCGGTGCAGAGCGTACAGGGCAGCTCCCCGCGTCTCTATATGCACGTCTTCCCAGGCGTACGATTCAAGCCATCTGTGTGGCGCGGGAGAATCCCATGCGCTTTCTCCCGAGGCCAAGCATTTTTATTCGTCTCGGTGCGCTCTGGGCACACCGGCAAGCGGCAACCCCCCCACTGGTTCCGGGTTTCTCGTAAGTCACCCTGTGTTCTGCGGGCCTTCGTGCTGTTTCTTCTGCCGCCGGTCCGCTGCACCTTACTGGATGCACACGACTATCTGTGCGAGTCCGCTCAGGACCTTGGGTGTGTATCAGCCTGCGCACACTCTTTCGTCCGCCGTAAGCAATATATATGTGACTTCCATCTAAGTTCCAGCATTATTGGTCCTCCAGCGCTCGCTTGACTTGCCCACAGGCGGCCACCCCCACACGGGTTCCGAGTGTCGCATCAGTCTCTTTGTCTGCCACGGGCCGCCATCTTGTTTCCTTTGCCGCCGAGCTGCTGCACTTCTCTTTTAGCTGGGTGCATATGAATCACTGTGCCAGTTCGTTTAAATTGCAGCTCCAGTCATGCCCTGGGTATTCATCGCTTTGCACACGCAATTCCGGCCGTCGTGGACAGTTTCTGCATGGCTTTTTTCCCCCGATCAATTCAGGATCAGCAGGAGCCCCTCGGCACACACGTCCTCTTACATGGCCTTGTAGCCACGCCCCCAACCATGATTTATATTTCCTTGTCTGCGCGGCAAGAGCGCTTGTTGCATCATTGGTGTTTTTGAGCCTGCATATACGTTTCAGTTTTCTCAGTTCTCTTCTTTTTGTTACCAACGTTTTATCATAGACATGTGAATTGTTGATATCCATTTTGTTGGTCTCATTTGTCCGACTTTATAGATTGATAGCAGAGGGAGGTAATTTAGTCTAACCGTCGCTGTTTGGACAGAATGTTCAGCTAATGTAGTATTATATTTGTTAGTTATCTCCATTATGTTGGCCGCTGTTAGTCGGAGACGAGTTTGCTGGGTGGTTGACTCAATATTTGTTTTGTAAAAAATTTTTTGCGGACAGCTAGTGGTCCAAGACAGACACAGCAGATTATGATCACTTTCTTTAGTTCTTGTTACTTCAAAGGACTTGATGTATGGGAGCAAGGAGCGACAAATATGAAATGGAGAGTGGCCGCTGAGTTGGCACGTTCCCAGGTAGGTAGGGGAAGGCTTATTTCCCCATAAAGTAGCCACATTGTGGACATTTCTTGAGTTCATGAGCTTCATCCAAACCGCACCTCGTTCAGCAGCTGCTGAGTGCAGTGATCGGTTTGTTGCGCTATCGGTGGCTGTTTCACATTTGGCATTTAGATCGCCACAGATGATAATGTGGGTAGTCTCATACTCAAAAAAAATCTTGTCTATAGCATCAGCTACAGATGTGCAGAAATTGGAGATCTTGGTTCTCTGCGGGTTCCAATACAAGTTGATTATCGCTAATTGTGTAGTGGTCCAGTTTGACGTGCCCAGCTTAATATGGTGCCAGGAAGTTATATCTGCCAGAATTCCCTACGAATCCACAACTTTTTTTTGGATGCTGATCCCCGAATTAGAGCGAGCTGTTAATAGCAGACCTGAGGATGGGCGGCCCATGAGACCTTTGATAGCCGGCGATATTTCAGTCTCATATCCGTCTATGGAGGGCTTCTCCATCAACCAAGTCTCCTTTAGAGAATTTTGTAGATCCCTAAATCCTGGGTCTCTGGTCTGCGTAAGTATTCGTGACCACGTGTGCTCCATGAGCCCATCTTTAGGGTTTTCTTTGGTGGGGAGTTATGACGTTGCTAAGAGAGTTTCCACATTGTTTGCCCTCTGGCTGTCACTGCTATCTCACCGATTTGGTTTTTAGGACATCTTTAAACCACTTTCAGGGACTAGATGATGCGTGATCGTTGTTACGGTCCGTCACTTTCATTTTAACAAGCGGTTCCCGAAGGTTTCGTTGTGTTGTCCTTTTGATTTTTTTCCCGATTGGTCAACTTTGGGGAGGTCGCCTGAGTGCTTGTCGTTCTTGGGCAGCCAAAGTTCCTGTCCGACGTCAGTCTCTCTCTTCCACTGGTTTCCGCCTTGTAGTATCGTTGTTGGTTTCCTCTTTCCGGCTGTTCTGATTCTGGACCAGATTTTCTTGGTCGATTTGCTTCAGGGGATCTCATATGGTTTTCCCATGTCTTGTTTTTGTAAAGATCTTCCGTTGTAGATGTGTACCAGTATTTTCTTGTTTCCTTGTGGTTTGATAAAAGAGGTTTGTGATTTTCTGGTTTCGAGAGTTCATGAGGCGGAAGCCCATGTTTTCAAGGTCGGTATATACTTCTTGTGGGATTTCTCGTATTGCCAATGCTTTTATGTGGAGGTATGCTTTTGCTTTCTTGTCGTTGTGGTATGGCTCTATCAGTGTGAAATCTTCCGTTTTCAAGGATCAGAGATTTTCCACTTTTCCTAATAGTTTAAGTACTAAGTTTCTGTTTAGAATCAGGTAGTTGTGACCACTAGATATTTGCTTGATCTTGAAGGTGCGGCTTTGTTTTGTTTGCGAATGTGGGTATTCAAGGTAGAGTGGGGTCGCTGTTTTTCAAATGAGTCTTTATGCAGCCGTTTGGTCGGCTCGGTTCACGTTGTTTTTGAAGAATGACTTTTTCACTTTCTTTGTGAGTATATATCAAGAGGTCTCCTTTCGATTTCTCTGACTGGTTAACATTAGAGGACTCAAGTTTGGTCTGGGCTGAGCTGCAAGTTGGTGAGTGAAAGAAGGCTTTGTGTTTAGAAACTGGTGCAGTTGGTGGAGTGTCAGGGTTTACAGGGAGGTCGTGGTTCCGAGGTGATGTATCTGGGCAGTCTTCTATTTCATCTGCTAGATCTAAGTGAAGAGTTATGTTCATCCGTGAGTTATTTGCCATGAAGTCTTTGACTGTAATCAGTGATTTAGCAAGGTCTATCACCTCAAGGTCCACCTGAGGCTTATCTCGTAGAGTGATAGCCGGGGGAGATTTTTTGTGGCCGTAGGTTTAGTTGAGATTTGAGTATTTGACTGGCCTGCTTTGAATATGACCGGAATGTTTGTGTCTACTTCCTTCCGTAGTCCTGGGTGGTTGCTGGTGACGGCCCCCTCCACAGTTTCCGTTTGTCTGCGGCATTGCTGTTTCGTTTGGGGGCCCCTGGCTGTTATTTGTTGTCCATTTTGTTGATGGTAAATAGCCTTTTGCAGGGGCAGTTTGAATCCCTAAGGCCGAAGTCTGCGGTTGAGGTAGGGGCTGCTTTTTTTTGTTTGATTTTTTTCTTCGAGTACATCGATTCTTGATTCCCAAAGGGATTATGCTCGAGTGCCGTTATGAATCCTTCCACGAAGATCAGCTTTGAATGCATCATTGCTGTCACAGTTATGCTGTCTTTTATTGAGTCGCTGATCGCTTCATAAAGCTTTCCAAAAGGGGCCAGTGCAATTGTGACAGCCAACATGATTGTGAGTAGATCAGGTTTTTTTGTAGGGGAGTCTTTATGTGATGCCATGGGTATCTCGCTCAGTCTTCTATTTTTAGCTGGCGTGTGGGCCTTCGGAACACCACGATGGCGTGACGGGGAGTGAGTGTCATGATGCCTACCCCCAGGGACCCAGACCAAGTCCAGCAACCCCGGAAGCAGGCATCAAGTTATACTAAGCAAACCCAACAACCCCTGTTAGAGGCTATTTGGGTGCAGTCCTGGCGCCATAGGCGCCAGGCTCATAGATTAAAACTTACCTGATGCAGACCATGCTGCAAGCTCACCTGATGCAGACCATGCTTCAAGAGCTCCAAGTCAAAGGAAGCTTGGAAGGGACTACTTTACCTAAGGGACTATTTTTTACTCGGCTGGGGCTGGGGAGGAATACTTACCTGGGACTACTTTGGAGGCTATTTAAACCACGCCTGCGTTATTCTGCATCCAGCAGCATAACGTTCACCGTGCCTGCAAGTCTGCATCCAGTCTTCTGCCACGCCTGCCTCGAGTCCAGAGCTCCGAGAAAAAGGGGAGAGAAGGAGAAAAGGTTAGAACAAGAGCAATACCTTTGATCCTTACCTGAATTCCCGATCCATCGCGCCTTTGAGCTGGAAGAAAGAAGTTATTTTATGCGCGTCGCCTGCAGCAGCGCTGCGCTGAACTCACCGGCCTTCGCAGCATCTTCACATTCCACTGTATCCTTCTGCATGCTCCCGCCGCACTCCGGCACCTAAGGGGAAGACAAGAACAGCAAGGTGAGCCAAGGGAATACACAGAGGCAATATTAGTTACCCCCCTTAGACTTACCTGATTTTACCACCGGGGGTACTATTCCTCTTCACGGGTCGGCGCAGCTTCCACTGCATTCTCGCCGAACCCCGGCCCCTAAAGGGAAACAAAAGGACAGCAAGGTGAAACAAAGGGACAAACAAGGGGAAACCTCCTCTCCACAATAGACTTACCTGATTTTACCACCAAGGAATTATTCCCTGAGACTTCCTACTTTCTCTCAGCGCCTGAATAAGGGAGAAAGCAACAGGTTACATATTGACATTATTTTATCGAACTGTGTTGGATAATACAAATCCTTACCTGAATATTACTGGTTGCCACGAGGAACTCTTCGCTAGGGTCAAGCTGCAACCTGCAAGGAATCGGACAAGAGTGAAAGTCAGACATTTGAACTCTTACGAACTACATACTTACGGAGTCTTGCCGGGAATCTCAAAGTCAATATTGTTCTGGAACTCACCAATTCCTTCGAGCCAGTGAAGCAACTGGTTATCTACGCGCCCCCAGAGCTCATCTTTCCAAACCATCAGGTGAGACTATAAGAGGGGACACCAAAGGTGATCAGTGGGGAGAACAGCAGGAGTGGGGGGGGGGGGTTAACTCTCAACTCCACGGGTGGTTAATTCCCTTTCTCCATTTGCAGAAGAATATTCCTACTGGCCAAGCAAACGAAGCTGGGTGGGCCAGTCCAGTCCGTTTACTCAGCACTACGCCTCACATTGGTGGAGACTGCAGCTGTCCAGTTCAGATCGACGCCCCTGTGGGAGCCAGGTGAGCGTAACAGAACGCGAAGCCTACCCACAAATTCCCACCCGGGCGTTATGGGTACCTCAGAAACTGACCAATTGGCCCAATTACTAGGGGAACTGAGGGCTGAAGTGCATTCCGCTTGTCAAGAAACCAATGCCCTTAGGAGAGAACTGATTTTGTCAAGGGAGCGAACTGATGACCTTGCTAGGCAACTACTGCAAAGCCAGGGTGGACAAGCTCCCCTACCAGGTCCCAGGGGGAATCCAGCTCCTGTGTCATCGAGTAACCCTGTGCAAATAAACCTACCAGGAAATATTCCATTAGCTCCGCCCGAACGCTTTGCCGGAGATCCCAAAAGGTTTGCTGTGTTTATGAACCAATGCCGCTTGCACTTTTTATGCAGAATTGGAGCCTTCCCAAACGATCAAGCCAAGGTAGCCTTTGTATTGTCATATCTCAGCGGCAGTGCAGCTGATTGGTCAATTCCACTAGTTACTCAGGATGACCCAATTCTTCGGGATTTTCAGGGCTTTCAAATGAGCATGGAAAGACTATTTGCCCGGCATTCCCAAGGACAGGCCCTGGATAACGAACTTTTGTCCCTACGACAAGGTAACCAGGATCTTCTATCCTACATTGCGACCTTTAATAGGTTGTTAGTGGAAACTGGATGGCCTGAGGTAAAACGAATCACGTTATTTCATCGAGGGCTTCGAGGAGAACTCAAGGATGTCTTGGCTCAAGTCGTGAACCCACCTCAAGACTGCGCTGAATATATAGACTTAGTGGTCCAGTTAGATCATAGACTTCAGAACACAAAGGTTGATCGAGCCAAGTTTGAGAATCGGGTGTTGGTCAAGACCCACGCTAACCCCAAAGGAGCAGATGCTTCAGAACCCATGCAAATCGGAGGGGTTAAAGGACCCTTAATCCAGAAGGTAAGAGAAAGGAGGCGGCAAATGCAATTGTGTCTATATTGTGGAACTTCTGGGCATTTTCTACGGGATGGCCCTGTAAAACCACCCAAGAAGGTGGTAGGATCTGCTGATAAAAGCCATATGGAGTCAGACTCGGGAAACGACCACGCCCGACAAGCGTAGAAGTCCGTTTGCCGAGCTTGAAGAAGGATACTCAGACCTCGCATTTCATCATACCAATGGTCCTCGTAGATCCAAGGCAGCCATTGCGTATGCACGCAGTAAGGGCATACATTGATAGCAGGGCCATAGGAAACTATGTGGTCTACGAATTGGCTTCCAGGATGAATCTACCTCTCTGCCGAAAAACCACCTCAGATGTCATCACCACAGTCGATGGAGCTGAAATTGCCTCTGGGCCTGTAACTCATTCCACCGCAGAGATGACACTATTGGGTCAGGATGGGCATCGAGAGACTATTGTGTTTGATCTAATCAAAGCCCCACTGTTCCAAATAATACTGGGGATACCTTGGTTGGAAACACATAATCCTTGTATTGATTGGCGAGAGAAGAGAATAACCTTCCCGGATTGTGCACAAACCTGTTACCCAAAGAAAAATCTGAACGCAGGCCTGGCCCCAGTAACCACAGCAGTTGTGCAACTACCTCCAGAATACCAAGAATTCCAGGATGTCTTCCAAAAAGAACAGGCAAACACATTACCACATCACAGATCGTACGATTGTCAAATCGATCTCATACCCGGTGCACAACCCCCTTGTAGCAGGATCTATGCCCTTACGGAACCTGAGAACCTTCACCTACGACAATACTTAGTACCTTGCTAATGGCTTCATTCGCCCATCCAAGTCCCCTGCATCTTCAGCTTTGTTCTTCGTGCCCAAAAAGGAAGGTGACCTCAGAACGTACATAGACTACCGCGCATTGAACCAGATAACTGTTAAGAACCGATACCCATTGCCTCTGATCCCTGAACTACTAGACCAAGTGAAGGACGCTTGCATATACACTAAACTAGATCTCCGGGGGGCATACCATCTGGTACGTGTAAAAGAGGGTGATGAATGGAAGACTGCTTTTCGCACTAAGTATGGGTTATTCAAATACCATGTGATGCCTTTCGGGTTATGCAATGCACCAGCAGCCTTCCAATACTTCATGAAAGATGTTCTTCGTGAACTCATTGACGTTTGTGTTGTTGTATATATCGATGATATTCTAGTATACTTCTCATCAGAATCTGACCATGTGAAGCATGTCCGAGCAGTCCTTGAGAAATTGTGCCAGCACAAACTATATGCAAAACTGGAAAAATGCGTTTTTCATGCCACAGAAGTTGAATTCCTTGGGTTTATCCCGACCCCAAGAGGAGTCCGAATGGACTCACGAAAGGTGGACACCATTCGTAAGTGGCTATCACCAAGTTCAGTTAAGGGAGTACAAAGCATGCTTGGCTTTGCCAATTTCTACCGCAGATTTATCCCGGATTTTTCACATGTTGTACATCCCATCACAGCACTCTTGCGAATAAATAAACGCTTTATGTGGACTGAAGAAGCTGAAAATGCCTTCCAAGAGCTGAAAGCGAAATTCACGTCTGCACCTGTATTAAAGCACCCGCGCCCTGAACTTCCATACATAGTGCAAACTGATGCATCCAGTCTAGCCATGGGAGCTGTCCTGTCTCAAAAGGACCCTGAAACTGGCCAGCTTCACCAAGTAGCATTTTGGGCCAGAAAGTTCTCGGCACCCGAGTTAAACTATGCAGTTACCGACAAGGAGTTATTAGCCATTAAATCCGCCTTCAAGGCTTGGCGGCATTATCTTCTCGGTGCCAGGCATACCATTACTGTGATCACTGATCACCGGAACTTACAGTATTTAAAGACAGCCAAGGCCCAATCGTCACATCAACTCCGATGGGCATTGTTCTTTGCCGAGTTCGATTTCGTGATAACCTATCAACCAGGTTGTAAGAATGGTAAAGCAGATGCCTTATCCCGAATAGGGATGGGAGAGGCAGAAGTGAACCCAGAACCAGTACCTATAATTTCCGAACAAAGGATTCTTGGCATGACAACTCTACAGACACTAGAGGACATTCAGGTAAAGATCCAACAACTCTTTGATCCTACAGCCCTGCAGGACTGGGTAAAGAAAGGCCCGGAATACTCTGTCACCAATGACCTGCCTTATTACCAAGGGCGGCTATTTCTGCCACATAAGGAACTACAAGAGCTAGTCATTTCCCGTTATCATGATACCGTAATGGAGGGGCACCCAGGTATTGCAAAAACTGAAGCTAAGATTAAGAGACAATTCTGGTGGCCCACCTGGCGAAAGGATATTAAATCATTTGTGATGTCTTGTGGCATTTGGCCCAAAACAAAAGTCAAAAGAAAAAAAACAGCTGGACTCTTACAACCTTTAGACATTCCGCCTACACCATGGCACACCTTATCGTTAGACTTTATTACTGATCTACCCTCATGCAATGGATTTAACACCATTCTAGTTCATGTGGATCTTTTTTCCAAGATGGCCCACTTTATTCCTTTAAAGAGATTACCTTCAGCTTCAATCCTGGCCAATGAGTTCCTCGAAAACATTGTTCGCATACACGGATTTCCGTCTGTATTGGTCTCTGACCGGGCAAGTCAATTCATAAAAAAATGTTGTCAATTGGCGCAAATCGATGTGAGGTTATCGACCAGTCACCACCCCCAAACCGATGGTCAAACGGAGAGAACCAACCAGACTCTCGAACAATACCTGCGTTGTATGTTACATTAGACTGAGAGTAATTGGAAAGATATTCTTTGGATCGCCGAATATGCATACAATAATTCAGTACATTCTGGAACTGGACAAAGCCCCTTTTATACCTTATATGGGCACCATCCTCGAACCTCAGACCTTGACTCACCCCAACAGTTAGAAATGCCCGCAGTGGACCATCTGCACGCTACCATTACACAAGCCTTTAAAGAAGCAACTGAACATTTAAAAAAGGCGAAAGAAAAATACAAGAAAGATGCTGATCGGCATAGAAGTGATACTCCACAATACCAGATAGGGGACCAAGTATGGTTAGCCACAAAACATATACCTCTAAAGGGAACACGGACCTTTAACCCCAGATATTTGGGACCTTACTCTATTAAGACCATTATCAACCCAGTGGCTGTCAAGTTGGACTTACCTGCTAATATGCAAATTCACCCCGTCTTTCATGTGTCATTTTTGAAGCCAGTGCAACCAGGGACAAGACTAACCAAGCCACCAGACCCCATCCTTGTAGACGGGGAACCCGAATTTGAAGTGAAGAACATCCTGGACTCCAAGCTGTTAAAGTGAAAACTTTTTTATTTAATCGACTGGAAAGGTTACGGACCACAGGAAAGATCATGGGAACCTAGTGACCACGTTCATGCACCCCGATTGGTGAAAAAATTCCACCGAACTTTCCCAGAGAGACCGAAACCACAGGGAAGAACGACTTTAAGAGGGGCTGTGGGGGGAAGTGCTGTCATGATGCCTACCCCCCGGGACCCAGACCAAGTCCAGCAACCCCGGAAGCAGGCATCAAGTTATACTAAGCAAACCCAACAACCCCTGCTAGGGGCTATTTGAGTGCAGTCCTGGTGCCTATGGCGCCAGGCTCATATGGAGAGTCAGTCCTGATGCCATAGGCGCCAGGCTCATAGATTAAAACTTACCTGATGCAGACCATGCTGCAAACTCACCTGATGCAGACCATGCTACAAGAGCTCCAAGCCAAAGGAGGCTTGGAAGGGACTACTTTACCTAAGGGACTATTTTTTACTTGGGTGGGGCTTGGGAGGAATACTTACCTGGGACTACTTTGGAGGCTATTTAAACCACGCCCGAAGAGCAGCACACACTTCGCGTTATTCTGCATGCAGCAGCGTAACGCTCACCGTGCCTGCAAGTCTGCATCCAGTCTTCTGCCACGCCCGCCTCGTGTCCGGAGCTCCTAGAAAAAGGGGAGAGAAGGAGAAAAGGTTAGAACAAGAGCAATACCTTTTTCCTTACCTGAATTCCCGATCCATCGCGCCTTCGAGCTGGAAGAAAGAAGTTATTTTATGCGCGTCGCCTCGCCTGCAGCAGCGCCGCGCTGAACTCACCGGCCTTTGCAGCATCTTCACATTCTACTGCATCCTTCTGCATGCTCCCGCCGCACTCCGGCACCTAAGGGGAAGACAAGAACAGCAAGGTGAGCCAAGGGAATACACAGAGGCAATATTAGTTACCCCCCTAAGACTTACCTGATTTTACCACCAGGGGTACTATTCCTCTTCACGGGTTGGCGCAGCTTCCACTGCATTCTCGCCGAACCCCAGCCCCTAAGGGGAAACATAAGGACAGCAAGGTGAAACAAAGGGACAAACAAGGGGAAACCTCCTCACCACAATAAACTTACCTGATTTTATCGCCAGAGGCATTATTCCCCGAGACTTCATACTTTCTCTCAGCTCCTGAATAAGGGAGAAAGCAACAGGTTACATATTGACATTATTTTATCGAACTGTGTTGGATAATACAAATCCTTACCTGAATATTACCGGTTGCCACGAGGAACTCTTCGCTAGGGTCAAGCTGCAACCTGCAAGGAATCGGACAAGAGTGAAAGTCACACATTTGAACTCTTACGAACTACATACTTACGGCGTCTTGCATGGAATCTCAGAGTCAATATTGTTCTGGAATTCACCAATTCCTTCGAGCCAGTGAAGCAACTGGTTATCTATGCGCCCCTGCGCTCAATGCAGGATGGAGAGCTCATCTTTCCAAACCATCAGGTGAGACTATAAGAGGGGACACCAAAGGTGATCAGTGGGGAGAACAGCGGGAGTGGGGGGGGGGTTAACTCTCAACTCCACGGGTGGTTAATTCCCTTTCTCCATTTGCAGAAGAATATTCCTACGGGCCAAGCAAACGAAGCTGGGTGGGCCAGTCCAGTCCGTCATCTCGGCACTACGCGTCACATTGGTGGAGATCGCAGCTGTCCAGTTCAGATCGACGCCCCTGTGGGAGCCAGGTGAGCGTAACAGAGAGTGAGTTCAATGTCCGGGTGTTTGGTTTTTTCTGTGGGAGACGTTGTTTTGGGAGACTCGGGTGCCCGTGGTGGGTTGTCCCGAGGGGTGTTTTCACGTTCACCCATTTTTTTTTTCTGTATCATTTAGGGTCCATCCTCGACTTTTTTGTCGTTTTCCCCTAGGCTTGTGTTGGGTGTGATCGGCCGGTACAAGTTCTGCCAAGGTGGTCAGACCTTTTGCAGGTTCGGCAGTTCCTGCAATGCGAGTTTCCGGTGAGGTGGGGCTCTGAAGATCGACATCATTGATGGTTGCTGAGTTCATGACTTTTGATGAGCAATTGTCTCTGTTAGGACCGGCTGGTCTGTGAACTGGATGTTTAAAATTGAGACCATACCTTTCTTCCTGTGGTTGACAGTCTATAAGTAGATTTGCGGGTTTGAGAGTTTTTAGTGCCTGTGAGGGGGCGGAGAGGGTTGATCGGTTTCATTTTATGCAGTTCTTCAATGTTTACAGGCTGGAGGAGTTTCTTGAACAGCCTCTAGTATTTCTGCGTCCGATAGTTCAGCATCTGCTTCTAGGTTGCATTTAAATTGCTTCGTAAAAAAGTCCTTTAAAGCACTTGAAATCAAGGATTTGAGAAAAGGGGTTTTTCCTGGGTCCGTTTTTCTAATTGTGCCGGACGGTTTTATTTGTAGGGCTTTCAAAGTGGCATTTTCTGTTGTTCGTTTCACTGTTTTGAAAGTTGGTATAGGGCCCATTATTTTTTCTTTTCCCTCTTTTTTTGTTTGTAGGTTTCTTCTTGTGTGTTGGAGTCGGCTTTTCACTTTTTTGGGAGTTAGGGTTGATGGATTGCAGTTTAGTTAGCAGACTTGAAGAGTCCTTCCTTCTGTCATTTGGTGATTCCTCGTCTTTGTCTGAGTCTGCGGTTGAAAGTTGGATTTCCAGTTCAGGGATTCTAGGCGGCAAGAGTAGTTGGGGCTCATGTTCCTTTTGGACTGTTCTTGCCATTTGGCAGGCTTTAATCACTGGTTGAGGCTCGACATGTATCTGGGCGTTCACCAGAGCCCTTGAAGTGGAGGGCCCGATGTTAGCATTTTGAGGCAGGGCTCTCCTTTTTGGGTATGGGGAGAGCACCTTCGTAGAGGACTCACATGAAGATTGGCGCTCACTAGAAGATGTGGTCTCGACATTCCCAGTTAGCTGACAGGAGTCGATATATCCGGTATGTTCTTGTTCTGTGTTCCAATTTGTGTTTTTGTTTATATCTCCGGGCTCGGCCCCCACCACTGCCATCAAACTGGGCTCCGATAGCGGCCATCCGCAGCAGCAGAGGTTTGTTTGCTGGGGGGGCCGGTGCAGAGATCAGGATCTTGGATCTTGTGAGCTGATAAGTCGGTGAATGTTGGTTTTTCCAGCCCGAAACGGAACGCCTCACTATTTCCAGAGGGGGCAGCTGACCGCGCTCACTCACTTTCGGAGGCGGGTAGGTTCTTTGACATTTGTGGTGTGCACGCCCTTGGTATTGGGAGGGTGCCGTCTAGCTCAGGGTCCGACTCTGAGCCTGGTGAGTAGGACGGAGGTTGTGTGGTGGGAGAGGTGGGAGAGGCAAACACTGGTGGCCCTTCAGTGCTGGGTTCACAGATCCCCTGTCGCTTACCTTTCCCGTCGGCTCTCGTACTTTGGCTTCTTAGGCAGCACCTTCCCGTGGTGCTATTGATTGAGGAGTTCCTTGTGGGGCCAGCGTCTGGAACCTTTTCCTTGGTGTTGTTTGTCGTTTTGGTAGACGGGCCATGTCCATGAGGTCCATTGACTTCCAGGGACTGTAGCGGACTGCGGTCAACTCTGCAGACCAACTACGCGTACCGTTTCGCACAGCAGGGATAGGTTTTGTGGGTCCATCCATGTCAGTGGACTAAGTCGTCTGCACACAGCTCTCCAGTCACAGAACAACTGACAGACTGCAAGCGTTCCACGCATATACAGTGTTAGTGTAGGAAAACTGGGATTTCAAACGGATAGAAGACGAACTACAGTTCCAGTTCAAATTCAAAATATGCAGTGAAGAATCCCCTTGAAGCAGAGATAGTGATCGCTCCTCACGCTTAAAATGCTGATAAAGTAGCTGATATCACACTCACCCCTCACACAAGCAGGAGCTTGCCAATCAGTAGTGTCAAATAGGTTAAGGGCTTTGAGTTTATCACAGCAGCTGTAAGATGTTTCCCAGTGCTTTGTGAGCGTTGGCAGCCACCAGCTGAGAGAGTAAACGTGTAAGAGGAGTAAACAAATACCTCTGAGGTTATAGATGTAAGAGCCAGGATAAAAGCCGTTACAGCTGCAGGCGGGCGTTGAACGTTGCTCGTGGGCCCCGAGCTCAAACGTGCACAAACTGCACCGACAGCGTTTCACTCTGCAGGCTTCTAAATCCAAGCAGCCACTTCCTCACATAGAGATGAACAGGGCTAACCCGTATCTGCGCCTAATGTCCATTTCGGCAGTTGTAAAGGGCGCTACACTGCTGGGAGAAAAAAAGTAGGGAAGAAGGACGCAGGATTCAGATCAAAGTCAGACGCAGACCAAGCCGGCTGAATTCAGTGGGAGCATTTTCCACGGCGTTCTGCATATCACGGCTGGCAGCAGGTCTCACAGCGCGTCTCACAAAGCTTCCTCTTCTCTTTAGAGGAATGGACCTGCAGTGTGTGCGCTGTAATTTCAACCTATTTGATTAGCAATTTTTGACTAATCATTTTAATGTCACCAGAAGTTATTTGTACCCAAGACATAAAATGAGCAACAATACAGCATTTTTGTTTATCGCTGAAGTAAGAGGTTAGTGAGAGGAGTGTCTGTAAAATGTAAAGATTAGCTACATGAATGGACACAAATGAGTATGATAAAAAGGCTCTTAGAAACGTTTTCAGTGCATGGCTCTGTAGCTTGGTGCAGTCAGTGTTGCACAGGGCAGTGCCCTGTGCATGTTATGCTTGACTCATATGCTGTGCAAGGAGGGGTTCTGATGTTTCATAAATCATAAAGTTCACCATGTTAAAGGCAAGTGATGGCCTGAGATGAAGAACGTAGTATGGTGTTGCCGCAGGCGGGGTCATTGTCGACTTCAGTTGGACAATGTGGCTCTTGCCTCCTAACTGAGATCCACTGTTTTCACAATAGTGTTCAATACCACTTTCGGGGGAGGGGAGGGCCACTAAAGGTCCTTTAGACCGAACCACGCGCAGCATTTTCAGCCCTGCACACCCATGAAAGTGGTGTTTATCGCTATTAGTACTCAAAGTTGCCCTCTGGGGTTCTGATACCTGTTTTGTTAGTTTTGCCCAATTCATGCTTTCATTAAAAAAGAAATTACACATGTCTGCTGCAACGCTGTTCTCTGCCGAGCAAGATCTTCGACGGAGGGACGAGCGGAGGAGATCCTTCGGCGCTGCCGAACACGTGGCCGGGCCTCGCCGGCCTAACACAGTAGGGAGAGTGGGGTTGTTGGTCATTTCTTTGTTAACACTCTGAGAATGCCTTTCTCTTTCCCCTCCCTATCTTTTGAGGTCATAATCACATTTCATGCCCTCAGCTATGGAGAGGACGCCCTTTAGGTTTTGCCCGCGTTGCAAGGGCAAGTTTACCTGAAAGGACAAGCACAAATGGTGTAACCGTTGCTTGCCCCTCGATCACAAAGAGGACGGCTGTGCGGCCTGTAAATGACTTAAACCCAAAACTTTAAAGGACCGCAGGGTCAAAAGGTGGGCAGCCTATGCGATGTCTAGGACTGACTCCTCGCCAGCTGCCGCCGCCGTCGAATGTAACGAGGACAGTGATTACACGGCCTCCGCAACGGAGGTTGTAGACCTCTCGAAGGAGCGCTCCCGCTCCTCGTCGTCGTCCGTCCCCGGCCCCGACAAGCCCGGCTCACGCCCCGCTTATGGGGATGAACACCCCGGCGACAAGGACGAACACAGGAAAACACATAAGCACATACCCCACGGCACGCATTCGTCGAAGACGAAGGCAGTCATAGCGTCAACGGAGGCGTCGGGCCCACCAGCGTCTTCCGCCGACCATAAGAGTCGCAAGCCCTCCCCGCCACCGCTTCCGCGACCGGCGACTGGGCTTTCTGTAAATAAGGGCGCTAACCCCAAATCCTCAGGCGACTCGTCTCGCAAGAGTGCGTACGTTGCCAGTAAAGACTCGGCACCGCCTAGCGTGACGGCGGGCGATCCCTCGACGGAGAAGCTGATCGCCGAAAGCCTCGCGCGTATAGCTTCTAAAGACGGCCAGAGACGGACGACGGGTGACATGTCGAAAGCCGCTCACAAGGCCAAAGAAACGCCGAGGATGCTGGAGGGTAGGCTGGGACAGCTCCCACCGCCGACAGAAGACTCTAGCCAGCGAGAGGGATTCTCAGAAGGCGAAGGGACTCTTATCTTCGACGCTTTGAGACAGAACTAAGCAACTACAGGGAGAAGGAACTCCCTTTTCACTCTCAGACCGCTCTGGCCTACCTTACTGGACTGCAGAGAAGTTCCAGTCATGTATGGACAAGCTAGACATGTTCATGGCAATCCCAGAAGCCAAGGGAGGTACTCCAGGAGGGGCCATGGGCTAAATACCCGAAGCTCTTTAACCCCTTACAGGAAGACATGAACTCTTACGACCTCACTGAAGAGGACTCTCACTTCCAGGAAGAGCATGAGTTTGTGAATATTGAAGACCAACAGGAGGGAGAAGGTTTTCATGATGACACTAACATAGGTGAGGAGGGCTACAAGGATGACCCAGGTGAAGGTGGCTTACAGCCCTGGCAGTCGCCATCAGGGTCTACAGACCCCGACATTGTAGACATTTCTTTTCCTCAGACCACACCGGTCAGGAACCCATCTCCAGTAGACGATCAGCCCACCTTCAATGCGCTACTGAGGAAGGCAGCAGCACATTTTGAAGTTGAAACTGGGGAGGTCACCCCAGATACTGATTTTGTCGAAAGGATTATTAAAGAAAAACCTCCCACTAGTCAAACTATTCCTATCCTCCCCTCGGTTAAGAGACGACTCACC
This sequence comes from Ambystoma mexicanum, assembly GCF_040938575.1. Taxonomy (NCBI): domain Eukaryota; kingdom Metazoa; phylum Chordata; class Amphibia; order Caudata; family Ambystomatidae; genus Ambystoma; species Ambystoma mexicanum. The sequence continues at coordinate 1,057,495,511 of NC_090925.1, forward strand.
CCATCCCTGTCCACCCCCGCGCTGGTAAGAGGGGTCAATCCAAGAATCGAGAAATTGTTCTTACCCTCTCAGTCAGACCCATTATATATCAGGGGTCACTCAGTCCCGGACTCCTTAGTGGTGAGTAACACAAGGAAGAGGGCTGGGGTTCCACTGTCAACCAGCGAGGCACCCGCAGATAAAGAAGGGAAAAAGCTTTAAGCCTTGGGCAAAAGAATTTCCGCCTCGGCAGCGTTTTCAATTAGGATTGCCAATAATAATACATTGTTGGCAAGCTACGCTGATGCTCAATGGGGAAAGCTTAAGCAGGATATCGAAGAAGCCCCTGAACCTCTAAGAACTCGCTTATTGGCTACAGTTACAGAATGAGCTCTGGTCAACCAGAGCATTATTAAGAACACTCTTGATGCAGCAGAAACTGCTGGCCGTTCTTTGGTGCAGGGAATTCTGCTGAAGCGTCACGTCTGGCTTTGCAATTCCGGTTTTAAGGCAGAAACGCAGGCGTCACTCATTAATAAGCCAATAGAAGAGTCAAATCTCTTTGGAAGGGCAGTGGACAATGCACTGGAAAATGCGAAGAAAGAATTTGACACCATAAAGACCTTAGACCAAATCTCAAAGCCTCCAAACAGGCGGGGATTTGGGAACAAGCGCTTTTTTCGTGGCCAACGCCAACAGCAGCAGCAGCAACAGCATTACACTGCGGGCAACTGGCCCTCTAATCAGGGTACCAGTAACCAGTATAACCAAAGAGGATAACGCAGTGGCAAGGGCAGAGGCCGGGGATCCAGCCCCAGAGGCACCCCAGCAAGTAACACCAAATGACCCGAAGGTTCGGGTCCCCTCCCATGCGTCTCCGTTGGGGGCCGGATAACATTGTTCCTTTGAGCATGGGAGGGAATAACATCAGACCGGTGGGTATTGTCAACTGTAGCCCACGGGTACTGTATAGAGTTCAATCGGTCCCCCACCTACAGACCTCCAAGGGGACGACGCCTGTCACCAGAACACCTCGTCATCCTCCTGCAAGAAGTAGAACAGCTGCTACAGAAAGGAGCAATAGAGGTTGTGCCCCTATCTCAGGTAATGGAAGGTATTTATTCAGTGTACTTCCTTGTACCCAAAAAGGACCTAACCATGCGCCCTGTACTAGATCTGCGCCCAGCGAAAAAATTTGTAAAACCACAAAAATTTCGTATGGTAACATTACAGGAGGTAATTCACCTGCTATCTCAGGGGGACTACATGACAACATTGGTGATCCCATTGCTGAAACAAGGGGACTTCATGGCAACATTGGACATGAAAGATGCATACTTTCATATTTTGATGTTGCCAGCGCACAGAAAATACCTCAGGTTCATGATAGAGGGCAAACACTACCAGTTCAGAGTGCTACCCTTCGGCATAGCGTCTGCACCGAGGGTATTCACGAAGGTACTGGCAGTGGCAGCGGCCCACCTGCGCAGGTTGTCCATATCGGTATACCCTTACCTTGACGATTGACTCATAACAGGGGAGTCCTACGAGACATGCTTCTCAAACACCAAGAAGACAGTAGACCTTTTGTTCCAACTGGGCTTCTCCACAAACGAGAAGAAGTCCAGCTTAGACCCCAGCCAAATCAAACAATTCCTAGGGGCTCTAATTCGAACAAAGGACGGCCTCGTCTTCCCCTCCAACGAGAGGGTCCAAAATATGCTGTTTCAGATCCCTCAATATGTGGCCGGTCGAGAGGTGACGGTACGCAAAGCAATGCGCTTGCTAGGAATGATGGCGTCATGTATTTATTTGGTACCTCACGTGCGCCTGCGCATGCGCCCAATGCAAGAGTGGCTCAACAGCCAGTGGTGTCAGGCCAGCGGACAATGGGACGATCTAGTGGTGGTCTCGCAGGCCTTGGTTCTCTCGCTACGGTGGTGGTCCAAGGAAAACCTGGTAATAGGGAAACCATTCGCCACCCCCGCAGTGGAAGCCACTCTAACCACATACGCATCCCTCACAGGATGGGGGGCTCACCTATCCCATCAGACTGCTCACAGAGTCTGGACTCCAAGCGTAGCTTCCAAGCACATAAACTTATTAGAGCTACTTGCGGTGTTCAAGGCACTAAAAGCCTTCCAGACACAACTACAAGGGAAGACAGTGATGGTCCTCACAGACAGCACCACAGCCATGTACTACCTCAACAAGCAAGGGGGCACTCACTCTCCAGGACTGTCCAAGCTGTCCCAGAACATCTGGAAGTGGGCTCTCAGACACAACGTGTTCCTATTGTCACAACATGTACCAGGGGAACTCAATCTGCTAGCAGACGAACTCAGCAGAGACTTCCCTCTGCCCTCAGAGTACGAATGGCGGTTACACGAAGACATCGTCTTCGACGTCTTCACACAATGGGGCTTCCCAGAAATAGACCTGTTTGCAACTCTGGAGAACTCACAATGCCTAGATTACGCCTCCAGATTCCCACAGAACCGCTCCAAGGGGAACGGTCTCTGGATACCATGGTCAGGGAAATTTGTTTACTCTTTTCCCCCGACTCCTCTGCTGAACAAGATAGTGCACAAGATGCACCAGGAACCAGTCACCATGATACTGATAGCCCCGATGTGGGCCCGCCAACCATGGTTTGCGCACCTGATGGAGATGTCCCTGTCCCCACCAGTGAAACTGCCCTGCCCGTACAACTTGCTGTCACAGGACAAGGGCAAGACACTACACCCATGCCCACAGAACATGAATTTAGCAGCCTGGCTCCTGAGGTCATAGAATTTGGCCATTTACAACTCCCTCAGAGATGCATGGACATTCTCAAAGAAGCTAGAAAACCCAACACTCGCCACTGCTATTCTAGCAAGTGGAAGAGATTTGTCATCTGGTGTAGAGGTAAGAGCATCAACCCAGTCCACTGCTCTCCCACACAAATTGTCCTTTACCTAACCCATTTACTGGACTCAGGGCTGGTGTTCAATTCTATTAAAGTCCATCTAGCGGCACTTTCTGCATACACCACCTCTCAACTTAAAGTGTCATGGTGGAAAGTCCCAGTTATCAAGGCCTTCATGGAGGGGGTAAAGAGAATACACCCTCCGATAGCAAACCCAGCTCCCGGCTGGGACCTTAATGTGGTACTTACCAGGCTCATGGGCTCACCCTTTGAACCCATGCACAAGGCAACTCTTAAGGACCTCACCCTTAAGACTGCTTTCCTAATAGCTATCACCTCCATTAGGAGAGTAAGTGAACTACAGGCTCTTTCTATTCTAGACCCCTTCGTAACAGTTCACAAAGATAAGGTGGTTCTACGCACACACCCAAGGTTTGCACCGAAATTCATATTGAAATTCCATGTCAACTAGTCAATAGAACTACCAACGTTCTTTCAAAACCCTTCCAATTTGGGAGAAAAGAGCCTGCATACACTCGATGTGCGCAGAGATGTCATGTTTTATATGGAAAGAACTAGGCCACTGAGAAAGACTAATCAGTTCTTTGTCTCGGTGGCAGCAGGAAGAGAAGGAGATGCAGTCTCAATGTCCACTATATCTAGATGGATTGTTCAATGCATCACTCTCTGTTACACTCTTGCTAAGAGAGAACTACCCTTCAAGCCAAGAGCACACTCTACTCGAGGCACTGGGGCATCCATAGCATTCATTGCAAACGTTCCCCTTGAGTCCATTTGCAAAGCGGCAACCTGGAGTTCTGTACACACCTTTACAAAACACTACTGTCTAGATGCTCAATCTAGATCTGATTCCCAGGTGGGACAAGCAGTATTAAGACATCTTTTCTCTACTGTTCCTTCTCACAACCCACCTCCAACTCCGGGTACTGCTCGCTAGTCTATGCACAGCATGTGATTCTAAGCAGATTAACAAACATCAGAAGACAATGGATTACTTACCGTAAAAGCATTTCTGATGGTTGTATCTGCTTAGATTCACATGCGCCCACCCTTCCTCCCCGCTCGGATGGATGGAACATAGACATCTTTCTACATCTCTCCCTCTTTTCTGTACTCACTCACGTATAGAAGGCTCCCTCAGGGCAGAAAAAATACAAACAGAGGGACCTCGACGCTTGAGGGGTTGTGGGTACACTGCACGTCACTATAGGGATAGTGTTACAGACACGCCTTGTCGATGTCCCCTTTTCGACTACGAAAAACAAAATGCAATACTCTGCAGTGACCACTGGATGTCGGACTATGCACAGCATGTGAATCTAAGCAGATACAACCATCAGAAATGCTTTTACGTTAAGTAATGCATTGTCATTTTCAGGTCCTGGAGGTGCAGAACCTTTCTTGCCTAGCACTCCCACATAGGCCTTTGGCACGTTTAAGAGTGGAGGAGAAGATTTCTACTACATTCTCTCTCTCTCTCTCTCCCTCTCTCTCTCTCTCTCTCTCTCTCGCTGACTCTGTCTCTCTCTCTCTCTCTCTCTCTCTCTCTCTCTCTCTCTCTCTCTCTCTCTCTCTCTCTCTCTCTCTAACTCTCTATATCTTTCTCTGTCTCTCTCTCTCCATTAGCCCCTTTGAACTTGCAGTGATCATAAAAGATCGCAAAGAGGGCAAGAGGAATGAAGGGCTGCTGTTTCATTGAACATGGTATTGTAAATAGCTATCTCTGCTACACAAGTCGAAATTTAATTAGCAAACCTACAAAATTGCATAGCAAATTGCTGTACGACACTGCTTATTTTATGCCTTGCGCTGTGACCGGCAGCCTGATCCTCATGAACTCCAAAGGCTCTCAGGCCATTCTTTCCAGTCATTACCAGCACCCCCCCCCGGCTAAATTGCCCTGCGGGCCCCTGCCTGATGGCTCCACATACCACCATTGAGAGCTGCCTTTACAGATGTCTTAGCCATGGGTGCTCCTCCTGGCCCCCCTTAGCACCTCCCCCTTGGCCCTCCTCCAGCACTTGTCCACTCCTCTGCACCCCCTTTCAGTCCCCCTCCCCTGCACTTCTCATCAATGCACTTGCACGGCCGAATGCCACAAGGCCTAGTAGGACCACAACTGTATATATATTATTGTTGCTTTTGTTTCTTGCTACTGTTATTATCTCTCCTGTTCCTTTCCCATTTAGCCTTGTTGCTCTTTGAATCACAATTCTGTTGTATAAAGCGCCATACAAATGATCAATAAAATAAATAAATAAATGAACATGATGGGTTTCTTGACGGAGAGGATAGAGCAGCGAATGCAGTCAGAAGAGAGTGAAGCCAGAATACAGCCAAGGTAGAAGGGTGCAGTGCAGTAGCCATGCCAAGGGGAAACATTTTGAGTGAAGGGATAAACTATACCCTTGAAAACATAGTTGGAGGGAAGCTAGGACTAGACAGGAGGCAGGATGTAGGAGCCTGTGGTCCAGAGGTCAGCATCTGGTAGCTAAGAAACCTTACACATATTATAATAAGAGTTGAGATTAGTGAAGTGACATCAGAACAACGATAGGTCGGATCTATAGTCCACACCCTGATGTAAACAGCAATGACAGCAGCTCAAATAAAAGGAAGACTTCCTTTTAAAACACTTTATTATTATTTTTTAAACAATAACCAGCACCAATACCAAACAAAACAAATATAACATTCACTCTGGCACTACTGGACACGCCATACCACCACTATCGATCTTCTAGTTATTGTTCCTCCACCCTCTCTGGGTTATCAGTGGTACTGTCTGCCCCCTGGCCAAATAGGTCCTGCACCAGGGAGTTCCATGCCCGTATCTTTTGCCCGCTCTCCCCTTCTCCCCTCTGCACCGCTCTAGTCCACACTACTGTTTCTACCAGTACCCACTTCTGGAGGTCAGACCACCATGAGTCTATGGTTGGGCCCGCTCTGGAGTTCCATACCATTGCTATCCGACGCTTGGCCACTATGCAGACCAAATCCTTCATCTTGGCCATGTGTCTTTTGATTGCCTCCTCTGGCAAAGAGAACCAGCAGATACCACCCCTCGCCACTTTCTCCTTGATTCCCTCCCAAAAAGTCTGTATCACTGGGCAAGTCCAAAACATATGCAACATGTCTGCTACTTCGTCGGAGCAGCGGGGGCTTTTACGGGGCTCTCCCCGTCCCATCATGGTCATCCTTCTGGGCGTAAGGTATTTCCTATGCGTAAGGTATAACTGCGCTTGTTTGAACCTTGCATTCCTGGACACTTGTTTTGGGCATCTCAGCACTCAAGCCCATTCCTGTTCGCTAAAGGGCCTCTGAATCTCCCCTTCCCAGCGTTCTCTCGTTTTCAGCACTTTCGCATTGCTGAATACTAACAATTGTTCGTACAGTCTAGAAGCTGTGTGTCCTCCTTCTGATATGCCATACCACGCATCCAACCCTCCTCTTATCCCATCCTCCTCCGGCCATTCTGCCCACCTCTTCTTAATTGTCGTTATCATGCTGGCGTATAGAATAAACTGACCCCCATGTATATCCTGGTCCTCTGCGATGTCCCGGAATTCCATCCATTGTCCGTCTTTCCTCAGATCTGCTATCTGTGCTACGCCCTTGGCCTCCCACTGGGATCGATATGTTGCGAGAGTACCTGTATCCTGGCCCACAAATCCCGCTAAGGGGATCTGTGTCGAGCATGGGTCTCTCATCCCCTGAAGTTTCCACGCTCTGGCCCACAGGGTCATTGTGAGTCTGATCATATTTGGTAGGGTCTTGATCAGGGATTTATCAGTCCACGGCAGTTCCCTCCGGTAGTACCGCTTCAGCGCTGGTTGCAAGAGTGTCGTATCTATTGACGCCTCCTCCCCTAGCCATTTCACTACAAATTGCGATTGCCCCGCCAGGTAGTACTTCTCAAAATCCGGCAGTCTAATGCCACCTGCTTCATAGCTTCTTTGCAGAGTCGTCATAGCTATCCTGGGCCTCACCCCCAATCCCCCCACAGGAACATTTGTGCCATTGTGTTCAATTTTGTGACTAAGGCCCTCGGTATGTCATATGGGATGTTCGTGAAGTAATATAGCATATGTGGTAGTACTACCATCTTCAAAAGGACCGCTCTCCCCATCATACCTGGTGGCAGTGTCCCCCAGAAGTCCATAGCCTTTTGTGTTGTATCCAGGGTTGCATGTGTATTCATTTAATGTGTGTCTGTAGTGTCATGGTGTATTTCTATGCCCAGTTATCGGAAGGAGCGCAGTACCCACGTGAGGCCCAAATCCAAAAGTCGGTTCGAAGTGACTCGTCTTAGGTCTGCACCGGGGGAATACTAAGGACTTTTCTTTAATAATGGCAATCCCCGAGAGTCTGGTATAAGCTTCGATTGCCTCTAGCAAGCAGGTCAGGTTTTCTCACGGGTTCCTCACAAAAAGGAGCATATCGTCCGCGTACAGTGATATTTGATGTAACACCCCGTCTATCTCTATCCCCGTGTCTCCATACTCGGCACTAACGAAAACCGCCAGTGGCTCCAAAGTCAATATGTACAGCATCAGTGAAAGTGGGCAACCTTGCTTGGTTCCTCTATATATCCTCCATGCCTCTGAGATATGCCGCTCCGTTTTCACTCTAGCCCTGGGATCCTTATACAGCAGCCTAATCCACCGGAGGTACCCCTCCCCTATTCCGAAGTGGGCGAGGACACTGAATAGCCACTTCCAATTCACAGAGTTGAAGGCCTTGACCGCCTCAATAGACGCTATAGCGCTTTCGCCCCGTACATTGTTTGTCCGGTCTACCACGTGGTGGAGACTACGGAGATTCCATGACGTGTTCCTTCCCCGGGACGTGACCCGTCTGGTCTGAGTGGATCAGCGTGGGTATCACCCGTTTTAGGCGGTTAGCGAGGACTACCGTAAGAATTTTGCCATCTTGATTAATAAGGGAAATCGACCTATAGGAGGCAAACTCCAACAGTGATTTCCCCGGTTTAAGGATCGGTATAATTATTGTATTTGACATGCTTCCTAACAGTTGTTCTCTCTCATATGCCTCTTGATATGTTTTGAGCAATCTAGCTGCTATTGTGCCCTTAATGTAAGGGGGAGATCCAATAATTGAGCCTTTTCTTCTGTTAATCTTGGCAATCGTATCTCTGCTAGGGCAGCTGCTATATCCCCTGACTCCACTTCTGAGTTTGGGACATACAATTGCTCATAGAAGCAAGAGAATAGTACGTTAATACCCTCCTGAGTTCTGATCTCTGTCCCGGCTTCACCATTTATTGCAGTAATGGGGTCTCTCTTACATTCCTGCTTGGTTAGCCATGCCAGAAGTCTGCCAGGTTTGTCCCCCTCCACTTGCAACCGCTGTATATATCTCCCATAGTCCAACCTCCCCAGTTTCTCCCAGAGTTCCACACATCTCAATTTCTGCACCATCAACTCTTCCGCTTCCTCTCCCACGACCCCCGCCCGGCGTTCTCCCAATTCTATCCCCCTCTCAAGGTTGCCAAGTTTTTCCAGGGCTTTGCCTCTTAGTCCCCCCGTTTTACCTATCACTGCTCCCCTTATCGCCACTTTGAATGCGTCCCAGAGCGTACCCTTAGAGTCCACGCTTCCTGCGTTGTGTTCAAATTACACTATCACATCCTGCAGATATTTCTCAAACTCGCCCCCCTTCAACGCCTCCACCCTCAATCGCCATGTTGGTATCGGGGCCCGTCTATGAGTGTGTGCCCGTGTTGCTCATAATGGTGTATGTTCAGAGAGTGTGCATGCTTTTATACTTATCCCAGTAAAGTCTCTCAAAGATTCAGTGCCCGTAAATAAATAGTCTATACGTGTAAATATTCCATGGGGTGCGCTATAATGTGTGCATCCTCTCCCATCGCCGTGTATCTTTCTCCAGACGTCTACCAGCTGAAATCGGGTCAGGATCAGTTGTAACTCCTTGGCTGGTGGTGCCGGCTTCCTGTGTTTGTCATCCAACCTGTCAAAGAGGGGGTCCAGAGTGCAATTGAAGTCTCCCGCCCAGATGAACACTGCTTCCCTATACTGGGCTAGCCTGGGTGCAGGCTCCTTGAAAAATCCTGTTGCATCGTGTTTCGGAGCATATGTTTTTATCAGGCATATCTCCTTATTCTCCAGTATTCCGTGCACCAGCACTAGTCTTCCTTCCGAATCACTTTCTTGCTTCATCAGCTGAAACGGTACCCCTGGGGCAATCCATACCATCACTCCCCTTGCATAGTTCGAGTATGTAGAACTGTACACCTGGCCTGCACATTTCTTGTTCACTTTAGTTTGTTTCTCTTGTGTCAGGTGAGTCTCTTGCAGCATTGCTATCTTAACCTTCATCCTGTTTAGCCAGGCATATACTCTAAGCCTTTTTACATAGGCGTTTAGCCCCCTGACATTCCAGGTTGCAATCGGTATCTCATCCAAGCCCATGTTCGCTGTGTCCCTTCCGGCTCTGCTGTCCCATGTATGCCGATACTCATTGTCCATTCACCAATGTTTCCCTGTATCTCCGACTCAGTGAGCCTCTGGCCAGGGTTGTTTCCCCGAGACTGACCCCCTTCCTCCTTGTCGTTTCCGCCGCCAGTTGCTCCAATCTCTCTGTTACTTCATGCTGCTTCCTCAATTATCAGTGCCGTCTATAAACCAACCAAACCCTTTACGAACTAAAACCTTTAAACCAATGCCCAGCCACCCTCCCCGTGCTTCGCTGCTTCTCTTGCTGCACCCACCATGGTGGGGTTGGCCCGCCGCAGCGTGATGCCTCAAAACTGATATCTAAACTCGTAATACACTCTGGGGTTATGTATCTCGTCGGCCCGTGAAGCCGATCGCAAGACCGCCGCTCTGGCATAAATTCCGTCTGGCTTGCTTTATGTAATTTGTATTGAATGTCTCAGCTTATGTTTTGTCCACATTCTTTACCAACGGGGTAGGTTCCCAACTTCATTGGCATCTCTTGGTCGTTGTCACGCCTACCCCTCCCTCACACCCATGCGCCTCCCAGCATCCACGCGCCTCCCTTGAGTTCCCTGTCCCACTCCTGCTAACGCCCTGCACGGCTCCTCGTTCCCTCCCAATACCTGTGTCCCTTCCCAACAGCAGCGGGATGTCACTGGAGGCGGAGGAAGGCAGCACCCATGGCGTTTGTGGTACCGCTGGCGCTGGGGAACGCCGGCTTTCAACATTTGCGGCTGATGTAGAACGCCGCGCTCACTGGTTGGTTCTTCCAGCTCACGTGATTGCAAGCAACGTCGCTTGTCTAGGCTTGCGACGTTGCAGATGCGATCACGTGACCTGTCACGTGACCAATCACGTGACCAATCAAGGAAGTAGCCAGTATAAAGAGCTGCCGGCACCGCAGGTACACGCTTCTCAGCTGTTTCTTTTGGCATTGAGTGGCGTTACGTTATCTGGTGTGTTTTCTTGGATTTTTTGGACTTTGCTTACAGATTTTGGATTGTTTTTGGATTACCCACCTGGATTTGGCGCATTGAAACTCTTGGTTACCTGGTCTATGAACAACTGCCTTGTCCCATGGATTTTTTTGGATTAACCCTTGAACTTTTGAACTTTGTACTTCCCACTTGGGAAGTTTCTCCTCTTCCCTTTTTCCCTCAAGGTAAGGCAGCTCAGCGTTTGGATGTTGCAGTATAGGGGCTGATGTTAAGACCGCTTTTAATGTATTAAACGCCTCATCTTGTTCTGGGGCCCAAACATAGGGTACCTGCGGACTGGTCAGACGGGTTAAGGGGGCTGCTAGGAAAAAGAACCCTGCGATAAACCTTCTGTAGAAATTCGCAAATCCGAGGAAGGACTGCAAAGCCTTAACAGTGGTGGGAACAGGCCAATTCAAAACAGTGTCAACCTTGACTGAGTTCATAGAGAGTCCTTTAGAGTTAACCCAAGAAATCCACTTCTGTGGTGTGGAAAAGACACTTTTCGGGTTTTGCAAACAGCGCGTGGGTTCGGAGTCTGTGAAGTACTTCTCGGACATGGCCTATATGAGATGGAAGTGTTGGAGAAAATATCAAGATGTCGTCTAAATATACAGTGACATATGTGTCTATGATGTCATGAAATACATTGTTCATAAACCTCTGGAATGTCGGGGGCGTTACATAGACCAAAGGGCATCATTGTATACTCGAATAGTCCATGCCTAGTACAGAAAGCGGTCTTCCACTCGTCACCCTGTTTTATATGAACCAGATTGTATGCCCCTCTAAGATTCAGTTTAGTGAAAATAGTGGCATGAGTAAGATTGTCAAGGAGTGGTGTTATCAGAGGAATGGGGTACCTATTCTTGATCGTTATCTGGTTAAGACGACGATAATCCACACAGGGACGCAAAAGATCGGGCTAGCAGTTGAGTGGAAGCGCCCCCAAGTTAGCACGATCCTCCCCGCAATGGGAGACAATAATGGACACTCCCGTAATGGGAATAAGGCCAAGACAGAGTGCGGGTGAGCGTAAGTGGGAGTTTATCCAAAGAATATGGCATGCAAAGAACTCTGCAACCTCCGAGAGCGCTCTGCCTGACAATCGCAAAGGCAGGCGTATTTCTAATACAAAAAACGTCATCAGAACCTACACACTATAGGGGGCACAAGTTAATTGGGATTGGGTGGCGTCGACTAACTATAGGTGTTGCTGCAGCGTGGTTGGTCCGGGTGAGATGTCGTCACTGGTCAGCCTCGTGGGTTGGGTTGGGCCTGGCAGGCCATCTCGAGGTCATCCGGGCGGTGTTGGTACGCTGGGGCAGCCTGTGACAAAGATGAATACCTTCCCTGACTTGGGTGCTCTAAATCATGCACATTGCAGTTACTTCAAACCCGATATCTAACTTCTACAGTAAATCTTTCAATCAATACAACACAGGAGGAATGCACCTTGTGAGGGGTCTGGTGGTCGTCTATTGGATTTACCGGTGTTCTGACGTCTGGTATTTCATGTCGAGGGGCTGGGCTCTGGGGGCTTGTGCCGGGTGGTACATGTTTTATTCCTACGTTAGAGGCCGCTATGAAGGGGCTCTGTGTCTCGTCCCATTGTCGGGGGTCTTCTTGGGGTAGTCTGGGAGATTGTGGGATTTATGAGAGGGTGCTGGTAGATCAGTGGATTCAAACGTAAGTTTATTACCGTGTTGTAAATAACGCAGGTGGCGGCCGGTGGCCTTGGATGCTGTGTTGGGCCTCTGCCTCCCTGAAGCGGTTTCAGCTTGATCGGGGGAGGTGGGGGAGCACGGCACAAGCCTTAGCTTTTTTCTACTTGGCATGCTTCGTAGGGTGGGAGGGAGAATGGCCTTGCATATATTCACAAAAGGTATTTTCCTCGTGTGTTGCCTAATTTTGGATACAAAACCTTTATATCATTTGTCTTCTTTAACCTACTATACCATACATATATGCTACGAGTTCATTAAACATTTCGTTAATGTATTCAGTCTGAGTACCTTCCCGTTACCTAACATTACATTTACTACAGAGTTTGATTATTTTATGTACATTAGACGTTACATGAGGTAGTTCTAGGTTATGGCCTACAGAGATTGATACTCGCCGCTTTGGGTGATTAAGAAAACATATACGAGTTCAGGTTTCTACATAAAATTGGAAGAACACTTATACAGTTGAAGGTTATACGTTTGGTCGACATCTTTCTCTGTGGTTATAGCAGCACTAGTCCAGACCTGGGGTGATATCATATAACGTCACATTTTTATGGTTTATTCACAGTTTACAGAATCTGTTTAAACAGAGGTAGTTCATTAATACCAATACTTGAATTATTTTCTCCTTCCTTCGGATAGTGATGCTTCAGCTTTTTTCTACGTGGCCCCGGCCTTGCGGACCAGGTCATGCGGGGCACAGTATTACATTGTGAACGATAAAATGTTACAGTGTTGGCATCTCGGGTTTAGCTCATACCCGACTTTCTCATGGGAACGCGCTCGCAGCGGATCTACCAGGGCTACTGCGGCATGGGTACTTGGAAAGCCCTCCAAAGGTGGGGGCTGCGCTGCAGCGCGCTGAACTCACGCCATCTTTGCTGGGCAAGAAGGCTTCTAGGCCTGTCTAAACGTTAGTGTGTGTGTATGATGGATACGTGGGGGCGATGTCATCGGCGGGCAAACCCTCCTCCACCTGGGCCCGGGTGGCATGAGGGGACGCTCGGCGAGCCATGGTCCTCACCTGGGGAGAATAATGCAGGAGAGGGGGGCCTTTAGGGCCTGTCCTCCCCTACACAGTCGGAGACTGGGAAGGACGGATGTGACCTATCCTCAAAGCTGTCTGGATATATTCTTTTAGGGCTAAATCTTCAGTGGGTGACAAGGAATAAATCTGTCCACATGGAATAGACGTTCCAGGGATCAGGTTGATGGGACAGTCATAAGACCGGTGTGGTGGTAGATGTTCGGCACACTTCTTGTCAAAGACGTCAGAGAAGTCACTGTATTCTGCCGGGATAGTCGAAACCGTAGCCCCCACGACATGACCTGGTGGATCGCAGTCCATAGTCTGTTCATCACTAATCTGTAACTGGGTTAAAGCACCCAGGACTTGTGAAGGCGATGTGACCTTGCCTGAGAGCGTGAGAGAATGGCTCCGGCAGTGGACAGATTCGAAGAACAAACCTCCATGGTACCAATCTATAACAGGATTATGGGTGCGTAACCCAGGGAGACCCAGAATAAGCCCAAACTGTGGAGTGGAGATCAGATCAAAGGACAGGGTCTCGCTATGTAACTCCTGAATAATAAGTGTGAGAGGTGCTGTTTGCTGTTTGATTGGACCGGATACAAGAGCCAAACCATCGACGGCCTGGACTGGTTCTGGTCGGCGCTTGTTCTGGAGGGGTAGATTGAGTGATGCTGCCAAGGCTATATCCACATAGTTCCCTGTTGCCCCTGAATCAATGACTAGTTTTACCTTGTGACTGGTGTTGTCTACGGAAACTAGAAGGGCTTGAATGTGCATGGGTCCCATGAAACCTGGTTCCCCTGAGGAGGATAAGGGTGAGCCCGTCCGACCCCCCTCGTCTAGGGACAGGCTTTCTGAAAAACCGTTGTCTTGGGCTTCGGGCGCCTGGGGCATTCCCTCACATAATGTCCATTGAGCCCACAATAAAAGCAGGCATTCGAGGAGCGTCGTCGTTCCCTTTCCGTGGCTGTGATTGGGCTGCGGACCCCCCCTATTTGCATGGGTTCCCCTGCGGACTCACTGGAAGAGGGGACGGAAGAAAAAGGCACTGATTTTCCAAGTTCCTGTCTCCTCTCCGCCCTTCGGGCATCTACTTGCAAGGCCAGATCGACTAACTCAGGATATTGAGCCGTTAGAGAGGGCACCACCGCCAACGCGTCTTTCATGGCATCGTTAAGCCCTCTGTAAAATACCACAGCCTTTTTGTTCTCTGGCCAGGATGTTTCAACCGACAGCTGATTGAACCGGGTGATGTACTCAACCAGCGTTGTCTTCCCCTGACTTAATTCCAACAACTCTAAGTCCCGTGCTTGGGCCTTGTGCCTAGTGTCAAACACCCTGGTCATTTCTGTTATGAGTAAATTGAAGCCATACAAGATGGGATCGTCATTCTCTAGTAAAGGGTTCGCCCAAGCCGCCGCTATTCCCCCCAAGTGTGACAGTGTTACTGCAGCCTTCGCTGTGGAGTCAGGAAAGGCCTGTGGGGCGACACAAAAAATGAAGCTTGCACTGATTCAGGAATGTGCGGAACTTGCGGGAGTCACCCTGGAATTTTTCGGGAGATGCCAAAGTGAATGGAGTGGGAACAAACACGGGCGCGGTGTCGGGGCAGGATTGGGAGGGTTTGCCTGGGGAGGAGCATCTCCAAACTCAGGATCAACAGGTAGGGCATGGCGCTCACTCTGTATCGTATCTAGCCGCTGATGCATAGCAGCCATTGCGGCCGACATATCAGTTCTCAACACCGTGATAGCCTGTACCAGAGCAGCAACTGGATTCCCAGCGGTGGTATCCATAGCCAAAGCGGTATAGGGCTTCTCAGTCTGTCAAAATCTTCAGATGAGGTACCGCGATGACTATGTATGCCTCTGTCCCCAAGCACCAGCCTTTGCAGTTCCCCGTTCCCTGACACCCATCATAGGGAGGGAGCACGAGGTGGGCTTTCCTTTCTACATCTTTACAGGCTATTCTGGTAGGTGTCATTTAGTTCCTTATACTAGAAAGTTGTTACTGTCATAGTTTTGCAATATTCTTACTTGACTGCCTGTTCCTTTGCAGCTGCCTAGTTACCTGAGCCACCTGAGTCCCTGTTTTCTGCACCTGTGGCCTCAATAACTGGCCAGGGGTTGTCTTTGCTTACTCTCTCTGGCCGGTGCTTGGGGACGGAGGTATACATAGTCATCGCGGTACCTCATCTGAAGATTTTGACAGTCGTTGCTGGGGGGTACCTTGCTGGTCCATCCATGTGTGGACTTCCTCTGTTGTGTCGAAGCTCGACACGTCCTGATGTATCACCTTAAGTTTTTCCAGATATAGGAGCATGTAGCGCACACCCGCCTCTCTGAGGCGTTCGTTGGTCGGGCCAAATCTGGCTCTTTGCTTCTGGACCATGAGTCTGTAATCCGGGTATATGGTGATTCTTGAGGAGTTTCTGGTGATGACCCCCCCCCCCTTGAGAATGTTAGTATCTTTTCCCTATCTTTAAAATTCATTAAACTTCATGATTTTAGCGATCATTGATCTCAGGGAGGTGGGGCGGGGCCCTGGTTGAGGTCTTTTGGTCAGGGCTCTGTGTGCTCTTTCTACTACGAAACCTTGGGACAATGTCCCACCCCGATCTCCTGAAGCAGCACATTTTCAACATACCCCATAGGGTGCCTGCCTTCTTCACCTTCTGGCAGTCCGACTATACGGATGTTGTTCCTTCTTGCCCTTCCTTACGCCTCCTCCGCTCTGCGTTTCAGGATCTTGACTCGCTGCAGGACATCCGACATTTGCGTTTGTGTGACAGCGACATCCGTGGTGTTCTGGTGTACCTCCTGTTCTGCCGTCGTCACTCAGTCTGTCAGGTTTCATGCGTCCTGCCAGACGGGACCTACATCCACCGTGACCGTGTCCAACTTGTTTTCTAAGGATGCCTTCATGGCGCCTATCGCCATGTCCATTTTATTTTCCAGGGACGTCTTCAGGGAGGCAATTGCCTCCACTATGGGTCCTTCGCTTATGCTTCCCGCTTGTTGTGTTGCACTCGTCGTAGCCATCTCCGCGTTGGACTGAGCGGGTGGTATGTTCCCGGATCTGCTAGTGAAGGAGTCTATGCTAGTTTGTTTGCTTCTTCTTTCTTTTTTCTTGTTTGGCATTATCCCTCTTGTGGCATGAGGTGTCGTTTTCTGCTCTTCTTTCTCCTGTAAACCCAACCGCACAGGTTCGCAAGGGGCAGGTGTCCGCTGCACGTTATGGTACGCAGTTCTGGGTCTGACAGTGCTACTCGCTATGGTGTCAGTGCCTGCTCACCCAGGTGTCCAGTCCTCCAGGCCCTTCGCTGTTGCCTGGGCCACTGTGCGTCTCACCAATCGACCTTCTTCGTATAGCTCGTGCTGTGGCACTCTGGTAGTATTGGCCAGAGCTTCTCCTATACAATCTATGTTGGGGATGACCTTGCTTCCTTGTCAATGGCTGTATGCGGAAGCTTGCGTGACCGCATAGTCTGTTTTGTGTTGCTGCTACCGATTGTTCTTTATGTACTTGATAGGTTAATCTCCTCTCACTGTCACTCCGAGGAACGAGCCCTAGGTCAGGAGGTGCGGAGACTAGTAGCCGACGAGTCCTTCCTACTGTTGTAATCCTCTGCTGCAGGGTAACAACAGACAGAGGGGTCAAACAGTCGGAAGACGGGACACAGACCCACAACACACTTGTTTGGAAAAGCAAACAACAATTAGGGCCTCATTACACGTTGTGCGGTAATGGAATACCGGTACCGGTAAAGATTTACCGGTACCGTTAATTCCCTAAGCCAATCACGACCCGGACCCACCGCTATCTGCGCACCCGTTAATTACGGAGCCACTAATAGCGGCAAGGCCGCGGGCGCGCGACCCCCAGGCTTGAATTAGCGCCATGGCGCTAATACCAGGCCATCACAAGCCATGCGGACATGGCATTAGCGGCATGTAAAACACCCAAAAACCCCTTACCGGCATGGCGCTAATAACAGCATCGAAAAGCACCCTTTAAGAGACCTGAGCAGTGTACCCATCTACTACAGGTGGACACAATCAGCACAGGTGCATGCAATGGAGACAGGCAGCACAAAAGAGCACACCACACCCCTACCCACACCCCTTCCCACACCAAGATGGTCCCAATAGCAGCAGCATGACATGACAGCCTTGACTACATGATAGCAGTGCAGCACCAACAACAACAGCCCACACCAGAGGTGACCCGTAACAGGTACCCATTCCTCACACCATACAGGCAATGCCAGCGATCCACTGAGGAGGTGGCTCCCAACCCCTGTGCGGAACCCACAGAACCAGCAGGAAGAGGACAACAATATTGCACATCCCCGTTCCTGCATCGTGATAGAGCTGGCAGTCAGCCTTCCAATGACAGTGCTCCGCTGCCTAAGCAGCCTGTGTGAGGCACTCCTGTACAGCCGTGTCAAAGTGGCAAAGATAACCAAGCCATGTGTAGAGCACCAAAAAATGTGCATATGATGGAATGTGCCAATGCCACCTGAAATTGACATGCAACCACCAGAAGAGCATGATGGGGATGTGGATGAGTACGGGTGGAATGCCCCGGCAGGACATGCAAGAGGCAATGCCAAGAGGGCACACGATGTGCGTCAGCATCTGATTCTGAAATCCCATCAGGCACAAAGGTGAAAAAGCATGGACAGAGATGGATATTGTTGCCCTGGTGCATGTTTGGAGTACCACAAAGGACCCTGTCCAAGATAAATGACACATACGCAATGATGGAGACCACGCTTGGGTTTCAACTTCAGAACAACTGTGTATTGAACAGAATGTGATAAGAAATGCAACACCCCAAAACACCCAAATGCACCCTTACCCCCCTCCCCTCCCAAGACACCCAAATGCACCCTTACCCCCCTCCCCTCCAAAACACCCAAATGCACCCTTACCCCCCTCCCCCCCAAAACACCCAGGTGAGTCTTATGGTGTCTATAATGTTTCCTGCACCACATGTGCCACCTGGTCCTTGGTGGAGCTAAGCATCAGGGCTTCCACCGACATTGGGTTGCTGTGATGCGGGGCGCCTCAGGTTGCGCAGGGAGCGGCGCAGGGGGCTGGTCTGCTGGAAACTCGCTGAGGAGGAGGTTCCCGGTCGATCCTCTGTTGGGGGTTGGTGATGCTGCTCCATGATGTCCCCAATACGTAAAATGGCCTGACGGAGTTGGCCCATCTCCTGGCATATCCTGTCAGTGCAGGCCTCCATGGCCTCCTTTGTTTGCCCTGCATATTTTTGGAGGTCATCCCTTAGACGGCCTGTCTCGGCCACATGCTGGGCGACCAGCGCAGCCATGTCTTCCTGCCTCCGGCTGATGGTTGCAAGGTCTGCCAGGGTGGTAGGTGCTGCTGGGATGGATGGTGCGCCCTGGTCCATGCACCCGGCATCCGGTGAGGACAGCTGAGGGCTCCATGCACCTTCTACAGTGAGGGTGTCATGTGCTCCCTGGGTAGCAGATCCGGACGTTGCCCTCGGACTCCCCTCAATGGACCATGTTGGGCTGGGGTCATGGATGAGTTGTAGGACGTCGATTGCGTCCTCCTCGTCAGTGGCCGGTGCGGTGGCTGCTGCCTCCCCAGTGGAGCTGGTGGCTGCGGAGTGCGTGCCCTCCGTGCTCATCTCAGCAGTGATGGGGCACACTTGCGTGGGTTCGGCTACAACAGGAGCCGTGCCCTCAGGCTGTGAAGCAATGGTGCTCCTGCTGCCCTTGGCCCTCTGCAGATGGACTGTCCTCCCACTTCCCCTGGAGGTGGTGGCGGTGTCACCCCTCTCATGCATTCTGGCTTTTTTGGCTGCTGTGGGAGTACGTGCTGCAGTGCTTGTGTCTCCAGTGTCTGTCGGTGATCCTGTGGAGGACATAAATAGGGTACATCATTGTTAATGGGTCTAGGTGCCTCATGCAGGATGTTCACGTAATGCTGCTCTATGCATTGGGGCCTATTCATCAGTGATTCTTGTCATGGGGATGTCGGGTTGGTCATGCATTGATGGGTCAGTATTGCACGTGTATATGATGATGCATGCATGCATGCATGTATGTGTGTGGCAGGACCAATGGCCTAGTCATCGACACATGTTTGGGGTACCCCCTCACCCTTCACTGTGCATTGTTTGACGTATTCACTCACCTCCATCAGATGAGATGGCCACACCATGCTCCATGTCTCCGACCCCCTCTATGGCTTCGACTCCGATGGTGGAGGCACATGTCTCCTCCCACTCCTTCATCTTCAGAGGTGATTCTGCGCCTCCTCCTGTGGCCATTGCAAGGTTGCGGTTGACTGATAGGATATTCCGCACACGTAGCCGGAGGTCGTCCCACCTCTTGCGGCAGTCCTTCACGCTGCGGGTGGTAGTGCCCACTGCACTAACTTTGCGGGCAACTTCGTCCCAGATGGCCTTTTTCTTGATGATCGCCTCCCGGCGCATATCATTGGCGAATACGACCTCCGCATTGGCTGCAAGTGTGCTAGTCAGCATTATGAGCTCCTCTGGTGTGAATTTCTCTTTCCGCTGTCGATCAGAGGATTTTTTCAGGGCCTTTGACATCTTCAGGCAGTCCTGGATGGTTTTTGGTCAGAGTTCTCCGGAATGATGTCCTGGATGCAGAGGATGGCAATGGATTGTGTTTTTAAAGATGGCCGCCGTTCTCTTTCCTGTTCCTGTGCGATGACGCTATTTCCGGTTCCGCTTTTTAACGGTGTCCGCTAATAGCATGTTGCGTGAGGGAGGAGGAAGCTATCAGCACTGTGGTCGAGGCCGGTAATGGGCATTTTGTGGACTTTTGCGGCATGGCGGTAATGACATTTACGGCATGGCGCTATGCTCGTGTCCGCGAACTCGTAATGGGACGCTATTAGCAGTCTTTTGCGAGGGCGGACACGCTAATAGCGCCATGCCGTAAAATTCCGATTTTTACCGCACAACGTGTAATGAGGCCCTTAGTTCACTCTCTTACAGTAAACCAACCCCAAGAGCCAAAGAGTAATTAACCCACCTCTGAGAGGAAGTATCGACCCCTGAAGGAAGACTGGGAAGTGTGGGTAGGATGGCAAGTGCCCCAGTGTGAGATTTGACATGGGAAGTACAACCCTGGAACAACAAGAACCTCACTAGGAGTGCTGAGAAGTAACAATGTGATACCAGTGTAATTCTGATATGAGGGTTCTCTTACCCGTGAAGGAACAGGAGATGAACAGTCCTGGAAGTCCAGAATATCCTCAGCCTACCCCGACGGCACAAGGATGCCTAAGGATGTCCAATGTCCAAACACAGCAGTTCCCTATTCCCGACGGCACACAGACGTCTAACAGCACTGATGCTGCATAGCGTCTCTAGTTCAAGTGCTGGGAAGGGTGAGACCGCGAGGGTTCCCAAGGAGTCCGAACAATCTGTGAGGCTATAAGTGGATCGGCTGGCAATCCATGAGGCAAGCTAAAGTCCTGGTACAGCGCGGGCGGCATAGTACAGAGAGCAGAACAGCCGGCGTCCGTGAAGCAAGCTGAAGTCCTGGTAACAGAGCGGGCAGCGTATTACACAGGGTAGAACAAGCAGAGTCTGTGAAGCAAGTTGAAGTCCTGGTAACAGAGCGGGCATCGTAGTACAGAGGGCAGAACAAGGGGAGTCTGTGAAGCAGAATGCCGTGGTCAATGAGCAAGAGATTCAAGGAAAACAAGAGCACAAAGGACGGGAGGCAAAACAACTTCAATCAGAAGCGCCGACTGAAGTTAGAGTCGTTCCTTATTTACTTGGAAATACGTGACTGTACGTCACGTGAGCGGAGAGGCATGTTTCCTCTGCTGCCATGGCAACGAACCCGGAACGATGCATAAAGTCTCTAGGGCAGCCGCCAGCGTGTTGTGAACAGCATGTGTATCGAGCATGCCCGCTGACTGCCAGCTCCTCGAATTCGCAAGCTGACTGGTGATTTATTCCGGTATGGCATCCCACTGGATACAGAGTGCCCAGCATTCCTCCTATTCCTAACAGTTTCCTCCGCCAAAGGTCCACCCACCCCTGAGAGGCAAGAAAACGAGAAAGTAGACGAGGAACGTGAATATGAGACTCCACCTCCCAAGTCCGGCCTTCAGGGCCACAACCTTTCCAATCTACCAACTAGTACCGAACACCCCGACAGACCCTTGAATCCAGAATGGCACGCACCTCGTAGGCGAGGGCGACAACGAGGAGACGCAAGTCCCCGGAACAGAGGTTTTCAAGAGCGAAACGTGAAAGACCGGGTGAACCCGCCATGCCAAGGGCAACACCAGTTCCACGACCAGCGGGTTGATAAGCTCTGTGATCTCGAAGGGACCCAAAAAACGGGGCAGCAGAGCCTTTCATCCAGGTATTCCGTGGTTCTTTGCGGACAACCACACTCGCATACCAACTTGGTAGTCTGGCGCCGGCAAGTGACGGCACAGAAAATGCCTTGGCACTGTCCTGAGCCCGGCGCAGTCGCCGCTCAGCGCTCCTATGGACGTCTGTTTGTTCCCTGACAGTCAACGGCCTTGGGTTTCTGCTGAGGAAATGTCGGATGTAAAGGCAGGGACCAACGGTGTTGACCGTAAAGGGCAAAGAAAGGAGAAGAACCACTGTAAGTGTGCGTTGAGTTGTTATATGCGAATTCCATTGCCACCAACACTGACAACCACGTCTCGTGGTGTTGGAGGATGAGACAGCGCAGGTACTGTTCCAGGGTGGCGTTGAGTCTCTCTGTCCATCGGTTTGTGGTTAGTAGGCACTGGAGTAGCGATCCTCAATCCCAGAAGAGGCTGTGAGGTCTTTCCAGAAGTGGGAAGTGAACTGCGACCCCCCTATCCAATATAATGATCGAAGGGAGGCCAAAGAAACGGAACACCTGTTTCAAGAACAAGTCTGCAAGGACTGAGGCAGACAGGAGG
Organism: Ambystoma mexicanum; assembly: GCF_040938575.1. Lineage (NCBI taxonomy): Eukaryota > Metazoa > Chordata > Amphibia > Caudata > Ambystomatidae > Ambystoma > Ambystoma mexicanum. The sequence continues at coordinate 1,057,517,586 of NC_090925.1, forward strand.
CTCCTACACGGAATAAAAAGCACCATCTTGGTGAAGAAATCAACTACCACCCATATGGTGTTGTATTCCTGGACCGCAGGTAACTCCACAATGAAATCCATGGATATCATCATCCATGGACAACTGGGAATAGGCAGAGGTTGGAGCAGATGCACGGGTGAAGACGGGGCAACCTTACATTGGGCACAGACAGCACAGGAGGAAATGTAGTCCGCTACGTCACGTTGCATAGAGGGCCATCAGCACCATCTTTGTAGTAGATCAAGAGTCTTCCTCCTGCCGAGGTGGGCAGAAAACAGAGGGTCATGTCACCAACATAGAGCCCTGTGCCGGGATGTGGTGTTGGGCATGAATATACGACCCTGTTTGTAGGGTAGGTCATGGACCACGTCCAAATTGAATTCCTGGGTCTCTGCGGGCCGACCAGAAACACATCCTTGGAGACTGGTACGTAACGAGGGCTGTGGGGCGCAACCACATGCCACCTGATGTGGGAGCAAGAGGTTCCCTTCCGACTTGACCATGGGGGGCACACGGTGCAGACGCGACAATGCATCAGCTTTGGAGTGAAAGTGTCCAGGACAGTAGGTAATCACGAAGTCAGACATTGTCATGATGCCTACCCCCGGGCATCCGGATCAAGCCCATCAGCCCCGGGAGCAGGCACCCAGACATTTACAAAAACCCCAGCAGCCCCAGCTAGGGGCTGTCTGGGTTCAGTCCTGGCGCCGTAGCACCAGGCTCATAATAAAAATAAGTCCTGGCGCCATAGGCGCCAGGCTCATAGACATTACTTACCTCATGCAGACCATGCTGCAAATAAATCCAAGCCAACGTGAGGCCTGGATGGGACTATTTTACTACAGGGACTATTTTTTACTTGGGTGTGGTCCTGGGGAACTTCTTTCCTGGGACTACTTTGGAGGCTATTTAAACCACGCCCGAACAGCAGCACATGCTTCATGTTATTCTGCATCCAGCAGCGTGACTCACCATGCCTGCAGCCAGCATCCAGTCTTCTGCCACGCCCACGTGCCTGCAGCCAGCATCCAGTCTTCTGCCACGCCCGCCTCGAATCCGGAGCTCCTAGAATAAAGAGGAAGAAAAGGACAAGGTTAGAAAACGAACTTATTTCAAATTCCTCACCTGATTCCGGATCCATTTCATCTCCTGACCTGTAAAGTACATCAGTCCTGCACGCGTCGCTTCGCCAGCTCCAGCACAGCGCCATACTCACCAGTTCTCACAGCATCTTTCGATCCGGCACTGTCTCCATCATTTCTTCGCCGTACTCCGGCACCTAGGGGCACAAGAATAACAAGGTGAGCCAAGGGAATCAACAAATACCTCTTACCACCATAGACTTACCTGATTTACCACCGGCGATATTATTTTCCATATCCTCATATGCCGCATCTGTAAAGAGGGAGAAAAACAACACGTTAACGCATGCAATAGTTAGCGAACAGCATTGGGTAACACAGACTCTTACCTGAACGCCAGCAGCAGCTACGAGACCTTCTTCTCACAAACTCAGTTGCAATTTAAGGAAGGAAGGGGACAAGAGTGAACATCGGGCACATTTACTTACGAATCCCGCCTGGGACTTCAGAGTCAATGCTTATCGGAACTCTCCCAACGCTTTCAAACCAGTGAAGTAACTGGTATCTACGCGCCCCTGCAAGACACGCAGGATGGAGAGTTCATCTTTTACAAACATAAGGTGAGGTTACTAAGGGGATATCGGAGGTGATTAGTGGGGGAGAGCGAGAACAGTTGGGAGGCCATCACTAAAACCCACAGGTGGCTAATCCCTGTCTCCACTTGCAGGAAATTACTTCTTCGGGTCCAGCAGACAAGACTAGGCGGGCCAGTCCAGACAGTCATCTCTGCACTACGCATCACGTTCACGGAGACCGCAGCTGTCCGGGTCCGATCGACACCCCTGTGGAGTCCAGGTGAGCGTAACAGACATTGCGAAAAACGTGTGTCAATGAGCAATTCTGGTAGTAGCACACCTGACGGACTTCATAGCTAAGAGATTCCTCTGGTCCGTATATACCTGGACAGGATGGGAGGCACCCAACAAATGGCGTCTCCACTCTTTGAAGGCATCTCGTACCGCAAGTAGCTCCCGTTCTGTAACAGTGTTATTCCGTTCATACGAAGTGAGCTTTCTAGAGAAGTAGGCTATGGGATGGAGAACGCCTGTGTCAGCACATTGCTCGGCAAGATAGCGCCGATGGCAATACCAGATGCATCGGCTTCTACATGAAAAGGCAACACTGGGTTCAGGTGTTGCAGGATTGGAGCAGTGGTGAATGCAGATTCCAGTGTTTTGAATGCCAACTGAGCCTCGACAGACCACAAGAGCGGCCGTTTGCTACTGGTTAGGGCCGTCAGAAGCGCTACCACCTGAGAGAAGGACTTCACAAACTGCCTATAAAAATTGGCAAAGCCTAGAAGCGATTGTAGTTCCTTCACAGTGGAAGGAATGGGCCAGTCCAGGACAGCTTAGACCTTGGCTTGACTCTTCTTGACTCCCTTATTAGTCAAGTCATAGCCCAAAAATGCAACCTTGTTAACATGAAACACCCATTTTTCTGCTTTGGCAAACAAATGGTTGTCACGTAGACGTTGGAGTACCTATGTTACGTGTTGTACATGTTGGGGATAGGAGGTCGAATATATCAGGATGTCATCTAGATACACCACCATATATTGGTCCAAAATAATAATAATAATAATAATAATAATAATAATAATAATAATAATTTAGCATTTATATAGCGCTATGAACCCTCAGGTTCTGAGCGCTGCTTATTATTACCCACGGTGTGTGGTGCTCCAAAAACGTCATTCATGAAACTCTGAAAAGTCGCGGGGGCGTTGCACAGCCAAAACGGCATGACACAGTATTCGTATAGTACATAGCGTGTTTTGAACGCTGTCTTCCACTCATCACCCTCTCGGATCCTGACGAGATTATAGGCTCCTCGTAGGTTGAGTTTTGTAAAGATAACTGAGGTACCCATTTGGCTCAAGAGAACAGAGATCAAGGGCAGAGGATATTGATTGCAGACGGTTGCAGCGTTCAGAGCCCTGTAATCGATACAGGCCTCAAATCCCCCTCTTTTTTAGGGACGAAAAACAAAGCAGAGGCTATGGGGGACTTGGAAGAACGAATGAACCCCGTAAGCAGGGCCTTCCTGATGTAGTCCTTCAACGCAAGGTTCTCTGTCTGCGTGAGGGAATATATTCGGCCGTTGGGTACGCTTTTGCCTGGGATCAGGTCTATTGGACAGTCATGGCCTGTGTGGAGGCAACTGGTTTGTTTTTCTTATCAAACACATCCATGAAAGCATGGTATTCGATGGGGACTGCGTATTAGTAACTGACCCCACTACCCGAGCGGTATCAAGGAGTGACTGGCACGGCTTCGCAGTAGCACAGGTGGCGGTGCTCAAACATTGGCTTTCACAGTACTCCAACACAAAACAGACATCGTGTTGTTGCCAGTCAATGCTCAGATTGTGTTTAGTGAGCCAGGGAAGACCAAGGATGACCTGGAATTGCGGGGCGGCAATCATATCAAACGTGATGGTTTCCTTGTGTCCGCATTCTGTTGTCATGTCCAGATCAGGCGTACACTTAGTCACTAAGCCTGATACTAAAGTCGTGCCATCCACTGCATTCACCACCTATGGCTTGTCCTTAGGAACCGTGCGAGTGCCTGAATCGCATGCTTATTGGATGTCGATGTAATTGCCTGTCTCACCCAAATCGATGACCGCCAGGGAAGCCCATGAGGTGTCGTCAGGGAGGGACAAGACAACCGGGTAGGTAAACAGTCAAAGAACGTTAAGAGGTTCAGGACCCTGTGGGACCGAACTCGACAAATGGGCCCTGTCTAGTGTCGAGTACTGGCGTTTCCTGGCTTGTTTGTTGCCCGCTTGGGACAAGAATGAATGAAATGGTCAAGAGATCCGCAATAAAAACATACGTTGTTCTTGCGATTCTCTCTTTTTGCGGAAGACAAAGGTCCATGCACTACTCCGATCTGCATTGGGTTCAGAGCGTGGAGGCACAAGATCCATGTGTCTTTTATCCCCTTTGCATCCGGCCTTCCTGGCATCGATTTGAAGAACCAAGTCCAGTATTCAGGGAAACGCTGTGGGCACGACCGGGACAGTGGCCAGGGTGTCTTTTAAGGTCTCAGACAACCCCTTGTAAAAGATTGCACCTTTTTTGTCTTCTGGCCAACCCCTCTCTGCCACCAACTGGTTAAACTTGGCTAAATAGGTGAGCAACAGATTCACCTTGCTGGAGACCCAGTAATTCCAGATCAGTGCCCTGGGTTTTGTATTGTGTGTCGGATACACGGCCTAGGGCTGTAATTAGGGTGTCACAATCATACAGCATAAAGCTGTTTTCCTCCAGCAACGGATTCGCCCAAGCCGCTGCCGTCCCCCCTAGGTAAGAAAGAACGAACGCTGCCTTTGTGGTGGGGTCAGGGAATGAGGCTGGGCGGCAAAGAAAATGTAGGCAGCATTAATTAATTAATGTTCTGAACTTCTTGGAGTACCCCCTGGAACCTTTATGGGGCTGCCAGAGGGAATTGGGTTGACATGAGGACTGGGACGGGGTCCTGCCTTGGTAGTGGGAACCCCGAACCCGAAGCCACTGGAGGGGCAGAAACCCCACCTCAAGCGGGCTGTGTTGCATCCTGTAAGGCATCGATACGACGATGCATGGCTTTGTGTGCGGTGGTCATGTCAGCGTGCAATTCAGAAACCAGACGGACTAGGGTGTCGAGGGTCTCAGCTGTCTCCATTTTAAAGGCTTCTGATTATTTTAGGTTCGCTTCCACTCAGTGTCACTCCGAGGAGCGAGCCCTAGGTCAGGAGCTGCAGAGGCTAGTAGCCGACGAGTCCTTCCTACTGTTGTAACCCTCTGCTGCAAGGTAACAACAGACAGAGGGGTCAAACAGTTGGAAGGCAGGACACAGACCCACGACACACCTGTTTGGAAAAGCAAACAACAATGAGTTCACTTTCTTACAGTAAACTAACCCCAAGAACCAAAACGTAATTAACCCACCTCTGATAGGAAGTATCGACCCCTAAAGGAAGAATGAGTTGTGTGGGTAGGATGGCTAGTGCCCCGGTGTGAGACTCGGCATGGGAAGTACAACCCTGGAACTACAAGAACCCCACTTTGAGTGCTGAGAAGTAACACGGTGATACCAGTGTAATTCTGATATGAGGGTTCTCTTACCCCTGAAGGAACAGGAGATGAGCAGTCCTGGAAGTCCAGAATATCCTCAGCCTACCCCGACGGCACAAGGATGCCTAAGGATTTCCAATGTCCAAACACAGCAGTTCCCTATTCCCGACGACACACGGATGTCTAACAGCACTATAATCTACGCAAAATGTGTCAGCAGAAAAAAGTCAAATTAGGGAGGAACCCGTCTATAGAACAGGGAGAGGGGCACCCAAATTCGGAACCACAAATCAAACCATACCAAAAACAGAAACAGAAAAATTAGAATCCATGAATATTTTATTTGTATTTCATTGTATGTTTAAAATATACATATTAGATCATGTTTCAAGCTCATTATCTAAATAACACCATTTAATTAGAAAATTGAAAAACACAGTACTTTTCTAAAAACATGACTGATAATTCAGTCAATACTAGCTTAATGTAGCCAAGCAGTCTGAATGTCATGGCGGTTGAAGGTGATCATCCAGCTGGCGGTCAGAGGCTACGGCCACATTTGACAATATAAGAACAGCCGCAGTTAAATAGACAAGGCAATGTTGGTTACTTCTTAAGTTAAGACCAACAGAAAAAGGGGGGTGCCATACGTCAACTACTATACTGTCATGACCTATTGTATACACTGAGTCCGACATGTAAACAGACAGTAGTTTCGATGGTACAAGGCATCTAAACTGATTCACAACTGATGCCCATCTTCTTCAGGATGGTGCACTACCATCAAATGTATGCCACAGGATTTTATAATGTGGAAAACTGCATATGTAAGGCGATAGTGCGTTCAGCTGTGGAGATTTGTGCAGGCTGAATCCATAATTTTGCCTAAAACATCAAACAGAAGTGGAAAAACACAAACGCCAGTCAAACAAATTCAAGAATAATTAGTACAATAAATATTACGCTAAAACTTAAACATTTACGCAATGAACTAAAAATATGGTTTTGGTAAGGATTTTTTTTTTTTAATTTCTTTTATTGATTTTATGCAAACAAAACAACACAAACCAAACAAGCAGCATAATCATAATAGTTCCATTACACATCAATTTATCTTAATCGCTGCTCCCACAACCTCTCCCTCCCCCCATGAGCCTATTTGTCAATCTCATTCATGGTTTTGGTAAGGATGATCTTGTGAATAACGAACTGAAGGAGTGCCTCCCTCCAAAATGATAAGGCAAAAAATCCTCCAAACTTGTTAACGAGAGAAATGGGTGTAGCAGTTAAATTCTTAAATTACCATTATCTCAACCTTTAGCGCTGGTCACCTTTTCCCAAATGTAAATTCTGAGAAATGAATGTAGGCCAGCAGAACCAGTTCTCTATGAAGTAGAACTGCGGAAAACAAAAAACGACAAGTAGGAACATGTTATAATCACGGAGAGGCAATGGTAGACTAGAAACCTCTCCGAACAACAGTAAAAGACCACCCAGGTGCAGTCCTTCCCAATGTAGCCATAGGACCAAGACATTGTGCTCACCTGAATAAGAATAAACAAGGCGAAGAAAAAATGGATCTGGACATTGTATTGCAGGCGACAGATGGCATCAAGGCCTGTCAGCTTTAGAGAGCCAATTCTTCAGGTTTGTGCCTTTTTTAAAAGCAATCTGGGTGGTTCAATTGTAGAAGATGCCAATGCTTGCTAATAGCTTTCTTGATAGCCGAATGATGAGTATTATAAGTCATTGCACAAACCATTCTTGATTGGTCTGATTTATCACGGTTGTTCTTAGTTAAAAGGATCTCACGATGTTGGTGGCGTGCCCTCTTGCGGGATTGGCGCAATATATGATGAGGATACCCTCGATCCAAAAGTTTGTTTTCAATAATGTCGGCCTGTTTGGAAAAATCTATTTTATCAGAGCAATTGCACCTTGCCCTTAAAAATTGGCCATAGGGAATGCTGACTCTTAAAGCTTGAGGATGAAAGCTTTCGAAGTGGAGGATGGTATTTCTGTCAGTAGGCTTACGATATAAGTCCACTACAATTGCCCCATCCTTAACTTTCAACAAAAGGTCCAAAAATGGTATTGACATGTTTTTAACAGTCATAGTGAAACGAAGATGGTCGTTCAAAGAATTCATCCATGTAAGGAAGGTTTCATAATTACCCAAGGTTTTGTCCCAAATGATTATGATATCATCTATATATCTTCGGTAGAAGATAATAGATTGAAGGTAAGGATTGGATTCATCAAAGATGGAAACCTTCTCAAAAGCCCACAAAAATAAGGTGGCATAGTTAGGAGCAAAGGAAGCTCCCATAGCGGTTCCATTGACTTGTAGAAAGAAATCCTCCTTGAACCGAAAGTAGTTTTTGGTAAGTGCAATTTCCAGAAGGTCAATGAGGAATTCACTGGGAACCGGCTGCATAGCGTCTCTAGTTCAAGTGCTGGGAAGGGGGGAGACCGCGAGAGTTCCCAAGGAGTCCGAATAATCTTGAGGCTGTAAGTGGATCGGCTGGCAGTCCGTGAGGCAAGCTAGAGTCCTGGTAACAGCGCAGGTGGCGTAGAACAGAGGGCAGAACAGGCAGAGTCTGTGAAGCAAGCTGAAGTCCTGGTAACAGAGCGGGTGGCGTAGAACAGAGGGCAGAACAGGCAGAGTCTGTGAAGCAAGCTGAAGTCCTGGTAACAGAGCGGGTGGCGTAGTACAGAGGGCAGAACAAGCAGAGTCTGTGAAGCAAGCTGAAGTCCTCGTAACAGAGCAGGCGGCGTAGTAGAGAGGGCAGAACAAGCAGAGTCCGTGAAGCAGAAGGCGTGGCCAGTGAACAAGAGATTCAAGGAAAACAGAAGCACAAAGGACAGGAGGCAAAACAACTTCAATCAGAAGTGCCGACCGAAATTAGAGGCGTTCCTTGTTTACTTGGAAACACGTGACTGTATGTCACGTGAGCGGAGAGGCATGTTTCCTCTGCTGCCATGGCAACAAACCCGGAACGATGCGTAACGTCTCCAGGGCAGCCGCCAGTCTGTTGTGAACGGCATGTGTATGGAGCGTGCCTGCTGACTGGCAGCTCCTCAAATTCGGGAGCTGACTGGTGATTTATTCCGGTATGGCCTCCCACTGGATATTGAGTGCACAGCATGTCTCCTTTTCCTGACAGTACTCACAGGTGTGAGTCCAGGTCTCAGTTGGTAGCGGCTGACCGTTTGGCAGGAGACAATGGGTGTGGCCTCCCACTTTCAACTTATTTATCAGTGCTCTTGGGCTTTCCCTGCCCCTCGTGCTGATGTGGGGACAGCAGTGCGCCAACAGCATGGTTTAACCCAGTTTTTTGAACGTCCCGGCGTGCTGCTCTCCTCTGTGCATCCAGGTCCCAGCTCCCCTGTTGCATCAATCCTGTCTTCCACCATTGAGGCCTGCTTCTTTGTGATAATTGGGCTCCGTGTATGGGCCCCCACATCAGGCGCCGCCCTGGCCTGCACTCACCACCTTCCGCACTGTTCCGCTGGGCACCGCGTCGGGTTCCCACTGCACCCGCACTCACCAGGTCCCTGTTGTGTTAGACCCAGGTATGCCCTTCTCCTGTTTGTGTGACTCTATGCTGCTGGGCTGAGCCGGTCAACTCTGCTGCAGTCTTCTCTGCGGGAAGGCCTCTGGTAGTGCCTCCATCTTCCTTCCGCCTCCACTTGTGCCTGTCCCACTGGGGGGATCCGTTGCTTGGCGCTGCCTCGCTGGGTCCTCTTTTGCGCTTGTCTGCTGCCACATACCTTTTCCGTGCCTTAGGCTAATAGGTGATGGTATTCCTGAGACTGCCCGGCTCCTTACTTTCACCTGTAGTGTTGCTGTGGTGTTGCTGCGGGCACAGTATATTAATAGGTGCCTTGCCTCTGAGAGTTGTTACAATGCGTTGGTAGCCCCTCTCAAGAGCCGACGCTTGTGCCCAGGGCAATGGACCGTGTCCTCCTCTGTATCCCGCCATCTTCCTTACTCCCAACGGGTACTGCGGCTCCCTGCCATGGTGCGACAGCTGATACCCCCGGCGCCCATTGTAGGATGCTGCTCTGTGTCCCGTCAGGGCCGAGTTTCGTCATCTTCAGCTGCCTCGGTGGGCACCAGGGCTGTATTGGTGCTAGCCCGCGCCCTTCATTTCAAATTGCGCTTTCCTTCGTTGCCCCTGCGGGTTCGTTGCCCTCTTCTGTGGGCTCACTCAGCGGGCTGGGCACCCGTCCCAAGTTGGTGCTAGGCCAGGGCACAGGTGTCTATGACCTCTCTCCTTTGTCCGCGCCTGTTGTCCGCTGCCTTGGTGGGGGTCCACAAAGCCCTCGGTCTTCGTAGTCTTCGGTCGCTGCAGGGCACCTTTCTCCCCTTTGCTTTGCCCGCAGTTGGCTCCTGATACCGCTGGGAACTTACACGTCGCCGGAAGGATCCTTCACTCCTCCCTTCTCCTCCGGTGGTGTGTTCGCCGCATATGACACCTCTCCTGTGCCGCTCTTCCAAGTTCCTGGTCTCACCGGGCCCCACCGCCGAACTGGCCATTTGCTCCTGCCATTTTGTCTGCCTGTGCCGTGGGCTCTCTGGACCTCCTTCTGGTCTTCTACTTGACAGACTTTTGTCGGGCTACGTCCCCAGCTGTGGTCCTGTAGGTTTTTCGTCAGTTTTTACAGTATCTGTTGTTGGATCATGCCGGGGCTCCTGGAACCAGCTCCCTAGCTCATGGCCGCCAAGCCACGCCCTCCAGGAAGTCTTCCTTTATGATGAATAGACCCAAGTAGAGGGCTGATAAATTCTAACCAGAATTACCTTTTAAGCGGAGGGAATACCATCAAACCTTTCTAGGCATGAATCACCCAGATGGCAAGGAGCTGTAAGATTTGTAATGCAATATAATGTAAAGTGTTCTTATATAGTGCCTTTTTGCCATTTATGTTGCCCCATGGCTTGTGGCTCTGACGTAGAGAAGGAAGGGGCGTCATTAGTCTGATGGCAGAGGATGACATGAGGAACCTGTGGTGTTGATATGAACAGGTCTGAAGAGTACGTTGGTCCTGCGTGCTGTTTCTATGGGTTTGGCTGCGACACTTGGAGATATCTTACCCAAAGCAAAGAACCCAAAGTCTGATTGGTTGAAGTACTTTGGTTATGGTTACTCGCTTATGTGGAGAGGCGTAATAGGAATAAAGAGCAGAGCCTGGCCATAGCTCAATTAGTGTTGACTTATTAAAGGCTATGCCTTTGGTAGCCAGGTGTGGAGGATTTATGTGTGTAGGTGAATTTAGAGGGGATTTGGTTAGTTGGGGGAAAAAGGTGTGCATAGGCCCTACACGGAAAAACAACCTGTTGTCCAACCCTTCTCTTCTACCATTGACCTCTTGCAGACAGGTGTCATCTCTCTTCCTCAAATTGCCACTCTCTGTCTCTCTCTGTCTCTCTCTCTGTCTCTCCCTCTCTCTCATGCTCACTTTCTCTGTCTCTGTCTTTCGTCACTCTCTCTTTCGCTCTCTCTCTGTCTCTGTGCACCGAAGCTAGGTGAACTGCCGATAGAGAGATTCCTTCTTGGATTGCCCAGTACCAGAGCTGCATTGCCTCTCTGCACATTGGTAGTGACCCTGCACCTCCTCTTTTGTTGAGGTAGTGCATGGCCACTGTGTTGTCCGTCATTATCAGGGCGTTCTTTCCCCGTACAGAGGGCAGAAAAGCCTTCAGCGATAGTCTGATTGCCCTCAGCTCCAAACAGTTGATGTGTAGTTTGGACTCCGATGGAGACCAGCGTCTGCAGATTGTCAGATCGTTGGAGCGTGGACTCGCCACCCCGTGAGTGAAGCGTCCGTCACTACCGTTATCTCTGGCCATGGTTGCCAAAAAATGTTCTCCTTTCAGAATGTTCTCCTGGCAGGCCCACCACGTAATCTGAAGGAGGTCTGACATCTTGCCTGATAATTGGGACCACTGTGTTCTGAGAGCCCATTGAAGGGATCTCATTCTCAGGCGAGCCTCTGGCACCAGAGAAATTCAGGAACCAGAACCTCAGAAAGTCAAAGGCCGGGAGACGATGGCCACTCTGGAATTTGGTGACCTTCTGCAGAATGTCTTTAGCCCTCACCTTTGATGGCGAGGCTTTGCCCAGGGATGCATCCAGGACAGCTCCAATGAATGGGAGCTTTTGAGATGGTATCATGTGAGACTTCTTGAAGTTGAGGGAGAAGCCCAGACTCTGAAGGGAGTGACAGGTGGAGCTGAGATGTTCCAGGTCCTGTTCTGGGGAACTGGCCCTGATCAGCCTATCGTCCAGGTAGGGGTAGATGTGAACCCCCCCCCTCTCCTGAGACTCGCTGGCACCACCGCCATTAACTTGGTGAAAACCCTTGGGGTGGAGGTCAGCCCAAATGGCAGAACTCGAAACAAACTGATAATGAGAATCACCAACAGCGAACCACAGGCACATAAAAGTAAGTATCCTGAAGGTCCAATGATACCATCCAGTCCTTAAGCTGGAGGGACTGAAGGATCTGAGAAAGGGTAACCATCTTGAACCGGTCCTTCCTGAGGAACTCGTCTGAGGATGATGGGTCTCAATCCTCTGTCCTTTTTTGGATGGAATTAGAAAGTACGGGGGGTACCAACCCTTGTTCCTCTTCGCTACAGGTACTGGTTCTATAGCACCTATCTCCAGCAAGGTTATGATTTCCTGTATAAGGAGCGGATCTGGAACTTTGAAAGAGCTGTTCCCAGGTTGATGACTCTGTGGCTTTTTTAGAAAGGGAAGGTAGTAACCCTGGGCAACTGTTTCCAATGCCCATGCATCTGAAGTAATGCCCCACCATTGTTTCAGATACAATGAGAGTCTGCCTCCCACTGGGGTCTTGTGAACTAAGACCTCAGCGTGGTTTTGAGGCGGCTGTAGCAGTGGCTGATGGTAAAGCAGCCGTTGCCTGCCGGTTCTAGTACCTCTTCCCCGTCCTCCATGGGGAAATCTTTTCTGACCTCTTGGATTGGACAATCCTCTCCCCTTCCAAATGAGGAGTAAAAGCGAAAGGACCTACCCCTTGAAGGTGTCCCGTTGGGGCGGTTTTGTGTCTGTCTAATAGCAGCACCAAGGGACTTTGCTGCCGCTTTAGAGGTCTGCAATTTCTCTAGGTTCTTGTCAGCCTTGTTACCAAATAAATGTGTGCCATTAAAGGTCATGTTAAGCAATCTGGATTCCACATCTGGAGCAAAATCGGACTTTCTTAACCAGGCAAATCTGTACATAACAGTACTAGCCGCCATTGACCTGCTGATGCTGTCAACAGTGTCGAGACCTGTCTGGAGGGATTTGCACATTGCATCTTTCCCATCCTTGACTAGATTTAAAAATCTGTCTCTTTCCTCCCCTTTGGGGATATGATCAGCCGGTATTGCTACACATTCCCAAATAGTGTGAGTGAATCTGGCCAATGTGCACATAGCATTTGCTGACTTTAGGGCTATACTTCCTGCAGAGAAAACTTTCTTGGCCCAAACATTGAAACGCTTGTCATCTCTGTCTGGGGGATTAGTTGCCTATGCCTTCTGTTTAGAGGTTGATTTGACAGCTTGTATCACTAAACTTTCAGGAGTGGGATGCCTTGTCAAGTAACTGGGGTCACCGCTGGACGTCCTGTGTCATGCATTCCGCATGGCGACGATTGTGGGACATCTGGAAGCGCCATTAGCGGTTCCACCATGTCGGCGGCCGTCCGGACTCAACGGTCTGGTTTTTCATCCAAGATGGCCACCACGTCTAGTAATGCCGGTTCGTTCCTTCTCTCCTTGCGTTGCACCTTCGTTAGCTCCGTGAAGGTAACGCTCCCGTTTGTGTTCTCTCCCTCTCTGTTCATCTGCTTGCTTTCCCGTGCCATCGCTTTTGCTCTCTCTCTCCTTCGACGCATTCTGCATCCCTCTATCCCTTCTTGGCTCCCGCTCTCTGCATTCTCATTGTTCCTTTCCCTACCGCTCTCCCTCCTTTCATTCTGAGTTTTCCTCCCTTCTGGACTTACCTTTCAGGACACGTTTCCCCTCAGTGGCTCTGTGTCTTCCGCCCTTGGAACATCTCCGGGTACTCCACCGTGACAAGCTGTTATACCCGGTCTCAGCCTGCTACTACATGCAAGACTCCAGTCCAGCCTGTCCACAAGAGGTACCAACTAGCAGGGTTTTTTCCGCCAAGTGGCTTTTTCCCTGCTTCGGAACCGGCTCCCAGGAGTCCCCACTGTCTGGTTGTCTCATTAACCGACAGCGTGGCATCCCAGGGAGCTCGTCCCTTTTTGCACGATAAAAAGATCAGGAAGAAGACAAAGGCAAAGAGGCAAGAGCGACTAAGGAAGAGGACAGAGTGCCGAGACAGTTCTACTGAAGACTCAGGTGAGGAGGAAGGGAAGGGAATTACTTCAGAGCTTGACAGAGTGCAACGCCAAAGGAGTACAATGGCTTCCCTGGAGCAGTATCAGGAACTTGTTGCCGCCATCCAAGGACTCACTGTAAAAGTACAATCACTCCGTTCTGAAAACCAATCCCTGAGGCAACAGGTTGCAGCTCGAGATGAAGCCAGAGGAGATTTACCCCCGTATCCTTTCCCATTTGGGAAATATGATGGAAACCCGAAGACTCTAAATGAGTTTTTAGATGCCTGTAAATTGTACTTCACTTTCCGCCCCCGGGCTTATGAGACGGCCAAGGGTAAAGTCGGGTTTCTAGTCTCCAAATTAGTAGGAAATGCCCTTGCATGGGCAACCTCTTATCCTTCAATCTGACCCTTCAACCAATGATTACGATCAGTTCACTCAACGATTGAAAACGCGTTTTGAAAGACCTGAAGTCTTATACGCCTCCTATGAGGCCATCCTAGACATCAGACAAGGACCTCATGATGTTCAAACCTATGTGACGACTTTCATGCGCCTAGCGACCGATGCAGGGTGGCCGACTCAGCCCAACAGACTTTGTTTCGCCGTGCTCTACATGAGGATATTAAGGACGAGTTGGCCCGCATTGCTAGACCTCAGACGTTCCAGGAACTCGTATCTCTTGCCTTGCAGATTGAATTCAGGTTAGGTGAAAGGAGACAAGAACGAAGGGTTATTAGAACTAAGTCTGTGGAAATCATCCCTCTTTTCCCGGGAGGCATAGTGTCTTCTCTGCTGCTACAAATATCAACACATATCACATTCTGGCTCAGGTTCTTAACACAAAAGGCAGTTCAAGACGTGGATCAAGGCACACCTGTCCTTCCACGTTAAAGTCACTTCTCGACTTCCAAAACACAGTTCCCAAAACAGTTCACGTTGGTCCCCCTCCATTGGGCTCAGACCTTTTAAAGCAAAAATACAGTTCACCAAAAGTTCATGTCAGTCACCCTCCGTCGGGCTCAGACATGATATGATGTTATATGATTGGTTATTTGTAACGCGCTTAATACCCAGAGGTTTCTAAGCACGGACCCAGGGATCGAACCTGTGTTTCTCTGTGTCGTCTTGGTTCCAAGTTTGAGCATGTTGCCCCTGAGCTATTCTCTAAGACCTTTCAAAGCCAAAGGTTCACATCGGTTTCCGTCAATCGGGCTCAGACCTTTTACAGCAAAACAAAACACTTGGTGGGGTTCCCTTGCCCAAGCTTAATTCACCTTCTTTAGGTGTTCACTTCCCTAACTTATTACACCTTCGGTCTCCCTCAGTCGGGCTCGGACCGTTTCCTGATGTCAAAGACTTTCGAGTGTATGTGTTTTTTTTCTTACAGACCTCCGCAGGACCACTTCGACTTTCCAGATTTCAATTCACCCTCCTATGATATTTACCCTTGTGCTTCCTTATCTGGCTAGTTTACTATATTATGCACCAAAGTTCAACGTTCACCTTTCTCTTTCCCCTCGCCTCGGGGTCAATGTCAATTGCCTTGCTTTACAGTTCATTCACTTTATCGCTACAAACTTTTCACCTTTCACAGAGACTTTGAAGTGGGCTACTTCCTTTCTCCGGACCACTCCACTGTTCAATATTGCTGACTTTACAGCTATCGTTATTTCAAAGTTCACTCACAGATCTGTCTTTCTTCGCATCTCATCCACACACGTGCAGACTTCAATTGTGCGATATAATGTTCCCACTTCAATCTTTCTTCAGCACACACTGGTCTCAGGTCACTTGCCCACTCACTGGCTGTGTGCGTTTCTTTTTTTTCTTCCAGTTTGCGAATCAAGGTCAGTACCACAGGCTTGGCCTCGCCTCCCCAACTCGGTCGCTCACCCGGGAGGGTCACTGGCGTCCTGGAAACACAATGCAGCCTTCTTGTTTGGGATTCAGCCTTCTCCACGTGTCTTTCACTGCGTTTTGGAGGCAACAACCTCCTGCAGGGAACTCCTCGGTTTCTCTGTCTGCGGCTGTCCTCCCTCGGTCCGTTCCTCTGCTCCAGTAGGTTTGCCTTCGCCCCGGAGGTTCTGCTCTCACTCGTGTTCCACCTTGCTTAGACTGTGTCTCTATGTTCCGTCTTTTCTCCTTTTGAGGAGAGCTAATTGGTATCAGATGTATGCACCTAGAGTCAAGTGCCTGACTTTGCCTGACTTAATTAGCAGGACATGTCCAATGTGATGTGTATAAATTAGCATGTGTGCTCTCAGTCACCCTCTTCCTCGGTCCAGTGTTTGTGTGGAAAGGGGGGGAGGGTTGGGACATCAGAGAATCCCTTGAAATCAAAGGGATCATGGGTACGGGAAAGGGAGGAATACTGCGTCTCGCCATCGGCTGCCTCACCCCACTCCTCGAAGACCCCTCACCTAGTTGATCCTCCCGCATTGGTCCACCCCTAGAGTCTGGATCCAAAGGCGATGGCCATGCCCTGGTCACCTGAGAGAGATCCCCGGGGACTAGCAGGTGAGGACAACCTTTGGTTTCTCACAGATGGCATAGCACGGTGTATTGGGACTGTCCCCGAAGCTCCTTTTACAACCAGGATTAATACTGAGCGTTCCCTAGAATCTTCCAAATCTTTACATAGGACACACAATTACCCTTTTAGCGATTCCGGTATGCACATCTGTTTGCTATGAAAAAAGGGAGGTTGCAGTGAAGCCAGTGAATTGTGCAAGGGATTCCTTTCGAACAAGTCAGCTGAATCCATTCAGACTATGTACACTGTTGAGGTTCTGGAAAATGTCTGTTCACTTCTCTTCAATAAATGACAGTAAGGAATATTAGATCCAGGGCAGATTTTGTGGTTGCCATTCCTGACCCTACATCTGATATTCTACACACAGATTGGTTCACCTCTCAGGTTGACTGTAATCCTCTGTTGTCAGCTAGGCTGGCTTCCTCATTTCCTCAGTTGCAGACTCCCCTACTGCACAACAGATCCATAGCTGTCTATGCTGAGGCCACCAGTTATGCATATGCTTCAACTGGGGAACCTAGCAGGACTGCTGCTCTTGCAGTCACTGGGTGCTAACTAGATTTTTTTTACTAGGTTTATATGCCTCATGATGGCCACAGCTATGAAGAACTATTTTAAGGACCTCATCATAGAGTAATGTAGATTGGGTGCTGCCATGCATTAGGAACTTGTGCACTGATCTTGTGTTAAGCCTCCAGTCTGCAGCAGGGGACATTCATACGCAGGAGCTGCTAGTTTGGTTTAGTGTCATCTGTTAGTTCATGTGCCTAATCATTAATGCCATCAACAATTTCATTTTGCTTGGTTGAGGACTTCAAATTTAAAATCTAATGTACTATATAGGAAGAAATCCTAGATTTATCATTTAATCGGGTGGAGTTGTTTAACTCCTCAACAAATGTGGAGCTCACAAAAAAGAAAACCCTATGCAGATGGTGAAATATCTTATTTTGCTAAACAAAGCAAACTCAGAATTCCTTTCCTTCTGCTGCACATGAGACTGCTCGAATTGCCCCTTTCCGGTAGTTTTTGTGTCTTCCCCAACAGAAAGTATAACCCGTAGGCTAAGACCCTTAACTCTGAGAGGAATAACACACTTGAGTATATCCGCTTCCACAAATGGGACAGAAAGTCCAAAAAATGACTCCTTTATTTTTGAACATATTACCTCAGTGAGGGTTGATTTCTAAAAGCCTGTAATACAGTCTTGATGTTCTACTGGGTTTGCTCTTTAATGCAGCGAGCATACTACTTTTTCATCCCAACCAATCGACCTATTAAATGTCTCCTTTATCAAACTGGTTCAATTGCTCTGTTCTCTGAGCTACGGAATCTTCTGGAGATGAAGGCCATTGAGGCAGCCCCAAATCAGAAAATAGCAGGGGATTCTTCACCAGTCTGTTTGCAGTACCAAAATGACACAGGCATGCCTTCATACCCTCCTGTTCCTGTGTTTCCTCAGTACCTTGCTACCTCAGATAAAGTTCAAAATGACATAACATCTTCTAGATGTGCTACCCCGTTTGACAGGAGAATTGGATCTGAAGGATGCTTACCTAAATGTGTTAATTTGGTCTCCTCATTCCTAATTTTGTGTGATTATTGCCTATGTGATTCTCACTTTCAATACACAGTGCTCCTCTTTGGCCTCATCGAAGCTTCTCAAGTCGTTACCAAGCTTAAGGTAAATGTGACTTCCCAACTCAAAGGATAAATATGCAGCCAACGGGGTGCAAATTTACCCTCATATTGATGTCTGTCTACTTTATGCTTCATCGACACAAAATTGCCGGGATTCTTTGCAGACTCTTCTGGTCTCCTTTTCTTTTGGGTCTGTCTACAAACAAGAAGTTGTCTTACATGCAATCTTCTTAGGGATTCCCATATGTAGGCTTCATGTTGAATACCGAGAGGTTATTTCTCCCGCACCCCAGAAAGTGTTCAAGATTTTCGAGCTGTAGCTAATATTTTTCTGATAATGGTAGCCACCATGGTCTGGTGGTGTTAAAAGCTGCCGGCCTCATGTATTTTGGCAGGCTCTAGCCAAGCTTTTATTGTGCACAACCCAAATTGACTTGACATCAGTCTCGAATGAGCAAATACCTCAATGTGCTCAGTATGACATACTATAATGGAATCAAGCGGGCAACCTGTTAAGGGTGTTGTCGTTTAAGGAGGTTATTCTTTATGCTGCAGTGACCACATATCTACTCTAGGAGTCTCTCCATCAATGACCTATGGTCTTATCAGGATTTCAAGCAGCACATACACTTTTGTTAATAACTCTTTAACACTTTCATAAAAACATCTGAAACCTTTCCATAGTAAACTTTCAGGACAGCAGCTCCTGCATGAAACATTTTAGAATTTTTCATTTACGGCTTCATATTTTAAATAAGATTGTTGTTTGGTTCATGTTTTGCACAGCTTTTAACATTGGGTTTTCTTAAAGAGAAAATAATATTTATTTTGACCAAATTTTAAAATACGCTGCTTTGATTTTCCAAATTTTTGGCATGCAGTTAGATCATAGCATGAATTGATTAAATGAAAATAAATTGAAAAATCGAGTTGCCCAATTTGTAGATATTCACTTTTAAGATTTATCTTTATATCACACATGTGAAGATTGAATGTTCATCTTTTATACGAGCTGTACACATACTTGTTGAAGATGCACATTTCGTGACATGTATGCCAGTATAGGTGTGATAACTCACATCAATGTCAGGACTGACCTTGGTGTCAATTTTCATATGTAGATGAGACTGTGAGGATGCAGAAGTAAGGCTCGGACACAGTGGTGGCATTTGTGTGGGTGGAAACCTTTATTATTCAAGAATAGGTTGGAAACCTACCTCTCAATCGCTAAAACTAGGAGGGGTTGGCCTGCCTCAAAGAAAACTAAGGAAATTGTAAGAATGTCCAAAACATTTAAGCCCGTCACTGCCGTGTCTCAAACAGCCTGCCTCTGTCCCTAACACTAATAACTTAAACTAACTGCAAGGATGATCTCTTTCCAAAGTAAAGTATTCTTTGTAGATCCAACCAACAGAAAAGTTCCCATTCGAATGGATTGTGTCTTCCCACGTATTTGTTATCTTTGATAAATCCATTTCCAGCTTGCTACGTCGGAAACTTTTTTTCAGTAGATGCTGCTGCGCGTCGATGTCCATCGGAGGCCTTGGTGTCGACGTCATCACAGGCATAAATAGCTGTGTGCAGCGTCCGTTGCTCAGTTCTGTTTTTCCGCGCTTCATGAACCTCGGGAACGTACGCTCAGTTCTTCAGTGAACCAAAATCTTCCAATTTTTCGTGAAGAAAAGACATCAAATTCTTACATCCACAATCGCATTTTCGTCTGCTCCTTCGATGCCCCGATCCGGGTTTAAAAAATGCTGGGATTGTGGGACAAAGATGTCCCTGACTGATCCCCACAGGATCTGTCTATGGTGCCTCGGGCGGAGCACCCGTGTTCTGAGTGTGAAGAATGCCTATCGATGATGGCGAAAGCCTTGAGGGAGCGCAGAGGGAAGCTGTAGAGAGGTAGGACCGTAAAATCTATTACCCCTTCAAAATTGATCTGACGAGTCGAAACCATCATCTCCTCATCGAAAAAGAAAGCTCTCCCGTTCGAGATCTCGAAGTGGATCTCACCACTCATCTGCGTCGAGACTCAATAAGAAGAGGCGCAATAGATCGCCCTCATCTTCGTCCTCCAGTTCCCCAGAAAAAGTTACATGCCCCACCAAGTACAGCTCAGCGGGAGGAGGTTTGTTTAAAAATGTTAGGGGTCTATGAGAAGATGGCCTTGCCCTCCTCGGAGATGCCTCGAGGCGATACCCCGGGTAGAAAACCCGATAAACATAAAAGCCGTGAGTCGCTGACCTCAGCAAAACATACTTCTCGAGAGCTTCATGAACCCTTGAGCAGAGAAAAAGCCTCTTTGACGCATAAGAAGTCGACATTACCCTCGAAGTGGACAACTGCGTCATCGACGCTATCGGCGACTTCGTCGAAGGAAAAGTTACTGAAGCCTCGTGCGCCCACTCCTTTGACGCCGCCACACCTGAACCGTCGAAGTCTCCTTCGAGAGCATCGAGACCACTGTCAGCCCCATCGGCGACATCAAAGCAAACCTCGAATCTCTCGACGACATTGATGCCAATCTCGAGTATATCGATGCCTTTTACAATTCCATCGAGACCTATGACGTCTACTTCGACAATTTCAAGTATTTCTCAGCTGGTAATTACTAATATCGCCCCTTCATCACATGAAAAAGGCTATACACCTCTCCCACATTCTGATTATTTCAGAACTTTATCTTCCATATATGAAGAAGGGGAAGTCTCAGATTCAGAAAGGCCTTTTGGTTTAGAATCTGTAAGACCTCCTGTACCAGAGGTATTCATACCAGAGGAGGTCAGACTAAAGGATCTGCAAGAATCCTTACAGGAGGCAGGTGGTATTGATACCTCCTCAGAGGTAGACTTCAGTAAACCGGAACTTGATGACCATGCAGAAGGAAACTATGGATCACTTATGAACAGGGTAATGGAGCACATGGGTGGTCTAGGCCCACACCCACCTACGACCAAGATGACCTAATAGACATTCTAGATAAGGGACATCAAGAAGACCCTATAGTTCCCTTCGACAAATCCTTACAGAAAAAAGTGTCCACAAATTGGGAGACTCCAGAGGTGACTCCTGCAGTCACTGAAAAGCTCTCTTGCAAAATATAGGGCGTCGGCTGCAGGCCCTCCTTATTTATCCAAACACCCGACTACAGATAGTTTAGTAGTCCAAGATGCAACTTCATCAGGCAGACAGTCAGCATACCCCACAATCTTGCAGATCGTGACGACAAAAAATCTGACGCCATGGCCAAGAAGGTCTTCTCGGCATGCAGCATGGCACTTAAGTCTGCTAACGCCACATGCATGCTGTCAAGATTCACCCACTCCCTTTGGTAGTGTGCTTCGATGGTGGCTGACCGTCTCCCAGAAGGTGAGGAGAGAGACGGGAGGGATACGATGTGTGAGTCCCTCCAGACCGGTCTCGACTCTGTTGACAGCATCAGCAGAGCCAGGACAGCTAATACCACAATCCGCAGATTTGCATGGTTGCGTAAATCTGGATTTGCTCCTGATGTGCAATCCAGCCTTCTGAATATGCCCTTTGAATCTGTTTGGTAAGAAAGCTGATGACAGTTTGGAGAAGTTGCAAACTTCCAAAGCAGCTGTCAAATCCCTTGGAGCTGCAATTAGACACACTACAAACCGCGCCACAGGTACACCCTGGAGGGGTAGGTCCTTTCGCTATTATTCCGCATTTCGAAAAGGTGGAGGACAGCCAGCTCAAAGGGACCAGAGACGATTCAGCCGCGGTGGACGCGCAAAGGTACCAAGTCCGCATCCGCAGGTGCTGCCTTACCCTCAGCATCTGCTTCAGCCGCCCCAAAACCCCTTTAAGGTCTTACTACATAAGACACCAGTAGGAGGCAGGCTAACTCAACATCTGACAGAATGGCAGGCTATTACATCAGATGCTTGGGCATTGGAGACAGTTGCCCAAGGTTACTGCCTGCCTTTCCTACACACACCTCAGAGTCATCCACCAGGGAACAACTCTTTGATGTTTCCGGACCCGCTCCTTATGAAGGAGATCTTGGACCTGCTAGAGAAAGGTGCTATAGAACCGTTACCTGTAGCGTAGAGGAGTAAGGGTTGGTAGTCTCCATATTTTCTAATTCTGAAAAAGGACAGAGGAATGAGACCCATCTTGGACTTGCGGGAATTGAACAAATTCCTTAGGAAAGACAAATTCAAGATGCTTACACTTTCTCAAATCCTCTAGACCCTCCATCTTCAGGATTGGTTGGTATCTCTGGACCTTCAGGATACTTACTTTCATGTGCCAATCCATCTCAAGCACATATAGTACCTGAGGGTCGCCATTGGCAGCTCTTACTATCAGTTTTTGGTTCTGCCATTTGGGCTGACTTCCGCCCGAGCGTTTTCACCAAGCTAATGGCGGTTGTGGAAGCAAGTCTCAGGTGAGGGGGGATTCATATCTACCCCCACCTGGACGACTGGTTGATCAGAGCGGTGTACCCGGAACAAGCTCGAGATCATCTGGATTATGTTTGCCACTTCCTCCACAAGCTGGGCTTCTCCCTCAACTTCAAGAAGTCCCATATGATACCATCACAGAAACTCCCAATTTATTGCAGCAGTCCTGGACACATCCCTGGGAAAAGTCTCAACACCACAGGTGAGGGCTAAAGACATTCTACAGATGGTGACCACATTTCAGAATCCCCAACATCTTCTGGCCTTCGATTATTTGAGGTTGCTCGGCCTCATGGCATCCTGCATTTTCCTAGTGCCATAGTCTCGCCTGAGAATGAGATCTCTCCAGTGGGCTCTCAGGACCCAGTGGTAACAATTCTCAGGAAGGATATCAGATCTCCTACATATTCCGAAGAGAGTCATACTGGACCTTCAGTGGGCCTGTCGGGAAAACATCTTGAAAGGAGAACCTTTTTGGTAACCCTGGCCGGAGATAACAGTAGTGATGGACGCTTCACTCAGGGGGTGGGGAGCCCATGCCAACGATTTAACCATCAGCGATCGTTGGTCTCCATCGGATTTCAAACTACCCATCAATCTATTGAAGCTGAGAGCAATCAGGCTAGCACTGATTGCTTTCCTGCCATCGGTACAGGGACAAGTTGTTCTGATAATGACGGACAACACAGTAGCCATGCACTACCTCAACAAAAGAGGAGGTGTAGGGTCACTGCCACTGTGCAGAGAGGCAATACAGCTCTGGTTCTTGGCAATACAAGAAGGAATCTTTCTGTCGGCAGTTCACCTAGCTGGAGAGAAGAACACAATGGCGGACGCTCTGAGCAGTCAGAGCACAGTCTCCCACGACTGGGAACTAGCCCAGGAAGTCCTTTAAGAGATCTTTGCCCTTTGGGGAACCCCTCAAGTGGATCTGTTCGCAACGAGTCTGAACAGGAAATGCAAACTGTACTGCTCCAGAGCATTTCGCCCGAGGAGAGCTCTAGGAGATGCATTTGTGGTGGACTGGGAGTTTCCGCTTCTATACACGTTTCCTCCAGTCCCTGTAATTCCTCATGTAATAAGGAGGTTGAGAAGATTCAGAAAAAACATGATCCTAATTGCCCCGGACTGGGCCAGGAGAACATGGTACCCGGATCTTCTAGACATGTTGTCAGAACTCTGTAGGATTCCTGGTAGGAGTTCTGTTCCAGCAGTTGAACCCGTCGTGTAGCCGACAAGTTCTTTCTGCCAATGCACCCCTCAGGGATGTAAAACAATCTCCTGAGGAGTTAATTGACCCAAAGATGGATGGCCGTCACAGGATACCGCTGACCTGTAAAGGAAGGCCAAGATTAGTACCAACGTAAGCACATGAATAGCTAACCACAGGAATCACAGGATAAATACCTTGATTAGTAAGCAAGACTCCAATACAAGGTCAATGTTCGTGAGCTGAGTATAGACGTATCCTATGAAACGGATAATGGTAGATGGATTGAGTAAACCAAGAAAACAGTAGTATGTCACAATGAGAGAAAAACAAACACAGTTCTTACCATAGGACAAAGGAAGGGAAAGCAGGATGAAATGAAACAGAGATTAAATGTTGGAGGGAATGACCTATCCAATGAGGGTACTGATGATTTGATGAAATGTACCCAGTAGAAAGGTCTGAGTTCCCTTGAAGCAATGATCCTCCTGACACCCGCCAGAACGAGGACGCCTAGAAATGTTCCCAGGATGAGTCCCAGTCAGGCGAAGCAATGATCCACCTGACACCCGCCGGCACGAGGGCTCCTAGTATTGTTCCCAGGAAGAATCCAAGTTCCAGTATCCACCTGGCACCTGCCGGCACGCGGACGCCTAACAGTTCCTGAAGTAGGTCCGGACACCAGCAGAGTTAGAGACAGCAGGTAAGTTTGTGGGGATGAAATGTGCGTGGTGCACGTAGAGTGGTTCAGGAGAGCAGCGGAAAGTGAACAAGCAGGTAGATATGTATGACCGAAGCAATAGTTAAATGCTCGATGAGTGGAATGGTTGGGAATTCCGGGTCGGTTACCTTGCGGACAGCAGAAGTACAATTCAGCAGGAGGAGCAGGTCATATTCGGTCCGAAGTCAGCAACTGGTTTTCTGAACAACAGGTAATGGCAAGGCAAGAGAGTTCCGTGGGACGTAGCTGGGTCAATATTCAAGAGAGTAGTTCAAAAACAAGGTAGCAATGGGCTGTAGAACACAAATTCAGAAGCAGGGAACAAACGAAAAGGTGGAGCATAAATAGGAGACAAAATCACGTGATACAGTGGACAAGGCTTAACATGTGAATACACGTGACTGCAGGAACGCGGAAGGAGCGCGTCTCCAAGGTAACGTCCAACGCCGTTTATGTGCTACACGGTGGCTTTTCTTAAGGGCAAAAGTTTTTGGTGTAGCACAAGATGTTTGCAAAACAGATCGGAAACCATGGGTAGGAGACTTAATCCGGAACCGAATCATATTCTTGCGTGGCTTTTGGGGAGGGGACCGATGACCGACTGTTTCCTGACACATGTCCATCTGTCCTCCGATTCGTCTTCCACAAAGCAAGGATCTTCTCTCGCGAGAGGAGGGTCAGGTTCTCCATCCGGATATCAGAACTCTCAGCCTTCATGCATGGTTTCTGAAAGGCTGAGGTACAAAGATTGGGACCTCCCGGATGACGTAATGGAGGTGTTGCTTTTGGCCAGAAGGCCATCAACCAAATCACTATACTGCTGCCGTTGGAACAAATTCTGCAGCTGGTGTAGAGATACGAATATTGATCCTTTTTTATGCAATACACTGATGGTGTTATCTTTCCTGCTACACTTAGCAAATCTAGGGCTACCAGTAGGCACAATCAATGGTTACCTAGCCTTGCTATCAATTTTCAAACGCACGGCTGAAAGAACCATCATATGTTAAGATGCCTTTAGTCATTCAATTTTCCAAGTTCCCCTGTGGGACTTGTTCTAAAATGTCTAATGTGTACTCCCTTTGAACCCCTTCATTCATGCCCATTAAGATTTCTTACTCTCAAAACTGTCTTTCTAGTGTCTATAACTTCTGCCAGAAGAGTGATCGAGCTACAAGCTTTATCTTGCAAACCTCCACACACTATCTTTCAATTAAGCCTAATTTCCTCCCAAAGGTCGTTTCGAAGTTTTATATCACTCAAAAAATAACGCTACCTTCCTTTTACCCTCATCCACATCCGGGGAAAGACGAAGAAAGTGTGCACAGACTTGACCCAAAGCGTTCTTTGAGTTTCTATGTTAGCCGACTGGCAAAGTTAGGACAAACAGACCAATTGTTTGTGGGATACACAGAGGTCATAAACTGAGCCTAGCCATCACCAAACAAACCATCTCAAGGTAGATTATCCTAACAATTCTGGAAGGCTTAAATTGGCGGGTAAAGACCCTCCTCAACATCTAAGAGCTCATTCAACCAGGGGTATCGCAGCTTTGTCAGCTCTCGAAATGGGAGTTCAATAAAAGACATTTGTGCAGCTGCCACATGGTCGTCTGCACACACCTTTACAAAATTCTATAGTTTGGATTCCTCCACTAGCCAAGAAACAAAATTCGGTAAAGCTGTATTGCACTCTGTGCACACTTAAAGCAGTCTAATTTTACTCCGTCCTCCTATACATTACTGCTTTGGGAGCCTATCAAAGACAAGGAATACTTGGGAGGACACAATCCATTCGAAGAACAAGTTACTTACCATGGTAACGTTCTTCCGACTGGATTTTCCTCCCACGTATTCCTTATCACCCCTCCCATCCTTCCCCGCAGTAAAACTTCCCTTGTAGTTGTAGTCTGCGCTCCCTCAAGGTTAGTAAGCATCACATCCTGGACAAGCCTAATACTTCAAAACGGAACTGAGCAACGGATGCTCCGCGCAGCTATTTATGCCTGTGATGATGTCGACGTCGATATGGAGGGCTCCGATGGACATCGACTCGAGGGACATCTACGCGCAGCACCCGCTACTAAAAATAAGTTTCAGAGGCAGCAAGCTGGAAATTGCTATATCAAAGATAAGGAATTTGTGGGAGAAACATATTCGAAAGAACGTTACCATGGGTAAGTAACTTGTTTGTCTCTTGGGTAATCAAAACTGGTGAAAATAAAGAAATGTTCACAAATATAGGACTCCAACGCTAGGGTTGCAAGCCTTTCCCCTAGATTATTTCTTGTACTACTTTCTTTCCTTCTGGGCCTCTCTGGCTTGTATTTTCTTAAGCAAATGTCAATAGATAGTTTACAAGACCATGTTTCTTGATTCCACACTGCTTTATCCCAACAACTTGGTACATTTCGTTTGCCAAGCGTAGGATTCGCTTTTGATGAAATAAATAAATATTCAGAAATGTAGACTCACTCCCAGGCTAGAGTAGTGATCATTTCCCCTAGCTTTCTTCTCCTTCTACTTTCTATCCTTTTGGGCCTCTCAGGCCTGTATTGTCTTAGGTAAATGTCAATGGGTAGTTTACAAGAACAAAGAAAAGAGCAGGGAAAGCACACCCTATCATATGTATGTTCTATACAAAGTACTTCAAATATTCCTTATTTTTCTGATCCACTGATCCTTATACTAATCAGTTTTTTCTGGGTGCCGGGGAGAAAAAGACAGTCAGTCTTTTCTCATGGACTGTCTCTCTTTAGGTCCAGGTACCAGGCTTGCAATATTCTGAATGGCTTTGTTTCGGTTTGTCATATGAGTGCTGGTCCCAGACTCGCAATATTCATTCCCAGGTTCCCAGACCCTCTTATTCCAGCTTCCGACTTCACCCCCCCTTGCTTCCCCAATCCTCCAGCACCTCTCGGGTAAGCAGCATACCAGTTTGCTTCTTCCTTGGAGGTACCAGCGTCTCTCGAGGCTCTGGTTGCGTTTGGTGCTCTGGCGTGGTGTGAAGCAGCTCGGCAGACATCTGCTTCTCCTGACGGTGCATTGTCTCGCTTGGATGCTTTCCGGTGCCCGGATCCGGTGCCCGAGGTTTTATTCGTCAGCAGCCCGAGCAGTCCTTCATTCCTGGACTATGCTCGGGTTCTTCTCCGCTCATGGCTTCCCCTCTGCTGGCTCTCGTCTGTTCGGCCGGTACCAGGCTTGCTGGATTCCTCCTTGGAGGACAGCTCTTCCTCTCTGTCTCAGCTAAGCTCTGTTTAAACTCCTTTGCTGGATAATGGAATTGATTTGGGCCAATCACATACTGTGAGAAGCTAGAGTTTCCACTCTGCTTCTATAGAGTGATTATTTGACTCCTGGTCATCTTCTTCTTCTCAGTACTCCAAATAGAGCCATATGCTGCATACTTGGTATTCTCTGATGTTTTAGATTTGTGAGGCATAATAAATCTCCCAATACTTGAAATAGAGTTACGTATGTGTCATAGATGTACATTTCATACATGCACACTAATACACATATAAAAACTCACATCAAAGTCAGGACATACTTTGAGGTCACTTTTTAGGACATGTATATTGCTTACAAGAACGACTGTACAACTCTTATACACTTCCTTTTCGTGTAAAAACTCATATTACAGTCAAACTTAACATTAATGTGAGTTTTCATACGTATAGGAGGCATATAGGACATGCACATTTTGATGCCATAATCTTGCACGTGGATTGTGATTAGGAGGGCTGGGCATGTTGCTTAAGTTGGTGCTCATGTTTTCAGCAAGATAAACCCTTCTTTGAAACCTTTGACACTTTCGGAGGAAGGGCTGATAGCTTGTGACTAAGACCTTTGGTATTCCAAGAAGAAGAGCAGAGCAGGGGTGGGACGTATGTCTGTCGCAGAAGATATGCATTAGTTATGGAACCACACAAACAATTTCCCCGAACTGTGTGATAACTGTTAAGCTACAGGAATGAGTTTGCAAGAAATCCTTTGCACGATCGAAGACACGTGAGATAGTGCGTGCAACCAGCAGCCAATGACTATGCAGATTTTTGTCTTGAATACGTGCCAGCTATTGAATGCAATGTTAACCAAAATGTATATAAGTTGTATGAACTTTATATGCTTATCTCACTCCTGTGCAGTCCTTCTGAATGTGCAGGAAGTCATACCCTTTCGCAAATGCTTAAATTGAATAAATGGATGACTTGACTTATTTGGTCTGAGTCTTATTTGTGGGGTCCCTTATACCAGGTTGGGGTGAGCAAAAGGTGTATCCTCACACATGCCAGACACACACCAAACATAATCCTTGCACCACACACTCGCATGACACACACACTTAGGACATACTTATGCCACATACACTTACGCCACAGGCTCCTATGATGCATGCTCTTACTAAACACATACTTACGACACACACACTTACGACACATGCTGTTACACCACACTCTTAAGACACCTGCTCTCAGGACAACCATTTACAGCACAAATGCTTATGACGCACTCTTCCTCACCACACACTTATGGCACACGCTTTTATGACACACACACATGTGACACACATACTTACGCCATGTGCTCTTAAGCCACATGCTCCTATGACACAAGCTGTTATGACACACCCACTTACGACACAAACGTACTTACGATATACACACGTACGACACATACTAATGACACGTACACTTATGATACTCACGCTTATGACACTCTTGTGACTGGCTGTTACACCACACCATCTTACGACACACGCTCACACATGTACGATACACACACTTATGCCACATGCTCTTAGTTGCACACGCTTACGGCGCATGCTCTTACAACACACATTCATAATCAATGTACATTTTCTATACAAACTGTTTGCGTACATGTAGGAGATGTACATTTTGTACATGCACACTAATATACATATGAAAACTTACATCGAGTCAGGACTTACTTTGAAGTCATTTTTCATGTGTAAATGAAATGTAAACGAGATGTAAATTGAATACATGTATGAACTGTTGTACACCTCTGAAATGTATATAAACGCACATAAAGTGAAGCCTTATTTATATGTGAGTTTTCATATGCATAAGAGGTGTATCGGACATTTGCATTTCTTGACCTAATACAGCATCACTTGTTATATGCCGTGAACTCAAATGCCAGACATGCATACAACACTAATACGCCTTACACAACACACTCTTATGACACAGATACATACACCACATGCTCTTACGCCGCATGCTATTTCCACACACTTATGACACATGCTGTGAGAAACCTGAAGGTGCCTCACCCGCTAGTCCCTGGGGATCTGTCATCCAGGTGGCCAGGACACAGCCATCGCTTTTGGATCCAGTTCTTGTGGGTGGACCAGTGCTGGAGGATCACCTGGATGAGGGGTCTTCGAGGAGTGCAAGTGGGAGACCAGACGTGAGACTTAGTATCCCCTTCCCTGTAACACCATTTTCCCATCCTACCAGGTAAGATACCTAGGAACTCAGCCCCCCTCCCTTTCCCGACACAAACACTTTCTCACAGAGAGTTCACCATGAACGACAACAGACTAACACCAGAGCCTGACATGTCCCAATACAAGGTCAGGCAATTACTGATTATTACGCACACACCTGACTTCCATAACACTTCCCCACAACGGCGAGACCAGAGAAGGTTGCAAGGAAGGAAGTGATCTTGACCTTTAAAGACTGTTATTTTGGCGAACCTTGGAAAGTAAGAAGCCTAAAACCGGGAACCAAAGCTGAACAAACCTACACTGTGCATCGAAGGTGCTTTCCCGTGTCGATGACAAAGGCAGGGAGGAGCGGTTGCCGGCATGCTGCTGTCCTTGGCTCCTACAACCAAGCAGTGCCAGTAAAGATAGCACAGCCGGTGAGTCGGAGAGACTGATACCAATCCAGCTTGTGTTTGAACCAAGGATGCAAGCGGCAACATTGTATGAAGAAATCCAAAGAGGACAGTGTGTGAAACGCATGTGATGAGCGGCACACATATAATTGAAAACCAAAGCAGTTAATGAACTTTGGGAGGCCAAGTAAGATACTGTATACAAAGTGGTCCGGTGCCACGTGGAGGCTCATTCAAAGGTCTCTGTTAGGTATCCAACTGAATGGCAATTGAATTGTAAAACAGACGTTTGTATCAAAGTGGTCCTGCAATGGGTCAAGCTAAATACTGTGCACGTTTGAAAGTGTTGATAAACCAAGGTGAACTACAATTGGTCCGGGCCCGGCTGAGGGAGACTAATTGAAAAAAGGGAAGGATCTGAGCCTGGCTGAGTTGGATCCGGGGTGACCCGCAAGTCACCCAAGAAAACAAATATTATCTGAACTGTATTAAAAGTGGCGTCTGAGCCCTGCTGAAGGGGATCCAGGGTGAAGCACCTGTGTTGAATAAATGTAAGAAGAAAAGATCTGTGCATCTTGCTTTTTGTACATCTGTATCAAGATACTTTAGTCAGAAAAGAGACTGGGACACAGAAGGCTCTGATGCTGGAAACAGAACTGTATGTACCCTTGTGTCAAGGAAACCAGAGTGTGTGCTTTGCTTGAGTGAACCGCCTTGCCCCGTGCTGAAAATGTGGGGAGGGAGGCCAACGACCCGAACATCCTGACATATCATTTTGTGGACGCTTGTTTCTTTTTCATGAACATTCCCCACATTATTTGTAATTTAGTGGTAAGGATTGGCAATATTTTCTTTTATTATAGACCCTTTTATTTTGACAAGACTCCACTAGGATTGCATTATTATTATTTGATGGTCGTAACTTGCTCCCGTCTATAGATTTAGGTTTAGATATGTGTTTATCACACCCTTGTGAATGTTACATACACTCTCTTCAACTGTGGACTTGTTGATATTGATATTGATATTGATATTGATATTGATATTTTATTTATATCGTGCTCGTACACAAGTGTTTTTTAAGAGCGCGACCAGACAAGGGCGGGGAAACAAGAGAGAACAAAACAACAATCTTACTACGCCCTGTGACATTGAGAACACGCAAGTGCATGTGAGAGGGAGAGGGGAAAAGTGCATGGGAGGTGGGGAGAAGTGGAAAGTGTGGAGCAAAGGAGAAAACAGATCAATGATAGATAAATAAATAAATAAATAAATAAATAAATACTAACAGTGGTAGTGCAACCAGCAAGCGGCAAGTGCTGGGTTTAAGGCAGCACACAGGGTATGTCTGATAAGTGCAGGAAGAAAGGGGGGGACTGTATGGGTACGGATACAGACTCCAGTACAAGGGGTGTCCCGGAGGCAGTGCGGGTGGGTGACAGGGTGAGCAGGTACCTCGGCCTGGAAGACAGAGTGTAGGCCAGGAGCACGGTGCAGAGAGAGAACAGATCAGCAGGGGAGAGAGGGGCGAAGGCAGAAGCAAAGAGGAAGGTCTTTAGGTGCTTCCGGAACCAGAGATGGTTCTCCTCAAGTTTCAGAGTGGCAGGGAGGCTTAACCAGACGGAAGCCCCAGCCGAAGACAGAGATCTACCCCCAGCTTGTTTCTTTGAAAAACGACTGACCCTGAGGGAGTTAGAGGTAGAGTAGCAAAGAGCTCGATAGGGGAGGTATTTGCTGACTAATAGCTGAAGGTGTTTTGGCCCCAGGTCCAAGAAAGCCTTATGGACAATGCAGAGGGTTTTGAATTTAATCCTCGCATACACTGGGAGCCAATGGAGAGATTTCAGAGCTTCCGAGATACGATCCCAGGGCTTGAGGCCAAGGACAAGTCTCGCAGTCCTGTTCTGGATTAGTTGCAGAGGGCAGATAGTAGAGGCAGGTAGATTTAGAAAGAGGCTATTACAATAGTCCAACCTAGAGAGAACCGGAGCTTGAGAGACAGTGAGCTTATGGGGGAAGGAGAGGAAAGGCAGAGTACCTCTGAGGAGGTGCAGTAAGGAGTTTGACTTTTTAGAGACATCAGAGTGTGGAGTCAAAGATGACCCTGAGGTTCTTAGCCTCGCAGGTGGGGGTAGGAGGAGGGCCAAGGGAGGCTGGCCAGAGAGTGAGGGAAAAGGATTGTGAAGGTGTGCCGATGAGGAGGATCTCCATCTTGCTGGCATTCAGACAAAGATCGTTGGCGGCACACCAATTTTGAATGGCAGTTAGGCAATCAGTGATGAGAGAAGGAGAGGAGGTGGCCGAGGGCAGCATGAAAATATGTTGAGTGTCGTCAGCATAGCACTGGAAATTGGAGCAGAAAATGGCAATGCAGTGGGCAAGATTTGACAGGTTATGGTTAAAAGGTCAGGGCTAGAGGTTAGACCCCTGGGGAACACCACAGGTGGAGAGGGAGATAGATGATAGGAAGGACCCAAGTTGGACCTGGGAGGGTCGATCAGAGAGGAAATAGGTCAGCCAGGCCAGAGCCTGATCTATGATACCCAGGTTATACACTGTTGTGTCTGTCTTACTGTTGATGCCATGCCTTCCTTACAATGCACTCACAACACGCTCTTATGGCACACACTTGCGACATACTCTTATAACACACACATGCACTCACGACACACACTACAAACCACACTCTTACACCACACACTCTTATGATACATACTCTTATGACACATGCTCTTATGACTCACACACACGCCTGATTCACACAGTTATTCCACATGTTCTTACAGCACATATGGGTATTCCACATGCTCGTATAAAACATAATTACCACATGCTCATAATGAATGTATATTTTCTATGCAAATTGTACACGTACATGTAAAACACGTATTGGAGATGTACACTGTGTACATGTATGTACTGTAAAACATTTATAAAACATCTTAATGTATACAAACTCACATCAAAATGAAACTCCGCTTTGTATGAGTTTTCATACGTATAAGAGGCATATTGGACATGTGCATTTCTTGACTTCATATCAAATATTCCTTATATGCCATAAACTCACATACCAGAGATACAGCAAACACTTGTACGTCTTACACCACACACACTTACGACACCCACTTATGCCAAACGCTCTAATGCCACACGCTCTTACAACTCTTCCAGGTTCTCTTACACCACAGGCTCTTACAACACACACACACACGCATATAACACGCACTCACGACACACACTTTTAAGACACATACACTTACACTTATTGCATATGCTCTTAAAACACACTCTATTACAATACACGCTCAGAAACAATGCACATTTTCTATGCAAACTGTACGCATACATGTAGGAGATGCTCATTTTGTAAAAGTACACTAATATACATATATAAACTCACATCAAAGCAGGACTGACAGAAGTCATTTTACATATACAAATGAAACGAATAGGAGATGTAAATTGCGTATATGTAAAAACAGTAAAACTTGTATAAGCCTTTTTAACGTAAATATAGCAGTGCATTCGGATCATAGTACCATCACAATAGAAGGTAAGGCAAACATCATCTACCATCCTCACTCTCAGAGTCATAGCTATTCCAATCCCAGTGCATAATATCTGTCTTCTAGAAACTAGTCTGTAACCCATTCATACAGGCATTTCATATTTCGCTCAGGGCGGTCTCAAATCCGAGGGACTCTGCAATAGTTCCCATACCTCATGCCATCAACTTTAGTGACACTCTGCTGGCTCATTCGCTCCCAGCCTTTCCAATATACACATCTCAGCTTTGATGTATTTTTTTAAATTCTAAAGCCAGATGTCCAGCACCAGACAACCAGGGGTCTTCCATGCGTTAGCAATGCTTCTCTTAGCCAAGGTTAACCCCAAGAAGAGCACCCTATTGAGCACTCTGTGCCTTTTGCCTTTTGTGATGAATCTGATGGTGTCATCACTCCTTTCCCAGTGGCGGCTTTCCCCCATGAGGCTAGGGGACAGCAGCCGTACCTGACCCTGAACCTGGGGCAGCTACATGAGGGAGGGCCACACGGGGGCAGGTAAGCCACAGGGGAATGTCATGATATCATCGGATGAGACATGGTATCCCCTTTTCCTCTTGAGGGATACCCCTTCCATTCACCCTGCCTTTATGGCCTACTGTCATAGCTCTCCTCATTCCCTCTCCCAAACTACTGAAAATACCTCTTCAAATTCTTCATACAAGTCATGAAATTGGACATTTAAAACTGCTGAGAACACCCACGTGGTCACAAACTGACTTCCCTTCTTCTAAGGACAGAAGTACTGCCCAGAGGAAGCTGAGCTGAGTTGTGATATTTGTTGTGATGGCATACTGGCCGGCGGGACATTTAAATAGCAAAGGCAGCTGACACGGAGGAGCTGGCTGGAGAGGTTGAATCCGCTCGTTGCTGACTAAGGGACTACTGGGCAAATGTGAGGTGCATAGAGCCAACCGAACCACGGTAGAAAACGGGAGAGGCAGACTGCAGAGACTTGTATGCCACGGGAACGCCAAAAAAGGAAAGGCGGCTTCCTGGCGTGCAGCCGTACTGTAGAGCAGCCTCTGCATTGTTGGAGCCCAGGAGGGCATGGAATAGGTAAGCTAGAGCCGCAGCAAGGACAGGGACCATGAAGCAGAGGCAGCCATTCTGAAGGAAGGATGCAGGTTGCCAATGAGCCGCTGCAGGGTCACCGCGGGAGAAGCCATTCCTGCTACAACACAACGGTGAGTCTACCTGAGGGAATAGGGGACGCCAGGACATTTCGGCAACAGGACCAAAATCAAACAGAAGTAAATGAGAAAGAATGAAAAGTGTCATATTACTTAAGCATAACGGTTAGTCCACCTGAGGGAAAAGAGGACACTGGTGCATTTCGGCAACAGGATCAAAAGCAACAGAAGTAAATGAAGCAAATGACAAAGAACGTGCCATATTACCTAAAGAAACAGAGCATAACGAAGATAAGAATGTGCTACGTTTGCAAGTTTGCGCACTTCGCATAAGAGAAAGCCCTGGCA
This sequence comes from Ambystoma mexicanum, assembly GCF_040938575.1. Lineage (NCBI taxonomy): Eukaryota > Metazoa > Chordata > Amphibia > Caudata > Ambystomatidae > Ambystoma > Ambystoma mexicanum. The sequence goes on from NC_090925.1 coordinate 1,057,552,643, forward strand.
GGAGAGTATAACAAGCATTTGAAGTCATACGTTTTCTGTGTATGAGAAGAAGTGGTTACATATAAGAAAAGCACTGGCAGGAAAGTATACCAGGTATTTCAAGTTGTAAGTGTTTTGTACAAGAGCACACATGTTTGTATTTAAGAAAAGCCCTGGCAGGAGAGTATACCAGGCAGATCCATGGTGCAGAAGTATGTAAGTATGTATATGAGAAAAGCACTAGCAGGAGAGTATACCAGGTATTGCAAGTCATTCGTTTTTTTAGATGATGAAAAGAAGTGATTGCATATGAAAGAAACCTGGCAGGAGAGTATACCGGGTAATGCCAAATTGCATAATTTATAAAATACACTGCATGTGAAAGTCCTGAGAAGGATACATCAGGAAGTAACTAAAGAGTGTCACTGAGAGATATCGAGGAGTAAGAAGAAACCTGTCAGGAGAGCACACCAGATAGAGTATCAGGAATCAGATTGTCAGCCAAGCTGTTTTGTATGGTAAATATGTTTGATCTAAAGGAACTTAAAGAACCCATTATAAAGCTGAGTGAAGAGCAATCCAGGGGAAGGGGGCCACCATCTGGAAATTGTGATCTGTATCCACTTGGAACTTTTGAACTGGAGTTAAGCATTTACCTTTTTGAACATTAGTACACCTTCCAACACCAAAGACGTTCCCTTTTCACCTTATAGTTGATTCTTAGAATGTGAGGGTCACAATAGTACTTTGGAAACAGGACAGTTTACTTTGGACCTCTTGACAAAGGACCGACCCAATAGTTTTGTTTTAGGTACGGAAAATACCTCTAGAGCCGGGACAAAGAGGCATTCTCCACACCCATTTAGTTTAATAAAAGTTGATGGCCAAAATCATGAATCCCATGCGTCCTCGTTTCATTCCTGACATAGTAGACCCAGCAGGGATATTTTGTTTGTCAGGTATACAGGTGGGCAAACCCCAATAAGCATAGGAACTGGAGAAAACATATATGCTAACATAAAGGTGTCCCTAGCTGGAAATAAATAGTTATTTAGAATGATTCTCCTTTAATTAAAGCCACTCAATAAAAGCTCAGTCAAAATAGCTGGCTAGCATTGTATGTTCTAGCCTGAAAATAAATCCATGCATACTAGGTAAGAAAGGAAACATCACTTTTCAAACAACCCAGCGTGGGCTACAAATCAATAGCTATTTCAAGGTCTGTTTGGAATCGCAGTCATTATTGCAGTCGAATCTGTAGCAGGGGCAATGTCGGGCTATGGTGTGGGAACGTGGATTCAGCCCAGGGTTGATGCTCGTGGACGTTTTGGTGAAAAGGATTTACCCATTTGCCTTAACCAGGGCCATGAAAGTTAGAAGAACCTATCCGCAAAGACATAAATGGAGACCATTGGTACCCAAAGGGGCAGAGGAGAGAGATTGCCAACATATTCCTTAGTGTGAAAGTCTCACCTATTTCAGAGACATGAGTAAAAAGGTAGGACAGAATTAGGGAAATACCTAGTTGAATGAGCTAAATATGTATAAAGATCATGTTGTATGGTACAGGAAATTACCTGGAAGAAGAGATGTATGATAAAGCCTATATTGATCATACAAAACGAATAAGGAGCAACCTATAAGTTAATCGATAGAAACCATCTGGAGATGTAGGTATTAAGACCAAGGCCGGGGAACTATAACTTACCCTTTTATTCGCAGAGCAGTCGTCTCTGCTGTAGTGGCCAACAGAGGTTCAATGGCGAGTGCCAAGTTTGAGAGCCATAGATATTGCAGTTTTGGTGCCACGTCAGGCCGCTGACAGTTACGTAGACGTGCCATGCATACTGGCGTATCAAGCAAGAGTGATGGGAGATCCAGTGGCGTCACTCATCCACACAGAGGAAGGCTACATTTGGAACCGAAAACACTATTTACAACAGTGTACTGAGGGCTAATCAAGTATGTGATGAGAAAGAAAGACAAGTGGGTGCAGCTCACCTTTAAGGTGACAACTCTAGTTACATGTATCCTGCACAACGGATAACACTCAGACCGGGGCATCGTGTACTGAGTCTCAGATGATGCAGGGGGTGTGGGGAATCTCTACATGAGGCATTGTGGGGTTGCAGTGTAGTAAAGCCTAGAGGGCGTCAGATCTATTTACTACAACATCCATACTTTACATTATTAAACGGCTGTGTCCAACATGAGGGAACAGTGCAGGATGATATCCCTAAAGGTCTACATTTGAAGGGGCAGCTGTTCATTCAAGCTTGTGGTATGTGTTTGCATGCAGGTGATACACCACGCTTCTTTGTAAAGTAAGGAGTGTTGAGTGTTAGCCGAGGTTTTAATAACATCCCAAATCCACCAGAAAATGTCATCAGGTGATTGGTGTTGTTTAAGGTAATGTGTCACCATGGGGGCAGCAGTATTTTTACATCGGATTTCTAAAGCGATTTTCCGCTATCTGTATGTGTGCTGTTTGGCCAGTAAACCCTATGTAGCTTAAGCCACAAAGGCATTGCATGCAATAAATGGCTTTTGTGGTTTTACAATTTGTGAAATGTCAAATTTGACATACTTTATACCCAACTAGGAAGGAATCAGTTTTGGAGATGAATTTACGAGCAGTACACATGCCACATGGATAGTGCCAAATTGTGAGTGGACCAGATGTTCCCAGAGGTTTTTGGAATGTTTTAATGGCATTCTAGGGATCGGTTCTGACATAAGCTGAATTGGACCAGAGCCAGTACTTGCTAGCCATTTTCCTTAAGCCGAAGGTGTTAGTAGTATAGGTCATGGCACAAGTCATCCTATTATCCAAATTCGGTCTTTCTTTAGGTATTAGTAGGGTATCTCTTGGAGTGTATCATGCACTTTTTTTGGAATGGCTGAGCACTTTCCTCCAATAGCCTCTGGCTTGTAGTGTAGCATCTAGACAGTTTGCCTAAGTGTTAAAGTCTATTAGATCTGTACGGTTACGCCAGATCCTAAGGTATTGCCCATGGGGCAAGTTTTCCTTAAGGTGCCTAGGGTGAAAGCTGTTGAAGTGGGGGATAGGGTTGCAGTCTGTGGTTTTCCTGAATAGTGTGCACCCTAGCGTACCATTGTTGTTTTTGATGGTTAGATCAAGAGAAGTGATCTAGCTGCAATTATTTTCCATCGTGAACTCTATGTGCGGGAGTCTTTCATTAAGCAATAGGTGCAATTCCTGAAGTCTCTCTAATGGCCCTTTCCAAATGCATATAATGTTGTCAATGTACCTTTTCTGTGTATGGACATTGGGTAAAAAAGGGTTTTCTTGGTGGAAAATAAACTGATCTTCAAACAAGGCCATGAATGTTATGGCCAGACTAGGAACTATTTAGGTTGTCGCCTGAATCGGAGTTTCAGTAAGCCTGTGCAGTTTTTCCATCAATTGGTTCCAAAAAGTACCAACCTATATGGAAAAATGTGCCAACTTTGCTGTTCCAACACCAACAATCCAGGCCAGCCGTCAGCACTATTTTCTCAACCGCAACCTGGTTGCTGTACGCGCTCATAATACATTTATACTGTATCCATTGGAGTCTAACGCTTCTTCTTACATGCTTTGTGTGAAGTTAAACCTTGGCCCACTCTCTGTCAATTATCCCCTCCCCCAGATCACTCACCCATTTGGTCCGTGCTTTGACCCCTCCATCTGTCCTATACCCAATCTCGGGGACATAAATCTCAGTCATGCATCCACCACCCTCCGTCGGTGCTTGTAATGTGTTATTAACAACATGTATCGCAGGTCTCGTGGGGAACCCCTCACATAGGATTCCGATGTTAGCCATCAATAGCATACTGCATAAAATCAAACCTTGTGTCAGTGTGTTAAGCCCAAAATGCACAATGTGAAAGCACAGCATCTTCACTGTATATGTCCCTCACACGACCACCCCGACCAATCCGAAACACAACAGAATGCCTCTTCCTACTCAGGGCATATCCCAATCTACTACCATAGCCGTATCAATGTGGCCACCCAAGAGGGAATCACCTTGAGTTTCCGCATTTGTGTTCACAGCAGTTTTTAAATCCACATTTGTTTGCTCATATTTACAATCAATTTGGTAATGGCATACTCATGTAGGTTTGCAAACCAATCCACTAGCTGTTGTAACATAGCACCCCAATAGTAGGTCTGAAAGTTTGGAGCACCTATTTCCCCCCTCCCAGTAGGTCATTGCAGTATCGGCAGGGCAATTCTCAAGCTTACCCCCTTCTAGATCAATTTCCCTACCATCACGTGGAGCTGGCAGAAATACCCATTAGGAATAAGCATGGCAGCGCTATCATTTTCACAACTGCCAACCGTCCCAATACAGACAGAGGGAATTTAGTCCAATACGTAGCCGACTTACCAAACACTACAAGACTGTGCTCCACGTTCTGCTAAAACACCCAATCCCAATGAGCTCTGACCTCAATGCCAAGGTACAAAAAGCTGCCGGCCAGAGTTTCCATTCCCATATGCGCCAGATTTCCAGCTACCGCCTCTAGCAGTGTGTATATGGCAGATTTAGCGTGGTTGTCAAACAGTCCAGATGTGGCTCATTATGCGTTTTCTGGTATTTGGCAGTAAATCTGCCAGAATATTGGCAAACAGAATTACGCATACCACTAAAGGTATTGCTTCCGACGGTAATACCGCCAGATTACAAGTAGCGGTTTGGTGGTGTAAATCCCATGAGAGCCAAGAACTGCTGCTGTTCGCCTAAATAACACTGAAACTGGGCTGCTTGCCTATACAAACATTAACTACCCTCAGAACCTTCTAAGCTCCTCGTATGTATTTATCCTGTATTCTTGTATGTAAACGTTTTTTTTCCCTATGCCCCCCACAGTTTAATTGGTTGCAACAGCGCCTTGATGCTTTAGGGCTTAGGCACTTTACAAATGTAAAAATAAAATAAAATAAATCCTATGGACTCCATTTGGGATTTCTGCTGGTATTACTCTGGAGGTAACTCCTCCACTTTACCTCCAAAAATGTACGTAAATGGAATTACCTTCACTTTTATCCCACACCGCCAAACTCGCATTGAGCCCCAAAGTACCGAATTCTCTAAGTCAATTATCTGCACCAAGTTCCCTGTAGGGTTATACACAGACAACAAAATATCCACATATAGTGATAGGCAATGCATTCGTCCTCCCATATGCATTCCAGCTTCCTTGTGTTTTCTGAGTATCACCCTTACCAATGGTTCTATCACCAGGGTGAAAATCATTGGCGACAGTGGCCAACTTTGGTGCGTCCCTGTGGGTAGGGGTTAGATATCACCTTATTGACAATGACTCTAGATGTAGACCGTTCATACATAAGGCATACCCATTGCATACACTTCAGCCCCAATCCCATGATCTTAAGCACCAGGCATTGAAAGCCCAGTCGCCCGACTAGGAATACTAGTGTTATAAGTCATGATAGGAATTCTAGTGTTATAAGTCATGATTCTATTAAAGAAACAGAGGTGAAGGATTATGCTTAACTCTTTCCTTTACTTCTCGAGCAGCATATTTATAAACATTTCCCAAGAACTCAGTCTTTTGCTGTAGTATGTATTTGATAGGTTGTATTCTTTCCACGTGACACCTCTGACCAATCACCATCCTTTACTGTCTTTAACCCCCATCGAGCTCTTCACTTCCTCCTCTTTCTTTTGCTGCACATGTTTAACTGGAACTTAAACGCCCCAACTTCGCCTTCTCTCACCCTCATCTCTTCAAGATCCTGACGGTTTGGTCTCTGTACCTGTTCAAATATGTAAAAACAGCGCTGAGACTAGCCATTGGTTGGATGGTGTGATGAATCAGTGATGATTCCTCCCAGAAACCTGTTTTGGACTCTTCTCATGTGGCCATGGAAAGGCACGCGCTTCCTGACCCTGGGGGCGGTGTACTGCGGGAGGATTACCTGGGGGTGGGCAAACAGACCAGGAAGACTGGGAACCCCCCCGTTCAACTTTCCCTGTAATCCCTCACTTCTGATGGCCATTTGCCAAACTGTAAGGGTCAAAAGAAACAACTTTGCAGAAAGGGACTATAAGTCTCAGAATCCCAGAAGTACTGGGACCAAGAAGAGGGCTGAAGAAGCAGGCAGTTGCATGAGTCAGGCAATTGAGCCTAACAGCCCACACCTGAAGGAACCTAGGAGGCATAAAAGGCCCCCTCAGGTGAAGTCATTTAGAGGAAGGAGTGGAAGGAGCTGCAACTGTGACTCAAATGCGAGTAGTAGCAGAAGGAAGAAAGCACAAGGCTGGCAAACCAAGCAGTAGTGGGAGAACAAGAAGGGCGCCGGAACGTGGAAACAGCAGATTTCACCTGCAGGTTCTGAGAGAGTCCTTTTCCCCAAAATCTGAAGTGCATAGGCTGCGCAATGGAAGGTGTACAGCAGAGCTGTCTTTCCTCATGTGAGCCTGAATGCCGTGGTTTCTGAGCAGCAGGCGTGCAGGAGGCCAAGGCAAGAAGCAGTAGTCAAGCTGAGGGTCTCAACGTTTGGCTGGATCAGAGTCACTGATACAGAAGGGTGTGGGCCCCTAACAAGCCAGAAGCAGTAGGAGTTGTGGCAGAATGTGTGGAAGCACTGCGACACGCAGAGCAAGTGTCAGAAAAGCTGATGAGTGAAGCATGGCGTTCTAACACGTTGCACGAGCATTGCCGGCAACAGTATCCAATTCCCTTTTCACTCTAATAAGAATAAAAGTGAGTAGAGGTTATTTGTTGCAATCGAAATACCTGAACAATGGAAAGGTAGGTAGCACTTGAGTATTACGTGAAAGGCATTTTTCTCACGAGAGATGCTATCCTGTCAAAACCCATTGTAAAAAGACTGTTACTACTTGGAAGGAGCGGCTGCATGTCCCTAATTAAGGAGAGGGACCACTGCTAAGACCATTACCAAGTACCTAATTCTGACAATACAATTGTTACAATATTTAACTAGAATGGTTGCGTGTGCCTAATTGTGATTCCCAAAGGAGGCCTGAACTCTATCCTTCACTTTCATCCGGGAATCCAATTTCATACCAATCTTTAAACCTTGAAAACTATATCAAGAAGTGGTCTCATGTGCCTAATTGTAGTTTATAAAGAAAGACTGAACCCTACTTTGTACTTGAATGCGACGTACTTTTCATTTATAAGAAGTTAAAGAGTATAAACTGTGGGAAAAGAAAAAAAGCATTGCCCAACCCAAGAGACGCCCCTTAAACATAGTGAAACCAACCTTTCTCAGAGTTAAAGAGCAATCCAGCGGTGCTGTAAAGTTACTAACAATTCATTGCATAGTATACAAGTGTGCAAGCATGACCTGAAGCTAAGAGAGTGGCACCAAGTCTTCTGGGTAATTACTTGGGCTGATAGCTGGCAGAAAGGTGCAGGTAAAGTTGGGGAAGGGGAGCTGGCTGCTTGTAAAGACCATTTTGAAGTAGACACAACATTTAGTGCCCAAGACTGTGGAAGCCAGAGAGAAGTGAGTCTTAAAGGCAAACTCAGGTTGTTATTGTGGCAGGCAGACAAGAGAGAGGCAAAAAGGCTGTCCCTTTTGAAGAAAGCTATTCAGAGGAACAGTGCCTTGCCTACCTGAAGAGGTTAAAGAGCTTTAAAGTATATCTTGTCGAAGCCTGTCTAAAAGTCTAAAATCACTGAACCTGTGGCAGTAGTCCAAAGTATGAAGCTCTGGTGGTATATGTGGTTGCCAGAAGATGCAACATTGCCATTGTCTAAACCACGAGGAGTACTATGAGACAAAGGTGACTGTTCTCATAGTAAATCAAGTAGAAGTGTGGTTGTTAAAGTGGAAGCAGCAGCACTGAAAAGTCATCCTGGCAAATATACCATTTACTTTGAATGCTAAAATGTGTAACTAAATAAATACTGGCTGTTAATCCAGATCTGTATATTTCTAACTGTGTGGATATTGCATTTCTTTTTAAACTGAAGCAAATCTTCTGAAACAGAGTAACAAAGCATTGTGGCGAGGATTACCATTGGTGTTATTTTTCTGGAAGTAGAACGTGGATATTTCTCCCAGGAGCAGAGATCTGTTAACAGTGGAACTTTGGTTAATGAACCTTTACTTTAACTCTTAAACATCACAAACTGTTTCAAGACCTTTCTTTCTTGGGTTGAAAATGTTCAAAATTGACTTTGAATCCCGGGGAAGGGAAGTTACCCATGACTGTAGAATGTCATTCAGGATTTGTGAATATTGTTCATATTATGTTTTATTGCCATATATTTTCTTTGTGTATTTGTTGCTTAGTGTGAAGGACAGTTTTCCTGTGTTAGAGTGTGCTCCCTTAGTTTTGGTTAGGCAGGGAATTCCTCAGCAGAGTACGGACAGTGAGGCATTTTTTAACATCTGTATTTTAAGAATAAAATGGCATACTTTGATAAATCAGCAAACAGTTGTCCGCCTCGCATTACTGACACCTCACATTGGGCAATCGCGTATTTAACTTCAAACATTACATGTACTTATTTATAATATAAGCGTCTAGTTTGTGAACTCACTCTGCATTCAGCTATAGTAAGGGTTGAAAAATCCTTCACCTCCATGTCCTTAATAGAATCATGACTTTCAATAACGCTAGTACAGAAAATCTGTATTCTATGTCAAGACCGGAGGCTCAGATTATGCTTGTTCAAAGCTTACTCGCCACCAATTAAGCTACCTGGTCAATTGGCCGAAAATAACAATTCTTAAAAGTAGACTTATTCGATCAGACTGCTGCCTTCAGTATGTCCTCCAGACAAGCTCCAACGGTTTATGCTTCAGAGGCAATTGCGTCTCGAACTGAGTGAGCGCCATATGCCTCGATATCATTGGCCGCATGTTGCATGCACCATCTTACCCTCCTGGCCAAGGTTGCTGGCGCTACTGTTGCAAAGGTCTTCCGCAGTGCAAAGAGTAGCTAAGATACGCTTATTGGCCTAAACTGTTCCATCATGGCCTCAAATACTGCCAGACTTAATTCCTGTCATCTTCCTCGTAGTAATGTAAAATGTAACACCCGACGAGGAAAAAGATTTCTGATTAACCTCCATCGCTCGGACATCTCATACTCTTTTGCAAGATATGAGACAAAGCAGCATAGTTAACATGTCCAAAAGTGTTTTCCTGGTCAAGTCCTTGTTATGTGGCCAGCTCTGAAATAGTCTTACAACCTTGTTCACATCCCACATGCATGTATATTTAGGAGCTGGTTGTTTTAGAAACCTTATTCCTTCGAGGAGTCTGCATACTAAAGGATGCCTTCCCTATCTGAAGTGCTTCCACACGCGTGTGACCTGCTGATATAGCGTAACGAAAAGTATTAAGCTTTCTGTATGCCTTTCCTTGAGCTGCTAACACCGCTAGGAAGTTTACTGCATCTACTCCAGTGTCATGCACATCCCTCGCCAGACACCAGCTATGCCACTTTGCACAAATGGCTTTATAAGCTTTCCTGTTCCTAGCACCCATGATTCTTCAATGATTCGTTCAGCCTCTCCCGAAAGTCCTGGCATACGCCAAGATATCCAGAAATCGCACATGCCATTAATCTCAGGCTCTCCGCCTGCTCCAAAGGGTTAATCTCCCCTGTCGGCCCCCATATTATCGCTTCATCTTGGGGGAGCAGTATTGGATCGTCGCATGACATCTCCAAAAGGTCTGAGAACCAGGCTTGACCCTTCCAGTCTTTTGTTACTAGTACTATCGCCATCTTCTGTCTTCTGCGCCAGAGTTCTCGGGATCATGGTGAAAGGAGGAAATGCATAATCCCTTTCTGGACCCCATGTCTGTAGGAAAGCATCTGTCGCTCTCGGATCCGGTCTTCAACTGTAAAAACATGCCAGCTGTCTGTTCAGTCTCAATGCAATTAAGTCTGTCCTGTACCTTCACGGGTCATGAGTTTGTGAAACACCGGGCCTCATTACGGGTCTGGCGGTAACCCTGCCGGTGCTACTGGCGGGTTGCCACCCGGCTTGTAATAATTTACCGGCGCCTGACTTCCTGGTGCCACCGGCTCATTATGAGTCTGGCGGCCCGGGAAGTCAAGCGCCGGCAAATTGTTAGTCCCCATTCCCATAGAGTCCTAACTGACTCTATGGGAGTGGGGACACGGGAGCACTGGCACCGCTAGCAATGGTGCCGATGCTCCCGTGAAGAGTCTACCTACCGTGGCTGCTGCGCCCTGCAGAGTTAGACCTGTTGGGCACAGCGGCCACGGCAGGCAGACACTGAGTTTGCCGATCCGGAAACAAGGGTGTCAGTGAGCTTACCGGCACCCTTCTTTCCAGACGGACAAACTCCTAATGAGGCCCACTGTCTTGTTCAATTTCCAATTGCTTGCATCCCTCAGATATCTTGAGTTCCATTCCGCTACTTAATTCTGTAGCCGTGGAATATATTCTGCTGTCACACTGACATTTTTCTGAAGGTGTATGTGCCAACATTATTTTGCCAATACTGCTAGCATTTTGGACTTCATCCCACCCAGACAATTGATATATCTTACTATGGATAAATTGTCCATCTTGAGTAGCACACAGCATCGTGCTCTCTCCTGGGTAATGCATTTCACTGTGAATGACCATGCCAAGAATTCTAGGTAGTTGATGTTCAGATGCAGCTCCTTCTCTGCCCATGTACCTCCCGTTGTCATCTCTCCACACTGGGCTCCCCAGCCCCACTGCCTGGGGTCCGGGGAAGATCCAACTATCGTTCTCCCGTTCCAGGTGTCCGTGTGGTAAAACCACAACAATTCCATCCTTGCTTATGTGATTAATGGAATTCTCTGTTCGCATGATAGACCCTTCCTGAGGTGTTGTATCTTCAGCTGTTGCAGGGCTCGATAGTGGAGTGGTCCTGGAAACAACACCTGAATTTATGAGGCAAGCCAACATATCAGTCTGGCTAATTCCCTCAAAGATATAAATTCTCTCACTAGAATCAACCTGATCTCTTTCTCGATGATCGTGCTTACCTTTGTCAGAGGTAAACTGAGTGTTCCCTGGTTCGTGTCTACTACGAATCCCAGAAACTCTTCAGATTGAGCTTGTTATTTCCGACCTTTCCCAATTGATCAGGAATCCCAGTTCCTGTAGCAGGTTGGTGGTGATAGTCACCTGTTCCTGTAATAACAGGTGACAATCACGCTGTTCTGGCACATCAGATAGATGACGTCCAGGTAAACTATTAATCTCATGCCTTGTTTTCTTAGACAGCTGACTAATGGTTTCAACAGGTCGGTGAAACAGCAAGGCGCCGATGCCAGTCTTTAGTGGGAGGCTTGTGAAGTCCCATCTCTGTCCTTGCCAGAAAAACTGGAGAAAGTAGCAATGTTTCTGCACAAAGGGTAGCATCAGGTATGCGTCTCTGAGGCCCACTTGTGCCGACTGGTCTCCCTTTTGTAGAATGTCCCTCATGAGATGGATTTCCTACATCTTGAAGTGTCTGTACACTAGAAGTGCATTTAAATTACTGAGGTTTATTACTGGTCTGCTTTTGCGTTTGCCTTTCACTAGGAACCACAGGCATCGCAAGGGAGGGGCTGGAGGGCTAGAACACCGGGTCTTTTCGTTGTAGGCTCGGATAGAAGCTCAGGGGCTACATCCAAAAACCTAGCTAGCCCCAAGGCCCCACAGTGCCGACATTAGCATAGCCCCAGACCTTTTAGAAACCTACAACATGCCTGCTAGGAACATATAACTTACGAAGCCTCCTGTGATGACCGATACCAGCGCGATGACACTCTTTCGCCATAGCTCCCGAATCTCTATGTCTAGTAGATGCTCGCCTTCTCGGTTGGAAACGATCGGTCATGGTGACTGCGCTTGCGCCGTCTCTTGGTAGAACTCTAATTGAAAACCTTGAACTGTTTCTATTATTCATGAGTCTCCAGATAGCTTTCTTCACCTTTCTACGTGTTGCGCTACTCTCCCTGCTCAAACTCAGGAATAACTGTCTCTATGTGCATAGCACTTATTGCTGGCATCATCATAACCTATGTTAGGCTGCTGTGGTATCCTGTTGAACTGCCAGCCTCTGCCTCTACACCTTCCCGCGATGGGAAGAAGGGGTTGGGTTTACGGTCTTCTTGTTCTTCAATTAGCTCTATTGTTGTCAGACTGAAAGTTGAGTAGAGGCTGGCTGAGTGGCCCCTGCCTCTGCCAGTCTTTCCAGAATTCTTGCTGCCAAGCACTCTGTTTAAATATGCTTGCGCCTTGTCTAGTGCCGCATATGTGTTGGCGAATTTCGACATTTCCTCAATAAAGTCTCCAAAGAGTTTCCCTTTTGTAACAGCCACTGTTTCAGATGTGAGGTTTATTTTGACCAATATAGACTTTCTCCACTCTGTTTTGATTGCGCTGTTCGCATTGCCCAAAAGGCAAATTGTTCTCTGCGCCCAGCTGGCTAGTCTATCAGGATCTATTGTCTGTTCTGTGTGCTTTGCATCTTCATCCAGCTGCCTCACCTGTGTAGGTGGTCCCACCAGATCTAGCTTGTCTTGACAAGATCTCCAAGATCTGTCAATGCCCTTCTTTATGTCTTTACCATATCTTCCCATGATTGTGAGCATTCTCTCATCAATCTCTGGCGTGTCCACTACTCTGTCCGGGACATGGGGTTTGCGGCATTCAGCTCTTAATTTATTTCTGGCCTCTTTGGATAATGGTTTCCTCAGCCTTTTCCATATATACTTTGCAAATTTGCTGATAGGCTCCCATTCCGATGATCTGGGATGTATTAGGGTATCTGGGTCGAATACATCGCCTTGATCTTCCTTCTCTGCAGATCTTTTCTTTTCTTTGGAAGCCTTACCCTTTGAAATAGAACACTGGGATGATCCTTCTCTCTCATCAGGACTTTTGTCTGATGATTCATCCCAGTCTTCTGTACCCTGGCCGTCTGAGCTGGATATATCGTAATCCTGCACTCAGCCTCCTCTCATCCATGACCTTCCTTTCCTACTGCCATTGCGTTTGATCCATGGTGAGCCCGGGGGGACTGGGTACTGCAAGCCCTGTGGGTCTTCTTTCTTCCCCCTTTGCCTGTGCTGGATTCTTTAGTGGCTGTTAAGACGGATTTCTGAACTCTGTCCTGGTGGCGCAGAAGTTCAGAAGGCCAACCTAATTACTTGGAACAGGGTAACCTCTGGACGAGCCAGACCAATCAAGGTAGCGATCGCGGCGGTCAAGACTAGGTCTCAAGAGGGGTGAGGGTGACTGAAAGCCCGCAATGAGCACACAAAGCAAGAGCGCTTACAAACTACTCCAAACAGTTGTTATATCAAAAATAGATACACATTTATTTTAAGGCCTTTAAAACAATGACCGTAGCGAGAAAATCACAATATCACAATATTAAACCAACACATACCATATCAACACAATATATATACAAATACAACAGTCGCTAGCGTTGTAAGCACGAAATATGTAGTCCACCTGAAAGGGAAGGAAAACAGGCAGTGCGATAACGCTTTAGACTCAGTTCGCCTTCAGAGGCACCTAACTAGATGGAAGTCCGAGCCCTGCGAAGAGTGGAGCCTTGTGCTCAAAGTACCTGCCACGCCGGTGCCAACGGGCAAAAGGGGAAGCTCTTCGGAGGAAGTCAGGCAGTTCGGGTTAGTGCACAGCAGAAGGAGAACAGGTTCCGCAACTCAAGCGCAGCCTCCACAGCGGGCAGAAGCAGAGCGCGAGTACGGCCAAAACGGTGCTGTTTTTACACAGCAGGGAAAAGCAATGGGATACTGCAGGAGGGCGACCAGATCCTAGCTAAACTACTCACCGGTCCCCGAAGCAAGCAGACCCAGGCTTCTCCACGTTAGTTTCAGCAGCTGGCAGGTTCAGAAGTGCAGGGAACGCCTCGTAGTCGTGTAGAGCAAAAAGACGTCCCAATCGACGAAACCAGCACAGTTTGTTGCCGCAGCAGGACAACGGAGCGGCCGTGTGTATTCAAGCCAAATGTACACTCCTCCCTTCAGACTTGGGAACGCCAAGTGTACGAAGCGTGGGAGAGTGACAAGGACTCGAAATACAACACAACCTGGCGGCAGTTACAGAGCAGGACTCCCTTGTAAGCTGGTCAGTCAACTGGATGGCCCAGAGACACTTCCGAAGGCTTACTTGGCAGGAGATGATGAAGTCGCCGGGAATAGCTGTTCCTGCTATTCCAAAGGTCGAAGCACCAGTACAGGCCTTCTGGTTCGATCCAAGGAGGAAAGGGTTTCACAGGACGACAGCAGTGCAAAGGAGGATTCCTTCAGCGGGTCACCAGCGATTCCTCGGTCCAGCCTCTTGGTTGCAGGATACTTGGCTCCTGTATTCCTTCGTTCGTGAGAACTCAGGAGATCGACATGGTAGTGGTGTTTCCAGCTCCCTCTTATCCACGGTTCCCTTCGCGCCAAAACAGAGGGGAGCCAATGGGAGATCCGCTCATCAACACACATACCATACGTGGACCAATCACGGACCACGGTGGTCCCAGGCATTCACACCACCCTAGACTCTCTGGCACCCAGGATGTGTATTGGGACCAGACATCCCAGCCCACACCCTGGAGGCACACAAACGACATGTAGAAGCCCGCGAAAGCAACCACGTTTCGCGGGAAAGTACATGCCCAAATAAGGAAGGCCCCGGGTCGCTCGACCTGGGGAAGGTGAAGGGAGCAAGACGGTCAGTGGACAAGACAAAGGAGCCTCGTGGTCTGGCCATTTTGGGAGCCAGGCCACCATTTTGGGTTCAGTGCGAAAAACGTGCTCAGAACGCCAAAAGGAGCTCAAAATAAACAAAACGATCGCTGCCACCATTCGAGTCCCTGAATGACTTGCACCGATCAAATACCATCCTAAAAGAGTATCTAGGGCCTGTAGAAGGCTAGAGACCCAAGAGAGCTGTAATTTAGCTTACAGTGCCCTCTTGTGTCATGTTGCACTAAAGCTGCAACATGATAAAAGAAACTACGGGAAACAGCGTTCCCCGGTACTGACTGTCTTAAGGGCATGTCAGTTTCCCCGTAAGAAAAGGAGCGAAAGCCCAGAGGAGTGCGGCAGAAGGCTGCACTTCTCTGGCAAAGTCAAGAACAAGGTGAAAAACAACAGCAAAAAGTTTAGGGGTTGCCACATGGAAGGAAAATTACCTACAATTACGAAATCTTTAATAACACTCGCCCCTCCCAGACTATGGACAGGGGGAACTAATCCACCCCTGGATGAGTCTCTTGTTCAGGTCGGTTAAACATTCTGGACAACCCATCAGCATTGCTATGTTGGACACCTGGCCTATGCTCAATAGTGAAGTCGAAGCCTTGTAGACTTATGGACCACCTAAGCAACTTTGGATTCTCCCCCTTCATGTTCATTAGCCACTTTAACGGCTTATGGTCAGTCTGCACAGTGAAGTGGGTCCCATAGAGGTAGGGCCTCAGCTTCCTTAGGGCCCACACAACAGAGAAACATTCTTTCTCTACCGTGGACCATCTGAGCTCTCTGTCCTTAAGCTGGCGACTAATAAAACCGATAGGGTGTTCCTTACCCTTCTCATCTACTTGTGATAGTACAGCTCCTATCCCAGTGTCAGAGGCATCCGTCTGCACGATAAAAGGTCTTTGATAATCAGGGGCCCTGAGGACAGGGGCCTGGCACAAGGAGTCTTTTAAGCCAGTGAAGGCCTTCTCACACTCGTCGGTCCAAGTTACCTTCTTGGGTTTCTTCGGAGTTGTGAGGGCAGTCAGAAGGGCAGCTATGGTGCCATAGTTTGCCACAAAATTGGGGTAATACCCCGTGAGTCCGAAGAAGGCTCTCACTTGGGTTTGCGTAGTGGGGGTAGGCCAGTCTTGTACTGCTTGTACCTGACTGAGTAGAGGCTGTCTCCTCCCTCCACCTACTTCATGTCCAAGGTAAACCACTGAGCCTTGTCCATTTTGGTGAGGGGCCACTCGGACACCCTCAAAAGAGCTAACTGAAGGACTGCTTGGGAACAGGTCGGGGAGAGGTTCAGATTCCTCTTCCTCAACGTCTGAAGCCAATAGCAGTGCTGCGATTTCGACGCTTGGGACGAAAGCCTTCAGCCTATTCACGTGAAGCACTTTTGGAGCCTGTCCAGGCCTTCCAAGGTCCACTGAATAGTTAACCTCACCCAGGGGCTCCACCACTGGGTAAGGGCCTGACCATTTGTCCTGTAAAGCTCGAGGCCTTACGGGATTCATGATCAGGACTTGCTGACCAAGTGTAAAGTTGATGAGGGAAGCTTTCTGGTCGTACCAATGTTTCACCAGCGCTTGCCCTGCCTTCAATTTATCACAAGCCAAGCCCATCAGAAGTACCATCCGTTTTCTGAGCCCTAGCACATAATCAACTACGTTGGTAGTAACAGGGGGAGTGGGCATCTCCCATCCCTCTTTGATGATGGCTAAGGGTCCCCGTACGGGATGACTGAACAGAAGTTCGAAGGGGCTGAAGCCAACACCCTCCTGTGGTACCTCTCGGTAGGCAAACAGTAAGCATGAAACAAGAAGATCCCATTTTCTTCTCTGAGGCTCCTCCAGAGCCCCAATCATGCTCTTTAACGTTCTGTTGAAACGCCGCCCCAGACCATTGGTCTGGGGGTGGTATGCAGAAGAGAACCTGTAGGTGACCCCACATTCTTTCCACATAGCCTGCCTATACTTCGACATAAAGTTGCTGCCATCATCCGGCACAACTTCTTTAGGGAAGCCAACCCTAGTAAATATGCCGAGTAAAGCTTCTGCAACTGACTTGGCAGTTACAGTTTTCCATGGGATGGCCTCAGGATACCTGGTTGCATGGTCGACCAGCACCAGGATAAACCTATGGCCCGAGGATGTTTGCGGGTCAAGGGGACCAACCATGTCGATCCCTACCCTTTCAAATGGTACCCCCACAACTGGGAGCGGTACCAACGGAGCTTGGATTGTCGCGCCAACCTTACCAGACAACTGGCAGGCGGCACAACTCCTGCAGTGACTTTCTACTTGCTCCCCCATCTTGGGCCAGTAGAAGTGCATGGATAACCTTTGCTTGGTCCTCCTCATACCAAGGTGACCAGCAAGGGGAACGACATGCGCCAACTGCAGGAGGAAGGGCCTAACAGCAAGGGGAACCACCAACCTCCTATGGTCTCCTCCTGTAGACTCTGTGGGCTCACTATACAGGAGTCCACCTTCCTGGTAAATCCTATGCATCCCAGGAGGTTCACCCTCAAGCTGGGAGCAGGCCTGTCTCCTTAGGCCTTCCAGAGATGGGCACTCACGTTGGCCTTTACTGAATTCGTCCCTATCAGGACCTCCTTCAACTAACAAGTCTTTTAGTTCAGGATGATCGTTGGGGTCGAATACTTCAGGCATCGCCACCTCCTCGTCAGGCCCGGGCGATTGACCAACTTCCTCCACCGCAGTGGTAGGCGAGCTCGGGGGAATATTCTCTTTCCCTCGTTTTGACTTGTAGACTCCTTTCGCCTTGGGTTTCCCCTTCGGCTGGGGCGGCGTATTGGACTTGGCCAATGCTGCCCGTGCTTGAGACCGTGTGTAGGGTCTTTCGGCAGTGTCTCCTACAAGCCCTAAAGCTCTGAGATCATTACCCAACAAGACCTTTCCCGGGACGTTTCTCTGAATGCTCACTGGAATCCTGACTGCTGTACCATTTAAAGTAAGATTTACAGGTATTACTGGAAACATACGGAGGGGGCCGTCAGCCAACTTAGTGGGCATCAGAGTAGCTCTGGCAACTTCCTCTGAGTCTACCAAGGTAGAATCCACTACAGTGCGACTGCACCCACTATCCCTAAGAGCTGGAGTATCCACTCCATTGATCAGCACACTGTCTTTAAAGTAGTGCTTGGTATTATCCGGAATCCTAGCATAAGCCTCTGCGACTTTAGGCTCCCAGGAACCCAGGGACACTAAAACTACCTCAGCCTCTATTCCACTGGGAAATGAGTCTGAGGAGAAGGATGCTCCTGTAATCTCTTCTTCCTCGTAGGAGGAGAAGGCCAGATTAGCGGAGTGGACCCCCAAAGGTCTAACCTTACAACGGGGATCCCCCTTCACGTGGTCAGTTGCTCCACAAGAAAAACAAGCCCCAGTGGGTCTGTTTACGTAGGGAGGCTTATTGTAACCAGAGTTCTGTTTTGGAGGCGGACCTCCACTGCCCTGTGAGTTCTCTTGTGTCTTACCCTTGTTTTTCTTTTTGTGGCCCTTATGGGAAGAAGATTTAGCAGATTCCCCACCCTCCATATCTTTGGACTTTTTCCCTTCCTCCTGCTTACCAGGATGAGTTTTGTCCTTATGGGACACTCGATGTGACACCCATAAGTCTGCTGCAATGGCCAGCTTCTTAGGATCTATCTCCTTCGAATCGGCCAAATGCTGCTTAAGCTCCGGGGAAGAAGAAGCAAAAATATGTTCCAGCATGACAAGATTTATCATGCCTTCGAAGGTAGAAACCTTATAACCTTCGACCCAGCCAGTTAAGTTTTTCAAGGATTCAGCGACATAAGATACCCAAGTACCACCTTCCTTTTTCTTATACTCTCTAAAACGCTTTAAATATTGGGCCGGAGTCTTCCCAAACTTTAAAATGAGAGTTTGCTTTAACATTGCGAAATCAGCTCGCTCAGCCTTTGACATTTCCATAATGGCACTACAGCCAGAATGGGGCAGTCTACTGAGCAACCACGCAATCTTATCAGCATTGTCAACTTCTTGAACCTCGCATGCATACTCAAACGCATTCAGCCAGTCCATAATGTCATTCCTTTCTTCATACACACTGAGCAGATCTTTTGGAAACCGTGGATGAGAGGAAGCCCCAGACCCATGTCCAGGACCCTTGGACCCATTTGCAACCTGAAGCTTGGCCAGTTCCAACTGGTGATCCCTGTCTTTCTGTTTTTCTGCCTGTTCGATTTTTAGTTTGGCTATGCTGAATTCAAGCTCCTGCTGCCTAAACCGCAGCTCTTGCTTCTTGAATTCACGCATAGCCTCCCCATCAGCACTGGCAGAGGAAACATTAGACATCTCGTCCTCCCTGTCCTCGTGGTCGCGATGGATCAGTGCGGCGGCAGAACCGTCGGTTCTACCAGTGAGAGCAGCCCCACCACCTTCCGCACTGTCCTCAGAAGTTATAGCGTCAAGCTGCGCTTCTTGCCACGCCACGATTCTTTGGATCATTTCCAATTTAGTGCCTTGAGAGGAAACACCTCTCTCCGCACACATCTTCTTCAATGTTTCTGATTTGGAAGCATTTAAAGTTAACAAGGTATTTGTTTCCATACTGTTTGATAGGACTATGGCCTTTTTAAAGTTATACTACAACAATTCACTACGTGTACTGGTTGGAATAACCTGAAATGCCTTAGTTCGAGCGCAACACTGGATACCTTCAGTCGTATCCCACCGCTGTACACCAATTTGTTAAGACGGATTTCTGAACTCTGTCCTGGTGGCGCAGAAGTTCAGAAGGCCAACCTAATTACTTGGAACAGGGTAACCTCTGGACGAGCCAGACCAATCAAGGTAGCGATCGCGGCGGTCAAGACTAGGTCTCAAGAGGGGTGAGGGTGACTGAAAGCCCGCAATGAGCACACAAAGCAAGAGCGCTTACAAACTACTCCAAACAGTTGTTATATCAAAAATAGATACACATTTATTTTAAGGCCTTTAAAACAATGACCGTAGCGAGAAAATCACAATATCACAATATTAAACCAACACATACCATATCAACACAATATATATACAAATACAACAGTCGCTAGCGTTGTAAGCACGAAATATGTAGTCCACCTGAAAGGGAAGGAAAACAGGCAGTGCGATAACGCTTTAGACTCAGTTCGCCTTCAGAGGCACCTAACTAGATGGAAGTCCGAGCCCTGCGAAGAGTGGAGCCTTGTGCTCAAAGTACCTGCCACGCCGGTGCCAACGGGCAAAAGGGGAAGCTCTTCGGAGGAAGTCAGGCAGTTCGGGTTAGTGCACAGCAGAAGGAGAACAGGTTCCGCAACTCAAGCGCAGCCTCCACAGCGGGCAGAAGCAGAGCGCGAGTACGGCCAAAACGGTGCTGTTTTTACACAGCAGGGAAAAGCAATGGGATACTGCAGGAGGGCGACCAGATCCTAGCTAAACTACTCACCGGTCCCCGAAGCAAGCAGACCCAGGCTTCTCCACGTTAGTTTCAGCAGCTGGCAGGTTCAGAAGTGCAGGGAACGCCTCGTAGTCGTGTAGAGCAAAAAGACGTCCCAATCGACGAAACCAGCACAGTTTGTTGCCGCAGCAGGACAACGGAGCGGCCGTGTGTATTCAAGCCAAATGTACACTCCTCCCTTCAGACTTGGGAACGCCAAGTGTACGAAGCGTGGGAGAGTGACAAGGACTCGAAATACAACACAACCTGGCGGCAGTTACAGAGCAGGACTCCCTTGTAAGCTGGTCAGTCAACTGGATGGCCCAGAGACACTTCCGAAGGCTTACTTGGCAGGAGATGATGAAGTCGCTGGGAATAGCTGTTCCTGCTATTCCAAAGGTCGAAGCACCAGTACAGGCCTTCTGGTTCGATCCAAGGAGGAAAGGGTTTCACAGGACGACAGCAGTGCAAAGGAGGATTCCTTCAGCGGGTCACCAGCGATTCCTCGGTCCAGCCTCTTGGTTGCAGGATACTTGGCTCCTGTATTCCTTCGTTCGTGAGAACTCAGGAGATCGACATGGTAGTGGTGTTTCCAGCTCCCTCTTATCCACGGTTCCCTTCGCGCCAAAACGGAGGGGAGCCAATGGGAGATCCGCTCATCAACACACATACCATACGTGGACCAATCACGGACCACGGTGGTCCCAGGCATTCACACCACCCTAGACTCTCTGGCACCCAGGATGTGTATTGGGACCAGACATCCCAGCCCACACCCTGGAGGCACACAAACGACATGTAGAAGCCCGCGAAAGCAACCACGTTTCGCGGGAAAGTACATGCCCAAATAAGGAAGGCCCCGGGTCGCTCGACCTGGGGAAGGTGAAGGGAGCAAGACGGTCAGTGGACAAGACAAAGGAGCCTCGTGGTCTGGCCATTTTGGGAGCCAGGCCACCATTTTGGGTTCAGTGCGAAAAACGTGCTCAGAACGCCAAAAGGAGCTCAAAATAAACAAAACGATCGCTGCCACCATTCGAGTCCCTGAATGACTTGCACCGATCAAATACCATCCTAAAAGAGTATCTAGGGCCTGTAGAAGGCTAGAGACCCAAGAGAGCTGTAACTTAGCTTACAGTGCCCTCTTGTGTCATGTTGCACTAAAGCTGCAACATGATAAAAGAAACTACGGGAAACAGCGTTCCCCGGTACTGACTGTCTTAAGGGCATGTCAGTTTCCCCGTAAGAAAAGGAGCGAAAGCCCAGAGGAGTGCGGCAGAAGGCTGCACTTCTCTGGCAAAGTCAAGAACAAGGTGAAAAACAACAGCAAAAAGTTTAGGGGTTGCCACATGGAAGGAAAATTACCTACAATTACGAAATCTTTCCTAACAGTGGCTTTGCCCCTCAGTTCTTGCATCCCCTGAGGGAATGCCTGCTAATTTTGCACCAAACTCAAATGTTTGGTGATGGGACCCAAACCAGCACATATGGCCTTCTGCACCACTTGGCCCATCCTGGGTTCTAGCATGCTTCAGCTTGTGTTGCGCTCATTGGACTCTTCACTGGAGCTGAGTACTCTCCTACTCATTCTGATTTTAATTATGGGTACTGAGCTGTATAGGTGGATATTTACAGGTGAATTGGACCTGACCCAGTCAATTTAATATTGTTCAGCTGTGTTTAGCGGGTCAGAGAATAGCTGTTTGTACAGCTTGACAGTTTTTCCTTGGGACTACGTCTGTTATATTATATTCCTGGTCTGGTGCTCGTTATATATCAGCGCAATGCGGAACGATAATTGTTTTCTTTATGTGGCCAGTAGGTGGCACTTTCGATTCTGAAGCCACTGTATTTGTTTTATCTCTGTGTCCATTTCGGTACGCACGTCGGTTGCCCGGGGCTTCTCTCCATTGAGCTGCAACTACTAGCTTATCTGTTGGTTTTTCATGGAAGTGCGACTTGTTAGCGTCAGAACTTTTAGTCCTGTCACGGCGTGTCAACAATTCCCGCAGAACACTGCCCCCTTACTGCTCTGCAAGGTCCTGCAGGCACCAGAGCTTGTGAGCCCGTCGCCCTGTACCAGTCTCACCGGCTTCTGCGGAAATGTGCCGCCTCAACCCGCACTGAGCTATTCCTGCAAGGTAAAAAACAATTGTTTTCAGGGATCTAACTCGATTTCGGGTAATAACTTGTAACTTTACTGTTCACACCAATCAATCATATCCCATGAAGGTAAAATAAATGTCACTTGTCTGCTGACCGAGCAGCAAAGAAAGAGGAGGAAGTCAAGAGCTCAGAGGAGGTTAAAGACAGTGAAGGATGGTGATTGGTCAGTGGTGTTATGTGGAAAGAGTACAACATATCAAATACAAACTATGCATTTTTTTTATTTTTTAACCTTCACTTTGATTGACTGAAGTTTATAAATATGCTGTTCTAGAAGTAAAGGAAAGAGTTAAAGGAATAGTGCGCCCAAAAATATTATTGTCTCAACAGATGGGCAATAATAAAAAACATGCATTAAACATGATTTCAATGAAAGTTCCTATGTAAACTTTTGAGCAAACGAGGCTCTACGAGTCTACATGGCAGCATCCATTTTGCCATTTCAGGCAGCCTGCTCAGCTTATGTTAAGGCCTGCCCTGGCGGCACTAAACAAGCAGCCCCCAACTGGGAGCTTTTGCTTACTGCAGCCAGAGCAAAGCTGCATGAGTTGAGGAGGCTGCCTTCACTTTCATTTTTATGTTTTTGATGCTCCCCAAGCCCAGGGAAGCACAGAAAACGTCAATTGAAAGTGAAAAAAGCAAAGGTGCAGCAATTATAAATACAACGTTGTTGTATTTCTGACTGCGGCGCTTTCGCTTGGAGTCTCCTGGGCTCCCCCGGGTCGGGGGAGTCCAGGAGACTTCAAGCGAAAGCCGCTGCAGTCAGAAATACAACATAGTTGTATTTGTAAATGGCACAGCATTTAGACATACAACAGCGTTGTATTTCTGAATGCAGCGGCTTTCGCTTGGAGTCTCCCAGGCTCTCCCGACCCAGGGCAGTCCAGGAGACTCAAAGCGAAAGCCGTCGCAGTCAGAAATACAGCGTCATTGTATTTCTAAATGCTGCGGTTTACTTTCTACGTTTCTCAGGCTCTGGGAAACGTAGAAAGAAAACCACAGCATTTTTAAATACAACAAAGTTGTATTTTGGTTTGCTGTGGCTTCAGCTTTGAGTCTCCTGGGCTTCCCTCCACACGGGGGAGGCCAGGAGACTCAAAGCTGAAGCCGCCGCAGTCAGAAATACAACTCTATTGTATTTCTAAATGCTGCGGTTTTCTTTCTACGTTTCTCGGGCTCCGTGAAAAGTAGAAAGAAAACCCCAGTGTATTTAAATACAACAAAGTTGTATTCATGTCCGCTGTGGCTTCAGCTTTAAGTCTCCTGGGCTCAAAGCTGAAGCCACAGCAAACATAAATACAACGTTATAAATGCTGTGGTTTTCTTTCTAAGTTAGTGTCATGATTCCTGCCCCTCATGTCCCCAGCTTTCCAAGATGGCATGCTGGAGCCAGGCCACGATCACCTACATGGCCCTCAAGGGCCTCTCCATCCCTCCAAAGACCCACTTGGAGTCAGACTTGGCGCTTGTGGCACCAGACTCACTCACTCCCATAGGATAACATTGGGGATTGGACTTGTAGTGCATTGATAGGGACAAGATGGATGGCCCCACATATTTCGGTTCCCAGAACTGCATGTGCAGTCTTGTCTTTTGGGTGTGGTTCAGCCCAGAGACACCTGGGATACCCAGAGACTATTTAAGCCACACCCAGGCTGAGAAACATGCTTTGCGTTTTCTGCACCTGCAGCGTGACACTCACTGTGTTCGGATTGGTCTCCAGTAGGCCTGCATCTTTCTTCTGCGCTCAGCTCCTGCAAGAACAAGAACACCGTTAGGAACAGCCTTACCTTGCGGTGCTTCTGCCCATCATTCATCGCTCCTTCTGTTCTGCGGGCATCTTCGGCGGTGTCATTCCCATCCCGGCACGCCGCTTCCTAAGGAAAAGGGAAAAGAACAGAAAAAAGGCATTAGTAAGCATTCTGCAAATCTTTGCTTATTTTTAAATACTGCACGAGCTTCAAACGCTTACCTGAATCCCAGCCGCTCTGGGGGAACGCTGTCTCCGGAACTTCTCATCTATCTGCAAGAGGGAAAATACACTCCAGGTTAGCGTGGAAACATCTAGAGGCGCCGCATACCACGCTTACCCACCGCGTTTGTTCTTAATAACCGGCATCCAGGCTGAATACGTTGTGGCACCTAAAAGACACAGTAAAAGAACTCAGTTCAATGCAAATACGAAAGGGGTGCATCGCGCATCGCGCTCTCACTCACCTTCAGCGCTACTCATCTCAGCAGCATGCCGCCATGCCCGGACGCCGGCCATCATCTAAGGAAGGAAAGGAACGAAGTTAGAGAACTGTTCAAAAGGCTCATTATACTTACCTGTCGGACTCTTGCCAGTGAAGTAACTAGGCAGCAACAAGCCCGCATCAATCAACGCGCCCCTGCACTGAAAGCAGGACGGAGACCACAGTATCCAAGAAAACAAGGTGAGCTGTGGATCAAAGGGAAGGGTTGGACCCCGGGGAAGAAGGGGTTCAAGCACACAGAGGCAATAGGGAGTTAAACTCTACCAATCCTGTGTTTCAGGCCCAGTCTCCATTCGAATAGCCACCAGGGAAGGGTTTGAGGTCGTTAGAGGTCAGAACAGGCTGAGTGACGTCCCCGTGAATACCAGGTGAGCGTTACAGTTAGAAAGAAAACCGCAGCATTTATTGTGCAGTGCTTTCAAAAAAGAATTAAATGTAAAGCACTTACCAGCAGCAGGTTGTGTTAATCTCTGCTCTCTGGCATTAATGAAGCAAAAGCCACCTGCTGGTAGCTTTTGTGTATTACAGCTGGCTGGCTTTTGGTTTATTAATGCCGGAGGGGCAGAAATTAACACAAGCACAGGAGGCTCATCCATTTCACAAAATGGATGCCTCCTAGTACTTGACATTTTTGAGTTTGAGCCTCATTTGCTCCAAACTCTACATAGGAACTTTGTTTAAAATATTTATATATATATATTTTTGATTATGGCCCATCTTTTTATCCAATACAATTTTTCACGTTATAGATTTTGGGCAAACGAAAAATTTGCAGCAAACCTTTTCGCGCGCGGTAAGTGCGATTTTGGAAAAACTAGAAGGAGTTGAGATGCGGTTTTGGGTTCTTTAGAAAACTTAGGATGTTCGTTACTAGCATAAAGTATGAAGAAGTTATGAATGTTTTCGTGGAGGTCGTTTTTTTTCAGAAAGAAGCAAAATTGTAAAACAAGGATGGACTTTTAAAATATAAACAAGGTTTCTTTACACTAGGGATGGACTACAAAGGAACAGACTACACGGATGCTCAGCCACTTGATCAAAGCAACTGCCAGCCGAGACGCTTGCCTTCTTCATATGCAATATATCAGCGCAAAGATGATTTTGACAATATTATTACAGAAGAACTATAGGATAAGAGAGAGAGTTCAGGCAAGACAAACAAAGGATTTCTAACAATACGGTTCTGGATATAAGATGGATTTGATTTGGATAGGGATGACTCTGGACAGTACATAGGCTAGTGACAATCCTATACTATGGATACTCACTGCCAATGTTTTGAATGGAATCGTCAGGGATCTGGATCTGGTCAAAGATTTCTAGGACAGACTGCTGGGCACACCGGACTGGACGGGTCAGCGATCAGCAAGGCCCTCAGAACACCGCATGGCAGGACTGGACAGCAAGGTGCTCTGGTCTACACTGCACAGCACTACTGAACTGGATCTGCAATGGCTCTCTGGCCTGCACAGCACAACACAGCACGGCACCAGACTGGGTTTAATCTGCCCTTCTGGTTATGAAGATAATTCTTTGGCAGGCAAGCAGTTACAGCACAGCCTGGCTGCTTCTTTGGGTTCCCCTTTTAAGTTGAGGGATGGGTTCTGGAAGTTAGGCCCAGCTGAAAATGGTTCAGCTATGCTCTGAGCCTTTCTGCTTGCAAAGTTTATGTAGTCTGGAACAAGGAGTATGGATGGATCTCCTTCAGAGTGCTTCCCAAATATCGGGATGGTGGGTGGATCAGTGTCAGCTGTCTCTATTTATGTGTTTGATGAAGAGGTGGGTGTGTTGAATTATCTTAGGCGCACCCCCTAGGTAGCCTATTGGCTAAAGACTGCTCTCTCCCTTGATTGGAGGAGAAAACAGTGTGTCATCATGATGATGTGGTTTATGAGGCAAAACATCCTCCCCGTTGCCTTTTGCACATAAAATCTTTTTTTGATATAATACATCTTTACATGTGTACAATCTTTATACCAATAACACATAGATCATATATTTTGAAGAGCACACCCTCATCCAAGCCTCGTTGCTGTGAGATCTTGGGTCTGGATTTGACAAATGTTTGCACTTTTTGTCCGGGACACAGTGGGCCTCATTACGAGGTTGCCGGTAAGTGAAAAACGATGCCGGTAATGGATTACCGGCATCGCTTACCGCTCCAGTGTATCACGACCCGTCAACCCGCTATTAGCGGCACCCTAAATAACGGTGCCACTAATAGCGGCATGACCGCGTACACGCGCCCCAGCAAATACCGGCATGCCGGTAATAGGAGGTAATCCCAACCCATGCGGACATGCAAATACCGGCATCACGAAGCCGGTATCCACGGGCTGCACAATGCCGCCCATACAGGCATCGCGGACCACCCGCAAACAGCAATCAGGATACAGGGCAACTGCCACAGGTGCACACAATCCCCACAGCTGGAGTCAATGGAGGCTGGGCCAGTATAAAATGAACACACCTACTTACCACACCCCTTCCAACACCAAAATGCTACCACTAGCTGTTGCAATCATGGCGCTGGAGGACATGCCCATACTGCTACAACTACAGCAACAACAGCAACAACAACTACAGCAGCAACAACAGGCAGCACAGAGGAGACGCAGGAGGAGAAGTAGGGTGAGACAGGCCCAGTAATTACCATCAGCGCAGCCAGCAGTGCCTCGTAGGCAACCACCAATCCCTCGCACCAGACCCAGCCCTTTTAACCTAACCCCTGAGCAGATCCACACCCTGTACCGGTTGGACCGTGACACCATCACCACCATAGTGGACATGATACAGAACGACATTGCCAGCCTCATAGAAATACGCACTGCCATCCCCCCGCTACTAAAGGTGGTGTCTGTGCTCCACTTCCTGGCCACAGGCACCTACCAACACACAGTGGGCTAGCTGCATGGCATTTCACAGTCACTATTTTCATACATGTTGAACCAAGTGCTGGATGCCCTGCCCAGGAGATAGCCAACACCAAAGTAGGTTTACATGCACTGGCAGGCATGCCCTATTGTGTTGGTGCCCTCAACTGCACCCATGTGGAATTGGTAGTCCCCCATGCCATAGAGGCGGTGTACCGCAATCGCAAGCAATACCACTCAATGTTCAAATGGTATGTGACTCCAGCAAGATCATCACACATTGCTGCGCCCGATTTCCCAGATAAACACATGATGCCATGGAACTGCGCAACTCCACGCTACCCCATCACATGGAGCGACATGCTGGACCACGTGCCTGGCTGCTTGGTGAGTTGCACAACTGTCCCATGGCAGTGCTTTGGGGTACTGATGTGTAGGGATGCATATCGGGGGGCATACTCTACCTGGGTGGGAAAGGGGAGGCATACTCCATCTGGGTGGGAAGGGGGGGGCATACTCCACCTGGGTGGCAATTGCCGGTGATTGGAGAATGCATGCAGAGCTAAACACTCCTGACCTGAACCGGCCAAACGGAACATGACACATCACTGGGCCACATTTCACAAATTATGCATATCGATGACAACAAGTAAGAGGCACAACCAGGCCACCATGGTGATGGAAAGCAATGCATGAATGAACAGGATGGCAACTGTGGCAATGTGGTCAGTGTGACCATGCATAGTGAAGAATGGACAGCATGAAAAGGAGGCTAAACATTGTTGCACTACCACAGCACATCTGCCTCAGCATGCATGAATACACCCTGCATCATCTATTGAACCCCATCCAGACTACCACAGCTCATGACAGTATAGATTGCATCTAGGTGACATTTTTGCATGCATACAGGGACATGTGCATGTCCACACCAAATACCTGCCGCCATGACTGTGCTCCCTGAAGGTGGTAGTTCAGAGTGACACACACCTATTTGTATCTGC
This sequence comes from Ambystoma mexicanum, assembly GCF_040938575.1. Taxonomy (NCBI): domain Eukaryota; kingdom Metazoa; phylum Chordata; class Amphibia; order Caudata; family Ambystomatidae; genus Ambystoma; species Ambystoma mexicanum. The sequence goes on from NC_090925.1 coordinate 1,057,581,088, forward strand.
TTGCTGGAGTATATCCCTTGAGGCCGTGGCTACTTACCCCTGTGCGGAACCCGCAGAACAGCCATGAAGAGGAGTACAATCGTGTGCACACCCGTACCCGTGTTGTGATTGAGTAGACCTTTGCCCTGTTGAAGGCGCAGTTCCGCTGCCTCAGCAGGTCTGGTGGGGCACTCCTATATAGTCCTGAGAAGGTGGCAAAGATCACAATGGCCTGTGTCATGCTGCACAACATGTGCGTCCGGAGAAATGTACCACTGCCCCCTGACATTGACATGCATGGCCCGGGTGAGGATGATGAGGATGGAGACGGAGGTGAAGTAGCCCCCCTGCCAGTACGTGATGCACGGGATGGTCATGCTGTACACCAAGCACTAATTCACAAATACTTCTGAAACACAGGGACTAGATGGACATGTGTCAGTGACACACTGGCTCCATGTGGACATGCACACTTGTATTGTTGGGAGTTGGCCACTGAACACCATCACACATTAAATGAACATGCACAAAATTAAGAATGTCCAGCCATTGAATTTTTGGCACACAACGGGTGTATTTTTCAACAATGTGAACAACCCCACACCCCAGTGAACTCCCTAAGCCACCCTACAAACCCCAAATGTCCCAAAATGTACTCAAATGAGTGTTCCCTTCACCAACAACCATGTGTCCCACTCCCATTGTCTGGCCACTCTACTTCTTGGCCTTTTTGTTATCTGGGGATGGCATCTCCGATTGCCCTGCACTCCTCTGGGTCATACGCACAGGGCTTGTGGGGGCAGAGGTTGCAGGTGTTGTTGAGGAGGATGTATCAGAGGCAAGTTCCACGCCCTCTCCAAGGCGTGGCCGCTGCATATGGAGCAGGATGGACGTTAGGACTTGCGTTACTGCCCCCAGACAGTCCCTCATGAGTATTGCAGACGCGTTAACGGCAGCAGTGTTCGCAGCGATGGCCGCTGTGGTCTCCCCAATGGCAGTAGCAATGGCCCTCCTAGTGTCCTCCCCATCGGCAATATACTGCCGCATGAGATCAAGCATTGACTCCTGTCGTGCCTCCACCCTCAACAGGCGAGCCTCAAAGGTGGTGGTGGTGGCTGGAGTGGTGGTGGCTGGAGTGGTGGTAGCCCGGGTGGTGGTAGGTGGTGGATGGTGCATGCATGGGGCCCACATCCAGGGTGCTGTCCTCCTCGAAGAGGCATCTCTGAGGTCTGAGTCGTGGAGGCAGGGATCGTCACTGCTGTCGGCCTCCATATGGGGCGGGGGGGTGGTGGTCAGGGGGCTTTGGGTGGGTGTAGTGGACACGACTGTGACACCCTCGGTGTGTACACTTGCATCCACAACGTCCGGGGTGGTTGGTGGTGCAGGAATGGAAACCCCTGCCACTGTTGTGGGTGGCTGCTGCTGGCCCACACTGGCAGCAAGTGTTTTTTGCTGGGTTTCAACCCGGTCTGGCACACTGCCTGTTGGTCTGGCCTATTTCTCTGGCTGGGGGGTGGTGGTGGCGGTGGCCCTTGTCCCATGGCGTGATGTTGATGCCCTTGCGCCCCTCTCCTGACTGGCATCTTCCTCATCGGTGCCTGGGGGTTAGAAGAGATGCAGGTCATCAGTGATGGTGTCACATGCGACATACTATTGCGCTGTGATATATTCATACATTCATGCATCCATTTATTACAGGGGTGTGGCAATTGGTGTTCTGAGGGGGCATGTAGGCTATCATTGCATGGCAGGTGGCATGCCATTGATATGGGTCTGTGTGTTGGGTTACATGGGCACGGTCGTGTTGTTGCCCGTGTGTTGGTATTGGGATTGGCACTCAGCATGCATTTGTGTGTGGCACGCAATCTTGACTGGATATGTTGATGTGGGTCTGGGACATGAATTGGCTTGCCTAGTCTCACTTCCACGTCACTTTTGCTACGTAATGGTTTCCCTACAGGGATGTGCAGGGTCACTCACCTCCTTCTGGGGATGATGCGGCGACCATCTCCATCTCTCCAAATCCCTCTATTGACTCGGGATCAATGATTGAGCTGGCAGTCTCCTCCCAGGGCATCAGCTTTGCTGGTGAGTGTGGCCCCCCGCCTGTCGCCATGGCAGCCCTCCTGTTGGCTGCCAGGATGTTCCTCACCCACAAGCGGAGGTCGTCCCGCCTCTTGCGGTAGTCCAACACTGTATGTGGGGTGGTCCCCACGGCCGATACCCTCTGGGCAACCTCCTGCCAGATTTGCTTTTTCTTCATCTGGGCAGCATGCTTCATGTCATTTGACTTGATTATGTCTGCAGGTGTAGCCAGAGTGTCCGCCAGCATGTTGAGCTCAGCGTCAGAGAAACGCTGTTTCCGCTTCCAGGGGGGTCATCTTCCGGGTGGCCTTGGACATCCTCAGGGTTTTCTGACGCAGCACGACACGAAAAGACTGGTGGTTAGGGAGGATAGCAATGGATTGTGTTTATAAAGATGGCCGCCGGCCCATTTCCAGTTCCTGCGCGATGACGTTATTTCCGAGTCCGGTTTTGCGAACCCGGTATTAGCATGGTGGCATTACCGTGCCGGTATTTAGGGGTTGCTCCGAGGCGGTGCTGGTATCGGCGGGTCCCGCGATGCCGCTATAGAGAGGTTGGTGTAACGCTCACCTGGTATCCACGGGGACGTCACTCAGCCTGTTCTGACCTCTTACGACCTCGAACCCTTCCCTGGAGTCTACTCGACTGGAGACTGGGCCTGAAACACAGGATTGGTAGAGTTTAACTCCCTATTGTCTCTGTGTGCTTGGAATCCTTCTTCCCCGGGGTCCAACCCTTCCCTTTGATCCACAGCTCACCTTGTTTTCTTGGATAGTGCTCTCCGTCCTGCTTTCAGCGCAGGAGCGCGTTGATTGATGCAGGCTCGTTGCTGCCTAGTTACTTCACTGGCAAGAGTCCGACAGGTAAGTATAATGAGTCTTTTGAACAGTTCTCTAACTTCGTTCCTTTCCTTCCTTAGATGATGGGCGGTGTCCGGGGATGGCGACGTGCTGCTGAGATGAGTAGCGCTGAAGGTGAGTGAGAGTGCGATGCGACCCTTTCGTATTTGTATTGAACTGAGTTCTTTTTCTGTGTCTTTTAGGTGCCGCGACGTGTTTAGCGTGGAGGCCGGTTATGAAGAAGAAATGCGGTGAGTAAGCGCGGTATGCAGCGCCTCTAGATGTTTCTACGCTAACCTGGAGTGTCTTTTCCCTCTTGCAGATGGATGAGAAGTTCTGGAGACAGAGTTCCCCCAGAGCGCTGGGATTCAGGTAAGCGTTTGAAGCTCGTACAGTCTTTAAAAATAAGCAAAGATTTGCAGAATGCTTACTAATGCCTTTTATCTGTTCTTTTCCCTTTTCCTTAGGAAGCGGCGTGCCAGGATGGGAATGACACCGGCGAAGATGCCCACAGAACAGAAGAAGCGATGAATGATGGGCAGAAGCGCTGCAAGGTAAGGCTGTTCCTAATGGTGTTCTTGTTCTTACAGGAGCTGAGCGCAGAAGAAAGATGCAGGCCTACTGGAGACCGATCCGAACACGGTGAGTGTCACGCTGCAGGTGCAGAAAACACAAAGCATGTTTCTCAGCCTGGGTGTGGCTTAAATAGTCTCTGGGTATCCCAGGTGTATCTGGGCTGAACCACACCCAAAAGACTAGACTGCACATGCAGTTCTGGGAACCGAAATATGTGGGGGCATCCATTTTGTCGCCATCAATGCACTGCAAGTCCAATCCCCAATGTTATCCTATGGGAGTGAGTGAGTCTGGTGCTACAAGCGCCAAGTCTGACTCCAAGTGATTCTTTGGAGGGATGGAGAGGCCCTTGAGGACATGTAGGTGATTGTGGCCTGGCTCCAGCCTGACATCTTGGAGGGCTGGGGACATGAGGGGCAGGAATCATGACAGCACTCCCCCCCAAAGCCCCTCTCAAGGTGGCTCTTCTGTCTGGTCCTGGTTTGTTTGGATGGTTTTGATGAAATCGTGTAAGCAAGCGAGGTGCATGGATGTAATCACAAGGCTCCCATGTCCTGTCTTGTGGACCATACCCCTTCCAGTCTACTAAGTAGTATAATTTGGATCTGATGTACTTTGAATCCAGGATGTCCTTGACTTCGAATTCTGGCTCCCCGGCGACTACTACTGGCTGCGCTAGCGTTGCTACCCTTGTCCCAGGTTGAACAGGTTTAAGGAGAGACACGTGGAACACAGGATGAAGCTGCATGTTTGATAGCAAAACCAGTCTGACCGCCACACGATTTATCACGGAGGTGACGGTGAATGGACCCAGGTATCTTTGGCGGAAAGTTCGGGTTCCTTTAATGGACACGTGTTTAGACGCCAGCCAGACTTTGTCTCCCACTTGTAGTTGGGGGCCTTTGCTCGGTGTTGATCAGCAAACTTCTTTTGCCAATTCTTAGCTTGAAGTAGGTGTTCAGCTGCCCTTTTAAAGGTTTGAGAAATGGTTGTGTGCAAGGTTTTGACTCCTGGCATTTCCAGGGTTGTAGGAACGTCCAACTCAGAAGTACGTGGGTGCCTGCCATACATGGTATAAAAGGGTGTCTGCCCAGTGCTGGTGTGTAGTGAATTATTATAAGCATATTCAGCTATCCATAGTAGGTCGAACCAGCTTCCTTCAGCTTGCTGTAACATGCAACGCAGATACTGCTGGAGCGTCTGATTTGTCCTCTCAGTTTGACCATCCGTTTGGGGATGGTGACTGGTGGATAGCCGGATGTCAATCTGGGCCATAGAGCAGCATTTTCTCCAGAAGTTAGATACGAATTGAGTACCTTGATCTGAGACTAAAACTGAAGGAAACCCTTGGAGCCGTACGATGCCTTCAAGAAATACCTTTGCCGGAGTGGAAGCATTTGGGAGCCCCTTAAGAGGATGAAATGTGCCATTTTTGAAAATAGTTCCACGGCCACAAGAATAGTGTTAAACCCTTGACTGGGTGGTAAGTCAGTAATAAAATCGAGGGACAACGTGTGCCAGGGTGCTGCTGGGATTTCCAATGGTTGTAACAGCCCAGCCGGTTTCTGCTTGGATGACTTGTTTTGAGCACACACTCCACAAGATAGGATGAATTGGTCAAGCCCGCTCAAGTGGCACAGCAAGTAGAGCGCTTGCCTGCTAACGCAGGTTCGAATCCCGGCGGGGCCAAACTCAGCCTTTCATCCTTCCGAGGTCGATAAATGAGCACCACACACTGTGGGTAATAATAAGCAGTGCTCAGATACCTGAGGGTTCGTAGCGCTATATAAGTGCCAAATTATTATTATTATTATTAAATGGATAATGTCTTTACGCCACGTGGGCCACCAATAATTTCATTTTACCTTGGCTAGGGTTTTAGCGATTCCGAGGTGGCCCTCGATCAAGGAATCATGATAACCGGACATGACTTGTTCTCGTAGTTTTTGGTTTGGTAAGAATAAACGATTCCTGAAGTAGGGCAACTGATCTTTTATCATGTAATGTTCTCCTTGTGCACTCCACGCTTGCAATTGCTCCAGACTCATCAGGTTTTGGATTTCTTCATGTAATTCTTTCTGAGTTATGGTTGCTGTGATTCCTAGGAGCTTGTCACTCGGAATGATTGCAATTGGGTCAGGGGTCTGATACCCTTGCTCTTCCACCCCCATACGGGAAAGGGCATCGGACTTCCCGTTTTGTAATCACGTAGTCATATTCAGCAAAAAAAAAGAGCCCAACGTAGTTGTCATGAGGATTGGTTCTTTGCCGTTTTTAGGTACTGGAGGTTCCGGTGGTCAGTTATTACGTGATAGTTTGTCTGGCGCCCGAGAGGTAGTGCCGCCATGCCTTAAAGGCTAACTTAATGGCCAGGAGTTCTTTGTCTGTGATAGTGTAATTGAGTTCAGGGGGTGTGAATTTACACGACCAGAAGGCAACAGGGTGTAACTGGCCCGTTTGAGGGTCCTTTTGTGAGAGGACGGCTCCCATAGCCATGCTTGAGGCGTCCGTTTCCACCAGGTATGGGAGATCAGGGCGAGGGTGGCATAAGATTGGGGCAGCTATGAATCTTGCTTTGAGTTCCTGGAAAGCTTCCTCGGCTTCTGTTGTCCACTGGAACTTTTTGTTGCTTTTCGTTAGCAATGACGTGATGGGATGCATGATTTGCGAAAATCCTGGGATGAACCGGCGGTAGAAGTTTGCAAAACCCAGCATACTTTGAACCCCCTTGAATGAATTTGGGGATGGCCAGTTCAGGATGGCATCTACCTTGTGTACATCCATTCGGATTCCATTCGGGCTGAGAATAAAGCCCAGGAATTCCACCTCAAAGACGTGGAATGACCACTTTTCGAGCTTGGCATAGAGCTGGTGTTGACGGAGTTTCTCCAATACGCATCGGACATGTTTAACGTGGTACTGCTTTGATGCAGAATATATTAGAATATCGTCGATGTACACTAGAGCACAGACATCAGTCAATTCCCGTAGGACATCGTTCATGAAGTATTGAAATGCTGCAGGCGCGTCGCAAAGGCCAAAGGGCATTACTTGATATTCGTACAAGCCGTATTTGGTGCAAAAAGCGGTTTTCCATTCGTCCCCCTGTTTTATGCGAACAAGGTGATAAGCCCCCCTCAGGTCTAGTTTTGTGTAGATTTGGGCATCTTTGACTTGATCAAGCAATTCAGGGATCAGTGGCACGGGGTAGCGTTTTTTTATGGTAATCTGGTTCAGTGCGCGATAGTCGATGCACGTTCTCAAGTCCCCCTCCTTTTTCGGTACGAAGAGTAGAGGACTGGCTGCTGGAGACTTCGAGGGACGGATGAACCCGTTGGCCAGGTATTGGTCAAGATAGGCCTTCAGGTTTCTGGTTCCGTGAATGCGTAAATTCGCCCACAAGGGATTTGTACGCTGGGTATCGGGTCGATTTGGCAATCGTATGGTCTATGCGGTGGCAGGGTATTAGCCTGTTCTTTCTGAAAGACATCTTGAAAGTCCTGGTATTCACTTGGTAGGGTGCTGATTGCCACAGTCGCAAGCGTGGAGGCTCTGGTGTCTAATGGTTGTTTCTCTTGGCGATAACATGTGTGTCTCGGGAAAGGCCAATTCTTTTGCTCGCCAATCGATTCAAGGATTGTGAGCTACCAACCATGGCATTCCCAAAATCAACCGGAACTGTGGTGCTTTAATGAGGTCGAAAACGATAGATTCTTGGTGTCCATCCAGGCACAGAAGGGTTAAAGCTGCAGTGCATTGGGATACTGGACCAGAAGCTATTTCCGTGCTGTCGACAGTGGTAACAGTGTCAGTGGTTGATTTAGGGCATAACGGAAGCCTCATCTTTGCCGCAAGATCCTGGTCGATGTAATTCCCAACGTCTCTACTGTCTATGTACGCTCTTACTGCGTGCATCCGAGATGGTTGTTTGTGATTGATCAAGACCACAGATAGTGCAAAATGGAAGGTCTGTAGTTCACTTTCTTCGCTCGACAAGTGGACCCCTACACTTGCCGGGCTGGGGAGTTTTCCGATTCCTTGATGGTATCCTCCTTGTCCGTGGCCCCTACCGTCCTCCTCGGTGGCTTCATAGGGCACTCTTTAAGGAAATGACCTGACCTTCCACAGTACAGACATAACTGCTACTGTTTCCTTTTATCCCTTTCCGCTTTAGTCAAGGGGGATCTGACCCCCCGATTTGCTTTGGTTCTCCTGAACCTTCCGTGGTGCGGGCAATATTGTCCTTTGAACGCACATACATAGGGCGAGGGTCCGGTCTGGTTCGATCTGCTCTTCAGTCCTGCAACCTATGATCCAGTTGAACAACAAGGTCAATGAATTCTGAGCAGTCTTTCGGGGGGTTCACTACTTGTGCGAGAATATCCTTGCGCTCCCCCCGCAACCCCGATGAAATAATGTGGTTCTCTTCTCCACTGGCCATTCTGCTTCAACTGCGAGTCTATTGAACATGGATATGTATGTTAATAGGTCTTGATTCCCTTGGCGTAGGGACAGAAGTTTGCCGTCTAATGCCTGCCCATGAGTACGACGGGCGAACAGCTTTTCCATCTCCTGCTGAAAGCCCCTGAAGTCATGCAGAAAAGGATCGTCTTGGGCCACAAAGGGTATAGACCAAGTGGGTCTTTGGAGGGATGGAGAGGCCCTTGAGGGCCATGTAGGTGATCGTGGCCTGGCTCCAGCCTGACATCTTGGAGGGCTGGGGACATGAGGGGCAGGAATCATGACAGTTGGAGGGCCTTTAGAGGCATGCCGGTATTGCCATTACCGGCATGGGCGTTTGCGCGTGCTTTCGCACTCATAATCACCTGCTATTGGCGGGTTCATACGAGCACGGACCCGCTCTTACCGGCATTCCGGTAATCAACCCGTTTTTACCGGGCTACTCGTAATGAGGCCCAATATCTAAATTGTGCAAAATTTTGTACATATGTGCGCATGATATAGGGGCATAATCGTATGATGTTTTCATGCTTCTGACATAAATACAATCGCTACAAAACCAGAATTTTCACTGCGCCTTCTCCGAACATTGCACAGAGTTCTGGGTCTTTTTAAAATGTGCACAAAAAAATCACATTAACAATGCTATTAATTCTATAATTTTTACAAATTCGCACAGTCCTTTATCAGTCTTTTAAAAAAAAATCTGCTTTCTGTGCTTTGTGAATCAACAAAAATTTCTGTCTCCGCCTCCATCTCCATCTTGCAGCTCAAGAGCAATCTCCGCCCTCTACCTCCTGGCAGAGGTCACTTTGACACTTTTCAATCTGCATATCCTTTCAGCCAAGGAAGGTCCATTGTCTCTCCCAGGAGCAGCCCAAAATCTCCTCCCCTGATTTAATCAACACAAAGGTGTAAGTTCCTGGCCTTTGTGGGAAGCAGGGGAGATGCCTTTTGTTGGGGGAAGCTGGGGGGAACTGGTTTGGTGACTCTGAGTTCAGCTAAATTCACTGTCAATTTATAACACTTTTCTTAATTTAAAATAAAACTTGCAGTTTTTGATCAAGCAGCTAGAACTCCGATTCCAGTCTCTAAATCATGGAGATTAAATAGTTACAACCTATGTTCCTCTTAATGACAGGTCACTTAATTCCAAACATTTGATTTCAATTGCACAAGTTTAAGCTTCTGATGCAACTAATGACAGCTTTCATACAGGCGGCTGCTGGTACGGCGCTCATATTTTGACAGATTTTCACAGGCAAGCACACTTTTTACTGTGGATATTTTGATGATAGATTCCGCTTATCCTGACATTGTGTGTTCATATCCTTAAATGAAGTGATGGGTAACACCCAGCAAAGATATTGGATGTTTTGTGATGTTTTGGACCGTTATTTTGTATTTTCAGCAACCAAGAAAAGGGGATTTAAGAGCAATTTCCAGGTTTCCTTCAAGAAAGCACTGCCTTTCAGGCAGTTTCCATTTTTACTCGGTAGGCAGCCCAGTGACCGGTTTCAGCGGTGAGTCTCCTTCCACCACTGACAACAGGCAAAGTAGATTTGGCAGCCATCTTTCCATGTTTCAAAGCGCAATTTCCATGGGTTTTGGTGCGCATGGGGTTTTCGTGGCCATTTTGCTGATTCTGGTGCCACCAGCACAAAGTGATGCCGCAGGGCAGAGCAGAGTGGGTTAAAACATCCCACAATGCCCCCCCCCCCCTCGGGATTTGACTTTTGACCGCCCGTCAAGGGGAAGTCGCGAGATTGGGATGTTCAGCTTTTTCTTTCTGGTCCAAATGGCAAAAGTCGTCTGCTTCTCCCATCAGTGGTGGATCGACAGGTTCTCCTCGCCGGTTCCGGATGAGAGTATGGATCGATACCCCGAGCCCCTTGGGTCTTTCCTTTAGGTCACTGAGTGATCCTCCTTGGTGCTTAGGATGCATGGTTTCAAATTCTAGGATGACAAAACAGAGCATATTTGTAGACATTTCCCCACCACTATTTATGTAGTGGGGTAGACTCATACATTTGACATATAATGACAATCTTTTCTGTTTATAATTATTACTAATTATAACAGATGGAATAGTTTTATAGTTGGAATTTCTACGGAGCTGGGATGTCCCCCTCTGGGTTTCCAGATGCATCCTCTAGTTGCTGCAGAGTGTGCCTAGGATGCCAACACTTCAGCTGGTTGACGTGGACCCACTTATCTTCCCCTTCTGCCAAACTGCCTTTGGGGATACAGATTTTGTAGGCGACTGGTGAGATTTTGTCTACAATTTCAAAAGGTCCCCGCCAGCTAGGAAGAAATTTGCGTTGTTTGGCCTGGTTCCTTTGGAAATTGTATAAGGAGACCCGGTCTCCTTCTTGGTATTCTTTTCTAGTAGTCTTAAGGTCATAGTGGGTCTTCATACTGTCTATAGATCTTTCTAGATTTCGCTGAGCATAGGCATGTTGAAGGTGTTGTCCTGATGCCTACCCCCGGGGAGCCAGACCAAATCCAGCAACCCCGGAAGCAGGCATCAAGTTACCCCAAGTAAGCCCAACAACCCCCGCTAGGAGCTATTTGGGTGCAGTCCTGGCACCTATGGCCGCCAGGCTCATATGGAGAGTCAGTCCTGGCGCCATATGCGCCAGGCTCATAGATTAAAACTTACCTGATGCAGACCATGCTGCAAACTTACCTGATGCAGACCATGCTGCAAGAGCTCCAAGCCAAACGAGGCTTGGAAGGGACTATTTTACCTAAGGACTATTTTTTTTACTCGGGTGGGGCTGGGGTGGAATACTTACCTGGGACTACTTTGGAGGCTATTTAAACCACGCCCGAAGAGCAGCACACGCTTCACGTTATTCTGCATCCAGCAGCGTAACACTCACCGTGCCTGCAAGTCTGCATCCAGTCTTCTGCCACGCCCGCCTCGAGTTTGGAGCTCCTAGAAAAAGGGAGAAAGGAGAAAAGGTTAGAACAAGAGCAATACCTTTGATCCTTACCTGAATTCCAGATCCATCGCGCCTTCGAGCTGGAAGAAAGAAGTTATTTTATGCGCGTCGCCTCGCCTGCTGCAGCGCCGCGCTTAACTCACCGGCCTTCGCAGCATCTTCACATTTCACCGCATCCTCCTGCATCTTCCCGCCGCACTCCGACACCTAAGGAGAAGACAAGAACAGCAAGGTGAGCCAAGGGAATACACAGAGGAATACCCCCCATAGATTTACCTGTTTTTACCACCAGGGGTACTATTCTTCTTCATGGGTCGGCGCAGCTTCCACTGCATCCTAGCTGAAGCCCGGCCCCTAAGGGGAAACAAAAGGACAGCAAGGTGAAACAAGGGACTTACAAGAGGAACCCTCCTCAGCACAAAAGACTTACCTGATTTTACCGCCAGAGGCATTATTCCCCGAGACTTCATACTTTCTCTCAGCGCCTGAATAAGGGAGAAAGCAAGAGCTTACATATGGACATTATTTTATCGAACTGTGTTGGATAATACAAATCCTTACCAGAACATTACCGGTTGCCACGAGGAACTCTTCAGTAGGGTGAAGCTTCAACCTGCAAGGAATCGGACAAGAGTGAAAGTCAGGCATTTGAACTCTTACGAACTACATACTTACGGCGTCTTGCCGGGAATGTCGCAGTCAATATTGTCCTGGAACTCACCAATTCCTTCGAGCCAGTGAAGCAACTGGTTATCTAAGCGCCCCTGCGCTCAATGCAGGATGGAGAACTCATCTTTTCAAATCATCAGGTGAGACTATAAGAGGGGACATCCAAGGTGATCAGTGGGGAGAACAGCGGGGTGGGGGGGATTTACGCTCAACTCCACGGGTGGTTAATCCCCTTTCTCCATTTGCAGAAGAATATTCCTACGGTCTAAGCAAACGAAGCTAGGTGGGCCAGTCCAGTCCGTCATCTCGGCCCTACGCATCACATTGGTGGAGACCGCAGCAATCCAGTCCAGATCGACACCTCTGTGGGAGCCAGGTGAGCGTAACAGGTGTTTTCTCAGATTTTCAACATACTCATGAGTTGTGGAGGCATTTATCAAGGTCTGCTCTTGGGTTCTGTAGAGCAGATGCTGGGGAAGCTCCATCCTTCCTCCAGTCATCAGCTCAAACGGTGACATTTTTGTTGCAGAAGAAGGGGTAGATCTGATGGCCATCAGGACAAGATTGGCCCAGGACAAGATTCTGGGCCAAGTCCCAACTTGGCCCAGAATCTGCCACAAACTTTTTTAATATGCTCACAATTGTCTTGTTGTTTCTCTCAACTTCACCACTAGATGCTCGCCGGTAGGCAATGTGTAGTTTCCTTTTGACCCCAAGTATCTCCCACATCTTTGTCATCACTTTGCTAGTGAAGTGGCTACCTCGGTCTGACTCGATCCTTTGGGGTAGTCCAAAACGCAAGAAGATGTGGTTGATCATCAGGGCAGCTGCTGTTTCTGCCTTGCAGTTTGGGGCCATGAGATATTCCACCCATTTAGTGAACAAGCATGTCACGGTCAACATGTACTTGTTCCCCCTAGAGGAGCGAATCACGGGCCCGATAAAATCGACTTGTAAATCTGACCAAGGCAGTGTCATCCCCCTCTTTTGGAGAGGTGCACGGTGTGTGAGGGATGTTTGGCACACACAAGACACCCCTTCAAGTATTGGTCGAGGTCCTGCCCCATGTGTGGCCAGAATGCAACCTCTCTTAAGATTTCAAGTGTCGTATGAAACCCCCTATGATCAGGTTTCAGAATGAGGTGGGGACCACCCACTAATCATGGCCAGCTAGGGATCTCCTCACCAACAAACCGTCTTGTATTCGGTACATTTTTGGACATTTCATCAACACTGAGGTCCTCTTTCCCTATGTAATCGGTAATCGTCAGGGTCCTCAATGTGTTGATAAAACTTACCAATTATTGGATCCCCTTTTTGAGCCGTAATCAAATCAGCATCTGGGGTCTCCTTACTCCATTGTGCAGTTGAGAGTTCATTGTCTGGGACCTAGTGATAGCAGTGACCTGGATTTCCCCCAACAGGGACTCGATCTCAAGTAGATCCCCTTGGATGGCTCCGGTTTTGGCCAGGTGATCAGCTAGGTCATTTCCAGTTTTGTCTGGTCCCTCTACTTTGGGATGACCCTTGATCTTTTTCCAGTAGATGGTCATCCCATTCGAGGTGACCAGATCATCAATGTTTTGAATTAATGTTCCATGTTTCAATTGTTTGTTATTAGCACATAACATGCCTCTGGTTTTCCAGTTAACCAGGTGCTCCACGAACCCGTTCCGTACATAATCCAATCAGTGATTATGACCAGTTTGTGGAGTTGGTGTTGGACAGCAGTGAGGATGGCTTGATGCACAGCCATCAACTCTGCCACTTGACTACTTCGGGGATCGATTTTGTACCCAGCGGAGGGTTCTGGGGCATCATTCACCCATGCATTCCCTACGCCGGCCACAAGTTCTTTTTCCTGTTGTTGTCAACATGGTAGGAGCATCCATCCACATAGACAGTGGGCATTCCCTCACACTTGTCTTCTTCATAGACTTTGTGTGGGGAATTAAGGCGTGCCTCCATGTTGTCCTTGACTTTAAGACTTTCGTCCTCGAGACAGTTTTCTCTGGCACAATCATGAAAGTCAGCTAGACCTTGCGCGAGGAGACTCTTCTTGTTTTGGCCATATCTGACCTCCACAGGAAAGCCTTGCTTTGACACGATCCAGGAAGTAATTTGGGAATTACTCACATTTCCGGCCTGGATTCTGTCACTTTGGAGATATTGCAGAGGCTGGTGTGGAGTCTCCACTATGATGGTTTTCCCCCTGGATAAACTGGCGGTAATTCTTCAATGCCCACACTGTTGTTTCTCACAATCGTAGAATTTTTCCTCCACAGAGGATAAAGTTTTACTCGCATAAGAGATTACTTTATTGACCTTGTCATGCTTTTGATATAATACTACAGTCAAGCATGTATTTGAAAACCCTGTCTGCAAGAAGAACTCCTTGTTTTTGAGAGGGTAAGCTAGGCAATGCGCTTGTGAGAGGCTTCTTTTGAGTTGTCTTACTGCCTCGGCTTGTTCTGGACCCCACTCCCACTTGACCCCCCCTTCAAAAGATGGATCAGGGGTCTTGTGATCTCTGCGTAGTCCTCAATGAACTTTCTGCTGTAATTAGTCAGTGCAAGGAGGCTCCTTAGTTCCCGCAGAGTTGTGGGGTCTTTTCATTTCTGGAGTGCTTCCACTTTCTTTTCCTGGGGACAGAGACCCTGAGGAGTAATCGTATGTCCCAAGAAATTGACACGGGTTCTGCACCACTGTGCCTTTTGAAAGGAGAGTTTTGCTCCGGCAGCCCTCAACTGTGTCAGAACATAACGGATCTCTGCTATGTGTTCCTCCACAGTTGAGCTTTTGACTAAAACATCATCTACATAGGCCAGGTTACCCCTTTCAACCAGGTGGAGCATGGCCTTGTGTAGAAAAAAGTTGAATTCATTACCGGAGTTGATGTATCCGAAGGGAGACCGGGTCCATGTGTACTGCTCCCCCCGAAGGTGAAAGCCAGCTTGTATTGGTCCTCCCTACTGACAGGTACAGTCCAGTACCCATTGGCCAGGTCTATTGCACTGAATACATGTGACCCCTGGATCTGGGCCAGCCCTTGGTCAATGTAGGGAAGAGGCCATCGGGAAGCATGGACCTGTTTGTTGAGCTCCCTTAGGTCAGCACAGAGTCTCCACTGGCCGTTTGGCTTCAAAATCCCCAGCACCGGATTATTGAAGGTGGTGTGGACTGGACGAATTATCCCACGGGACTCTAGGTTCTTAATTATTTCAGTAAGGGACTCCATTGATGCGAGAGGCAAGCAATATTGCTTCACAAACACTCGAGTCATGCCTGGATCCGTGGGAATTGTTGTTGTGTGGATGTCGGTGCGACCACAGTCATATGAGTCCACCGCAAAGAGATCTTGAAAATCTAAGAAAACTTGTTTCAATTGTTACTTTTGCTCCAGAGTCTCACAGGCATCAGATAGGTTGACTCTCTTCAACCATCTGCCTAAAGCCTAGAAATACTTCCGGTTTTGCTATCTCAGCTGGGTGGAAATGTCCCTGGTAAAAGTGCTGATTTGGACTGGTGGCTTCATGTAGGGAAGGCAGTCCTTGCAGACTTGGAATATCACCTCATCCCTCCTGAAGTCACAGGTCACATCTTCCTTACCATAAGGGCAGGAAGTGTACACCTGGAAGTTCCCCCCATGCTGGGTGAAGATCCTGTCTGGTGCTGCGTTGTCATCACTATCACTGTCAAAACAGTCCTTGGGGATTGGTCCTAACAGTTCATTACCTAAATGTATGGAAACATGTTGGTCATCAACCGCCATTCCAATAATGGTGCCCGCGGCTAGAGTGATACTCTTTAAGTCGCTGTTATCCACCTCTATTGGAATGGTGTCATGTTCTATGTTGACTAGTGGTGTTGGGTTTACCCCCAACCCTTGCTGTTGGAAGTGAGCATTTAGATGAATATAGACATCAGGGTTTTTCAGTTTCTGTCCTCTTTTAACTTTCACTTCCAGTGGGAATTGTCTGTCCTTTCTGGGATGGTGACTTCCTCTCCAATCTGAATTTCAACTGCATAAGGCTGCAGTTGAGCTGACCTAAATGCTTTCTCTGGGTCATCAAAGCCCATGGGATTACCCGCTAATCGGGACCAAGCTTTGAAGTTTATTAGGTCCAAACCAATGGCAAAGCGATTGAGAATGTCACTCCCTAAGTAAAATGCGGCAGGGACATCTCGCACGACCCAACACTTATGGACTATGCTCTTGTTGCCTATGGAAATTTTGAGCAAACACCTGCTAGGCAGGAGATGTTTGGAATTGGGTGTTTCCAGGCCCATTTCCCATTTGTCTAACAGTTTAAATGTGGGAATGGCTGGATCTTTTGGGAGTTTGCGGAACATGGCTTCGCTGATGAAGCTCTTACCGTTGTTCACAAATACTCGGGCGAGAACAGAGTCCTTCCCTTCATTTAACTGAATAGGGATGAACAACTGCTCTCCAATTTTCTGAATATCAGCCAGGCTTTGAGCTAATTTCTCATCTTTCTGGACTATAGGAGTGGGATTTTCTGATTGTGAATTTGTAAAGAATTTCAGAGTGTTTCCTTCCAGTGTGGAATGCCACCTTAGACTGGAAGGAAGGTTGATTTTCAGAAATAGAGAGGACCCCCCCATCACCAGTTTGTTGTCCTGCTGCAATTACTGCCACGTTGGGATTTGATTATTCTGGAAGTGAAATTCTACTTGGTGAGATTTTTGTTCAACCATGTGGCATGTGCCGTTTAAACTAACATGGTTGACACTCTGTTTCAATGTTATTGGTCGGCTAGTCTGGGTCCAGAGGACCTTGTTTACACAATCTATGAGGGGAGACAACCTATGCAGGATGTCATTCCCTAGTAAACAAGGTGTGCCCTCTGGAGTCACAACTATGACAGGTGCTTCACCTTCTGTCGCCCAATTTTAATATCCAAATCCGCTGTCCCCTCGACGGGAATTTCCTTCCCGTCGAAGTTCTGAAGTTGTCCAGGAAGAGGGGTGAGAGGAATTTTGTATTTCTCCCCCCTTCCTGAATTCAGTTGACCGAAGGCCCTTTTTGACAGAAGGGTAGCTTGGGATCCAGTGTCCACCAGTGCCAAAATTGTACATTGCCCCTGTATTTGGACCGGGGCATAGAATCTTCCCTCCTTCTCCTCAACGGGGGCAAAGATAATGTACATTTTTGGACAACTGGTGGGTTAGTTTCTTGGTTTTGGACACTGATAGAGAAGTGATTTGGACAGAATTCTGTTTGGAATCTTGGGAATCTGAAAGAAAAAGATGACAGCTAGATATGGGGTTTTGGGTTCCCCTGGTTCTGGGCGCCCTCCCCCTCTTTTTGGAGGCTGTCACCCGGATGGGTTTGAACCAGGGGGTTTTCATGCTGATGATTCTGGGGATTGATGATGGGCGGTGCTAACTCAGTCCCCACACCTACCCAGTCTGGATTTGGATCCTTTGGGTCCCATTTTTCTTTGGGGGTAGTTCCCCTATCTCTGAAGGAGAAGATCCTTTTCCCAAAATCCTCTGAGGATCCCTCTCCTTCGAACTGGAAGACTTGTACCTCTTCCACAAAATGGGTCTTTTTGGGCTCTTTATTTCTCCAACCCCCCTCTGCTCCTTGGGTTGCAGACTTTCGGGGGCAGGAGATTTTGGTTCTGGTTCCTGGGTTTCCAGAGGCTTTTTACAATTGGGGAAGGAAGCTTCCTCCAAGGCTTTACACCCTCCTTCCCCTTGTGCCTCCTCCCTGCGAACCGGTGGGTTGTTGGGGTTCTTCCCCGTCATTGCTCTGGAGCATCAGGTCATGGATTGAGGCATTCTGCGCCGCCATGCTCATCTGAGGTTTCTGTTGAGCCCTCAGCATGCGACCCAGGTCCTATGCCATGTTCTGGACCTGGCGCTCTAGTTGTGACACCCGCTCTGGCTGGTACGGGGCCCTCATGTCTCCCCTGGGTTGATCCCCGGAAGGGTAGCTATCCCTTCTCCCAAGTTACCCCGTGTTAGGAAAGTTTGGGTACCCCTCCAACCTTGACCTCCTCTCTCCCAGATTGGGTGGTCTGGGCTCAGGAAAGTGGGGAAAGAAGGATGGATTGTTTTCAGGGTTAAAGTTTTGCGGGTACCTTGGGAAGAAATTCTGTCCAGTATTTGGGGGATTACTGCCCTCCTGGGGGAAGTGAGGAGGGAAGTTCCCTGCGCTAGCTGGTGTCTGGTTAGATCCCCCCACCCCTCGGGCTGGATAAGTCCACACATAACCCAGGATGGGTCTATTGCCCTTGTAGCGCAGGCTGATGTAGTCAGGGGAGTTAGGGGTCCCATTTGTGGGGTTGCCTCCCTGGCTCCCTGTTTGTGATTGGCCCAAGGGCCTTCTGGGTTTGGGGTTGTTTTGATTCTCTGCGGGCACGTTTTTAGGCCCCCCCATCTCTAAATCTAAAATGGGGGCAACCTTCACCTCTGCCACTTTAGCAGCAGCAGGGGTGTTGGTTGTTTTGGGGCTTTTGGGATTATTTTTGTTTTCCACTGGCTTTTGCACCTCATAAATGCGTGTGGCTTGTTCAATGACCCAGTCTAGTGATCTTTTCTCGTGAAAGTCCCTCACTAGCTGGGTCATGATGTACTTAGGGAGAGCGTGGAAGAAAGTATTTACAAACTCTTTGCTGTCAGTACGCACCCTTCTAGTGGTCTGCGCAAAGGCACGCTTTAATTCTTGAACAAATTCTTGTGGGGCCTGATCTTCCCCACATTGCAAGTTGTAGGCTGCCTTGCGAGCCTCCTGAGGATTCCTGTGCACAGAAAAGTGTTTCAAGATGGCCGCCCTATAGGTGGACCATCTGGAATGATTCTGATCCTCCAGCCCCGCAAAGAAGCTGGAATACTCGGGAGAGAAGGTCCACTTTACATATTGAATACAGCTTTGGCTGCCTTTCAAAAGGAAAGTTTCCATCATTTGTTCAAAGAGCTGAAAGTGCTCCCACACCGAATATTTCACATTCTTATGATAGGGTGTGATGACGCTCCTAATGGCCTTTATTTGTTTTAGGGGATCCTTGAGAAAGGCCCTCTGGACCTTGTTGGCTTTTTTGGTTCGGGTGACCCTGGTCCACTCATCCTCTGACTCAGAGGCACTGCTACCAGAGATGCCTGTCTGGTCTTCTAGGCTCTCCCGGATTCTGCGAGCTTGGGACTGGCTGGCAGAGTGTGGGGGCCTAGTTTCCTGAGTCCTGTGGTGCTCAGAAGAGTCTTCTGATTCTTCCTTGCTCCCAGGATTGGTACCCCCCCCCCCCACTGTCCTAGCTGGGCAGAGGTTTTCAGGATGCCCTTAGTGGGCCTACTCTCATGGAGTTCCCCACTAAATTTTACCATCTGGTCTCTGGGTAAATGGTATTTTTGTGGATCCATTTCTCTGACCCTCCCCTCATTGGAGTCTCCCTGATCAGAGAATATGGCCCTAGAACTTGGGAACCCATACCTAGATGCTCACCCATCCATTCCTGGAAGGTGCTGATCTATGAGCCCCATATTCCTCATTGGATTGAAGTCTGCCACCCCTGTGGCCCTTGGCTCATTTGGGCCAGCAGACATGGGGGTGGCAGAGTCCTTGGGGTTGAAGAGATGAAAGCCTCTGGTACTAGGGTTCCTGAGGTTATGCTCAGGTGTTTCCCTTTCCCAGCAGACCTCATCTCTCTCAGCCCCTGCTCCCTGTTGCCATGCAAGAACCTGACCTTTCTGTTCCTCTATCAAGGCCTTGCTAGTTTCTATCAGTTGTTCCTGCATAGCTACCTGTCTGTGGAGCGTGTCGTTTTTCTCACAGAGAGCCTCATTGTCTCTCTTTGCTTCCTGTGTCATTTTAGAGTACTGGGCCAATTTTTGCTCCAGGGTGGTTACCGCCTGAGTCCTGACCTTACTGGCTTGGTCACTCTTTGCCAGAGCATCTTCCATCCTCCTGGAGTGCTCTAACAGTTTTGTGTAATCTTCTTGGAGTTCACCAGTCCCTGAAGGGCCAGGTGATTTTCTTCCATCTTATCTTTTAAATAACTGACCTCCTGGCCTAAGGTGTCCCTTTCCTGAATAAGAGTAGCCCTCTGTGCAGCCAGGTCGTCCCTTTGTTTTTGGAGTACACCAGCTTTCTGGCGCTCCTCATCGAATTCTGTCTGGGTGTGAAGGTCTTTGAGGATTCATTTATTATTTATTATTTTCTTCTTTTTCTTGGTCTAGGCGGTTTTGCAGGGTGACTACCTGCTCTGCGCATGCTCTATTAAAATTTATTTGCTGTTCCAGCTTTTTCTGGCTCTGTACTAGAGAGTCCAAGCTTTCTTGGCACTGCTTCTGCAGGGCCAGCACTTTGGTATCCTGCTCTACCTTCTCCTGCTGCAGGATATCCATATCTTCATTTATTTTTATCAGGTACTGCCTGGTTTCATTTTCTGATTCATGGCTCTTTTGTAGCCTTTGCCCTGCAGAGTCCAGATCCGTTTGGGCTTTTTCTAATGATTGTAGTTGCTTGTTTGCCAGATGTAGGTTTTCAGCATATTTGTCCTGTATTGCTCCAATGTGGAGGTACAGATATACTGCTATTTTGGCAATCTTACTTTGCTCTTCTTTTACCTTATGAACCATATACAGTTCACTCAGTGCCATATGTAATGGACCCTGATCCTGCCATATATTTAATCCTGTTGCAGTGGCCTGTTCTTTGATGAACTGCAACCAAACATTCTGATCCTGCTCTGTTCATTCACCCGTGACCAATAATTTGTGCAGTAGGTGTTCTTTTGCCATATTGATTTCTACCCAGGTCGCCATTCCGGAAATATTAATTTCCTTTCTGACTTACAGAAGTTATTTTATTTTTGCAAACAGACCAAATTCCTTAGAGTGTTCCTATTGAAGGGTGCTTTTCACAGTGTAGCCCAGTGTGGTAGCCCAAAAGGATTTATGTACCCCGTCAGTTAGCACGGTGTATTAGACTGTTACAAGCGGTATGTCTAATTCAGAAATCCCGGCACGAGCCCCCAATCTTGTAAGTGATTTCAATCCGGCACTTCACCTAAGTCAGTGCCTAGTGTGGGATGCACAACTGAAACCCTTAATTATTTATTTGTGTCTATACGTTCTTTTATTCTGAACGATGTACCACTTATATCACGCCCCTCTCTTTTAACCCCCCAGTCACACTCAACCAGGAATCAGGCTAGTTTGCAAAGTTAAAATATTTATTATGTATTTCACAATCTAATCAAACTAATTTGAATGGGTATACAATGATCACCAAGAGGGTGATGTCACACTAAACAATCTCTTTAATCATAAGGAGTAATGATGAGCAAAAACATTGCAGCACGGAAATTATACTTTTAGGTATGTCCAATCAAATGGCAATGTGATTACTATTTCGCCCTGCACACCCCTCAATCCCCCCAATATGCAATATAAAGAGATAGAAAGAGAGAGAACAGGTTTCAGGAATGCAGAATTTAGAAAATGTATCAATCCCACTTTCCCCCCAGCAAACACCAGAGAGAAACAGGAATGATTGCAAACTGGCCAAAAATGGTTTTAAAGTTGGCTTTGAATGGAATAGGTACAACACTGAAAATGGTTTAATTCACTGAAAGTGTTGAAATTCTAATGGGAGCCGCTTTATCGGGCTGTAGACAAACACTAGCAATGATTTGAGAGTAATAAACAAGTTGAAAATGTTGAGGTCTGGTGCAATTAAAAGCTATTTTATACGTTAGATCTTTGGCCAAACGAACAATTTGCGGCAAACTTAGAAAACTAGAAGGAGTTGAGATGTTGTGGGCTCCTTAGAAAGCTTAGGATATTAGCTATAAGACACTTAAATTTTGTTTCTAGCACACAGTATGAAGAAGTTATGAACATTTTCGTGGAGGTCGTTTTTTTCAGAAAGAGGCAAAATTGTAAAACAAGGATGTGCTTTTAAAATACAAAGAAGGTTTCTTTACACTAGGGATGGACTATGAAGAAACAAACCTCACGGATGCTCAGCCACTTGATCAAGGCAACTGCCAGCTGAGACGCTTGCCTTCTTCAGATGCAATATATCAGCGCAAAGATGATTTTAACAATATTATTACAGAAGGACTATAGGATAAGAGAGAGAGTTCAGGCAAGACAAACAAAGGATTTCTAACAATACGGTTCTGGATATAAGGTGGATTTGATTTGGATAGGGATGACTCTGGACAGTACATAGGCTAGTGACAATCCTATTGTCAGATACTCTGGTCCACGGCTCAGGAGCGATGCAATACCAACCACCCCCGCTATGGTCGCAGAGCCTGCAAGTCAAGCTTACACAGGCGACCTAGACCAGAGCAGGGAAGGAGGGTTAGGATCTCGATGGTTGGATAGGTTTGGGGGAGTTTAGGGAAACCGGATTGAGGGTTGGGTAGAGGTTGTGGGTAGGAAGTGGGATTACTAGGGAAATAGTTCATTATTGCTCACTTTAGCTATACTTGGTATCAAGTAGCAATTTGCTTCAAAGCCACTTTGTTAGTCAGGCCCCCTCTCTCATCACCCCCTCTAGTCTAACCCATGCACATTGATTAGCCCACTACTAAACAGTTTTATTCCAGCATGCAAACTTAGCTCTGGCTTTCAGTGTCCAGTCCGTAGTTGAGCCGTCAAGTCCTGAGGCAGGTCCGTAGAGTTTCACAGGCGGTCCAAGCTAAAAGAAATAACACATATTAACTTTTGGTTCTTAGGATCCTGGTAACACTCCACTCTCGTTCACACACACTCAAACCATTCAACGTTCACTTGCACCCATCCGTGCCCTACATCGAGCGTGGATGGCTATGCCTATTCTTGGCCACCCTTTTCGGGGTGTTTTCCCTAAACGATTGGCAGCGTTTGTGTTCCCACAGTGGCCTTCCTTCAGGCCGCCGCAGGCAATTGCCACGTGTGTTTTTGCCTCTAGTGCGCCTTGCTTTCCAGGTCCCAAGAGACGGGAACACAACAAAGGTCTGGTGCGATTATCTCCAAAAACCTTCGCTCCCTGCTACAATACAAGCGCGATATGGCGGCGCGCGAATAACACGCCCACTTATCTCTTGAACAGGCGCAGGGGCTAGGAATGGGCGATCAAAGGCCCCCTGCGCTTCTCCCCCGATCCCTCTGATTCCCAGGAAGATGGTAGGAACTTATCTGTGCGAGCGAGGGGCCGGGCTGCTTCTCCGGTGGGGCTGGGCCCCTCGCGAGTAGTTTTTGCCAGAGCTGCAGTTCGTACGTCCTCTCTCCCTGAAGTATCGAGCGCAAGCCCTGTGCCTCGGGGCTTGCGCATGCGTGTTGATGAGCCACACCCGGTCGGGCTTCTGATTGGTTCATAGCGACCTCGGGCATGCTGGGAACTGTAGTTCAGAAGCAGCTTTCGCTGGGAAATGTAGTTTTTTAGGGCTGCTTTTCTACAAAAGGGGCAAAGCAGTCTTTTAAATGGATGCAGCTTCCTAGAAGCCTTCCTTATGCCCTGTCTAAGCATCACTACCCCGGCTACGCCCCTCTGAGCCCCCTGACTTGGTCTGACTTTGGCTTTCCCCTTGACAGCACTCCCCCTCCCACAGAAGGCAGGGCCTACGGGTTTATCGGGATAATTCCTATGGAAAGTGCGCAATAATCTTGGAGCATGAACGTGATGTGAGGGCTCCCACGAGCGCTCTTCAGGTCCATACCCCACCCAGTCCACCAAATAATACACTTGGCCACCAGAGCCTTTTTTGGAATTTAAAATTGCGCGTACTTCATATTCTGGCTCTCCATGAACAATTATTGGGGGTGGTTTTTTGACAGGTATATCATTTGGGGCAGGTTTTAACAGGCTTGTGTGGAACGTGGGATGAATTTTCATTTGAGACGGTAAATCCAATCGGACTGCAACAGGGTTTATAACTTTTACTATAGGGAAGGGACCTAAATAACGAGGCTGTAATTTTCTGGGGCCATCTAATTGAATATTACGGGTGGATAGCCAAACTTTGTCACTCACGCAATAGAGGGGGCTGGCACGGCGATGCTTGTCTGCATAGTGTTTATAAGATTTTTTAGCTCTAATGAGATTACCTTGTGCCTCCTTCCAAACCTGCTCAATCTCAATTCGTTGTCCCGCTAGCGTGGGTAGATCCACATCTATGGATGGGATAGCCACGGGGAGAATACGTGGATGTCGCCCAAAAAAGACAATAAAAGGGAGATTTTTTGGTGGATGTGTGTACGGCATTATTATAGGCTAGCTCGGCTAACCAAGCATGTTGAACCCAAGTTGTTTCTCTGCTTGCAGCCAAGCAGCGTAGATATTGCTCGAGTCCCTGATTCACACGCTCAGTTTGGCCGTCAGTCTCGGGGTGGTATCCAGATGACAAATGGACTTCCATCCCTATAATCCTACAAAATTTGTGCCAAAACCGTGAGGTGAATTGTGGGCCTCTATCGGTGATAACATGATATGGAAGTCCATGAAGGCAAACGACATTCTGTAGGAATAATTCCGCAATTCCACCAGCGGTTGGGACTCCCTTGCAAGGAATAAAATGGGCCATCTTGGAAAAGGTGTCCACAATCACCAGTATGGAGGTGTGGCCTTGTATTGACGGGAGATCCACAATGAGATCCATGGTTACAGTATGCCATGGCACATCTGGAGTTGGTAAGGGACAAAGTAGGCCTGAAGGCATCTGATGACTAGCTTAGTTGCGGGCATAGGTCTCGCATTTTAGTACATATTCTTGGACATCTTGTCGCCACCTTGGCCACCAAAAGTATCTAGCCACCAATTATTGTTTTCGATCTTCCCGGATGGCCCACTAGGGAAGAGTCATGACACCATGACATGGCTTTTCTCGGAGTGCCGTGGTGGGCAAATACAAAGCGTGAGCATGGTAAGGGAGCCCTGCAATAATTGCGTTCCGAGGGTCTTGTTTGCACCAACGGTGTAACTCCGGCATAGAGATTTCCCTCTGGATAGTTTTGAAGAAATCAGAGGTCGCACCAATTATGCGGGCGAAAGGTATTATTGGCTGGGGTGCTAGATTCGCCTCTCGAGTTGCTGATTCTGGATAACGTGATAAAATGTCAGCTTTTTGGTTACTGGCTCCAGGCCTATATGTGATTATGAAATCAAATTCCGCGAAATACAAAGCCCAACATAACTTACGTGGACTCAAGGTCTTGGCGGTCTTGATAAACTGCAGGTTACGGTGATCTGTGATCACCGTTATCGTATGACGCGCCCCCATCAGATAATGCCGCCATTCACTAAAGTTGCCTTAATTGCTAACAATTCTCGATCTGCGATGATGTAATTCATCTCAGCTGGCAGCAGTTTCCTCGAGTAATAGGCCACTGGATGTAACAGACCCGTTACAGGATCTCTTTGGGACAGAATGGCCCCCAAAGCATAACTGGAGGCATCTGTTTCTACCACAAACGGACTGGACAAATCTGGATGTTTCAATACCGGGGCATCGTTGAAGGCCTTTTTGAGCTGTTGAAATCCCCGCTCAGCTGAGGCATCCCAAACAATTGGGCAACCTTTACGAAGAAGCTTCGTGATTGGAGTAACCAATGCCGAGAAATGCTTAACGAAGCGTCTATAGAAGTTTGCAAATCCTAAAAAGGATTGTTCTTCCTTTACATTAGCCGGGGGTGCCCAATCTAAAATCGCCTGCACCTTTTTACGGTCCATTTGTACGCCGGTTGGAGTTAGAAAATAACCTAAGAACTCCACGGTGGTACGGTGGAATTCATACTTTTCCAGTTTTGCATAAAGATGATGTTCTCGTAACTTTTGCAAAACCGCACGTACATGTTGGACGTGTTCCTGGAGGCTGCCGGAGTAAATAAGGATATCGTCGATGTACACAACGGCAAATATGTCCAGATATTCCCTAAGTACCTCGTCCAGGAAGTGTTGGAAGGCTGCGGGGGCGTTACAAAGACCGAATGGCATGACCTGATATTCATACAATCCGAACTTGGTTCGGAAGGCGGTCTTCCACTCGTCTCCTTCACGCACCCGTACCAGGTGGTATGCGCCTCGAAGATCCAACTTAGTATAGATGACCGCATCCCTGACCTGGTCAAGAAGTACTGGGATTAGGGGGAGCGGATAACGGTTTTTAATGGTTATCCGATTCACTCTGCAGTAATCTATGCAAGTTCGGAGCTCCCCAGACTTCTTCGGTACGAAGAACAGAGGTGACGAAACCGGAGAATTAGAGTGCCGGATAAAGCCACTCTTAAGATTGGATGCAATGTACTCCCGGAGATGGTCATTTTCAGCCTCGGTTAAAGCATAAATGCGGCTGCATGGCAGTACCGCTCCTGGCTCCAGGTCTATCCGGCAATCAAAGGGCCGGTGTGGGGGTAAGGACTCAGCAGCCTTTTTGTTAAAGACATCTACAAAGTCAGCGTACTCTTGGGGCAAATCCTACCTCGGGTTGACTGTTAACAATGCTAATAGAGCGTATATCCGATGGAACCTTTTCCAAACAGTGTTCCTTGCAATACGGGGAATTCAGATCTATCGACCCTGTGGTCCATTGAATGTGGGGATCATGTTTTTTTAACCATGGCAATCCCAGAATAAGCCTGAATTACGGGGCGGCAATGATATCAAAGGCTATCTCTTCTTTATGCCCATCTCCACACAGAAGGGTCATAACACAGGTACTATGAGTAATGGGACCCGAACAAAGGGGGGGTGCCATCCACTGCGCACACCGATTCTGACTTAGGCTTACACTGCACCGGAATTCCTAATGTACCCACGAACTGAGCATCAATGAAATTCACGGTCGCACCAGAGTCCAATAACAAGGTTACCTGTTTCCTTTTTTTACAGAATTCTAGGCAACCTCTCAGAGTAATGTGTGGGGCATAATTTGAATAGCCTGCACTTGCGGCCCTGCTAATTAGGCTCGACCGGGTGACCCCCACTACCGACGAGCCGAGGCGTTTCCCTGGGTTTTTGGTTTGGTGGGACATTCGCGAACGAAATGCCCAGCCTTACCACAATACATACAGACCCCGTCCTTTCTTCTCTGCTCTTTCTCTTCTTTTGTTAAGGGGCCCTGGATTGAACCGATCTGCATCGGTTCGTCCCCCTCAGATTTGTCCACTGTCCCGCGAGATCCCCTAAAATGATCCAACCGTGATACAGGACGTGGTTCTCCTCTTTTCTTATCGCCCCACCTTTCCGCCATGCGATGGTCAAGATGCAAGGTCAGGTTGAACATATCTGAACACTCGGTTGGTTGCGGATCGACCTGGGCTATGTCTTTTATCTCATCTTTCAATCCCTGATAAAATAGGGACATTCTCTTCTCCCTAGGCCATTCGGCTTCTGCTACCAGCCGGTTGAACTGCGTGACATAAGTCACCAGCTCCCTGTTGCCTTGTTTTAAATTCAACAACTCCCGGTCCTTACAAAGGGTAGCCGCTTGCCGATTAAAGATTTTTTCAAACTTTCCTAAGAACTCATCCCAATCATATAGGACAGCATCGTCCTTATGAACCAAGGGGTTCGCCCAAGCGGCAGCGTCCCCAGTAAGGTATGATATCACGAAGGCTGTACGTGCTTGGGCAGAGCGAAAAGCAGACGCCTTGGTGAAGAAGTGGAGACGACATTGGGTTAGAAACGTGGAGAACTTTTGCGGGTCCCCAGCATATCGTTCAGGTGGTGCAAGGGGAACACTAGTTTCCGGGGTTACATGTACCTGTACCGGGGTAGATGGTTGATCGGGTAAAGGCGAAGCTTGGGCAGCTAGACTCCGCACTTGCGTTGACAAAGTAGCATAATCTTGCCTGGATGCAGCCAACTCCCTTTGCAATTCCTGCAAGACCTTAGCAATTTCCTCCATGATTGCAACGGGGGTTGATTGCGCCGCTCAGGTGCCTGGGAAATACGTGCGCTTGCGCTTCTGTCAGACACTCTGGTCCACAGCTCAGGAGCGACGCAATACCAACCACCCCCGCTATGGTCGCAGAGCCTGCAAGTCAAGCTTACACAGGCGACCTAGACCAGAGCAGGGAAGGAGGGTTAGAATCTCGATGGTTGGATAGGTTTGGGGGAGTTTAGGGAAACCGGATTGAGGGTTGGGTAGAGGTTGTGGGTAGGAAGTGGGGTTACTAGGGAAAAGGTTGATTATTGCACACTTTAGCTGTACTTGGTACCGAGTAGCAATTTGCTTCAAAGCCACTTTGTTAGTCAGGCCCCCCTCTCTCATCGCCCTCTCTAGTCTAACCCATGCACATTGATTAGCCCACTACTAAACAGTTTTATTCCAGCATGCAAACTTAGCCCTGGCTTTCAGTGTCCAGTCCGTAGTTAAGCCGTCAAGTCCTGCCGTAGAGTTTCACAGGCGGTCCAAGCTAAAAGAAATAACACATATTAACGTTTGGTTCTAAGGATCCTGGTAACACTCCACTCTCGTTCAAACACACTCAAACCATTCAACGTTCACTTACACCCATCTGTGCCCTACATCGAGCGTGGATGGCTATGCCTAGTCTTGGCCAACCTTTTCGGGGTGTTTTCCCTAAACTATTGCCAGCGTTTGTGTTCCCACAGTGGCCTTCCTTCAGGCCGCCGCGGGCAATTGCCACTTGTGTTTTTGCCTCTAGTGCTCTTGAACAGGCGCAGGGGCTAGGAATGGGCGATCAAAGGCCTCCTGCGCTTCTCCCCCGATCCCTCTGATTCCCAGGAAGATGGTAGGAACTTATCTGTGCGAGCGTGGGGCCGGGCTGCTTCTCCGGTGGGGCTGGGCCCCCCGCGAGTAGTTTTTGCCAGAGCTGCAGTTCGTACGTCCTCTCTCCCTGAAGTCTCAAGCGCAAGCCCTGTGCCTCGGGGCTTGCGCATGCGCGTTGATGAGCCACACACGGCCGGGCTTCTGATTGGTTCATAGCGACCTCGGGCATGCTGGGAGCTGTAGTTCAGAAGCAGCTTTCGCTGGGAAATGTAGTTTTTTTTAGGGCTGCTTTTCTACAAAAGGGGCAAAGCAGTCTTTTAAATGGATGCAGCTTCCTAGAAGCCTTCCTTATGCCCTGTCTAAGCATCACTACCCCCGCTACGCCTCTCTGAGCCCCCTGACTTGGTCTGACTTTGGCTTTCCCCCTGACACCTATACTATGGATACTCACTACCAAATGTTTTGAATGGAATCGTTAGGGATCTGGTTCTGGTCAAAGATTTCTGGGACAGACTGCTGGGCACACCGGACTGGACGGGTCAGCGATCAGCAAGGCCCTCTGGACACCGCACGGCAGGACTGGAATGCAAGGCGCTCTGGTCTACACTGCACAGCATGACTGGACTGGATCTGCAATGGCTCTCTGGTCTGCACAGCACAGCACGGCACCATACATGGTTTAATCTGCCCTTCTGGTTATGAAGATAATTCTTTGGCAGGCAAGCAGTTACAGCACAGCCTGGCTGCTTGTTTGGGTTCCTCTTTTAAGTTGAGGGATGGGTTCTGGAAGTTAGGCCCAGCTGAAAGTGGTTCAGCTATTCTCTGAGCCTTTCTGCTTGCAAAGTTTCTGTAGTCCGGAACAAGGAGTAAGGATGGATCTCCTTCAGAGTGCTTCGCCAATATCGGGATGGTGGATGGTTCAGTGTCTTTTTCTGAGTCCTCAGCTGTCTCTATGTGTTTGTTAAACGGGTGGGCATGTTGAATTATCCTAGGCGCACCCCCTAGGTAGTCTATTGGCTAAAGTCTGCTCTCTCCCTTGATTGGAGGAGCAAACAGTGTGTCATCATGATGATGTGGTTTATGAGGTAAACCATCCTTCCCTTTGCCTTTTGCACATAAAATCTATTTTTGATATAATACATCTTTACATGTGTACAATCTTTATACCAATAACATACATAGATCACATATTTTGAGGAGCACACCCTCTTCCAAGGCTCGTTGCTGTGAGATCTTGGGTCTGGATTTGACACATTTTCACACTTTTTGTCCGGGACACAATATCTAAATTGTCAAAGATTTTGTACATATGTGTGCATGATATCTGGGCATAATCTTATGAAGTTTTCATGCTTCTGACATAAATAAAATCGCTACAAAACCAGAACTTTCACTGCGCCTTCGCAGAACATCGCAGAGTTCTGGGTCCTTTTAAAATGTGCACAAAAAAATCACATTACAATGCTATTAATTCTATAATTTTTACAAATTCGCACAGTCCTTTCAGTCTTTTTCAAAAATATGCTTTCTGTGCTTTGTGAATCAACACAAATGTCTGTCTCCGCCTCCATCTCCATCTTGCGGCTCAAGAGTAATCTCCGCCCTCTACCTCCTGGCAGAGGTCAATTTGACACTTTACAATCTGGATATCCTTTCAGCCAAGGAAGGTCCGTTGTCTCTCCCAGGAGCAGCCCAAAATCTCCTCCCCTGATTTCATCAACACAAAGGTGTAAGTTCCTGGACTTTGTGGGAAGCAGGGGAGATGCCTTTTGTTGGTGGAAGGTGGGGGGAACTGGTTTGGTGACTCTGAGTTCAGCTAAATTCACTGTCATTTTATAACATTTTTTTTAATTTAAATTAAAACTTGCAATTTTTAATCAAGCAGCTAGAACTCTGATTCCGGTCTCTAAATCATGGAGATTAAATAGTTACAACCTATGTTCCTCTTAATGACATGTCACTTAATACTAAACATTTGATTTCAATTGCACAAGTTTAAGCTTCTGATGCAACTAATGACAGCTGTCATACAGGCGGCCGCTGGTACTGCGCCCATATTTTGACAGATTTTCACATGCAAGCACACTTTTTACTGTGGATATTTTGATGATAGATTCCGCTTTTCCTGACATTGTGTGTTCATATTGATTCCTTAAATGAAGTGATGGGTAACACCCAGCAAAGATATTGGATGTTTTGTGGTGTTTTGGACCGTTATTTTGTATTTTCAGCAACCAAGAAAAAGGCATTTAACAGCAATTTCCAGGTTTCCTTCACGAAAGCACTGCCTTTCAGTCAATTTCCATTTTTACTCGGTAGGCAGCCCAGTGACAGGTTTCAGCAGTGAGTCTCCTTCCACCACTGACAACAGGCAAAGTAGATTTGGCAGCCATCTTTCCGTGTTTCAAAGCGCAATTTCCTTGGGCTTTGGCGCGCATGGGGTTTTCGTGGCCATTTTGCTGATTCTGGTGCCCTCGAGCACACAGTGATGCCGCAGAGCAGAGTGGGTTAAAACATCCCACAACACTTCCATTAGCTTAGGTGCAAGCACGTCCGTATGAACCTTATACATATCTACTATCAGCCTGGCAATTCCCAGTGCCTTGCGTAGTCCTAGAGTATCCCCCATTCGACCTCCTGCAGTGAGGTAGGAGCACCAAGAATCTCGATCTGCTCATCCTTACCCTATTCAAATTCACTTGCACCAACCATGCAGCAGCGTGGGCATGATTAAATCCCTATCGAGCAGCATATATTTCCTGATAGAAATCCCGAAAGAACCCTCACATTTCTTCTGGGTCTGTTAACAGTCCACCTTCTACATGCTGTAGGCTCTCAAATTACCATTTTCCCTTTCCCTCCCCACCAACCATGCCAGATGTCTACCCGCCTTGTGACCTTCGAAGTGTTAAGAAAGAACAGGGGGGTGGACTAGTAGACAAAGAAAGGGGATGGTGGGACGCAAAAGGTTTTGTAACTTGGTTTGTATTTCCAAGATTTTTATTTTATTCAAAAACAAGTCTAAAATAATTATTAAACACAATTTCAATAAAACATTGTGGCTCATTCATTTTCACTCATTCACATTCACACTTTCCTCGACAAACTATCACACTGGTTTTTTCAAAAAATGGTCTATACGTAAGAAAACAGTCGTAATTTGTTGCATTTTAGAACATTTGTGGTTCACAAAGAGAACTTCCCATCAATTTGTGATAGCAAAAAAGTCTGTGTTGTATAGTTCCCACATATTCTCACGTCAACACGTGTTTCAGTTGCTCTCTGCGAGCATCATCAATAGTGCTCTCTATGCGTGGCAACCTTCTTCAGGACAAACAACCATTTTTCTCGTGCATATATTGGCTTGAGCCACACCATCTACAGATAATAAAATACATAAAGAAGCTAAATCAGTATTTTTGTGTTCCCAACATCCCCAGTGTCAGTTATTTAGTGACATATTACTATGATAGCTGGTCTGCTCTCAAAACTTTTTATAATCAGCACCATCTGACTCACCTCCTATCCAAAGGGCAAAGGAGGTGCAAGATGTGGTATTTTCAATTTCAGCACATCTCAAAAACGAAATCCTGAGGATATTTATCCTCTCACCTATTAAATGTAAAGGGAAGTATTAATTGTAACCTCCTATTTTAATTACACATGATCACAAAATTTGCAAGTCACTGTGATAGTGGTAACCAATAACAGATGGAGACCGAATTAAAATCTTTGTGCATAGTAATCGGAATAGTATTGCTCCAGCACATGCTTCAATCTCCACACATCACATAGAAGCAAGTCAGTTGTGACCCTTCCCAGGGTCTTTGACACCTGACTCTGGGTACTACTGAGGGGTGGACTAGCTTATCTGGAACTGGAGATTTTCCAGTATGCCTCTGCACCCTGGGCCTCTTTTGAATGGTAACATATCTTATTTCCAAATGTTCTCTTAGGAAAAGGCTTGGGCCTGCTGCAAATGTGTAATATGGGACCACTTTGAAAATTATTTCCAGGGCTGATTTTGGTTTCCAGTCCACACCTGGGCCTAGTGCTAACTCTTAGAGTATCTCGCTCCCTTTCCATTACACTATTAAAGTCCCCCAGCTACAACACTCAGCCTCCCTTGTTTTGAGCAATCAAGTGACTCACATTGATGAAGAAGTCAGTTTGATGCGACTTTAGCACATATGTTCCCATAAGTAATGTATCTCGTCCCTGCATACTGCCCCCAATACCCACATATCTACCAATGGGCTCAATCAATGTTCGTTGCACAGACAGTGGTACAGTCCCTGACCCAAATAAGGGCCCCCTGGCATTTGAGGAGAAAGAGGTATCGAGTACCTGACCATTCCACTTGGCCCTCAGCTTATCCAGTTCGGCCCCCATGAGGTGCGTCTCTTGTAGAACATCTATGTTAACATTGTGCCTAATAAGGTAAGAGTGTATCCTGCTCTTTCTGACCATATTTTTAATTCCACGTATGTTCCAACTAAGCATATTCAGTGTTGTTGTATGGTGACCCCTGAGAAATCATTCACAGCTCCCCTAAGCAATCAGCTATATCAATGTTTTCAGTGCATTAACAACAAACCTACAGTAATCGGAACAACAAACATATATCCCTGTGCCTCTCCCCGCATCTGCCACCTCAATCCACATACACAATCCCTCAGCCCCAGCAAAGCGGGCAACAGGCCCAACATGTTCCAAACTAAATAGATCCTTCCCCATAACCAAGGCGACCCAACAAGTGAGCGACCAAGTGTCAGAGAGAAAATACACTCAACCGAAGGGGGCAGGTTCCAGACCTAACAAAGAAAGGAAAAACAAAGAAAGAGAAGATCAAGGCCCCAGCTGATCAAAGTCGATCTGCGCGCTCCTAGATACAGATATTACGCACCTTGGTGGACACAATCCCTTGACATATATGCAAGCAGCCCCATAGCAAAAACCCTCCATTCGCTCAGGCATGCGGAGGCTACATTGTCACAAATGCCCCAAGGTATCAGCCAGCTGTATCAACCATATCAGCTTATTGCGAGCCACCTGTGCTCGGGCTCCAAGTGTCCTCCTGCAATTCCAAGGTGCCATCCTGGTTTACGAAAACTCTGCATGTCCGCTCCTTCCTGAGTGCTACAGTAGGCACACCATGCCTGCAACCCCGCCCTGCTGCTGGTGTTGGAGTAGCCCATGTTTTCCATCCAATTCCAGACTTCCTCAGGGTTATTGAAAACAAAGGATTTGTCTTGCGCCAGCACCTTAAGCCTGGCTGGATAGAACATAATGTACTTGAAGTTTAGATCTCTCAGCTTTCTTTTAACCACATCATATGCCTTTCGTTGCCTCTGCAGCTCATGGGTAAAATCTGGGAATATAAGTATTCTGGAGCTACCAACGGCATACACGGATTGTCGTCTACCATCCAGAAGCACAGCATCGACTGTCACGAAAATTAAGAGGTTTGGCGATTATTGCTTGAGGGGGAGTTCCCACCAATGGTCTTTTACCAGGGACTAAGTGTGCTTTTTCTGTGGTGAACTATTTTGACAGCCCTTAACGCACAATATATCGACAAGGAATTTTTCATGGAATAGTTCTGTGCTGTGCCCTTCCTCCCCTTCGCTGGCAGTGCACAAGATGGCCTACAGCTGAGAGATCTCTAGCAGCCAAGGAGCACAGCAGTGCACACCTGCTGCTGCTGAGGCACTTCCTGTGCTGCATTGTGGCATCTGCATACTTGTTTGATGGCTTTCAGTCGCTAACATAGTCTCCCGATCGAGAGCCAGGCTGTTCTGGGTCAGCAGGGACACTTTGCGGAAGCCCACTTCTAGGTGGCGATGCAGCTCCATTTAGCATGCTCCTATTAGATTTGCTTGAGGCTCCCTCTCTTGAGGGGCAGAGGAGGGAGGCAAACACCCAATGGTGATCTTGAGCTTGACTGTTTAGCCCCCTGCTTGAACGATCCGCTTGGGGCACCCGATGAACCTGAGCAAAGGATTATCTCGAGCACGCATGGAAGCCACAGACCACTGCTTGAGGATGGGCATCCTTGCACCAGAGCGTCAAGAGTGCAAGTACCGGTCTTGCAGTTGGACAAACACGGTATCCTGTACAAGAGCAAGCATCAACACCTACTCCGCAACGCTGGCGTGAAGCCAGCTGTTTATGCAGAATCCCAGCTGCTTTGACTTCTTTAAGAACTCTAGGAAAAGGTAGCAGGCGCCCCTCTCTAGATAGAACATGGTATGATGACCTGTTTTGTGGTTTTTCCCACTTTGAGAGTCCGCAGCCATCGCTTTGTGCTCACTGTACTTTTCACAAAGGAGGAATATCCATTTGCATATCAGTCTTTGTCTCGCCCACAAGGGTTGGCCAGCACCGAAATGCCAGGCAAACCTCCTTTGAACAAGAGT
The DNA here is from genome assembly GCF_040938575.1 of Ambystoma mexicanum. Classification (NCBI taxonomy): domain Eukaryota; kingdom Metazoa; phylum Chordata; class Amphibia; order Caudata; family Ambystomatidae; genus Ambystoma; species Ambystoma mexicanum. Next base: position 1,057,615,755 of record NC_090925.1, read on the forward strand.
ACCAACAGCAATCTCATACACGTCTTTCAGCCTTGTTGGGCCTCATCAGTGAGGTGGAGCTGTGCCTCTCTAAGTACAGTGAGCAAGGGGTCCACATCTGGGTACCCCCAGGTAACTTAGCGTGACAAATCTCAGGTTCCTTGCAAAAATACAAGGAAAGGTAGCAGGTGCCCCTCTCTAGATAAAACATGGCATGATAACCTGTTCTGTGGTTTTTTCCCACTTTGAGAGGCTGCAGCCATCACTTTTTGCTCACTGTACTTTTCTTCACAAATGAGTAATATCATTTGCATATCAGTCTTTGTACCTCCCACAAGGGCAGTCCAGCACCGAAATGCCAGGTAAACCTCCTTAGAACAAGAGTACCAACAGCAACCCCATACACGTGTTTTAGCCTTGTTGGGCCTCATCAGTGAGGTGGAGCTGTGCCTCTCTGAGTACAGTGAGCAAGGGGTCCACGTCTGGGTTCCCCCAGGTAACTTAAGGTGACCGACCCCAAGTTCCTTGCAAAAAAACAAGAAAAGGTAGGAAGCGCCCCTCTCTAGATAGAACATGGCATGATAACCTGTTCTGTGTTTTTTTCTCACTTTGGAACTGGCTGAATAAGAAACACTGGAGATTTTCCATTTGGTCTATGGCCTTACGAGTGCTGGCTTAAAAAGTGTTGCTAGTAAATCACCTTGCTTTGTTTTCAATACTTCTATGACCTTGCATGTTAGATAGTGGTGGTGTGGTGAGATCACGCTGCCAATCATTGAGATATATATACTATAGAAGAATCTTCATCTCATTTCACAAACATTTTAGGAAAGGCAAGGCACTCATTTCTTTTCAGCCCACTGGTACCAACCATAACAAGACCATGGAAATCAGAAAGAGTCCACGGGATTCCCCCAAGGTAAGGAATGTGTCATCTGCTGACGACTTACATGCATCTCCACTAACCAAACAGGACTTTCTGGAATGTTTGACCACACTGAAAAAAAGAAATTACACATTCATTGAAATAAAAACTTCAGTTGGCAATGCCGGATTTAACGATCTCCTGACTCCTGAAACAAGTGGTCTTTCTATTGGGGGACATTGAAGACTGGGCCCAGTCACTATAGGCAGGATGTCATTCATCTACAAAGCAAGCTAGTGGATGCGCAGCATAATATGACCCTAATGAGTTCTACGATTGAAGACCTGGCAAAATAATCACAGCCGCAAGATCCTGCGGTTTTGGGGCCTCATAGGAACGGATTTGAAATGCTGGACTCGCTCAATATTCGAATCAATATTTCCTGAGATCATCTAAGAAGGTATTAGTTGGAGAGAATCCACAAAATCGGGCCAGTCTGTTGAGGTCTTAGAGTCCAACCGCGCAACATTGTTATAAAATTTCAAGCATTCAAAATCAAAGAAAGTCTTATTCCAGTTTCCCGAGAAATTGGAACAATAAGGACACAACTTACTTATTTTTCAGGACATCATTTACAGAAAAGGCAGGCATTTAGGTCCATAACAAAGAAGGTTGGTCAACTGGCTGTCAAGTAAAGATGGACATTCCCTTTTGAGATGTTTTTCACGTGGGAAGGTAAACAAACTGGATGCACCACTCCTGAGGAGTCTGCCTCAATAGTCAGGGCTCACTTGTAAGCAGAATCTGACACTCAACTCATTAGAGAGAAGATACAAGAGAACATCAGATTGCCGGGAAGGCCTGTTATGCACACGTCAAGTGTTTTGCCAACTACTTGTACAGATATAGAGCACATGATAGGGCTCATCGTCCTTTGTCTATTGTTGTTAAGCGGTGATCTATTTTTTAGATGTATGTATTTAATCACAAGTTGCTTTGCCTTTATAATACTCTATTTCGAAGGGATTGTGTCCTCCGACGTATTCCTCATCTTAGATATCTCCTTCCAGCTCTGCTGGCCTCGGAACATTTTTTCTCTCTAGAGGGCGCTGCGCGTCGACGTCCTCCGAGTCGATGTCCCTCGACAGCCGCCGTATCGACGTCGACGTCATCCTGCCTATAAAGGCCGCGCGCAGCGTCCGTTGCTCAGTTCCGTTTTTCCGCGCTTACTCAGTGCCTCGGAATACCGTTGCTCAGTTCTTGTCAGATTAATCCTATTTACCTCGAGTTATTCGATCCGTACTCGATGGCTTCCTCGTCGGAACCGACAACTCCTCGATCCGGCTTCAAAAAATGCCGAGATTGTGGGGAAAAGTTGTCGCTGACTGACCCTCACAGAGTTTGTCTGTGGTGTTTGGGAGCTGAACACCATTGTTCGGAATGCGAGGACTGTATGTCCATGACAGCTAAGGCCCTGAAAGAGCGTAGGGGGAAGCTGGAGAAAGGTAAGACTTTTAAAGCTTCTTCTTCGTCGACGAAGTCGAGACACTCGTCTCCTCGTCACCATTCGCGCTCCAGGTCTCGGAGTGGGTCCCATCACTCCTCGAGATCGAAGCACTCGGAAGAGGAGACGTCGAAGATCCCCTTCTCCGTCTTCCTCTTCCTCTGTTTCGCCAAAAAGAATCCCTTGCCCCACGAAACATAGTTCCCGGGCTGAATGGGAGGAATTCCGCAAAAATATGATGAGCGTCTTCGAGAAAGCGGCCTCGACCCCCTCGAAGACTGCCGAGAGCGATGCTCTGGTCGAAAGACCCGAAGGTCAAAAACGCCGCGAGTCGCAGTACCCGGCGAAGGAAACCTCTCGAGCGCGTCTCGAACCCTCGAGTAGGACTATGACCTCCAAACCTTCCTCAAAGGTTCCGTCGACGCCGTCGACGAGGGTTCCGTCGACGCCGAGGTCGGTGTCTTCGACGCCGTTGTCGAAGGAACCTTCGACACACGGGTCTGTCGACTCGACGCCGGCTTCGACACTGGCGTCGACGCCAAGAAAAGTCACGGTCACGACACACCCAGTGACTATCCCCAGGTCCTCGATGGCGATGGCTTCGAGATTGTCGAGTAGAATCCCAATTCTGTCGAGGTCATCGAGGCCTCCGCCTTTGTTTTCGACGCCACGCTCGAAGCCTTCGACGTCGATGTCGACGACATCGACGTTTTCGAGGCCGATAATGACAAGTTCGGGACCCTCTGCCTTGGAAATGGAATTTACTCCCTTTATGAGTTCAGAACAATTGAGAACTATGTCCTCAATTTTGGAAGAGGGTGAATTGTCTGAACAGGAAGACACATTTCAGTTTCAGGGACCTGTAACCCCAATTAGAGAGGAATTTTCCTCTGAAGAACGCAGGTTAAAGGATCTTCATGATTCCTTACATGAGGCAAGTGGGTTAGACACTTCCCCTGAGGTGGAGTTTGCTAGGCCAGACCCGGGGGAGCATGCTGAAACCCCCTATAGAGCCTTAATGGCCAGGATCACAGAGTTCATGGGGTGGTCTGCACCTTCACAATCTTTCCAACAAGATGACCTCACGGATATTCTTGACAAAGGCCCACAGGAGGATCCTGTGGTGCCTTTTCATGAAGCTCTTCAGAGGAAGATCATGACAAACTGGGAAACCCCAGATGTCGTACCAGCAGTAAATAAAAAACTGTCTACAAAGTACAGGGTATCTTCTACAGACCCGGAGTTTTTGTCTAAACACCCATCCCCAGAAAGTCTGGTGGTACAGGCAGCATCCTCTACCGATGTCAAGACAGCTTATCCTACCGTCCCACAGGACAGGGACGATAAAAAATATAATGCTATGGCAAGGAAAGTCTTTTCAGCATGTAGCATGGCGTTAAAATCTGTTAATGCTACTTGCACCCTTGCTAGGTTCAGCCATACACTTTGGGAGTGTGCTTCTACAGCGGCTGAATGCATCCCGGAGGGAGAAGAAAGGGATGCGTTCCTGAATATTATACAGGACGGTAAAGACGCTATGTGCGAATCCCTCCAGACGGGCATTGATTCGGCTGACAGTATCAGCAGAGCAATGGCGGCAAGTACATCAACCAGGAGATTCGCTTGGTTGAGAAAGTCTGGTTTTGCCCCAGATGTGCAAGCCAGGCTCTTGAACATGCCATTCGATGGCTCTTCTTTGTTCGGGAAAAAGGCGGATGACAGTTTAGAGAAACTGCAAACTTCAAAAGCAGCAGCAAAATCCCTAGGAGCTGCAATCCGTCAGACTCCTTTTTGTCCCACAGGAACCTCTGCGAGGGGCAAGTCCTTTCGCTTCTACTCCGCATTTGGAAGAGGTAGAGGACGACCGGCTCAAAGGGGACAAAGAACTACCCGAGGTGGACGGGGTAGATATTCAAAAGCCGCAGCAACAGCAGGTGCCTCTTTACCATCGGCATCTGCATCAGCCGCCCCAAAACCACTCTGAGGACTTCCCTCACAGGACACCTGTAGGAGGCAGGTTGACTCAACATCTGGCGGTATGGCAGGCTATCACGTCAGATGCTTGGGCATTGGAAACAGTTGCCCAAGGTTACTGCCTGCCTTTCCTACGTATACCTCAGAGTCATCCACCGGGGATCAGCTCTCAGAAAGCTCCGGATCCGCTCCTCTTGCAGGAAATTTTGGACCTGCTAGAGAAAGGTGCCATAGAACCGGTACCTGTAGCGGAGAGGAACAAGGGCTGGTACTCCCCTTACTTTCTCATTCCAAAGAAAGACGGAGGACTGAGACCCATCTTGGACTTGCGAGAATTGAACAAATTCCTCACAAAAGACAAATTCAAGATGGTCACTCTTTCTCAGATCCTCCAGGCCCTTCAGTTCCAGGACTGGTTGGTATCTCTGGACCTTCAGGACGCTTATTTCCATGTGCCTATCCATCTCAAACACAGGAAATACCTGAGGTTCGCAATTGGCAACTCTCACTATCAATTTCGAGTGCTGCCATTTGGGCTGACCTCCGCACCGAGGGTCTTCACCAAGTTAATGTCGGTAGTGGCTGCAAGTCTAAGGAGGGAAGGGATTCACGTCTACCCCTACCTGGACGATTGGTTGATCAGGGCTGTTTCTTCGGAACAAGCTCAGATCCAACTAAATCACGTGTGCCACTTCCTTCACAGACTGGGCTTCTCCCTCAATTTAAAGAAGTCACAAATGATACCATCGCAGAGACTCCAGTTCATAGGAGCGATCCTGGACACTTCCCTGGGAAAAGCCTCGCCACCAGAGGTGAGGGCTCAAGATATTCTACAGATGGTTACCAAGTTCCAACATGCCCAACGTCTCCCAGCCTTCGACTTTTTGAGGTTGCTAGGCCTCATGGCATCCTGCATTTTCCTAGTGCCAGAGGCTCGCCTGAGAATGAGATCCCTCCAGTGGGCACTGAGGACTCAGTGGTCACAATTCTCAGGGAGAATGACAGATCTTCTTCAGGTTCCCGACAGAGTAGCTCGAGACCTTCAGTGGTGGGCCTGTCAGGAGAACATTCTGAAAGGAGAACAGTTTTGGCAACCCTGGCCGGAGATAACAGTAGTCACGGATGCCTCACTCACGGGGTGGGGAGCCCACGCCAACGACTTGACCATCAGCGGTCGTTGGTCTCCATCGGAGTCCAGACTACATATCAACCTGTTAGAGCTGAGAGCCATCAGACTTGCGCTGAAGGCGTTCCTGCCAGCTGTACAAGGGAAGAACATCCTGATAATGACGGACAACACGGTGGCCATGCATTACCTCAACAAAAGAGGAGGCGTAGGATCACTACCCCTGTGCAGAGAGGCGATGCAGCTCTGGTTTTGGGCAGTCCAAGAAGGAATCTCTCTATCGGCAGTTCACCTAGCCGGAGAGAAGAACTTGACAGCGGACGCTCTGAGCAGGCAGAACACAGTCTCCCACGAGTGGGAGCTAGCTCAGGAAGTCCTTCAAGAGATCTTCGCCCTTTGGGGAACCCCCCAGGTAGATCTGTTCGCCACCAGCCTAAACAGGAAATGCGACCTATTCTGCTCAAGGGAATTTCCCCCGAGAGGAGCTCTGGGAGACGCGTTCATAGTGGACTGGGAGTTTCCTCTTCTGTACGCTTTCCCACCGGTCCCTGTCATTCCTCAAATGATCAGGAGGTTGAGAAGATTCCGGAGAACCATGATCCTAATTGCCCCGGATTGGGCCAGGAGAACGTGGTACCCGGACCTTCTAGACTTGTCCATCTGCCCTCCAATTCGACTTCCACTCAGAGAGAACCTACTCTCACAGAAGGGAGGTCAGGTTCTCCATCCAGACATCAAAACCCTCAACCTTCACGCTTGGCTTCTGAAAGGCTGAGGTACAAGGATTGGGACCTCCCTGATGATGTTATGGAGGTGTTGCTTTCGGCAAGGAGGCCAGCAACAAAGTCTTTATACCGCTGCTGTTGGAACAGATTTTGCAGCTGGTGTAGAGAACAGAATATCAACCCTTTTTCATGTGGCACACCAATGGTTTTGTCCTTCCTACTATATTTGGCAAATTCAGGCCTTCAAGTTGGCACCATTAAGGGCTATCTCGCAGCGCTATCCATCTTTGAGCGCACTGCGGAAGAACCATCCTATTTCAAATTACCCTTGGTAATACAGTTTCTAAAGGGGTTAACCAATGTTTATCCCCCAAGACCATTCCAAGTTCCCCTATGGGATTTAAACTTAGTACTAACTTTCCTGATGGGCACACCTTTCGAACCACTCCATTCTTGTTCGTTAAGATTCCTTACCCTTAAAACTGTTTTATTAATAGCACTTACATCTGCTAGAAGGGTGAGCGAATTACAAGCTCTTTCTTGTAAACCCCCTCACACAATATTTCACAAAGACAAAGTTGTCCTGCAAGTGAAGCCTAATTTCCTCCCAAAGGTGGTTTCTGAATTCAATATCACTCAGAAGATTACCCTACCATCTTTCTATCCTCCTCCTCACCCGGGGAAAGAGGAAGAGAGGTTACACAGGCTAGACCCTAGAAGGGCTTTAAGTTTTTACATCAGTAGACTAGCCAGGATAAGACAGGCAGACCAGCTGTTTGTAGGTTACGCAGGTCACAAGCTGGGGTTACCAATAACTAAGCAGACCATTTCCAGATGGATCATTCTAGCCATTCTGGAATGTTATAAACTGGCAGGGAAAGAGCCCCCTCAAAACCTTAGGGCTCATTCGACCAGAGGTATTGCAGCTTCATCAGCCCTCAAAAGAGGCGTGCCGGTTAAAGACATCTGTGCGGCCGCTACATGGTCGTCTGTCCATACCTTTACACGTTTTTACAATTTGGATTCCTCCTCCAGTCAAGAGACTAGGTTTGGAAGGGCTGTACTGCATTCTATTCATCAATAGAAGACAGCGTGAAGTCAGTACTCCCTCCTCCAATAATAGAATACTGCTATGGGAGCCTATCTAAGATGAGGAATACGTCAGAGGACACAATCCCTTCAAGAACAAGTTACTTCTTACCTTGTAACGTTCTTTCGACTGGATGTTCCTCCGACGTATTCCTCATCGACCCTCCCATCCATCCCCGCAGTTCTACTTCCCTTGTTGTTGCAGCTTACGCTTCTTCAGGGTGATTAGTTTAGTCCAGAAAGTATTATTGTGGGCTACAAAACGGAACTGAGCAACGGACGCTGCGCGCGGCATTTATAGGCAGGATGACGTCGACGTCGATACGACGGCTGTCGAGGGACATCGACTCGGAGGACGTCGACGCGCAGCGCCCTCTAGAGAAAAAAAAATTTCCAAGGCCAGCAGAGCTGGAAGGAGATATCTAAGATGAGGAATACGTCGGAGGAACATCCCGTCGAAAGAACATTACAAGGTAAGAAGTAACTTGTTCATCTGGCAAATTCTCTTTAGCATTTGTTATCTAGGGGCTGTTTATATAGCTATCCATTGGCTGTTAAGGGCTGTAGCTTTTGGCTATACTTTTTTCTCTTCTCACTGGGGGTATGGACATTTTACTGTAGGCTGATTAGTGTTGGGGGTGCGTGGTGCATCAGATTCTGGCAAGCGCTATGCAATATACCTCTTCCACATTTCTTTCTTTGGCCCTCATTACGACCCTGGCGGAGTGGGTTTACGCCAGCGGTATTCGCGGCGGACCCTTCCGCCCTACTACGAGTTCCCGTAGCGCCATGGAGCCGTTTTCCGCCTGGTTTTTCCGGGCGGAGAAATCCATGGCGCTACGGGACCTCTTGTTAATTACGCCACCGTAATTTACGGTGGCGTAATTAACGCCTTCCCCACTCCCATTATGCCCTATGGGGCAAAAATGGGAATGGGGAAGGGTAAAATGGGGATTGGGGATTTACCGCCCCGCCAAGGTCGGAATGGGGCGGTAAATCCGCCAACCCCCATGGCGGTATTGGCAGCTTTCCGCCGTGCTCCATGGTGCATATTGCACCACGATCTCCGCCAGGGTCGTAATGAGGGCCTTTGTCTCGATGAGGATGAGTCTTGCTTTTCCTGGGCATACATTCCTGTGGATTTCTTTCACACTTTGGGTTCTCACCGGCCGAGCTGTTGGGTTTGTGAAGGTTGGATTAATGGGAAGGTTCCATTTCTGTAGAGAGCAGAGGTTGTTTTAGTTTCTGAGAGGCCTTTGGACCATAGCAGGTCAACCTTTTTTAGTTTATTTCTAGTGTCTAGGACTTTCATGAAAGGGTTTCTTGAAGCCTTGGTTATTTTAAAAACATTTAAAATAATCGGGGGCTTAATTGCCTTAATAAAATAGTATAATTATTATGGAAACTAAAATATTTTTAAGTGGCTGTGCCTCCAGGAGATCCATCTGCTGCATAAGGATATCCTCAGGCTCCAGTTTTCCCCTGCAGTACTCCTCTTCAGCTAAATACAATAAATATTTGAATGCTTGTCGAGGTTAAAATTAGCTTCCCTTTAGAGAGTAGCAAAAAACACAACGAAGGGAGATTCTTACTTTTTCAGTTGGGTATTAAATAGGACTCTGGTTATCTTAGCTTCTAATATATGGCCCTATCAAAATGATTTCCTCTGTTCAATCTTCAAAGAGTTTATTGAATTTGACAAATGTTACAATATCTTGATTAGTGATTTTGATATAGCATCAGAGCATTTTAAGGGTTTTTTATTTGTCGATGAATCAGGCTGCAAATAAAATGAATCAAACCTTATATGACCAAGGACTGGTTCACTTGCGAAGGCATGTTACCCAGAAGATGAGGTTTTTTCCTATTATTTCCACTCACATCAGATTAATTCCAGGAGTGATTACATATATGTTGATAAGAGATTTGTCCATAAAATTCAGAATGTTTGTATATGGGATATTAGTTCAGGAATAAATGGGTGAGATATTAGACGTTAAACTCTGGGCTCTTGAAAGGTACTGTCAATTGAGATATTAGTCAGGAAATCTCTATTTGATCCTGTAAAAATCCAGTTTACAGTTTAAAGCAGGCCTTTGCTGAGACTACTTTAAGGCGAACATGAGAGATTTACTAATTTAGTGTGCTCTAGCACCTTGAAGCGTCTCTTGTGCTAGATGGAATTAACACACACACACACACACACACATATCCCACCCACCCCCACCCACCCCCCACTGCCCCTCACCCCCCCCAATTATATATACAGGGGTCTTATACCCCAATATGTGCCATCTAAGACGTCATCCTACGTGGCAAACCATAAAACCTACTGGCAGGAAGGATTGGTTAGGGGAAAATGTCTACATATAGAAAGTATACGGGTCAGTACTTCATTTGTGGTCTCTTATCTGTAAGACACACCTCGAACTACCTACTATACGTATAATACTGATAATAGCAGACAAAAGGGCAGTGGATTGGTCTATGCAACATTGTATACCAAGTTTCCCCATAGACCCAATGATTCATTGGCATCCTACCCAACCCTGGATTTTCGGCTCCCTAGCAGCACGTAAGGAAATCGAAACCCAGGTGCTTGAGTCACGTCAGATTACTCCTCACTTTCCCAATTAGGCCATCATCTCTCATCAGTTTGACCATAAACCAAAGTCTCCCATATTTAGTTGACCTTGCCGTTGCTCTCTGTTCTAGGACATTCGAAGGAGTGTGAGCACATTTATCTTCAACCACAGCTTAATGAATAGCCCTTGTTTTCGTCTTCTACATCACGTGTGAAGAGGCCACAAATGTGTCCATCTCAACTACCAATTTACTGCTATTTGATTTAATGTAGCTGTGTGTTATTGCTCCCTTAGCCTCTAGAGACTTGCTCGTTCAATCTTGTATGAGCCTTATTCACTGATAATCTAAGAAAAAATGTGTCGCACACTCATAACGTTATCTGTCTGCCTCCCTTTGTACTCTGCAGTGATTTCTTGAAATAGCATCCCTGATCCTACGCCAACTTGGACTCGTCTTTGTTTGCGCACAAAGCTTTTTTCCAGCATCTCCTGACTCTTCAGCCCTGATCTGTTTCTGAGGTAGTTAGAATTGATCTTCACACGAGCCAGCATCCATTTTCCAATCATGCCCATCCTTGCCACGTTAAATATTCCTGTATAGCAAGCTTCTATTTGTCTCGTCTACCTTGCGTTGCTGTGTATGTACACTTATTGATCCATAAGTTACTTCATCTTCTTTTTGCATACATGATTATTTTATACTTTTGTACATGTTTCTCTTGTTGCAATTACATAGTCATTCTTTAGTATTTTCATATCATTTCAATATATTCTCATATATTTTCATCATAACATCAAGATGCTCCTGTCAGATGCCACTCAACGTTCCATAATATCCATGTGTGCGTGCAGACAGCCATCCACTCTCTCAATGTGTGGGTACATTCAATATGGTTGTCTGAGTGCATAAGGTCTCTCATACAGTCGATGCTGTATAGGGACAACACATGGGGTCCCACATGGAGCTCTTCTCCTGCTGTTACACTATGATGGCAGTGAGGGGTGGGAGTTAAGGTATATCTGTCTACCTGCTCCTCTGAGCTAAAGCGTGGTTGCGACTCTCCCGGGGGCCATCCACCCAAGAACTGGTCATTGGGCCGTGTTGGTGCCGGTAGAGAGACTGCCAGACCTCTTTATGCAAATATATATGTACTTTGGGTTCTCACCGTAACTTACCAGGGTAATACAAACGTGGACCTCTTGCTCACTGTGCTCAGAGAGGCACAGCTCCACCTCACTGTTGAGGCCTGTCTAGGCCGAAACACGTATCTGATGTTGCTGTTGGTACTCTTGTTCAGAGGAGATTTGCCTAGCATTTTGGTGCTGGACTACCTTCGGGTGAGACAAAGACTGATATCTCTATGGAAATGTCTCCTCTGTGAAAAGGACAATGAGCTAAAGCGTGGTTGAGACTCTCCCGGGAGCCATCCACTGAAGAACAGGTCAATGGGCCCTGCTTGTGCCGGTAGAGAGACTCCCAGACCTCTTTATACACATTTTAGGCGTACTAGGGAGGGTTGGCTTCTGTCTCCCATATTGTTTACTCTGGCAGACAAACTGTTGGCAGTGAGAATACGAGCAGAAGACTTAATACACAGTATTTAGTGTGCAGTTTCCACCCATAATATTACCTTATTCGCTGATAACATTACACTGCCATTGGGAAGCCTAATAACTCCTCCGTTCGCACTCCTGTTGGACTTATTAGCTCTCTTCCAGCAGGCTTCTGGCTTTAAAGTTAATCTAGCCGAGTGAAGGCCTGAATCTAACCCTAGAGACTGGATTATTTTCCTAACTGTTGGGAAATACTAATTTTTAGATGGGCGAAGGTACATACTGTATGTACATCTCACCCCGCATAATTCCATTCTTTATCATGCTAATTACGCATGGTTATTAGGTGCTATCAGATCTGATGTGGGAAATATGGAAGAATCAACCCATTTCCTTGTTTGGCAGGATTGCTTCTGTATCGATAAAATATACTACCTTGCATAATGTTTGTGTCTGTCCATTCAAATCTAGTGGTGTTGCCAAACATATTGAAATATTACTAGTGTTCCATGTTACATGTATTAATGACTGGATTTGCCCCCTTTCTCCAAAAACCTGAATGTTAATTGAAGAAGATGTAACAGGAAACCTCTATGGTATATCGCCTGCCTTGCTCTGGAAAGGAAACCTAGACTAGAGCACTGTATGAACTCGTCTTCCCGGAAACCTGCATACATGGGATTACGGTTTGGGTAGCCTGGGGTTTAACTACTTTCCCAGGCCTGGCAAGCCCCATATTTATTTATATATTTGATTTTTGTTTTTTTGCGCTGACTACACTTCCGGTCCTGGCAAGCCCCATATTTTTTTATATATTTGATTTTTGTTATTTTGCGCTGACCTTACCTAGAGGGTCTTAGGGCGCCTAACATGGTTCAAATATTGAGAAGGAGGGAGTTGAAAAATATAAAATGTTTTCAGGAAATGATCTGAAGATTAGGATAGTAAAGTGATAGCAGTGGGGGATGCCAGGGTTATGTGTGGGGAAACAGGTATGTTTTGAGGCTCTTTCTGAAAGTGGTGATGGAGGAAGCAGTTTGTCTATGAAGAGGTACAGTGTTACCATTAAGTAAAACCTTGTTTTTGTCTGCATGTGAGTTTGCAGAGTGGAATGTGTAAAAAATGTTGGCTGGCTTGTCTGGTGTTTATGTGGGTGATAGGTTTGAGTTTGTCTTGTAAAGGTAGATGAGTGTTGAGGTGGATGGCTTTTAATACAATGCAGAGTTCTTTGAAGGCAATTCACTAGGGTATGGGGTGCCAGTGGAGCTGGGCAAGAGCTGGGGTGATGTTGATGTGTGAATGTTTGGGTAGGTGGAGGATGAGTCTGACTGATGCGTTTTGTATGGCTTGCAGTGGGGCAAGGGTGTTGTTGGGGAGTCCAGTGAGGAGAGCATTTCCATAATCCAGTTTAGACAGAACAAGGCTTCTCATTGGCTTCTAGTTCACATTTATCTAAACCAGGTAGAGAAAGGAATTGCACATTTATGTCACATCTGTTCTCCCAAGGAGAAACAGGATCCTTTGTATCTGCTAAGGAAGGATTTAGCGTCACAGAAAACGAAAGCCTTAAGTATTGTCAATTGAGGTATTGGGGGGCTTCCAAAATACCAATTAGGAAGCAGCTACTCGGTCCTTCACTGCATTTGAAAAAATATGTTCTCCACCTGCCACGAGAAGTTTGATCTCCAATCTTTAACATGCTTTGATGCTACTGTAGAGATGGTGTTCCCTCTTATGTCAACGCCTGGCTCTGAGATTAGAAGAGGGCTCTTCCTGACCCAAATAAGATAGACTAGGAAAGTGTTGTCAGCTCTCAATACGGAGAACAAAGCTTCAAACTATTGCCTACATGGAACCTGACTCCTGATACGATTTAGCACTTTTTCCAAACAGGGTTTGGATCTTTGTTGACAAGACTGTGGGGGAGCGGGTGCTTATTTGTATGAATGGCGAAACCGTCCCAAGTTCAAATGTTATTGGGAAGATGCAGTGGGGATGGTGGAGAAGATATCTGGGTTGCACTTTATCTTTGATGCCATAGGCAGGTCTCTTGATAGCTTTTGAAAAGGCATCATACACAAAGGCAAAAAGCTGTTTTGAAAGTTTGCTAACTGACAAAAACGCCATTGCAGCCTCCCGAGGGCTTCGTATTCACCCCCCACTCCCTATTGAAGATGGTTCAGGAAAATTGAATTTTATAGTATTCTAAAAAAGTACTTGTATTATGCATGATGATTTACCCTCTTTTTTCCGACATCGTGTGGTTTTTTGCATTACTTAAGACGTCACAATAAGGTTTATAATGTCCCCACCAGGGCTAGAGCTTCAGGTTTGCTGAACTTCAATTGGTTGTTCAATACAATGTTTAAATGGCATAGACCTACGATTTAACATTGCTTCCTATCCAGGACAGTGAAACTGGTTTCATAACTTACTATGACACTGGCTCAGGTACTGATCATTGGAGCTTGTATTTTGTTGGATTGTTGGCAGCTGTGGTAAGGTATGGAGAGAAGTATTTTCAGTTGCCCTTTTCATTTGATTATGTTTTAGAGAGTATTTTTTTTATTGTTTTTCCTATAATATACAAAAAATGAAATAAAAATACTCCGAAAACCAAAAAAATAAAAGTAGAATGAGAGGAGCATCGACAAAGACTTCCACAGCATTATTCCTCTGCTATCAGTGGTGTCCTGCAGGAATGCCACCATCAAATTGAGGGCATTTTGTCCTTAGGTTGGCAGGTGAAGGATGCAGGTAAGATCAGCAGGATTTACTGACACCAAAGTGTATCAGGAGAAGAAGAGATAAGTAAGAGCGTGTGATAGAAAAAGACAGAGATCGAAAGAAAGACACAGAGAGATTAATTTATGAGATGCTGGCTACTAGTAGCATACTAATAACGTCAAATAAATATTTTGGTATTACCCAATTTGATCGTTTCTAATTATCATATGGTACATCTGGCTGAATTCGGCCAGTACCATTCCATCGATTTGAAACAATCAAATTGGGTAATCACTATCAAACATGGGGACCGGGGGTTGCTGTCCCCCGCTCCCCATGTTTGGTAGTGATGGCCTTTGGCAGTAGCAGGGGTGTCCCCTGCTTCCAGAGCTTTGGTGGTGGGAAAAAGTAAAAAAAGAAAAGAAAAAAGAGGACCCTGCGGCGTCGGATCCGACCCGCGTAGGAGGGACGGAACTGACGCTGCAGGGTCAGAAGAAAACCAGATGTCAAAAGGTAAGTAGGGGTTTGGTGGGGGGATGTATTGGGGCCGTGGGGTTTAGAGTTTGCCTGGATTTGGCTGCGGCAAAATTGTCTTTGCGGCCGAATTGACCACAGTCAATTCAGCTGTGAAGAATTCTGTCACGGCCAAATCGTATACATCCAATATTTTACCAGCAATCATTGGTTTTCTACATGTCTGTATTCGATCTACTGGGCATATTCATATGTCCTCAGCGTCACTCCTTCAGAAGTAAATGGGAAATCTTTTTGTTTTTTTCTCCAATTAAATTAAATTAAAGTAAAGGGCTTTGTCTTAGGGCCTAGTTTACAGAGCGTTTTCCAATGGGATTGCACCATTATGAAACTCTTCTGTGAATCAGGCACTCAATTTTGACAATGGGTGTTGGACGTTGCTTCTTCTAATTGGTCGTTATCTGTTGCCTCTAAAATTATGTAGTACTTTTACAAAAAAAAGTAGCGCAATGTTATGCTTCATTGTTTCGGATTTTTATGTTGTATCCTTATTGAAAGAAGTATATTGTGGTCTAAGGACCCCGTTTTGAGATTGCCAGATACAATTGAGTATGTGACTACTGACGATTCCCAACATGATCCTTATTTAGTTGATTATGCACGTCTTCACACTGTTAGGTCATAAATCAGTCGAGTGAAAATCTTGATTTACATACTCTATCAACATTGCTCAAATTGTATACAAAAGTAAAATCTTGAATTGAACTATATTTTATATTGAATTTTACTTTGACGCAGTAACACTTTTTTGTACTTTCTTTGTAGAATGAACCTATATTTGGATGGGTATAAAGAAGAGCAGGAAAAAGTCTGAGAAAACGTTCAGTGCATAATTCTTCACAATGTAAAACATGGAATTTCTGTTTATGGCTTTAAAAGTTGTATATTTATTAGAGTTCCATCGTTTCATGAAACTGCTCATTCGCATCAAAAACGTTTTTGTATTAGACACGGAACCTTAGACTTGCAACTTTGTTAAACAAACAGTATGTTGCATTTGTGTGCTTATTTTTCATTCGTTTGTTAGAATTAAAATGAAGCCTGCATTTCCATGATCATCATCTTTTTTATAACTGTTTGAAGAGAATATTTACTGTCTGCTATAAGAAGTGCATCTCTAAAAAAAATGAATGTGATGTAAACATGTTAATGCCCCACTTTTTTTTATTGACATCTGATAATAGCTGCTCAAAGACACATAGTTCTTATTTGGAAGTGTTGCATATGCACATTGGAAGCTGCCTTTTGTTGGTTCTCTTTACTAAGAACCCAGAAAAAACGTAAAGAAACGTGCCCATGAAAACAATAACAATGTTAGATTTAATATGAATATATATTGTAAAAATAATAAACATGCAAATAAAGAAAATAAAAATATAAACAAATGGTCAGGTGACAGTGGATAATTTATGTGTAAAACTAGATCTAATGCAGCTGCGCATTTTGGCCCTCATGCAGAATCACAAAGGCAGAAAAGTGAATTGGGGAAGGAGTCACAGCGCTCTCTGACAGGCTTCAAAGGGAAAGTACAGTGGCTGACCACCAAAGTGAAGGCCGCTTTGACATCACTGGAGGACCACTGATGTCAGTGTAATCTCTGCATATTGGTGGTCGTGGCTAACAGTTTCTATGCAAAAGTATGTGGAGAAAACGATATGCAAGACTTTGCCTGGTACCCAGGTGTAAATGATTTTCTCAGGTGCTGTGTCCATGCCCCACAAACAAGAGGTAACCGCAGAATCATTATTACTAAAATCTTTATGAGAACAGACATTGTTAAAAGGAGCTAAGAATCTGTTATTACTTAATTTCAAATACAAGTTACTGGAGAGGGAGGTTAGAATGTATGAAACTAGTGGCCTCTTTGAGGCTTTTTTTAGAGTCTAGGCTGTATCTGGGATGATTACTGCCTCACCTCCCACCCCCCCACCAGCCTCGAGCATTTACTTAATGTTAATGAATGGGAGAGGAGAGGTAACGGCTGATAATTTTTGCAAGCAGTAAGCCTGAGGACCTGGGACAGGTCATTTCACAACCGGTTTGGTCTGCCATCGGCACACAGTTTCTACTAATGAAAACCAATCTTCGATTGCATCATTATGTGCAGCAGAGAATTGATTATCGCTTGTATTGTTCTATGGTGAGGATGTTCAAATATAAATTAATTGACTATCATGGCCCAGGGACGAACAGACAACTCAGAACGCAGATTATAAAGTTCATGTGTTTTTTTTTTTTTTTCGAAAACATAAACGGGCATCCTGTCTACCAAACATGGGCCTCATTTCAAGTCTGCCAGTCTGGAATTAAGGGTGCTGGTAACAACATACCGGCACCCTTTCCAGACCAACAGACTACAACTGTGCTTTCCTGGACCTGTGCGCCCGGCATGTCTGACCTGCAGAGTTGTCACAGGAGCAACGGCACTGTTAGCAACCGTGAGCACCGTTAGTGCCGGTGCTTCCGTCTCCCCACTCCCATGCAGTCTTATGTGGCTCCATGGGAATGGGGAACAATATTTTCCGCTGCCTGATATCCCGGGCTGCCGGGACTTGTAATGTCCCGGTGGCACCGGGATGTCAGTCGGCAGAAACAGTGTTACCACCGGACTTATAAAGAGGCCCATATGCCCGTTGTCTCAGCACCTCTTTCTTCTTCAGAACTATCTCCCTTCTTACCTTCGGCTCACTTTTCTCCTACCTTTCCTCTTGGACTATTCACACCACTGTACCTCTACTCCTCCTTCTTATCTTTCCTCCACGCTACCAGTCCTTCTCAGCTGCTAGTCTGTTTTAGTGTCACTCCTTTTATTGACCAGATTCAAATTTCCACACGATCCTCTACTGCTTGTCCTGTTTTTTTCACGCTTCTCTCATGCCTACCTTAGAACTGGAAGCTTTGATGCTATCGAGCGCTGTTTATGGCAAGGAAGGAAATCTGGAAACGTTGGCAATCAGACAGCACTCTGTTGTAATATGCACGGGCTCGTGCAGGGGCACTCGTGGAATGTTGATGCATGTTGAGCAGTCAACATTCCACGGTGGCCGTTAGCTTGAGGAGGCTGAAGCAGGCGACGAGGATTTTGCTTGACCCCGTTCCACGTGTGCGCCGGCCGGTTGTCTGGTGCTGCCTGCCCGCCCCGGCGTTGCCCTGGGAGGACGCAGATTGGCCTTGGATCCATTGGGAGCCGTCTGCCGCCTACCCCTTCATCGTTAGGGGCAGCGGTGGCCACAGGTGGGCTACGCTGATGGGCGTGCGGTTCCCCATGGCGATTGGCTGCCAGGAGCCCAATCGGGGCATCACGGGAGGGGATGCCGATTGTGGGGGCGGCTGCTGGCTACCCCGTGTTCCGGGGGGAGCAGGGGTTGCAGGAGGGTGACGTCATTGTGCTGGGAAGTCGCCACCCAGTCTCGCCGCTTGGGATCCAGTCGGGGCCTTGGAGGAGGAGCAGCTGTCACGCTGTACGCAGGCCTGCATCCCTGCGTTGTGTTTGGCGTAGGACACGGTGCGCCGGCCGATAGCTCCGCCCCTGACAGTGTATGCGCATCGGGCAGTTCACTGCTGGCCTCCTGAGGGAGGAAGGAGGGGCTGCGGTGGCGCTGCGCGGCGTGCCTCTGATATCAACTGACTGCTGCTGTTCAGTCGTTCGGAGGAGGCAGGAGCCTCATACAAACGCAGTCCACGGACACCTGGGAGCCTGAGTTGCCACAAGGCATCTTCCACGTGCCACCAGAGAGGCTATTGGTGGTAAGGTCGGGCATATAACTGCTGTGGAGCCCTGGCAGGTGAAGTTGAGTGCATCTGGTTTGGGCTGTGATCCCTGGAAGTCTGCCTTTACATCACTTGATTGGTTGTAACTCACCCAGTGCCTATTTACGTTTGTACTGCATTTACATGTGGGTGCACGTGCACAAGTTGACAGTGAGGGACCATCTCAAGGGAACAAGAAGTCTTGAGGCTCTCACAGGGGGGGGCAAGTTCCTGTTGGGGGTATAAGGAACAAGGCTTTTTGTCCAGCCATGTTACATACGGCTGCCAGGCCACTGCCTGCTTTTCTGCCAAATCCTGGAGAGCCTGTTGCTCCTTGGGAGCAGTGGGTGGATGCCTTCAAAGTATATTTGAGGGCTGCTGGTGGGGCAAAGTTCAACGATGATGAAAAGGAGGCTGCATTGCTGAATTGTATTGGTACTGAGGGGTTGAGAGTTTTTCGTCACCTGCCTGGGGAGAATGTAATGGTGCAAGGGGGAGGTGAGGGAG
This sequence comes from Ambystoma mexicanum, assembly GCF_040938575.1. NCBI lineage: Eukaryota > Metazoa > Chordata > Amphibia > Caudata > Ambystomatidae > Ambystoma > Ambystoma mexicanum. The sequence continues at coordinate 1,057,634,674 of NC_090925.1, forward strand.
AAATGGTTATTAGTACTTACGAGACTGCTTTGAAGAAGATGCAAATGCGTTTTGGTAAAAGAGTTAATGTGGTTTTAGAGCAGTATAAGTTTTTCTCTAGGGCGCAAGGTTCCACGGAAAGCATAGATACTTATGTTACGGCACTACGTGCACTCATGGCTACATGCGGGTTTCCCGGCAATGGCGAGGAACACATAAGGGATCAGGTTATGATGAAGACATCTAATCAGAAAATCAGAGAAAGGTTATGGATAGAGAGTGATCCTTCACTTGATAAGGTGTTGGAGATTGCCAGAGCAATTGGAGCTTCTAAGACCAGTGTACAAATGGTTACTGAGAGGGATATGAATAGGGAGATGGTGCATGCCGTAGTATCAAGGAACAAGAAAGGTTTGGATAGGGCTGTGGTGCAAGGGAGTAGAGCATCTAAGAGTAAGGAGGGGTGCAAAAATTGTGGCTGGTCGAGTCACACGGCTGATTCTAAATCTTGTCCTGCGTGCACTGTTGAATGCAGGAAATGTAAGCGTTTGGGCCACTTTGCACGCATGTGTAAGGGGCAGATGGTCGCTAGTGTGGCTTCAGAAGACTCTACCATGTTGTTAGAAGGGGCATCAGGAGGTGGCTCTAATCAAAGTGTCATATTACATGTGGAGGGAAGTGGGCGGAAGGGTCCATGGGTGTCGGTATTGGTGGATCAGCACCCTGTGGATATGCTTGTGGATTCGGGGGCACCTTATACACTGGTGGCCCCGGATGTGTATCAAGAAGTTTTGGGTAAACAGATTTCTACTTTGTTGGCTGCGGACATCAAACCATGTGCATATGGGCAGAGTCCCATCGACCTACTTGGCTACAATTGGTCGAATTTTTCTTTCAAAGGGAGGCAAACTTTGGGTAAATTGTATGTGGCCTCAAAGGGCACAAGTGTGTTGGGTTGGGATGAGCAGGCTGCACTAAAAATACAGATTCATCCGGGTGAGAAGAAACCGGTTCTCAGTGTCATGGAGGGAGCGGGACAAAATGACATAATGGTTACTCCTACGGTGCTCATGAGTGAGTTTCCCGAGGTATTTTCAGACACCCTTGGTAAGCTCAGAGGTTTTACACATCGCATTGTTTTGAAGAAGGGTGCAGTTCCCAAAGTACATAAAGTGAGGGGAGTGCCAGTAGCGGCGAGGGAGGCATTCAAGGCGGAATTGGCTAAGTTGCAGTCAGCAGGGATAATTGAGCCCATTGAGTCCTCAGAGTGGTTGTTTCCTGTGGTTTTAGTTAAGAAGGGTTATGGGAGCATCAGAATGTGTGTAGATCTCCGGGAGCTGAATTCCAGCATATGGGTGGATCGGCATCCCTTGCCGAATATTAACAAGTTGTTGTTGACATTAGGAGATGCCAAGTATTTTTCAACTTTTGATCTGTCAACAGCGTACCATCAAATTGACCTGCATGTTGAGTCTAGACCGCTTACTTCATTTGTGACTCCGTTTGGGGCATACAGATTCTGTCGCATGCCATTTGGCCTTGCTTCGGCTTCGGCTGTGTTCCAGAGGTTGATGCAGCAGATGTTTGGAGGGGTGTTGGGAGCCAGCTATTTTCAAGATGACATTCTGGTCTGGGGCAGTAGCAGGGAGGAACATGATGTCAGGGTGAGGAGGGTCATGCAGATTCTTAAGGACAAAGGTCTGACTGTAAAGTTAACCAAGTGTCAGGTAGGAGTGGAGGAGGTCACATACTTGGGACATATATTGAGTTCATGAGGTGTGAGCCCCAAAGGGGAGTTGGTACAGGTGTTGAGGGATACACCAGCTCTGGTCAATAAGGATCAGCTAAGGGCCTTTTTGGGCCTTGCGGAGTACTATGTTAAATTTGTATCCAATTATGATGAAAAAACGGTGGCCATGAGAGCTCTCATGAGGAAGTGTGTAAGATTTGTGTGGTCTCAGGAGTGTGCAGCGGAATTTGAGTTGGTCAAGAGGGATGTGGAGAATGCTCCTTGCCTGAAGTCGTTAGACCCGAAAAATAAAACTGCTCTGACTGTGAATGCAAGTGAGGTGGGTCTGGGGGCAGTGCTGGAGCAATGGATAAATGGTGAATGGATGCCAGTGGCCTTTGCCTCGAGGACTTTGAGAGATGTGGAAACGAGGTACTCGGTAATTGAGAGAGAGACTTTGGCTGTGTTATGGGCTTCAAAACACTTCAGGACGTTTTTGTGGGGCATACCCTATATTGTCAGAACGGACCATAAACCGTTGGTGCACGTGTTTTCTACCAAGGGAGTCGTGGCGGTATCCCCGAGGATTGCGAAATGGTCAGTACAGCTACAGGATTACAATTTTTCATTGCAGTATTTTCCGGGGAAGTTTAATGTTGTGGCAGACTGCTTGTCCCGTTTGCCTGTTGTTGAAGTGGGCAGTCAGGCAGTCTTGGTGAAAGAGGAAGATTTGCAGGAATGTCAGGTTGCTTTTGTGGCTTCTGCGGTGGAGAAGTCGTTGTGGGATCAGGAGTCTGAGGCCGACCTTGAGTTAAATTGGATTAAGGAAGGTCTAGTGAAAGGTTGGCACACGGTTAAGGACAGGCCTGAAGGGAAAGGTTATGCCCAAGTTTTACATGAATTAGCCGAGGGTCCATGGGGTGTGTCTAGGGGAAGTAGGTTGATACCCCGTGTGAGTCTGAGAGGTAGAATGGTGGAATTGGCACATGTTGGTCATTTGGGTCGATCTTTGACTAAGAGGAGACTCAGGGAGGAGTACTGGTGGCCGGCCATGGACAAGGATGTTGAAAAAGTGGTGAAAGACTGTCAGGCATGCTCTGTCAGCGATAAAAGCAAGGTACTGCATCCACAACCTGTACATCCTGTAGAGGTTCCTGAGCAAGTATGGTCGAAATTGGCTTTAGACATCATGGGTCCGTTTGAGTGTTTAGAGCCTGAGTCTAGATATATGTTGGTGTTGGTGGACTATACATCCAGGTGGATTGAGGTGGCGGCGTGTTCCTGTGTCACAACCAATTCTGTTATTGCTTTCTTGAGGAAAGTTTTTGATCGCGAGGGATTACCTGCAAGTTTAGTTACAGATAATGGGGTGCAGTTCACTTCTAGAGCGATGAGAGAATTTTTGCAACAGCATGCCATTTCCCATTATAGAACAGCCCTGTACAATCCTTCTGCTAATGGATTAGTGGAGAGGGCCAATGGTACTATTAAGTCAGCTATACAATTGGCTTTGGCCAATGGTTTGGATTGGCAGGAAGTGGTGACACAATATCTGGCTGCATATCGCAGAACCCCAGCCACGGTTACGGGTAGATCTCCATTTGAGTTTATGAGGGGCAGGAGAGCAGGTACAATGTTGAGAACCCTGGCTATGGGTGGTGGAGGGCCATGTGATATGGATTTGCAGGCTATTCATCGGAGCATTTTGGTGCGCCAGGAGGCCATGGGGTCTTCACAAAAGTTTAGAAAGGAGTTGAGCGTTAAGCCTGGGGATGAGGTGCACATACGAAATCCCAGGATGGTTCACAAAGGTTACAGCAAGTTTTCGCCCTCAAGGAGAGTTGTTAAGGTTGGAAAAGGCCATGTGCAATTGGAGGATGGCTCTGTCTGGAGTAAGAGACGGGTGGTGGTGGATGGCTGCAAACGCGTGGAGAGGGTAGGTGTGGAGTCTGATCCGGAATCTCAGGAAACTGTGCTGGATTATGATCCTGTGGGTTCACAAGTGATCAGCCTTGAACATGAAGAGGTTGTCCCACTTCCAGGTCCTTTGGGTGCAGAAGTGAATGTGGAGTGTCAAAATGCTTCTGATCAGCAACATGATGTAGGACAAGAAGGGGGTCGTATGGCCAGGAGGTGTGGCCCCCCTATAAGGTTTAGAGATTACATTTGTTAAACGTGAAATTTACATTTTATGGTGCATCGCACCCTTGTGGTCAATACTTCTATATCAATGAATGCAATTTGTATTAGTGATAAGTTATATAATGTTATGTTCATGTTTCCATTGTTCAATCTGTTTGCGATTTATCCTGTCACAGGTTGTTAACATTTTTGTTATGCAAGGGAAGAGGATATGTTGTAATATGCACGGGCTCGTGCAGGGGCACTCGTGGAATGTTGATGCATGTTCAGCAGTCAACATTCCACGGTGGCCGTTAGCTTGAGGAGGCTGAAGCAGGAGGCCTGCAGGGTCTCGCAAATAAATACTTATAACCTTCTTACCTGTGTACGGAGAGATTTCATCACACTCCTTAAAGCGCGGACTGGATATTTCGCAAGCCTGCCAGTCAGAAAAAAGTGTACATATGCTAAGACATTTCAAATGTGTGAATTTAATGTGATTTTGTTTGCGTTTAATGACCTGGCACTTGAATGACTTGTTTTTATGCACCGATGTCGGTTTCCCCTTGAATTTGTCCACACGTGGTGTCTCGGTCTCCCTGCAAACCCCCTTGCTTTAGATTGAAAGGTTTAGCATCTGGTTGTAGTAGTACTTTTTTTTAAGACACTTCCTTGCAATTAATTTATCTCTGAACTCCCCTTTGCAAACCATTGTGTATCCGCTTGGGTGCAGCTAACTGGCTTTCAGTCGGGTGTATTCCAACAGTGGATCATCATTAGTAAGTAATAAATAGTTGATTATGTCCATAAATTAGTGGTGCTGCAGTACACTTTTTTATGACAAAGAATTATTTTCTATAATTATTTTCTATTTTAGCACTTTTAACGCTGTATTTCCCTGCTAAATATTTATTTCCAAAGATATAATCCCAGAAATAAACAGGGAAATAAACAGGACTATTTTTTGTCTTTTTTAATTACTGTGAATAAAAGAAAACCCGCAATACAATTCTTAAAAACAGCTCTTGTTCTTAAAAGAAGTAGATGCCTTTTTTAAGATGCAGCCTCCAGGGCGCCTAAATAATGCACTGTTTGCTGTTGGCTCCAATTAATTTTTTTTGTCATGAGAGGAAGGTCCAAGAACAAAACTGGCCCAAAGGCTTCACTCTCTATTATGCTCTGCAGCTATATTTTTTATGTCAGTTTTCTGATTTATCTCATCTCGTTCTCTTTCTCCTTTCTGTCACCATGCTAGCCCTTCTTCCACGTATCCCAAATGCAAGACAGTTGTAAAATAAGATGCTTACTATCAGTACATCTCCTGTTTGCTAGATGACTAATGCAGTTGGGGTTGAATTGTCGGTCAGGAAATGCCATCGTTCAGACTGAAGGACAGGAATCAGGACTTGAACTGCGGCCAATGGTCAAAACCACTAAAAGGGCGGAGGATGGAGATTACCTCTTCCCCACGTGTGGACCAGACATGCACTTCTCTCCCTATGTTCGTCACAGAATTCTCAAAGCCATGTCCACAGAATCCAAGAAGTTGCAGTGGGATGAAAGGGGAGAGTGGAACCATTGCTGATCAATAGGGTTACATAGCAGTGGCAGGTGGTTGCCATCCTATTACCCATGTTGTTCTTTATGTCACCTGCAACCAGATCGTGTTATTTCTACTGCATTTGAAACACCTATCAGAGTCTCACCCGTTGTTGCTGATACAGAACTAGTTTCAACCTTTCAGATACATGTATTGGTGCTGCTTGGGTTTACACCAATTAACGGCCTTGTGACAAGTATTATGAAGACTATCTAAGTCTTTTATTTTGAAAGTGTCATTCAAAATATCAAAGTTATCTGTTAAATATCAGCAAAGCACATTGTAGTCTCACAAGAGCATCCAGATGACACTAGTTTAAAATGTTTTGCACGTTGTCTGATGCTTCTGTTATTTGTTCCCTTATTATCTTGTCTGGGTATGCCAGGGACAAAGTTGTTTTCTGAATGACTGAAAGTATTACAGTGCGGGATAAACGTTTCGGTAATGGATTTAACCTCCAATTCTACTTCACTACCATATTACGAGGTTGGAGATGATATGGAGGGAAAAACTCTTAAGATGTGGAGAGAAAACCTACACCATTTGGCTGGAGCTTTTTCTTCCACATACTGATATGTCTCGTACCCATTGCTCCATACTTAATGGCTTGCAACCTGGGACGGGGATGGGACCAGACTCTGAGGCAGAGCAGCACAGAATGAATCAAAAAAGGCTGTGAGGGGCATGTGCGTAGGCATTTGTGGGACCTGGATTGCGCATGCTTCCAACCTCAGCCTCCAGCCCCTTTCTCTGTGTGGATGGCTGAGGAGCCTTTTGTGGAGCAGAGTGCATAGCTTTGTGATGCACCCACATTTCTTTTTTGGTTTTTATTCCTTCCACTCTGTGTCCTATCAAGGGATTTGAAGGAGTGCAGGACATATGGCAGATCGTTTTCTGCTGCCAAGACACTCTTTTTTTTTGGAGTATCCACGGCTTCGCCATAACTGCGGCCTGTGGATTTTCTTTGATTTACTTTTGATGTGTGCATGTGTCTTTTGGCTATGTTGGGAAGGAGCTAGCGACTTCTTTCATCCCCAAGCACTTTAGAATTAGGCAAGACTTCTGTTGACTGCCTCTAGACCAGGGGTCTCCAACCTGTACGTTAGCTAGAGCTACTTGTAGTGGAAGCCAACAGTGGAGAGCTACTAGCGGACGATATCGGGGTGGGGATATTTATAAGCCTCGGAATTTTTACCAATATTTTTTTGGCTCGATTATTTCCCCTCTATAAACGGATGGAATAACCTATGCCTTCTCGAATATATTAAGAACTTCAAAAACCTCTTTGTTGCATTATTATTTATTAGTAGCTGTCTCAAAAAGACAGATATTTGTTGGACTACAATACAAATATCCTGTAATTTTTGTGCCCATTCCTTTGTGTTTTATGCAGGCTTTCTACATGCTAGGCACACTATTATTTTCCAAATAAAAAAAAAGTAATTTCCAAATTGAAAAATGTTGCTTGCGTTCAAAAGTTTTCTTTGAAATGTTTTTTTTTGTCAGACACCACACATACTCTGTTATTTGCCGGTAAGATAGCTCAGCGGGTTGAGCGCTCGCTGCTGCTATCTGAGCGTGATCTGCAGGTCGCAGGCTAAAATCCCGGCAAGGCCAACTTAGCCTTTCATCCTTCTGAGGTCGATACACGTACCAATTTCAGTTGGGTGATATTGCATGTAAATATGTGCTCTGTAAAGCGCTTTGGATTAAGGCGCTATATAAATAACACATCATTATTATTTGTGTGCCACTCTGTGTTTTAGCACAAGTTATATTTATAAAGATGTTAAATGCTTGTCAAACTGGTTAATCACAAATGCTTCTGTTATGCTGACAGCAGTTTTTAGGAAATTAAACTGTGCGTTCATGGGTGCCAACTTTTGATTTTCACAGGGGCAGAAATATCCTCACCTCAGCCCTGAATATAAGCAAGCAACCAGCCCACCCATACCCTGGCCAAACACATTGTATAGCACTTTGTTTATAATGCATTGCAAAAAGTCATACGATTAACAACCTGTAGTTTTGAATATATAACATCTGAGCATCGGTCTGTCAACCTGCTGAACTACCCTGGTAGGCTTCTACTGTACAGCGTGTCTATGGATTGCTTAATGTACTAAAAGTGGTTGTACTTGTATCATGGAAGTGATTTAAAGTGGAAATGTACGGTGTGGAATTTGGAAAGAAATTGCACCATTTTTTAAAATATTATTTTGAACATTTCCAGGCGAGCAGCAGTGCTACTGTGATATTTTCATTGCGTGGTCACAATGATCCTGATCCTGCCCCAGCCCCTCCAACATCTCTGGCAAACAAGAGCAGCTTGCTTAAGAAAGACTGTCGTGGGGGCGCACAAGGCCAACTGTGGTATTACAGGCGGCCTGCAGAAGCATAACGTGATACTGACATTTGTCAGTGGATTTACAAGCAGTTCCAAGTGGCACAGTAGCCAAGCTCTCTGCCTGCAATTGGGCCGACTAGGGTTCTGATCCTGAACACAGAACATGGCTGCAAAAATCACCATTAAATAATATAACTTAGGATAAATGTTTATTTTTCGGTATCTTCAGCGCGGGCGACTGAAAAGGCTCAGGCGAGCTACTAGTCACCCGCGATCGACTGTTTGGCGACCTCTGCTCTAGACACTACAAGAGACGAGGCGAGAGGAGGAACACTGAGAAAAGCTTTTTTCATGCAAATATAATCACACACAGACCTGGATGGGGACTAACAGAAGGCAATTAGTATTTAAATGTAAGGTGCAAATGACTATTAGCTGAATACATTTGTAAATGTTAAAACCTGTGCAGTTCTTAGCACAGTATGAGTCAAAAATACTCCCCCTCCCTTCCGGGAAAGGATGCAGCCTGTGCTAAAAATTGACTACAGGCATTGCCGTGGTGTTCGCTAGCTCTGGCAGGCCAGCACATAACTCAGCAGCTGTTTGCTGTCTTGTCAAAAACCCATGTATGCTAAAATGGGATTGTACATGCTCACTGCACGACATTCCGAATTATGGAAAACCAGGATTAAAAGAAATTACAGGACCAGATAAAAATATTAGTCAAATGAATTAAATATGGAGAGCATGACGGGAAAATGTTTTTATATATAATTGTTCATAATGTAGCAAAATGGTGAAAAACAGGAGCTACAGTTTATTCTTGCATCGGCTAGCACTATGTTAAGTAGTATGTCCTAAAGGGAAATTCGACAATGAAAGAAGGAAGACTGCAGCACCCGTTGTAGGGAAGAAGGACAGTGTTGGACGGAGGCTATCCAGTGACCAAGTCAAGAGTATTTAAGATCCTACCTGGCACCAGTCTGCAGGAGCTTGGAATGGTTAGGGACAGAATGCAGTTCAGGGTGCACAGTTCTTTGCCTCCATCCTCATTTTCTGTAAAAGATTAAACTGGTTATCCTTGCAAGATAAGACTCTTGGCCTTAATTCCCCATTTCCTCTGCTGTGAGTGTGATTAGGGGTATCCGTATAATTAAGAGGTAGCCCTGTAAATTGGGCTACCTTTCAGTGGTGACGTTCCCGACGTGATCTTAGATTCTTGTCCCGTACCCTGCACAGCCCTAGGCCAGTCACCAGGAGAAGAGCCATGCCCCTCTATAGTGATCAGACCCCTAAATTAAAAAATGCATGTATCCTTAGCGATTTTAGTAGGAGCCATTCTAAAAGAAATCCTCTCTGCTCACTAAAGAGGGGCATGGCTCCAGAAAGACAGGCCAGCTTCGTAACAGAGGAAAACTCAAGTGAAACACGCCCATGTGAGTATACTCTTGCAAGTGATAACAACATAGGAACATGTATGTATGAATGTATTATAGTATGGTGATGTGAATGATAGTATGGTGATGTGGATGATGTACAAGGTCAACGGAATAGGGCTTTTTGGTGATGTATTATGGAATAGGACTTTTGGTGATGTATTATGGAATAGGATTTTTGGTGATGTATTATGGAATAGGATTTTTGGTGATGTGTTAAAGAATAGATTGGATAGGATTTCAGGTGATGTGTTAAGGAATAGATTGGATAGGATTTCAGGTGATGTGTTAAGGAAGAGATTGGATAGGAGGTGGGTTATGTGTTGAAATTGTCACGTATTTCTGTTTTTCTACTTTTTATAATGGAAAAAGGGAACCTCAGCATAAAAGGACTGGGAAGTAAAGGACCCTCAGCCAAAACAGGTTGAGATGGTAGTACCACACATTATTCTTTTATAACGATAAAAGCAATGGGTTCCTCAGCATATTAAAAGCTGGGAAGGTGGTATTACAAAGGATATAAGGAAAGACAGTAGTGGCTCGGTATAAGGAATGGGCCTGGATTTTAGTCAATTGTTTTTGTATATTTTCTCTTGCTGTCTTTTGTGGTAAAAATGGAAGGAAGGTGGATGAGTCGTGGTGTGTGTGTGGGTGAAATGGAAAGTGGAAAAAGTATAAGGGGCTGGGGAAAAAGTGAGTTGATATGTATTTTTGTGTAATAAGCTGAAGCATGCATAGCATAGCAGTAGGGTCTAAGTGAAGCATTAGGGACGCGCGCAACATTATGGAGGAAGAAACTCCCATAAAACACATGCCAGTGTATTGTGACAGGATAGAAAAGCACCACAAACAATGGATAGTAGAAACAAAGGCAGGGGGATAGTCCTGCTCCTGGCCTGAGCAGGGCTCCCATAACAGAAACATGCTAGAAAAAATGTCCATCTTTTTAGCAGCAAAATATAAAGGAAAAACAAATCCAAAAAAGAAAAGAGATTGTAGATCTCTGGCAATTATTCGAGGGTATGGGAAGATCAGGATGGCGAAAAAAAAGAGATCCAATGTAAGGCGATATACTCTGTAACGCCTAGACCTGCAGTAGGGTATACAAACCCAGTCTATAAGCCTCCAGTGGTAGAGAGAGTGTCAACAAAAGGATTATCAGGATTAGCAACTAGGGGGGAACGCAAGACCTTTTGCACCTCCACCTCCATATAAACCATTCACAAGTGCTGACATGCCCGTAACCTCAGTATACGCAGAGGGTCCACAAGTAGACATAGATAATGAGTTAAGAGTGTTGCGGGAAAGGTTAGGCAGGTTACAGGAACCTGAAGAAGTATCACCAGAAATAAGGGTCACGGTACAGAAAATGGGGGATTGGAAGTCAGGAGATTCTTTGTTTAGATTCAACCCTGGAGTAATAAGAAATGTTTGTGTTGAAAAAGATGATGGGCAGACGGTATGGACGGTCCTGGGACAACAAGTAGAACAAGCAAGGGATAATGGAGGGGAAGATCAAGGTGGTTGAAATAATGGAGAGGCAGTGCAAGAAGGAGATCAAGGAGAGGAGGCAGCGAGAAACCCATCCCTGCCACAAGAGGCAGTGTTGAGGGACAGACCAAGAAATATATCAGATTTCATAGTGGTAGTATAAAATCAGAAGAATACTAAAGGGGTAGAAAACAAAATAGATATGCAGATGCCTCTTATACATAAGTGAGTAGCGATAACACAGTATGTGCTATGGCCTCAAATGGACAAAAGAAATGTGATTCAAGCTCTCCTGCAGCTTATAGCCGGAGCTAGTAAATAGATCTTTGAATTTGAAAAACAAACCGCAGCGGTAGCCTTAGGAGTAGGAGACTGTAAGAGTTTACTGGTCGCCATAGTTGGGGACCAGGCCGGGACATATGGGCAAAGGATGGGTATTCTGGAGTAAATCTTGCAGATAATGAACATGATGGAGCAGCCTTTAAAGAGGTATGGGCAAGGGTATGGGATACCCTACGAAGGATGTACCCAGATAACCCTGACTTACATTCTTTAGTGTAATGTACAATGGGTGATGATGAGGACCCAGTTAGGTTTATTCTTAAGATACAGGAAATGTGGAGAGTTGAGACAGGAGGGCAACAAGACCATTCCATAGTATTTTTCTATTTTATTGTAAAACGGGGATTACCAAAAGAGGGCCAGAAGGCACTAAATAACATTGTGGTAATTGAAGCCAAAGGGTGGGCAGAGATACAAAGTATAATAGTCCACCATTATAGGAGAATCAAGGAGCGAGACAGGGAGACAGCCCAGAAGCAGCAAACGGACGAGGCAAAACTAGTGGAAAAGAAACTAAATAAGGTTGTCGTCCAAGCACCAGTTACGGCACTGGTTCAGGGTGAAACGACGAGAAACACTCAACAAATTGTGAATGCCACAATTGCGGCACTATGGGGCGAAGGAGGACAGAGACAATGGGGTGGGGAGACAGTACCCCAATCCACAGTGGCAGTATCAAGGAGCACCGAGGGGAAGAGGAGGATTTTGAGGAGCAAGAGCAGGAGGCTTTGGGGGTATAGTGCCCCGGGAGGAGGATTGGGAACATCACAGTGCTGGTATTGCAGGAGATGGGGACATTTCTCAAGGGAATGCAGGAACAGGCCTGGGATGGCATTTAATTATGGGCAGGCACCTCCAGGGCAGGGATTCCAAGGGCCTCAAGGAATGGGACAACAGCAATTTGGGTGAGGGGGTCAAAATCAGTTCCCTTATGGGGCTGACAGGCAGGGGCAACGTGGGCAACAACCACAGCAGGGTGCAGGAACACAGTTTAACAGGATGGCACGAGGAACAGGTGCCCCATTCCAAGGAGTTACAATGGCGGGGGGCCCTTTGTCATTCCCCAGGACAAATACATATTCTGATTAGGAGAGCCCACAGAGAGCACTTGCATGTCCATTCCTATTGAAAAACACACACCCTGAAGAGGAGACCTTTGTGGAGGCAGAAATAGGAAACAAGCTATTTATTTTCATGGTAGATTCAGGTGCAACTAAATCATGCATTATGGATTTCATTATCAGGTACAACTCTGGACACACAGACTCTCTGGGGCTATTTCTACGATTCAATACACTGAGGAGCTGGATATAAAAGTGGGAGGGAAGGTAGTACGTGCCCCTTTGTTATATTCAGAGAATTCCCCTGTGAACCTGTTGGGTAGGGATCTGCTCAGTAAACCAAATGTAACTATATCATTCACAGATGAAGCAGTAGTGTGTTCCACTCCAGGGATGTGTATTGCTTGAGCAACGGTAATAATCAAATGCAATGGCAAGGCAGTCAGTAGTCTGTGGGGTTCCTGTGGTCCCGGACATATTTTTCTAGGATATCAAGGTATTAGTAAAAGCAGTGCCTCCAATTGCGCTAAAATGTTAGCGAGTGCCCACAGATTTTATTTTCCAACCCATGGTGCCACCCGAGATGGTGGCGGGGACAATATTGTCATTAAATTTACAAGGACTGGTAGTGTCAGACAAAATAGTAGTCCTGATTGGAACAGAACAGAACAGGACGGGTGCGAGTGGCGCACAGTATTATGTATAGATCCAATAGTACAATTAAAGGAAATGGTGTGATCCCAGTACAGGATACATTGAAGTCAGGTGCCTGATCGGTTGGTATATAGTGAAAAATAACTTTGGTGCAGGAAGGATTCTGTTGCATTATTGCAATTGCTGGCTCACAAAGTGTACCAGGCAGATAAGAAGCTACAATACTGCCAACACGAGGTAGTATACTTGGGACAACTCATTTTTGCAAACGGGGAAAAAAAGGTTTTTGCAAACTGGAAAGAAGTATTACCAGATAGGGCGGCAGCAGTACGCGCCACCCCTAGGCCCAGTACTGTGAAGGAAATGAAGCTGTTTTTTGGGCATATGTAATTATTCCAGAGCATGGATCATAGACTATGGAGTCTATACAATGTATCTGTTACAAAGTCTCAGAGAAGGACAAAGGACTTAAACTAAATTGGAAAGGACTGACAAAATGAATAGACCATTTGAGGATGTAAAAGAAGCTATTTGCACGGCCCCTGTTTTAGCAACCCCGGATTATACACAGGAGATTTATTTATTTTTCCACTCTGATGAACAGCTCATGCATTGACGGAAGGAGGCATGCTATATGTTGATGGGTCATCAATAATTGACCAGGAGACGGGACGAAGGCACACAGGGGCAGTAGTGGCGCACGGTAAAGGGGGGAGAAATGGTGACCACCCCTGTAGAAAGCGAGACCACGGTTCCATACACAGCATTGCCCATATTACAACTGGACCATTATTACCTGGGGAACTGGCCAGCCCCAGGATTTAAAAATCCTTATGAGGTGGTGTTCTGTATTGCTCTTGATGTTCGTGTGAAGGAGTTAAAATATTGGGTGCATCTCTCGGATGTCTGAAAAGCACCTGAGACAAGGCAAAGCTCAGTAAGGACATAGCCAAAGAAGAGACATTTTTGAGGATCCCTGCCAGGGTGGTGTGCAGTGGCACACGCCTGATTTCTTTTTCTTTCTTTTCCTTTTTCATTTGTTCATTTTTAAAAATTTTTTATTGTTGATCTCTTTTCCATTTTTTTCTATTTTTGTAGGTCCAGAACCCGGTTGGCTCTGGGGGCAAAAGGGTCTCTCCCTCTTCTTCTCCTTCTCCCTCTCCTCTTCCTCGCTGTCTCTCTCTCTCTTTTTCTCTCTCTCTTTCTCACTCTCTCTCTTTCTCTCATTCTCTTCTTTCTCTTTCTTGATACCCTTTTTTCTCCTCTCCAGGAATAAACAAGGATGCCTGATCGACGTGTTCAAACCTCTCTTATGTAGGGATAAGATTAAGATAAGTCATTTGTTCTAGGAATTATGTTTTATATATTTTAAGTTTTATATTGTTTTGTATGACAATGGTCGTGGTTGTTGGAGTGGATGAAGGTATGTCTGTTATATGGGGCGGCCATATAAAGGGAGGCATGGGCATTTGGAAAATAATGCTATTGTTAATATATAAAAAAAGGAAATACAAAATAGCTCACTTTTTGCCGGCCACTCCTACAAGTTTTCTTAGACGAATGAAATGGGAAGTACGAATGACGTATGATTTATATAAGGGGTTGGGCTTTGACACCATTTCTGACATCCTGCATTTAGAAACATTGAATAGCTGGTACTCCGATATACGCACTGCAGGAAGCAGTATAATCAATGCAAGCCGTTACGTATGTGTACTTATCCCGCACGGATCAGGGGCTCCTAAGGTTTTAGTTCCACATCCAGTCCCAATTACAGAGGCACAATGCCTGGTACATCTTGCACTTTGAAGGATAAAAGGCACATTCCAGGGACACAGCGTGCAGTTGAGGAGCATTGATCTAGGCCCAGCAATTTGCAATGACAACCCGAAACACCGCCAGTGTCTACAAGTACCATATTCTTCCTTGGGAGGTTAATCAAATGGCAACAACTAATAGCAGGGCGTCACAGTGATGAAGCAATATCCCAAATAGAGACTATGTGCGCACAAATATGGTCCCAATACATCACAAGGCTGACATGGATTTCAACAATGAAGAAGCCAGTGCGAATACATAGAGCCATAGACTATGAACTTTGTTTTAGCAATGTTATGCTAAAGGTACTTGTATAGCGCACTGTCACCAACGGAATTGGTCCCCAGGTGCTCTGGCGGCTCTGTAAACGAGAAGGTGGGATGGGTTAGTAAGGTGAAGAGGGAGTAGGATAGTGAGAGGAGTGGTGTACTGTTGGCAGCTTCAACTCGGTAGACACCAGGTGCTGAGCTTTGGCGCAAGTATTGGATAGGTGTCAGTCCGCGTGTGCTGTTGGTGCGGTTTATGTGTTGTTGCAGTGTGGTGGACTGCGTGCAGCTTATGTGAGTTTTTTTGAGTGAGATAAGTATGCAGAGAGTTTGAGCTTATATTGGTTAGTGGGTTATGTGACCTTTAACATGCTAACATTCACAGTTCTGTCTAAGTGTAGTATTTGCTTATCTACACAATTCCGTCTAACCTGTGGCTAACCTTCACAATGATTATCTAAATACGGCGCAGGCTAAAGTTCTCAATTCTGAGTGTGGCACATGCTAACATTCAAGTTCCATCTATGTGTGGCAGATGCTAACATTCACGGTCCTATCTAGATACGGCGCAGGCTAAAGTTCTCAACTCTAAGTGTGGCACATGCTAACATTCAAGTTCCATCCAGGTGTGGCAGATGCTAATATTCACAGTCCTATCTAGATACGGCGCAGGCTAAAGTTCTCAATTCTTAGCGTGGCACATGCTAGCAATGAAGGAACAGTTCCTGTTGGCGCAAACACACAGTGCAACCACACTCTTGTGATCCCTGATTGGACGAAAGTATCAACGTTAACAGGCTGACCCACTACCTTATCAGGCTGGTCGGTAATGTCCTCCTCTTCGGTGGAACACAGATCGTCTCCCGGTTCCCTTTCCTCCTCACCTGACGTTGAAGAGTAGTTCAGTTTCTTTCTCCTGGTGTGCAGAGCAAGTAATCTCTTCTTCTTAAGAAGGTAAGGTCGGCCTCAAAAGGAAGCCACCGCGGCTCCTAAACTGGAGTCACGGTGAACCCCCTCGCGACGGACAAAACGGAGTGAGGGGAAAAGCCAACGGCAGAAAAACCCCTCCGGAGCACAGAAGCACACTGATCCGGAACCAAGAAACAATGGAAGTTACACTGCAGATCCACTTGAGGTAAGTGAGGATGGTGAGCGTAATGAGACAAGCCGAAGGGAATGAACGGCCGCTGCACAGGTAGCTATGGAGAAGGGGAATCAGCAAGAATGAGGGAGAGAGAGCCAGGGAGCGAATTGTGAGCGGGGAGAAACGGAGAAGGGAAGACAGAATGCCAGGGAATGAGGGGACGAACCATAATAGGAGAAAAGGAGGATAGCGGACGGATCACCGCCAAGAGGAAAACGTGAACGGAGCGAGAGCAACAGAGGGAAATCCGAAGTTGCAACGCGGCGAGCCGCCCAGTACGGAGTGGTGATTTACTAGGCAGCGGCCATGTTTAGGAAGACTAGACCGTAAACGTTGTACACGAAGAAACGTGACGGCGCAGATCAATGGCGGCCAAGTTTCCACCTTTTCCATATCCGCCAACTACCTGTGGTCGTGACAGTATGCCCCCCTCTAAAGTGACATCCCCCCGGCTTACCGGGACACAGATTGTGGAACTGGCATAACAAACGGGGTGCATGAACGTAGGACCGTGGTTCCCATGAATCTTCGGACGAAGGAAAACCTTTCCAATGTATGAGATATTCTAGACGTCCCCGGTGATAACGGGAATCCAGGATACGGGAGACTTCGTATTCATCAGTGTTTGGGTTGGGCAATAGGCGAAGTCTAGGTGCGTCCTGCTTCCTATCGTCAGACACATAGGACCGTACCTGGGAGGTATGAAATGTCGGATGAATCCGACTGAGCATAGTAGGTAACTTGTGGCGATAAGCAACTGGGTTGTTCTTAGACAGTATCTCAAAGGGGCCGATGTTCCGGGGAGACAGCTTGGATGGTCGGACCCAGCGAGGTAAAAACTTTGTAGATAACATGACCTTGGTACCCTCTTCCCAAGCGGGTACTTGTCTTCGATGTCGATCTGCTTGTACTTTGTACTGACTGCTAGCCCTTTGAAGACTCTGTCTGGCTGTTACATGAGCTTCTCTTAGTCGAGCCAGATTGGAGTCTATCGATGGAATGGAGGTGTCCTTCCAGAAAGTGGGTATGATAGATTGGGTGTGGTACCCGTAAGTACAATAGAAAGGGCTCATACCTAGAGAAGCATGAACCGAGTTGTTGTAAGTGAATTCCGCAGTAGAGAGAAGAAATACCCAGTTGTCTTGTGACCGATTTACAAAACACCTCAAGTACTGCTCAAGGGTTCTATTTAACCGCTCGGTTTGGCCATTGGTTTGAGGATGAAATCCTGGAGAGAGAGCTCTCTCAATCCCCAATAACTTGCACAACGCCAACCAAAACTTAGAGGTGAATTGACTGCCACGATCGGATACAATCTTTTGTGGAAGGCCGTGTAGTCTGAATATGTCCTTTAGGAAGACTTCGGCCATAACCGAGGCCGAGGGTACCCTGGACAAAGGTGAACAATGCGCCAATTTAGAATAGGCATCAACAGTTACCATGATACACGTACAACCTTGGGATGCCGGTAGGTCTACGATGAAATCCGTAGAAATGTTTACCCAAGGACCTGGCGGGATCGGGTTAGGTTGTAGCAACCCCAAAGACTTCTGGGTGGAATGCTTGTTTTGTAGACAGGTCAAACATGTCCGGGTGTATGTCTGAGTGTCCGCCTTCATTTTAGGCCAATAGAAGGATCTTTGGAGCAACTCAAGGGTACAGCGTAAACCCCGATGACCCACAACCTTCGAGTCATGACACCACCAAAGGGCTTGTATCTGGAGATTGTGTGTAGGAAGAATCAACCTCCCTCGAGTGAAGTATAGTCCGTCCTTTATCTCGACAGGTGATCTCCCTAGGCTTGGAGTGGGTCTTTCTAAGGAAGATGAAGCTCTCCTAACCTCCTCCAGAAACGATGACACCGCCAGGATTATCCTAGTGTGGGGGAACATCAGTTCTTTCTGATAAGTGGGACTGACTTCTTCTCTACGGGATAGAGCGTCAGCGACTTGGTTTTGAGAGCCTGGAATGTACCTGATAGAGAAATGGAATTGAGCAAAGAAATGTGCCCATCTAGCCTGTCGAGTGTTGTAGCACTCCTGTTGTCTCAAGATCTGTAGGTTTTTGTGATCGGTGCGGATCAGAAAAGGATGCATAGTCCCTTGGAGCAGGTGTCTCCATTCCAAACAAGCCAATTTCATGGCCAAGAGTTCTTTCTCGATACGGAGTAGTTCAGTTGACTGGCAGTCAAGGTCTTTGAGAAATAAGCTACTGGATGTTCCATATCGTGATTGGTTTGCAGGAGAACAGCACCTATGGCAGCAGCAGAGGCGTATGTCTCCAATATAAAGGGCTTCTGTCTGAGAATGGGAGCCGTGCAAAATCGGTTCTTAAGACTGACAAAGCTGTCTTCAACTTCCTTGGTCCAGAAAAAGGCCGTAGAGGACTTCCTCAGCAGGGTAAAGATGGGAAGCGTAAGTCTCGAGAACTCTGGGATGAATTTTCGATAAGAATTTGCTAGCCCTAGAAACCTTTGGATCTCCTTCACAGATGAGGGAGATGGCCATGCGAGTATGGCTTCTACTTTCTTGGGATCCATGGTAACTCCCTTTTCAGAGAGAATAAATCCTAGATAGGATATGGATGACAGGGCGAAAGCACATTTCTCCGGTTTAACCAATAGGTGATGTGACTGGAGCCTGTGTAACATTTCAGAAACCTGGGAAGTATGCTCTTCCTTCTTGCGGGAGTAAATCAATATGTCATCAAGGTATACCACTGTTTTGAGACCCAACAGATCAGAGAAGATACGATCCATGAACCTCTGAAAAATTGAGGGGGCATTTACCAGTCCAAAAGGCATCACTCCATATTCATAAAGCCTATAGGGAGTGCGGAAAGCCGTCTTCCATTCATCGCCAGCCCTGACATGAAGTAGATGATATACGTTCCGCAAATCCAATTTTGTGGCAATCACTGATCCCTGGACGGCTTCTAGAATCTCCGAGATGATGGGCATGGGATATCGATCCTTAATGGTCACCTGATTTAGACCTCTGTAGTCGATGCAAGGCCTTAACTCCTTAGAGTCTCTCTTTGGTATAAAAAACAAAGAGGCGCCTGCCAGGGATCTTGATGGTCAAATAAGTCCGTTGGCACGATTGTCATCCAAGTAACACCTGAGCACCTCCTTTTTGGACATTGAAAGGGGGTACATTCTCCCAAAGGGAACCACGGCTTGAGGCATTAGGTCTATGCTGCAGTCCTCTGGCCGATGAGGAGGGAGCACAATGGGTTGTTGTTCCTGGAAGATAGCTGTGAATTCTTCGAAGTTCCTGGGAATGCAATGGATAGAGCTCTTTTCGGCAGCGCATACCGTCTTGACCCTTTCAAACACTGGTCCCGGCAGACACTTCTCTTGGCAATAAGTTGAGCAAAAACTCAGTAGGTTGTCTGTCCAGTTTATAGTCCGATTATGTTTACGGAGCCATCCAATTCCCAATATAACAGGAAAATGAGCTGCTCTGATGATATCAAACTTTATCATCTCTGAGTGTTGTTGGATGGAAAGACGCACTTCCTCCGTAGTGTGGGTGATAAGTCCAGAACATAAAGGAGTGCCATCCACTCCTTCTACCTTCTGGTCTTCCTTTTTGGGAACTCGGATCATGCCCACCTTATCTGCCCATAAGGTGTCAAGAAAGTTCCCTGCAGCTCCACAGTCGAGTAAGGCTTGGGTCTCCATCTCCTTTCCTCTGAACTGGAGTAGGACGGTGATAACCATTAAACGATGGTCTTCAGAGGATTTGGCCGAGGTCACAGAAAGAGTAGTGTAGGAACAGAAGGACGCCCCTCGATAGTCTGTCCTACCGACTACCGAGGGCGTTCGCTTCCCGACCTCCTAGGGGGTACATCGGGACAGTCTCGCAAGAGGTGAGTGCCGGAGCCACAATACAGGCAAAGACTACTCTCTCGTCTCCTCTTCTTCTCTTCTGCTGTCAAGGGAGCTCGGGTGGTTCCAATCTGCATTGGTTCTTCCTTCGGCAGTGGACTGGCAGTAGGTGAGGAGGCCGAGGGGTGAGGATCAGGGAAGGAACCGGAAGAGCGAGCCTTCTTCTTCTCATTCTTCCTTTCGGTTATGCGGAAATCGATCCTGATGATGGCCTTTATGAGATTGGAGAAGGTATCAGGGCGGGGAATCCTGGCAAGTTTGTCCTTTAAGTCCTCCCGCAAGCCTCTTCTAAAAATGGTATATTGGGCTTCTTCATGCCAACCGGCCTCTGCCACTATTCTTTTGAAAGATGACAGGTAAGAATGTAGGTCTGAATTGCCTTGACGCACATCAAGCAGGTCTTCACTTGCGACGTAAGCAGTTTCGGTATGAAGGAATGTCAGTTTGAGGAGATCCTTGAATGCAGCAAAGTCCTGTAGTACCGGATCGGACTGAGATACCAAGGGAGTCGCCCATGCCAGGGCGTTACCCATGAGGGGTAATCATAAACCCTACCTTGGCATGATCAGTCGAGAAGGTGCCTTTCCTGAAAGCAAAGTGAATGTTGCATGCATCCAAGAATTCCTTTACCTTTCTTTCGGTACCATCAAATTTGCCTGATACTAAAGGTAGGGGGGGGTCAGTCGTAAGCTGTTCTCGAGCGGCAACCCTCTGTTGGAGAGCGGCATTATCTGTCTTTAAAGTCTGTACTTCCAGACTCAGATTCTGTACCGCTGCGACAAGCTCCTGGAGCTGTTGTGGGGTTGCCATATCAGTACTCTGGCGTTGCAAGCTATCAACGTTAACAGGCTGACCCACTACCTTATCAGGCTGGTCGGTAATGTCCTCCTCTTCGGTGGAACACAGATCGTCTCCCGGTTCCCTTTCCTCCTCACCTGACGTTGAAGAGTAGTTCAGTTTCTTTCTCCTGGTGTGCAGAGCAGGTAATCTCTTCTTCTTAAGAAGGTAAGGTCGGCCTCGAAAGGAAGCCACCGCGCCTCCTAAACTGAAGTCACGGTGACCCCCCTCCACGACGGACGAAACGGAGTGAGGGGAAAAGCCAACGGCAGAAAAAAACTCTCCGGAGCACAGAAGCAAACTGATCCGGAACCAAGAAACAATAGAAGTAACACTGCGGATCCACTTGAGGTAAGTGAGGATGGTGAGCGTAATGAGACAAGCCGAAGGGAATGAACGGCTGCCGCACAGGTAGCTATGGAGAAGGGGAATCATCAAGAACAATGGAGAGAGAGCCAGGGAGTGAACTGTGGGCGGGGAGAAACAGAGAAGGGAAGACAGAATGCCAGGGAATGAGGGGACAAACCAGAATAGGAGAAAAGGAGGATAGCGGGCAGATCACTGCCAAGAGGAAAACGTGAACGGAGCGGGAGCAACAGAGGGAAATCCGAAGTTGCAACGCGGCGAGCTGCCTAGTACGGAGTGGTGATATACTAGGCGGCGGCCATGTTTAGGAAGACTAGACCGTAAACGTCGTACACGAAGAAACGTGACGGCGCAGTTCAATGGCGGCCAAGCACTGATGGATTACTACTGGGTTTGTGGCTGACAAGCCTACTTGCATCTCCCATCCTCCTGGAGGGGCAAGCGTTCATTGGTCACCCTGCACTCAGTGCTACTAACAATCCTGGAAGAACACTTAAAGGGAGAAGAAATGTGTCAAGGTGCCAACAGCCACTCCAGTACCTAAAGAATCAGAAAAGAACTTGCAGATCACACAATAATTTGGTATGCTGCCAGAAAAAGGACGATTTCAACAGCGTGGAAGAAAGAAGAGGTTGAATTACATATCAAAAGACTCTTCCGCACTTCTCAGAGGAACACCTGATGAGTATTGACTTTATATCTCAGCATAGACTTTCTTTTCATCTTTTTTGGCTCCTGGTGTACAAGCAGCTGCTGCACTTTTATACCCCATGAGGATGCTGAGAATGGGTCACTTTCCCAGGCCATCGCGGCGGTGCACAATCTTGCTCTTCAAATGAAGAAAGAAGGTGGAGTTCAGAACATGGATTGGCTATCGCTTGCCTTTGATTGGGTCCTGTCGTGGCTGGGGGCAGCAGTGCCATCTGGGTCTCCGATGTTGTGATCAACTGGGAGTCTAAAACACCTTGCCATACAATAAACAGCGAAACTCAAACTAATATTTCTGGGGTTGTAGCTATGTCAAGTGGGGATGAGTTTGTTACTGTAGAAGTAACGAAAGGGGGGAATGTTGGGAAGGAGAAAGCCCCTTCTTTCATTCCCAAGTGCTTTAGAATTAGGCAAGTCCTCTGTTGACTGCCTCTAGGCACTACAAGAGACGGGTGGGGAGGAGGAACACCGAGAAAAGCTTTTTTTATGCAAATATAATCACACACAGACGTGGGTTGGCACTAACACAAGGCAGTTAGTATTTAAATATAAGGTGCAAATACCTATTAGCTGAATACATTTGTAGATGTTAAAACCTATGCAGTTCTTAGCATGGTATGAGTCAAAAATACTCCCCCTCCCTTCCCGGAAAGAATGCAGCCTGTGCTAATAATGGACTACAGGCATTGCCGTGCTGTTCGCTAGCTCTGGCAGACCAGCATGTAACTCATCAGCTGTTTGCTCTCTGTCAAAAACCCATGTATGCTAAAATGGGATTGTACATGCTCAATACACGACATGCAGAATTATGGAAAACCTGGGTTAAAAGAAATTACAGGACCAGATAAAAATATTAGTCAAATGAATTAAATATGGAGAGCATGACGGGAACATGTTTTTATATATAATTGTTCATAAAGTAGCAAAATGGTGAAAAACAGGAGCTACAGTTTATTCTTGCATCGGCTAGCACTATGTTAAGTAGTATGTCCTAAAGGGAAATTCGACAATGAAAGAAGGAAGACTGCAGCACCCCTTGTAGGGAAGAAGGATAGTGTTGGACGGAGACTATCCAGTGACCAAGTCAAGAGTATTTAAGCTCCTACCTGGCACCAGTCTGCTGGAGCTTGGAATGAGAGATTGTATGACAACGGGGAGGCATCTTTTCATCTGTCATTCTCTTTTTGGGGTCAAGGTATATTTTAAAATGATGCTAGGAAAAAAGCTACACTCTTCAGGATTGTACATGGTACTATTTTTACAATATAATGCTATAACAAGTACCAAGATGGGGACAAAAAAACAATGCAAAAAATAAACGGAAGAACCCAGGGTTGGTTCACTGCCTATTCCTTTATGGGAATAGTTGAACTTCCTAATTTCCCATACCGATCACAGTTTTGACTTGGATAAAGAAAGTCCTTTTCCTGCCCTCCGTGCACTTGCGTTTGGCGCTGTATAGAATTACAAGACATGTGTATACCTCTTTTAGAACAAAACGTAGATTAACAATATGGAGCTGTATTGCCGTGTTGGTTAGAAAAAACGCTGTCTTAAACTTTACTAACCAGTGAGCGTGCTGTGACCTTTTCCACCATTTTCACAGAGATTTTTACTTTTTAATGGGATTGTAAAAACTAGAGTGAAACCATATGCTGGAATGGTAATAGGGCGTTTTACTGCCACCTTGGTTGTAACAATGGCTGCCTCAGATTTAAGTGAACCAACAATAGAAGTCCAACACATGTCACCATTTGGATTTAGCAATTCTAAACGTTTTTTCTTTCTTTGGAATTGTCAAAGAGGAGTAATCCTATATTCTAGGCCATGGCACTGTACCGTCAATTCGATTAGAAAAACAACTGCTGAAGTGCTGTGCTCAATAAATGTGGGCAGTGTGGGAATTTCTGCTCGTTTGGATTCTTTATATTTGGAAATAGCTACTTGGAAACTTTACAGCATACTTGTGAACTATGTAATAGTGATGCAACGCTATAATAGATTTGGTAGTGGCCGTCAGAATATTTCGTCATGTCATGATCCAGAAAGCAAGGAAGCATACTCTGCTCCCAGCACTCTGCCCATAATCGACCAAGACAACCAATGGAAATCATTTTCGGCCTCAAGTGACAAGATAATCTCCCCCTCTTTGGACACTTCCTCGGAAGACGTTAAGTGTAGCGTCTTGTGTACATTATCCACGTCTTGTCTATTCCTAACAACGCTCACCTGGTTTGGATGGACCACTTCCGGCAGTATTTTTTCGAGCCTCGATGCCAGTACTCGAGCACAAATATTTGCATCAAGGTTCAACAGGGAAATGGGTCTATACGAGGAACACTTTGTCTGGTTCCTGCTTTCCTTGGGAATAACTACTATAACTGCTTCGAGAAAGGACTTGGGTGTCTGTAGAATCCGCTATGAACAATTTTGCCAAGAACAGGGCCAACATGTCCCTAAATCGTTTAAAGAACGCTGAAGTGAAGCCTTCCTCTCCAGGGGCCTTCCAGCCTTCATGTGGTCTATGGCTACATGGACCTCTTCTATTGAAATGTCTGCATCGAGGGCTACCACTTTGGAGACTGCAAGTGTCTTCAGTGGAATGCCGTTCGTGTATTTAATCTCGAAAGTTGATTCTACGTCCTGCACAGTATACAATTTGCTGTAATACTCGTCAAATTCCTGAGTTATTTTCCTCCGGGATGCCCTGGTCACTCCTAAATCGTCTTCGATCACACCGACCATCCTTTCCACTCTCATGGACCTACGTTTATGTGCCAACATCGTCCCTATCTTAGCTCCTTTCTCATAGCACCTTTGTTTGGCCAAAAGCAAATTCAGCTCTTGTCTCTTTTCAGTAGAGTTTGGAACTTTGCTTCCAATCCCTCGTTGGAACTCCTTATATCTGATTCGAGGTCCCTTATTTATAAACCTCTTACTGACGATATGTAGGCTGTATGTTGTTAAACATGAAAACGCGTTTTCATTTTTATCACAACTAGGCCCAAAACAAGGATTTGAAAAAGGGGCTTATGTTTTTGATTGAATTTTTGAATCTCTTGGGAGGAAAGTCTGATAATCTATAATCAGTAAACCCTTTACTAGCCTCCAATTGATCAAACTTTATACAATCAAACAATGGGTCATTGGGCCTCATTACAACCTTGGTGCTAAGTGCACCAACTTTACCACCATGGTGTAAACTCTGTTTACACCATGGTGGATGGCGGATTTACCGCCCCATTCCAAGGTGAGTGGGGCGGTAAATCCCCATTTCCCATTTTCCTTTCCCCATTCCCATTTTTGCCCCATAGGGCATAATGGGAGTGGGGAAGGCGCTAATTACGCCGCCGTAAATTACGGCGGCGTAATTAGCACCATGGCAGGTTAGCGCCATGGATTTTAACGCCTGCTAAAAGCAGGCGTTAAAATCAGAATCAGGCGTTAAGGGTTAACGGTGGCGTTAACCCTTAACGCCTGAGTTGTAATGAGGCCCACTGGCTTTATTGCCCCAAAATAACATTAAAAGAATGCTGAATGTGTGTTTTTTGGCATTCGGCATAGCAGAAAATGTCGAAGCCAAAAATGCCAAACTCGGTGAGAAGGGGTTGCGGGTGTGTTCCCCACTCCCCTAGTTCAGCATTATGGCCTTCAGAGGGTGTACCCTGCATACATTAAATGTAAAGCGGGTGACAAATTAAGAAAATCCCAAAAGGTTGAGTTGCAAAATGCGAACCAGTCGGCTTTGCAATTTTGTAATTGGAGCTTTTGGGATTATTTTTTTTAACGTAGATCCTCAGTGGCTGAGCTGTTGTGTGTTCTATTATGGCTGTCTTCACTATCACCAAAAGGGAGCCCTTAACATGCCCAATCAGTGAATACTTTTACTAACCAAAGTGTCACCCCTTTCTTGATACTGCTTAGATAGCTTCGGCACCTTCATCTTGAAGATCTCATTTCTAAGACCTACATGCTCATTGTGAGCACCATATTGCCTCCTGTATTAATACCCAAACAATGCGACATCCTGCTTGATTGTGGCAACAGGGGGTTCCACAAAACCTGTCTATTTCACGTATTACTTTATATGTTCAGTAGACCGTTCAATGGTAGATTGCAGGGAATTCTGACCATGATTACTGTTTCCCATATTAAAAGAACCGAGCACTGATGTGGTCTTGACCTGCAAAATGATTTTTGAGTGACTTGGCTCTTATGCAAAATTCCTTTTAAAATATCATAGCTCTGATTTTACAATTGATAATTCCTTCTTAACGTCAGCAACAAATTGGATAATTTGAGTAAGCCTACTTGATAGATCAGTAAACCTGTTTTATGATTTGCCTGTGTACGATGTTAGATCTGACTATTTTTTTAAAAATGACCTGTGAGATGGCTATTTCACCTTTTCCATCAGCACAAATATTTCTGTTTGTCAAAGATGGCTCCTTAACAATAAGAACCCTGGGTTGTATCAGTGAAATTAGCTTGGGAATATCCAACGGCAATTTGCCCCTTGGTGAGTACAACTGCTGCTTGGTGACCTCAGTACATTATTGGCACATGGTGAACAAAACATATTATATAATGTAGAGAGTTTTTGCTTTCATACAAGAACTGCGCCATAAGTGGGTTCAATAATTTTAGTTTTTTATGTTTGTTTATGTCTTCAGTGGTTTATCATATCTCCCGAAGGAAAAGAGCCCTTTGGATTACACGTGTTTCAGCACGTCAGGTGCCTTTTTCAAATCACGGCATATATCACATTCACTTCATGTACACAATCAATTACATATCATATTGTATTGTTTGGAGACAGGCATTGAGGAGGAGGGGTGGTGGGGAGGGTAATGAGGGTAAACAAAAAACAAAATCACAACAAAAACTTAATTAGTAAAGGCATACTAACAATGAGCGAAACATTTGAAGCATATGAATAGATTGGATTAATATTCCATTTTTAACAACCCAAGATATTGCACACTGAATGGGATTTGCTTCATATTCCATTTTTAATTTCGCTCATTTTTAGTACAAACATTTTCTCTGCACTTTTAATTATTAGTGGAGTATATGTTGCAAGTGATATAATTGTTGCAGTTTTCACCAAATCCCCTTAAATAGTAGCATAAATTAAAAGCCATCACACCTGTGGTATACCGCTTTATTAAGAAAACTGAAAGGTTTCAGCATAACTCCATAACTAGGCACCTAAACTCCTTTTCTAATTGCAGAACCAGTAAGAAATTATAAAGTGCAAATTTCGCTTAGAAGCAAGGTGTCCTTTCTCTGACCCTTTTTCTCCCACTTCCCCCTTTGCTTCCACACTCTCCTCACCTGAGCTGCTTGAGTCGAAGGCTTCGGTACACAGGTTTCGCCTAGCGAGGTAGTCTTTCTCCTTGCTTGGTGATAATTGCCTGTCACAGGGGGGAAGCCACAGTGAACGCTGATGGAACAGCACGCCTGTGGCTCCCTCCCCGGGAGCAAGCCGATACACAAGGGAAAAAGCCAAGCGGCAGAAAAAACCCTTGTCAGGCGCCGAACTGCACTCTGTCCGACTCCAAGTAGCAACTTCCGAAGTGATGAAGCAGGAAGAGGTGTAGACACAAAACCGCAGAGGTCCGTAGCAAACGTGAAGTCAGAATGCGTAACTGGTATCCAATAAAGCCCGGCAGGACACAGGAGGTAGGGGACTCAAGTAAGAGAAGAAAAAGCTGAATAATAGAAAGTAGAATGGAATCCAAAATTGGAGAGGAACCCAGGGAAAACGGAGAGGAAAGAGCAGAAAGAGCAAAGGTACCGGGTCTCAAAGGAGAGAGACGCGGGGAGAAGGAACTGGAAAAAAACAGTAAAAGGCAAAGTACCAAAGAGAAGGAAAACTTCGTGCAGAGGACGAAGTTTACAGCAGAACAAAAGCACAGACGATCCAGACGGAGTGTCAGCAGCAAGCGTAAACCCGGAAACTGGGAAAACTATCCAGAGGGGTTGCAATGCAGTGTCCACCGGAAGGAGGAGGAATAAATACTTCCGGCAGGCTCCGCGCTGAGGGAACTGGTACGGCTGCTAGCCGTAAAAATAGAGAAAGGACTACCAGTCTCTAAACCCATACTGCCAGCGATACCGCGGAAGTATCCGCCAGTCACGACGGCGGCGGATGACAGTATGCCCCCCTCTAGTGCGTGAAAACCCCGGCTTACCTGGGTGTAAGCGGTGGAATCTGGATATTAACCTAGGGGCATGTATCTGTGAAGCGGGTTCCCACGAGTTCCCCGACTCGGGGTAACCCTTCCAAGACAGTAAGTATTCCAAACGACCTCTATAATACCTAGAATCCAGTATGGAAGACACCTCATGTTCATCCTTGTTCTTCTCAGGTAAGAAAACCTGACGGGGAACCTTTCTGCAGTGGGGGTCAGGTATGAAGGGTTTGAGAAGGGAAGAATGAAATACTGGATGAATGCGACTGAGGGTAGAAGGAAGCTGAAGCCTATAAGTGACAGGATTGACTCTAGAGAGGACAGGGAAAGAACCCAAGAAACGAGGAGATAGTTTAGAAGGATGCGTCCATTTGGGTAAGTATCTTGTGGACAACCACACCTTGTCGCCTGCCTACAACTTCAGGCATTCTTTGCGATGCTTGTCAGCCTGCTCCTTATTGTTTCTTCTACTGTCTTCTAGGCTTCGTAAAGCGGCGGTCTGAGCTGCTGCAATATTGTGTAGAACTTCTTCTGCAGCCGGGGAATTAGTGAGGCTTGGAACATTGAGCAGAAATGCTTTGGGGTGGACTCCGTAAGTACAGTAGAAAGGGGAGAGACCGATGGCAGAATGCTTGGTGTTGTTGTATGTGAACTCTGCTGTGGGAAGCAGAGAAACCCAATTGTCCTGGTGTTGATTGATATAACATCTCAGGTACTGCTCCAAAGTGGCATTGAGGCGTTCGGTCTGACCATTGGTTTGAGGATGAAATCCCAAGGAAAGCGCTCTTTCAATGCCCAGTCTGACACAAAGAGCCTTCCAAAACTTTGAGATGTACTGACTCCCTCGATCAGAAATAATCTTGTCCGGGATGCCATGTAATTTGAAGCTGTCTCTGGCAAAAACCTCAGCCATTCTCGCTGCGCTGGGAAGGCCCGGAAGGGGAGAGAAATGTGCCATTTTTGAAAACGTATCCACCATGACCATTATACATGTACATGATTCGGACAGAGGCAGGTCCACTATGAAGTGCGTGGAAATAAATCCCCATGGTCGAGTGGGTAGTTCCGCTTGTGTAAGTAATCCAAGAGGTTTGCCTGTTAGGGTATTTGGCTCTGGCGCAGGTGGGACATGCTCGTACGTAATCCAACACTTCTCTTCTCAGATAAGGCCAAAGGAATACTCTTGATATCAGCTCCATGGTACCTTCCGAGCCTCTATGGCCTGCAGTGCGAGTATTGTGGCACCAGTTCAGTATCTTCTGGTGTAACGGACCGGATGGGATGTACAGAAGCTTCTTGTAAAATACCCAGCCATCTTTCTCCTGGTAATGGGAATTAGGATGAAGTGGTAATTGGGCATACTCGGTCTGACCGTAGCTTTCACTTCTTGTAGGAAAGAGCTTACCAGAACCAGGATTTGGTTCCTCCGAAACAGTGGTTCCGAGTGATCTGAAGACTTCTCCTTACTCATATCCTTGCGGGACAGGGCGTCGGCCAAGCGATTCAAAGTTCCGGGAATGTAGGTGATGTGGAAATCGTATTGAGAAAACAGATAGGCCCACTGGGTGTAACGCTCACCTGATTCCCACGGAGGCGCTGATCCCGGCTGGGCTGCTATCGTTTCTTCAATTGAGACGCGTAGAGCTCGGACGACTCTCAGGACTGGGCTTCCTCTTATCGAATGTCTGACTTGCAGGGTAAGTTTTCTGCAGGTGGAAGAAAAAGGGTTAATCACCGTTTGATGGGATTCCTTCTCCCACCAATCGCCAGTTTCTCCCACAGCCTATCTTTCTACTTGTCTCGGCGAGCTCGCACCTTAGGCGTATAAATGCTGAGCTCTCCATCCTGCGTCTGGTGCAGGGGTGCGTGGATTCCAGTTACGTCACTGGATGAGTTCAGTGTTGAGGCTCAAGTCTTTTGCGGCCTTAGTTGTGGCACTGGTGCTGGGATGCCGAAGAGCGATGCCGCCGTTACTGCCCGAGCGGATGCCTGTAAGTATACTGTAGTCTTTAGGCTTTAAAAGATGGGCACCTCAATAATGTCCCTTTTCCTTTGTTTCAG
This sequence comes from Ambystoma mexicanum, assembly GCF_040938575.1. Taxonomy (NCBI): domain Eukaryota; kingdom Metazoa; phylum Chordata; class Amphibia; order Caudata; family Ambystomatidae; genus Ambystoma; species Ambystoma mexicanum. The sequence goes on from NC_090925.1 coordinate 1,057,664,723, forward strand.
GCCTCGGGATGCTGTGGGCGTAGTTTTCCGTTGCCGCTGCACGTGCCGATGCACGTAAGTATAATGTTCGTTGCCCGCTTTTAATGGCACCTCTAATAATGTTCTTTTTCTAGTTTTCAGGTGCCGGGATGCTGCGGTTGATGCGGCCGCTTCTGCGCGTGCAAAAACTGGTAAGTTAAGATGAATGCGACTGCCTTCACCCGAACCCCTTTTTAATTATGTCCTTTGCCTTTCAGGTGCAGAGAAGCTGCCGAAGAGAAGGCCGCGGTTAGCTCAGTTGCAATCACGGATGGATCAGGTAAGCGGGCGCGGCTGCGAGCGAGTTGCACTTTTCTAACCTTATGTTTATTCTTTGCAGGTTTTGCCGGTGACTGGATTCCGGGATCTGGTAAGTATTGTTCTGTGTCTTTCTTCATCCACAGGTTGCTGCGCGGAAGCTGAAGGGCGTGGTTTAAATAGCAGAGAAGTGCTTCCAGTGTGTGTTCTTCCACCGGTTCCACCTAGGTAAGAAAAGAGTTCCTGAATGGAGGGAATAGTTCCTCCCAGCCCTGATGGCTGGGGACTTCAACCAGACTGGATTGTTCTGGGTAAATATGCAGCATGGTCTGCCTCAGGTAAGTCCACCCAAGCATTATTACACTGTTTATCAATATGAGCCTGGCGCCTATGGCGCCGGGACTGAAACCCTTCATGAGCCTGGCGCCAAAGACGCCAGGACACGGTCCAAAGGGCCCCTGTAGGGGTCTGCTGGGTCCGGAGTAGTGGAAGACGGGTCTTCTTCCGAGGGCGCTGGGCCAGTCCTGGCCCCTCAGGAGTAGCACCCATGACAGCGGGCCTGTCGTGAATTTGACCACTCCATGTCTTGCAGCACCCTCAGATTCTTGTGATCTGTCCGAATGGTAAACCAATGTTGTGCCCCCAAAAGCAGATGCCGCCATGACAGCACCCCCCACCCCCCCTCTCAAGGCCCCTCCCAAACTTGTCCTCCCCGGGGGTTTTGGTTTATCGGGAAAGGTTCGGCGAAATTTCTGGACTCGACGAAGAGCATGGACGTGGTCATAGGGTTCCCATGACCTTTCCTGAGGTCCGTAGCCTTTCCAGTCGATTAGGTAGAATAGCTTCGATCTGATGATTTTAGAGTCCAAAATGTCTTTTACTGCAAATTCGGGCTCCCCATTCACTTGAATGGGCTCTGGAGGATTGGTCAATCTGGTTCCAGGTTGCATGGGTTTCAAAAGAGATACGTGAAATACAGGATGTATTCTCATATGGGTTGGCAATTCTAATTTAACGGGCACTGGATTAATTATGGCCGTAATTGGATATGGTCCCAGGTATTTGGGGTTGAAGGTGCGAGGCCCTTTAAGCGATAAATGTTTGGTGGACAGCCAGACTTGGTCCCCAAACTGGTATTGAGGGGCATTGCTTCGGTGTTGATCTGCTCCTTTTTTGTACCTCTCTTTTGCTTGTTGTAGACGTGCAGTCGCTTCCTTAAAAGCTTGGGTAATAACGGTGTGCAATTGATCCACGGCGGGTGTTCCAAGATCTTGAGGTGGATCAAGGTTGGAGGCTCGAGGATGAATCCCATACAAGATGTAGAAGGGACTCTTCCCGGTACCCGAATGAACTGAATTGTTGTAAGCATATTCAGCTATCCAAAGGATGTCCTTCCAGTTACTCTCCGACTGTTGTAGCATGCATCGTAAATATTGCTCGAGAGTCTGGTTTGTTCTCTCGGTTTGCCCGTCGGTCTGGGGATGATGGCTGGTCGAAAGTCTTACATCGATTTGAGCTAATCGACAACAGCTACGCCAAATGTGGGAAATAAACTGGCTCCCCCTATCTGAGATTAGTACTGACGGGAAGCCGTGTAGCCAGACGATGTTTTCAAGAAATACTTTGGCTAGGACTGATGCTGAAGGTAAGCCTTTTAGCGGAATGAAATGGGCCATTTTAGAAAACAGGTCCACAATAACAAGAATGGTGTTGTACCCGGAACAGGAGGGTAAGTCTGTGATGAAGTCCATGGAAAGGGTATGCCAGGGACACGGTGGGATGTCTAATGGTTGCAGAAGACCAGCCGGCCTCTTCTTCTGACCCTTGTTTTGAGTGCACACACCACAGGACATCACGAATTCCTTTGTCTTTTCTCCACGAAGGCCACCAGAAGTGTCTCTTCACCTTTTCTGTGGTTTTGGCAATGCCAGGGTGACCCTCAATTAATTAATCATGATAGCAGGAGATTACCTGTCTTTGTAAATCGGCGTGTGGTAGGAACAATCGTCCTTGGAAATAAGGCAAGTCATTGCTTACGGTGAAATCTTTTCCTTTTTGTAACCAGTTCAGTAAGTCTGGTGAGGTTACAAGTTGTTTAGTTTTTTCTTCAATATCCTCAATGGATTGTGAAGAAATCAGACCCACGATCCTTTGTTCAGGAATTATTGGTACAGGTTCTGGATTGGCAACGTTATCTCCCATTCCAATTCGGGAAAGAGCATCCGCTTTGCCGTTCTTGTTGCCGGGGCGATAAGTGATCACGAAGTCAAATTCAGAAAGAATAGAGCCAAGCGAAGCTGTCTGGAGGATTGAGCCTTGGCGGTTTTCAGATACTGCAGATTTCGATGATCGGTGATCACTGTGACGGTGTGTCTGGCCCCGAGGAGATAATGCCGCCATGCCTTAAAGGCTGATTTAATCGTTAGAAGCTCTTTGTCTGTGATGGTGTAGTTGATCTCAGGCGCCGAGAACTTCTGAGACCAGAATGCCACAGGATGCAGTTGGTTAGTCTCTGGATCTCTTTGTGATAGGACTGCTGCCATTGCTAAGCTGGAGGCGTCGATTTCAACGATGTAAGGGAGGTCCGGGCGTGGGTGTTTCAGTATTGGCGCCGAGGTGAATTTAGCCTTTAGCTCTTGGAAGGCTTGTTCTGCTTCTGCGGACCATTCAAAGCGTTTATTTTTTCTTAAATGGGCGGTGATGGGTTGTACCACTTGTGAAAACTCTGGAATAAATCTACGGTAAAAATTGGCAAAGCCTAGCATGCTTTGAACGCCTTTCACGGAAGTAGGAGACGGCCATTTGAGGATAGCGTCTACTTTTCTCGAGTCCATGTGGACTCCTTTGGGTGTCAGAATAAATCCCAAAAATTCGACCTCAGTGACATGAAAAACACATTTTTCGAGCTTGGCAAAAAGTTTATGCTGGCGAAGTTTTTCAAGGACCGCCCTAACATGATTTCGATGGCCAGCTTCTGAAGATGAGTACACAAGAATATCATCTATGTAGACGACAACGCAGACATCAATGAGCTCTCTGAGGACATCATTCCTAAAATATTGGAAGGCGGCCGGTGCATTGCATAGTCCAAAGGGCATCACTTGGTATTCAAATAGCCCATACTAAGTGCGAAAGGCCGTCTTCCATTCATCTCCTTCCTTGACCCGTACCAAGTGATAAGCTCCCCGGAGATCAAGCTTAGTATAAATACAGGCGTTTTTTACCTGGTCAAGGAGTTCCAGGATCAGAGGTAAGGGGTACCGTTTTTTTTACTGTTATCTGGTTCAGAGCACGATAATCTATACAGGTTCTGAGGTCACCTTCTTTTTTTGGTACGAAGAACAGAGCCGAGGATGCAGGGGACTTCGACGGACGGATAAAGCCATTGGCCAGGTACTGGTCTAAATACTGTCGCAGATGAAGGTTCTCAGGCTCGGTAAGGGCGTAAATCCTACTGCAAGGGGGAGTTGCACCGGGTAGCAAATCTATCTGACAATCGTATGATCTGTGGGGTGGCAAGGTGTTAGCCTGTTCCTTTTGAAAAACATCTTGGAACTCTCGATACTCTAGAGGTAATTGTGGACCGTCAGCCGTTATTGACGCTAGGCCAATGTTGGGTCGTGGATAACAAGTTGGTGTGCACTCTGGGAACTTTATCCTCTTTGCTCGCCAATCAATCTGAGGATTGTGTTTCTCCAACCAAGGAATCCCTAGAATTACTTGGAATTGAGGAGCCTTGATCACGTCGAACACAATTACCTCCTGATGCCCGTCTTGGCCTAGTATCGTCACTTCAGTAGTGGTATGGGTCACTGGTCCGGAGGCGATTTCCGTCCCATCCACCGTGGTAATGACGTCTTTAACCACCTTTGGACAAAGAGGTAAGTTCATCCTGGAAGCCAATTCGCGGTCCACATAATTTCCAACTGCTCCGCTATCAATGTATGCCTTAATTGCATGCAAACGATCCGGTTGCTCTGGGTTTACGAGGACCATTGGCATTATGAAGTGCGAGGTCAAAGAACTGGTTTTTACGCTCGGCAAGCGGACCTCTACACTTGTCGGGCGAGGTTGTTTCCCGGCTCAGGCTTTTCAGAACTCTTATCAGAAGCTCCCACTGTCTTCTTAGGTGGTTTCACCGGGCAATCTCGAAGAAAATGTCCTGAATTTCCACAATAGAGACATAGTTGCATTTGTCGTCTCCTGTCACGTCCTTTCTGGGTTAGGGGACCCTTTACAACCCCAATTTGCATAGGTTCGACGGCTTCAACTCCTTTGGTGTGACTTTGAGGCTTAGGGAACACTCGTGTTTCAAACCTGGATCGATCCGCCTTTCTGTTTTGTAGTCTGTGATCCAATTGGACCACCAAATCAATGTACTCTGAACAATCCTGAGGAGGATTCACTACCTGGGCAAGGACGTCTTTGAGTTCGCCACGCAAACCCCTGTGAAAAAGCGTGATTCTTTTGTCCTCAGGCCATCTGGTTTCCACGATTAGCCTATTGAATGATGCAATGTAGGCCAAAAGATCTTGATTGCCCTGTCGTAGGGAAAGGAGTTCGTTGTCCAGGGCCTACCCTTGAGAATGCCTTGCAAAAAGTCTTTCCATATTTGCCTGGAAGGTCGGGAAATCACGAAGGATCGGGTCATCCTGTGTAACCAGAGGGATCGACCAATCAGCGGCACTGCCGCTAAGATACGAAAGCACAAAGGCTACCTTAGTCTGGTCAGTCGGAAAGGCTGCAGGTCTACAAAGAAAGTGCAATCGGCATTGATTTATAAACACCGCAAACCTTTTAGGGTCACCAGAGAAGCGTTCAGGCGGTGCCAATGGCACATTTCCGGGTAGGTTGATTTGAACAGGATTGGCTGAAGCCGCTGGGATATAGCTCCCTCCTGAATTAGGTAGCGGGGTTTGCCCCGCTTGTGTCTGTAATAACTGTCTGGCGAGATCATCAGTTCGTTCTTTTGATATTATCAATTCCCTCCTAAGGGCATTCGTTTCCTGGCGGGCAGCATCAACTTCAGCTCTTAATTCCCCTAATAACTGGGCTAGTTGGTCTGTGTCGGAAGTTTCCATAGCGCCTGGGTAGGAGGTTATTGGTGGGCTTCGCGTTCTGTAACGCTCACTTGATTCCCACGGAGGCGCTGATCCCGGCTGGGCTGCTATCGTTTCTTCAATTGAGAAGCGTAGAGCTCGGACGACTCTCAGGACTGGGCTTCCTCTTATCGAATGTTTGACTTGCAGGGTAAGTTTTCTGCAGGTGGAAGAAAAAGGGTTAATCACCGTTTGATGGGATTCCTTCTCCCACCAATCGCCAGTTTCTCCCACAGCCTATCTTTCTACTTGTCTCGGCGAGCTCGCACCTTAGGCGTATAAATGCTGAGCTCTCCATCCTGCGTCTGGTGCAGGGGTGCGTGGATTCCAGTTACGTCACTGGATGAGTTCAGTGTTGAGGCTCAAGTCTTTTGCGGCCTTAGTTGTGGCACTGGTGCTGGGATGCCGAAGAGCGATGCCGCCGTTACTGCCCGAGCGGATGCCTGTAAGTATACTGTAGTCTTTAGGCTTTAAAAGATGGGCACCTCAATAATGTCCCTTTTCCTTTGTTTCAGGCCTCGGGATGCTGTGGGCGTAGTTTTCCGTTGCCGCTGCACGTGTCGATGCACGTAAGTATAATGTTCGTTGGCCGCTTTTAATGGCACCTCTAATAATGTCCTTTTTCTAGTTTTCAGGTGCCGGGATGCTGCGGGCTTTATATCCATTGCCACTGCACGTGCCGATGCACGTAAGTATAATGATTGTTGGCCGCTTTTAATGGCACCTCTAATAATGTCCTTTTTCTAGTTTTCATGTGCCGGGCTCAGGCTTTTCAGAACTCTTATCAGAAGCTCCCACTGTCTTCTTAGGTGGTTTCACCGGGCAATCTCGAAGAAAATGTCCTGAATTTCCACAATAGAGACATAGTTGCATTTGTCGTCTCCTGTCACGTCCTTTCTGGGTTAGGGGACCCTTTACAACCCCAATTTGCATAGGTTCGACGGCTTCAACTCCTTTGGTGTGACTTTGAGGCTTAGGGAACACTCGTGTTTCAAACCTGGATCGATCCGCCTTTCTGTTTTGTAGTCTGTGATCCAATTGGACCACCAAATCAATGTACTCTGAACAATCCTGAGGAGGATTCACTACCTGGGCAAGGACGTCTTTGAGTTCGCCACGCAAACCCCTGTGAAAAAGCGTGATTCTTTTGTCCTCAGGCCATCTGGTTTCCACGATTAGCCTATTGAATGATGCAATGTAGGCCAAAAGATCTTGATTGCCCTGTCGTAGGGAAAGGAGTTCGTTGTCCAGGGCCTACCCTTGAGAATGCCTTGCAAAAAGTCTTTCCATATTTGCCTGGAAGGTCGGGAAATCACGAAGGATCGGGTCATCCTGTGTAACCAGAGGGATCGACCAATCAGCGGCACTGCCGCTAAGATACGAAAGCACAAAGGCTACCTTAGTCTGGTCAGTCGGAAAGGCTGCAGGTCTACAAAGAAAGTGCAATCGGCATTGATTTATAAACACCGCAAACCTTTTAGGGTCACCAGAGAAGCGTTCAGGCGGTGCCAATGGCACATTTCCGGGTAGGTTGATTTGAACAGGATTGGCTGAAGCCGCTGGGATATAGCTCCCTCCTGAATTAGGTAGCGGGGTTTGCCCCGCTTGTGTCTGTAATAACTGTCTGGCGAGATCATCAGTTCGTTCTTTTGATATTATCAATTCCCTCCTAAGGGCATTCGTTTCCTGGCGGGCAGCATCAACTTCAGCTCTTAATTCCCCTAATAACTGGGCTAGTTGGTCTGTGTCGGAAGTTTCCATAGCGCCTGGGTAGGAGGTTATTGGTGGGCTTCGCGTTCTGTAACGCTCACTTGATTCCCACGGAGGCGCTGATCCCGGCTGGGCTGCTATCGTTTCTTCAATTGAGAAGCGTAGAGCTCGGACGACTCTCAGGACTGGGCTTCCTCTTATCGAATGTTTGACTTGCAGGGTAAGTTTTCTGCAGGTGGAAGAAAAAGGGTTAATCACAGTTTGATGGGATTCCTTCTCCCACCAATCGCCAGTTTCTCCCACAGCCTAGCTTTCTAATTGTCTCGGCGAGCTCTCACCTTAGGCGTATAAATGCTGAGCTCTCCATCCTGCGTCTGGTGCAGGGGTGCGTGGATTCCAGTTATGTCACTGGATGAGTTCAGTGTTGAGGCTCAAGTCTTTTGCGGCCTTAGTTGTGGCACTGGTGCTGGGATGCCGAAGAGCGATGCCGCCGTTACTGCACGAGCGGATGCCTGTAAGTATACTGTAGTCTTTAGGCTTTAAAAGATGGGCACCTCAATAATGTCCCTTTTCCTTTGTTTCAGGCCTCGGGATGCTGTGGGCGTAGTTTTCCGTTGCCGCTGCACGTGTCGATGCACGTAAGTATAATGTTCGTTGGCCGCTTTTAATGGCACCTCTAATAATGTCCTTTTTCTAGTTTTCAGGTGCCGGGATGCTGCGGGCTTTATATCCATTGCCACTGCACGTGCCGATGCACGTAAGTATAATGATCGTTGGCCGCTTTTAATGGCACCTCTAATAATGTCCTTTTTCTAGTTTTCATGTGCCGGGATGCTGCGGTTGATGCGGCCGCTTCTGCGCGTGCAAAAACTGGTAAGTTAAGATGAATGCGACTGCCTTCACCCGAACCCCTTTTTAATTATGTCCTTTGCCTTTCAGGTGCAGAGAAGCTGCCGAAGAGAAGACCGCGGATAGCTCCGTTGCAATCACGGATGGATCAGGTAAGCGGGCACGGCTGCGAGCGAGTTGCACTTTTCTAACCTTATGTTTATTCTTTGCAGGTTTTGCCGGTGACTGGATTCCGGGATCTGGTAAGTATTGTTCTGTGTCTTTCTTCATCCACAGGTTGCTGCGCGGAAGGTGAAGATGACTCTGGACCTGGAATGCAGGAGCCGACTCGGTGAGCGTCCTGCTGCTGCTACAGAATAACGCGAAGCACGTGTTTTCTATCGGGCGTGGTTTAAATAGCAGAGAAGTGCTTCCAGTGTGTGTTCTTCCACCGGTTCCACCCAGGTAAGAAAAGAGTTCCTGAATGGAGGGAATAGTTCCTCCCAGCCCTGATGGCTGGGGACTTCAACCAGACTGGATTGTTCTGGGTAAATATGCAGCATGGTCTGCCTCAGGTAAGTCCACCCAAATATTATTACACTGTTTATCAACATGAGCCCGGCGCCTGTGGTGCCGGGACTGAAACCCTTCATGAGCCTGGCGCCAAAGGCGCCAGGAAACGGTCCAAAGGGCCCCTGTAGGGGTCTGCTGGGTCCGGAGTAGTGGAAGACGGGTCTGCTTCCGAGGGCGCTGGGCCAGTCCTGGCCCCTCAGGAGTAGCACCCATGACAGCGGGCCTGTCGTGAATTTGACCACTCCATGTCTTGCAGCACCCTCAGATTCTTGTGATCTGTCCGAATGGTAAACCAATGTTGTGCCCCCAAAAGCAGATGCCGCCACTCTTCGCACGCTAACTTCATTGCCAATAGTTCTTTTTCAAGAACTGAGTAGTTTAGTTGGCTGGGAGAGAGGGTTTAAAACAGATAAGCCACCGGATGTTCCACTTTGTTAACTGACTGTAACAAAACTGCTCCAATGACTATGGCAGAGGCGTCTGTCTCCAAGATGAAGGATAATGTCTGGTCCGGATGCCATAGTATAGGGGCAGAACAGAAGAGTCCTTTGAGAAGGGAAAACAAAATTCAGCTTCAGTTGACCAATGAAAAGGGAGAGCATCCTTTTTGAGTAGACGGGTAATGGGATACACCACTTCAGAGAAGTCTGGTATGAATCGTTTGTAGAAATTGGATAAACCAAGGAATCTTTCCACTTCTCAAACTGAAGTAGGGGCAGGCCAGTCTTGAATAGCTTGAACCTTGTTGCGATCCATGGCAATACCCTCCGCAGATAAGATGTACCCTAGATATGGTACCGAAGGAACTGCAAAAATGCACTTCTCAGCATTGACCAAAAGTTGGTTCCTTTGAAGACGATCCAAAACCTGAGTGACATGAGGAATATGTTCTTCCATGTTGGAGGAAAAAATGAGAATGTCATCCAGATAGATAATTACAGAAATGGTGAGCATGTCGGAAAACTTTCGGTCCATAAAACGTTGAAATACAGCGGGAGTGTTCACCAGGCCAAATGACATAACCCGGTATTCGTATAATCCGAATGGAGTGCGAAAGGCGGTCTTCCACTCATCACCTTTGGCTACACGGAGCAGATGGTATGCATTCCTTAAATCGAGTTTCGTGAACACCTTAGCCCCCTGGACTGCTTCAATGATGTCTGTGAGGAGAGGCATCGGATAGCGATCCCGGATGGTGACCTTGTTTAGACCCCTGTAATCTATACAGGGTCTAAGCTCATCAGTACCTCTCTTCTTAATGAAGAACAAAGAAGCCCCAGCGGGGGATTTTGAGGGCTGAATGAGGCCATTCTTCAAGTTGGTATCCAGATAACCTCTTAGTACCTGTTTCTCTGGCAGTGTGAGGGAGAACATTCTTCCAAATGGTACTAAAGCGTTAGTCTCTATGTAAATGGTGCAGTCCTCTTGTCGGTGTGGGGGTAATCTGGCGTGATGATTCTCTTGAAACACTTCTTCAAAAGATGAGCAGAATCGGGGTAGCGCATGCACTCCAAGATGGGTATCCGGAATGATTGTTACAGACTGTAAATCACACTGATCTTTTAAGGGAAGGCAATTGGTAGTACAGTAGGTCGAAGAAAAGCTCAACTGGTTGTTTGTCCAATCAATACGAGGATTGTGTCTTCGGAGCCAAGGAATTCCCAGAATTATGGGGAAATGGGCTGCTCGTATGATGTCGAACGTCAGCATCTCAGTGTGATGGTTGATAGTCAAGAACAGATCCTCCGTGGAATGAGTGATTAGACCGGAGGACAAAGGGGATCCATCTACACCTTCGACCTGTTGGCCTTCTTGACGAGCGATCCTGCATAGGCCTACTTTATCAGCCCACAAGGTATCAACGAAGTTGCCTGCAGCTCCGCAGTCCAACAGGGCTAAAGACTTGACTTGCTTACCCTCCACTTTGAGGGCCACGGACAGACCCATGAGTCTTGAATCTTCTTGAGAATCCGGAGCTGACACAGAGAGAAACATAGAGACGAGAAATTGAACTTGATGACCCTCGGATGCCTGTCCCTACTGGCGCTGAGGGTAGTCGTTTCCCGATTTCCTGTTGGGTACCTCCATGCAGTCTTTCAAGAGATGCTGATCCGAACCACAATAGGCACATAGTCCTTTTTCTCTTCGTCTTTGTCTTTCCGCTGCTGATAGGGGTGTCCTAGTAGCTCCAATTTGCATAGGTTAGTTTGAAGACTTAGAAGGATAGAGAGAAGGGGAAGGATGCAAAAGAGTGTCCACCAAAGATCCTGAAGCGCGTTGCTTGTGACGTTCAGATCTTCTTTCCTGAATCCTAAACTCTATGTGGCGAGTGGCTGCAAGTAGATCGGAAAAAGTTGGTGAACGTGGAGATCTGGCTAGTTCGTCTTTAATCTCCTCCCTTAAGCCCCTCTGAAAGATGGCTTACTGGGCGGGTTCCGGCCAACCTGCCCCAGCCGCCAAGGTCTTGAAGGAAGAAATGTAGGATAGGACGTCCAAAGAACCTTGTCTTACGTCCAACAGTTCCTCACAAGCGGTAAAAGACAACTCAGGTCTTTCGAAGGTCTGTTTAAGCAGGTTCTGGAATCCCGTAAAGTCATGCAGTATAGCATTTTCACTGGTTCGCAAAGGAGTTGCCCACGCATTCCCAGTCATATTTGAGATCAGGAATCCAACCTTGGCCTGATCGGTAGCGAAAGTGCGGGGTCTAAACGTGAAATAGATGGTACAAGCCTCCAGGAACTCTCTTACCCTTTTCGGTGAACCATCAAACTTTCTAGAGGAGAGTGGCATGGGAGGTAATTCCACAGTAGGATGTTCTCTAGCCAATACCATTTGTTTGAGAAGAGCATTCTCTGTCTTCACTCCCTGTAGCTCTACAGACATAGCCTGGAAAGCCTTCCAAAGCTCTTGAACTTGATCCTCCGCCGACATCTTGTTATGTTTTGGTGTTGCAATCTGTCCTTTCTCTGACCCTTTTTCTCCCACTTCCCCCTTTGCTTCCACACTCTCCTCACCTGAGCTGCTTGAGTCGAAGCCTTCGGTGGACAGGTTTTTCCTGGCGAGGTAGTCTTTCTCCTTTTTTGGTGGTAATTGCTTGTCACGGATGGAAGCCAAAGTGAACGCTGATGGAACAGCACGCCTGTGGCTCCCTTCTCGGGCGCAAGCTGACACACATGGGAAAAAGCCAAGCGGCAGAAAAAACCCTTGTCAGGCGCCGAACTGCACTCTGTCCTACTCCAAATAGGAACTTCCGAAGTGATGAAGCAGGAAGAGGTGTAGACACAAAACGGCAGGGGTCCGTAGCAAACGTGAAGTCAGAATGCGTAACTGGTATCCAGTGCAGCCCGGCAGGACACAGGAAGTAGGGGACTCAAGTAAGAGAAGAGAAAGCTGAATAATAGAAAGTAGACTGGAATCCAAAATTGGAGAGGAACCCAGGGAAAACGGAGAGGAAAGAGCAGAAAGAGCAAAGGTACCGGGTCTCAAAGGAGAGAGACGCGGGGAGAAGGAACTGGAAAAAAACGGTAAAAGGCAAAGTACCAAAGAGAAGGAAAACTTCATGCAGAGGACGAAATTTACAGCAGAACAAAAGCACTGACGATCCAGACGGAGTGTCAGCAGCAAGCGTAAACCCGGAAACTGGGAAAACTATCCAGAGGGGTTGCAACGCAGCGTCCACCGGAAGGAGGAGGAATAAATTCTCCCGGCAGGCTCTGCACTGAGGGAACTTGGACGGCTGCTAGCCATAAAAATAGAGAAAGGACTACCAGTCTCTAAACCCATACTGCCAGCGATACCGCGGAAGTATCCGCCAGTCACGACGGCGGCGGATGACAAAAGGAGACGCTGTACAAATGGATGCAGCCAGGGCGTGTGGTGAGAACAATCACCAGCACTATCAAAACACACCTGTCTTCATGAATAGTGTTTTTCAAAAGGATACATTTACAAGAGGATAATTTTCCATACCCACTTCCAGACAAATATAATTAGCATCTTGGCTTAATGATATCTTGATATTATAACTGCCTTGGTATGAACGATAACCTAGTATAAATGTGATATCATTGAAATGGTTGCTTTATTCTTTTTCTCTTGTTTTTCTTGGTAACCTAAGAAAATGCATTTTGTATTTATTTTAATGGTTTGTAATGAAAATTGCTTTTAACTTTTATTTCAGCCATTATTAGTGACCATTATGTACAATGATTGAGCGTATAAATCTCATTTTTCATACGTTTGTGTAAGGAAATTGGTTTGTTTAAAAGGATCTAACTATTATGGATAACAGATGACCACATTTTTTGTAAACTGTTTTTAATGGTCAGTCACCTGCCAACCCTTCACTCTCTAATCTCATTCTTTGAAATCTTTCCATGAGCCTGGAGGAAGTACACATAGGGCCTCATTACGAGTTTGGCCGTAGCCATGGAGCTCTTAGCTCCATGGCTGCCGCCAAACCGGGCTCCTATACCGGGTTCCCTGAATGGAGAATTACCGGGCCATTCCAAGTTCGGAGGGCCCGGTAATTCCTCCCTCAGGGAACCGGGGCCCAGACCTTCCCCATTCCCATTTGAACCCCCATAGGGGTCAATGGGAATGGGAGAGGCAGCTAACAGCGGCCCGATTATGACCGGCCTGTTGTTAGCTCCCTGGTCCACTCGCGGGACCCAGTAACGATGCCTGGTTTTTCCAGGCGTCCTTACCGTGTCCCGCGAGGAGACCTCGTAATCTTGCGGAATGGTGTTAACGGGTTCGCGTCCATTAGCGGAACCCGTTAACCCATTCCGCACGGGTCGTAATGAGGCCCATAGACACAGGAGTAAGTGCACGCTACTCATCTCAGAGAGTCTTCCTCTCATTTGAGAGACCCCTTCCGCCAGTTAAGGAACCTGCAATCCTTTTTCTGGATTTCTTAGGTATAGAGTGGAAGGAAAAGGAGGGATGCAGGAAGCCTGCAGGTACTTTTTGGATGGGGCTAGTCATAAGCATGATTAGGTTTGGAAGGATGTTGTCCCCCTTCCTGTGTAGTGTGAATTCCAATATTCTTGAGAAAGGGGAACTTTGAGCTAAGTACACCTCATTCACTATAGGGAATAGCTTGCATTAATTATATTATGATATCGTAAATAAATACAACTAGTAGCCTTCGAAGTTCAAACCCACGTTTTCGGTCGCAATTTCTGATATTTTAATTACTTTTGAAAGATGCCATACTCAGTTGACCTTGTATAAGCAGGCCTGTAGCTCCCTTAACGGTGCCATGGCCCGCTGAGCGATAGCTCTTGCCACCGTCAGCGTTTTCTAACATGATAACTAGAATCGCTGCTGCATTGAACTTCCAAGCACGATTGCCCATGGAGAGGTTAAGATTTCTATCCCTGCAGGGATTCTACTAGTGAATTCCGTACACGTGCATGTGTCTTGTTGATAGAAGACTTTGCCTTTTTTTGCTTGTAAATATGAGTGAAGATTTGTTGTTGGCGCTCAAAGCTGGAAAGTTATTAGGCATGAGTGACATTCCCGTCAGGCAAAATATATGGAGGAAGAGTCTCGGTATGAATGCACAGCAGACTCTTTACAGAGATAGCTGTTTTTACAAGATTGTGGCATGTACTGAACTGGCACTTAAGAACCGTGAGCCAAAATAAATGGTCTGACTTTGTCTTGACTTTTCACTGTCTCATTTTGTCTGTATTTTAAGCTGTAGCCTGCATGTTGCAAACAAAAGCACGTCTCTGAATTAACCTCTAACAACAACCACCACCATCACACGTGTAAATCATAGATAAAAGTCAACTTCTTTAAAATGGATTGTAGCAATCACGCTCTACCCGGGCGTGTACATGGCTGGTAAGGGCCGGCAAGCCCGAGCCTAGGCAGGCCTAAGCGAAGCAAGGGCCTCGGCCAAGGGCCAAGGGCTGCGTGTCCCTGTACCCGGGGGAATGTTACAAGACCAAAAACTGCACGTCCGAGTGTCAGCCCGCGTAATTGGAGGATAGTGCCTCAGGGCGTATGCGCGGAAGTGACGTTGGACGTGTGGTGCGGTTTAAAAGGTGCGTGTAGTACGTCATTTCCTTGTACGTGCTTCCCGTGGAGAGCGAGTGGGTGAAATCTGTACTTATTGTCGGTTCACACGCGATTTACTTCACAGCGTTTCTAGTTCGTACTCCCTGTTACCTCTGTCAGTATTTTTCTGATTTTCTCTTCGACCTGTTTCCTCAAACAGCGTTGACTTCTCCTTTTGTCCTGTCTCCTCAGACAGTGTACAATTCTTCTTTTGGCAGGGGTGTTGCCAACGCGGACACGCGCGTATTTTTCATGCTCTTTTCCCAGGCAGACGGTGAGTCGCGCACGTATTTACCAACTGTGCTAGCCCCGTGTGTAGCGTACCCCTTCAGAGGTCATTGTAGGCTGCGTGTGACATGCATACGTTCATTTTTGTGTTTCTGGGTGCCACAGCGTAGTGCAGGTTCCTTTTCCCACGCACGTGGTCTACGAGGGGTTGCGTGCACGTCATTTTCTGTTTTAGGGGTGCCTGTGCGTTGCGTGACCCGTCATCTTTCCCCAGGGGTTCCATACAGCCTTGCTAGAGCACTTGGGTACGAATTCCATCTAGTACCGTACCCCTTTGACCCCCAATTGCCCAGGACAATTGTCCACTGCAACTCCCATACGCACAACTCCATCAGTGCCATGGCTGGGAGGCGAGCAAGTGGTAAGGGTGGCAAAGGTGGCCGAGCCTCAAGAGGTGGGCGTGGTGGGCGCGGTAGGGGACGTGGCCAGGATTTGCAGACTCCCCCTAGCCCCCCACATGTGGAGGACCAGTCAGGGACACACATCGCCCCCCATGGTTGAGGGAAACGTGGCTGACACCATCCCTGCTCAGCCCTTGTTGGACCGGCCCGTTGTGGCACCTGACCTAGCACAGGGTGACTCCCAGGCTGACTTCCAGGTTGCCAAGTCTAGGCCACGGGTGGCGGCGCAAGCCAGTGTCACCAGGCCACGTGGTACAGGGGCAGCCATGTCATCTGCTGCCCCGAGTAGGCGGGGTGGGGAGGCTGCAGGGGCAGCTGCAGCTCTGTCCACCCCAGCTCTGACTCCCCCAGCAAGGACAGTGTTGGTCCCGGTACAGCAGACTGAGGTTCCCCCTGCCATCATCACACTTCAGCTAATGCCTGCAGAAAGTCATGTGGTCAGTGTGCCATCGCACACTACTACTACACAGTCCACCGGTGCTCATGCCTCTAGTGTCCAGAGCGGCGTAGGGCAATCCGGATCCCCACCACCCACAAAAAGAAAGAGGAAGAGTGCTCGTCCAGTACAGGCTGATGACCCCGACACGGCTACACGGTCCGGCACGCCAAGGAAGCCTAGCTTCAATGATGCCGAACTGGATGCACTTGTGCAGTATGTGTCCGAACATGACGCCGAAATGTTGGTCACTTCAGGGTGTAGGATTACACCTGCTCGACGTCAGGCACACTGGCAGTCCATCGCGGACAGCATAAGTGCCCTTGGGTTTATGAGGCGCACAGCTGTTGAGTGCTACAAGCGCTGGAACGACCTTAAGCGTAGGGCAAAGAAAAAGCTGGCCTCAAGTCATGCCGCAACTCTGGTGACTGGAGGTGGGTCTCCACAAGAGGACATAGAACTCACTCTACATGAGCATGTTGCTGGGACCTACGTCACAGAGGAGCAGATCCAAGGTGTGGGAGAACTGCCAGATTACGAGGCATTGTCCGGTGAGTGCACATGCATGTGTGTGTGATCCATGTGTATGTTGTTTGTGGGAGGGGTTCTGGTTGAGTGCCAGGTCAGGGTGTGTGTGTCTGAGTGTTTTGGCCCACCCATGTGCTTCATCCAATGCATTCAGCACCCCGGGATTTGGGTATTACAGTATCCCTTCTGGCCACAGTAGGCGTTTTGCACTACATCGCGCCAGTTGCCCTTGAAGTGGCATCTTGCTACAACATTGTTCCGTATTTAGCTGTGTTCATTCAGGCTGATTGTAGGAATTCACCTGGTTCTACTGCGCATCACTCTGCCCTATTGTCACATATATGACATGCCTATGGTACATGCCATCTGTGTGATGGCATGTGTCATGTATGTGTATTGGACATGCCACTCACAGGCCAATGTGTGATGGCACTGCTAGCCAGCATGGAGCTGATGTGTTGCTCTCCCATCTTGGTGTCATCAGTGTCTGACATTTTCCTCCCCTTCCAACTCATGGACAGTGCATGCATGGGAGGGTTATAGTCATGTGGGACATGTGTAAATCAAGTACTGGTACTGTAGCTTGTCTGGCTTAATAGCATGCCATGGTGCTAATGCCTGTTTCCATTTTTTGTCTTTCATGTTTTTGCAGAGGATGACGCACCTGATGCTGTTGAGGGAGAGGAGATGGTGCAGGCCCAGACGGCATCTGAAGCACGATCAGGCACCAGTGGGGACGTGGTTTGGTGGTGGGGGAGAACCCTCTCTTGCTGCAGGCCAATAGGTCCAGGGGTGTCCCTGGCTGCACCTCCCCAGAACTCTTTTCAGGTGTTGATTCGGATGAGGCCTATGTGGATTCGCAGGTATGTGTTCATGGAAGGGCTACTGTTCTGTCCGACCCACCTGCACCAGGGGTAGAGCCCACTATGGGGATGTCAGTGTTGGTAGGTGCGCCTGTGGTGGTTACGGATGCAGGGCCACACTCCGCAACATCTGATCCTGTTCGTGGGCGAGCAGTTCGGAGGGGAAATGCAGTCCTGCAGCCTCAGGCAGTGCCGACACAGCACGGCGCAGTTCGCCTTGCCCCAGACAGGTGTGGTGCCCGCCAACGCGGTGGCCGTCCGCCACCAGGCAATACCGCATGGGAGCAATCCATTTACGGTATGGCCAACCAACAGGCAGCATCATCAGAAATGATTGCTCAAGCCATGGAGAGGGTGGCCACTTCCATTGTCCCCCCAGAAAGGCAGATGGAGCTACTACAGCAGGCAGCAGACTCCATTTGCCAATCAGTCAGGGAGGACATGTTGGTGTCCAACAGGGACAGAGAGGCGGCCCTGGACAATCTGAGGGAATCAATTTCTATAGATGCCCAGGGACAGAGGGAAGCCCTGAGGGGAGAGGTCCGGCACCTCAGGCAGACTCTTGTGGACCTTGAGGCTTCCACTGTCACCAGGACGGAACAGCTGCTGGAGCGCGTCACCCGTACGCTCTCAGCAGAGGTGCAGGCAACTCGGGCGGAGGTCCGGGCAACACGTCGGGTGTTGCATGGGGATATCCGCACCATATCCCTCCAGAACGAGGCCTTCCAGACCCGCATGCTTGCTGCCATGGAGGACCAAACTAGGGCTTTGCGTGGGCTGCCTCCCATAGCACCACCACCTCCTGTGGCAGCAGCAGCGGTTGAGGAGAGCGAATCCAGCAGTGAATCTCCCACTATTTAGTAGCCGTGCAGGCCATGAGCCCATGGAGGTGTTTTTTTTTCGCAACATTCACGCAGGTGGCTGTTGGTGGGCACCCTGTCCTCTGACCTCCTGGGTGGCCTCCCCCACGCCCCGTGGCCCACACATGGGGCCTCATTACGACCCAGGCGGTAAGTGATTGAAATTACCGCCATGGCGTAATGAGCGTTAACGCCATGGTCCGATGGCGATAAGAGCGCCACATTACGACCCATCGCGCACGAGCATTACGCCATGGCGGTAACGTAAACTACGCCATGCCGTAAACAGCCCTTACCGCCCTCGTTAACAGCGCAGGGTGACCTACCGCCACCCATCATTGCGCCGACCGTAGTCAGCGGTCACCGTAATTAGCGGTGACCGCAATTAGGCGGAACCGGAAATAGCGTAATCGCGGCGGAACGGGAAACAGCACAGCGGCCATCTTAAAAAACACAATCCATTGCCATCCTACCCAACCACACCACAACCAACCCTCAAACCCTGACATTCCCATAACCCACCCATTTCCACAGCCAACCATGCCTAAAGTTGTCAAGAAGGCATGTGACAGGCAGCGGCAGGAGCGCTTCAGTCGAGAGGAACTGCAAATGCTTGCAGACACGCTCCAGGAGAAGGCTGATGTTGTCTTCTCCAATGAGATGACCCGAACAGCCATAGGCCGCAAAAAGGAGGTGTGGGAACTTGTGGCACAACGTGTCAGTGCTGTTGGAACCACCCCACGCACCTCCAAACAGTGCCGCAAGAGATGGGACGACCTGCGGATCAGGGTCCGGGGCATTATGTCTGCCAACCGTAACCTGGCCCTGGGAACTGGCGGGGGAGCAGACTCCCCACTGAAGATGCAGCCATGGGAGGAGACATGTGCCTCTCTGATTGGCATTGAGTGCATCGAAGGTGTCGGCGAGATGGAGAGAGGGGCCCCGAGATCTGGAGACACAGGTAGGTGCCTCATATCCAGCCTTGCAAGACACCCTGATACACTTGCACGTGACAATCACAATGTGGCAGACGCAACACATCAGCAGATGAGCCACACCCTGCGCACATGCAGCATGTACACTGTACAGTAGGCAGACACACACCTGCATGCAAAACCGAACCTAAAGGGAGGCAACCTGTATGTCACGGGCTACTAACTCCACCATCTATCCATTTCACTCTTCACAATGCCTGCTCAATGTCCGCTGAACCATCAATAACAGTCACCCTCCTCTGCTCCACCACAGGCTCGCAATCGGACACTGGCAGGGACGACAGCACCAGCACCCCAGCCAAGAAGGCCAGGAAAGTGGGAGAGGGGAACCATGCATCCACCTCTGCTGGACCCAGGCAGAATCCACGCCAGGCTGAAGAGCCCAGGGCAGCAAAGTCCCCCGAGGAAGGGGTCGTGACAGCACCTGCAGCCCAACCACACCCACTGTTGCCCACTGAGGGCAATGCGTCAGCAGGGAGCAGTACTGTTGGGGAGACTGCAGCCATCGCTGCCTGCTCCGACAGTGACGTGGAGGATGACACCGGACTTCACCACAACACACAACTGCACTCACCACACCTATCCCCAATCAGCCATCATGGAGATGACACCCTGGGCCCATCGCCAGCTAATTCATGGCCAGCAACTCCAAGCCCAGTGGGAGTTGTGGAAGATGGGAGTAGTCCCATTGGTCCCCCATTGGCACCCCCCATTGGGCCAGAATTCCAGCTGTCGCTGGAGCAGATTGCCAACAGGCAGGAAGCACTGGGCACACTCCTCACGCAGCATGTAGCAGAATGTGTAAGTACCAGTGCAGCCATGGAGAGGAGTGCTGATGGCATCAGGGCTGCCATCCAAACTGCCAGCAGGGACATTTGCACCGAACTTGCTGCAGGGCGGCAGATGATGAGCCAGCTCATCCAGACAATTCTGGACACATGCCGTACTGAGCAGCCCGGTACATCCTCGGCTGCAAGTTCAGCACAAGCCTCTCCCGTCCGCAGGTCATCCAGGACCCTGAGGAGCACAGGCAGGGGGGCCCCAGGTTCCAGGAGAGGGGGCAGTCAATAGTGTGCTGAACTATACTCACTTCACCACGGGCACTGTCACATGTTTGCAGGGTGTTCAGGGGGGAGGGGGAGGGGGGTATTGGGTGTGTTGGAGTGTTCAGGGGGGAGGGGGAGGGGGGTATTGGGTGTGTTGGAGAGTTCAGGGGGGAGGGGGAGGGGGGTATTGGGTGTGTTGGAGTGTGCAGGGGGGAGGGGGAGGGGTACTGTTATACCTATTCAGTAGTACAATACACTTTTTCTTTTCTCACAAACTAAAAGTGTGGACATTGCTCATTGCGTATGTGTGCTTTATTGTTACAGTCCACAGTGTTGACATACCAGACACACACAGTGCCCCAAGTGCCATCCATATGTCACACACTCGCTGTGTGTGCTAGAAGTATCGGTCAATGACATTCTGACGCATTATATGGCCCTCCTGTGCATCGCTGCCTCCCTGAGGTGCTGCCCCATCCCCATCATCATCATCCCCATCATCAGGTGGTTGTGGTTCTGCGTCAGGGGGCAGAGGCACGTTTCGTCTGATGCACATATTGTGTAGCATGACACATGCCATGACGATCTTTGCAACCTTCTCATGGCGGTACAGGAGTGCCCCGCCAGACCTGCTGAGGCAGCGGAAACGTGCCTTCAGTAGGCCAAAAGCATGCTCTATCACCACACGGGTACGTGCATGGTTATGGTTGTAGTCCTCCTCATGCTGGTTCGATGGGTTCCGGACTGGTGTGAGGAGCCACCTCTTCAGGGGATAGCCCGCATCACCTGTAAAATGTGAGAAAAGAATGTGTCAGGAACGAGATTGATATGTGAACATGACGCACAACCATGCCTTGATTCTGACTGTTACTGTGCACCAATTGGAGTTGTGGTTATGGATTTACACTGTGCAACCAGTATGTGTTCATGGCTCTCATGTACTGTTTTGCGTGCTAAAACACAATGCAGGGGGGACGATTGCCTTGTGAGTGGCCATCCACTGTGTCCGTTCAGGACGTCATTCATGTGACCTTGCACGTGTCCTGTGAGCTTGAAGCTCACATGATAGCAACATCGATGTCTGGCTCATTATGACCCCAGTGAGCATTACTGGTGTCAATGGGGACAGTTTGTGGGTCTTGTAGTGGTGCATTGATGTCCCTGTCTGTCATGTGCCTCCTTTGTGCGCAGTTGTGGGGGACAGGCCTTTCAGTAGTTGGTGCATGGTGACGTGCATGTTGGTGTTATTCTTTAGGGTCAATGCGGCCACAATTTGCACAATGCACTTGCAAATGGTTGTGTCGTTTTTGGGATGCACTTTCATTCACATGTTGGGATGATTAGGTCAGGCATGATGTGTACACTTCTCTGTTGACGTCAGTGCTGCCACAGGGAATGATCTGGCTACTGCTAGTTGCACCCACCCCCCTGTATCTGCCAGATGTAATATGCATTGGTACGTCATTCAACACCCACTTTGCATTTCCATGCTCATGTCATTAGACTCACCGAGTAGGTAGGATCTTGGGCCTGCATGTCGCTCCATGTAGCGTGGTATTGTTGAGTTCCGAAGGATCATAGAATCATGGGTTGATCCGGGGAATCTGGCACAACAATGTGTGATGATCCTGTTGGAGTCACAGACCATTTGCACGTTGATTGAGTGGAAATGTTTACGGTTGCGGTACGGTACCTCCATGGCATGTGGGACCACCAATTCAACATGGGTGCAGTCAATGGCACCAATGCAACCAGGTATGCCGGCCAGTGCATGGAAACCCACTTTGGTGTTGGCAATCTCCTGGGCAGACCGTGGTAATGAGATGTGGTCATCTGTGTGCTTGAGGAGGGCATCGAGCACTTGCATCAGTGTACGCGAGAATAATGGTTGTGATATGCCATGCAAGTGCCCCACTGTGTGCTGGTAGGTGCCTGTGGCCAGGAAGTGGAGCACGGACACTACCTTCAGTAGGGGGGGGGTGGCAGTGGGTGTATCAATCATGCTGACGATGTCGTTGTGTATCATGTCCACAATGGTGGTGATGGTGTCCCGGTCCAGTCGGTACAGGGTGTGGATCTGCTCAGCGGTGAGGTTGAATGGGCTGGGTCTGATGCGTGGGATTGGGGGCTGCCTGCGTGGTGGCACTGGCTGTGCTGGTGGGGCTTGCTGGGCCTGCCTTGCCCTCCTTCTCCTCCTGCGTCTCCTCTGTGCAGCCTGTTGTTGTTGTTGTTGTTGTTGTTGTAGTTGTGGTTGTTGTAGTTGCTGTTGTAGCACTCGCATTGCTATCAGGTCCTCCAGCCCCAACATTGCTAGTCCTATTGGTATCATTGTGGGGTGTGACTGGGTGTGGGAAGGGGTGGGGTGTGCTCTTTTTGTACTTCCTGTGTCTGTATTGCCTTCACCTGTGCTGTTTCTGTGCACCTGTGGCAGCTGCATTCACTTTACATGGCCCTTTACGGTTGGTTCGCGATGGCGTAATTTGCACCATGGCGGTAAGGTACTTAACGGCCTGGGTGATGGCGTTAGGGGCATGTCCGCTTGGGTCGGCATTCCCGCACCTTTCCGCCATGGCGCTAAGTACGGTGTGGATGTTCGCGTGCGCGCGCCCTTGGCACAGTCAGCGGCAGCGTTAGCTACGATGCCGCTAGTGACATCGTAGTTTACGGTCACGGGTCGTAATCGGCCCGAGCGGAAGACGATGGCGGTAATCGTTTACCGCCATCGTTTTTCGCTTTGCGCCAGGGTCGTAATGAGGGCCATGGCCATTTTTGATTTTTGATTTTTTGTTGCAGTGTGTTGCCTTGTGTGGCTCCCGTGGGCATCCACTGTATTCCGGCTGGGCACATGCAGGCTTGTCCTGAGTTTGGGTTAGATGCTTGGGTTCGTGAGACACACACCCCTCCTGCTTCCCGTTTCCATGGGCTTGCAAAGGGTGTGCCCAAGTGACAGTGAATTACACAGTGATGTTGGACTCCCATGAGCTGTGTGGGCAGTCTGTAGTCAATACTGTGTATACATTCCTAGTGCATATTGTTGTTGTATTGTGCACTGCATGGTGTATTGATGTGTGCTTGTGCATCCATGTCTCCCTCCTAATTTGCAGGTTCATTCCTCATGTCTTCACAAGGCCGTCCACTTTGGAGATGGAGCTCATGTTGTGAGCAGTGGACTTCCAGATGTGCGTGGCAACAACACTGTACAGTTGGAGGTGGTGGATGTGCTGGCATTCTCATGTTGTAAGACTACGTATCCTTTGCCTTAGTACTGTCATGTTTATGCTATGTCGATTGTATTGTGGTAAGTATTTGGTCATGCATGTTGTTGTTTCTACATTTATGTGGGCATATTGTGTGTGGCCAGTTTCCATTAGGGACACTGTACTTTGTGACACGTGTCATGTTTGGGGGATGACTTTGTTTGCTCTCACATGGCATGTCATGCCATGGTGTGTTGAGTGGCGGTGCTGGGGAGGGCTTGGGTGACATGCAACTGTTGTCATGTTGTGTCTTGCAAGGGGGTAATGATTTTAGCAGCATAGAAGTGTGTCTTTTGAACACAGCATTGGTGGTGTTTGTGTAGGTAGGGAAGCACACAATGGAACACTTCCAGATGTACAATCTCAGGCTGGTATGGTTGTGACAGTTGACTGTCCATTGACACATCTTTATTGTCAGTTACAATCATCATTGATTGTCAGCTGGTATGTGCCAGGGCTGTGTGCACTCCACAGGGGTGTGATTTTATGTGAAGTAATTAGCCACGAGCTGCGTACGGGCTGCCTCACCCTGTGCCCTTTCCCCTCCCATGCGCAGTGGGCATGCATGTGGTTGGGGATGTGGGGGCACCACCATGTCCACGGCCAGGACCCGGCGTGTTGCAACGTTGTGCAGGACACATGCTGCCACTATGATCCTGCACACTACTGGGGGAGCGTATAACAGCTGCCCGCCAGAACGCTCAAGGGAGCGGAAGTGTGACTTGAGCACTCCGAATGTGCGCTCCACGATGCCCCGGTTGCAATGTCGGCTGTGTTGTACCTTACCTGGGGTGGCGTGGTGGAGTTCCGAATTGGCGTCATCATGTGGGTGCTGAGAGGGTAGGCACTGTCCCCTGGGGAAGTGGTGATGGGTATCATCAGTGGGGTTGTGACATTACTCAGTATCTGACATGCATGCATGCGCAGTGGCATTTATACTCACCGAGCAGCCATGTATCGCCATGCCGCCCAGCTTCTATGTCCCGGTTTAGGGTAGACATTCTGTAGATGAAACTGTCGTGGGTGGAGCCTGGATAGTTGGCGTATACTGAGGTGATGATTCCCTTGGCATCACATACTACCTGGGCGTTGATGGAATGCCAGTGCTTGCGGTTTCTATAGATGTGCTCAGTTGCCCTGGGGGGACGTAGAGCCACATGGGTGCAATCAATGGCACCTAGCACTTTGGGGAATTGTGCCACCCTGTAGAAATCCTGGGCAACAGCCTACCTTTCTGCAGGTGTTCTGGGCAGGTATATGTGCCTGCGGACTGATGGGCGTGCAGTGATGATGGCCAAGACCTGGTGTAGGCAGCGTGACTGCGTGGCCTGTGACACCCCCCCCACTATGGCACTTGTCCGCTGAAATGATCCAGTGGCCAGGAAGTGCAGTACATTGAGGACCTTCTCCAGGGGGCTGAGTGCTTGGGAGCACAGGGTGGTTGATGTGAGGTCATCCTCCGACTCACTGACCAGGTCGAGTATTATGTGGGGTGGAAACCTGTACCTCCCATACACATGGTCATCAGGCATCCCAAAAAGGCTGGTTCTGGGTGTAAAAATTCTGGCCCGGACTATCCTCCTCCTCCTCCTGCGGTATCCCACGGCCACTGCTGCTAGGAACGGTATGTTCATCCTGGCGTCTGAGCTTGTTTGTTGTTTGCGTGCACTTTTATGCTGTGCGGGTGGACGTACGCCTACTTCCTGCTGGCGTACGTGTTTCCGGATTGGCCACGTTCGTTTCCATGAATACGTGTTGTAGGCGAGCGTGTAAAACTTCCCGCGCAGCCCTGGAATACCCGCACCCAGCCCAATCGCGTGTGGAACTTCTCACGCACCCCTGAAATACACGTACCCCGCTCCCCCAGGCCCGATCGCGTGCAAAACCACCCGCGAGCCCCTGAAATACACGTACCCCGCTCCCCCAGGCCCGATCGCGTGTGGAACTTCTCGTGCACCTCTGAACTACACGCGCCCAGGCCAATCGCGTGTGGAACTTCTCACGCACCTCTGAAATACACGCGCCCAGGCCAATCGCGTGTGGAACTTCTTGCGCACCTCTGAAATACACGCACACGCTCCCCCAGGCCCGATCGCGTGTGGAACTTCTCGCGCACCTCTGGACTACACGCACCCAGGCCAATCGCGTGTGGAACTTCTTGCGCACCCCTGAAATACACGTACCCCGCTCCCCCAGCCCCGATCGCGTATAAAACCACCCGCGAGCCCCTGAAATACACGTACCCTGCTCCCCCAGGCCCGATCGCGTGTGGAACTTCTCACGCACCTCTGAAATACACTCACGCGCTCCCCCAGGCCCGATCGCGTGCGGATCTTCTCGCGCACCTCTGGACTACACGCACCCAGGCCAATCGCGTGTGGAACTTCTCGCTCACCCCTGAAATACACGTACCCCGCTCCCCCAGGTAAAACCACCCACGAGCCCCTGAAATACACATATCCCGCTCCCCCAGGCCTGATCGCGTGTGGAACTTCTCGCGCACCTCTGAAATACACGCACACACTCCCCCAGGCCCGATCGCGTGTGGAACTTCTCGCGCACCTCTGGACTACACGCACCCAGGCCAATCGCGTGTGGAACTTCTCACGCACCCCTGAAATACACGCACAGGCTCCCCCAGGCCCGATCGCGTGTGGAACTTCTCGCGCACCTCTGAACTACACGCGCCCAGGCCAATCGCGTGTGGACATTCTCGCGCACCTCTGAACTACACGCGCCCAGGCCAATCGCGTGTGGGACTTCTCGCGCACCCCTGAAATACACGCACACGCTCCCCCAGGCCCGATCGCGTGTGGAACTTCTTGTGCACCTCTGAACTACACGCGCCCAGGCCAATCACTTGTGGAACTTCTCGCGCACCTCTGAACTACACGCGCCCAGGCCAATCGCGTGTGGAACTTCTTGCGCACCCCTGAAATACACGCACACGCTCCACCAGGCCCGATCGCGTGTGGAACTTCTCGCGCACCCCTGAAATACACGTACCCCACTCCCCCAGGCCCGATCCCGTGTAAAACCACCCGCGAGCCCCTGAAATACACATACCCCGCTCCCCCAGGCCCGATCGCGTGTGGAACTTCTCGCGCACCTCTAAAATACACGCACACGCTCCCCCAGGCCCGATCGCGTGTGGAACTTCTCGCGCACCCCTGAAATACACGCACACGCTCCCCCAGGCCAGATCGCGTGTGAAACTTCTAGCGCACGCGTGTTCCCGAAACCCGTATACGCGTTCCCCGCTTTGCGTTTGCTATTTGCCAGTCCGGTAAACTGGTACAGGGTTGGCACGGCCCTTTGCGATGGTTTTGCGGTCTTGATGGCTTTTCCTTGCGCAAGGGCTTTCTTGGGGGCGTAACTGGCGCTGCTGCAGGGTCGCTGCGCCACGTCTGCTTTTGGAGGCGAGAATCCATGAATACGCTGTGCGCGGAAATTGATTTTATCGCACGCGGCTGGCGCAGACGTTCGCACGGGAACGCTGTGCGCCAGCCGCGTGCGACACTTTTGTGAGGAATTCCATGAATCGGCCTGTAAGAGTTTTACAGTTACCGCCACTTGGTCTGATGGATTTACCGCCGGATTACAAGTGCTGGTAGGCGGTGTTAGTCCCCATTTATTGGAGTTCATAGGGGATTTCGGCAGAATTACAACTGGCGGTAATTGCACTGATTTTGCTGATTTATCAGCAGTAAAGTGGTAGATTTTCCTCCAGCTTTTTGTTGGAGGTAATTCCTCTGCTTCACTGCCGAAATTGTAGTACCACTCTGTTACTGCCATTTTTTACTGCACTGCCATACTTATACTGAGGCCCCAGATATGATGTTGCATTCTTTTGTGAATGGACAATATTTAAACTATTGAGTAAAAGTGGGAGGCGTGAGTATAGGGCAGTGCACCTTCCCTGGGTTAAGTAGTAGTCAATCGTTTCAAATGTTTAGCCTGGCAGCAGATCTTAGCAAAGACTGATACTCACTAGTCAGTCGGATTATAAGGTTTGCAAAGTGAAGGCGTGCTAAGTTTGATTCATGCGCCTTGGCTCTTATAGGTTAAAGAAAATAATTAGCTTGAGTCTTAAATTATATATTTAGGTTTTGGTTTAATACAAGTTTAGTTTTTGATTGCACATGGTGCCAACATTCTCCTATTTGGAGGCGCGTGCAGTTGTTTTGCCTTTACTCAGGCTTTCTCAAGGCAAAATAGTTACTTTTAAAATTACCCAATTGTGGGTATGGTGTATGTAGTACATATATGTTCATCTGGTTCTATCATGTACATTAATTGTGCAATACACTTGTCCAGTTTACATTCAAAATAATAATTATCTTCGAATTGTATTGGTATGGTTTACATTCAATACTGATGCGTCTCAGTACAGTTAAACAGTTTTCTCATACACACAACTCTATACATTCACAATTGTTAATGTGTCACCAATGTTGAGTTCTTCAGTGAGTAGCAAGAGTGGAGGAAAGGGTGGGAAGGCAAAAATAAATAAATTAGTTCCTAAGTAGCTTACTTGGTTCAGTTTCACTGTACTGCAGTCAAAAAACCCCAGAGCATTTCTTACCTAGTGTGTCAAGTCGTTTGCAATAAGTCCTCTTTCTACTTATAGCTCCTCATACTTGTTGTTACAGTGTTGAGTTCGTAGGTAGTACCTGAAATATGTTAAAGACTCTCATTTAGGTCCTTATTTAACTAATAGTAATTTCACCATAATAGGTAATGTTGTCGCACCTGTTTTTTATTCTCAGAAATTAGTGGTTTTCCCATAAGGTCCTCGTGTTCCCTTATTTTGCCAACAGTAGTTTTTGACCATCTTGGCGAAATATTATATCCATGTCTCTGCCAATTAGATGTATGTATATCGATGTTTACATACAATTCTGAAATCCCCTTTATTTTTGGCCCGTAGTAGTTCCAAATCAGGGCACAAGGTTAATTTATGATGGTCCCTGCCAAACACTAATGTCTAGTTTTAAGAAGCTATATCCCATGTGTTTCATGGTCCCTACCAGACACTAATGAATTGCTTAATTAGAAAATCACATATTGTATTGGACCCCCCCTTCGTACTGGCTGCTGACATCCATTATCATCTAGTTCTATTCATTGTATTTAATGTATGGATAGGCCCCCCAAAGCTGATTACAAGATTCATTCAAATTAGTAGTTGAGCTCATCATTACCTCTATTATACAAAATGAATAGATTCCAATGTTGTAAAATTCTTCTCACTATGTATGTCTTTGCATTTAGCGGTATAATATTCCAATTTGTTGTACCTATTAAAGCAATGTCAAATATATATATAAGCCTCTGGCCGAATTTCGTGCTTATATCGAAAGAATTATATCTTCATTGCGCAGAGAGTAGCTCCTGGAGGTTATGCCTTTTCCATTGCGCTTACCTTGTTTGGGTGAGTACTCTCCTCTCGTGTTCTTTCAGGATGGCAGCGTTCCGTGTTGTTACGCTATCGCCACTTGTTTTGCAAACTTTTATATCAAATGTATATACTTGTGTTTGGTATCCACCAAAACCTGAAATGCACTTTTTCAGGAATCTATGTATATGCATCAACTGATGGAACCCCACCAGAGTTGGTGACACCCTCGGAGTAAATACTGAAGCAAGTCAATAACATTTTAGTAAATAAATAGATCTTGATGACTTTGTTTTCTTAGTGACATCTTTATTGGTGTTCTTCTTTCGCTGTTGCTTGAGTGGCAGAATCATTAGCCACTCAGTGTGTCTGCCTTTTTCCAGGGTACATAACAAACAGTTTTGTCCCACATATTCATCCTATGTGCGGCCGTCATCATGACAAGATATCTCATTCAATATCATTGACTGAATCCCCTGTTTCAGCGATGCATTCTTTTAATCTACAAGAGGCATATATCACACGGTCCGCGGTAGCAGGCGTGTAGTTATGGTTAAGTTGCTAAACTCATAGGAATAGCACTTTTTTGACGGCTTATAACTTCGCTCCCGATGGAGGAATTCTCACCAAATTTTGCAAAAAAAGTTATATGGGCAGCTCTGAATTGTTTCGCCAAGTTGGGTGAGGTTTCATGCAGGGGGCAAATTTATAGGGGGGTCCCAAAAAGATTTGTTTGCCATAGACTGAATGGGGAAAACCTTTGCGCATGGATACAGAGCAAAGGGCTGCACAGATTTTCACCAAATCTGCGGCAGCAGCGGGGGCTTGGTCCAGAAAGCCTGCTTTTGTGTATTTGGTAGAAATCGGACCAGTACTTTTGTTGCAAAGTACTGAAATGTACATCCGAAAAAATGTGTAATATCTGGGTCCGTTCCACGGACCCATTTCCCTGTACGCTCCATGGACCGAAGTGTTATTGGTGCGCGGTATGGCGTGATGTCGCTGAAGAGTGGACGCGGCCGGTGGTTGGCTGGAGGGAAGTGTGTTGTCCGTCAAAGTTTTTGGGAAACGCTGCCATGGTGTGTCAGAGGATAGTGTGCACGGCTGGGCCTCTTGTACGTAGGAATTTGCGCACTGAAATTAGTAGTTATTTATGGTTCAAGTCCGGCATCCCATTTTGCTGGTAGCTGCGCGGTTGAACTTGTGATTGTACTGCAGTGGCCGGTAACAGCATGTCTCAGAAAAGATAGCTATGACGGCGCCATGTTGTGTGGGAGGACAATGCGGCAGCAAAAGGTATTGAATGCGGCAGCAAAAGGTATTGAAGAACATAGTGCATGGCATGAGGTGGGTGCAAGAAGGTCTGGAAAGGGGGCGCGAGTGAGCAGCGCTTTGTGTGAGAAATGTTAGGAGAAGAGGAGGTTAGTGTGCCAGCGGTATTGGCGCATAGTTTGGAAATGGCTGGTTACCTGAGTAGCCAGGAGACTTGCGTGGAGATTGCAGGGAGCCTCACTTATGGCATGGGAGCTGCAGGGGCGGTGTGTTTATGTGAAGAGTGGTGGAAGGCAAATTCAGGAAAAAGGGGATTGCATTGCACAAGACAATACCACTTAAACAGAGGGTGTCCTATGCTGTGAGAGGTAAGTCAGTAGTGCCTTTCATGGGTGCATGCGTAGAAGAGGAAAGTATGTCCAGTGGCTGAAAACATATGGCCAGTGGTTCAAAGTAGGTGGTGCATTGTTGCTTTGTGTGTGGTTGTTTGGTTGTGGTGATTGGTGGAACAACGTTCAGCTGTAGATGTGTGTGGGTGGAGATGTTGCACTGAGCAGTCCTGTAGTGTGGCACGTCAAGTGGTGCAAAGAAGGTGGCACATTGTTGGTTTGTGTGTGGTTGTATCAGTGTGGTGATTGTTGGGAAAACGTAGTTTTACATGTGTGGGCGTGGACATGTTCCAGTGAGCACTCCCCCAGTCTATGTCCTGCGTGCTACAATGGGATACAGTACATATGCATGCCATTATGGTGGTACTGGTTCTTATATGTGGTTCTCTACTGTGCATTGCCCAGATTAGTAACGGCTGGAGTTCGCAATGCAGCATTGCTTGTGTGCACATAGTGCAGTGTTCAGAGCAGGCTGAATGTTGTGCAGAATGTGCTGCTACGGTGGCATACTTGCAATGCTTTGTGATTGCAGGTGGGTAGCGGTGGAAAGCACAGCCATATGTGTGTGTGCTAGGGTAAGTGGAATACGTGTCCTTGTATCCTGCATTGCAGTGAAGTGGTTTGTTCGAAGTGTTGGAGGCTATGTTGCTTTTGTTATTTGGATGCATGCGTACACGTTGGCCCGCATGGCTCTGTTAAGGTATGGTGGGTGTGGGTAAGGCCTAGACTGTTGGGTGCATGGCCTAAGGCCATAGGCCATGTACTCAGCAGGCTAGGCATTTAAGAGTGGCAGCAGAACAAAATGTAGCCATGCAGTTGTAAGTCGGCATGCATTTGAAGTAAGTAAGGTGCACAGAACGGCTTCAGGAGTCATAGTACACTTGGGTGACCAGCACAAGTGAGGTGGTATGCGTATATTTCCATATGCTACTCAGCATAGCCCCCGTTGAACACTAGGGTGGCAGATCGCTGCAATTGCGTTTGCTATGAATAGGCCCTTCCAACAGGCTTGCTTGATGAAGTGTTTCAACACATTGGGCCTCATTACAAGCCTTCTGGTCCGGAAACAACGGTGGCGGTGAACCCACCGCCACCGTTGTCTCTGGACCGGCAGACTACGAGTTCTGCAGGCGGGTGGTGTTACTCCTGCCAGGTCTGACCTGGTGGGAGTAACGCCACCCTCCTGCAGACGGAAATGGAAACACCAGCACCGTGTTACTCTCACCTGGTCTCTGCGGAGGCGTTGGGGCATGGTTGCAGCTCTCCCGGGGGTGAGGTTTTTCGGGTCCGACTTCGCCCTCTGCGCTTATGTGGTGACTGGTGGTAATAGGTGATGCTGCTCAGAACTGCTCCAGCATGGAGAATAGGGGGCGTGAATATGCCAGCTTGTGCGCCTGATCCATTTCCAGACCCCTTCTCCCAAACCGTGGTACCCGTGGGATTCGCTGTCCCTGGAAAGCTCACCTCTTGATTAGTTTTGGCGAGCACTCCATCCTGCTGCTTCTGGCAGGGGCACTTTTATGATCTGGACCGAGTTCCTGCACTGGTTCCTTGCACATGGTACTCCTGCTGCGACTAAGCCACTATACTTCAGGTAAGTGTTCCTGTTTGCCTTTGTCTTTCCTTGTCTGTTTTTGTTGTATTGTAAAGTTTGTTGTCTTGTATAGCTGTCCGTTCTGCTTTCGATGTTTGCTCTTTTGCTTTCTTCCCTTGCAGGTGATGTTGCCGGCCTGGCAGAAGCTGCGGAGCTTGAGGCAGCAGCCGGAGGGAATGAGGAACAAAGCTGCAGCGGAACAGTAGCTGGTAAATTGTTAACTAGGGGGCGCGCGGTGTTCAAATGCGGCGCGGCCCTAGGACGGATGTTCTAACCTTGTATTTCTTCTTCTTCACAGGGTCCGAGTTCGTGGATGCAGAACGCGGGACTGCAACATCGGGATCAAGATCACTGGATGTCAGGAGATGAGTCTGCAGATGAAGTACCGGTTTCCTGGTGGTGAGTATGCAGGAGAACGCCTGGTTTCAAAGGTAAGTAAACTGGTACAAGCGGCGGTGAGCATCACGTTGCACACGAGTGCACAGTAACGTGAAGCACCGGCCTTATGGATGGAGCAGCTTATATAGCTGAGCTTCTGAAGCCACACCCACCAGGTTCAGCCTGCCTGCCACACCTGATAAGTCAGCACATGAAGACTAGCCCTAGGGAGCAACACACGATGAGTCAGCAAATGAGGATGTTCTCTGGAATAAAGGCTTTCATCTCCTGGAAAGTTCTTGTAAAATAAAAGCACTCCTGCACTGAAATAAAGTAAAAACACTCCTGCACTGAAATTAAGTGTTCCTGCTCACATCTCTATATGAGCCTGGAGCCAAAGATGCCAGGACTGAGTCCAGCCAGGGCCCTGTGTTTATCGGTCCCAAAGGGACATAAGTGAGTCAAGTGACCCATTGCCCCCATCATTAGATGGTGTGGTTTTTGTGTTCTGGGGCCTGTGGCCATGACACACCGTTATTTACGGTGCCAGTGTTTCCATTGTCCCCATCCCCATGGAGTCCAAAGGGACTCCATGTGAATGGGGATTAACGGAATTACGCCTCTGGAATTACCAGGTCACCAGGGTTGTTAAGCCCCAGTGATTCCAGCAATCACGCAGGCGGTAATTTATTCCCGGTCCAGCGGCAGCTTGCCGGTTTTTCCGGCATGGCTACCGCCAGACTCGTAATGAGGCCCATTGTCCCTTCAAAGGAAGTTATCAGCATGAGAAAGTTGCAATGTGGAAGTCATCGGCAGCAGAAAGGTGCAGTATGGTCAATATACATAGCTACTTATGTACCATTTTGCACAGGCGGCACAACGTCATGGAGCGATGCATGTGCAGATGGGGTCAGGGTGAAAGTTGGCAGGATTCCTTGCACATGGGGAGTGCATTAAACATGATATGAGGAGTGCAACATGGGTTGTGCTAGGGTGTGCAATGTGTAGTGCTGTACTAGCGGGCAGGGAGGGTACAGCAATGGCAGAAGGACCCTCGTAGGCACTGGGAGCTATGTGGGATATTTCAGTGCAGGAAACATACTATGGGAAGTCGCGCCCAACTGTTGTGGATGTGTGACAGAGGGCGAGAGTAGAAGGTGGTAGATTTGAACAGAGACTGTTGCAATAGTGCAGCCTACACATAAGAATAGATTTGTAGATAGTGATCTTTTCTGCAGTTGCAGTTGCTTGGAACCATAAAATGCATGGTGGTGTTGGTGTCATACTTTTGACACTGTATGTGGGCGATGGGGTAGTGGGGAAAACATTTAATCGCATTGTGGACAGGAAAGCAGAGAGATCCTGTTTCGCTGTTACAAAGTATGATATGGATAAAAAAGAAGGTTCAACGCACATGGCACTGAAGTGTCACCTGAGGGTAGGGGATGGGTACAACGAGGCATGCTTGTAAAGAACGTACAATGGGTGTGTGTCACATATTGTGCCCACAGGCGCTTGTAGCAAAGTAGTAACCATAATGTAGAGAATGTGTTTGTACCGCAATTTGGTGGCAGCGGGTACTCATGTGTAGGAAAGTGGATGCAGTAAGTGTGCAATTTTGCAGCAACTTTTCTACTGTAGATGGTGTGCACTGACAGTACAGTAGCAGGCTGATTTTGTAAAAATTCTTACAAAGTCTGTGCACAGCAAACATTGTAGCATGCTTATGTGTTGGATGCCATTGGTGAAATCATGTGTGCCTATTAACGTGTATACAATGAGATAGTGGCGAAGAAAAGGTAGTGGAAAGGAAAGATGGACTGGTTGTACTTTACTTGGGTGCAGCCCTCGAGGTGTTTTGAGCACCGCACGTGCCACTATCTGCCCTTCTCACCATGCTGGCCAATGGCCATGAGAATGTTGGGATTATCCAATCAGGCACAGTGAGACACCTCCAGAGGAACAGGAAGTGATAATTTTGTACATTATACAGTTTGTTTGTTTGTTTGTTTGTTTGTTTATTTATTTGGTAATGCGCACCAAACCCTAGGGTAGCCGGGCGCAGCAGTGTACAAGAAATCTTAAGCTTATTACAATGTTTGGCATGAATATAAAGAACACATTGGCGAAAATAATATATACAAATATATATACAAACAGATGTACAAGTACAAGGCATATCTTCGGATGAGGCACTCTAGCAGGACTATCTAAGCAAATGGATAATACTGAGCAAGTGGATATATACTATCAAGACTATCTAAGCAGATGGATATATACTCAGGTTTATAGGTCGGACTATAACTCTAGTTATAGTATATGGGCTAGGTAGGGGGTGGGGATGCAGTTTCGGTTATCTTAGTGTAGAGAATACATGGAGACAGAGGGTTTGGTAATGGCCAGGGTGGGAGTGGGCTAGGTGTTATCAAGTTATGTATCATTGTCCCGCAACCATTTAATTATCTTGTGTCTGAATATGGGGTATGGTTGTTCGGTTCTGAGGTGGAGCGGTAGCTTGTTCCAGCAGTGAGCAGCTTTGACAGGAAAACTAGTTCCTCCCGCGGTCGAGCGGTTGAACCTGGGAGTTGCTAGTTTAAAGGTGTTGGCAGACCTCGTGGGTCGCATGGAAGTTTTCCTCGTACTTTTTTCCATTAGGTACGGGGGGCCTAGGTTATTCAGACATTTAAAGGTAAGGGAAGCTGTTTTAAGTAGGATTCTGTCCGTCATTTTTAGCCAATTAACCTCTTTCCTGAATTTGGAGATGTGCTCTCTGTGAGGGATGTTTAGTACTGCTCTCAAGGCATTGTTCTGCAGTCTTTGAATTTTGTCTGTGATGTATTTGTTGGCTCCTGAGTACAGGGCATTGCAATAGTCTAGCCTAGACATGATGAGAGCATTAGCTAGGGTGATGCAGCTGGCACTGGAGAGGTATGGTCTGGATGCGCGGATATGTTTGCAGGTGTAAGTGGTGGAGGAGGCGAGGGAGTTGACTTGCTTTTTGAGAGTGAGGGAGGAGTCCAGATAGAATCCAAGGGTTTTGACCACAGACATCACCTTGATAGGGTTGTTATCAATGCTGAAGGATGTGTAGTTTGGGCTTAATTTTTGAATATTGGCTTCAGAGCCTACAATTAGTATCTCAGTTTTATCGTCATTCAGGCAGAGGCCATGTGAGGCCATCCATGCCTTAATGAGGGTGTATATCTTGTTCACCAAGGC
The DNA here is from genome assembly GCF_040938575.1 of Ambystoma mexicanum. Taxonomy (NCBI): domain Eukaryota; kingdom Metazoa; phylum Chordata; class Amphibia; order Caudata; family Ambystomatidae; genus Ambystoma; species Ambystoma mexicanum. Next base: position 1,057,700,202 of record NC_090925.1, read on the forward strand.
TAAGTCTGCCTCGAAGTCACCCGAAAAGGGTGTGAGGATCTGGGTGTTGTCTGCGTAGTTCGTGTTGTGACACCCAGTCTGTCCAACTTGTCAAACAAAGGCTTGGTGAAGATGTTGTGCATGGTGGAGGAGACACAGGATCCTTGTGGGATGCCTCAGGTTATTTTGATAGGGTCAGCAGAGTCGGAAGTGGAGAAGACTCGCATGGTGCGATTAGCTAAGAAGGATTGGACCCAGGCTGTGGTATCTCCGGTGAAGTTGGCAGCAGATTCGAGGTGGTTACATAGGACTTCATGGTCCACCAAGTCGAAAGCTGCCGACAAATCCAGTAGGAGGAGCAAGGCTGTTTTTCCATTGTCCTTTAGTTCCTCAATTTGTGTTTTGAGGTCTAACAGAGCTGTTTCCGTACCATGGAGTGGGCGGAAGCCAGATTGCCCAGAGCCAAGCAGGTGGTTAGGTTCCAAGTAATCCTGGATTTGTATCTAGGCAGCTCTGTCGAGGATTTTAAGTAGAAATGGCACAGTGCTGATAGGCCTGTAGTTGGGGGGATAGTGGGGTCCAAGGTCTGTTTTTTCAGTAGTGGGAGGACCCATGACTCTTTGAGGTTGGTGGGTACCGTGTTGGATTTAAAGGAGGAGTTTACGAGCTTGGTAATGAAGGGAGCTAAGTCCATAGCTGCGTCCTTTATTATTTGTGCTGGGCAGGAGTCGCCCTTGCAGTTTGAAGGTTTGAGGGACAGTATTATTTTTTCTGTGTCAATTATGGAGATGGTCTTGAAGCTGAAGAGTGCAGTAGACTTATTCTCCTGAGGTTGGGGTATTTGTTGGTCCAAGGGTGACAGTGTGGCTTTTTTTGTTGTTGCAAATTTACATTGAAGCGAGGAGATTTTGTTAGAAAGGGCGTTTTGTATGTTGGTGCAACAGTCTTTGTTTTTAGGGGCATTGTCGGTAGGTTGAATAGGGGATTCCAGTTCACGGAGGATGGCAAATAGCTCTTTAGTATTAGAGTTAGCTTTTGTGATCCTGTCGTTAAAGGTGTTCTTCTTGGTTTTGATTATTTCTTTTTTGTAAGATTTGGCGAATTCAGTTAGGTGATTTTTGTTATTTTCAGTAGGTGAGTGGCACCAGATGGATTGGAGCTTTCTTATTTGTAGTCTTAGAGATTTGAGGTGAGTACGTAGTGAGGATGGCTGACATGGTGACAGTCATTGTCTGGACTTACAGTGATGCCTTCATGATAGATCAGCCCAAGTATGACCTGGAATAACACATGCCTGCCAATTGTGCCTTGCAAGGAGTGAACACATTGTGGAAAGCTGTGTAGGAGCACAGTTTTGCCGATATGAACGCACTTTGGCAAGACTTGCCCACTTTTGGTACAGCAGATGTTGCGGCACCCACTACGGCGGCATGCATATGTATTACGTCGGTTGCGAAGGTTTGTTTCGTCAACTGAGGAGCTTTGAAAATCCACTGAAGTTGCTTCCTCCCACTGCAAAGCTGCTTTTCACATCCATGAAACTACGAACAGTATGGGACACTATTCCTGGATGTTGGTCAGAGCCCGAGGCAGGAAGTTGTCTTATTAACAGAAGCATGTACACTTTTGCGTCAGGTGCTGCAATGTTGTTTTCCAACAATGACCTCATTGGTTGAGGAAAACCGCAGTTCTCTCCAAACAATTGCATTTGCCTGTCACCCATTGGTAATGCTGCGTTGTTTGTCAGTCTACAAGATGCACTGCAGAACCTACTGTACCAATGTACGCACAAGGAAACAAACAAGTAAATAGTATCTAAAAGACAAGGTGTTTCTGTACAAGCAATTTAAAACAAACAAAAAAAGGGGGCGCTTTCTAGAATGTCCTTCCCCTGCCCTGCTTGCAAGTTATTTCGCAGCAGCTGCAGTTGGAAAGCCACATCCGGGGACTTTGAGTATGGCACCCATGCAAATGGAACTGTACAGGCACAGGGATTACGCAACAGCGTCTATGGCCATGGTGTGTACGCAGAGCCCTGTTGTACAGAAGTAATATGTTAAATGGAAAGGTCTTCATTGTCATTGATGGAAGCGTGTACAACTTTTTACCCGTACGCAATGACGCCGTGCTGTAAAGAACACACTGGAAAGGGAAGAAGGAATGTGTGTGTTTAATTCAGACGAAGCCGTCGCTGTCCTAGGGTACTCCCTTTCTGTGCAAGCGACGAATGAAATTGGGACAAATGGGACTTCTGCTGCTGCGGGTGTGGGTGCCATTAAGGGTTGTTTATAAATTTCTCCACTAGTGTGCATAGCCAGGCACAGTAGTATGGCTGTAGTGAATATACTGCACAAAAAGATTTCAAACCTTTTTTTGTGGTGGTGGGGGCTCCTGTGGATGAATGCGGATGCATTTTTGTTGCAATTTTTTACTAACTTTTACACTGCGCATGCTGTGCACTGAGAGCACAGTAGCAGGCTCATTTTGTAACGGCATCTGGGAACTGTGTACAACAAACTGTGTTACATGCTATCATCTTCCATGGCATTTGTGGAATTATGTGTGTGCATCTACTGGTACGGAATGTGGTAGTGGCGGAGAAAAGGTAGTGGAAAGGGAAGATGGACTGCCCATGGTTCACTGGGGTGCAGCTTTCGCCATGTTCTGAGCACCGCACGTGCCACAATTTGTCCTTCTTACCTTGCTGGCCAATGGCATGGGAGTGTGAGGATGATGCAATCAGGTGCTGTGGCTGTGGTTCATAGGAAGGGGCAGTGAAAATGTTCTACATTGCACAGTGCGTAGTGAGGATGGCTGACATGGTGAAAAGCATAGTGTGGACTTTAGGTGATGCCTGCGTGATACATCTGCAGAAGTATGCCGTGGGAAGAAACTTTTGTGCCAATTTCAGCTTGAAAGGAGTGGATGCATTATAGAATGCTGTGTACGAGCGCACTTTTTCCGATATGCATGCACTTTGCAATGACATGGCCACTTTTGGTACAGCAGGTGTTGTGGTCATCCACCAATGCGGCATTGTTTATGGGTTAAGTGTGCTGTGAAGGTTTATTTTGTCGACTGAGGAGGTTGCTGACTCTAGTGAAGTGGCGTTTTCCCACTGCGAAGGTGCTTTTCTCTTCTATAATTCCATGAAGAGTATGGGACACTGCTCCTGGATGTTGTTTGGAGGCAGAGGCAGGAATGCGTCTTACTAATAGAAGCATGCACACTTTTGCATCTAGTGCTGGAATGTTCTTTTCCAACAATGACATCATTAGTTGTGGAAATGCAAACTTTTTTGAGGACAATGGCATTTGTTCGTCGCCCACTGGCAATGCGATGTTGTTTGCTCATCTACAAGAAGCAGCAAAGAAGGTACAATAAGACTGTCAGCACAATGAAAGAGAAAAGCAAATAGTATCTGAAGGAGAAGGTGTTTTTCTGCAAGCTTGCAAAAAAAAAGAAAAAATTGTTTCTTGAGAGCCGCCTCCTATAACAAACTTCCCGTACACTGGTTGGAAGTTCTACCCCCATGGCCGCATGCAGCTCGAAAGCAACATCCGGGGACTTTGAGGATGGCGGTAATGGAAATGGGACTGTACATCCACAGGGATTGCGCAACAGCGTTTGTGGTCGTCGTATGTACGCAGAGGCCTGTTGTACACAATAAATACTGTTAACTGGAGAGCTCTTCATTGTCATTGGTGGAAGGGACTGCAACATTTCACCCCTAGGCAATGACGCCGTGCTGTAAAGAACACAATGGAAAGGGAAGAAGGAATGTGTGTACTTCATTTGGATCAGCCCGTGCCATCCTTGGGTACATGCACGTGAGTATACTCCCCTTTTCTGGTTACCAATGAAAATGCGACAATGGGAACTATGGCTGCTGCAGGTGTGGGTGCCACCAAGGACCGTTAATAATTTTCCTCACTAGTGTGCGTACCTAGGCACAGTGACATAGCTGGTACTACTTGCAGATGCCTTGTAGGTGAGCAGATGTGGTGCAGCATTATTTGCAGGGCAAACCTATGTGCCCTACTCCGCTGCTGAAAAAAGACAGAAACACATTACACACCACTTCAACAGTGTGCCTTTTGGCCGGATTGTTGTGGACATTTTTCTCCCGGCAATCACCAGTACAGTGTTTGCAAACATGCATGCCTGTGCAATGGGACATCGCAATGTGTTTGTAAGGCAGCCCTTTTGAAGAAATACTGCGCACATTGCTCTACCCTATTCTTTGCCGCTGTCTGAGAGTCCAGCTCATGTCCCTGAAATGAGGGTCTACTCACACTTTAGGTGTGGTCCGCTGGTCACATTGGCACTGCTGTCGTCACGCAGCTCCTAAGCCACATCCGGGAACTTTCAGGCTGGCGGCTATGGAAATGGGACTGTACAGGCAGAGGGATTGCACAACTACGTTTGTGGCTGCAGTGTGTACGCAGAGCCCTGTTGTAAAGAACTAATAGTGTAATACGGAGAGCTCGTCATTGTTATTGGTGGATGCGTGTGCACCTTTTTATGAGTAGGCAATGTCGCTATGCTGCAAAGAAGACACTGCAAAGGGAAGAAGTACTGTTTCACCTTCATCGGACAAGGCTGTGGCCATCCTTGGGTAAACACCCATGCATGCACTCTCTTTTTCTGAAAGGTACCTATAACTTGGGACAATGGCAAGTGTCGCTGCTGCGGGTGTGGGTGAGAGGAAGGGGGTTAATAATTTTCTCCTCTACTGCACGTACTCAGCCAGAGTGAAATGGTTGCTGGTAGTTTCAGACCCACTGAACAATACCACTTTTAGACATTCCAGCATTGCCACTAGTGAAATACACCCTATTTCTTTTACATATGGTTTGAAGAGACACTCTCTTACCGCAGCCTAGCCAGGCCTGTAACATGTATTTGTCACACACTGCTGATGAACATTCAGAGACCTCCCACATTGTTTGTGTACCGTGTGCAGTGTGACAGATTCTGCAGGACACTGACAGATGTCTTATGAAAGTCGCCAAGCACTTTGCACAGATCCCCACCAGTGTATGTGTATCTTGTCAAGTCTTGGTGAGTGTGCAGGGAAGTTAGTGCTGTGTTATGTGAGCCTCTATGCACCTTTCACAAATCCATAATACTGTATCTGTTCCTTGTGAGATGACATTTCCCGTGTAGGAAACTGAGCAGTATATTATGTTTTTTTATTTTTTTTATTTATGTATTTGAATTTGTAATGTGCCCTACAAGCCCAAGGGCCTCAAGATACTCTTGCATGATATTGTCTTAGTGACATGAGCTTGTCTTACTTGCATAGGGATACTTGGGTAATGGTTACAGTGATATAATCTTATAAAGACCTTAAATACAATCCGATCCTTTAACCACTCAGAACACACAAGAATACAATAAATGTAAAAAAGAAAAACACATTTACAGTATAACCTGTCCTCGCAAACAAACTCCTGCTCATGGCCACCAAGGAAAGAAGTATCTCCTTATTCCTCTCCATGAAAGAAAGATTATATTATGAAACCCATTCGATTGAGCCTGTAGAAAAAGCTTTGTTAAATTGTATGGTAAAATTATAAAACACACTTCTACATCATAAATAGGATAAATCAACATAAGAGGACTTTTCACCTCCTGAAGCTCCACATTTTGGACCATTGGTTGACTAAGTAAGGATTCTTTTGTGTAATAATTTTGATGCAGATGTCTTTTACTGTTGCATTACAGATTGTCCCAGATTCAAATTGTTGTGCTTGTTTGCCAGTGGTTGGTGTGGGCATCTAATGTCGCTCCTGCTAACTGTTGGGTGCTAGGGTAGACAGGCCCTTCTCTTCTAGAAGTAGCATCTACACTGCTGCCAGCTGCCCTGAATTTGGATCCCTCTATTGTATATTTGCATATACTTTGGGCATATTTTTGTGATGTTTACTTAATAAAATGTAACATTACGGTTTGTACCACCAAGCATACATGTTTTTTTTTTTTAATGTAGGCTTTCTTACACCTCTACATAAAAAATCTATTTCACCTCAAGGTACACTTTGCTATTTTAAAAATGTACTGCCTTTACCTACTGAGTACACTATTATAACTTTCTTTACTTGCTTGTCTTTACTCACTGACATGTTGTTTGTTTTACCAAGACCTATTGTAATGGTTCATTTGTCCAGACGTAGTACATGTGTTGTCCTCTCATGCATTGTTCAGTAGGTTTCATCCAGTTCTCCAAATCCAAAGTCACTGGTGAATTACATTGTTGTTCTTGATACGCTTGACGAGGAAATTGATTTGTGGTGATGAAGAAAGTGGTGATAGTATGCAAACGTCACTCATTAGCTACATGTATTCATTATGATGGGTGACAGTATATGGGATGCAGCACATCAGGCAGTATGCTCATGTGATGTTTTGAAAGCCATATGCCAACTGAGGTCATTTCCTGTGATGTGTTAAGGTGAGACTTCATGTGACATAATGTCCTGTGATTCTATGTCCTGTCATTTCATCGGGTGCAGTTCATGTGGCTTCATTTTCTGTTACATTATCAATACGGTAGATATAATTTTTGTAACTTTACCATTGCTACACATTTTCGGGCACACAATGTTGCCATGTATGCTATTGGACGACTGTCCGCTGGACACCTTTTGCCCGAACAGCGTTGTGCGCATGCGCATGGGTGTACTACTCACACCGTTGCAATTTTATATGGAGTAATAGTGAACCACACATGCGCCAACCATTTTGGGAAGTTGATGCCTACTTTTATGCATAGATATCTGTAGGATGTGGCTGGACGCTCCGCCCACATTAACGTTCCTTTGCATATGCTCCACATTGCTCATTTTACGAGGACACAGAGAAACACATACACATGCCTGTACTTGCCCTAGGCACAAACGTCCATTCTCGCACGCATTGGTAGGTGGTGAACAACATGCCGACATGTGGAACCTCCTGCCATCGTACGGATGCGTCCATTGTCATTGTCGGTAGTGTGTTGGACACCTGTCTTTTGGTTACTTGCAAGCATTGCAAGGACGACTGTGTGCCGCTGAGTGAACGACATTTGACGAAAAAAAAGCATACCACCCAAACACTTAGCTCCATTACCATTATTAACGTTTACTTTTCCACATTCCAACAACCGTATAGGGAAGGGAAGGGGTAGCACAAGTGCATACTTACTGTGGGGAAATGTGGATTTGCAGACCTTGGTTGTTAGGCCTGCACGACATGCATGTGTCACGTCTCTCATGACAAGATTTTTGAGGGGACGCCAGACTGCGACATGGGGAAGGAGTATACGTGCAGGTGTGCCATTGCCATTTCATTGTGTCCAAAACATTTGTTTGTACGCAACTTGTAAGGCCCCACAATTGTTGCCTATTGTTTTCACTTTGTGTTAGCCAGTTTATTTCTTTTGCTATGCGTGCATCTTGTTGTGCAAGGGTTGCGCTTTGTGCTGCCTTGCTTTCCTTTCCAATATGTTTTCTTACCAAGCACAGAATCTGTTTCCTGTAAATGCAGGAATATATAGTCCATAATGTACGCTTCAGACTACAATATGTAGCAATGGGGTTACTGTAGAAAGTCATTCTGTTATGAGGGAGTTTTGTTTCCCGCCACTCGAAGTTGCTTCCCATTGCTGCGTTACAAAAAGACACTTTATACATATGTACTGTTGCATAATGCAACATCAGTACAACCATTAGAGAAAGTTCTGCTTCATTACTACATTGTAGTGAGGTTGTCCTCTTACGTCTTGCCATTCGTGAGTCTGCCCGTTACTTCTTTGCTTCCATGTACAGTCGCAGTGCGGTACGATTGGTCATGGCCGATTTTAATTATGCTTTTGATGCAATTCCTTTAAGGTGTCCTCCCAATGCCTTCCTCCTATTTGCTTTGTACGTACACAATTTGTGAACGTACTCTGTTTTTCCTTGCCATTGTTCGCCATGGTGCTCTTTGCATATATATTTCGTGTTTGCTGCTTACTACCACTATGTAAGAGAGTAGCTGCCTTTCTTAGCAGGTTGGATGCCACCCAATGTTCACAAACAGACATATAGTCCCAGAGTGTTGTCTGCATTAACATTCTGCCAGCACTTCCACTATGTTGCACAGTTGTTTTTTTTACAAAGTAAGGGTATGCTGCTAAAAACCAATGAAATTCAGTGGCAAAAAAGCTTTGTTAAAGGAATGTTATGGTTAAGTTGCACAAGCAAAAACCTATGCAATTGATTGGACAACCATTGCTATAGGGACGTTATGGTTACAGGTAAAACCGAAAACCCCCAGACATTCGCAGGTTATGGTAAACTAAGCAACCATAACTCACGCCACAAGTGTACACTGCAAGGACTAACGCCCATGACATCAATGATGCCATCACAAATTTAATTCATGACATCACTGGTTCTCTTAATGTGTGTCTTCAGCCAGTTGATTGTATAAGCAATATATTTGTCAATGCCTCTGTGACTTGCACTGAAGTCCTGTCTTAAACAAGCAATCACAAAGCCAGCAGTGTTGGCTTGCCTATAGGTATTAGCAGACATTTGCCAGGCAATGCCATCATATGCCCAGTTACTGGCACCATTTTCCGGCTGCTCCCATTTTATGGCCAGGAGGTACCCTTATGGCAGTGCCTGGCAAATGCCCATACATGCCTAATCAAAAGCCCAAGCTGTTGGCTTTGCCAATGCATGTTGGCTTCCGTTTGTCTCCCTAAGTGAATGTGGCCCAGTTGTGGGTGTTTTGCTTGCTACGCTCAGCGAATTAAGCTGCACCTCACTGAGCTGGTCCAACAAGGACCTACCTGAAAGTGATAAGGCTAGGTTGTCAAGTATTGACCAGTTTCAGATATTCTCATGCATACTTACCAGTGGGCCACCAACCTAAATAGAATGTATCTTGGTTTGGAAGCCTAATCTACTCTGCCTGAACTTTTCATGATTCAAACTGATAAGTACAGATTTGATAACCTCATTCTGATTGAGTAGCTTTACAGAGTTTGCATGCAAACAGAATATGTCATGTGTGTTGTGGGATTTGTTTGGAAAGTATGATGTAAATCCTGGGTGCTGGGTGTTTAGGCAGTGCTGGAAAGGAAACATAACACCCGTAAAATGATAAAAAAGAAGAGCGTTTTCTATAATGTTGCAGGCAAAGTATGATAGGTGTACATTTTTTTTATAACTAAAAAGCAGTATTTAAATATTTTCTTAAGAGTGCAATCAGAGGTGGATTGGACAAGGGACACATGCCAATGCCCCCCCTACTCTACTCTCTCCCCTCAAATACAAACAGCAGGGCTGATCAGGCCCTACCAGTGAGATCTTATCTTTTTATCATGTCTCAGAGGCAGATTATTTACTACAGGAAGTGATTATAGATGAGATAAGGTAAAACGGCAGTGATCATTGCTGTGGCACTTTTTTAAGAAACATTATATAGGGTTTTAAGAAGCTATTTCAGTGTGATTGTTGGGTGATTAGTAAGTAAGGGGATACATAACAAGCTGTGTGAAACAATAACCTTGTCATGCATTTCATTTCACTTTGTGTCTGTATGAGATTCTTTGTAAATTCTCAATAATTGCTATGCTGCAGCTTGTAGGCTTCCATTCTGGATGGGGAAAATAAAGCTACAGTCATAGGGATAGTTTTCCAGGTCAAGCGGAGTGGAAGAAGTGGCGCTAAATGCATGTAGCTCCACTTTTTATGAGCTGCAGGATTTTGTATGATTTGACAGGTGAAGGTAGAGAGCAGATTGGACTTAACAAGGTCCCCCTGTCAAATCCGATTGGTATTCCACCAGCATGTATTTTTACATTGGCGGAAAACCAATAGATTCCTATGGGACCTGCCTGCCCTTTACACCTGGAAAAAGCAGGAAGAGTCCAAAGGAATCCATTGTGGATGGCTCCCACAATCGTTAATTGTGGAAGTGATTTACACTTTTCTAGGCAGGTAGTGGTAAAGTAAAGAGCAATGGCGATTTTAACCTGTGTCTTATTCTTTACTTTTTCAGTACTTGGTGGAAACAATTAAAATTAATGAATGGCCCCTTTTGCAAAAAAAGTGCAAACAGTAGAATTCCAAAATGCCCCCCTTAATCTTTTCATCAACATGTTTCTACAATGATGAATACATTGTCAGGTTGGTTTATCGTGTGACTTGTGCATTTTTTTAAAGTTGTCTTTATACAATTTAGTATTATTTTAGGTATTCAAAGCCAAACTTCAACACATATTTGTACCAAATTGAGCTTGGAAGATGTGTGGTCAAGTATCTCAATTTCTGGCTAGGCTCAAATTATGACTTTACCACTTGATCAAAGTGTGTGATCCTTGGCATATTTTTTTTCCGTTTATTTGTTTATAGTTTATAAAAACTTTTAGAGAAAAGAATAAAAATGTTTTTAGTAAAATCCAACATTAGCATAAGATTTACATTTTTGTTACAGAAGAAAAGCAATTTAATTAATTCTTCATACCTTATACGTCATATTTACATTATTAACCGTATACCTTTTTTAATCTATTTTACATACATTCCTTAAAAATGATAAAACTCTTAACCTCAAGGACATTGATTTACCATGTAACATCCTTGACCATAAAACGTCCCTCAGACAAGTTATTTCGTTTGTAGAGAGAACATTCAATCTGAATCTCATAAAATTAATTTTCATCTTTTTACAAGGACATTTCTTTAAGTATTAACCCATTTCTCCACACATTTTTTCTGATGATAATATATGGACATACAGTGTGTATTTACAAATTGCAATTCAAATACTTGCCCAATCCAGTACCTTAGGTTTTCTCTTTGCCTTATTCGGGTTTGTTTTCATCAGTTCCACTGACTCTCCTATTTCTTCCAGTATTACATCACATTCCAACCTTAGATTGTATATATATCCATCCATATCATTCTCTCTTAATTGTCGGTAGTGTTGTCATGATCTCTGCTTCCAAAAGGCCAGGACTTACCCAACTCCCTTGGAAGCAGACTCATAACCCAGGTTCCGAGTGCCAGCCAGTCCCAATTGGGACCTTTTGGACTCTGTCCTGGCGCCAGTGGCGCCAGGCTCATAAAAAGGCCCAGTCCCAGCGCTGGAAGCGCCGGGCTCATAATGCTTGGGTGGACTTACCTGCAGCAGACCATGCTGCTTACTTACCTGCCAGTTGAACCCCTGATCCTCTTCTGTTTGGGACTACTTTTCCTGTTGGGTGGGGCAGGAGCCACTCCCTAGGTTCAGAACACTGGAACTCTTCTGGAAAGCAGGAACTCTTTTCTTACCTAGGCGTGGCTGTGGAAGGAGACACCTAAGCACTACAGGAGGCTATTTAAACCACACCCGATGGATGAATCTTGCTTTGCGTTATTCTGCATTCTCTGCAGCAGAACGCTCATCGTGTCTTCTGCATCTGATCCTGGGCCTAAAGGAAAAAGGCTTACCATCCTGAATCCAGTCTTCAGCAACATCTATAAAGACAAGAAAGAACAGGTTAGCACTACGGTCTTCAGTGACAGCGCATCTCTTACCTGGTCCATCGGCTGTCATCAACGCCTCGCGCAGCATTCCTGCATCTGAAAGACAAAGGCTTACCTACTCTTCACGCGCTCCGGAGGTCATCGCACTGCATTCCGGCATCTGAAAGACAAAAGCTTACCAACTCTTCGCACGCTCCGGAGGCCTTCGGCGCTGCATCCCGCATCTGCAAGACAAAAGAAGGTGCGTTTAAAGACATTGGGTAACGTTAAATACTCACGTGCCATTACTCCATCCACGCCGAACTCAGTGGGCATTCCGGCATCCTTCAGCAGCTCCGAACCGGAACCCTGCAAAATAAGAGACAGCATTACAAAAGACTTTTAAAGACATTTGAAATATTCGGAACTCACCGTTCGTGAAGTAAACGACGGACAGCAGTCCTCTGAAGTCAAGAGGCCAGCGCTACCTATCCAGTGAAGAAACTGGTTACAGCACCCTGCCCCGAGGCAGATGGAGAGCTCGGCGTTCACTTACCTAAGGTGAGAGCGTTAACCTTTGGGGTTCTACAGGAGAGGAGAAAAGGAAAGAGATAGGGACACCCCAATAACCCCAGTTCATTAATCCCATATTTTCTATCTGCAGACATCTTACTCTTCGAGTCAGGCATACAGTGCACAGAGGTCCAGCCCAAAGAGCCAACCGGGTGCTACACATCACTTTTGAAGATACGGTAGTCGCCCAGTCAAGACCGGCGCCTCTGCGAGAATCAGGTGAGCGTTACAGAACGCAAAGCCTACCGCAAAACTCTCGCCCAGGCGCTATGGAAACCTCGGATACCGACCACCTGGCCCGGTTACTTGGGGAACTAAGGGCAGAAGTGCATGCAGCTCGTCAGGAAACGAATGCTCTAAGAAGGGAACTAATTATTTCCAAGGAGCGAACAGACGATCTTGCTAGACAATTGCCACAGTCACAAGCCGGACAGACCCCGTTACCCGCATCAGGGGTAAATCTTCCTTCAACATCCCCTATGAATCCAGTGCAGATCAATCTACCTGGGAATGTACCTCTGGCTCCGCCCGAACGATTTTCTGGTTACCCAAAGAGGTTTGCAGTATTTATCAATCAGTGCCGGTTGCATTTTTTATGCCGGCCAGCAGCCTTTCCAACTGATCAAGCTAAAGTAGCTTTTGTGCTTTCGTACCTTAGTGGCAATGCGGCAGACTGGTCGATCCCTCTAGTTAATCAAGATGATCCGGTTCTCCATGATTTTCAAGCCTTTCAGCTTAGTATGGAAAAACGGTTCGCAAGACATTCACAGGGGCAGGCCTTGGACAATGAGCTTCTTTCGTTGCGACAGGGTAATCAAGACCTTTTGGCTTATATTGCATTTTTCAACAGACTAATAGTGGAAACTCAATGGCCTGAGGACAAAAGGATTACGCTGTTTTATAGGGGTCTACGTGGAGAGCTCAAAGACGTTTTAGCCCAAGTAGTGAATCCCCCACAAGACTGTTCGGATTATATAGACTTAGTCGTTCAAATAGATCACAGACTGCAGAACAGGAAGGCCGATTGTTCCAAGTTTGATGCTCGAGTATTTTCCAAACCACCAACTCCTTCCAAAGGAGTAGACTCCGGGGAAACCATGCAAATAGGGGGCCTGAAAGGACCACTAACACAAAAGGAGCGGGAAAGGAGAAAACAGTTGCAATTATGCCTCTATTGCGGAAACTCAGGGCACTTTCTTCGAGACTGTCCGGTGAAACCAGCCAAGAAGGCGGTAGGAGCTGCAGTTACCAAGGTCACAAACTCTGAGCAGGGAAACGACCTCGCCCGACAAGAATAGAGGTCCTCTTGCCGAGCGTTAAAACCAGTTCCGTGACCTCGCATTTCGTGATACCTATGGTCCTCATTAGCCCTGATCATCCGGATCGATTACATGCGATTGAAGCTTACGACGACAGCGGTGCCATCGGCAATTATGTGGATCAGGAAATGGTTTTGAGGATGAATCTAACTCTTTGTCCCAAGGCTCTAAAGGACGTCATTACTACGGTGGATTGTACGGAGATAGCCTCCGGACCAGTAACGCATACCACTCAAGAAGTGACGCTAGTAAGTCAAGATGGACACCATGAGAAGATCGTGTTCGATGTGATCAAGGCCCCTCAGTTCCAGAATATTCTAGGGATACCTTGGTTAGAGAAACACAATCCTCGGATCGATTGGCGAGCAAGAACGGTTCAGTTCCCAGAATGTGTCTCTACTTGTCACCCTCCACCTGGTGTTGCTCTAGCAGCAATTTCTTCGGAGACTCCCCAGTTACCTCCCGAATACCTAGAATTCCAAGATGTTTTCCGGAAGGATCAGGCTAACTCTCTACCTCCTCATAGGTCCTATGACTGCCAGATAGACCTGATACCTGGATCTACTCCTCCGTGTAGCAGAATTTATGCCCTCACCGAGCCTGAGAACCTTCACCTACGACAATACCTGGATCAATACCTAGCGAATGGGTTTATTCGTCCTTCTAAGTCCCCTGCTTCTTCAGCTTTGTTCTTCGTACCAAAAAAAGAAGGGGACCTTAGAACTTGTATAGATTACCGCGCCCTGAACCAGATCACCGTTAAGAATAGATATCCGTTACCTTTAATCCCTGAACTCCTGGACCAAGTCAGAAGAGCATGCATATATACAAAGCTGGATCTTAGAGGAGCCTACCACTTGGTACGAGTAAAAGAGGGCGATGAATGGAAGACAGCCTTCCGCACCAAGTATGGGCTATTTGAATATCAGGTCATGCCCTTCGGACTTTGCAATGCCCCGGCCGCCTTTCAATATTTTATGAACGATGTCCTCAGAGAACTCATAGATGTATGTGTTGTCGTTTACATTGACGACATCCTCGTTTATTCTTCATCGGAATCTGAACATCGGAAACACGTGAAAATGGTCCTCGAGAGGTTGCGTCAACACAGGATTTTCGCTAAGTTGGAAAAATGTGTTTTCAACGTGACTGAAGTTGAATTCTTGGGATTCATATTATCACCTAGCGGAGTGCGTATGGATTCAAGGAAGGTCGATGCAATTCTCAAATGGCCATCACCATCCTCCGTAAAAGGGGTTCAAAGCATGTTAGGCTTCGCCAACTTTTACCGCAGGTTTATCCCCGAATTCTCTCGAATAGTCCAGCCCATCACCGCCTTGTTAAAGAAAAACAAACGTTTTGAATGGTCTACCGAGGCGGAACAAGCTTTCCAGAATTTGAAGACAAAATTTATCTCTGCACCAATTCTAAAACATCCTCGCCCCGAACTCCCCTACATCGTTGAAACTGATGCTTCGAGCCTTGCCATGGGGGCAGTTCTATCACAGAAGGACCCAGTAACCAATCAGTTACATCCCGTGGCATTCTGGTCTCGCAAATTCTCGCCTCCTGAGATCAATTACACTATTACTGATAAGGAACTTCTGGCTATCAAGTCTGCCTTTAAGGCTTGGCGGCATTATCTTCTGGGGGCCCGACACACCGTTACTGTGATTACGGATCACCGAAACCTGCAATATTTGAAAACCGCAAAAGCCCAATCCTCTAGACAACTCCGTTGGGCACTATTCTTTGCCGAGTTTGACTTCATAATTACCTATCGACCTGGTACAAAAAACGGAAAAGCTGATGCCCTTTCTCGGATGGGAGTGGAGGAACACTTGACCAACCCTAAGCCTGTACCTATCATTCCCGAACAAAGAATTCTGGGTGTAATAACCACACAATCCATAGAGGAAATTAAGGATAAAACCAGGCAACTTATAACTCCAGCAGAAATACAGAATTGGCATCTGCAGGGAAAGGACTTTGCAGTAAAGGACAACTTATTGTATTGCCAAGAACGATTATACCTGCCCAGCACAGATTTACAGAAAAAGGTGATCTCTTGTTATCACGAGTCTCTAATGGAAGGACATCCCGGTATGGCCAAAACCTCAGAAAAGATCAAGCGCTACTTCTGGTGGCCGTCTTGGAAAAAAGATATCAGAGACTTTATAATGTCCTGTGGAGTATGCGCCCAAAACAAGAGTCAAAAGGAAAGACCAGCCGGCCTCTTACGCCCTATTGACATCCCACCTCGCCCTTGGCATACGCTTTCTATGGACTTCATCACCGACCTACCTCCATGCTCCGGATACAATACGATCCTGGTAATCGTGGACTTATTCTCCAAGATGGCGCATTTTATTCCACTCAAAGGCTTGCCAACAGCAACAACTCTGGCCCGAGAATTTCTCGAAAACATCGCCCGACTGCACGGTTTTCCTTCAGTGCTAATTTCGGATCGAGGTAGTCAATTTATTTCTCATTTTTGGCGAAGTTGTTGTCGGTCGGCTCAAATTGATGTGAGATTATCGACCAGTCACCACCCTCAAACCGACGGACAAACCGAGAGGACCAATCAAACTCTGGAACAGTATTTACGCTGCATGCTGCAACAAACTGAAAAAACTTGGAAAGATATCCTTTGGATAGCCGAATATGCCTACAACAACTCTGTCCACTCAGGAACTGGGAAAACCCCGTTTTTTCTTTTATACGGCTGTCACCCTCGAACCTCAGAGTTGGATCCACCCCAAGATCTTGGAACACCAGCAGTAGACTACCTGCACTCTACTATCACCCAAGCTTTTAAGGAAGCCGTTTCTCACCTTCAAAGGGCTAAAGAACAATACAAGAAAGGAGCAGATCAACATCGGGAGGAAGCCCCCCAATATCAAGTAGGAGATCAAGTCTGGTTATCCACCTAATATCTACCTCTAGAAGGACCACGCACATTCAACCCAAGATACCTTGGTCCCTATTCCATCACTACCATAGTAAACCCAGTAGCGGTCAAGTTGGACTTGCCCCCTCACATGAAGATACATCCGGTCTTCCACGTCTCTCTTTTAAAACCCGTGCGACCTCAAACCCGACTAACTAAATCCCCAAAACCTATCCTAGTTGATGGAGAACTCGAGTTTGAAGTAAAAAGCATCCTGGACTCCAAGATCTCCAAATCTAAGCTATTTTACCTAATTGACTGGAAAGGCTACGGCCCTCAAGAAAGATCCTGGGAACCTGCAGAATATGTCCACGCTCCTCGTCTAATCAAAAGATTTCATCAAACATTTCCTGACAAGCCAAAACCCCCGGGGAAGCCCGGTTTGGGAGGGGCCTTGAGGGGGGGTACTGTCATGATCTCTGCTTCCAAAAGGCCAGGACTTACCCAACTCCCTTGGAAGCAGACTCATAACCCAGGTTCCGAGTGCCAGCCAGTCCCAATTTGGACCTTTTGGACCCTGTCCTGGCGCCAGTGGTGCCAGGCTCATAAATATGCCCAGTCCCAGCGCTGCAAGCGCCGGGCTCATAATGCTTGGGTGGACTTACCTGCAGCAGACCATGCTGCTTACTTACCTGCCAGTTGAACCCCTGATCCTCTTCTGTTTGGGACTACTTTTCCTTTTGGGTGGGGCAGGAGCCACTCCCTAGGTTCAGAACACTGGAACTCTTCTGGAAAGCAGGAACTCTTTTCTTACCTAGGCGTGGCTGTGGAAGGAGACACCTAAGCACTACAGGAGGCTATTTAAACCACACCCGATGGATGAATCTTGCTTTGCGTTATTCTGCATCCTCTGCAGCAGAAAGCTCATCGTGTCTTCTGCATCTGATCCTGGGCCTAAAGGAAAAAGGCTTACCATCCTGAATCCAGTCTTCAGCAACATCTATAAAGACAAGAAAGAACAGGTTAGCACTACGGTCTTCAGTGACAGTGCATCTCTTACCTGGTCCATCGGCTGTCATCAACGCCTCGCACAGCATTCCTGCATCTGAAAGACAAAGGCTTACCTACTCTTCACGCGCTCCGGAGGTCATCGCACTGCATTCCGGCATCTGAAAGACAAAAGCTTACCAACTCTTCGCACGCTCCGGAGGCCTTCGGCGCTGCATCCCGCATCTGCAAGACAAAAGAAGGTGCGTTTAAAGACATTGGGTAACGTTAAATACTCACGTGCCATTACTCCATCCACGCCGAACTCAGTGGGCATCCCGGCATCCTTCAGCAGCTCCGAACCGGAACCCTGCAAAATAAGAGACAGCATTACAAAAGACTTTTAAAGACATTTGAAATATTCGGAACTCACCGTTCGTGAAGTAAACAACGGACAGCAGTCCTCTGAAGTCAAGAGGCCAGCGCTACCTATCCAGTGAAGAAACTGGTTACAGCACCCTGCCCCGAGGCAGATGGAGAGCTCGGCGTTCACTTACCTAAGGTGAGAGCGTTAACCTTTGGGGTTCTACAGGAGAGGAGAAAAGGAAAGAGATAGGGACACCCCAATAACCCCAGTTCATTAATCCCATATTTTCTATCTGCAGACATCTTACTCTTCGAGTCAGGCATACAGTGCACAGAGGTCCAGCCCAAAGAGCCAACCGGGTGCTACACATCACTTTTGAAGATACGGTAGTCGCCCAGTCAAGACCGGCGCCTCTGCGAGAATCAGGTGAGCGTTACAAGTGTTCCCTCTCTAGAATATTCACATTTACTCATAAGACATTGTTTTTTCCACTGGATAAGGCTTATGATCGATTGCAAACCAATCTCATACTAATTACTTCCATCGGTATACATTTTGGTAGGAAATACAGTATGGCTCTCCAGATCTTGCTTTCAATAGCTCTATATTCTGGTTCCATCGTCTTTGGCCAGAATTATAGCCCATACAGTATAGTAGGCAGTAGTTTACTTCTATAAAATTCCCTGCATGGTTCCAGTGAACATTTTCCATATTTACCAATGTACTCTCTTCATCTGGTTTAACATTCTACTTACTTCAGAGTTCAGGTAGTTCACAAAAAAGATTGATTTATACTTTGCAACTATAAGATACCCCAGGAATTGGAAGTTGTCTTTCACTGTAAGTTCATTGTTTTCCCGATTCCAAGCATACATACTCTTTTTTTCCTTGTCCTCCCATTGTTATCTTAATTATTACAGTTTTCGATGGATTGATTTTTAACTCCATGTCTTCCCTATAATTAACAAAAGTTGTATTAATCTTTGTTATCCCACCGTGTGGTATCTAATAGGAGAAAATCATCGGCGTATACCGGCCAATATATTTTCATTTTTCCAATTTTGGGAGACACAAGAGAATTTACATCCAACTCCTTTCCAACCCCGGACACTTACAAATTGTATAAAGTAGGTCGCAAAATACACCCTTGTCTAATTCCCTTATCAATTAAACACTCTATTGTTAGCACTCCTTTTGAATTCAATCTTATTTGAATCTTAAACTCATTGGGCCTCATTACGAGTCCGCCGACCCGGACTTAACGCCACCGGTAAAACCTTACCGGCGTCGTTTCCGTGACCGTGCAATCAGGACCCACAGACCCGGAAAAACCACCACCACAAACCGCCACCACAGAGTTAAGGGATCCGTAGAATGCGACGACGGCGAAACCACCCAATTACCGGCAACACGAAACACCATGGGTATCACGAGTACCACAGACATGGAAACACCACCACAAAAATGGCGGAAAAACCATGGCCACGGAGGCAGTATCGACGCCACCGCGAATATGACGTTAAACAGTACCAGGTGAGGTGAATCAGGCCACAGGTGCCCCAAATGAGGCCAGCCGGACCCAGCAGGTCACTGGGAGACTACAAAAGGGCCACACCCAGGCCAACTTCAAACACAGCAATGCAGGCAGCAGCAGCAGCATTGGGACTGGGACTATTGAACCTACAGGCAGCAGTACACATGGCGGCAGCAATGGTGCAGAGGAGGATGAGGCGGAGGAGGCGCAGGCGTCAGTTAGCAAACCCTGCACCCATGGCAAACCCAATTGCGCAGCCGGCACGACCCCGCAGGCAGCCTGCAATACCCTGCATCAGGGCCTCACCCTGGAACCTGACCCCAGGACAGATCCACACATTATACCGGCTGGACCGTCCAACAATCATGTACATCACCGCCATGATTGAGGACGACATCAGCAGCCACATTGCCATCTCGACCGCAATCCCCCCTCCTGAAGGTGGTGTCAGTACTGCATTTCCTAGGCACTGGAACTTATCAGCACCCAATTGGTGAGCTGCACGGGCTCTCACAACCCTGTTTTCCAAAAATATTGGGACAGGTACTGGGCGCTCTGCTGCGCCATGTGTCGGAACACATCGCCCTACCCCGTACACTTGCAGAGGTCATTGCAACCACGTTGGCATTCCATGCCATTGCAGCCATGCCACATTGCATAGGTGCATTAGACTGCACCCACATAGAGCTGACAGTACCACGTGCAATGGAGATGGTGTACCGCAATAGGAAACAGTACCACTCACTGAATGTACAGATGGTATGTGATGCCGGACTGCTGATTACACATTGCTGCGCACGTTTTCCGGGGTCAACACATGACTCAATGGTCCTGCGGAATTCCACATTGCCATGCTACATGGAAGGCTACGCTGGACAATTCACATGGCTATTGGGTGAGTACAACTGCCAATGCATAGGCCCTGTGGAAGTGTGTTGAGTGCCCAGGCTAATGACCTGTGTAAGTGGGCTGCTACAACTGCACATGCATCACCCTCTGGGCCATGTAACGGACGGTCAGCATAACCCACACATCACATATCTACACATGACAGGTTGCCACAGTACACACCCTGCCTAAGGAGACATACGACCAAAGCTACCAACAGGCCATACAAGTTGATCCACTCAATCCAGCCACCCACACTTAGGACCACTTCCCCCCCAAAGCACATGACGGCTGCACATGAGACATCCTGCAACAGCCAAATCATCACAGACCATGGAATGACTCCCCCATTTGTGCTTGTGTATAAGGTCCACTTCAGATGCACAGCAAGTAATAGTGCAATGTCCAAATGCCACCATCTACAACAATTACCCATGGATGGCAATCACCCGCCCTTCCGACCATGGCTAGGCCCATATGGATGAATGTTTGATGACACAATATTGCATTGCATCTGATCGTGAGATGAACCACAAGCACTGACATGTCCCACACATCTACATCCCATGTAGGTGATGCTGGATATGCACTCACGCCATGGCTGATGACACCTGTACGGAGGCCAAAGAACAGGCATGAGGAGGCATACAACAGGGCACACGTCCGCACACGTGGCATGATTGAGTGGACATTTGGCCTACTGAAGGCCAGGTTCCACTACTTGAGCAGATCTGGAGGATCACTGCTCTTCAACCCAGTGAAGATGTGTAAAATTGTGCTTGTGTGTGCCATGCTGCACAATCTGTGCTTGCGCAGGAACATTCCGCTGCCCCCAGACGCAGAAGATGAAGATGGGGATGGAGATGGGGATGGGGGTGGGGATGGGGTGGCACCACAACCTTGCGCAAGATGGCCAACAAGCATGGGATGCACTCATTTGCATTTACTTTTGAGACTGCACATTGACAGCAAAGCATGGATATGACGATGCCAGTGAATAAATGATTTTTGTCTGCTAATGACAGATGTCCACTCATTATGGTAGTTTTCAAAGGTTTTGTATTATCAATTAAACAGGGAAGAAAGTGCATTGGGTAGGGAAGCTGTACACCCATGCCCACCCACCACCCAAACCACCCAAACGTTCCCACCCCCAACCAGGCCCCTAACAACTAACCACCTAATGGGCAACCCCCACCACCCAAACGTTCCCACCCCTCCAACACCCATGGTGTCCCAAAATGTCATGTTGACTGGCATCCTCACATGCCACTATTTGCGGGGGTGCTTGTACGCAGGTGTGTCCTTGCTGGCGGATCCAGTCTACCGACTTGAACGCCTCCGTGGGCTGCCAGTGGCAGAGCTGGATGGGGTGGTGCTGGCTGAGGTGACTGTCGGTGTAACTATGAGCAAGCGTCGTTGAAACATCTGCTGGGCTACCAACATTGACTCGGCAGTGCTGGACTGCACATTATTCCCTTCCCTGACATGGCGTGCCAGGGTGAGAATTGTGGCTGCAAATCGTCCAATCGACCTGGGGGGCCTTCACACAACATGGCATTGCTCTCCTGCTGCAGCCTGGCCTCCTCCCGATGCAGCCTGGCCTCCTCCCGCTGTTGCATGGCCTCCTCACGCTGCAGCCTGGCCTCCTCCAGCTGTCTTTCCACCAGCTGCATCAGGGTGGCCTGTTGTTGCTCGATGTGCTTCAATCGTGTACAGAGCTCAGCCATGGATGGAGTTGGGGAGCGCATGGGGCTGTGCAGTTCTGGGGGGCTGAACTGTAGGCCATGGATGGGTGACAGGCCATCCATGTTGTCCCCCTCACCCTGTTGTACTGCTTCAGCCTGCATGGCTGGGGCACTCCCATCACTTGATGCAGCCTCCTCAGCTGTGCAGATGGGTTGCAAATCATCATCCGGAGCCAGGGTGGGTGGCTGCATGGGGATGGTGTTGTCTGCTGGTGTGCCTGCTGCAGCCGGTGTGCCTGATGTTGCTGGTATGCCTGGTTCTGCTGGTGCCTGTGTGCCAGAGCAGCTCCCATCATCCTCCTGGACATGAGTGCTGCGTTGTGCGCCTGCAGGTGGCCGCTGTGTAGCCTCTTGTCCGTCGTCGCTGTCACTTGTCACGACTGTGGGGATACGGAGGGCATGCGGTTAGTTGTGTGGTGTTACGTAATGTGTCCATCGCATGCATCAAACATCACAATCCATGTCTACTTGCAATTCAACACTTTTGACTATTGATACACACAGGTGTGTGTCTCTGCTTCCAGTCAGGCATGCACTGTGTAAATTTTGAGGGGTCGTGCTTTGGGGATGTGATACTCGTCGTTTGGCCAGTCAGTGGGTCCATTGGGTCACTCCTGCCCTGTTTGGGGGGGGCATTGGGAGTGGGTCCATTGGGTCACTCCTGTCCTGTTTGGGAGGGGGGGGGCATTGGGAGTGGGTCCATTGGGTCAATCATGCCCTGTTTGGGGGAGCATTGGGGGGGCATTGGGAGTAGGTCCATTGGGTCACTCCTGCCCTGTTTGGGGAGGGGGGGCATTGGGAGTGGGTCCATTGGGTCACTCCTGTCCTGTTTGGGGGGGGGGGCATTGGGAGTGGGTCCATTGGGTCACTCATGCCCTGTTTGGGGGGGGGCATTGGGAGTGGGTCCATTGGGTCAATCATGCCCTGTTTGAGGGGGCATTGGGAGTGGGTCCATTGGGTCACTCCCATCACACGTATGGCTTTGTACTCTGTGCACTTACCGGCATCTGCAGGTAGGCTCACTCCTGCCTCTGCCTCTCCTATGCCGTGGATGCCTTCGAGGTGCATGGCACTGCTGCAGTGCTCCTCCCACGATTGCAGCTTCAGAGGGGATGCAGGGCCTCCACCAGTACCAGTGCTGTCATGGCAGTGTGCTGTGATGAGGTTGCGCACCCGGAGCCTGAGGTCATCCCACCTCTTGTGGCACTCCTTCACTGAGCATGTGGTCATGTCGACCGCTTTGCACTTGCGTGCTGCCTCTGCCCACACCTCCTTGCGGCGTTGCTGAGTAGCGCGCCGCTGATCTGCACTAAAGAGCATTTCAGCATGCTCAACAATGTTCTCCACCAGTACTGTGATCTCAGCCTCACTGAAGCGCTGCTTTCTCTGTCTGCGTGATGGTATCGTGGATGCCATGATGGTGTTGGATGGTTTGTCAGTCTCGGAGGTGATCTGACCTGTGGTGTCTGAGGATGGCAGTGGATTGTGCTTTATATAATGGCCGCGTCTCCGTTTCTGTTTTTTTTCCCCGTGGTCATGGTATTTCCGCTTCCGGTGTTTCCGTGTCGGCGGGGGCGGACATGGTTCTAGCGCCGTTTTCTGTGGTGCTAAGTCCATGCGCGTGGGTTTTTATGTGACGGCGGTGACTCTGTTTCCTCCTCGGTGTGGTGCGCGCGACCCACGTGCCATAATCGGCCCTTCTTTCCGCAACATTGCGGTCGCGGAAGCGGATTCACCGTCGACACGGAATCACTGCATTCCAGCAAAGCGGACTCGGAATGAGGCCCAATGTGTAGGTAAATTATCATGCTCAGTAAACCTTTAGGAATTTCATAGTTATCCAATTTTTGCCAAAGAAAGTTCCTATTTACAGAATCAAACACTTTGCTAAGATCCATTGATGCAACATAGATTCGAATGTTGTTTATTTTCCAGACCAGATTTTGTTGACAATTGAACAATAGTCCCCCACAATCCGTTCTTATACCCTTACCGAAGCCTATTTGTCAGAAGTCAAGAATATTATTTTTTTCGCTCCAATCATTTACACTGTCTAGCACCAATGAGGCAAAAATCTTAGAATCTGCGTACATTATGCTTATGGTTCTATGATGTGATGGTAGAAGTCGTGAACCCCTCTTAAAAATGGGGACCATGTATGATCTTTTCCATGTGTCAGGAATGGTTTGTGTCTCAATTATGTCTTTAAATTCCACAAATAGTATTTTAGCCCAAATTATGGGGGAATGCTTCAATACTTCATTCGTTAACTTATTAGGGCCTGGTGCCCATGATGGATTCGTAGTCTTAATTTTTGCCTCAATTAGCTCAACAGATACTTCCAATTGCCATTCCACCGGTACAATAAAATTAGATCCCTTATCTTTAGAAGTAAAGTTTTCTTTAATATACTGCAGCCAATTCTCCTCAGTGATCGCGTTACTCATACTCGTCAGGTTATTTTCTTCCCTTTTATTTATAAGTTCCCAAAAAGCCCTTGAATTCTTTCCTTGAATGCTCTCTAGCATTTTCCAGCATCTACCTGAAGTATTCTACAGTGCTCATTCTTTAGCCAATTTTTATACCTTTGCTTCTGTAACCTTATCGCTTCTACTTTCTCCAAAATAGTAATTGTGGACTTAGACATTTTTCTTATCTCCCTTTTCATTGGAATTTTTTTATTTCTTATTTCGATGTTATATATGTGTTTGTTCTTCTTACTTGACATAGTCTTGTTTTCCAGGTTCTCAACCAAACATTTTACCCTATATTCCAGATATTCAGGGACCCCCTTCATGGAGTATCTCACTGCTTTATCTTCAAGCGTATGCTTGCTTCAAATTCACTTATCATGAGCATGTTAAAGTTGTTCACTTTTTTGTTCGTCCACCTAACTCGATTTTCCTTGGTGTTAGTGCTTAAGTTCTTCAAGTTACATTCTACCCTAATTATATCTGTATCTAGCCATTCTAGTTCGAGCAATAAGATCGCATGATCACTTACGTAGGACTCTATTACTTGAAATCTCCTTATACTTTTAAAAACATTAGTAGACATAAATATAAAGTCACTTTCTGATTTATAACCTCTTGCTGCCCAAGTTGAATTGTCGTTGTCTAACTGTCTCAAGCTCCAGTTTGAGGCCCAGTTCAACTAAATACCACTCTCAACTTTCTTTTTTTTGCCTTAGCCACATGTTCAAATTCAGACAAAAAACAATCCTTTCTTTGCAATTTTTCTAAGTTACAACTTGCATTTAGATCCCCAGCTAAAATTACTCTTCCGATTACGTTCTTAGAAAACCAATCCTCTAACTTCTTATTTAACTTCTCTAGAATTTTTTCCAGATTGACTGCCGTGGATCTATATATGTATATCAACAACAGAGAATTCCTTTCAACACATCCTTTGACCTCCCATCCTGTACCCAGTATATTACCATTTATACTGCATTCCTCGCTTTTATCTAGACCCTTCCCCATTTTCACCAATGTTGCTATAGCTCCCTTGGGTCTCCCCAATTTTCCATGGGTTGCACACATACAGGTGGAGTCATACCCGTCCCATATCAATCTTCTGTAGCCCATGTTTCTTGTAAAAACAATACAACATTTTTTTTCAATCCCGCACAAATCATCCTATTTTCTAGGAAGTGTTTGTGCCCCCTAGAATTCCAGCAGAGGATATTCAATGTCCTCGTTGATCTTAAGAGTTTGGCTCAATGCTCTTAACTGCACAATAGATTCCTCCAAGACCTCTGCCAAGCGTCTCAACTTATTGTTTTCCCTTGCATCAATTGATTTTCTTCCTGATTTTGCATGTCTTTATAACCGCTCCGTTTTTCTTCTTTTTAATTTCCGTCTCTGTCTCTGTTTTTATTCTCCCAAATAGTGACGTCATATCCATATTTATGGAGACTTTCCACTTCCTTCATTATAATATTTCTCACTAAAGGTGATTATATTACTAGTCTTACATAATCATGCCTCCAACAGTGGATGAAATCCACCGAGTGAATATCTGCGGAGGAAATTAGCCTCAATTCAGGTATGAGTTCAAACAATTCCAATGTTCTCATCCTATTGAGTGAGCATGGACCACCTTCTTCAAACAAGTACTGCAGAATAATACCTGGTGCGTCTGGCTGCTTAGGTTTTCTACGTTTCCACAGATTTGTCCCATCCATTCCTACTGCTTCCCCTGAGGAACTTTCCCTCCCTTCTTTACATTTTTATTTCCTGACGTACTCTCCTTCCCTTCCGTAATTACAGTGTCTCCCCTCATCTCCTGTCTTTAGCCCTTTCTCAATTACTTCCACTCCTTTCATACCTTGGGATTCAGACAAATTCTTTTCCTTTAGGATTTCCCTGACTATGTTCCTAACGTTTTCTTCCGATGTTATTTTACCTTCAGAATTCTCTCCAAAACCATTGACATCCTTGGGATTGCCTGTTTGTCCCTCATTTTTACTTCCCTCCCCTTAGGACCGTGAACTTCCTCCACTTTATCTTCCTCCCCCTCTATCTTCCAAACACTTTCACCACTTCCACCCTGAAGAACCTCCTGTGGTCTTTGAGGGTTTGTTGGTACATACACTGGGTGTTTAAATATATCAAACAGTTGTTTCCCTTCTTTTACATTTTTTATACCTTTTTTTTTGCTTAGGTATATCCTTCAGTCTTTTCTCAGAATTTCTATAATCCTTTTGAGTTCCCTTTTCCAGAATCTTCTCTTTATTATTTGGAACCTCCTCCTCATTTGTGTCACTCTTTTCCTCCTCTGCCTCTTTTTTCCTCATTACTTGTTCTGCCGTTAGGCCTCTTCCAAAGTCACGTGGACATTTTAGTCATGATGCCTTGCATGTCTTTAATTCTGCTGCTTTTAAAACCCTCATCTTCTTTTTTTCCCTTTTTCTTGCGTTTTTACAATTCACAACACGTAACTCTTCTTCCTCATTATCCTTTTTTCCATTTTCTTCTAATAAATCATCAGCAATCTCTAACTTCTCCTTTATCCTTCTTACTTTCTTCTGTCAGCCCTCCCACATCTATTTGCTTTTCTTCTCCATCCACCTTTTTTTCCTACTAGTTCACCATCCTGTTGATTATCCCCTTGTAATCCTTCCTTCACCTTCTCACCTTTTTCTTTAAGACCATCTTTTTCCCCCATTTGTTTTAATTATTTGTAGCTGCGTTAGTCTTTCTAGAATACCTTTTAACCAGGCTGCTTGATTCCTCATTTCATTTTTTTACCCATGCTCTTGTTTCGAGTAAGGTGAGTAGGATGTGTTTTCGATCTGATTTACCACTACTTTAATCTTCTTGTTGTTCGTTGACTTCATCTTCCACCTCTCCCTGCCCAAAATGTATTAGTTTGACCATCCTTGCCATTTATGTTATAATACCCTTAGAGAATATCATCGGGGTGTCGGGCATAGGACTGCCTTGCTCATCTTGAAACCCCAGACCTCCCCCTTCTTGTTCCTGCACTCTTAGTGGCTGGCTTCCACTTCCCCATCGTCTTCAAACAGTGATTGTGACTGACCAGGTTCCATTCCTAGACATGCCCCTTTGCATGCCTCTATTTCTTCGATCGCTCTAACCATTTCCCCACATGTCCCCTGCAGGTTTTCTTCTACTTCCGCTTCGTCACCATAAATAGATGTTTTTTGCCTCAGTTATTGTCTCAGTGATTGTGGGAGAGGCATTGATAAAGCCCTTGCTATTGTACTCCTTCTTGTAGAAAAGACCATAGGACCTAGCTCTAATTCCTTCCTGGAGCAGATTATTTTTTTCCTCATGCCTTGTAGCTTGTGTTGATTAGAAACACTTCTACGTTATTTCTCAGTTAATCCAGCTTATGTTTGTCAGATATGTTATTCAGTATCTTACGCCCCCTTATTTTATTCATTAGGGACACACCTGTCATTCATCACATCATTCGTCATTTTATTCAGTAGTCTTCATTGTGTAATTGATGATTCTGACCTGTGTGTTTTGTGATTATTGAGATTTGGGTTTGTCAATAAAGCGTTGGATCATTCTAGTATCAACTGGCTTACATTCTAATCATGAAGCCTCACTCAATTCCCTTTCCCAAAGTACATGCAATTCATACATCAAAACCCATCTCTGTACCGCTACCTTCGTATTCTTGCAATGATAGCTTTTCTTTCACAGAATACACAATTCACACTACGTTCACCGTCCTTTTACCGTTTCTTCCATACTCAATAAATGCTCATTTTGGTGTACGCCACCTTTGCCACAGTATATAAAGATTCGAATCTTAATGAATGTTGCTTCGGAGCCCGCCGTACACGTGGCTCCACAGCAACATTCGTAAGATAACCAAGCTTACACTGCCGCCGGCTGCATACGAGGCTGTGTATCCCAATGCTAATCTTAATAAATTTCACTTCAGAGCCTGCCGTACGCGTGGCTCAACAGCAAACACGTTGCGTAGCAAAGATTACCCTGCCGCCGGCTGCATACACAACAGTCCAGCTGCCTTCATATCTTTGTAACAATCACTCTGTCGCCTGCCTCGCGCGTAACTGAGTAGCTGCATTCATTAAACTCACAAAGCTGTTGCCTGGTTTGTCATCACATATGCCACTACTTCCCACTTACGTTTTAGGGGGTAATTCATAGAATTTAGTGCAGAAGCAGCGCAAGCGGGCAGCGCAGAGAGGGAGCGTGCGCTAGCTGCGTGCGCCAAAACCCATTTACACGCACAGCGTATTCATGGATACTTACATCCATAACCAGCCGTGGCACAGAGTGGTGCAGCGACCCTGGAGCAGCACCAGTTATGCCCCTAACCCCGCCCCGTGTGCCAAAAACATCGCACAAATCCCCTACATGGCAAAAAGGCCAGTGGACCAGCATACAGCCCACCAACCACGAAAATGTGCTGAAAACGCCACACAGCCCTCACGCGCCAGAGAAATCCCTGCGTACCTCTCGGAATACGCGTACCCCGCTTGCACCAGTGAAATCGCATGTAAAACTCCCTGCGCATCCCTCATAATACGCGTACCCCACTCGCGCCAGCGAAATCGCGTGTAAAACTCCCCGTGCACCCCTGGAATACGCGTACCCCTCTCGCGTCAGGCCAATCGCGTGTAATTCTCACTCCCGTACCCCCGGATTCACGCAGAAGTGTGGTGAGAAGCCACATGCACCCCCTGCAGCCAGACCACGCCACAGGGGTCCACCCTACACCCCTCCCCATGCCCCACAGGCAGCCCATCCACCCTCCCCATGCCCCGCAGGCAGCCCATCCACTCTGACCATGCCCCGCAGACAGCCCATCCATCCTGACCTTGCCCCGCAGGCAGGCTATCCACCCTCCCCATGCCCCGTAGGCAGCCCATCCACCCTGACCATGCCCCGCAGGCAGGCCACCCACCCTCCCCATGCCCCGCAGCGCAGACAGGCCACATGGCACCATGCACTTAGGAGCCCCGACTCATGTCCCCCCTATACACCCCCCATTGACGGGCACCTGCCAGCAGGCCCCGACTCATGCCCGCCCCCATTGACAGACACCTGCCAGCAGGCCCCGACTCAAGTCCCCCCACCCCAACACCCATTGACGGGCACCTGCCAGCAGGCCTGACTCATGCCCGCCCCCATTGACGGGCACCTGCCAGCAGGCCCCGACTCATGCCCCCCCATTGACGGGCACCTGCCAGCAGGCCGCGACACATGTCCCACCAAACACCACGTCATAACAAAACAGACCCATGGCCCTAATGCCAACCCAAATCCCCTCCAACCCCCCAGTACAAGCACACATCCATCCACTGCACCCACTCCCTACTAAATTACCCATGCCATGAGAGTCTGAAAACAACCAGCATGGCCATGAATAAATGTCCAACAGAGCCACACAGTGGCAACACATGACTGAGGCAATGCTCCTAGAGACATGCACAAAACCAATGAGAGTAGACCACACCAATAATGAAGAAATAAGAAATGTATTAAAAAGTAAACAAAATGACATAATGAAAATCACACATGCATATGAAGAAACAATGAATGCAATAACAAAAATAAAGTGAAATCCAATGAAAAAGAAAAATCCACGACATGAAAAATGAAAAGTGGTCCATCGCAAAAGTCCATAGAAAGTAAAGAAAAAATCAAAAGCACAAAAAACCATTGCTCCATGGGATGATGTAATAACGAAAGTATGTACATGTCTGGTACTATTTACAATGAAAGTCAGAAGGGTCCATGATTCCAAAATAAAAGGAAACCTACCTAAAACCCTATCTAAAATACAACTATATACAAAAAGTGGAGCAAAGTCCATGAACTCCAAATAATAATAAAAAACAAATGAAACATAAACCTAAATAACTATATAAAAAGGCAGCTGGGCTAGTCCGACGGCTCACTTTTTGATGTCCCAGTCCAGGGCATCATCGAACTCCATCGAACTTCCCTGCCCTCGAGGTCTCTCAGGGATGCCGCCATGGCCTCCTCCAACTCCCTGCGAGTTGCCTCGAGGCACTCAGCCTGCCTCAAAACCCTGTTCATGGAGTTCTCTGCCTTGACCATTGTGAGCCGTGCCCTCTCCACCCGCCGCCGCTCTGCACCTATTCGCTGGCCCAACCGCTGCCACATGGAAGACACTCCCAATCCTGGGTCCTCCAGCCTGCCGGCCGATGCCTGCCCCGATGATGTAGAGGGCCCCAAGGCCACATGCCTCTTACGCCAAGCCTGCCGCCGCCTTTCTGCTGCCTGCCGCCGTTGCCACGACTGCCTCTGGGTAGATGACAACACCCGGGGCCGTCGTGCAGGTGCCCTGCTTGTATGTGCCTGCACATCATCCGTTGCCAGGGGTCCAGTTGCTGGAATGACCACCTGTGCTGGAGCTCCGACTGCTAACTGTGGCAGGGATGGGATCTCCACCAGCCTGGCTGCGTTGGTTGGGGCAGGTCCACAGGGGGCCCTGGTGGCATCTGGGCCGGAAGACGGCACGGAGAACGACTGGCGTATAGTGTGCACAGAGGAGGAGAGGGCCGTAAGACTGGCTGACACATGGGGAAAACCCCCGACCAAGATCCCTCCCAACTGGGCCACGTTGGCACACATCTCTTCGTGATGACGTGCATGGTCCCCCCAGGAAGCATGGACGTCATCATAAATGACACGTGTGCACAACGCGACACCAATCAGGACGGACCCAATCCGGTCACGGCTCCCCATGTCCGCAAGTAGAGGAGTGCCAGATGACGTGGACCGCTACCCCTACCTGCGGACGGGCCTGGGATGGGGCACCCCTGCTGGTGCATGGTGATGCAGTCACAGTGTCAGGGACAGTGACATGCACAGGCCCCTCCGTGGTGACCTGTGCTACCTCCTGCCCCTGGACTGCACCACTTGCACCAGTGGTACCACCCCCAACAGGCCCCATGTGCGGCTCTGAAGTGGCCTCCTCCTCCATACACACCACCAACCTGGATGGCTCCACACCATCTTCCGCCATCGCAAGCCCCTGTGGGGGCTCACCCGCCCCTTCCACTGCAGCTGTAGTGGCGGACACAGCACCAGTCCCCTCGCTCCCGGATGATGGAAATTCCTGGGAGGGTGACTGGGCCTTGCGTCGCCGGCCGGTGGAGGTATCCCTGCCGCTTTCCTCCACAGCGCCGTCTCCACCCTCTTCCTCACTCGCCGCTGTGTAAAGGGAGACATTGAACACAAGCATCAGGGTACTGTACAATAGTCCCCTAGACAGAAAGCAATAGCACATGAGTGGCGCTGTCAAACGTCACTTCCATCATGTCCCTCCACAACACATTGCAAAACACATGCAAGAACAGGCATGGCACATACAACAAACATTTGCATCCATGTCCAAGGCACTGTAGAAACATCAAATGGTGGGCTGAAACGCACATGCATCAAGGGACATGCTGATCACATGCACACACATCACTGGAGGGTCATGCATCTGGCCCCGTATACCCCCAGACACAGTGCATACAAGGCTGTATCAGTGAAGCAACACATCGTCAAGGACATGTGTCATGCATCCATGGCGTTGACCAGTCACTCGCACACTACCCCAAACATGTCCAAGTACAGACACAGGCATGCATACATGTGTGCATTCTGCATGCTGCTGCGCATGATGCATTGTAACACATACACCATCGATGTGGGTCACGTCTGACTGGACTCACATGCAGCACCATCATGTCCCTGCACACACACATCCATACATGACCCAAGTCACACATATAGCCAAGTAGCTAACTACCAGCCCACTGCAACATGCACTGTTTAAAACGGGAATGCATGGGCACTTACCGCTCGACTCCAGATGGGCCTGCATCCTGAGGATCTGGTGATGAAGTACTGGGCGAATGCGCTCCAGGACCCTCATCTGCTGGGTGGTAAGGTGGACCTGACGCCCCACTGCACCTGCTGCATCCAAGAGGCGCCCGGCCTGCTTGAGGGTCCTGGACTTGTAGTCCTCCCAGCGCTTCTGGGCATGTTGATGTCGTGGGGTGCCATACCCTCCGCATTGATGGCACCCACTATGTCCTTCCAGATCCTCTTCCGTCCTTCCTTGTTGGCGCGCGATGGTGTGAAGAGGGCATCATAATGCCCCAGGACTTGCTCCACCAGGATGCCAACTTCATTAGCACTGAAGCTGGCAGCCCTCTGCCTCCCTGCTAGGGGGTTGCCACTGGTGCCGGATGGTGTTGTTCCGGACATGGCAACCCCCGAGGCAGGTGTGGGTTGGCAACTGGGTCCTGGGGCTGGGCTGTGGAGCGAAGGGTTACCAGTCGGGAGTCTTCTGTTCCAGCAGGGGTGGTCACAGCAACTGGACCCCTGCAGATGGCTGATGTGCAGGCACCAAATGGCAGGGCACTGTTGGCAGCAGGCAGGCAGGCAGGCAGCAGCAGATGGCTTGTAGGAGGCTCCCCGGGGCTCTGGGGGGCAGGAAAATAGCCTTCTGGTCTTCCGTGTGTTGTTGCAAGGCCAGCTTGATGCAGAGTGAATTGGCACGTGAAAAAACAGCACGTCAGCGTGTAATTGGAGGAAAGGGCCTTAGCGCGTAAGCGCATAAGTGACGTAACGCGTGCAGGTGTTTCCTTCTGCACGTGTTAATGGTCTGCGTGGGTCTGCAGCGCGCTGTACGTGCTTTCAGTGGAGACCGACGTGTGTGTTTTTCCTACTTTGGGGTTCACACGCGATTACTTCACAGCGGTTACAGTGCCTACGTGTATTCCTTTTCCACGCAGACGGTGAGTTGCGCACGCTATTGCACGCTATTTTTCCCACTCCGGGTGCCCCTGTTTGTCACGTACCCCATTTATTGAGGTCATAGTAGCCCACGTGTTAATCGCGTATGCTTTTGTGTGTTCCTGGGTGCCACAGCATACTGCGTGAGTTTTTTTTTACACGTACGCGGGCTACAAGGGTTGCGTATACGTTTTTCTTGTATTTTTGGGGTGCCTGAGCATTGCGTGAATGTCATTTATCTCCAGGGTCCACAGGCAGCCTTGCAGGAGCACAGGGGTGTGTCTACCATCACGTACCCTGCCCCCTTAACCCCAATTGACCAGGACAACTGTTCAATGCAGCTCCCATTGGCATTAGCACATCTGTGCCATGGTTGTGAGGCCACCAAAGGTTATGGGGGGCTCAGCTGGGTGTCCTGCCAGTGTTGGAAGTGGTTGGGCACGTGGCCGGGTGACCAGGGAGTACGTGGAATCCAGGGTGGCCATAGAGCGGGAAGAGGCAGGGGTGAACCAAAGGGGCAGGATGTCCAGCCACATGCTGGTGCAGCCATGCCACCACCCCCTGCGGCTCCAGGTGATGATGCTCTTGCATCCAACCCTGGCACCCTTGCGACCCGACAGTAAGTAACGTGCTCACACAGTCCCATCGGTAGTGGTAGCTGCAGGTGCTGCTATGGCGACCACCAAACAGCCCGCCACCCGCCAGGGTTACTTGTAATATGGTGGTACGGTATGGATGGTGCCAGTGACGTACCGGCACTGTCTATGGTGTACCGCCATACTCATAATGACCCCCTTTGTATGTATGGGAGATTTTTGCCAAGTGAGTTCATCAGGTCCCATGTCAGGTGTGAATGTCTCATGCCTGTTTACATTTTTCACTTTGCACTTAATGACAATTGTGTCATGTTTTGTGCATTTGGTTGGCTGTTCAGCTGTTGCATGCCATGGCATGGCATGGAGGACAGGGGTCATGGGTGTTGGGAGGGTTTGGGTGACATACCAGTGATTTACATGGCCTCTTTTGCAGGGGGGTGGTGGGATATGCACATTGCATGTGTTCCTTTTGGTTGTTTAAGTAGCTAGGGATGCACACAATGTAGCACTTCCGTGAAAACATTCTCAGGGTGTTAAGGTTGTGATAGTTGACTGTCTCTTTGTCATCATCGATTGTCACCTGGTATGTGCCAGGCCTGTGTGCATTCCGCAGGGGTGGGAGTTTAGGTGTAAAATGTGGCCACAAGCTGGGTCCGGGCTTCCTCGCCACGTACCCTTTCCCCTCCCATGAGCAGTGCCTGTGCATGTGGTTGGGGATGTCGGGGCACCACCATGTCCACCGGTACGCGCCGCTGTGTTGCGACGTTGTGCAGGGCACATGCTGCCACAATGATCCTGCCCACTACTGGGGGTGCATATAGTAGCTGGCCGCCAGAGCGGTCAAGGGAGCATAGGCGTGACTTGAGCACTCTGAATGTGCGCTCCACTATGGCCCTGGTTGCAATATGGGCTGCGTTGTATCTTACCTGGGGGGGGTGTGGTGGGGTTCCGTATTGGCGTCATCATTTGGGTGCTCAGAGGGTAGGCACTGTCCCCTTGGGAGGTGATGATGGTTGTCATTAGTTGGGTTTGTGTATTTGTCTGTGTGTGATATGCATGCATGTGCACAGGCATTTGTACTAACCTATGAGCCATGTGTTGCCATGCTTCCCAGCTTCCAGGGCCCGGATCAGGGCGGACATTCTGTATATGAAACTGTCATCGGTGGACCCTAGATAGTTTGCATGGACAGAGGTGATGATTCCCTTGGCATCGCATACAACCTGCATGTTCATGGAATGCCAGTGCTTGCGTTTGCGGTAGATGTTTTCAGTGGCCCTAGGTGGACGTAGGGCCACATGGGTGCAATCTATGGCACCAAGCTCTTTGGGGAAGTGTGCCACCCTGTAGAAGTCCAGGACCACGGCCTGCCTTTCTGCAGGTGTTCTGGGCATGTATATGTGCCTGCGGACTGAGGGGCGCGCAGTGATGATTGCGAACACCTGGTGTAGTTAACGTGACTGCGTGGGCTGTGAGACGCCCCCCCACTATGGCAGTTGTCCGCTGAAATGACCCAGTGGCCAAAAAATGCAGTACATCGAGCACCTTCTCTAAGGGGCTCAATGCTTGGGAGCACAGGGTGGGTGATGTGAGTTCATTCTCCCACTCAGTGACTAGGTCTAGGATGATATGAGGTGGATACCTATACCTCCCATAGACTTGGTCATCAGGCATCCCAAAAAAGGCTGGCCCTGGTAAAAAAAAAATGCGGGCGTGGCTATTCTCCTCCTCCTGCGGTGTCCCACGATCACTGCTGCGAGGAATGGGACATTCATCATAGCTGTATATGCTTGTTTGTTGTTTGTGCGCACTTTTATGCTGCACGGGGCGCTTCTGCCTGCTTTCGTGTGGCGGACGTATTTGTGCATGTGCATGTGTTTTGACTTGCGTGGATTTTCCCTATTCGATTCCATGAATACGTGTTGTTCACTAACATGTTGGTGTTGTGTGTATTTCCCAGCGGTACTTCCCCAGTTATGCCATCATTTTCACGTGTTGTTCCCCATTTCGCGTGTTCTGCCCGCTTTTTGGTGTGTGCGCTACACATTGTGCGCTTTTGCTGTGCGCATCACGCACAGTGTTCAGGATGTCGCAGTGACCTGTGCACCTGTGTGCACCACGCGCGGATTTGGTGCACATCCCGGGAAAAACACATGCAGGGTCCTCCATGAATCGCACGCGTGCGCTAGCTTTTTCACACTTGTGCCACAAATTTCAGTGCACATTTATTCCATGAATTACCCCCTTTATCCCCACTTTGCCCTTGCCAATAACACAGAATCACTATTTCTTTTTACATATTTCACAATTCTATATTACCTTGTAGACGCATAGCACAAAATCTTTCCTCCCGCACCCCGGCTCCCAGCTAACAGACACTTCTGGGCAGGTGCTTGCGGCCGTGCCTTCTTAAGGAATTATGGGTGCCGGTGGGCGGGGCTTATCTACGGCATAAAAATAATTTTTAGGTGTTTTGAAGTAAGTAGGTATGATTTTACAGTTCTTTAAACCTGCTTACAGTCCATGGGTAAACTAATAACGCTCACCCTTAACAACAAAAAATGCTTTAAGTGTTCTTTTTTCACTCATTGTACACTATCCTCAGCTGCAGGCTGCAACAATCTCCCCATGCTAAGAGGCACTTCTGGGCACTTCCTTGGTGCACGCGCGCAGGTGCGTGCGGCCGTGCCTTCTTAAGGAATTCTGGGTGTCGGTGGGCGGGGCTTGTCTACGGCATGAAAATAACTATTTTTAGGGGTTTTGAAGTAAGTATGTATGTTTTTACAGTTCTTTAAACCTGCTTACAGTCCATGGCTAAACTAATAACGCTCACCCTTAAAGAAAAAAACGCTTTAAGAGTTCTTTTTCAACTCGATGTACATGATCCTCAGCTGCTGGCTGCAACAATCTCCCCAGGCTAACAGGCACTTCCGGGCACTTCCTTGGTACACGCGTGCAGGTGCGCACGGCCGTGCCTTCTTAAGGAATTCTGGGTGCCGGTGGGCGGGCTTATCCTTAACAAAAAAATGCTTTGAGAGTTCTTTTTTCACTCGTTGTGCACGATCCTTAGCTGCAGGCTGCAACAATCTCCCCAGGCTAGCAGGCACTTCTGGGCAGTTCCTTGGTGCGGGCATATTTTTTAATTTCACTATGCCTTATCTGTTAAAATGAGGTGCCCTTAGAAGTGATTCAGTTTGCATTATAGACTATTCCAAAAAGCCTCACTCATGGTTTAATAGATGGGCAGCACTGGGATTAGGACACACACACATCTAACTTTGAAATGATCTGGGCCACATTTATTGAACACAATTGTGTCATTCAATAGCAAATCAAAGTAAACACATCACACAAAGAGTCATCATGGACAATTGCATATTATAACCAGTATGTAAACAGTATGTACCAGACAATGATGTACAAGGGCACGCCCCACCAGGAGTGATACCAGGAGGCCGCAAACCCCTCAACCAACACTGTCTGCCACCTGATGCAGCCCTTAAAGCCCTCGCACTCCCCTGCACTCTCAACTAAATTAAAATATGCTGCAAAAATGTAACAAAAAATTACATTTTGTGTTTAAAATGTAATTTTGGACATGAACCATTGATGGGAGACATTCAGAATGGGACTACTGTAGGGGTTCAGTTGGAAAGGAGGGGGAAGGAGGTTGTGGAATGGGTGGGTGAAGGGAGGATTGTATACAAGTGCATGTTATTGAAAGATATGTTGTTGTGCTTGAAATATTGTTAAGATCAATAAGACTACCGTATTGATTGGACATGGAATGTTCTTGAAATTTAAAGAAGTTTGAGAAAAAAATGTAATTTTGTAGGATACACAATCTCCTATTCCTTGCTTCAGTATGCTGGGTGGGGGGGTCTATCTTTCACGACAGATGGAGGGACCACAAGCATCTCCTCCAGGGCCTGCTGGGAGTAGCTTCTGTGCTCGCGAAGGTATTGTTGGGGGGGACACCATCTGAGATGGTACACAGACTGGGGGCCTCACTGCTCAGGCTTCTCAGAGGAGGAGGAGGCATCACCCTCAATTCTCCCAAGCTAGTCCAGGAAATGCATGCTGGGTATTGGTGTGAATAGGTGGGAGGGGAGTTAAGGGAACAGTGGTTAGGGCAGCTGAAGGAAGGTGACTGGGTGGTGAAAGGTGAAGGAGGATCAGATATACCAGAAAGGAGAGAGCAGATGGGAAGGGAAGGTACATAAATTGATGTTGCAACACTTTTTTCTTTGCTTCTCTTTTGCTATGTACAGTTTTTTTTATAGAGGGGTGCAAATGTATTTTTGCAGATCTGGGAAGACATTTATTGCTGGATCACGTATATGGGAAATCTGGACCCACGCCAGCACTTCATCTAGGGTACTCCTAGAGCCAGACCCGATGGAATGTGGGCCCCCCCTGGTCACAACCCCGGCCCACCCAGATGAAAATGCCTGGAGCCGGGCTGGCTGGCATCTCTGGCAGCTGTTATTGGCACTCCTTTGGAGCAAACGCGCTAGTTTTATTTACCTACAGAAGGATAAAAGGCGGAATCGAGTTTGTGATCCGGAGGTCGGAGACAGTTATCAGCAGCAGGCGGCCGGGCCGCCCATTGAACACGTCAGGCTAACGGCATATTTTGAAATTCCCATTGGTGCCTTAACATCTGATCGCACTGCACTGCACGGATTTCACCTCTTGTGTTCATGTGCTTGACACATATTGATCGGCCAGTGGCACAGCACCGGGGGTGAACGCGTAAGGCGATTTGTTTTTTCTCAAATGTGGGCCTAGGCGCAGCGCTCCGCAGTCTCCTGCTTCCAGCTCTCGCTTTCTCGCTGCGATCCTCCACCTTGAACAGCAGGTGGTGCCATTGGGCTGGAGCTGGAGGGCCGCGCGGCTGCTCGGGAGCTGCTGCTCGAGCGTCTTCCCTGCCGAGCCTTCAGTAGGTCTTGGAGGAAGGCGTTCAGCACCACGGACAGCAGCCGCCAGCAGCAGCACCGCCGCCGCCGCCGCCGCATCTCCTCTCCGCTGCGCCTGGCCTGAGACGCAGCCCTCCGGACAGTAAGTCAGGGCGGGGGGAGATAAGTGCATGCCTTTGTATTTTTTTTCCAAAGTATGTTTGGGTCACGTTTGTAAAACCAGTGCTGCGGCGCATAAGACTTTTTCAGCGCAGGCCGTCAAACCCCAGGATGCGAGGGGATGGGCGGTAACTGCTCCCGCTTTGCGAATTTGGATCTCGCCATTTGGGGTTCGTCAGACTTTGGCCTGCGAGGGGCTATTATCCATAGGAAGGAGGGCAAGGGCGCGGGTGATTGCAGGCGTGTCTGTGTTGCTGTGTGTCTTGGTATGTTT
This sequence comes from Ambystoma mexicanum, assembly GCF_040938575.1. Classification (NCBI taxonomy): domain Eukaryota; kingdom Metazoa; phylum Chordata; class Amphibia; order Caudata; family Ambystomatidae; genus Ambystoma; species Ambystoma mexicanum. The sequence goes on from NC_090925.1 coordinate 1,057,739,191, forward strand.
CTCTTCGTATACCACCTGGCGGTGTCACTGCGTTAAATAGCGCACAAGGGGTTCAGCCGCAAGTAGGGGAAGGTGTGCCCGCCATAGGAGTCGAGCCTCCGCGCCAGCTTTCCCCGTGTGTGCTCTAATGACATCTGGCGAGGAGGAACCCCAGTCTGCTTGGAAATGCACTGCACATCGCCCCCGCACTGCGTGGGCCGGCGTGTGCCGGACACGGAATTCGGGGAACGCAAAGCGGGCTCAAAATAGCAAGCGCCATGAAGCTGAAAGCCGTCGCGGCGCTATAAAACACAGCTCCCCCTTTCTGACGAAGGGCTATTGCCATTGTGTTACAATCGAAGCTTTGTGCAAAGCACCGATTGACTTTTGAGAGTGGCGTGGTGTTTTTAAAGTGACAATGCACAGCTTTCGAGTCATTCGTTGGACACGTTCAGCCACTAGGTCGATAGAGATGTTGGTGCAGTCGCGAAGGTGGGGTTGCAGCAGCTCTTGTGTAGGGGGGCGATCCCATGAATAACACCCCCATATGTCTACATCTGCAACGCTCTGACTGCGGGGGGTGGGGGACTTTAGGTGGGGTTTCGGGGCCGGTGAATAGTCACGCTCTGCGCCTGACACAGCCCCCGGTTGCTCTGAAGCGTCCAGGCATGCAGGCTGGCTCACCCGGGGAGCGCATTAGTATTCGCCGCGCGTGACTCCCGGGCCCGGCAAATGCGCCGGGGTGGGGAGTGATTGATGTGCGTAATTGAATGGGAGTGGGTCCCCGCGAAGGACGCTTGTCGGCGCCGGCCATATGCCCCTGCATCTCTCACCACGGCGTGCCTTGGCTTTTGTGTTTTTAGGTCTGCAAAGCGGGGTGCCACAATGGTGAAACTGGGGAGCAACCTGAGCGACAAGAACTGCAAGCCGGGTTCGGTGGAGGATGGCTTCCAGACCGTGCCCCTGATCACACCCCTGGACGTGAACCACCTGCAGTTCCCAGCACCCGAAAAGGTACAACACCCAGTAAAAGGCACGACATTGCGTACACAATCTCCCCAACACATACACACTGCCAGAAGAAAATAGACGCAGGCAGGCCTATACACCATTAAATGAACTCTCTCTTTCTCTCTCTCTCACACACCAAACACACAATCAGCCTGCCCTACCGCCTACACAAGCGTGCACACACTCACGCACACATATCCGCATTTACAGGTGCACACACACACGCACTCGTATTTGATTTGAACATTACACATTGCCCTGCCGTGGGGTTGCCGGAGGTCTGCGCCGAGAGCAGAGAATCACGGGCCCTGTCTGCAGGACCAGGCGGTCATTGTTGTGTGCACGTGTTTGCGCTCGCCATTTACTTGAAATGCATTTGATATCAGCCACCCCTGAACCGCAGGGCCCTCGACGAGCTGGAAAGGTGTGTGTGTGTGTGTGTGGGGGGGGGGGTGACGGGACAGCAGGAGGGAGTATTGCAGGCCTCTATGAGTGGCCGGCGGCCAGGCAAGACGCCGATTCACTGCGCCCTTAGTCTGAGCTTTTGGCTGCAGTCGTGGACGCTGCAGGGCGGTTGCTTCCAGTGAACAGTCCGGATAAAGCTCGCCTCCGGGGTGGCGATGGGGCTCGCGCCCCCTCTATGTGTGGGTGCACTGCAGACCACCACGGCGCAGACAAGCGACGAGCAATTCACAGGGCGCGATGCGGCGCCCTTTCTAGCAATCACAAGGCCATGGGTTAGCTGTGCATACATGTACAGGTCAAGGCGGATAAGAATCGGCCGTCTCCTCGGCTTGGTCTGGGGACTCGGGTGACATGCCCCCACGCCCCCAGAGTGGACATCACTTGGCGTAGATTACCATAGGAATGCCGACGAACATGCCCGCATCGCTTGTATTTGTGTTTTTTTTTGTACAGGTACACCAGGCATTACAAACATGTGTTGTCGTTGCGTCCGTGCTGCGACATTCCCAGCCCTATTTTAATCACGTTCTTCGCCTCCCCCCTGCCACCCCACTGCCGCGAGTCCCTCTTCACTCGTTATCACACCGTCCCTCCCCTCCGCCCCTTCACCGTCTCCCCCTCTTTCTCACAGACTTCTTTCTACACAGTCCCCACCCCACGCGCTCTTTCTCTCTCTCCCAGCAACTCCCCACCTTTCTCTCGTTATCCTTCTCTCCCTCCCCCACGCGACTGCCCTCCGCGTAGCCCTCGCACCCTTCTGCACCCAGGCGCCTCCCCCCTGTCTGCCCCACTCTCTATATCCCATCGCGACTCTTGCTTTGTCGCGCTCTCTCTTGTTTTCTCTTTATCACTCCCTGCACCTCTGTACCGGCGCCCCCTCTTTCTCTCGTTTGCATCACACACGGCAGCCCATCCCAGCATCTTCCCCTCTCTCTACGCTTCTCCCTGCGTGTCTCGTCCACTCGTTTGCATCGCCCACTGCGCCTCTCACTCCTCACCTGTCCACACGTCTCTCTCTCCCACCCATACACCCTCCTGTCACCGTTCTTTATGACCCACTGCTTGCCCCCTATCTGTCTTGTCTGTCTCACTGTCTCTTTCTCTTTCTCGTTGTAGCTTTCTCTAGCGCTCACTCTCTGATCACCTCCCACACGTGTCCGCGTCTCTCCCTCATGCTCGAGTGTAGTGTCTCTCTATCTCCACCGCTCTCCCCCACCCACGCCTCTATTAGCTCCCACGTTCTCCCCCTTCCTCCCTCTCTCTTTGTTTCTCTTCTCTCTCCCTCTGCCTCCCCTTCTCTCTGTCACCTCGGCCCTCTCGTTCTCCTCCCCCCTCTCTCCCTCCCTCTCTGTCTCTCCCACTTACCTCTCCATCACACACTGCTCCCCGTCTCCGCGCCTCTCCCTCTCTAGTAATAGCTTGCATTATCTCTCACTGATCACTTCAAGCCATCTCTCTCGCCCCATTTCCTTTTCTCTCCCTCTCTCCCCTCCCCCTTTCTCTCTCTTACCCCCTCTCTCTCTCTGTCTATCCCCGTTCTCTCCTTCTCTCCACCTGTCTCTTCCTCCCTTTCTCCTTCTCTCTCCCCGTTTTCACACCCTCTCATCTCTCTCTCTTTCGCCCTCCAGGTCTCTCCCTCCCATGTTTCTCCCTCTCTCTCTCACCCCTTTCTCTCTCCCTCTCTCTATATCCCCCTTCTACCTCTCCCCAGACACCCTCACCGCCCCCCCCCGCCTCTCGCCCCACTGCCCACTTCTCCCCGACCCTCTATCTGTGTCTGGAAGGAGGAACCTGTTTTTCAAGCCGTTATCGCGCTCTTCTGAAATCAGGAAAACGCGCCGCATTTCCAGGGCTGCACGAGCCCCCCTTTTTCGACCCAGCAGGAGGGATGCCCCCCATCCGTGGCCCCACTTTGTTATTTTGACTATTTCTTACAAGCATCAGTAATCCCCCTTGCCCTTGTTGGGTGAACGTGCAGGGATTTCAGCGGCGTCTGCTCTTCACACACCACCAGGCAATGTAAATGCTAATATCGGGAAACTCATCTCGCAGCCCCCAAAGTGCTCTGCTGCGGAATTACCCCCAGTGTGTGCGGGGGAAGCTGCGGCGGGGGTCTCCACCCCCTTTCGGGGCACATTGCGGCAGTGGGGATCACGCGCTGACCTATGCACCCGCGATCCCATCCGCCCCAGAGTTAATCGCAGCCACCATCGCTGTTGGCAAGGAATCGAACCAAACGCCCATCAGGCAGGAGATTTAGGGCCTGATTTCCAAAGCATTTTCAATGGGATTTTCCCTTTGAAATACGCCTTTATCAACCAGGCCCCTAGCATCCTAGACTGCATGCATTCTCAGCATTGAAAGGACGAGTAGTCGCCATCACAGACACGCATTGCCCTGTCCCGCAAATAGGCTCAGTAGTGTGGCCTCGCGTTGCTCTTCTTACCAGATCCCTACCTAAATAATACATCACAGACCAATTATGTGTATGGAAAAGTTGTAGGCCGTAGGCATTTTATTTTCTTACAGAAAATACAAAACAACAAAAATCAATACACTGCCATATGCTTTTGGGCACCTTGTGTCCAGTCCCGAAGTTGCCCAAGGCTCCTCCTGAGTCCTTGTTATCCCTGGGCCTTCGTTCCTGGGCACATGCCGCCACACCTGAGCGGGTGTTCCTCACGCCCGCTCAGGTCCCCCCAAAAGCACCCTATCTACAACCCCGTTCCTGGAGTGCCCTAAAAATGTTGTCGGAAAAAAACCCCATCCCCTTACTTGATAGGTGTACCCCATCCTGGTGAAACATGTCCGGATTGCTCCTGTGTAGTCCATGTTTTATGAAGTGTAGCCCTGTGCTCTTGCAGTACTTTTCTACTGATTTATTTAGTTTCTTTCTGGCTATTTCGATTGCGTGCCTCCTCTGTGCCCCATACCAGACCCTTCTTGGTATTATTTCTGACATGAAAATCTCGGTTTTCCACCAACTGTGGGCTATGCTATGCAGCGACTCGCAAATGTTCCTCTGTAATTTACCCCTATTTGTGCTTACCAGGTCGTTCCCTCCGAGGTGTATAACCCGGTTCTCGGGGGGGGGGAGGTCCCTGAAACCTATCATGAATGTCCTCCCAGTGCATCCCCGGGAGGCCCCACCAGGATGTAATTGTGTTTTTGAAATGTAGTCCTTGCTTCACTTCTTCCAGCCACCTGCCTGCCCGGGTCACGAAAGAGTGCCCCACTATCCATGCCGATTTGTAGGGTCCAGCCTCTATGGAAACGGGGGAGATAAGCGTTTATATCAGTTCCTCCCTTACGTATTTTTTAAAACATTGCAACTTCCATCCCCCAATTCTTTTCACTCCCTTTCCTCCCAGGCCCCCCGCCCATGCAGAGGTTGCCGCCCCTATCCTGAATGAGTGTGTTCCAAATTCGGCTGGATCCCAGCCTGCTTTTGCCACCGCCTGTTTTAATACTGCCTGAAACTGGTACCTGCTGAAGGCGCTGCCGTCCCTATGTATTAATAGCTGCCCGTCGACCTCTGAGCCGAGATCTAGGAATTCTTGAGTGATGCATCTGGGACAGTGGTCCTTCTCTCTGATGCAATTGAGGTCTATTGCTCTCCCCCTCCCCGTTTGGTGTGTTTTAGATTTCTTTAGCATTATAGACATCCCCTTGTTTCCCATACTAATATCCCTCCTTGCCAGGCAATCTCCTGCCACCGTATTACTGGCCACCAGTTCCCCTACCCTGAAAGCCCCGTAATACGCCAGCGCAAATGCTGCCCTGAACAGCGCGGTTTCATATGTGCTGCTGCATGTATCTCGTAACACTTTTAACAGAATTTTCAACTTCCCAAAGTTCACCGGCCTTCTGTTATCTGGTTTGTTCCCCTCTAATTTAGCCCATCCTCTCATAGCATATTTTATTCTAGCGCTGTCGGTTGGGTCCGGTATGCCCGCCACTTTTGTGCTATATGCCACCGCCGTTAGGTGCGCTGCCGCCCAGCTTTTCTTTTTCCCTTTGGCAAATGTCCCTTCGAGAAATTCACACATTTTTTCGGGTGAAATTTTTTCCACCTCTTGCACACCTGCTTCCACCAACACATCTTTTACATGCTTTTCGTACTGCTTACCCGTTTTGTACGTTAGGGCGTTCCTGGTCAGTTTGTCAATGACCCGTTCCGTTCTCCGTTCTTCTCCCACTTCTTTAGAGTCGACCTTGTACCCAATCGTGCTTTCCTTTCCAGTGCCTCCAATCGGACCCATGCCTTCCGCAGCGTGGGCGTTCTTTCCTTGTCGGCATCCGGTCTCAGCTCACTGAATCTCTCCCACTGAAAGCGAGAGATTGCATCAGCCACCACGTTTGCTTCCCCAGCGATGTGCCTCGCCCATATGCATGTATTCATTTTTAGGCTTTCCAGAGTGATTGCTAGCATTAATTCCAACACTATTATGCATGACGCACTTCCTTTATTTAACACGTGCACCACCGCCATGTTATCCGACCATACTGCCAACTCCTTGTTTCCTAGCTCTTCCCTCCATGCACATAACGCGACCCATATTTGGAAGAGCTCCAGCAGCGTTATGTTTTTTGTCCATTCCACCACCTGCCATGTTTTTGGCTACTTGCCTGCACACCACTGTCTCCCCAGTATTGCGCCAAACCCAAGGCCACCTGCTGCATCGGTGAACAACACCCTTTTACCTTCCTCATTTACAGGTGAGCGCCATATCACCGACCCATTGAAGTACTTCAGAAATTCTGCCCACACTTCCAGATCTCTCTTGATTCCTCCTCCTAGCCTGACTCTGTGGTGCCCCATTGTAGCCCTTCTTGTTTTTAGCTCAATGCTTCTCTGGAACACCCTCCCCTGTGGTAAGACTCTTCCTGCAAAGTTCAGCTTTCCTGCCAGCGCTTGCAATTCTCTCACTGTCACTTTGTTTCTTCCTTGTAGTTCCTTTATTGTCTTCAGCAGATCTGTCACCTTGTCATCCGGGATCCGGCACACTCCCGCGCTTGAGTCAATTTCTATTCCTAGGAATTGGATAATCTGCGTTGGGCCCATCGTTTTCTCCCCGTCAGTGGAAAACCCCACTCGCTCGTTATCTCCACAAATGTATCCAGGGTTGCCTTGCATAGCTTTGAACCTTTGGGCCCTACGAATAAAAAGTCGTCCAGGTAATGTACCATCATGGCCTCCCTCATCTCTTCTGTGACTGCCGACTGCAAAATGGAACATACCTTCTCAAAATATGCGCATGAGATGGCGCACCCCATAGGGAGACATTTGTCGATGAAGTATTCCCCCTCCCAATGCATACACAACCATCTTTGAGATCTGCTGTTGACTGGCAACAGCCGGAATGCAGATTTAATGTCTGCTTTCGCCATCCATGCCCCTTTTCCTGCTTCGCTGACTAGTTCTACTTCCTCCTCGAAGTCTGAATATGATACCGTTGCCTCGCTCTGGGCGATGCCGTCGTTCACCGAGGCCCCCGGGGGTAGGATAGGTGGTGCATCAGCCTGTATTCCCCTTCATCCTTTTTTGGCACCAGCCCCAGTGGAGAGCATATAAATTCTTCAAATGGTAAGGCTGTAAAGGGGCCCTCTACCCTACCCAGTTCTACCTCTTTTCGGATTTTACTGGTCACTATATCTCTGTTCTCGGTTGCAGATTTCAGGTTTCTAGGAATGTCCTGCGCTCCCTGCCCGGTAAACGGGATGTTAAAACCTTCTCTAAAGCCTTGCCTGATCTCATCTGCTGTTTTTTGGTCTGGGTATTTCTGGAGCCACACTTCCATCCTCTCAATTTTTACTGGCGTGGCCCCCTTCCCGCCCCAGCTCTTATTTTCGCGTCTCATCGCTTCTGCCGCTTGGAGCTGCGGCCCTTGTGCACTTGGAGCTGCTGTGGTCACCCTTACATCTCTCACACTTGTGGTTGAACTTGCACTTCCATCCCCAGCTACAGGGTGCTCCCTTCTCAAAATTCCGACATTGTCCTGGTTCTGCACATGTTGTCCCCGTGCTCCCACTGCCCCCCCTGCGTTGTTGGGGGCAGGCTGCTCTGCCACCCTCTCTGTGACCCATAGTTCCTGCTCCGAAAGTTTTGGTCTCTATTTCTGTCATAGCTGTATTCATATCTTCTGTTATTGTATCTATAATCAGCTTTGTAATCATTCTGCCAATATTGCCTTCTCTGCTGCCCTCCTGCGCTTCGCTCCTTGGAATCCCATTCCTCCTTCAGCACATTAAATGTGTAGAGATTAAAATTCTCCTCATCCCATCCCTTATCCGGAAAGCAGTCCATCTCCTTTCTGAACTCGTGATCGTACTCCAGCCATGCGTCTCCCCCAAATGCCCCAAATGCCGCGTGTTCCTTCAGCACCCTCTGCTGATATGCGACTAATGCTACCCCGTCTTCTGGGAATTTCTGTAATATAATTGTAGACATTATGGTGAAGGTCGCCATCCAGTTGTCAAAATTCCTTACTACTGGCCCCTTTTTCAGTAAGCTTTTCTCGTCCTCCTTAATGTCATCTAGTGCCACATTCATCCCCCTCTTTTGTCAATTTAACAATGTGAAAATATCGATCAATTCCTTCCTCCATATTTTCTCCTTTACTTTGTCATTTATATACCAAGCCATTGCCTTCATTGACCTGCCCTGTGCATCTTTACCCATGGTTGGTCTGCCATATTTCGTCATGAGTGGTCCCCCAACTTCCGCCGCTGCCACTGGTGATACTGCCCCCAGCGGCGGGTCCCCTGCCACTGGTGCCGCTGGTTTCCCTGTTGGCACCACTGGTTGTAGGTTGGGTCCTTGTGGTGCTCCCCCTGTGTTTGGCCCTACTGGTGCACCTTGTGGCGCTGGGACTATTGGTGCACCTTGTGGCGCCGGGACTATTGGTGCCCCTTGTGGCGCCGGGACTATTGGTGCCCCTTGTGGTGCCGGGACCGGGGTTTCCCTGGGTTCTGCCCCTGCCCCCCCTGCCCCTCTCTGTTTCTCCCTGCTCACCACTCCTCTCCATTTTACCCAAGCCCTTCAATGATCCCTTTCTTCGCCATCACTGCTTTCTTCAGTTGAAGAATTCCCTTGCTGCTCCTCCCTGGATCCCTTATCACGTCTGCTCTTTTTGCCATTGGTTCTGGGCGACTTACCCGAAATCGTGACGCAATTTTTTAACATTTTTACGATTTTATTCCCCACATTATTATTCACAGTATCTTTGTTTTTATGTTTTCTTTTCTTACTCTTGGTAGGTGCCTCTGTCTGTTCCTCCGATCTCTTTGACTCCTCTCTCCCCCTCTTCTGTCCTTGCGGTACCTCGTCTTCTCCTTCGCTGCTGCTGGGCTCTATGAACAGCAAGGGTGACATTGCCTTCGCCCTTTCTTCCTTCTGCATTATCTCCAGCACCCATTGTGCCCCATATTCTTTCTCTGCCTTCCTTGCCCATTCTGAGAGCTGTTGAGCCCTTTTTGCTCTTCCTTCTGCCATCCTTCTCATCTGAATTCTGTCAGCCACGCCTTCCTGCTCCCGCACACCGTGCGTCCTCTGCTTCTCCTGGTCTTCTATTACCGATCTTTCTCGCCTGTCTGGCCTGTCCATGGCGAAAGTGCTCTGGTCACTTGCTGCTGGTACTTCTGCGTCGCTCCTGCTCCGGTACGGCTGGGCGAACTCGTAGCCACTGTGTTTAGACCGAATTAAGAGGATGTGGAAAATGCGTGAGCCCGCAAGAGCAAACATTTTTCCTTCCCCTTATCCAGGCACTAAGAGCCTACCCGAGAGAGGTGAGCTCTTTATCTGGTTTGTGCCGCCTCTCCTTTTCCTGGCTTAATTATACACCCCAGGCCTTTTGTTCCTTCTTCGGGACCGGGTTTCCCCCCTGGCCCCTTGCTGTTATATTTCGCACCTTCCCCAGGTGCTGCTTCCTGCCCTTTCCTGGGCTTTTGTTTCTTGTGGTGCCGTTCGGACTCCCCTCCCTACGCTTTCGTGCTGTTTCCCCCCACCCCGCGCCTAAACTCCCAGGCCCTCCATCGTCCCGCATTTCATGCAGCCCGGGGCCTGGGGCAGAGGAGTCCTGCACTCAGAGCAGTGGTATCCAAACTTTTTTCTAACGAGCCCCCGTGAGTAAAAATGTTGTTTCTGGGCCCACCTAGGGGTTGGTCCCCATAGGGGGCCACAAGGATGTCCAAGGGGGCCCCAGACTCTTTAACATATAAACAGATTGCCTACTGCTTATATTTTCTATTAAAAGCAGTCACCTTAATCCTTTTTTATATTAAAACAATCCTATGAATCCCCTTTTAAAGAGTGTGCCCCTCCCCACCCAGACATCCCCCGCGCCCCTTTAGGGGACCCAGCCCCCCCAGTTTGAAGACCACTGACACTTAGAGGGAGCAGCAGCTGGATAAGCTAATTAGAGGTCATTATGAGGCGATAACACACTCTTGGCATAGCAGAATATTTATTTTCCTTACTGCTGGAGATGCACAGTTCCTTTTCCTCTGCACTGGTTCTGCTGGAGCTAATCTTCTGTGTCCTGAAGGTTGTTGTTGCGCGCGCTGTGTATTGCTTTTTGGAGTGTCTTTTCTGGGAATGAATTTAGGAGCATATAGTTGTTATCATGGCGGACATGTTTGGGGCCTAGGTGGAAAAACGGCCGACAATAAAATGCTCACATCGTTAACAGGCAGGAGGTGACGAACCTAGGCCTCATTAGCAGTGCTGTAAGAGGTAACAGTAGACCAAAAAAAGAAATCAGTATTTAGTGGCATTTTTTTAACAGCACATAGGGCAACTACCTTGGAAAATACTCCAGGGCTTCACTCCCGCTTGTGATTCACAGTTATGATAGTTTATTTATAATAACCTATATCGAACCTGTGTGGCTCCGTGTCGTCTTGCTTCCAATGCGAGCATGTTGGCGCTGAGCTATCCTCCCGAGTAGTGCTCTTCGGTGATGTTTGTGTGAAGTTGGCCAAACTAGCCATATCCATTTGTGGTTGGGGCATTAGGCTCTTATAAAGTTTGTTGGGTGGAGCACAAGGCCAGCCAGGTACTGAACAATGGTTGTTTAAAAAAAAGCCAAGCTTGTCTCACAATCTTTTTATTTTTTAAAACATAAACACATTTCTAAATGCCATGGTTGAAGCAGGATCACCACTCAAGTGGGTTTTGGATCAACTCTACCCTGCGTTCACGGACCGTTCGTGCTATGTCTTGGGCAGTCAGTACTTAGTTGGCAGTGCTAACCTGCCGATTAGCACCCTTTGATCTAAGCCTTCCATGGCAGTCAATTACACACCATTTGGAGCCTGATTAATGTGTTCTCAAACCTCAATGAGTATTCTGAAAGGAGCGACTGCATCTACAGTGTGGGTAAATATGCCCTCTCACTGCCCTGCTCCATGCCAACTACCCTGCTCCATGCCAACTACCGTGCTTCACAAAGCGACAGACCCCCAGATTGAGAATTAAAAACATGAATTGTTCATGTTCAGTGCCATAGTTTCTGTTCTATCTAAAGACACGTGCTTCTCCATGCACTTCAGCTTGGGGGGATGGAATGGGTCCCTTATTTAGATCCCAAACTCCCTGATTGGAACTTTTTAATTTGGGCAGCTGTGTGCCTTATCTCACCCACTTGGCAGAGCTTATTTGCAGGAACGCCACTCCCTGTGCCGATTTCCTGGTGACCTGTTGATTTTCTGCTTCCCCGTTGGGCTCCCTTCACTGGCTTTCTCTTTTCATCCCTTGAGCCTCCATTGGTCTTCCTCACCTCTTCCTTTCACGCGTGTTCATGCGTGGAGCGCCCACACCATGGCTGAATTGCTTTGCCTTGCTTCAGGCAGACACTAGCAGCCTTCCCTCTTGGGTTTGTTTTATTGCATCGGATGGGTCTTGAGTTTTTCCCTTGAAGGACATCAGGTTTGGGGGGAGCCTTATAACGTTTGTAAAGTTATTGGAGAGGTTGGGAGGGATTTCAGCAAATCGTCTGTTCCCTCGGGCCTTGCCTGCTCTGTTCGGGATTAGCAGGCGATTGGCCAGTGCCCCGGCGCATATGCCCTGTCCGACAGTATTTATTTATTTATTTGTATTCCGTAATGAAACTTTTACAAAATTTCAGTAGAACAAATGTACACATCTCAATATTTGAACATGCATTAATACATCTTCATAATCAGGTTAAAACCAACAGTTACACAATTTAGACAAATCAGCTCATCCTTATGTAAGACATCATCATAATACCCTGAACAATACCTGAATATCATTTGATTTTATTCATCATATCGATACCCTGTACACGCTACATCAATACAATTTATACCTAAAATAGTTGCCTTAGCAGCCCGAAATAAGCAAAGTTAATTAAAATTAGAAATAATAAAAGTGCACGTTACCCTATCTTGCAGTTATAAGAAACTCAATTAAATTATTTAGTTAATACATCCGCTAAGAACAACCCAACAGGCTTTTGTAGGGAAGGCCCATGACCGTGAAGGAAAGCTTGGCCTGGACAGAAGCCAATGTTGCCTTTCAGTTGATAGGCGACTGATTGGCCTTTTCTTAACCCAAGGATGAGGCTATCTGCCATGTCCCCACTTTCTCGTAGCCTTTTCCTTCCATCCCACCAGTCTCTCCTCGGACTGGCTTTTCACTCAGCAGAGGAGAAGCCAGGGGTGGCAGCTGCTATGTGGCACACACAGGACTTTCCTGATGCAGACAGGCCAGTGCTGCATTCTTGGGCTGCGCCAACGGTTAGGATACAGAGCCTTGCGTTTGCTTGTGAAGTTACGTGTGTGCTTTCCAGATTTGCTCTGAGATTGTCCTCTGGTGTAGGGAAAGGCCTCACACACTTTTTCAGTCTTTTGTTACTCTAGGCCTATCCTTCACCTGAAGCCTTTACATCAGGGTTCTGCAACCTTTGGCTCTCCTGATGTTTGGGACTACAATTCCCAACACCTCTAGCCAGCATGATCAATGGTGAGAGATCCTGGTACTCGTAGTCCAGAACCTCTGGAGAGTCACAGATCGCAGACCCCTGCTTTAGCTGACATGAAATGAGTTTAAATCTCACTATATACCCCTCTGCGGTGGCCACTTTAGTTTCCGTGCTCCACCTTTACCAGGATCTCTGGTAATTAGCCAATTTTCTCCATTTATTTTGAGCTACATGTTACCACCAATATTTTGTGATTTTTCAAATGTTTACATATTTTCCTTTATTACTTCTGCAGCAATCCTGTTACCTTTGCTGTGCTTTATGAACACTGTTTTGTTTTCTTCCAGACACTGGTCCTTTTATTTTGGGCCGTCTCCTTGTATCCCCATTGAAGGTATTCTTAGGTCATGATCTCTCTTTCCCTGATTCTTGTCCCTAAAACGCTTGAAACCCTGCACTATTTGTGGCCTGTAAATGTGGCCGCTGATGTGTCCTTTACTCTGTCCATCTTTCCATGAAGCAGAGTGCGCTTTGCCTTGCCTGTGGGCTTTCGGCACAATATAAATACACAAATAATAAATAAATAAACACATAAATAAATAGAGGCTTATCACCACCCTTTGCTGTTTCTCCAAACAAATCCAAGTGTCCTGAGCAAGGTGCGCCCCCGGAAAGGTGTGCTCTCGGGTCGAGGTAATTAGACACCCTTGATACACTGATAGGGATGCACTTCCAGGCCATGTCCCAGTAACCCTTTGTCTTTTGTGTGGATTGACTTGGCTGGCTTCTAACACTGGAGGTTCTGCTGGTAATAGTCATTGTTGGCTTCTGTGCCACTGGTGCCAGGCGTGGAGGCTGTCTGGCTCTGAGGCTAGTGGCCCATCTCCTGCATGCTTTTCATTGCACCGACAAGTGGTCGTTGGGTGCATCAGCATCCAAGGTTTCTGTCATCCGGTTCCTGGTAGGTCCCCCTATAGACCTTTGATACTGTGAGCTACCAACCATCAACGTCCTTGACAGCCTATAATTCCTTCACATCAGCACCCTCGGCCCAAATGCGACCCTGTTAGGTATGGGATTACTTACAGACATAGCCAATAGGGTGTTAAGCAGAGTATGGAGGATAGGACAGAAAACTTAACACACAGACACAGTAAAAGGCTATACAACTTTTTTTATTAAAGTGTATGGGATTTTTACTGTGCCAACTGGGCTTACCTGACTGTACCAAGCTGTCCCCACTGTGGGGTCACCTGGAACCTTCAAAGAATGAAGGTAATGGACAGGACTCTCCTCCCACGAACTATACAATAGACTTACCGGTCATAAGGAGAATGTTGGGAAAGAACTGCTGGAGCGAAAGGTTGGGAGCAGGAGAGAGGAAGGACAGGCAGCTAGCGAGCCCTGAAGGGCCATGGCCTCCAGCGGCCTCTCACGGTTCAAGGGGTCTTGTGAGCTGGGCCGCGTATGTCAGCTGTGGCCTGGCAGTATCTAGAGCCCAGGTTTCATGACAGGAACTGCCCAGGCTCTTACATGGCCTGGTGAGTTGTTGGCCTACACTGGGCCAGTCCAGGTGGGCCCAACAAATCACACAAGACCCGGGACACATGGTGTTGGCCTCATGTGAGAGGGTGGCCCTGAGGGAGTTAAATCCTAAGCCCACTGATAAAGGGGCAGCAGGGTGTGAGGAAGTATAGAGGATGGGCAGTTCTTAGTATGATACATTTGTCTTGGCCTGTTGTGTTTTTTAACTGCTTCTTACGCTTTCTTTCCTGTTTATCGACAGCTTATTGTCTACCACCAACAACATCACAACCATGTGACGTATACCTAAGGTGCCATGTAAAAACATAAAAAAATCAAATATCGACTCTAGGGGCCTCATTGCGAGTTTGGAGGCAGCCATGGAGCTATTAGCTCCATGGCTGCCTCCAAACCGTGCTCCATTACCGGGTTCCTACAATGGGGACTTACGGGGTCATTCCGACATAGGAGGACCCGGTAACTCCTCCTTGCAGGAACCATTCCCCATTCCCATTTGAGCCCCCATAGGGCTCAATGGGAATGGGGAGGGCGGTAACAACGGGCACATTACAAGTGTCCCGTTGTTACCTCCCTCTTCCCCTCGCTGGACCCGGAAAAGACGTCTGGTTTTACCAGACGTCTGATCCGGGTCCCGCAAAGGGAACCTCGTAATACGCGTTCCCGTAATGAAGGGGGCTGGTCCTGTACCGGCCCCCTTCATTACGGGAGCCCAAGCCTCGTAATGAAGCCCTAGGTGTTTACCCATCCATGCAGCCATTTTTCTTTTGCGCTTTAAGAGTGCCCTGTTCAAAAAATTGAATCTTGGTGTTTTCACATCCATGCAGCCATTTTCGTTTGTGCTTTAGAGTGCTCGTCGTGTGGGTGAGACCTTCCCACTATGCACACTACTTCTAGTCACTCACCTGCTCAGTCCTTACTGTATGACAGCCTGATTAATGTTGCCCCTCTCTCCTTGAGTTTAGGCTTGGTCACTCTGTGCTAACATACCTATTTGACTTATATCCTGCCTGATGTAGCCCCATGTAGGATGAGGTGAGGCTTTGCCAGTCTGCGTATTCATACCCACTTGACTCATATGCTGCCTGTATTCATACCCATTTGACTCATATGCTGCCTGATGTAGCCCCCTGTAACATGAGGTGAAGTTTTGCCAGCCTGTGTGTAAACACCTTTTTTATGTCTGTAACCATATGCGTATTCTTGCACTAATGCACCATGCACTTTTTGTAACTAGCGCCTAGATGCCTCAGGGCTTTGTGCGCTGAAATAAGTGCAAAAATAAATAAGAAATAAATAACAAAAATTGCCAGTGAGGGCTAAAAACTCTCCCTTGTGTACTGTGACTTATTTGCCCCCAGGAACTCTGGTTTGTGGGCCATCTCCTGTTGAACCTAACATATCTAGGTCGCAGTTTCCTCCCTGGCCTGGGGGATAAGGAATGTGCACACGCTTCCAGGCCAGGGCCGGAAAACAGCAGGGCTACAAGAGTACAAGCGCTTAAGGGTGGATGGACCTGAGCATGAAACAGATTTTGATGTGGTGGCAATGTTCAATGATTACGGAATTCCTTCTGCTCTAGTGGAAATCAGACCTTTCGCAACCAAGATGATCAACATATGAGGAGACTTTTTGGAGCCTTGTCTACTGTTGAGCTGAAGAATTCTGGATTCCCGATACAAAAACTCAGGAATCTGTCTTTCTCCATGGCTATAATGGAGTAGGGCCGAAGAAGATTGCAAAATAACTTTAGGACACACACACACACACTGCTCCAGTGGTTTCTCTCAGAAGACATGAGCTTATGTTTCCACAGTGAATTGCAGAACAAAGCATATTTTCTGGAATACTGAGATCTTCGCTTTATAGCGGAGCATCTCTGACGTTAGCAAAATGAAAGCTGCAAAAACTCAATCGCGACTCTATCCACAGCCTTTTCAGTGACATCAGATTCCAAAACGTTTTTTCCATCTTCCATCTCATTCCAGAATGTCACCCTCTGCCACTACAAGTGGTCGGTAAAACAAGAGCAGAAACACGGACAGCACACACAATGCATTGAGTTCAAAGATGAGTAGTTGGTGGTCCAAAGCACCCCCCCTCCCTCCCCTCCACACACCGAGTCAGTCTGTCTTCCCTTGTTTCTGGACTACTTCAGCGCACTCTATTGGTGGGTAAGTGCCCTACTTGTGCCAGCTAGATGGAAATGGCATCCTGTAGGTGAATGCTGCATACAGTAAAGCTGAGAGATGTGGTGGCTGGCAAATCCTGCAACAAGAACAAACATCCCATTGAGACCTTGTTTAGCAAGATGTACTCTCCATCTCCCTCCCTTTCACTGTCTTTCTAATCGCTTTCTCTCTCTCTCTCTCTCTCTCTCTCTCTCTCTCTCTCTCTCTCTCTCTCTCTCTCACACACACACACACGCACCACCCTCTCTGTTTGCTGCTTAATCGTTATTTCTTCCCCTCTCCCCACCTCTCCACCTTCTCCACCTCTTTGGGCCTCATTCCGAGTCCGGCGCTAACCAATGGCGGTAGTAGCGCCTTGGTCGGCACCATTCCCCAGGGCTCCAAAAGATCCAAAGAATTAAGCTCAAAGTGCATACTCAAAGTATACTCAAAGTGTATAAAAAGTTTCTTTCTTGGATCTTTCTTCTCTGTGCCAGCTCTTTATCAGGAAGACACGGTTAGTCCTTATTTGCCAATGTTGTTCATGAATCTTACTCCTTCATCCGACTTTGTAACACACCTCTTATACCCAACCTGTTTCATTCTTCATTCATAATAATCAACATTCTAACTGGGGAATTCATCAGGGGTGTACAGTAAAGACAATATGACTGATTGTAATAGTTATGTTGTAATAGACTGTTTCCTTTAGTCTACAACGTGAAGGGTGGATGGCCCTGTTTCTCACTCCCCTTCCTTCTACTTCTGAGCCAATACAGGTGTGCTTGCCTAAAAAAGCAAGTGGAACTAAGACTCGATTTAGATTGAACCCCACTATTTGTATCTGAATTACAACAATTAGTCTGTAACTGAATTACAGGGAAGGGGAAAGTATTTCCTTGTCTTGTGTCGCTCTCTCTCTAACTTGGACTAGTGTAGTTATGACATTTTGTCTGCTGGAATTTTTTTAACTTTTACTTTGCTCTAATCTGTTAGCATTTTTTGTTTTTTATCTTGCTCTAATCACTGGTTACAGACAACTCCACTTTTCATTTACTCTTTGTCATCTAAATGGCCACTTAGTGGCCACACATAATTCGCAGCCAACAGTTATGGCCTCTATCCATACATATTCTCTGCTCAGGCTTAAGCGGCCTGTTCTGTAGGACAGCTAGTAAGGCTAATCCCATGCTAGTCTTACCTCCGTATTACACTAGTTGCTTGCATGGAGTATTTGCGGTGTCTTGTTTTATGCAGATTCCTCTTCCAGACCTCTATTTTCACCACATCGGTTCAAGAGCACTAAAATCAAAGCATAAAACCTTTTTAACGGCGGTCTCTCGTTATATCTCACTCTTTACGGGACGTTGTTATGGCCATCTGTGTGCTATAGCATTTTTTATAAAACATTGATTACCTTAACTAGTTGGGTCTTCACTTAATATGTAGTTCTTTTATGTGGCATTTTCTTAAGGGCTTCAATCTAATTCACCCTCTCTTTGCTTGAGTGTTTCTTCCGCACTAGATTCGGATGAAAAAAACACACACCAGCGGCTCATTAATTTCCCACATCTCGGGCAATGATCTACTTTTCTATCTCCTTTCACAAATGTTATTCCCGTGTCTAGTACCTGTGTCGTGAATCCATTGTCATCCCGTCTGTGTTTCTCCTTGCGCTCTCATTCGGCGTCTTTCATTCAACGCGCAGGCTTCTGGCCATAGTCACTTCAGTCTTCCTCTCTTCCACGCACGCTTAGCATTGCATAGAAATGATTCTGCTTTGTTATTTTAGGCGTCTCCTTTACGTCTTTATGTTTTTTAATGTCACGTGTTCCGAGGGTCCTTTCTTCTAACTTTCTTTCTACTATTAGTTGTTGTCATGGTTACTGGTGCTGTTAATACAGATGCGTGTTTATGTTTAATTCCTCCAGGCAAGCCACTCAGAAACAAAGGCCGAGGTGAATCTTGTAGTCTATTCTGGTAATTGAACAATTCACCCAATTTTTCATTGGTCTTTCTTGTTTGCTCGAAAAAGGTTTCTGTCTTTTTCTCATCTTTTATTTATTTATTTCCACTGTCTCTATTCTGTATGTGCTGTCCCTATATGATCCTTAGGTCTATTGAGAATCCCAATTTATAGCACCTCACACAGTTTTGGGAGTACTTTATTCCCATGTTAGAGTTTCCTCTGTGTGATGACCTTCTCTTTTACATCTTGACGATTTTAAGGCTATCTTCCACAACTCCTCAGTCATTCTGGTTTCTCATTTAATCCTAACTCCATGCTTTTGGTCAAGAATATCAGTTCCTTCTCCTTCTTCAGTAGTTTCTTTTTGTCCAAATTTGAATCATTGATACTTTTCACCTTATAGACAGACCACTGACCAGGTTAGCTCATCCACCCTGTGTATTTGTTCCACAAAATGCCCTACTAATGGTGCTGCATGTGTCCTGTTCTTAACACAACTTTTATGTTCCGTAATACGAGTTTTCACTTTCCTTTCGGTTTTGCCAATATAAATCGTCTTGCACGGGCACCAGATAACATGCACCACTTATTTAGAATTATAGTTTGTTAATTTATCTTGTTTCCATTTGCTCGTGAGTCCCATATCCATTTCAGTACTTTTCTTTGTTTGTTGACAACACGTACAACTCCTGCATGGGTAATGCCTTTTCAGTCCCTCTAGGCCCCAGCTGTCTATTAATGTCGGTTGCTGTTTGAATTATCTCGTTATATGAATCTGCATTATTTGATCTTTAATGGTTCTACTCCTTCTGAACACTATTAAAGGTCTCTCTAAAGGGGTCTTCCCCTTTTTCCAAGATCTTCCAATTTCGATGAACACATTTTTTAATACAGTTTCATAGGTTACTGTATGTGTTCACAAATCAAAAATGAAAAAGCTGCCGAATAACTTCAAGGACATGACACGTGACGGAGGCAACGATCACGTGACAGCTATCTAAGGTGTCAGGTGACTGTACTGAACTCATGTACAATAATTGGGATACGAAATGCAAGAACATAGACAAGCTATGAAACCTAATAGATATCGATCACACTTTCTGCAAAATGAAATAACAAAGAAAATAAAAAAGCTGCCAAATAACATCAGGGACACGACATATGACGGGTCACGTGACAGTTATCTAAAGTGCCAGGTGACCTCACTGATTCAAAAAAAGGGGAAAAAAAATCTGCAAAAAAACAGACGGATCTGAACAGTCATTTTGAAAAGCCGCTGAGGAGGAAACACGGCATCCTGCCCTCATGTGTCAAAACAACAAGTAAGTGGGGGATAAAAGCATTCATTACTAAGGGAGAAGGGAGAAACGTGTGCACAAATGGTAATGTGACACACACCCACCCGGTAAATAAACAAGAAGGATAATGGTGGGTATATGTAGGCTAAAAATAGTTCATATGAAGAAATGGTGGATAAAATTAGATATGTATGTGCTAAGTAGCGATATAAATCCAAATAGTTAAGAGATGAATATCATCAGGAAGCACACAAATATGAATAACCGGCTCAACCAAGGTCATGTTATAAAAGAGCTCCGACCCTTTTTACAGACTGGGCGTGAGATGAAATAACTGTTTGGATGCAGACGCTAAATTAGGAAGGCTGTTATCGGAAAAAACGTAGCAGAAAAGTGACAACCACAAAACGTTTCCAAAAATAACACAACGTGTACATCTGAAAAAAGTCACAGGTGAGCCAACAAACCAAAGTGGGATGTAGTGCTGTATATGTACGCAGTCACATCAACAAAGGATACAATACAATAATTGTTATTCAATAGGTAGCTGAATGGTCCCTGATGAGACAGACTTCAATAAACAAGTCTGCCAATTCTCAAGCGCAAGTCCCTTATCAGTGTTGGGCAACAGGTCAGTGGATGCACAGGTCTTAGTTGACAGATGTCTAGACAGCATTTCCAAAGAAAGTTTTTTTCTAATTTGCATATAATGTTAGTGATACCATGTTTTTTATGTATTTGTCGTAGATCGGGATTGACCACACGATCACTGGGGTTAGAATTGATTTCTCGATTTAAAGCAATTTGTACTGAAGATGGTCTCAATAAACATCATACCAACAGCACTAGAGATAGTGCAGTATGGACAATGAAGGCCGAGACATATGTCGACTTTTGAAGAGCACCAACATCTAGCTTCATCTATTCATGTTGGAATACCAAACCAGAGGTTTCCAAAAAATCTAATGTGACATTTATTTGATTAATTAAAAGTAGGAGAACTAACAATGATTATTCCCTAACTGTATCTCCATCAATACGCAGCATAAATGGACAAGACAAGCTAATGTCACTTACTAAACCTACTCTTTTGTACTCATGGTCATTTGTTTTATTATGTGTTTGATCATTTGTTTTTAAATGTTTTATGATGTACTAATAAAATTATATAGTTTGTTGAATAGCTAACTTTCGCGGAGATTCTGTCTGTCTACTTGATGAAAAGATAGTAGATAAATGAGCCACTGTTCTGTTGAACAATTGGGGACTAAGAGAGGGGTAGCTAATCTTGTGGTGCGTATGTTGTGTCTTTATGCCCTCCCTATTTTGTCAAGATTGACCTCCCATAAACAAAAAATCAGGGAGTACCCAATATTTGTGGATAGTGTTCTCAAATACCAGATTTTCTTTCTTCTGGTCCGTGGCTTTTTTTTTATGTTCTAAAAATGCTTCCCAATTATTGTTGGCTGCTCTTTTTATGGCCTTTCTGTTTACATTAGGTGGGTAACCTCATGCATGCTTCCTTCTTGTAATCTGTCCCTATTGTGCTGTTCTGTTTCAGTCGCAAGAATTAGACAAACGGCAAGTTGTCACGTATGTGTATTGGGTGGAAACTTGTATAATGAAGTATTGAATTTTTCGATCAGTTGATTTTTTTGTATAGTTTCACATACAATTCTTCATGTTCTATATCTACTTTAATGGTAATATTCAGGTAATTGATCTCCTCCCTGCTGTAGGTATGAGTGAAATTAAGATGTCTATCTTGTTGGTTGATCCAGGTAAAGATCTGAAGGGCTTATTCTTCTTTTCCTCTCCATAGGATAAACACATCATCTATATATCTTCTCCACATCCGAAGAGGTTTAGCGAATGGGTTGGTGTCTTTATAGATGATGTTTTCTTCCAATGCCTCCATATACAAGTTTGCAATGCTTGGGGCTAGAGTCGCCCCCATGGCTGTGCCTTGGGTCTGATTGTAGTACCGTCCACAAAAATGAAAGTAATTTTCCGTGAGCACAACCTCTGCACATCACAGGATAAACGATGAAGGAGTTTTAGAGTTAATCTCCTCTATTAATAGGCGCTCTTCTAATACCTCTAGGGGTGCTCTCTGTGGTATGTTGGTATACAATGCTACCACATCTAGACTTATCAGTAACTCCCCATTAGGTTCAAACAGGATGCCTTCCACCTAGTTTATCAACAGGGTGGTACCCTTGATAAAAAGAGGTCATCATCTTCTTCATGGGTTGCATGTAAAAGTCTGAAAACGTAGATAGAGGCTCCAACACTTAGTCAATCCCAGAGACTATAGACCTCCCTGGTGGCCTAGTGAGGGATTTATGGATCTTGGGGATAATATACAATTGGGGGATCCTAGGTCTCTCAATTTGCAGGAATTCTGCTTCTTTTTTTGTAACCCATACTCTTTCAAGGGCTTTTGTTACTTTCGGGTGGATCATCCTTTTGAGGTGCTGTGTCAGGTTATCTTCTAGCCGTTGATAATTTGTTTCATTGTCCAGCTGCCTCATGCACTCATCGATGTAATGTATTCTGTTGAGGACCACCGTCACCCTCCACCCCCCTTATCCGCTTTCCAGATTACTATAGATTAATTCTCAAATAATGCCTTCAGTGTTGTTTTCTCAACATTACTCATATTTTGGAAAGTCTTTTCTTTCCCTGATTTCTTCTCTAGTACTGACAGTTCTTGTAGGACCCTATTTTCAAAAACCAGCGCTTCTGCACTTTGCATCTGTACTGGGGGTACACAGTACGATTTGTTATTTAGGCCACTGTCTTGTTCTCTCTCATCCTGTTTATCTGCAAAGAACTGTTTGAGGTGTATCTTCCTTATAAATTCCGTAAATTCCTCTCTAAACGTAAATCGGCTTTGTTTTTTGGTGGTCACAAAACCTAGTCCTTTTTCGAGGGTAATTATTTCATTCTGTTCAAGAATGTAGTTGGAGAGTTTCATCACAGTGCCTTCATGCTGCAGGTTATTCTCTGTTCTGTGTCCCAATCCTGTGGGTCTCTCTTTAAAAAATGCTGTCCATTGTGGCTGCCCCTATTGCCATTTCTTCTGTTCCCCCCTTGTCTTCCACTAGGGTTCCTTCTGCCTGTCGTGTATTTGAAAATTCTACCCCTTATCCCAGGATGAATCCCTTCACCTGAACTATCCTCGCTGTTGCTATAAGATGTTCCTCTGAATCTTACTCTTCTTTTTCCATTTAGTTGTTTCTGATTATGTCCTGTGTCTTCTTGATCTTTAGAAAAGTAATTTTCCTGTGTATAACTGAAAGCCTTCTCGTGGGCTAATTGTTGGACATCCTTTTTTAGTCTTTTCACTCGTTCCTTTATTAGATCTTCTTTGAATGTTTTCATTTCTATCAGGAGATCATCTGTTCTCTTCTTGTATTGTTCCAGAGGAACTTGTTTCTTTATCTCTTCCTCTAATTTCTCGAGATATACAGCTTTTTTTTCTGTTGTCTCTTTTGCTCTGTCTATAATTAAAATCATTCAGTCTCGCCCGCATTTATTTGTGATATAGCTCCATTGTATTTAGAAGTTCTTATTATCCAGGAAGAGCCTAGGTCATTTCTCACGACTAATCCTTGGGGTAGTATTCAATTTTTCAAGTATTCCAGCATTATTGATCCATGTAGTTCTGATCTAATTAGCCTTTATTTTAACTTGGGATAATTTGTCCCAACTGGTCAGGTTTGAAGTATCTCCTAGCTCACCCCCAAGCACGGTAGAATTGCTCAGGAGTTCCGTAATATAGCCATCGTCATAGCTTTTACACCTTTCAGCCGACACTGGTTTCTTCCAACCGAAAGACAGAGCTACACTTGGACCCGGAAATTCAAAATAGCAGTCTCACGGCCTGGCAGCCGTACTAGAAAATCATATACACATCGTAGGGCAGAGGGAATATATATCTCGACCACCTCAAACAACCCTCTTAGGTCAATACAATCTCATATACAAACTATGCTTGAGGGGTTCATTGCTTTTTTTGTGCTTACACCTATAGAGCTCTTTTATTGTAGGCCAACTCTTTTACTATGTAGCTCCTCCTTTTAGGGGACATTACTTCCACCCATTGAACGGATTTTAAACAATTTGTACAAAAAATATATATCTTTATTTAGTACACGTCATAAGACCGCAACAATTCATTGGCATGTAGATGTATTTCATACATTGTGATTACCGGCAGTAACATTTGTTTACCGTCACATACATCTTTCATTTAAAAATTACAATACAATCAATCAACCTCAACTGTACATAGTTTCTTTTTTTATAAACTTTGAGCTTAATTCTTTGGATCTTTCTTCCCTGTTCCACATCTTTATCAGGGAGGCACGGGTTAGTCCTTGTTTGCCAATATTGTTCGTGAATCTTACTCCTTCATCCGACTTTGTAA
Source organism: Ambystoma mexicanum (assembly GCF_040938575.1). Classification (NCBI taxonomy): domain Eukaryota; kingdom Metazoa; phylum Chordata; class Amphibia; order Caudata; family Ambystomatidae; genus Ambystoma; species Ambystoma mexicanum. The sequence goes on from NC_090925.1 coordinate 1,057,763,007, forward strand.
CACACCTCTCATACCCACATGTTTCATTCCTTATTTATATTAATCAACATTGTAACTGGGAAATTCATCAGGGGTGTACAGTAAAGACAATATGGGCCTCATTACGACTCGTGCGGAATGGGTTAACGGGTTCCGCTAATGGATGCGGACCCGTTAACACCATTCCGCACGATTACGAGGTCCCCTCGCGGGACCCGGTAAGGACGCCTGGTAGAACCAGGCGTCCTTACCGGGTCCCACCAGGGGAAGAGGGAGCTAACAACGGGCCGGTCGTAATCGGGCCGTTGTTAGCTCCCTCTCCCATTCCCATTGATCCCTATGTGGGCTCAAATGGGAATGGGGAAGGTCTGGGCCCGTGTTCCCTGAGGGAGGAATTACTGGGCTCTCCGAACTCGGAATGGTCCGGTAATTCCCCATTCAGGGAAACCGGTAAAGGAGCCCAGTTTGGTGGCAGCCATACCGCAAATAGCGGCATGGCTACCGCCAAACTCATAATGAGGCCCTATGACTGATTGTAACAGTTCTATTGTAGTAGACTGTTTCCTTTGGTATACAACATGAAGGGTGGATAGTCCTGTTTCTCACTCCCCTTCCTTTGGCATCTGGACTGCACAGTGTTGTGCTTGTTAAAACATATGTGAGGCAGAGGTCAAAGTGGAAGGGAACTATAGGGAACGACGTTCCCTTACTTCGCAGCAGCGCTGGCCAATGGGCCAGCTTTCGCCGGATCTAAGATCCGACATCAGATGTGTAGCCAGATCTCGGATCCCGGCCAGTCTCAGTCCCAAATAGCACATAACTAACCAAAGCGTCCAACTACGTTTGGAAAAAAAACAAACAAAAAAAAAACAAAAACAAAGAGCTCATTGGTGCCATGAGCACTCTTTTGGCTCCGCCCCCCTACCTATGTCACAGGCAGCAGGAGTCAAGACAGACCCTCCCTCGGCGAACCTAGGGGCTCGCATCAGGGACCTAATCTGTTCTGTACAGAGCCTGCGTGCCCAATGTGCTTGCACAGAGCAGATTAGATGACTGAGGTGAGCCCCCAGGTTTGCCGAAGGTCCACGACCCTGTCACTGAGCAGGAAGCGTATCGTGCACACCAAGCAGAATCCATTTGGAAAACGCAATGATCACCGAGCACCCTGCATCGCTGGCTCGGTGATTATTGCCTTTTCCAAATTAATTCTGGTATTTGTAGTTTGATATGTCAAAATACATTTTGACTCGAACGGTACATGCTGTGATGGCTTGAAAAGTACAAAAACCAAAGTAAGGCATGCTTACTATGGTTTGTGTACTTTTCAAGCAATTAAAGAAATTGCGCCATATTTCAAATATTATTTTGAACATTTCCTTTGATCAGAGTTCAAATGGCAGCTGCCCTCTCTGTACTCTGCCTCCTTGGAACTCCGCCCCCTCGTCCAAACTCCACCCTCACACCGGCCCTTGTTGGATCCCCCTTCACCATTTTTCCAATTTCCACCACTGCTTCTCAGGGAAATTAGCCATAGTTCCCTTACTTTATGGGACCTGGAGTAGCGTTCCAGGACGGTAGGAAAGGCCACTTTAAACAAAATAAAAAAATAGAAGCAGCTCCCCTGCTGCGGACTTGAACCTATGCTTTTTGTTCATGATCTTGTGTCAACTCACATCTTGCAAGTTCTGCAGTTTTGTTTATTTTAATGAACTGCTTGCGAATAAAGCCCTTTCCCAGGAAGTCACGCAGCACTCTGTAGACGCAGGGGTGCTTGTGTAGGCACAGAGGTGTTTGCATGTAATGGGAGGGGCGCCTCTGTGGCTATAGTCATGAGCATATCCCTTCAGAGGTGAGAATAGTGGGTGAAGGGAAGGGCAGGCTATATAAAGCTGCACGCTGAGGGGGCAATGACACACTAATAGTATCATTTACTTTTGTTTGTACATCTCGACCACTGATGTGAGGGTCTGTACCCTACAATAGGTGGCAGGACAAGCCTGCAGGTGCCAGTTTTTCTGGGAGGAGAACTAAACAGGGCAACGGTATGTACAGAAAAGTCTAGAAAAGATAATGAGTTCCAGGCTGAGTTTGCGTTAGCTGCTGCAAGTGTTGTTGGCATGCAGTGTCTGTTTAGAGCTCAAAGTGGGACCCTGCACAACCTTAAACGCTGGTCCATATTTCCGGATCCTGTCTGGATCCCTCTTCTCTGTAGGCAGAGGGATAGTCCCACAATCATACACTGTGCTGAGATGAGATTGCAACAGCCAGGTAGATGTCTTTCTGAGAGGGGGACTGATGTCTGTTATGGAGGAGAAGAACCTCAGGGGCATTGGGGCACGCTGTGCCCTTTGTGAAGCAGGGGTTCTGTTGGCATGACATAATGGGTCCATAGTTCTAAGGACTGGACCAGAAGGAGAACTCTGTCTAGAAAAAAAACAAGCATTGGCAATGGCAACAATTGTGGGCTTTTTTGTAGGCATGGGAGAGGCCCTTACCAGGCACTACCATAGTGTTATTAACTGGCCATTGATGGTTGCAGGTGCACAATAGTGCGAGTACCTTGCCATATAATAGCAGTGCCTGGCAAATGCCTAATACCTATACACAAGCCAAACAATTTGGCTTTGCCAATGTTTATTTTTAACAGGTCTTCAGGGAAGGACATGAATAGTGCTTATACATTGATTGGCTGAAGCCAGACCTGGTTAAGGCAACAGTTGTAGCTTTACAACTCCAATTAAGTCATTAACTCTCAGAAGACTGCTTTGAAAAAACAATGGCTGGCACTTCAGGTTCAAAGCTTGATGTTAAGGCTTGATTAAAGCAAGCTCAAAGAGTTCCAATGAGGTGGTGTTTTGGGCAGAGAGAGGCAGGAACTGGGTGGGAATGGCCATAGGGATTAGCATGGCCATGGGCAGTCAATGGGTGGGCAAATAACTAAAAAACACCCACAAGCTGTGTGTCCCTCCTCCCATGCCATGTCTCCATATATGTACTCTAATGCAATCGTTTCGGATTATTGGTGTCGTAAGCCTCACCTTCTAGCCCAAACTAACCAAGGCAGACGGACCTTTGGAGAGCTCAAACTCTCCTTAAAAGCTGTATGGTTACCAGAATGTAGGATTTGTAAACTGATGGGCCTTACTTAAATGTTCACCTGTTACCTCGCTGTACTACCTCTAGTCTCCTGAGAGGGGTCTGGTTACCGCTTACACTTTAGCTAAGTGCTGTCTGCCAATTCCCCGAAAGAGCTCGAGTTTCTCCATAATCTAATATACGCTGTTACTGGGCTGCAAGTGCACTGGTCTGTGTGCTCACGCTCATTTGTCTTATGCACATGGGCGTAATTTTAGAGGGGGACAGGGGTGTTTGTCCCCCCAACTTTCATGGCACACCATTTTGTCCCCATTCATTTGGCTGGGGCACCTTTTCTTCAGATGTCATGCCCCCCCAGTGTTAGTCTGCTGTACGGGGCTGCCTTTACTATTGCTGGTTTGTAGCTGAGTGTCAGACCAGGTCTCAGGAATCTGGACAAACAGCCCTTCCCCCTCAGTACACCATACATTCTTATATGGAGGTTCTGTTGCTGTGTATCACAAAAGATAAAATGAAAAGGACAAACGATGGAAGGGTCTGCATGGCCACAACATGGCACTTACAAAATAAATAAAACTCACTAACGCCCCCTCCTCGAGTCACTATCGTGTTTGGTGGGCATTCTATTTACTTTATTTGCAATGCGCATGGACAAGGCCCGTAGGCATAAGAGCGCAAGGACATACAGATAAGACAAAACAGATCAGGACGAGAAGGCAGGGCAAGTGTGGGCAGAAATATGTCGCAGAAAAGGAGTGTCTTAAAGTCACTTTATGTGACTGCAGGTGTGAAATACAGGAGACAATAATAACGATCCTGGTTTTCAGTGTGGAGGCGCTGCTACTAATTAATATGCATATCTGTGAAGATGTGGTCCTCCAGGTTGGCTGAGGTAGGGATGCAGGAAAGCCAAGACTCTCAAGTCGCCAGAGGGTTGTACCGTCCACTGTTGACATGCACGTGCAGCACATGCACGCCCCACTCACTGCTGTGTGCGTAGGTACGAGCAGGGGTGGACTGGGAACCAAAGCCCAAGCCTGTTCCTATGAATGTGGAAATAAAATAGGTAACCACACACAATAGGCTCAAGGTGCAGAGGCCTGACGGGAAATCTCCAGAGTTCCATATGGGTACCAGTAAAACAGGGTTACACTCTCACTTTTCTTTTGTGGGTGTACGGGCCTCTACTTAGAGAACACAGTACATACAAGCACAGGTGTTACTCCACCCCACTTAGGAATGCTGCACTGTCAGTCTCCCCACCGCCCCCCACGTAGGTTCTGCTACTACAGTAATGGGAGAGTGTCTGTTATTAGCACCGTGCAACTACAAGGACCAGAATTCTCTGCACTGCTGGGGGATGAAATAATCATCAACACCTGGGACTGCCTTCCTGAAGAGAGCATGAGGCGCGAAAGTGCTTGACGGGGAACACCAACTGAGTTGACAGGCATACAAAGAACTGGGGTGCACCCTTCATCTTGTGTGGTACACAGTATATACAAGTATTTATAACGAGACTGTGAATGTGTACTTTCCCCAAAGCCATAGATGTGTAATTTTGGGGAAAAACAGAGATAGGAAGTGAAATGATAACGCACATAGGTGGTTAGACATGATTTTCAGACGAATGTAGACAACCTTTTGAGCAGCATTTCATTCAGTTCGTTTATGCTGCTGTATAAAAGAAATGATAACATATGCATGCCCGCCTCCGCATCACACTGCAATACACGAACAAGTCCATGACAGGGCATCACTCACAGTGCAATATATGTAAAGCTCATCAGCAGGGTTCAGCTCAGCTGGATCCTAGCCTCTACTGCAGAGTGTCCACAGCAAAGGACCCCTGCCTACCTGGGGATACAAAGTGTCCACAGCGAGGGACCCCTGCCTACCTGTTGATGAAGAGTGTCCACAGCGAGGGACCCCCGCCTACCTGGCGATACAGAGTGTCCACAGAGAGGGACCTCTGCCTACCTGGGGATACAAAGTGTCCACAGCGAGGGACCCCTGCCTACCTGTTGATGAAGAGTGTCCACAGCGAGGGACCCCTGCCTACCTGGGGATACAAAGTGTCCACAGCGAGGGACCCCTGCCTACCTGTTGATGAAGAGTGTCCACAGCGAGGGACCCCCGCCTACCTGGCGATACAGAGTGTCCACAGAGAGGGACCTCTGCCTACCTGGGGATACAAAGTGTCCACAGCGAGGGACCCCTGCCTACCTGTTGATGAAGAGTGTCCACAGCGAGGGACCCCCGCCTACCTGGGGATACAAAGTGTCCACAGCGAGGGAACCCTGCCTACCTGGTGATGAAGAGTGTCCACAGAGAGGGACCCCTGCCTACCTGGGAATGCAGAGTGTCCACAGCGAGGGACCCCCGCCTACCTGGGGATACAAAGTGTCCACAGAGAGGGACCCCTGCCTACCTGGCGATACAGAGTGTCCACAGCGAGGGACCCCTGCCTACCTGGTGATGAAGAGTGTCCACAGCGAGGGACCCCTGCCTACCTGGTGATGAAGAGTGTCCACAGCGAGGGACCCCTGCCTACCTGGTGATGAAGAGTGTCCACAGAGAGGGACCCCTGCCTACCTGGGAATGCAGAGTGTCCACAGCGAGGGACCCCCGCCTACCTGGGGATACAAAGTGTCCACAGAGAGGGACCCCTGCCTACCTGGCTATACAGAGTGTCCACAGCGAGGGACCCCTGCCTACCTGGTGATGAAGAGTGTCCACAGAGAGGGACCCCCCGCCTACCTGGGAATGCAGAGTGGCCACAGCGAGGGACCCCTGCCTACCTGGTGATGCAGAGTGTGAGGGACCCCTGCCTACCTGGGGATACAAAGTGTCCACAGAGAGTGACCCCTGCCTACCTGGTGATGAAGAGTGTCCACAGCGAGGGACCCCTGCATACCTGCTATGCAGAGTGTCCACACCGATGGACAACTGCCGACATGGGGGTGCAGAGTGTCCACACAGAGTGACCCCTGCCTACCTGGGGATGCAGAGTGTCTACACCAAGGGACCCCTGCCTACCTGTGGATGCAGATTGTCCACAACGCGGGACCCCTGCCTACCTTTCGTCAGGCCACCCTGGCAAAATCTCTTCTCCTGGACCACTTGCACAAGGCCCACTTTCCCTCACATCCAGGTCCCCACCGTGTCACAGTTCTGCAACCCCTCTGCCTTCTTTCTCCGGAACCCATCATGTCTCTAGCCACTGCGACTCTTTACAAATGACAACTACACCCACTACCGAACACAGTGTTTGCACTCAAAACATTACAATCTACACCGGTTTTGACCTGCCACTAAGCAGGGTCTTCTCAAATATTTCACCATTCCAAATGTCTTAAGGGAGAAGAGATTAGGCCAAACATGCTTGGGCATAGCTCACGATATACTGGGCCTGTGCACATGGGTCCTATACAATCACAGGAGACAGGTGGCTGGTGAGAAAGATGAACTATCCTGGCAGTTGCAATGCCCACACCCAGAGCCCACAGTGTAGGAAGTAGAAGGCCTGCCCAACTCCCTTTAAGCTCTGACTCCATTCAGAGGTGAACTACGGCCTACAATGCACGCCAAACCGCAGCCATTGTTTGAAGCTGCTATATGTCAAAATCCTACTGGCCTCTACAGAGATTGGGAGATACCATGCTTACTCAGGGGTCGAAGTGTACAAGAGAAGATACCATACCCACACATACTGAAATACTAGACCCATGCCTGGGTCCTGCCTTTTCTCCCCCCCAATCCCCCACCCCAAACACTGTGTAAAGACTGAAACAAACCCAGTGAAAGAAAAATATAAAACACATCCTAAACGGCCACCATTTCGTTCAGTCATTGTCATCCACATTATGTAGCTTTATGCACCATCCCCTTTCTAATCATCCAGCGTTCACACCTCTTAAGGGACATGGCTGAAACTAAAGCCTCTCTTCACACCCACCCAGTACCTGCACATACAGCGGTGCATGCAGCAATACCATTTTAATCGGTTGCTTAAAAGCAAAGCAAAGGACAGTCGCTGATCACTGTGGGAGCAGGCAGTGCTTTAAGTGGGGTAAGAAATTGAGGAGGGGCCCTCATTTGAGGGCGTGGCTTCCATTGTGGGCGTGGCCTGAAAAGTGAACAAACCATGGTACAATGCACAAATATATAAATGTATGTAAGCATTTATATATTTGTATGCATACCTTACCATGGTTTGTGTATTTTTCAAGCCACCTTTTATAAACAAAGACATATGTTACATATTTCTGTTTATAAAAGGTGGCTTGAAAGTGCACACACCATAGTAAGGTATGCACACTTGTGTGTCAATAGAAGAGCAGGTTGTGCTAATCCTTGTGTAATCACCTGGGATATCGTATCACCCTATAGAGCTGCTTTTTAACATGACAAATCCATAACATTTTAGAAATTGAAGCCACTTTTGTTTTGTCCCTTTCCGTTGCTACTGATTTGTTTCAAGCGGGCAGTGAGGATGTGCAGTTAAATTTCAGCTTCGTCTGTCTCAACACAGGGAATTGTTGCATTAAAGTCTTCCACAATAAATGTGGGAATATCTGAGGTGAGATTGTGTCTTCTTAACAAGCACTTGAAGCACTCGTTTTGTGTCTAAGTGCTTTATAAATAAACAATACAATACAATACTCAAGATAATTAATGATTTCTGTGGTGTAGTTGCCTCCAGGAGAATCATATTTGTTTATGATGAGAGTTTCTTTGAACAATTAATGAGCCAATTTCCTGTGATGAATCCTGCCAGGATGTATTCCGAAGGAATACCAATGGGATGTAAGCTTTACGAATTAGTGACACTAGTGGGAAGACCTTCCTTCGAGCGCCCTTTATTGTCCTGCGTTGCGACATTTTGAACGGTGTTACTTCCACCACAGTGCAATTCATCCACAGCCCATGTTTCCTGAAGTGCAACCACTACAAATTCCAAGATCATGGCCCAGATTCCTTGGCCTTGTTGATAATGTGAGTGACCCTGGATTTTCCAATTTAGCAGATGTGACCAGTTGTTGGGGGTCGGGAAATCACCTTCAGTTGCAGCACTCTTGCCAACCAGGACCAATCTGTGCCATTACAATCAGGAGGCAGTACAGAGTTATATTGTGTACTTCAATTTCCTTGTGCGTTACCTCCCCTTGTATTTTGAAGATGCTATATCAAGTGATTTGGTAATCATCTGCTTGTGTTGCGAAGCGGACTTTTTCTAAGGGGAATAATAACAAAGATGCAATCATAGCCCTGCTTCATAAATTCCGATTGATGTCGCAAGACTGTATTCCTGATCTCGTCAGAGACGAAATGGACATTTACTGTGGCAAGTTTCTCATTTTTCAATTGCTCAACTATTCTGATGACATTAGTATCCATCAGCCATAAGGAGAAAATGAGGAGTACAAGTGATTCAGAATACGGTACATTCCTGAGATGGCAAAATAAAGTTTGAATGTTTAAAGCCCCATCCAAGCTTTTTATTTTATCCAAAGGTGAGAAATGACTTGCCAGAAATGAACTTGCGTCCACCGTCCAAGCCACCTCTTGTGATTTTGTGGAGTTAGAGATATCCAGTGAGAATGTAATTCTCTTGGACAGAGTATGTACCTTGGAGGGTTCAAGGTTTCTTGGCAGTGCAAAGGTCAAAGATTGATTGTATGATTCTGACTCCTTGAGTAATAGGTTGACACCTTCATAGTTGGATGTGTCGCTACTATTTTCTGAATCATCGTTTGGAATGATCACCTCTTTAGGTTGTGGAGAATAATCAGATGATCATGAATGTCACAGGTTTCTTTTACTCTGCCTGATGGATCCCTAGAAATTGACTCCTTTAGGTAAGAAACAGCATTACGATTTTGTTGCACGATTAAAGAATCATATTCAGGCATTTCCGATGTTTTGGAAACATGTATATTTTTTTCTCCAAGGTTCTTCCTCTAGTCTTTTTTTTTTCTTTCATATTTTTAGATTATACTTAAAGTAATTTACCACCCAAAGAGTTATTGATTGTAATAGAACTACACTCAGAGGTCATCATCAGAGATCCTTTATGATTCTCTTATAATGTTCTCCTTTTGAGGTTTTAATCAAATTAGATGATTTTATTCCTTGGCTTTTGTCCTGTGGTAGATCACAAGATCGATCAAGTTGAGGTTTGGTCTTTACGTTTTTGGCACGTTTTTTGACTTTAGACACCTTTCTATGATAGTTAAACGTTTCTTGGCACTATGAGGCATCATGGAGGGGAGTAGCTCCACCCTGATGATGACCATTAAGATGTCTCAGAGGGGTGTCATTACCCATGATGGTGGCCCCCTATTACTAGAATGGCTTCCAGCTACTATATTTGCCGCCTCCGTATTGTGTTCTCCAGTGCCAATGTCCCCAGTAATAAAACAAGCGACATTCATAAGTGGCAGTTTAATTCCCAGGTGCTTGCATATAATCATAAGCAGGTCACTGTGCTGATTAGTTGTTTTATGGATCTTTTCGCTTAGATTAACCAGAGAAGTAAGAAGATAGTCGAGGGCCTGCAGTTTCATGGTAGATGAAAGAGAATCTTGCAGTATCCCGCTTTGCTGGTTAATGTGGGATATCTGATTGGGTACTAGATGTGAGCTACCCTCCTCCTCGTGAATCCGCCATGGGATGGTGGAATTTAATAGTGGTAACTCAGACGTGCAAAGTAGGCTTTTATCCAAAAGACTGCACCTCACATTGTGTACCAGTATATCTCCAAGCACGAGAAGATTAATTGCGGCTTGAGAGGGAAGACCTTCTAGCTTGTCCTATCCGGACATGCTACACCCCATAGTTCCTCTGACGCTGTGTGCCTGGCTGCTACTCCTGCGTTAGTAAGATTATTGATCGACTTATGATCAGCCTCCAAGGCTTCAATAATCGATTCTGTTAATTTTGGTCCCAAACAAGAAATCGAAGACGTTAAATGGTTCTTTAGAGTGAACTTTTTTTTTGTGTGATGGGTCACTAAAGTAATTAGTGATTTGGCTACGCTGGTAGTTTCTGATTATTTGTAGATGGTTTCTTTTGATAAATTTAGATTTAGTATTTCTCAGGTCATAGTCATGTCACACACACGTTAATTGTGGGTGCAAGGGGGCAATGATACTTACTGTGGTCTTGTTGGTAAAAGCTGCAATATCAGCACCATTATCCATATTGCAGCTCGTAGAACTATGTCTGTTCATTCCTTCCCGTTCACAACGAGACGTGGTGATGGTGACGCGCTTTGCGCGCAACGAGCGCACCGCTATCACGCCACTTTAACACTCTAAAGCTGTTTAAATGGGAGTGCAGGGTAGATCAAAGGCACGTCAGCCCAGCAGTCACCAGCACACTTATGGCAAAGCAAGTCCTTTAGAAACTCCAACAGCCGCCGGCACGGTTGCAATCCTAAAACAATATGAAGGTAAGCAAGGATTGCTAAAGTCAACAATTTTGGATTGTATGTAGTATTTGATAGGCATTTGCCAGGCACTATCATATGCCCAGGTAATCACACCATTTTCAACTGTTACCATGTTATAGCCTGGTAGTATCATTATGGTAGTGCCTGGCAAAATGACTCTCTAATGCCTACACAAAAGCCACAACTGTTGGCGGTTTTAAGCTTTGCAATATGCTGCAGTGTTTCCAAATCCCTGGAAGCAGCATGTCAGCACTATATAAAACACAGAACATACAAAATAGCATTCATAATCGAATGGCCTAAGGTAATTCTTGTAATGGGATTCGCTTAGCTTGGCAGCATGCTACACTGTAAGCAAATGCAAAGTGATCAAAACAACATCACCCTCAAATAGAAGGAATGCGCAAAAACGGGTGAAGTCTATATGACTGACTTTGGTGATTTTGTATATTCATACGATTCGATAAAAAGCGATGATTTCTGGTCCTATTGTTTAAATTCTAAATGTGGAGCTTTAGACCTTGCGCTTTACAGAGTATGGACGTGTGTACGTTTTAAATAAGGAGCTATCACCTCTATTCTTGAATTTTGATTACCTAAATCTTTGTGATTATGCTCTTAGATTTCTATTTTTTAGACTATTTATTATAATGATTGTTTTTATGATGAATTTTATTCTCTTAACTTTTATATTATGCAATATTGATGTAAAGATGAGATGTTTGTGTAAAGTTATTTTGCACTGAAACACAAGAAATTAAATTAAAATAAATTTAAAAAAAATATATAAGAACATTTTTTAAAATATAGGAGTTTCACTCATTCTAAAACATGCCTTTTTGTGTACTGTTCACCAGTCACACTTTGCCTTCTACTGCGGGGACACTGTTGTAGTTTTAATACTTATTCGTACCCGGGCAAGGGTGCCTAGCCAAGCAGGTAGCCGGTACAGTGGGCAAGAATACGCATCCTCTGACCGCTGTTTACAGCCACCCGAGCCCCATCCCCGGGTGGCACCATCTTTTTATTTTATGTGGGGAGGCAAAAGTGAGGCTCTCCCTGTTGCCTCACCGCCACCCCACCCCGAAAAACAAATCACACCCCTTCCCCATCCCCTCCCTCCCTCTGCACTTCACTGCTCGACCAGAACTTTCTGCTCAGTCCCGGCACTTCTCCTGCTCACATAGACATGGAAAAGGAATTAATCCCTTTTCCCTATGGCGACAGCTATCTTTTTCTTCTCTTTTTTCTCAGGAGATTGGTGTCACTTGTGTAGCCAATCTCCCTAGGGAAAGAAATAAACCCTTCGCACCCTGGATAAATCCCTGGGTACGAATGGCTTTCGACGTCGCTGTGGGGATGGACATGGCCGGTAACAGCCCTCAGACCTCGCCTAGGCTTGGGCTGGTGGGCCATTAAAGGCCAGTTCCCCACCCCACAGCGGGGGTGAAAGCCATATTCTACTGTTGGCCTGGTGTACAGGGGCTATAGTGCCAGAATATATCCTGACAGCTGTTCAAGTCTGGAAAAGCATCACAAAAGCCTTAGTAATCACATGGCAGTAGTTACATAGAAAATGTGAAAGGGTGCTGACAGAGTACAATATGTTAGCATCGAGTCTGTGTTGTTTTTTTTCTTTTGATTGTTGGGCCTGTAAAAAAGTACATCTGTCATTTTTACAGAAACTCCACAGTGTTGGTTAAAATGGAACGGAAAGAGAAAAAGAATGGTACTGCCCCTGTGCTCTAGCACCTTGAAGCGTCTCTTGTGCTAGATGTAATTACCATAAAGATCTCAGACCAAATAACCAGACTCAAAGCATATGGCAAAATTCTACTTTATTCTCAGTTTAATAAAGCAGGGTCACCTGGCAAACATCAGACGGATGCCTGCACACTCACACACAAACTTGATTACACAGAGGTCTTATATCACAATATGCATCATCTATGTTGTCATCCTACGTGGCAAACCATAAAATGTATTACTGTAAGGGATTGGTTATGGGAACATATCTACTTATAGAATATATACGGTTAGTAATGAATTGTCTGTCTCTTTTCCGTAAGACACACCTCAAACTACATCTAAATATGTATAATACTGATTATAGCGAACAAAATGGCAGCAGATTGGTCTATGCAACAATGTATAGCAGGTGGCCCCAAAGACCCACTGATTGGTTGGCATTCTCACCCAACCTTGGACTTTCGGCTCGGCTAGCAGCACATAAGGAAACTGAAACACAGGCGCTTGAATCACTTCAGATTACTCCCTACTTTCACAATTAGTCCATCATCTCTCATTAAACTGTCTAAGTTTCACGTCTGTAGTTGACTTGTAGCCTGGATCTCTTTTCTAGGACATTCACAGGAGTGAAAGCACATCACTATCTTCATCTGAGGCTAAATGAATAGCCCTTGCTTTCAACTTCTGAGTCAACTGTGAAGAGATCACAAATTTGCCCATTTCAACATCTTATTGAATGATATTTGATTTAATTACACAGGGTGTCATTGCTCCTCTTGGCCTCTAGAGACTTGCTCACTTTACTTTGTATAGACTTTATACAATTTTAATTGTCCAAAACATGGCTGTTGCAGATGTTTTCTTCTCTTTTAATCTAAGAGAATTATGTCTCGCCCATGGTTTATCCATCTGCCGCCCTTTGTGCTTTGCAGCTATTCCTTAAAAATAGCATCATTGATCCCAAGCCAACATTGACTCCTCTTTGGTTTGCACACAAAGCTGTTCTTTCAAGGTCTCCTGACTGTACAACCCTGATCTGTTTTTGAGGTAGTTGAATTGAATATTTACATGAGTCGGCATCCATTTTCCAACTATGGCCGTTATTGTCACATTATATATTCCTCTATAGCAAGCTTCTATGGATCTTGTCTACCTTGCGTTACTGCGTATTTACACTTATTGGTCAGCAAGTTACTTGGTCATTGTTTGTTTACTTTATCGTTTCGTACATGTTGCTCTTATCGCTTCAGTTACTGTCACTCTTAAGTATTTTTATATAATTTCAGCATGTCCTCATATAGCTTCTTTATGACACCACTCTGCCCGTGTCAGATGTCACTCAGCACTCCATGATGTCCAATGGTGCATGCTGACATACTTCCATTTGGCATCCTTCCATACTTTCAGTGCGAGGGTACATTCGATTCGGTTGTCTGAGTGCATATTGTCTCTCGTACACTCAATGAGGTATAGGCAGAGCAGATGGAGTCTCACATAGGGCCCTTCTCCTGCTGTTCCAGTATGACGGCGGTGAGGGAGCGGGAGTTAGGGAAAATGCATCCAACTGTTGATGTACACCCCTGGAATGAATAGGGCTACCTAAGTGCTCCCAATTAATGTCTCCAGGGAATAACCATTGACTGTAGTTAATTCCTTTATTGGTTGTGTTGAACACTTTAAAAAAAAAACAGATAAGAGAAGGAAACTTGAAGTTGCTAGATTTCTTTTGAGAAAAGAAGAAAAGTGTGTGCCCTTTTTGATATCTGAACAGATTGCGCTGAAAAAAGGCTACCTGTAGGATTAAAATGTAATTCCAGATGTAGCTTCGTTTCCGCTGGCTCTGGTTGTATGACTCACAGGAAATGTCAATTTTTTACAACAACCTTGCTAGTCAATTTACTTGTAACCACTTCTTGCCTTCATTGAGCTTTACGTAGTGCACAATGCAAGTGGAAGCTCTTTGCTAACTATCGTGATTACCAGCCTAGTTCGTGTTTTTACAGTGTTTCGAGCTAGTAAGGGCAGCGTCTAATCTCTAGCATGTTTTTGAACTGGTTCAATGAACTCCTCATCAGAGCGAGGGCCATATCCTTGGAAGGCCTCACAGGGCTCCACAAGCTGAGGTCCTTTACTTTCACTGCAACCAGAACCTGTAAACCTATGGCAAGAGGTGGGGGCAGCATAATGACACTTCTCCAAGGTACAGAGCACTCCTCGCTCCGGCCCTGTCCCTCACACATGTATTTCTTTATATATTTATTTGATTCACGCATGGCTAAGTCTGCATCTGCAGTACCTACTCTGGGCTTGAGAGCAGCCAGCCCTGCTAAATACTTGGGTCCTTAGTTCACAGACTGTGGCAGCCCAGCCCTCCTTATTACTGACCCCACACCTGGTACTTAAGTTACGCATCGGCTTCCAATCCCCATTTGGGGGCAGGGTTGGGATTCTGCTGATAAAGGAGGGGTCCCTGGCCCTCCACCAATGTGGGTGCTGGTAGGCATTTCTACCCTCCAGAATGATGGTAGAAATTTAATCTGCACAGTAATGTGCAGGCATTACCTGGGCATTGGTGTTGGGGAAATGGTGAGGCAGACATCAATGGAAAGCAAGCATTGGCAAAGCCACCAGTGTTGGCTTTTGTGTAAGCTTGGGCCAGGTATTTGACAGGCATTGCCGTAACAACACTACATGGCCATAAAATGGCAACCGCTGGAAAATAGTGTGTGTGTGTGGGCATATGATGTCAGGGAAATGCCTATACAATACCCAGACACACTCGAAAATGTTTGGCTTTGCCAAGGTATGTTTCATATAGTCACCCGCACAGAGTTGTGGAAAATATGGCTGAGGACTTTGGCTTCAGTTAGTAAGCGAGGACGATGTGATCATTGGGAACAGTGAAACGAATGTCTGGGAAACTGAGATGAGGCCAGTGGTCACCACCTAATACCAGCTTCTAGCAGCCTAAGGCAAGCGCCTGTTTCATTGTAACCCTTGTGAAGAGAAGGAGGTCAGGGTGGACGCCGGGGGGGGGGGGCTACTGCCCTGTGCATACCTTGATAGACCAGGGGCTCACCCTAGGCACCACAAAGTTCCAGAAACGTGATAGGGCAGGCTAGCTTCTCAACAATGCAGAGGGAGGGAGCCATAGCCACAGACTCATTTATTTATTTATTTAGTTATATAGCCCACCAAGCCCTCATCCATCTGGAACTAGGTAAAGAGAATTTACCAGCCCTTTTTAATATTAAAACGATTTGTTATGCCTCTGGTTGCAAACCCAGGGCTTTTTAAACATTATTCTCTCTTACATGACTTATATACCGTGTGCTAGGCCCTCTCGGTCAATTTAGCCCAGGTTGTTCCCATGTTAAAACAAGCCTCTGTGGGGTGGGAGGTTTTATTTCAGCGTGATCCTTGTCATCTTTGCTCTTCACTTTTATTGTAGATGCAGCTCACAGGGTTCATTTGCTCTGCTTTGCAGTATTATTGATTCCTGTTTTTTTATTACAAAAATAGCTTGATCCTTCTGGTCGCTGGTTCTGTAGCACGGTTCCAGTTTAGTTTACTGTTTTTTTTTACAAGGGAACATTCTGGTCCCTTCTGACTCTTTGGCGCAGAAGTGTGGTTTGTAAAACGGGTTATTAGAGGCAGTCCAGTAGAGCGTGTTGTGCGGTCACGCAGCACATATTGTCTAGTGTTCAAAAGAGATCGCGTGAAGATTTTAGGAAGACACTCCATGATTGTTGGCATTGAAGCCTTCGGGGGGCACACTATCCTGCGTGGACCTGCCCACCGGTCTAGCAAAGCCGCGGCGCTTAGTGCCTCACACCGGTTGGTTCCTGGCTGCCGTCGTTTTGATCAGCAGATTCACTTCATGACTAGTGCCTGCAGGTATTTCCATTGCCTCTACAGTGCCTTCTTCGTTTCGCTTTGCAGGGAGTTCCCTCCAGGTTTGCATTGTCGTATTTGCCAATAGGGCAATGCTTGAGATGCAACGTGCTAGTTTGGGATGCTCTTTTTGGTCAAAAGTGGGCCAGTCTGATGAGTTACTTCACTGTGAGGCTGATAGTTTTGGCCAGTGTTACTGAACACATCTTCTTTAAAATGCACTATTTGCAAAACATGTTAGCAAAAACCTCAGGGTACAAACCAGTCTGTCATGAAAGGAAGGAGTTGCCATGTGCAACTGTGGGCCACTTTTTCATTGGTACGTGAGCCAATTTAAGGCCCCAGTCCGACTCTAGTCCTTTTCCACTTCCCTTTCTAGCCTCTGTTGGCAGCGCCCCAGCTACTCCTATTCTTCCACCCTCAAACCCATGCCACTCTGTGCCAGACCCGCCACACCTCCTCCGCGAGCCCCATTCAATGCACGCTTGCAGTCGTTTCTGCTGTTCCGACGTGCACACCTGTGAATACGGTGGCCTGTTAGGAGACTTGCGTGTTCCACCCGCCCAACCAAAGTGTGGGGAGAGGGCACATTCTGCTAGGTAGGAAGTTCTGAGACTTCGAAGAATAGAATGAAATTTGTGAATGTGAATATCGCCGAATCATCTGTGTACCACCAGAGGTAAGTGACATCTTTCATAGCACCACTAGAGATGTATAGATTTAGTATAAGGCCAGGCTTATCGGCTTCCGCATGGCTTCAGCGATGTTCCAGGGGCCTGTGCAGGAGGCAGAGAAAAGGTGGTATGCTTTCAAGTCGAAATCCTAGGTTGGAATGACAAAGACCAGGATTGCGTCATGAAGGAAGTCCAGACCAAGATCTGTCAGAAAAGGTTGACAATCCATAAGACAAAATGTCAAATTCGTGTGACAGAAGTAGGCTACTTTAGACTGAGTTCCTGGGATGAAAGTATAAGGCCACAATTGAACTTTGCTGCACTGATAGGTGAGGCATCCACACATGAGAAGAAGGGCCGACTGGGAAATTTCTCGAGTCTCACAGAATACTACTAAAATTGTATGGGGCATTTTGCCACTTAGGTGCAACCCAAGCAAGCTCTATTGTGGGAAGGAGTGATGTTCGTGAAGGGGGATGCGTGCAAGGACATGGTTGAGCATTTGAAAGTGGAGAACTGCAAGATGCCTCCCTTTGACGTGTTTAATGTTTATTGCAAAACCATCTTGACCACTAAGGCCAGTACGTATAGCCTCAGGAGCAAAGCATCTGTAATGAAAGACGGGCACGGGTTTCACGCAGGGTTGACTTCTAGATCCCTCAACGGTGCCGAATGCAATTACTCAGTTATCGAATGTGGAACCCTTCGAGTGCTTCGGGGGATTAACTGTTTCAAATTGCATTTGTGTGGCACATGTTCCAAGTTAGAACAAATTATAAGCTGCTGGGTTCCATTTTGATAGCCAAGAGGTTGCGGTGGAAGAGACGCTGCATTTGAAGGTAGGCGGTGACCCTAAGGCCATTTAATTTCCAAAGAGCGAATCTATTTGGCAAGAAGAACATAGCAGCAGATTATTGTCCCATGCCGCTGGCCGATGCGGGGAATCAAGGCAACAGTGGATATGATTGATGTGTGTTGCCGGTGACCGGTCGAAGCAGCCAAGTCCGATTAATTGAGGAACTGCTGAGGTGAATGATCGTTCAATCAAGCGAATGAATGAGTGGGCGGATGGCCAAGGAGACAGAACATGGGGGAGGGTTCTGCGATATGGTGGGCATACTGAAGCATTGGTATCTGAGAGCATGTGATGAACCTGTGACAGTAAGGGCACCTGTCCAGAAACCTCACTGCCAGGAGAATAAGAGAATCATACTGGTGGCGAGGCATCGACGGGCATATGAAATGAATGGTCAAGGAGTATAATGCTTTTGCCCATACCGACAGATCTAAAGTTACATCCAAAGTTACTCTGGTTCCATAGCAACAGTCTCTGGTGTAAGGTTGCCCTGAGCATTATGAATCTATATCACTGTGCTGCGAGATTCATATTATTGTTAATGGATTTTCACTGAATGTGGATCAAGGTCAGATTTGTCTGAGAGGTCACCAGCAGATGGGTGGTCAACATATTGGAGGCACATTTTCTATTTACAGTTATTACTCTTAATTATGCATGGATGGCTCAGGTGAGTACCTAGGATGGCATGCCATTAGACCCACGTACACTCCCTTGAACCACTCCAGGGCTAGTGTGTTTGTCACTAGGGTAAGCCGAGATCTGAAAGGCAGTCAATAGCTCGCTTTTGTTGGAGAATTGCAGTAGAGGGAGAATCTGAGGCAAAGGGCATGGGCCTAGTGCATGACCCTCCTCCCCCACACCATTTCCCCAGTATCCTAATTCCTCTCCCTCAGGGTACAGCAGTTAGCAACGTTGCTCAATCCTTTCTGGGTTGGTAGGTTGTGGGAAGTGATGGTGGATGGAGTTGACCTTACATAGAGAGTCAAATTGCAACACAATAAATATGAACAAAGACACAATGCTGCAAAGAAACAGAGGGAATGGAAGGTGGGGGATAAGGTTGTGATGATGAATCCCAAGGCCACTTTCAAGGGTCATTGAAAGATTCTCTGAGCAACCTTTCCTTGTCAAATTGTACAGAAACATGGTCCTACAAAATGGGCTCAACTGGAGCATGACTCTTACTCCCAAGGTAAAAACTGATGACTTGTTTGCCCATGTCTGATTACTTGTTTGCCGATGTCTCAGAAGGATAGCTCAGGGGCAACATGCTCGCCTTGGAAGCAAGACGACACGGAGCAACACAGATTCGATACTAGGATCCAAACTTAGAAACCTCTGGGTATTAAGAGCATTATAAATAACCTATCATATCATATCATATCATCATATCATGTGTGTGTGGGAGAGGAAGTGTCATGGTCTGGTCATGTGCTGTAATGTGCGGCGACCATAAGTCTTCATAGATCCAACTTAGATCACACAGAGGTAAAAGCTTCCTAAACTGCACACCACTGATCTGTTTTATCTCATTATTGCATCGCCCGGTCTTTATATCTCAGGACACAAGCTCACTTGCTCACTCAGTCTGCACCTAGAAATGCCTCCTCCTACTTAATGATTTACTATTTAAACGTCACCCTTTCAACTCAATAAATGACTGTCTTGAACTGTTGTGTGCAAGAACATGGCCTCTTTCATATAGTTTAGCAACACACAAATTAAAGGCAAAAGAGATTCAAGCCAGACACCCACAGAAATTCTGACTAGCTCACTCGAGTACACGCGATTAGTTGAATTGTACTCTCTGAGATGGGACACCCAAGGAAAGACAGCCAAGTCAGAAGGGAATTAACCAAAAGTAAGATTGCTCATAGTACAGACAATATCCAATCATCCACCAAATGGCTCACCCTTACAATATCCAGCATCAACGCCCAACATGCTTCTGGGAGAGAAAGTCTACACGCCAGACCCAAAACCCTTTACATCTCACATTACCTCTCTACCTACTGGAATACCCCATGGACTTCACAAACCTTACCAGGAGTAACCAAACAGGAAAGCAACAACGCAAGGAGAAGAAACAGAACCCAATAAACCCCCCACCACACCCCATGGCCAACCGGAAATGGAATTGACACACAAATCCGGCCTTAGAACACACATTTCAAAGTGTGGAATACCTATAATGGCACGGCTGCTCAAGATCACACAGTCCTAAGTAGAAGCCTCAGGCCTAAACATACGTTTCATCATCAAAAATCGACCGATCACTGCAATCGATCGGAAAACCGATGAAATAACTGACCCTATTTGCAACCAAGTGCACCTGTTTGGCAATTAATCAATGCCTCATTGCAGCTGCCCAACCGCACAACCAACCATGCAACCACTTGAGAAACCAAACCCTGAAATACACAGCGTAGGCAGGATCAATACAAGGCAGTCAATGCAATTAACATGGGAGTTAGAGCCAGGTGGCAGACTACACTGAAACGTGATCAATGCCATCTCTATCGCTAAGCAGGACTGAATAGTCTTGGTGAAGTAGGAACAGACATAGGGCCTCATTACACGGATGGCGGAGAACCATGGCGCTATTAGCGCCATGGTTCAAGCCGGTAAAATACCCGCACTGCCTTGGCGGAAAGGGGAATTACCGCCCCATTCCAAGGTTGGCGGGGCGGTAATTCCCCCTTCCACCAATGCCCTTCCCCAATCCCATTTTTGCCCATAGGGCATAATGGGAATGGGGAAGGCGCTAATTGCGGTACCGCAAATTGTGGTACCGTAATTAGCTCCCCGGGTCCCTTTGTGGGTTGGTTTTTAACGCCTGCAAAAAGCAGGCGTTAAATCCCCTAACCCGCAAAGGGACCTTGTAGTAAGGCGGTAAGGATTTACCGGTACCGCTATTTTACCGGTGGCGGTAAATCCTTACCGCCATCCGTGTAATGAGGCCCATACTCTTCATAAAGGTAAGATGGTTATCGGACGACTACAAGGTAATATCTCACACATCCATCCCATACAACTTTAAACTCATCCAAGCTGACTAGACCCGCAGAAGAGGAGGAGATATTGCTGTGGCACAAAAGCAATACCTGAAAATCTTGACTTCAAATGACACAGACTTCCCAGACCCTGAAGCACTCCACCCTTGGCTTTCTATGTGTTTATAGACCACATTCAAACAACCTTTGCAGAAACCAATTCCGATGTATTTCCTAACCTTGCGATAGAACATGAACACCTAACCATCTGCGGAGGGAACCCAGTGATTTCATTGCACAATATTTACTTTACCTACTTCTAGTATTGTATTGTATTGGTCTTTTATATAGCGCCCTTTCCCAATTTATATGACTTCAATACGCTTTGTGGTTGGAATGCCATCAGGACCAAAGTACATGTGTGGGAGATTCTAAAAGTGCATTTTTGAGATGTGTGAGTGCATTTTCCCAGGTTAGGACTTCGGTCTGCTGGCTAGGCTCCATTAAGCAGCCCAAAGGTCAGGCCCGTGGGCGACTGCTGTTGGTGGTTTAGGAAAGAGTGCTAGTGCCAGCGAATCGATGTGTGCCCAGCTAGACCAACATTTCTTCGTTGGTTTTCGCTGTATACTAATGGCAGAGGTGTTGGGGTACGTCAGGGATTTCATTGTGGACTGCTATGTGAGCTGCTAGACCGGAAATGCATAGCCATAGCTGCATTCTATAGTGCATGGATTGGTGGCCGTGCCAGCGGCCAGTGTCCACAGAACGTGGTGCAAGGTATACATACCTTAAACTTGGATCAAGTTCGTCTTCGATGTCTGTTCCTAGGTTCAAAGTGATTGGCTGGTCTCGACACTTGTGGTCTCCCTAGATTGAGAGTCTGAGCAGTGGTAGAAGGGCCCGGAGGGACGGGGGAGTGCTGTACGGTCATCTAGGTGTGGGTTGGGGGGGTGAATCTATCACAGTGTGCCACTGCTTACGCAGCTTGCATCATGGAGGTAGAAACACCTAGACTTGAGGTAGCTCGGTAGAGAGAGAAATGTCTAAAATGTGGGCACAGCAGTAAATACAGTAACACCTAGATTTAGGATACCTCGATAGCGGGAAAAACACCTTAAATCGGGGGAAAACCGTAGAATCACAGTAAATGCAGAAACACCTCAATTATAGACACCTGGATAGAGGGAGAGATGCCTAAAATAGGTCACAACAGTACATGTAGAAACACTTAGATTTGGGATACCTGGATGGAGGGAGAGAAGCCTAAAATGGGGCACAGCAGTAAATGTAGAAACACCTAGATTTGGGATACTTGGGTGGAGGGAGACATGTCCAATTGAGGGCACAACAGTGAATGAAGAATCACAGTAAATGCAGAAAAACCTTGATTTGAGACACCTGGATAGATGCCTAAAATTGGGGCAGAACCCAAACCAGACAAAACAGAAATAATGTGAGTTTCACATTACGCCGAACCTGAAGCACCTCTACAATAACCTCCGAAATGGAGATCTGCCCCAGAACATCTAAAGTTATTAATGATCACAGCATACTAAAGGACTATGGCATCATGTTGGAACCTCGAATCAATGCAGTAGTCAGAGAGTTTGTCTATCATCTTTGCTCAGTCAGAAAGATTATGGCGTATCTCTAAAGTATTTATCTAGGTATGCTGGACTACCTCACACACAAACTACAACAGATCTTAACTCAGTAGCTAGACTATTACTCAGGCTAATCAGTAGGGAACAAATAACGCCAGCGCTTACATCATTGAACTGGTTACCATTTCAAAAAAAGAATCCTTGTCAAGGCACTCTGAGTCACCCACAGAACCGTCCAAGGTTAAGGAATTGGTATTTAAAGTAAAATATCACATTGTCAACCAAGTAGAGAATTTAGCAAGACATTCTGCACAGAAAGCCACATAGGCTCCGCCTTCTCCTCTATGCTGGCAGAAGTTTGGAACACACTTTCAAGGTAAATCTGCACGTTACATGACAACTTCAAATTTAGGAAAAAAACTAAAATGAGGCCCACCAGGGGGCACACACCACATGGCTGCCTGACCACTAAGTTCCCGCCGGGCTGGGCTAAGAGGGACATGAGCCTCCCCTCAAGGTCCCCTCAAGGTCCCCCCCGCTGAGTACAGAGAGCAGACACTGTGTCAGGAACCCCACCCGGCACACTGGGGTAAAAAAACCAAAGACCAGAGACCCCCGCAAACCCGAGAACGAGGCTTCAACGTCACAGAGTGTGTTGAGGTGGGAGGCCGCGTGAGAACCCAACGCAGTGAAAACAGGGCGAGAGACACTGCCTAGGAGAGGAGGAGCAGGAGAACCTTGGCGGCCCATGGCATTGTCGGGGAACTGAAGCAGTGTGTCCGCCAGGCACACACTTCCATGGGAGGCACCGCAGATGAAACCAGTGCGGACAGTGAGAGAACCCTCGAGGCAACCCCCCACGTAATATGGAGATGTAGGCTCATCTAGGGGTGAATCCGGCGCGCCAGCAGCCCAGCAGCAGGGCCTCAGAGCCTCGGACCGGAGAACAGAACATGGGCACCGGGCCACCCGATAACGGCGTCTGGGGCTGGGGAGAGGCACAGCGCTCACTGGAGCAACGCAGATTCTTTGCCCCACCGGACACGGTAGGAGGATAGGGGACACCCTCCCTGACAACTGCGGGAGATTAACGAGAGGGCCCCACCGGGGGCCGGGGAGACCCGCCAGGGGGGAGGAAAGTTACGGTGAGACACCACCCCGGCCCCCCAGAGTGAAGGCCAAAGGAGAGGGACCGAAGCCCCTGATCCATGGAGTAAAAGACAACCCTGTTGGGGAACCGGAAAGGGCTGCAGGTGGGACACTACGCAGACCCCAACACGCCCCACGAGAGCATAAGTGTACTACAGAGGAGGGCCAAAAAGGGGTAGAAACACCTCTAACACACAATTAGCAACAAGAGGCCAAAGTGGGAAGAAGGCCCCCAGACCTCTCTCTGGGCCCAGAGAGGTCTTGCACTAACGAGGGGTTTCTGAAACCCGGGATTTGAGTGGGTGGTGGACCCCGGACATAAGTCTGGGATGAGTGCCTGCCCAGGACGGACTAAAGGGACGTAACCACCACTACTGGGGTACCTCCCCAGCACAGATCGCACGCAAGGGGAAGCCAGGAGGTCTCAAGAACTGGGGAAGCGAGAGAGTTGCCCCTGCACCCCATAGCCACCCTAGAAACCCCACCAACCACAAGGAAAAAGTACTGATGTGGCACACAGGAGAAAAGGCCCTAGACTCTGAAGAGGAACTCCTCGACGAGCGTACTGGGAACTCAAGAGGAATCGGCAGAGGCAGGAGGCCTCCAAACCTTGGACATTACTAGGTGGTGGCCCCTGGAACTGGCTCTGGGGTGTGTGCCCACCGAATGATACACGGTAGACAGGTTCTCCAGTAAAGCAAGCCCAGAACAAGTAGGGCCCACCCACACACAGCGACAACCCTAGGGCGGGGGGGCTGCCCGCCCACCCCCAGTGAGTACATATCCTCAGCAAGCTTAAAGTCACTGCAGGAGGACAAACCCATGAGCAGCCAGGGAGGACAGAGGACCGCAGGCGGGTTCCCCAGTCCGGGAAAAGAACCCAAACTTGACCCTCCGGCGGGCCCAAGCCAAGACGGGACCCGCAAGATGGTAGCCCAAACAGGGTGGTGGCCCCCGAGACCACACCCAGGGCATGTGCCCGCCCAGGGACACCTAATTTAGAGAATCACCTACCTAGGGTAAAAATACCCCAAAGACTGAAATCACCAGACATCTTCTGAGGCATCAAATACTGGGCCTAGGAGGAGCACAGTAGGACGACTCCGACAGTGACCATCTACCTATCACAGCTCACGGGAAGGCCATATGAGCTGGAAGAAAGCCCTTCAAGAGTATCGATTTCAAGAGGCAACAGGGGGCCAGGTCAGTCCAAACCGAGGAGGAGAGATGGACCGGCCCGAGGACACAACAAAATCCGCCTCAGCGATGGAAAAACGTTTTGCCTCTGTGTTGCAGGAAATACGAGACATGCAGTCAGATATAGCCCAAAAAACTGGAGAAAATGGACCAAAGGGTAGACAAAGTAGAAGATAGGCTGCTCCAACTCCTGACTAATCAATCAACGGCTACCATCCAGGAACCACAGATAGATACGAGACTGGCGGCTTTGGAGAAGAGGGACAAGGAGAGAGCACGGTGAATCAATGATTTTGAGAACAGGGAGAGGAGGAATAACCTCTGTTTTTTTGGTGTCCCGGAGGTGGAATGGGAGACGTAAAGAGACATATGTAGAGTGGTGAGAGAAGTAATCTGCCTCCTCTTTGGAAATGAGGCAACTACAGAACCAACGATGGATAGAGCACACAGGACGGGGGGCAGAGCAGGAGGTCCCCACTCCATCTTAGTCTGATTTCACTATTACACAGAAAAAACAAATGTGCTAGAGGAGGCCAGAAAGGCTTGGGACATCACATACAACAATGCACGGATAACAATCTTCCAAGAACTCTCTGCGTATACCCTGGCGAAATGGAGATTGTGTCACCCCCTGACCCAATGCCTAAGGGGAAAGGGGGTAAGATACAGATGGGGGTACCGATTCTCCCTGTCGTTTGAATACATGGGTCAGAGAACAACACTGATCACAGAGGAGGACATTAGAGGAGCGATCCAAAACTACGTAGAGGACCAGGATGCTCAGAGAAGGCCCACGGGGGAAGCAGCAGCAGGAGCAAGTGGAAAAGCGAGGCAGAGAGACAGGCGGAAGATCTCAGGATCCAGAAAAATTAAGAAACTGAACAATCCCTCCCGACAAGGGATAGAGGACGAGGAAGCCCTGAAGGATGAGGGGAATCAAGCATTGGCCTGGACAAGGGGTCTGGGAACTGGGATTAAGACATGATAACTTCCCCCGAGGACAACAATAAGGGGGGTTCAGTTCAGTTTGGGGGAAACATATCGCTGCGGGGGGAAGAGGGGTCTCAATGAAAGTAGTAGATGTAACACTAGCCCGGCAGCGGTGGGCACGATGGTGGTCCGGCCAAGTACCAGGAATGGTCGAACTAACTAGCTGGGCGCCGGAGAAGGGAGGAGGGGGGACGGAGGAAGTTATGGTTGATAGAGTTGTTGGTAAGAAGGAGGGCAGTTGTGGTCACGCTCCACCTGGGGGGGGCTTCAGTTCAACTCAAGGGAGGGGGAAGAGGGGAAGAGGGGAAGGGGAGAAGGTGGGGGTACAACAGTTTGCAGAGGATCTCGGGCGATCAATGTCTCTCTAAGGAGGAACAATGGCAATGGGAATAGGACAGGCTGGTGTGCTGGGGAAAATGAACAAAGGAAACAGCGACCATGATAATGGTTGATCAGCTTCCTGTGCTGGAATTGGGCTCCCTAAACATTAGAGGGTTGAACACCCCCACTAAGAGATCCCTAATATGTAGGGAGTTTCGAAGGACGAGATAGAACCTTCTCTTCCTGTAGGAGACTCACTGGGCCAGAGGACAAGAACCTAACATAAAAGGGGGAGGGATAGGGGAGGTCTTACATGAATCGCACCAAACCAAAAAGAGAGGGACATAGGTTTCAAAACAGAGGCTTCACAAGACTCGGAGGGTCGATACTTATTTGCAAAGGGCACGCTCCAAGGAACCCCTTTGACTCTGGCATTAGTTTACGGCCCAACGAAGCCCAGGAACTATTATGGGAGAAGTTGAGAGTTAAGCTCCAACTCTTCACACATGGTATCCTGATAGTGAGTGGGGGCTTCAATATGGTCCTGGACCCCTCAAGAGATAGAAAGAAGGTAATGCCCCATGCACCCCAGATGCCGGATGACCCCACCTCACAAAGCTTCTGCATGGTTAACCAGCAGCTGGGCCTGGAGGATACGCTCCCGAACACGGTTACGGGTGACCCGCCATTCACATATTACTCAAAGAGACACAAGTCTTTTTCCAGAATCGACTACAGCTTGACCTATAACTCCCTGCTTCCCTATGTAATGGACCACAGGGTAGACCCGTCCCCTGGTATGATCATGATCTGTGGAGAATGACCCTAATTGGGGGGTGGGATCGACAAAGAAAGGGGAGGTGGAAGTGTAATGATGCCCTACTTAGGGACGAGGTGACAGCAAAAATAGTCCTAGAAAACATAGTGGAGTAGTTTGCCTTGAACGACAATGGGGAGGTCAGCCCGCACACCTTGTGGGACACATTTAAGGTGACAATATGGGGCGTCCTCATTAAAATGGGTGCCCAAAAAAAAGGGGATGGGAGGCACAGGAAAAAACCCTCAATGAGAAAATAGCGGAATTACAACCGGGAAGTACCCCGGACACTTCCATCTCTCCTGACCAGGTAATAGCCCTTGAGCAATATAGTAGGACCCAGCTGAAAGAACTACTGCTAAATAAATCAGAAGTCTTCAGCTACTTAAACAAAAATATTACGAAAAGGGGGACCAAGCACATAACATTTTTGCGTGGAAGCTTAGGGAGATGACATCATGGGATATCTGGTGCGGCCTCACCAATCGCCACCCCCCCTTGTCTATCTAATAGAAACCTTCGGGAACATTTCGGGGCTGAAAATTAATAAACCAAAATCCATGCTGCTCCGTATTAGAGCTCAGGACCCAATACTAGACCCCTTAAACCGCTTCCTGGGGATTCATGTAGAGAAACCTCAAACTGCTATTTGGGTATACATATAACTAGGGACCTCACGAAAATGACACCAGCCAATTATGACCCTATAGTGGCGGATGTGAAGACGGATATGAAGCGATGGAGCAACATGATATTGTCATGGTACGGACGCATGACAGTGGTGAAGATGAACATACTGACAAGACCTCTCTCTCTCTTCACATCCCTCCCCTCGAGAGTCCCTGACCAAACCTTTAGTGAGCTCCAGAACACAGTCCAATCCTTTATCTGGCAAGGGAAAACTCAGAGGACGAAGAGAATGAGCCTTACTCTCCCGAGGGAGGCTTTGGCCTGTCTGACCTTCGTCTTTACTCTTGGGCAGCCCAATTACGGGTACTCCTTGAACACATGAAAGACAGCAAAAACACATATTGGACCCGCTTGGAGGACATGGACATGTATCCTCTTAAGGTGTGGGACCTCCTGTGGGCATCACGAAAAACCATCCCGAGCAGACTATTACACCACCCGCCCCCAAGGGTACTCTGGGCCATTTGGAGGTAGGGGGAGCACACTGATCACCTCACGACATGGCTCTCCCCATTGATATCCCTGTGGAGCCTGGTAATCAGGCTGGGAAACACAACAAACATAATCAATGAAAATAAGCAAACCATCAAACATTGGGCAGCAATGCTGCAACATCACCAGGCCGGAAACAAAGAACTGCAAGAGAGAAATAAAGCAGGACACAGCCCCTCTACGGCTATAAACACATTACCAATACAAATGAGTTTGGCCCCCTCTATCCAACACTTCAGGAAGGACCTGAAGACCCCACTCTTTAAAGAACATCTCACCAATCACTGATCGCTCCTCTTATCCCTTTCTCTTCCTCCAGGGTTTCCCCATCTACTTCTCCCCATACCCATCCCAACTCCTCTGCTACCACTGCACCCTACTTGTAACCCCTGGGCGTGTCTTCATTCTACAAGGCTCCATTGCTTCCTAGCTGGGGTTGTGCTTTATAAATCCCATATCTACATATATACCTACATACATGCACACATACAAAGCACTGATATCTCAATTGTTCTCTTTCCTTCCAACTAGCCAAACCAACCCACTCTCTTCCCGATCTGACAGAGCGCCTGGAGACCATGCAAATGCAGCGGTGCGTGGTACAACTCCTAACAAAATAACATAACATCATGCATCTTTTATGTGAGGGGGCAGTTTGATGGCATCCATGACCAAAGCAGATGTGGGAGGCTGTATCCCTAAACTCTGGTTGAACAATGGCATGTGTATGGGAGATCAACTTTATTTCTGAATTTTGTTGCCTTGGCCTAGAGATGGTGCGTGAAGGATGCAAGCTCTTTTGTCAACTGATGACAGGGGCAATCGTTAGGGTGGTTCAAATAATTTGGCAGAAGATCTGGGATCATGTTGCTGCGTTTGCCGAAGTAGCATGCTCATCGAATGACATGCAAAAATTGGTGAAATGACCAGATGCGCTGAGCCAGGAACTTGGTGACGCAACACTGATTAACAACATGGCAACCGGAATTGACATGGCTCTGGATATTGTCACATGCCATTGCAAGGAATTTGCCCACTCAGTAATCAACAGGGGGGGCACTGGAGGCTTTCAGAAGCGAGGCATCTGGGACTGGTACTGGTGCACATTAGGGTGTGGAACTCTTATCATGCACACAGACAGCATATACAGCAGTGTATTATGGTGGAGTGTATAAAATAATCAGTGAGGCAAAATAATTAATCTTTTAAGGCTTTCATTTTCATAACTTTCCGAATAGTCCAGATTTTATCCGAATTTTTCTTTTCTGTATTGACAACCTTCATTTTCTCACGCCTCTTTGGAATTGTCAAAGTATTTCTGATTTTCCTTCAAGTTGAAGCTTACTCCCCAACTGACTTGTCTCCAGGCTTCACAGTCTTGCACCATTTCATTTACTAACTTTTCTCAAGTATCGAGGCCTTTCTGATTCTCAATACATCTAAGGTTCCAGGGGACTTGGGGTCTTAGTGCATCCAAGGTAACAAAGATGCAGACCTTGCAGAGTATTTTCCTACCTTTCATCTGCATTCGCTCTCTTGCGAGTCCCTCAGTTCTCAGTATGACTCAGGTTAGAGAGCTGCAATGATGCTCAGCACCTCATCAGGTGGAAGTGCTTTCATGGTTCTCTGCACCTCCAGGTTCATGTATTCTCGGGGTTTCCAACACCCAATGGGTCCATGGTCTCTCACGGTTCGCTGCACCCCTTCCTTCATGTGCTCTCATGGTTCTCAGCACCTCCTAGCTTGACTATTGTTTCGTTGAGGGATAATCAAATGAAACAAATACAAATGGAAGTCCCCTATTCTATTTACTTTCATAACTAAAGGTATCAGGGTTGATAGGGTTAGGGACTTTAAAATAAGCACACTGGTGGTCCACCAACATCTTCACTTCCTTCAGAACTGGACGCCCCAGTTCTTCCTTCTCTCCCTGAGTTGAGAAATGACATCTAAGCTTGGATGAGGGCCCGACAGTGCTTACATTTATGGCTGTTGTTAATGCAATTGATCTTTTGGTAAACTGTGTATCATTTACATATTAGTGTTGATGGTCGGGTCTCGTATGCTGCCTTCAGGGCCAGCATCATGGGACAGTGCCACTCTCCAGCCCCCAGGGTCTCTCAAGCGCCAGCCATTTACCTCTCAACTGTGTCCTCACCACAGTGCCATACAGTTAAAGCACTCTTTGGCATTCCGGCAACTGTTCTTAGGATTCTTAGCGCCTCTTAGGTGCAGTTGCTCCCAAGCGCTCTCAGGACTCTCTGCTCCTCTCGGTTTAAGATGCTCTCTTTGCTCACAGTACCTCTTGAGTTTAGCTCACCAACACACCTCCTCGACCCTCCTTCCTCACTCACATGGGGACTCCCTCTCTAAGTAC
Organism: Ambystoma mexicanum; assembly: GCF_040938575.1. Taxonomy (NCBI): domain Eukaryota; kingdom Metazoa; phylum Chordata; class Amphibia; order Caudata; family Ambystomatidae; genus Ambystoma; species Ambystoma mexicanum. Next base: position 1,057,793,344 of record NC_090925.1, read on the forward strand.
ATACGGCTCCGTTTATATAGTACCAACTCCTCTTATAGTATACGACTAGGCCTTCCTCCTTTTCATATTGCAATTGGAATGGGGCTTAGCAGTTTCTCATTAGCCCTGTCCCTTTTTACCCAGAGCGATACTTCACCTGCTGCTGCCATCTTTTAATTTTTTTTAGATGTGCTGGGCATGAAGCGCTTGCATCTCCATTGCTCTCTACATGTCTGCCAGCTCACTTTGGGTAAGAAAGCTCTGCCATGAGCGAGGTCACAAACTCTGTTCATCTGGGAACCACTCCTTCCTTTTATTGGATGCACTCTGTAGCACATAGGCCCCGGTATTTGCTGGCGGGTGTAGGAAATATCTTTCTGGCATTGCTGGTACCCACAGACTGCCTGTCTAGTTCCTAGATCTTGCATCAATTTCACAGAGTATACATGTGCATTTGGGCCTGACCTGTGTACTCACAGGGTACAGTTGCATTTCAGATTGCTGACAATGGTTGCAAATAGCATCTGACAAGTGTAAATGGCAGGCAGCGTTTACACTTTTTGCAAAATATCACGTAAAAGCAATGAGTAAGGGCGATTTCTCAGGATTTTGCAATTTGGTTTACCCACTCCATTTGGCCAATGTGGAAAAATGCATGCAGGGGACAAAACAGCACGCACGTGCTAGCGTTGGTGGTCCCCTCCGAGCAGTTACAGCTTTTTAAAAATGAAATAACTGCTTGAATGATTTGGTCTTTTACGTCCCCCTCACATTTTACAATTTAGAGAAATGGCAATTTTATGAGTGACCCTGAGCTACCAAGGGTTACCCAGACGTGGACTCCTTGCTCACTGTGGTCAGAGAGGCACAGCTCCACCTCACTGATGAGATGAGGCCGGACTAGGCCGAAACACATGTCTGGGATTGCTGTTGGTACTCTTGTTCAAAGGAGGATTGCCTAGCATTTCGGTGCCGGACTGCTCAAGCGGGCGGCACAAAGACAGATATGCAAACGGATATTCCTCTTTTGTGAAAGTTATAGTGAGCTAAAACATGTGGCTGCAGACTCTGAGTGGGTACATTCCCACAGAACAGGTTATCATGCCATGTTCTTTCTTGCAAAGGGGAGCCCTGACCTCTTTTTAGATTTTTATGAGTGATGCCTACCATTTCAACACTTACATATTTCTTATTTGTCACAGAATAAATTCATCTAGCTTTTAAAGGGCTTCCTTCTTTTTCAAAATTATTTCTCAAAATGATTATGTAATACTCCAAACATCAACAAAAAGAATTCACAAAAGCAATGAGCAGCTATTGAACATAAAGCACTGGAGGCTGCCTTTCACTCAGCCTTCGAAAGTATTCGAGTGGGATTGAGTGACCTACTAGATCCAGATACAAAATAGTGTTTGGGCCTCATTACGACCCTGGCGCTAATCGCCCGTCATTACCGCCATGGCGTAATGAGCGTTTACGCCGTGAGTCGATGGCGTAAAGAGCGCCACATTACGACCCATCGCGCACGAGCATTACGCCATGGCGGTAATGCAATTAACGCCATGGCGTAAAAGGCCCCTACCGCCATCGTTGAGTGAGCAAGGTGCCCTTCCGCCAGCGTAAGTAGCGTCCACCGTAGTTTGCGGCCACCGTAATTAGCGGCGGCCGTAAATTACGTTGGCCGTAAAAGGCCAAACCGGAAATAGCGTCATCGCGCCGGAACGGGAAGCATCCCGTCGGCCATCTTTAAAAACACAATCCATTGCCATCCTACCAAACAACACCAGACCCAACCCTGACACCTGTCCCAACCAAACAACCACCCATCCAACTCCCTGAAAATGCCGAAATGCGTCAAAAAAGCATGTGACCGCCAGCGCCAGGAGCGATTCAGCCGGGAGGAACTCTGCATGCTTGCAGAGACCCTGCAGGACAACGCAGGTGTTGTGTTCTCCCCTGAAATGACCAGGACAGCAATCGGGAAGAAGAAGGCCATCTGGGCCCTGGTGGCTGAGCGCGTCAGCGCGGTGGGGACCGTACCCCGCACCCCACAGCAGTGCCGGAAGCGCTGGGATGACCTGCGCATACGGGTCAGAGCGGTCATCTCAGCAAACCGCAACCTTGCCCAGGGAACCGATGGAGGGTCGGAATCCCCCCTGAAACTCCAACCGTGGGAGGAGATCTGTGCTACCACCATCGGCATGGAGTCCATCGAAGGTGTTGGAGGGATGGAAAGGGGAGCCCCGACATCAGGCGATGAAGGTAGGTGCCTCTGACAAGACATGCCACAGTCACAGCAGTCCAATCATGTGTAGCACAAGGTTGCCCTAGAGTGTAAATGCAACACATATCAATACTGGCCATAGCCACATGCGAGCACCACCCTGCATACACTGCTGGCACCCGCATACCTGCGTCCACACACAACACGAGAAGGAGACACCCTGCATGGCACTGCCTGTAATCTGCCTCATCCACTGGCCAAAATAATGTCAACCATTGTCATTCCAAAGTCCGTAGACCCATCAATAACGGCCTCCCACCTTTGCTCCACCACAGGCACTGAATCACACCCAGAGGACCAGGACACCCCTGCGCCGAAGAGGGCGAAGTCCAACATCAACGTCCCTGCACCCTCAACCTCAGCTGCAGTGAGGCAGACCCCACGACAAGCAGGTCCCACTGCAGGCATACTGGAGGTCCCACCGGCAAGCACCCCTGTCGGCAGCAGGCCAGCAGCAGCTGCTCCACCTCCACCGACATTGCCTGCCACAGAAGGCAGGGGGTCAGCGGCCAGCAGCAACATCGGGGAGACAGCTGCAACAGCTGCATGTTCTGACTCGGACATGGAGCAGGAGGTCAGAAGCCCCACTGACCAACTACATTCCCCCTGTTTCTCTGACGCCAGCCCCCATGAGGGTGACACACAGGGGCACACTGAGGCAGAGGAGTGGCCTTCCACCCCATGCCCTGTCCACACTCCACAGGAGGGGAGCAGCCCCTCCATCACTCCACCTGCACTGGCCATGGGCCAGCACGGCCAGCACTCCCTAGAGGAGATCACTCAACGGCAGCATCAGCTGTCGGCAAAGCTGGATGAGCATGCCGCAGAATGTGTGGGGGCTGGGCCCAGCATTGAACAGGCCACGGAGACCCTAAGGGCCGAAGTGGCGCAGAGCACTGCCACCCTGAGAGATGCCATGCAGGCCATGTCAAGGGACATCTGTGCCGAACTTGCGGGCTTGCGTCGTGCGGTCACTGACCTCAACCACACACTACAGGAGCAGCATGCACAGGGGCAGCCAGGGACATCCTCCACTGCCAGTTCTGTGCAGAGCAGCCCCGTGCGACGGTCCGGACGCAACCTGCGCTCCACAGCCAGGGGTGCCCCGGGGGCCGGGAGAGGGGCCTTGTGAGGGACTGTGGACACTGTCACAGGCATCTGTAGACACCTACATGGGGTGTGTTGGGGTGTGCAGGGGGGAGGGGGGAGGGGGTGTGTTGGGGTGTGCAGGGGGGAGGTGGGAGGGGGTGTGTTGGGGTGTGCAGGGGGGAGGTGGGAGGGGGTGTGTTGGGGTGTGCAGGGGGGAGGGGGGAGGGGGTGTGTTGGGGTGTGCAGGGGGGAGGTGGGAGGGGGTGTGTTGGGGTGTGCAGGGGGGAGGTGGGAGGGGGTGTGTTGGGGTGTGTAGGGGGGAGGTGGGAGGGGGTGTGTTGGGGTGTGCAGGGGGGAGGTGGGAGGGGGAGTGACACGACAGTTTGTTTTACCAATACACTTTTTTCTTTCCTAAAAAGAAATGTGTGGACATTCTCATTGCGTATGTGTGCTTCATTGGTGTACAGTCCACAGTGTCCATGTACCAGAGTGCCCCAAGTGCAGTCTCCATGCGATGAACACCAGCCGTGTGTGCTAGAAGCAGTGGTCGATGATACTTCGGCGCATGGCACGCCCCTCCTGTGCATCGCCTCCTCCATGTGGTGGCGCCCCATCTGCACCCTCCTCATCCTCATCGTCAGGTGGTTGCAGTTCTGCGTCAGGGGGCAGGGGCACATTCCGTCTGACGCACATGTTGTGCAGCATGACACATGCCATGACGATCTTTGCCACCTTCTCATGGCCATACAGGAGTGCCCCACCAGACCTGCTGAGGCTTCGGAACCGTGCCTTCAGGAGGCCGAATGTCTGCTCTATGGCCACACGAGTACGTGTATGTGCATGTTTGGAGTCCTCCTCGTGCTGGTTCTGCGGGTTCCGGACTGGTGTGAGGAGCCACCTCTTCAGGGGATAGGCTGCATCACCTGTATGTAGGCGAGAATGATTGTGTCAGTCATGTTGTCTGATCAGGAACATGGTGTTCAACCCTGGCTGGCATCGAACTGTTACCTTGGCTAACTTCTACATGCACTGATTGATTCACACAATGCAACCAGTATATGCTCATTGCTGCCATGGCCTGTTTTGCATGCCATCACCCTATGCATGCAGTGGGGTTGTGTGCATTGAGGGTGCCCTTCCTCTGTCTCCGTTCTCTGTGTTACTCACAGCCAGGTGGAGTATGCATCATCCCCCCCCCCTTTCTGCCAGGTGGAGTATGCATTGGTACGTCATTCCCATGCCCACTTCCATGACATTGCACTCACCGAGTAGCCAGGATCTTGGGCCTGCATGTCGCTCCATGTAGCGTGGTATTGTGGAGTTCCTCAGGACCATAGAATCATGGGTTGATCCGGGGAATCTGGCACAACAATGTGTGATGATCATGTTGGAGTCACAGACCATTTGCACGTTGATTGAGTGGAACTGTTTCCGGTTGCGGTACGGTACCTCCATGGCACGTGGAACCACCAATTCCACATGGGTGCAGTCGATGGCACCAATGCATCCAGGTATGCCGGCTAGTGCATGGAAACCCACTTTGGTGTTTGCTATCTCCTGGGCAGTCCGTGGTATTGAGATGTGGTCGTCTGTGTGCTTGAGGAGGGCATCGAGCGCTTGGATGAGTGTTCGTGAAAATAATGGTTGTGAAATGCCATGCAGGTGCCCCACTGTGTGCTGGTAGGTGCCTGTGGCCAGGAAGTGGAGTACAGCCACTACCTTCAGTAGGGGGGGGATGGCGGTTGGACTTGCTATCATGCTGACGATGTCGTCGTGCGTCATGTCTACGATGGCAGTGATGGTGTCCCGGTCCAAACGGTACAGGGTGTGGATCTGCTCAGCAGTGAGGTTGTTTGGATTGGCTCTGATGCGTGGGATTGGGGGCTGCCTGCGTGGTGGCACTGGCTGTGCTGGTGGGGCTTGCTGGGCCTGCCTTGCCCTCCTTCTCCTCCTGCGTCTCCTCTGTGCTGCCTGTTGTTGTTGTTGCTGTTGTAGTAGCACATGCATTGCTACCAGGTCCTCCAGCCCCAACATTGCTAGTCGTATTGGCATCATTGTGGAGTGTGACTGGGTGTGGTTAGGGGTGGGGTGTGCTCTTTTTGTACTCCCCTGAGTCTGTATTGCCTTCACCTGTGCTGTTTCTGTGCACCTGTGGCAGCTGCATACACTTGACATGGCCCTTTACGGTTGGTTCGCGATGGCGTTATTTGCACCATGGCGGTAAGGTACTTAGCGGCCTCGGTGATGGCGCTAGGTGCATGTCCGCTTGGGTCGGCATTCGCGTACCTTTCCGCCATGGCGCTAAGTACGGTGTGGGCGGTCGCGTGCGCGCACCCTTGGCGCAGTTAGCGGCAGCGTTAACTACGATGCCGCTATTGGCATCGTAGTTTACGGTCACGAGTCATGATCGGACCTGGCGGAAAACGATGGCGGTAACCAGTTACCGCCATCGTTTTTCACTTAGCGCCAGGGTCGTAATGAGGCCCTTTGTGTTTAAATTCAATCTGACAATTCGCTTCTTAGAGGTGAGTGAGAATGATTCTTAACTGTCATGACATTCATTGCTGACCAGATATACATGGCGGTAAGTCTTCTGTGGCCTTGCTGGAGGGTCTTTATAACCCCCTTTCATGATTATTCTTCAGTTAATTGCATTGCGAAAAGTCAGTCGGTCTCCCATTTATATTCAGAATAAAATCCATTAAACAACAATCCGTAAATGGCAGTAAAATGCAAAACTATATACTTTTATATGTTGTCATCAAATACATAACACCATGATTGTAAACGGAAAAACATATATTCGTACAAAATAGATTAAAAACATTAGAAAAACATATTTTGAGCAAAGGATACCTTTCACATCAAAATGCTCTGGGTATAATCTTCTCAGAGAACTACATATGACACCAACTCAGACTAGTCTTCAAAGGCATATTTCACCTGCATTTTGGTATTTGGCTCTATCAGGGTGGATCACTAGATCAAGATCCACTGATATCTGCTTAACGTGCTTCAGCCATGACCAGTTATAGGTGCCCGGATTATTAATAGCATGTATCATTACTTTCTTTTACAGATCAAGGACTGGACTGTACCATATCCTGACCAATACATTAGTGAGAGCCTTACTGTTCTCCCTGTGCAGCCCAGTTCAAATGTATTCGTTCATTGGGAGAGCTTGAGGGGAATGCTAATACATTCTTAAATATTAAATTCTCTCTAGATTTAAGATTTCTAAGATTATTTTGCCTCACAAAGATCAGGTCCATAGACTGGTTCAGTTAAGGCAGGGTTGTCCAACTCCAGGCCTCGAGGGCAGGATCAATGCAGGGTTTTCAGGATACCCCTCATTAATATTCATGTGATACATTTGCATACAATGATTCTAATTGTATGGCCATTTTTCCTCATGAATATTAATGAGGGATATCCTGAAAACACAGCAGGATTCCCGGCACTTGAGGCCCAGAGTTGGACAACCCTGAGTTAAGGCTTGCGACCTTTAAACCGGGAGCGAAGGCAGCATAACCCCCACTGACGCATTTAGCAAAACTGAGTGTAACACCACTTGTGTACATAACACTGTAACCCTTTTTCAACCTGCGAATGCCAAGAGCCAACCTGGGCCATGTGAATTCCCAGGTAATGAAAGTTTCTTCTTATTCACCCGTTCACTCTTCAAAGACAAAAGCGTTCTCATGGTCCGTGTGGATATCAGCCCTAATGGTTACGGACAGACTTCTTGCTGCACAGATACTGTTAAGCAGATTCAATTGTTTCAGACATCCTGAGGGGTCTTCGAGATGTAAGCCACACTGTCGGCAAACAGTAAAATTCTCAAGCTCTCTCGATTTAGGCTGGGAGCATTGGCCTACAGATTTCATATCTTGACTTATTAACATAGCGTATATCAATAAAGCGTCCAGGCGCCCTTGACGGACAGCATATGTAACAGGGATCTGATTGCACAATTGTGCATCAATAAAAAATGGTTAGCCCTGCTGTATGAAGAAACTACTGCCTTCTGTGGATGGAAGCATTTACTATTTATCATTCTTCATCATTGAGTCTGTTCATTTGCTTACCTCAGCTTGAGGCATTTCCATAAAAAATGTAATTTCTTACAACTGCGTATGCACAGCAAGTCCTACTTCTATTTCTGTTTGCTTACAGATTGGGGAGCCATCATGCTTTGTTCATAATATTCTTTGAACTGGCACAGCTTTTCTGGACCAACAACCGTACCTATGATGACACAGAATGTTGCTGATTTAATTTAAGTGCCAATGTAATCATTTCAGCTACATTGGAACGAAATGGGTTAGCTGAAGACAACGTGTCTTTTACTTCTTAGCTTAAACTTTGGACCAGAAAAAAGCACTATTGATTGGGCTTCTTCGGACTAATGCATCTTCACTACTAAATGCTTCAATTGAGACACGTACACAATCAGTGGCGGACTGGACTGCAGAGATCACTGGAGAGGGTCAGGTGGGCCTCTTTTGTGGGTTTGTTTGCTCTTCTTTTCCTCTCTCACATCAGCACTGCCCCTTTCTGCCATCTCTCGACTGCTCTGACACCCATTTAAAGTGAAGAATTTGCTAGGAAGCTTTCCGTATGTTATTCTTCACTCTTACCAAATCTTCGATGTCAGTTTGTGTTATGATTAACAACTTTTTAATGTTTATATAGGGACATGTGCTTTAAAATTAACCATTTGGACCCATTTTCTCCACAGTTTCTTGGGGAGGAACCCCCCTGAAGCCCTAGATACTTTGAAAAGCCAGTTAGAGGGGTTGGTCTTGCTCGTTATAATTTGCTTACAGTGTAATACTGGGCCACATAAAAAAGAACATTTCCAGGGTCACTTTTGGTAACAAGGCCACCCTTGTACACAATGTATTGCTGAGCCCCTTGTTTGATTGGTAATAGTAATAGCTCCCATGGATTGGGCCACACATTTCAATGCAAACAGTTTTCTGTTCTCTTCCTTAGATCATTTATAATTGCTCAGTAATGGAATCTTATTTCCGAAAGAAGGGTATGGCTCATACGTAGGAACAAACCAAGTGGGTGACGTCAAGCATTCAAAAATGGCACCAATATTCCTCAAATTGAGCAATAGAAACATTTAGGTGCAACCGTTCAGAAAATGTCTGACCTAGCATTCTAAAACACTTAAATAATACGGAGATGATATCCATCGTCAAACAATGCATGCTATAAGGCCAACCCGCCACAATTTCTAATATGCAAAGATTTCTTTTAAGGAAATGGTATAAAAAATGTACATTTCTTGCAATGTGAGTGAAGAAAAACAGGTTGTATTTTAAAGATTTATAGAACCACATTCCAATGTAATAGCTTCTATAGAATCCAACGTATGAATGTGTGCATTTGGGCATCTGCAAACAAAATGATGGTCCAAAGACCAGAGTGTCAATCATAATCATATCACAAATAAGTCCTAATAAAGTGCTGTTGGTAGTAGGGTCGACGAAACAGTCCACTGCCTGTTTCAGCCAGAGGCCTTCATCAGGAACAATAGCCTGAAAACAAACGGAAGCCTATCTTAGAATGGAGTAACAGAGGTTCGAATAAATCGGACTCAGGTATTAAGCACGGTTATAAAAAAAACAACACAAATAAATTACATTCGGAATAATATAAGCTCCATGCTGCTACCACTCCACCATACAAGTAAAATAAGATATCACCAAGAAAGTATGACCATCATGAGGTATCAATCAGTTCTGAATCATATATAGCAAACGTTAATGAAACAGTAAAACCTTAAATTACTTTACCATATACTTAGAGAATGCTCTTAATAATCATCAGGAATCATCAACAAAGACTATATTCGTCCTATTGACTGGTTTTGTTTCAAATGCTCTCACCCCTTTCATAATATTTTCAACATCGCCATGAAGTGGACACGTATTGTTATGAGATGTCCAGATACATGGCGTTATCACCAAGGATTGGCATGAAATGCCAAGGTTCTTTCCTCATTGCCAAAGATTGTTATTAAATGCCTTTTTGCTGGGCATTGACATTAATTATCGAAATGATTGCCCCAATACAGTGTACTCCCAAGAACCACATAAACTTCTTGGGTCCTCTTGCCATTGGCAAGGATTGGCATCAAGGTCCCAGGTACTCATATATTGCTAGAGTCTGCCATGAAATGCCCAGGAATGTGGCACCTCATTGGCCGGAAAGGCCTTCAGATGGCCAGATATTTACCTATTGATAGAAATTGCATACCCTTTTCGGTTACTTGCACAACTGCCCAAGATTGCCAACAAATTTCTATGATCTTGCGCAATTGCCAAGGATTGTTCTCAACCACTGAGCTACGTGTCCAATTGCTGGCAAAGGGAAGGGAAATGCAGCAGCGCCATGAGGCAGACAAGGGAAGCACATCAGAGGAAGCGCGAGAGATGCTTGGTGTCCCTACGGTTCCCATGCTCTGCAAACTCCAGGTACTGGTGCCACAGGTTGCGAGGTATGGGTTCCATGGACAGGCAAAGTGCTTAGACTGGTGTGGAGTCTGGCAGCCTAGGTGGGCCAAAGGGGGGTGGGGCACAAAGGACAGGAACCCAGTGCCTCCCTCGCCTGTGTACTCTCCAGTCTTTCTGTCAGATCTATTGTGACGCGACCATCAGCCCTAACAGAACCTTACATGGGTTAGGCCTTTAGAAGTAAGCGGGATGCAGCCTAAAGGCAGTATGTTCTGACACCAATGTCTCTCAAGTTCACCTCTCAATAGATTTACTTTTACTAACCTGCTAACACCACAACATTAACCCAAACTAAAAACTTGTAATTTATTACCAAATAATTTGGAGGTAGACCCTGAAAAGTAGATAATAACTTATTCCAAAGAGAGTCTCATTTTGTACATTTCCACACTGCCTGCCATTCACTTTACCTCAAACATATTTGTTTTCATAATTTATATAGCAATTGACACAGCAATCAGAAGAAAATCGGAGCAGTTAGCAATTCATAATTTGCTCTCCATTTCAGGCCTACATATTCGTTTTCTGAGTGGTGCGATGCAACTTTCACTTTAGGAATCCTAGAACCACTTCCTACATTGACACCACGTTCCCACTGATGCCTATTGCGTTCCGTAGTGCGATGGCCGTCGCAAGATCTGTGCCCCAGTCTCACTTCTCTGGTATTTTTAATTGCAAGAAGAGTTCAGTTCCCGAGTACCAGTAAGAGGTCCATGTGTGAAGGAAGGGCTGTCTGATCTCTTCTTTTTTGTAACTTTTCAATGTTCCTCGATGTTGTTTCATGATGAACCTTTCGCAATCAGACACAATCTCTTATTGGCAAGGAAGGCCCCCTATGAGCGTGCCACTTGCTTACTGGGAATCCTTCCATGTGATCATCATGCATGCTTGGGTATTTCTGTGGTGCACATCTGGCTGGCCAGCAAAGGAGAGCTGTTCAGAAAAAGGGGGCGGAGTACGCAGTCAAAGAAGACCGAGTTGAGGCATACAAATGTCAGGGTAGCTAAGTTTGGGAGTGGAGGACCGTCAGTGATTCAGCAGAAAGTGTCTGGCAGGAATTTCTTTGAAAAGGGTATTAGCATAATTGACCTAAAAACATTTGACCTAACACATTTGATCGAATTTGTTTGCCATTTTTTTCAGTCAAATTTAATTAAATATATGTGGGGGTGGGTAAGGTTATAGATTAGGTTGCGGTGAAGTGGGAGGGTTGCTGTGGATGAAATGTGATTAGGTCAAATGTTTTAGGTCAAATAGACCCAAACCTTGAAAGGCAGTGTGTTCAACTCTCTTTATGACATTTGTTTATTTTCTGCATTACCCTAAGACCAGAGACATGACGCGCCTACATAAAATTTAGTGAGTGCGCGACTTCTAAGCAGGCCATATGGGTCTTGCCAAATGTCACCTGTGCTCTTGATCCACGGCTCCTTTTAGAGGGACCGCTGCTCATGCTCTTTCTTTGTGGTTTCAGGTGGTAGTGAAGACGAGGACAGAGTACCAGTCAGATCAGAAGAACAAAGGCAAACTCCGGGTCCCAAAGATTGCAGAGTTCACCGTCAGCTTCACCGATGGCGTAACAGAAAGATTAAAGGTAAGGTGAAAGGATTTTCTCCAGGTACTACCTTAGCCTTTGCTATTTTGCACAGAACGCGTTCTCACTGACTGTACTCTGGTTCTGTACGAGATCCATGTTGTTTGCATGCTCTGGGCTCCGAATGCCCGCGGACAATTGATATTCATATAGCTTACATTCAGATGTGCACGCTCATAACACTGCCTCAGAAACGAGGCAGTGAATGTTCAGACGCAGTCACGTGACTCTGCACGAGCATCCTTCAGCCACAAGTGCACCTACTTTTCCTTTGAGTTTGGATGCATGGAAGCTTAAGAGGCAGGCTTTACAGTGCAGTGGTTGGCTTTCGAATGACATTGGACCACAGAGCATATTGCAATTCATAATGCTCACCTGATATCTTTTAAGCCTCAAAACCAAACAGGTCATGGCTCTGTAACATGTGGCTCTCCAGATGTTTGGAAACACAAATCCCATAATCCCTATCCAGTATAGGCAATGATGAGGGATCTCGGGACTAATAGTTCACAACATCTTGAGAGCCAACGGTGGTCGACCTGTGAAGTAGGGGCCGGACCTCTATGCGAATAGCCGAGATAGGATGCCTTGACTGTTTTTAAAACCTACTTAGGGCAAGAAGGAAGTTTTGTAACAAATGGGTTGTTGTTTTTGCCAACTTGCTAGTTGCCAGGGGTCAACACCATAAAACACTCGGGTCAGTGGTCCAGAGAACATTCTGGTTTGGGCTTGTATGACACGACAACTCTTCTTCCCATTTCATTTCAACCATTGTCCTGTGTTCCTCTGAGGCAGCCAAGAAAATGTATGCTCTATGGGAAAGAGAAGGGCGGCTCAACAGAAAACTGTATGGAGTTTGATTGAAAGGTATTGAGGACTGGCAAGCCTTCCCTATGGAACATTTCATAAGCATGCCAACCTAGCCACCCCAGTTCCAGGAAGTCTGTGCAAATTTGTCTGTTCCCCAAAGCCCATGGATGTCTGCTTCCCAACCCCCCCTAGCCGAGGGTTTCTGTTCCATCTCTTTTGCTCTAGCAAACGCTGGACCAGAGGAGCTCTGTCAACATCAGTGGGACTTGTGTCAGCCCTCTTTATTGCCCTGTGGGGTTTTGACAGCATTAAAAGACAATAGCTGTACATTATTTCTTTCTTTAATTAGTCCTCTGGGGAGCTATACAATTTCTTGGAACTATGTGCTTCTTTATACAATGCCTGTATTGGATTTATATCATGGAGGCAGGCAGTACTGTGTGGCTAGGCTGACAATGCACTCAGTTATGCATTGTGCGCCTTGACACCTCCTGCTTTCTGGGCTATGCACCTCACCTTATTGCGCTCAGAGTCTTGATTTCCGACTATGCGGTCATTCGCAGTTGTGCGGATTTTGTTTAAGAGGAAGTTACCAACACTGCCAGGTGCATTTCTGAAAAGCCTCCCGATTCAGATGTTAGCAGAGGTGGAGGTGGAATTCCTGGAATATCTTTGTAGGAATTTAGGAAATACCACTTCTGCCGGTTTTAATCTTAATGGGTATTTCTTTAAAAAATAAAAAAAAACATTCACCCATTTCCACCTTCAATGGAACTTCAGTATAAATGTTTGTTTAGGTGGAACATGGGGGACTAGGAAAGGAAGCCGATAGCAAAGCCGTTTAATGAGACTAGAAACCCAAATTACGTTTGCAGGACAGATTATTTCTTAGAAGTATTTCCTCTATGTAAAAAAAGTTGAGATTGCATGAATGTTACTTCCCCTGTCTGTGGAACTTAAGTCTGCACTTCCAATCACTTTATAAGGCGTGCCTCTTCTGTGATACTTGAGCATTTACTCAAAAGGGGCCCAGTGGACTTTAAGAGGGTGCAATCTATCTCTCACATGAGAGGAGCACCCCTCGCTGGTGAGCAAGTTCTTTCACATATTTCTGAAATAGTTTATTGTGAATGCCAGCCTCCCCGAAGACACCCATCTTGCAGCAAGAGCCAACTTCTGACAATTGTAGCCTTGCTATACCGCACTGAAGGCCTTGATAACCCAAAGGTTGTTAAGATAAACTCGGGTGTCTCCCCGCAAAGAGTCATGAAATCTGCAACATTTTCTGCTTGAATCGCTTCTGCTGTTTAGAAATCTTCATGTAAAAGAGGGAGTCTTGAAATCATGGTATTATCATATTATAATTGCTTATTTATAACACGCTTAATACCCAGAGGTTTCTAAGCACGGACCCGGGGATCGAACCTGTGTTGCTCTGTGTCGTATTGCTTCCAAGACAAGCACGTTGCCCCTGAGCTATCCTCCTAAAATGCTACGGTGTAACCAATTTGGTGTCCCCCAAGGGGCATGCATTTCACCATGCCTATATAACATCTTCACAGTACCTTTTTTTGCTCTTTTGGAGCAGAATGGGGTAGCGTTTTACGAACTACGCTGATGACACCAAGTGTGTCATCCCACTTACAGGTACTCATGACAAAGACGAATTTCATTTTAAGAAAGTGTACACCCTCATTGAGTGCTGGTAGTGCAGAACACCCTGGCTCTGAATAGAGACAAGACAGAGCTTATGGTAGTTGCCACTCCCAACATGATATGGAAATTGGGACTTGCGTATGAGAGCTTTTGCACAGAAGACACCAGAATTGCCACTCAAAAGAAGGTTAAGATGCTTCGCATCTTCCTTGACCAACACTTAAACATGAAAGTGCATGTTGGTAGCCTGGTCTCTTCCTCAGTTTATTACATCAAGCTTTTGGCCCATCTTTGACCTTTCATTACACAATACAATGCTGAGACCATTGCAAGGGCCATAGTGGATGCCAAAATCGACTACTGTTGCAGTCTGTTGTATGGTATCAATAAAGTGGACTGTAACCGGTTACAGGTGATACAGAATAGTGCAGTACGAGTAGTTACTGGAATCGCTTGGAAAGACCACATCTCTGAGGCCAGACGTGGTCTGCACTGGCTCCCAATTGAGTCAAGGTTACTATATCGCCTTCTGTTAATTACACACAAATGCCGACTGGGCAAGATGGCCAACTATCTACAGGATTTGTTCAAAGAGAAAACACACATGAGATCTCTTAGATCCAGTAATACGGACCAGTGCCCCTGCCCCAGGTGTAACATCGGCAAAGTCACAAATGGAGCATTTCAGAACACGGCCCCAAGAGCATGGAACGGTCTTCCTCCTGATCTCAGGGGCTTGAAGTCTACTGAGCTCATCAGGAAGAATCTAAAAACTCTGTTATTTGCTTGACCTGCTCTCTTCTTTGAACTCCTTCTCTGACTAGCCTCGGGCTTCATGAGCCTCATTTGTTGTTAGTCTTTTTTGTGTTTTTGCGCCCTCAAGCCTACGGGTCCATGGTTTGCACAGTATAAATGATTGAAAAAAAATTGAAAAGGCTGCATTCTGATTCCTGATACCACATTTTGTGGACAGACCTGTCCCTCTGGGATTAAGTTTGATGTAAGGGACATAGGAAAGATGACACACATTCAACAAGAAACGCATTTTATCCACCATGGAAATAAAACCATGATTGCGCTGTGCGGCTTGAGTTCCTGCAGTGCTATGCGGCTAGAAGGTGTGGTGGAAAGGCATGCATGGAACCGCCATATCAATCATAGCTTTGGCTTTATGACTTTTCAGCTGATGCAACATTTTAGATCTGGAATTTCTGACAATTGAAAATGATTTGATGTTCTAGCAATTACTTGAAAGGGGTTTGTGACTATGCCCTGATAGTGTCTATCGATTCCATGTGGCAGACCAGCAGAACGGCCACAATCAATGGTATTCCCTAGGAGAGGAACTGCGTGAATAGTTTTGTGAACAAATGCTGGTGAATTATGGAAACATCAATTTAAATTGATAATCCATTTGTTCCAACCACTCGGTGAAAAGAATACTAGTAAGATGGCTACCGTCTAGCCATGGCGTACTTCCTGCATGATGCTGAGGTTTAAACACACTGCTTTCCTGTTTTTCCGAATTGAAACACTTCATGTTGCATAGCTTTTTGCGGAAATGTTCCATTAAGGGACTATTTTTGGGATATGCACACAACAAATGTATGAGGTGTAATGAAAATGCATCTTTCTTTCTTTCTTTCTTTCTTTCTTTCTTTCTTTCTTTCTTTCTTTCTTTCTTTCTTTCTTTCTTTCTTTCTTTCATAGAGCCTATATGAACATGATTGTTTAAAATCTTTAAAGGATGCTTTTTGGTTATACGTAATAATAATAATTTGCATTTATATAGTGCTAGGAACCCTATGTCATCTGAGCACTGCTTATTACTACCCACGGTGTGTGGTGCTTATTTATCGACCTCAGAAGGATGAATGCCTGAGTTTGGCACCACTGGGATTCAAACCTGCCTCAACAGGCTTTGCACGGATGTCAAAGCAAGCGTTCTACTCATTGTGCTATCTGACCGGCTATAGAAGAGCAGAACCTAAGAACCTGGGGGGTTCCTTAGAAAGTGGGTGCAATCAAACCCTCTTTCTTAGTTAAAACAGGACTGTGGTACTGTCTGCCAAAATCAGGGCTTTCTTCCTACTAAGTGTTCAGCTGGGCCATGACTAGCCCTAGGTACAGCACATAAGCCAAAGTGTGGTCTTCATCTGGGCAGGCACGGTTTGGTCTAGGAGTACCCGTTCGTGATCACACCAGCCCAGAAGACTGGCAGATGTCACTACTTTGATCTGTGGCATCTTTTACCTGCTAAATAATCCAGTTTGCAGTGTCCCTCTTAAGGGCTCATCAGCATATGTTTGCAGCTGCATCTGGGCGCACTGAGAACAGATTCCGACACGTCCCCAAAACCCAGCGGCCTTGCACGCATCCCCTCCATATTGCATAGCAGTTTTCTATGCATAAATAAAGGAGGAACTCAAAAGCATGCAGGTGTAGCTTTGTGCTCTTTTTCCTGGTGGGAGGCACAGTGGCCCAATTGTTAGCCACATGTTTTAGTACCACAAGATGTTGGTTCAAATCTTGCTACCACTACTTTATACATTGTCACTTTTTACAAAGGGGCTCTGAAAATCTATCAAAAATAAGTTAGGAATCCGTTCAAGTTATATTTCTACCTACCTTTAGGTCTGTCTTTATTTTCGAGTGGTTCAGTGAGCTGAAAGACTAGTGACACCTCTTCTGACGTTTAGGGCCCGATTCATGGAAAAGGGTGCATTTTCCCGCAAAGGCCACGCGCTGACAACAACACTGTGCAAGCCTGTGTGCAGAATAAAAAATGTGTGCCCCGCGTATTCATGGAATGTTCTGCACAAAGTAACTGTGAACGCCCCAGACACGTCCCCCTGCAAAGCAAAAACAGCCAGAACAGCTACCTTTGCATGCTGCCACTGGGCTCAATTACACGCACCATTCAAACAGAGCGTGGGGTCCTCCGCAAGCAGGCCTGCATCTCAGGGACCCTGCACGTAGTCCCCCGTAGCTGGTACCTCCACCTCAACAACATATATACAATTTATCATAACTCGCTGAAAATATGCGTGCAAACCTCAGTAAACTGTTCCTTCACCACACTACACTGCGTACGTGCACCCCTAAGTCTGATCGGATCCCCGGCTGCGTATATGCACCCCTAAATCTGACATGCAAACCCACCTCAGCGCTGCAATTCCTATGCACAAGTGTCATTATGCCTGTCTTCGGGTGGCAGAGAGATTGAGATATTTGTGTTGTCATTTGGGAGGATGCACTGTCACATCCATGAATATGCGTTTGTGGGCATGCAAAGGACTGCCTGCGGCCCGTCCCTCGTGAAGCCCACTTTTTCCCTTGTTCTTCCTCATTTTTTCCAGGTTCCACCCCCTACTCTGTCCTCTGCACAGGCCTCGCCAACGCTCTACACGGTGTATCGCGCAAGTCGCTCGTCCGCTTTCAGAGACGTGCTGGGCCTGCGCGGATCCCCCTTGCAAGTCCCGTAAAAGCCCCACGCATTTGGTTCCATGAATAGTCGAACAGGGATTTGCGAGCAGATTGGCACGCAAATCCCAAATTTCCACGCAGATATTTCTATGATTCGGGCCCTTCATTTTTATTTGTATTTCTGCATTTTAAAAAGACATTTGAAATGTCTTCAAGTACTGCATGTAGCTAAGCGCTAAGATAAGAACTTAAAGGTAGGTCCCGAAATTCAAATGATACAAATCAATTTAAAGTTAATTTGCACTACACAGAGTATGTGTACTCTGTATACATTCAGAACTGGGCACACTGTATGTTATTTTACTTTATTGTATTTTAGTTATTTAAGTGCGAACCCAACCCTGAAGGGCAGGCAGAACACTTTGTAGTATTAAAAATAAAAAGTGGAACAATACAAACAATTAGTGCCTGGCTGTGGTGTGATTTTGTCCTCCCACTCAATGGGAAGGCTCAGAATGGGGGAATTACCATACAGTAATCCTACTTCTCTGGGAATCTGCAGGCCTGAAGGCTGCCAGCTCCCTCGCTGGGGAAAAAAGTGAAGTTGTGTCCCGCACCCCACTTACCTTCTCCTTTCTAGCAGGTGACTGAGCCAGGCCGGCTGGCAGACCTGATGGGGAGCAGACATACCATAAACACTACTGCTCCCGGCGCATCCGATCCCGATCTGCGACACGCTATCATGGAAAGGGAGAAGGAACTACCCTTCTCCCGTTCCATGGCAGCCATCTTTTTTTCTATTTCTTTTCGCAAGTGAAACAATAGTGTTTCAACTCCCAAAAGATTGTTTTAGTACCCCTGTCCAATTGGGTAGTAATAGCAATAAGCCCCTCACCTCGGGGGGTACTACTGCATCCGGTAATGCACTTGGGAATTTGTTAAGGTCCTCGATTCACTCGTGCCTGTAACTATGGGCCACGAGGCACTAGCTGACACGGTAATGCTCCCCGCGGCTCTTAGCTGAATGGTTAATTCAACATTCTGTTTTCAATTAGGATATATATTATACAAACACATTTAAGCAAAATGTACCGTAGGAAATTGTGTGAATGTGAATACTTGAACTGGAGTGTTTCTGTGATATGTACACCTGCAATATTTAAAGAGCACTACACTCAAGTGCTTGTAGAGCGAGCCAAGCTTCAGGTCACACAGAGGGCATCATATCGCAAGGATCAGGAAGAAGCCGTGCTTTCCTGAGTTTCAGGGGAATACTTTTAGTTCTGAAATCCAGAGGTAGCTTTTTCTAGTCCAGTATACCCGTATTTGAAAGCATTTGTCCTCTCAGGGATTCAGACTCTATATTGCAAAGGTGGTTGCGTGCGGATTAGGACGAAGCTATCTCTCCTAACCTTTCCCTAATGTCTTTATAAGTAGTATTGTGTTGACTTCTATGAACTGCAGTTGGAAGCCTAGACACTGTCAGTGCCTCTAACAGCAAGCAGTGTAGGGATATGAAGGTTGCTGTACCATCGGGCTGCCTTTGGCCTCCTAACACAAACTGACCAATTGAATTCTGCAGCCTTTGAACGCTGACCAAGAGTTTCTTCAGCACTCCAATATAGAAGCCATGCACCAATGATTATCCTGCCTATGATAACTGGATGGGAAGCACCAATGCGTGGCCATCAATGTTAACTGGTAGATGCAGCCGAAGACCACTTTGCTGATTTGATTTTGAGAGATTTCAGTAAAAGATGCTGGGAAGTGATTTTATTTTGGGCTAAGGATGAATAACATGCCATCCAGTGTGCCCTCATGTCGCAGCTTGGATTTGGCAATACTCCATGTATTCCCAACTGCAACAAAATCTTAGGGACAGCCAATTCCCATTCACCAAGTGTGTCTTTACTGAAAAGCAAACTTGCCATTGAGTTCAATGAAAGGCTCTCGTTAACATTGTTATGCATTTTATGCCAAGTATCCTCTATAGGGCATGAAGTTTCCTTGTGTATATAAGAAATAGCAAAGGTACCAGATTCGAGGCGTATGAGCTGCCATGTGTGACTTAGCTTGGGTCATTGGGACGAAGGGTATACAATTTGAGCTATTCTGTTGCCAATCTAACCGGCAAACAATGCAGGGCCTTACCTCGACCCTGGCCAGGGATGTTAATGTTAAACAATATTTATACCGTGCACTATCACCACCGTAGTGGTCCCCTGGCAGATCTGGAAGAAAGGGGGGTAGGTTGGGGTACGTTAATAGGACAAAGTTTGGAGAAAGAGCAAGGGATGTCGGGAAGATTTTAGTTATATTAGGATCCTGCGTGTGAAAGCAGTACCACTAATTTTATACCATCCTCCCTTGGTAGCATCTCCAGGGCCCAGGCAGTGCCTCTCTTGTGTGAAACCAAGGGGATGGCTTTCACGTTGTAAATAACTGGACTTTATATAGCGCTGAAGCTACACAACAGACACCTTCACGACAATGTTGTTCAACAATGTGATGGCTCGAAAGGTGAGTGCGTGCTACTTTTAAGTGAATCCAGGGCGAAAGCATTTGTTTGCAAAGCCACGTGTAGGACACATGCAACACCTGATTCATTTTGGAAGGCTTTCAGCTGCATTTCATTTTACGAAAAAGCAGAAATTAATGAATGACTTCATTTGTTAGTCAAGAAAATCATATCTAATTTAAATCAATGAATGGAATTTATTTCCTGCACTCTGGGGCAATCGCTTTCAATTTCCAGCGAAAGATGGACGATGGGGGAATGCATTTAGCTATACACCCCTCCATTCGCCTGCAACAGTTCTGGGGAAAAATAAAGTGTACTTTCGTGAACCGAAAAAAATACCAGCCTTGATCCGTAACCCCACCCGCCCCTGCTCATCTACCAGACCAGCACTGACTGGTGAGCCTCACACACATGGCCACTTCAACTGCCCACACAGAGCTTCAGCGCACAACAAGGAGCAAAAGATTTCCCTGCCAATATCCCCAATCTGTACAGTATTGAATTCTAAGCAATGTTTTAAATTAGCCCCTTCCTAAAAGTCTATTGAGTGGGAAACAAAGAAAGAAGTACTACTGCAAAGAGGAGGTGCTGGGACTTCGGTGCAGTGAGTGCGAAGAGTGGAACAACACTTCAGTCCCCCCTTTTTTTATCCCATGTCCCCACTATGTCCGTGACTCTAGCCTGATATTATGGACTTCCGGTGCTTTGCATCAGTGATGGCATCAGCATGGGCCCCCTCATGGTTACTCCTTCAGTTACTCCCCTGCATCCCTCAACACTGCTGCCCCAGCATGTAGCTGAGTTACTAAGGTAGGATCCGTATATGAAAAATACTGGGAATGAACTAAGATTGTTAATGCATTCCCTGATTACCCCGGCTAGGTAGAAATCGTAGGGACTAGGTGTTGGAATTATTTTATTTTCCATGGTTACAATCTCTGTTCATTTAATTTATTTCTAGATCAGAACATATTGAAAATGATGGTGGAAAGGATTTGTCCTAAAGCATCTGCATGTCTGGTAAAACTAATAAGCAGCCATGTTATCTGAGTTTGTTTTATTCTAGTCTCATGAATGTCTTGAATAGTATACATTTTACACAATATGAGGGGCCAAGGAACATTTTGAGCTAGGTTGGTGGCAATATTGTCACCATTGGTTTGGATTCAGGTTGAGAAGCAGATGTGCAGTTTGTCATAAGACCCCATAGTCACTTGTGTGTTGTTTTTATGTGTTCTAGTTCTATAAGTGTGTTGTTTTAATGCATTCTCATTGTCTAATAGCTAGTTTCTGCAATGGTGTTGCTGAAAACCTCTTTTAATGATAGACTTTTGTATTTGTAGCCTTTATCATTCAAAATTCTACCTTCTACTGCATGCGCTGCAGGCACTCAACTCTATTACAGAAGACCACAAAGGATCACCCTACACTGCTATGTGAGCCCTATGGGATATGCGTGTTGCTTTGTGCATTTGTAATGCAAATCTTATATAGGGGCAGTATTTTGTCCATCTGGGCATTTTGTCATTTCTGGTGTGCTGCTAACATCGTTGCAGCTGGTGCTGTATTTTAACTCTCCCCAAAGCCCAGGGGGGGCCACATTTCTTCAAACATGGCCACCGCCACTGTAGTCCTTCATGGCACCAGAGTGCCTCAGCTATCTCCGCCACTACGGCCACTGTGATTGGCCAATCTGCCTTTTCTAAAGCCAATCAGTGAGCAGGCAGGCGAGTGCTGGCCCACCTCTCAATGCCCTATCTATGGCCCCTGTCTGAGCATGTCCGGGCCTTGTCAGGGCAGGCAGGGCCTCCCATCTGCTGCATGCATCACATCTCGCTCCACCACCTCTCAGCCTCATGGAACAGCTACTCTACATTCAGACAACTACCCAAACTAACATGAGCCTCTGCAGCTTTGTTCTTCCACTAAGAATACCTGTAAATCATGTCCTGGACAGTGCTATTCCTATTCACTAGCTCACAAACCTGTTGAATCTAGGTGCACCTATGCCATTCTGCCTTTCTATGCCTTACTATATCCCTCTCTTTATTGCATTTCTATGATTTTGGTAAATTCAAATTCTGGTGTGTTTTTAACAAATCTACACCCCCATTTTGCATTGCATTTTTGTGCTATCTCTCTCTGCCAATCCTATAGCACTGACAATCTCCCCTATCCATCTACCTTCACATATCCTCCTTCTTTCACAGGTCTGGAAGGAAAAGGTTTATAAAAGACATCCTGATCACAAACCCCGGTCTGTCCATTGCAGACCTATGTCAGCACAAAATACAGACAGATCATCAGTGATATCCTCTTTTTTGTCCCCTCTCCAGATCTTTGGACTCCTCATCTTATATCTACTCTCTCTCCTTTTACATCTTCACCCATTAATGCTGGCACTAAATGGGAAGTTCTCTTGGTGGGCTTCTCATCATCCATTTTCATCAATAATGTCTATCGCAATCACACTATCATGACTCAGGGTCCTCAACTCAACCTCCTCCTCTTTGACCGGCGCTTGCTGTCCCTCATCAACTTCCTTCCTACACCTGCTACTCCTTCCTCCTTCCTCTCTGTCCCTCTTCACCCTCCTACGACTGGTGTACTAAACCCCTGTAACACTCATCGAAAGACCTTCAAAGGCAGTGACCTGCTGCATCTAGCCACACTTAATGCTTGCTCTATCAAACACTCTGCCGACATCTGCCTTCTCCTTGAAGAACTTGAACGCAATATTCTCGCTCTTACCAAGACGTGGTTGAATGCCAGCTCAGTCACGGCTTTTGACTGTCTTCTCCCTAATGGCTACAAGATCATCTCTAAGCCTTGCCCTAACCGTGCTGGTGGTGGGGTAGCACTGACCTTCCCTGAGTGGGTCCCTTATTCCCTCATATCCACCCAGCCATACTCCTCCTTCGAGAGCCTGCTTTGCAGGCTGGTCATCTCTCCCAATTCCTCCATGACGATTGCCATTATCTACAGGCCACCTGGCTCTATCACCCTGTTCCTCTCTGAATTGGCTGTTTTCTCCTCCTCTCTCTTCGCATCTACCTCTAAATTCCTTCTCTTTGGTTACTTCAACATCCACCTTGACTCCTCATTCACAGCGTCCACTCTCTTCCGTGACCTCTGCACCTCGCTCTCGAATTTTCCCCTCCAGTCCTACTCACTTTGCTGGACACACTCTCGATGCCTTGATACACACTGATCTTTTGAGCTCTGTCACACTCACCACCCCACTCTCCTGGCAGACCACTCCCTCCTCTCCTCTCACCTGGGGCATCTCTGACCACGGACCGCACCTCAACCAGCTCTGCCAACCTCATCCATGGACATCTGCCCGATGAAACGAGTGCCAGCTGCTGCCTTCACATCCTCCTTTGTCTCCCCTCTCCTCCCACTGCAGACTCTACCTCTGATACACTCTCAGCAACCTTCATCTTGCCATCACTTAGACTCTCAACATTCTTGCCCATGTCATGAGGATCCTCCTGAAACATGCTACCCAGCGTAACACCTGGTACGGTTCTGAACTTGGAGCCCTGAAAGTGCAGTGCTGCAGAACGGAAGTGGCAGACCTCAGGCTCACCCTCCGACAAACTGGCCTGTTGCCTCCACTAAAGGCAATACCTACTCTCCATCCATTCCAAGAAAAAGGTCCACATTCAGGCTTGCGTCTCTGGAGCATTCAACAACATGGCTGAACTCTTTAAAATCTGCAAGGAACTAGCCAACCATCCGTAGTCTCCACCTCGCCTCTTCCCTCTCAGGCCCTCTGCAATGCATTGGCCAAACAATTCACTACAGAAACTCAGGACGTCTTGAGCACTCTCTCTTCATTTTCCCCCTCCCCTCCTCCCATCCCTCTGTTACCTTTGGCCTCCCATCCTCCCTCTACCTTTCTCTCCTCCTTCTCCCTTATCACAGCTGAAGAGGTTACCAGGGTTGTCCGCTATATGAAGGTCTCCTCCAAACCGGTCTCCCCCCTGTTCTTCCAGAACTATTAAGGACAATATTGGCACCCTTGCCCCTGCACTTGCTGATTTCTGCAATCACTCTCTTGCTACTGGGCCTTTCCCCTCCTCCCTCAAGTGCTCTCTTGTGTGTCCCCTCCTGAAAAAGCCTTTTGCCGACCCCTCTTATCCGGCTAATTACTGCTGCATCTCTATCACCCCCTTCCTTGGGAAACTTTTGGAGAAGCTGGTCTTCCCATAACTGACCCAGCATACTGAGCTTGTTGGTTGCCTACACGACCATCAGTCTGGATGACGAACATCCAGAGGCATGGAAACTGCTTTCATGAACACCTGTGAAGAACTACTTGCATCTCTTGACTCTAACTCTGCAGCTGTTCTCATTCTACTTGATCTCTCCTTTGCATTTGATACGGTCAACCATTCTATCCTCATAAAATGGCTCCACAATACCCTTAATATCTCGGAGCGGGAACTGGACTGGCTGACCTCCTTACTCACTGACTGTCCCTCCCAGGTTATCCTGGGCTCTTTCTCCTCTCCCACCTCTATCTCCAACTGTGGCATTCCCCAGGGCTCCAACCTTTGTCCCTCACTCTTTAACATTTATCTCACTCCACTTGCTCAGCTAATTTCCACTTTCTCCCCTCACTTCCATTGTTATGCATATGACACACAACTCTTCTTCAAACTTCCCTCTGATCCTCACCTTACTTCCTCCATCATTTCTGACTGCCTATCTGTCATTAATTCCTCGTGTGCCTCTAATGATCTCTGCCTCAACGACAGCAAGACTGAGATCCTACCCATTCGGACTCCTGCTTCCTCTTTCTTCCCCTCACTCTGGCCACCCTCTATGGGCTCTCCCCCTTCTCCTTCATCTGAAGCCAGAAACCTTGGAGTCATCTTCAACTCCTCTCTCCCCTTCCTCCCTCACAACCAGGACCTTTCCAAGAATGCCCACTTTCAACTCCACCTCCTCAAAGGAATCCTTCCTTTCCTCACTTTCCCCAAGAAGCTCAATGTCTCTAGAGCTCTGGTACTGTCTAGGCTGGACAACTGCAACAGCCTCTTAATTAATCTAGCCTCGTCCTCTCTCCATCCACTCCATCTTATCCAGAAAACAGGGTTGCAAGATTTGTCTCAAGACCAGGGACCATATCTTTGCAGCCCTAAAATCTCTCCACTGGCTGCCGGTTGCTGCAGGGATCAAATTCAAATCCCTCTGCATCATCCATAAGACTGTTTTGGGATGGGGACCATGCTATCTACATCTGACTCTAACCAAATACTCTCCCTCCAGACCTTTACACTCCTCTGGTGCCAACTCTCTGCATGTCAAACACTTCTCTAATAAGTAAGCTGGTGGCCAATCTCTTTCCTTGGCTGGCTCCCTCATCTACGACAGCCTTCCGCTTCCTCTGCTCCTTGAGCCGGATCTCCTAAAATTCAGGAAGCTCCTCCTTTCCTTTTCACCTCCTTTTCCCCTCTCTCCCTCCCATGCTAAACCCCACAGTCGCTGAGATTGATGACCAGGGCCCTTATGTGTCCTTCTGGGTCCTGCCCCCCCAATCGCCTTCAGCCTCTGCCCCCTCCTAGTACTTGCCCTTGAGCGCCCACTGGCCTGTGCTCTCTCACAGGCCTGCACTTATTGTAATGGCAGTTGACCACTCTTACCAAGTGATCTCTTCCAGGCACTTAACAGTTGCTTGCAACTTACTCCCTTGCCCTTCCCTCTGTGGAACTCCTAGCCCTTACTGCCTCCCTCATCCCTTCTCTCTCTCTGCACTTGCACGCTCTGAATGCACACAGGCCCAGTAGGACCGCCTCCTTCTTTCTCTTCATTATTATATTTGCCTTTTGTTCCCATGTTCCCTCCCCGTTGCCCTGAGGGCGCTTTTAAACACAATGTTTTGATGTATAAGCGCCTTACAAATGCACAATATATAAATAAAATAAATACATAAACTATTTATTTATTTATTGAGTGCTTAATAAATGCCAAATAAATAAACAAATACATAGTTCTTACTTAGAGGTTTTTGCCATTTGTGCAGCTTTCCCTTGGATATTTTGCTAGTGACTTATCTGAAGATAGACTTTTTTGTGAACACATGATGCAGTTGATGGTTTTGAGGGTTATTACATTATTGGTATTCTCTTGAACAATATTTTTATACATGTTTTGCTCTCATGTGGGAGCACACAGACTTGTGGAAGTTGTTCAAAACAACAGTTTGCGTTTTTATGTTTAGGTACATGATAGAGCTGGTAGTAAATTAGTACAGACTACAATGAGAAATTGGACCGCATCCCACTACCGCTTATCAGAGGACTGAGACTGTGAATGCAGACCGCTCTGGTCATCCACCAATTAGCTCTGAGGCTGTATGAGTGGTCTCCTCTGCAGGTAGCACCACTCTTTGCCTGTAGTGAGAGATTGCTCAGAGGCTCTCAATTTTGGTGGGGTGCAGATTTCTCCAAGCCACACATGGAGGTCTGCAGTGACACTGTCCCTGAAGGCACAGGATGGCTCATCGGAGGTCCTGAAGGCGCGTAACCCTCATAGCCCTGGCATATGCAGAACATTGCATACCAGGGGTATAAATGCCAAAGGTAGTGTCGGCTGGTGAATCTTTTCAGTGGATCCACATAAATATTTCCTCTAAATTGGCACGAGTGGCCGAGCATGGAGAGGGAGCACAGACGATGCTAAGGCGGGGGGGGGGGCAGACTTTAGGAGTGTTCTTGAGTACAATGTAAAATGATGGGTTTAAAAATGTACATTTTTACAGAACATGTTTGAAATCGGTTCTGTATGGGAATACATGGTATACATCAAATTGATGCTAGGTAACAAGCAGCACACCGGAGCATTTTACAAAACCTTTTAATTTCCTGATCCCTCTTTCCACAATATAAGCCAGCACTGCCACCATAAAGTACATATTCATGGAGCATGTGCCCACCATTATGTATGTCAGCATTGACACTGTAAGACATATCCATGATGCCTGAACCGACAAAATAAGTCCATATCGTGACTGTAAAACATACTTTTAGGATGCTTGTGACCACAATATATGCCAGCATTGCCAGTGCAAAATACACATTCATAAGCATTGGGGTTACAATATAAACCATTATTGCCACAGCAAAATACGCTTTCATGATCCTGGTGTCCACATTTTATGCCCGCACTGTAAAGCACATGTTCATGATGCATGTACCCACAATTATATGTTTTACCATTGCCACTGAAAGACACATTCATAATGCCGGTGCCCAGAATGTAATACCATATGGTAACAGTAAAACATGCTTTCATGATGCTTGTGCTCACAAAACACAATTGCATTGCCTTTGTAAAACACTTTCATGATGCTTGTGCATGCTCACAATATTTGTAATCTTTGCCCATGTACAACACTTTTACAATGCACCTCCCTGCAATACAGA
The DNA here is from genome assembly GCF_040938575.1 of Ambystoma mexicanum. Taxonomy (NCBI): domain Eukaryota; kingdom Metazoa; phylum Chordata; class Amphibia; order Caudata; family Ambystomatidae; genus Ambystoma; species Ambystoma mexicanum. The sequence goes on from NC_090925.1 coordinate 1,057,820,669, forward strand.
TTATCAATGCCCTGTCAAATATGTTCATGATGCTGATTCCCATAATATGAGTCATCATTTCCGATTGTCAAACATTTTCATAATGCTGTTGACTACTATATATGTCATTCCCACTGTAAAACATATTCATTATGCTGGTGCCCACATTATATGCCATCCTTTCCACTACAAAGTACTTTCAAGATGCTGGTTCCAACATCTTTGGCACTGTTAACATGTTAATGATGCTGGTTATCACAATATATGTTATCAATGCCAATGTAAAACACTTTCATGATAATGGTGCCCGCAATATAAGTCATCATTGCAAATGCAAAACACGTTCATGGTGCGGGTGCCGACAATATAGGATATCATTGCTTCCCTAAAATAATTTTATGATGCTGATGTCCACGCTATATTGCATCACTGGTAATGTAAACACTCATAAACACTGCAAATGGTTCCCTTTGCAATGCCCTCAAAACTAATGAAAGATCCCATGATGGCAAAACAATATACCCTCTGGTCTAACCACATAAAAGCTATGCACAGGCCTATTAGAATACCCGTCACATTTTTCCATTCCTTCCAAGGGCTCATTATACCCTTAGTGTGAAGACAGACCCTTTAAGCTTCTTTGATGGAGCAAGGATAGAATATGGAGCTGGACACAGTGTACCAGAGATGCCCTTCTCACTCACACCAGACCTGAAAAGACACCTAAAGAATATTGTAATACCTGAACATGGAAGGGTGGTGTGACTGCAGTAGAGCAATAGCCACTTCCCTGTTTAGTCCAAATTGTTTCAGCCTCCTCTTTTTAATTACAAAACCAATATTTGTCGATGGGACCAACACAACCCTTCTATGACCAGAAAGTCTATTGAGCAAGGCACCCTACCTGGTATCCACTCCCCTTTCACGTCAATGATCCTGAGAAGTGGAAACCACAGCCATAACTCCGAATACTGGACCACTGCAATTTCCAGCCCTTTCTCACCCTGTATTTGCACGAATATCCCTGGTATTGTGGGTAAGACGGAAGGCATATAGGAACTCCTGAGGCCACAGAATCAATAATGCCTACACTCCTTAAACTGCTGGATTTTGGGTTCATGTGCAGAACCTTGGAAGCTTCACATTTTGGTGGGAAGCAACTATATCTAACACTGTTGTGCCCAATCCTTTGCTTATATGGTTGAATAACATCTCGGACACAGGGAGAGCCTGTGAACATGGAAAGAGGCAGCGGATGGAGTATCTTCATTCTGCACTCTGGGGATATGAACCACCAGTGATAGGTTTTCTTGACCCAACTGCCAACTGAGAAGGAGAGGGAGAGGGAGAAAGAGAGGGAGAGGAAGAGGAAGAGAGAGAAGGAGAGGGAGAGAGAGAGAGAGGGAGAGGGAGAGGGAGATGCCCCTGACCACTTTGTCCCAGGTAAGTCACCACAGTATAGTGTTAGAGTTAGTGAGAAAATAGGATTAATCCTTCCAATCCTGGATTACGATCCGTTTTTGAGAATTGGGTACATGGGCCACAGGTGTAGCCTGGCGAATGGGAACTCATAATACTGGGGGATTGATATGTTACCATGCCACCTCAATCACCAAATGAGTTTGTTTTGGATTTTGGCCACCCTTGCCTAATAGACCCATGCGCCACTCTCCTGAATCTTGTCCCTATGTTATGTAGATCCTATGTAGATCCTCTCAGGGAATCAGCAATGATTTCTCCCAATACACGACTAGACAAAGTTCTTATGAGGTGTCCACAAGAACTATCTGAACTATCTGTCATGGACCCCCGGGCATCATTTTGAAAGAGGCTCCCACACATTTTCAGCCGCCCCTGACTATACATGAGAATTGCAATAGGCTAAATTTGAAGAAGCAAGTTACATACAGTGGAAACCCTAGCGCTCATGCTCTTCATTGAGACTGCTTTATATTTTTCACAGGTCCTGTTAGGAAGGGGTTGCAAGTTGGAACTTGCAACTGATATGTGTGACCCTGCACATTGCTTAGCCTTATTTCATTAATAGCAGTCTAACATCATATACACAACTCGTGAGGTGGATAATTACAACTTTAGTACCCCTTCAAATGATTTTTAGTTCTGGCTGAAATGTGGCAGAGACACATTTTCCAAGGAAGCAATCATCCATTCATGTTTGTGCCTGACCCTTACAAGATAGCACCAAGCACCCTGATTGGATGAATGGTCCGGTCGCTCAAATCCCTCTTGTCCCCACTCGCGCTCCCAGGCTATACTTGAAAAAATCACAGCCATGGTTTCTTCTAGGCCTAGGTCCTCGTCTGTCTGTTTTGTCATAGCCCTTTTCCATTTTTAATCCTTCATCACAGTCCTTCTCCTTTCTCACTGTCCTCCTCCATCATAGTGTGTCTCCTCTTTTGTCACTGTCCTCCTTGTTCACTGTTCGTCACAGGCCTTCTTTGTAACATATCTTCTTCATCACAGTCTATATAATTCTTCATAGTCTTTTATCACACTCCTTCTCCTTTGTCACATTTCTTCTCCTTTGCCACAGTCATTTTCCTTTTCCATGATCCATTGTAAGATTTCTCCTTCATCAATTCTTCTCCTTCATCAGAATCCTTTGTCAGAGCCCTTGCCCTTTGTCACATCACTTCTCTGTTGTCACAGCTCTTCCCCTCCACCACAGGCCTTTTTCTTCATCACAACTGTTCTCCTGTGTCACAATTCTTCATCATAGTCCTCCCTCTTAGTCACAGTCCTTTTTGTCACAATGATTCTCCTTTGCCGTAGTCCTTCTATTTCATTGCAATTCTTAACCTTCATCACAGTCTTTCCTTATAGTTCTCCTCCTTAGTGTTACTCCTCCATGTAACATCCATTCTTTGTCAGTCCTTCTTCAAAGACTTCACCACAGTCCTTTTTGTCACAAAGATTCACCTTCATCATAGTTTTCTACTTTCTGACAGTCCTATTTTGTCACAGTCCTTCATGATGGTACTTATTGTTCACCATACACAGTCCTTCACCTATGTCACAGTCCATTTCCTTCATCACACCCCTTTGTTATAGTACTTCTCCTTGGGAACAATCCTTCAACATAGTCCTTCTCCTTTGTCACAATCCAGCATATTCCTTCTCCTTCTAATAGTATTTCCCCTATGTCAATTTTTGTCAGTGCTTCACTTCTTCACCATCCTCCTTTATCAGCTTCCCTATCCTTCATAACAGTATGTTATCAGTCTCTCAACATAGTCATTCTCCTTCATCACAGTCCTCCTACCTCATTACAGCCCTTCACCACATGCCTTCTTTGTCAGCCCTTCTCCTTCATCTCAGTTATTTTTCTTTGTCACTGTCCTCCTTGATCACAGCCCTTCATCCTTTGCAGCCCTTACTCATCGCAGTCCTCCATATGAGTCAATATCCTTCAACACACTCCTTTTTTACCATACTTCTTTGTCACAGTTCTTCTTTGTCACAGTCCTTCTTTGCTCTATTCCTTCATCACAATCCTGCTCTTTTATTATAGGCCTCTTTATACAGAGAGCATCTCTTTCATTACAGTGTTTCTCCTTCATCAGAGTGGTTTTTCTTTGTCACAGCCATTTTCATTCATCGGAGTCCTTCTTCATTGCTGTCCTTTTTCATCACAGCTATTTTCCACATTCTTTCTTCACAGTCCATCTTCATCACAATCCTTCTCTTTCATCAGTCCATGACAACATTCCTTTATCAAAGTCCTTTTTCACAGTTCTCCTCCTTCTTCATAGTCTTCTGTTAAAGTTCTTCTCTCTTATCGCAGTCCTTTTCTTCCATTAATCAATAAATACGACCATGCTTTAGTGGTTTTGACAAAGAGCAGCTTCAGACTGCACCGACAGTTGTCAGTTTTCTGTTTGTTGCATAGTCCTCAGCTAGCAGGGAGTGGACTGAGCATGTGGCCTGATTCAGGCCCCCTCACACCTTTGCGCCTCCCCTATCCCTGCCATGCCTTGATCTAGTCCACTGAGCACAAATTCTGCTTGAACTGAAGCAAAGAAATAATATGCTCCAATGATTGCATTTACAGTCTTTCCAGGTGCAATGCAGACATGCCTCACACATATTAACAGTCCAGTCCTACATCACGCAAACACACAACTCACACAGCCACCAAAAGACCAAACAAACAACCCAGACACTGGACGTTGCCCTCCACCCCCAGACACAATGATCTTAGCGCACAGAATCCAAACACACTCAGAAAGCCGACATGCACAGACACCAGTTTCTCCTGGTTCTACAACCACAAACAGAAGAGCACAACGTCTAGCCTATCCGTCTTCCCTCAATAACCATCACTCGCCCTCTTTCTTATGGAGCCACGTGAGCGCCTGGAGACTATGCAAACATTGCGCATTATAAATCAACTTAAAATAACAGAACACAGAGGGAGAAAGATCTGAATGCAGAGCGAGTGCTGTTCAGTGATAGAAGCGTGCCCTGACATCACAGAGAGCATATTGAAAAGGAGTTCTGAAACTACAGCAGGAGTTCTGTGAAAGGGCCGTGCTGTGCTTTCCAAAAGAGTGGTATGGTGGGGGAAATGACATGACGGTGAGGAGCATGCTGTGAAGGAAGGGTGAATGGAGATTGTTATGTGCCATGAATATTACTGTGACCGAGAGTGCTATGATGGTAGAAGGGAGAGAGTGTGGTAGAGTGATTTCATGGGAAGAGAGTGCAGTGACTGAGAGTTACAATTCAGGGATGGAAGAAGGCAATGAAGGTCTCTACCTTGCACACCCTGGCCAGAGGAGCCCTGGAGATGAGTGGGTGGGCAATGACATTGAACGCAGCTGATGCATCTAGCAGAGAGCCAGCACACAACTGCCCCACCGCTATCCATCCCCATCAGCAGTTCATCCTATCTCAATAACACCAGGTACCCGGTACCAGTGCAGAGTTGTGATATGGTCAGCCATTTTAAATTTAAATACTAAGGCCTACACGTGACCAGTCGATTCCTGTTCCAATCGTTTTTAAGTTCATGGCAGCTGAGAGACAGTGTGGAGGCCGGGCATATACTGTGCCATTAAGGTTGACTTGTTAACAAGGAAGTTACCACATGCCTTTTGAGATTCTTATCTGCTTTTTAAGGATGTTACAGAGCCCTGGAGAGATAACCCTAAAAATGCCTTGAAGTAATGCACAGGGCAGGGTTTGCAGGTAAAGCCAAGGCTGCAGATCAGTGGATATGTATGGAGAATGCGAGAGACATAACATGGAAGAGAGAAAGAGAGATGGAAGGGAGGTGAGGTGCATGATGGGGAAAGAGTGGAAAAGAGAGAAGACAGTGGACAATGGTTTGAGGGAAAAGTGAGGAGAGAATGAGTGATAGAGGGCAGAGAGTGACAAAGAGAGAGCGAGAGAGATGGAGGGAGATAGAGAGAGTAAGAGAGATAGAGAGGGAGGGAAAGAGAGAACAATAGAGAGATAAGAGGAGAGAGAGAGATGTAGGGAAACAGATAGCAAGGAAGAGCGTGGGAGCTGTTGGGGGCATTTTGTGGTATTTCGTGGTATAGTGGTGTACTTAACTTTAGAGTACTGCCTGATAATTGTTCTTATACTGGGATCACTAATGGTAAGCAAATACTGGACTTAGTACACTCTAAGCAATGAACGTATCCCCTTGCGGTATTGTATACAATAGTTTTAAAAACATTTTATTTGCGATAATGCCCAGAGTTCTGCCAACATTGGCCTTGAACTTTGCAAAAAAACCTTGGCAGAACACAGGCCTCTGTCTCATATTTGAATTGTATCATAATAAAGGAGAAACATGAACACAGTTATGCACATTTAAAATTTCAATGTACATCACTTAAAAATGAATCATCCATATTTGATAAGTTTATTATGATATTTGCCACCCTACACTATCTAACATTAAGCATTCATTCCTTGGCACGCTCCTCAGTTAACTGAATTTACCAAGGATAAATCTTTAAAAGGTGTCCCAAACTGCCAGTGGCCCCATCCAGCTCCCTCTTCGCGTGAAACAAGCCCCACAGAGTCAACTGCCAGGCTTTCTGCACACTTCTCCCAGGATCAGCAAAACTCTTCTGAGATTACTGACAGCCAGGAACCCCAGAGCGAGTGAATACATCCAGCAGCCTCAGATAGTAAGAGAGAGAGAGAGAGCCCAGCCTTCCCGCCTGCAAGCTTTTTTAAATCCTCTGAGCTAAGCCTGCCCACCATGTAGGCCCTACTTACACAAAATATAGAATGTTCCTGCCTTTCTGTATGATATCATGTGTCATTCAAACCCACCTCCCTTTTAGTCAGCCAGCCTTCCAGATAGTTCTGAAGCACATTTGACCAGCCTGCCTGATTAGCATAGATGCTAATGTAACATTTCTACCGCATTCTGTTATTCCTGTTCCACAAAATGAACAAAGAGCCTTCTTAGAGATTGCACTTAAAAGACCAGTCCCCACATGTATTTGCTTGCATTTCAAATTAACCCTGCACAGCCCAAATGTCCTGCACTGGATCTATCAATCTGCACCAAGTTTATAAAAGCATGAACTGACTTGCACTGATTGTTAGTATGGGATATGTTACATGTTAGATGAAATTAGTATATGTTAGTCTCGTGTTTTTATTGCAGTGCAACTCAGCCCATAACCGTTGTTTAGTGATGCAAAGTGATAAAACCCTGTTCCTTTATTTTTCTAGCATGTGTTCTGTGCATTCCCAATATTGGCATATATTAGATACAGCCTGATTTTCACACATGAGTTACGCACATGAGTCTCACTCTTGGTTCTAGTTGAAATTTAGACCTTTACTAAAAAGTGGATGTTGAAATGTGGAGCGACCCTTGTTGAAATTCAGAATGCATTTCCCTAATACATTTCCCTACAGAGGTAAGGGGAACATCTTTAAGCCAAATATGAAGCAGTGCCTTTAAATGAAAGAAAAAAGTGAATCCAGTTTTGAGCTTGCATTGTCCCCAGAGTCATTCATTTATCTTTTCAAAAAGACGTCGATGCTATGATCAAAGTGATTCTGTCATTAGTCAGTGTTAATGAGGTCATTAATAAATAATGTCTCTGCAGGGGCTTCATGTTTATTGTTTAGCTGCCCACATGATGTGATAACATCTGGAGTTGGATATGACTTACACACCAGCCAAGTAATGTAGCGAGGGAACACAATTTGTGATTTGCCCACAGAGTTCATAAATAGTTGTATTATTCTCTCGATAGTTTAGTTTTGCCCAATAATCCACCATGCTCAAGCCTCCAAATGGCTCAGAAAAGAAGTGCTAACACTTATCTGACACTACCATAGTGTAAACAGTGCTCTCCAGGCCCACAAGAACCATAAACATATTCAGTGAAATTCATTGAATTGCGTGTAGTGTTAAGTCCATATAGTGGCCCCCCAGTATAGGCAAACTTGCACTGTTGGTTTGGCCACCAGTTATCAAAGTCCATTCGTATTGCTGTTGAACTTTAGGAAGGGTCATCTCCTGAGACTATGGCAGCCCTTCCCTCTGGAACCACCAGGGAACCAATGTTCAGGCATGCTCTGGGCCAAGGAATGATGGCCGGGCTGCCACTTAGTGGTCATCAGGGGTTTAACTAGTAAACTCTGTGCACCCGCTTGCAACACGTGAGCCTACCTTCTGTCTGCTGCTGTGAGATTTTGATATTTTTAATTTTGACAAAATTGAAGGTATTGATTTTTCTGTAGTTTAGCTAAGGTCAAAGGGTATGTAATGTAACTTTCTGTGAATAATTGCGATCTAGGCTATCTGATCTCACTTCATGTTGAAGGGTGTGTGACATCACACCCGCTACACCATGGGCACTGATGCAATGAAACAGACATGGGACGGGAAATGTATTTATTTATTATTTTATTTGAATTTTTTAAAATCTTTTTATTGGATTTTCAGTAAATCATAACATATTCACATAAATTCAACACAATTTTACAATAAGCGTTGACATCAACATTTTTGAACATCTCACATATATTTCATTAACATAACCATCCTATGTGAAACATAAACACCATCACCACCAAATGTAGTCACTAACACACCCAAAACAACACAGAAGACTACATGAAAAGGCAAAAAAAAATGTTATTTTGAATACCCTGTATAGCTCGATTTTTACAGTCTGGTTGCAAATGTATAACCTTCTTACTGACAATAGCACAGGCTCTGTGAAGAGTAAGCTTGCCCGGTTGCTTTACTAGGAAGACAAGCCAATTGGTTGGAGGGTTGATTTGAGGTAGCATTGTCAGGTTAGTTATAACGATGGTTCACTCACTTTTGGCTTCCGCTACTTTGAGTGCTTCCTTCTCCAATTAGGGGTTTTCTTTATAGAGTTTTTCCATCTGGGTTTCATTTAATTTGCTCTGCCTGTGTTCTTCGCTTCGCCCAATTAAGGGGATTGCCGTGCAAACGATGCTGTTGATTGTCTTCCAAGTGAGAGAAATATGTGTTTATAATTTCTCCCGTCAGCATGGCGCCGAGAAAGCAGTCAGTGCTTTAGCGAGAGGAAGGTGGAATGAACCCTCGGGGAACATGCACCTGAACACTTAAAAAGTCACTTTACGAGGATGATTGGTGCCTGGGGAAACCTGCACCTTTACGTTTGTGCCAGATAATCCATGCATTTTGTTTTTCATTTCACTGTTGTGACAGAAACAACCATCCGTTAATAATACAAGAGTCCATCATTTGCAAGCCTTACTCCACATCTGTCAAAAAGCCAAATTCATATAGTCACATGCAATTATTGCTTGCTTTTAAGTGGCCTAACAACTCAATACTCAATGCACACAGAACCATACATGCAACACTGCATCATCCACTATTATGTTGTATTATTATTATGGAGCAGGGACCCAGCTTCGAGAAGCAACAGAGCACTTTACAGAGGTATACACCAATACAGATACATAACAGGGCGCTTTACAGAGGTGTCCAACAGTGCAGATGCATCCAACCACTGAAAAGAACCCATGCACCACAGCTCAAAAAATCTCACACTTCTATCCAATATAGTGCAGCATTACCTGACAAACAGTGTAACACAAGACCGGGCAACAACATTGATGCTTCAAGTAGCATCCCATTTCACGCAAAACTCCTGGTACTTCTTATTAGGCAATACATAACCTCAGCCAATCAGGTCATCCCTGTCCTGATGCATAATCTCCTTTTGAAGCACCATACCACCATTGCTAATAAATATGCAGGCATGCACGCGCGTACGCACACACGCACACACACAAACACACACAAAACCCTGTACACTCACACACTAATCTAAAAGATAACACACACCAGCAGACACTCTCAAATACAGTCACCTTACTAATTATGTATACAATCAAGCAGCAGTGTGCTATAAAAAGCCACCATTTTCATCAAATGATGAAGGACTCACAATATGTCTCCATGTACTAATCATAGCAGGTACTCCTCTCAAGACACCCATGCACCCATGGCTCACCAACTCAGCTACAGAGAAACGGCAGGCAAGCACACACAGGACTCCTTTCACCTGGCTGGAATCAACAGGGTCGAACGCCTTCTTTAAATCTTCAGACACTTCACTCAGCACAATTAAACAACACTTTCACCCACACCAATCGCTTCCACCAACAACCACTCACACATAAAACAAGCAAATTTGCATACCTGCCTATTCCAATAACCCATGCATGAGGTTGCAACCATCGAGGCACATCCAGCAATGGCACCAGTCCAAAATATGACACTTCCAACTCTAATTCCTTAAGCACAAAACACAACTGCATTCCTATCAAATTCTGACCCACATTGAAACTTTAATACACGCATGGCCTCTGACGGCAACAATTCATCACTACCACCACCTCTGCTGCCCATATTGTGGAATCAGAAAAAATACAATATTACGGCTGTTACACCAAGCAAAGGAAAATACACTGACACAGGCTTGTAAAGATTCCCAGAATCTTTATTACAAAACTGAACAGTATTCAACAAAGTACACAAATAGCTATTTGGCCGTCAATACATCACAGAGACCACCAGCAGGGTTCAATGTGAGCAGTGAACAGAATTTCCTAGCTGGACATCGACACATTTATACAATTTGTAAAATGATGTCCAGCCCTCTTATAGGTTAATTATACACTGGGCTAGGGTCGCGCCAGGTTCACTTTCCTAATTTACATATCTTGTGCATGCGGTTTACTTTTGAATATATTTACTAACACACTCAATTATTCTTTAATTTAACATTTACACTCTTTACATGCTGTTTTAATACAGACCAAACCAATGTTTCACATATTATATTTGGATAGCATTACTGTTCTTGTATACTTGTAGTTTAACATTGCTAATTCAAGTAATCCCCTGCTCCTGAGGTCAACAAAGGACAAGGTCTACATGACCATAACATGTAGCCTGAAGGCAGGATGGACATTAACTCTCCTACAGAGGTTGGAGAGGTTAAGGCAAGAACAAGGGCACACAAGACGGCCATTTTAGATTACAGGGTGACTTTGTACAAAAACCCCAAAATCGCGGTTCTAACCAAAAATGGAGGCTTGATTCAAGATGGCGGCTTACATCAATTTCTAAGGTCGAGTTATTCGCGTACAATTTTAAGCAACTTGGCGTAGGCCAATATAAATACAAATCGTTATAATAGGAGGCATAATTTAATATCCAGTTTGACAAACCCTCCTTTTGGCCTATGCCAAGTGCTAACACTACTTCTGATCAGCTTGCAAGTAACTCCATACATCATCGTCCATACACCCCGAATCATTGTCGGACATATCTATTGCCATTAGATCTGACACCAGAGTTTCTTTCAACACATACTCTTTGGAAACCTTCTTTGGGGCGTATATTCTATGCCATAATACATTTGTTGCTTGCGCGCAACATCCCCCTAACACTGAGCATATACCAGGGAGACACTGTATACAACAACAAAGAAATAGAAAACTTCCCAAGATAATCAGCAGGGGCGAAAACATCTTCCATCCCCATGACCGTAGGAGGTCCCAAAACCATGTACCAAGTTCCCAGTTTCCCTCAGGAACATGCACTTCTGAACTAAGAACATGTAGATTTTGGATAGCCCTAAAGATCGTCGGAGAGGAGTCTGGTACGTAAACGCAGCAAGCGGACCCCACTAATTTACATACTCCTCCTTGCTCTGCCAGGATGACATCTAATGCCATCCGGTTCGGAAGAGCCACTAATCTTATCGCTCTCTGTTCTAACGTCATATTATAGAGTATGTCAGTGGTCCGGTTGATGGTTCTCTCAAATACTCTCGCTAGTCCCCTGATATCTTCTGACTTCGTAATTTGCCCAAAAAATGGCACAAAGGATTTCATAATATCTCCTAGAGTTTGCGCTGGAGTATCCCCTTTTACACCTCGTCGTGGACGAGTTTTTGAAATTTCTACAGTACTGGCAATAAATACCCCAGGTAATAGAATCCCTAAATAACAGGTTCCTTGCCAATTCCTGGACAACCATGGAAATGCCACATTACCGCAAACAAAATAGACAGGTTCGCCTACGTACAGAGGTCTGTTTTCACTAGTCAAATTCGCAACGTTGGCACACTTTCTAAAATTACCCATTGACCGTGTTCCATTCCTCTGTATGCAGAAGGATACTGAATCGGGGCTATTATTAACAGAATAAGATGGAGGCGTGGCATCCTTATTGCCTATAGGAGCCATTTTGAAAGAGATTAAAGACTGAAAGGGACGAGACAATCTATCAGAGGGCCTAACAGAAGCAACGTTTGGCTTACTTCTATTTGCAAAAAGCGAGCATCCCAGGGGCATCAAAACATTCTTTTCAAAACTATTTAAATTTGTACCATCAAAGTTCCCTGAGATGCTGTCATTCCATCGACCAAGAAATAGTGCTTTAAGAGAAGCGTAACAGGCAGTTGTCAAAGGTAAGGGATAAATATACCAACCTAGCCCCTTATCCCCATGTTGCGGTAGATGTGTACAGATCCAGCAATTGGTCTTATTAAAAATTGCATGAGTGGCATTCATTATTAACAAAAGGGTATTATTCTGATAGTTCCGTGTATGCAAAGAATCCCTAGGCGACAAAGTATGCAATTGCACAGAAGGAGTGGGAATAACAGATACATTTTCAATAGGTAAAAAGTCCTATAAGGGATATGCTTCCTCATTGTCTCTGCTAGTCAAATGTTTATCTAAAATTTCGGTACGAGCGGTAGCGGGTGCAGGCATTGTCGTCTTCAACCGAAAAAACACCAATTGTTCGTTTGCTGGCGACTCCAGTCGCGCGTCTTCTTAATGTCTTTTCCACAACCCTTAGCTGACAGAATCTTCCTGCACAGTCGGGCCAAAAAGACAAGCCCTCAAATGATTTTCTCAATCGCACAGTCAGACTATGCTGTACGTTTACTTCCTTGGGCGCAAATTATATTTTGCAGTTTCTGGTGAGAACAAAGTGTTGTCACTTCCTCCTGGAAGTGGCGAATGGATGGAAATGGGATCAGAAAAGGATTGATCCGGAAGTTCCACTGTTGGGGAGTGCGGAGACAAGATGGCCGTTTGGTCCGGCCTTGCGGATTCTGAAGCGGTCTCCGATTCTCCCTTGTTGGTTGTTGCTGTTTCAGGCACGCTAGTTACAGCAGTGGGAAGGGATTCTGTGTCTTCTGTATCGTATGGCACGGGCTGTGGGATCCATTTGGTGTGCCTCGCATGGATCCAGTGTTTACGACCCGCTACCCGCACGGCAGTCTGGGTGACTAGCAGGACTTGGTAGGAACCCCTCCACCAAGGTGCAAGGCAAGACAACCTCTCAAAAACCTTTGTGAGGATCCAGTCCCCCGGTCGTAGACTGTGACCAGGACCCTCGGAGTGCACAGGTAATGCCTCTCGCACCTGGTGATAAATTGAAAACAGATTTTTAGTCAACAGGTTACAGTAATCTGAAAGAAGCACATTTTCTATATCCCGTAATGAGTGACTTTTTGGCATACCCCAAATATTAGCAGGTCTCCCCATTACCACCTCAAAGGGAGAGAGCCCAGTCTTAGTTGGAGGGGTTGTTCTCATCGACAGTAACACGATCGGTAAAGCGTCCGGCCACTTTAGCTTGGTGCCAGCACACGTCTTAGCGAGTTTGTTCTTTATGATGCTGTTGTGCCTCTGCACTAATCCGGCACTTTGGGCATGTCTAGCTGAATGGAACCGCTTGTCAATCTGTAATCCTTTGCAAGTTTGTAGGATTACAGTGGCAATAAAGTGCGGATGATTATCTGACCAGATGACTCTCGGCAGCCCGAATCTAGGAAAAAACTCTTTCAACAGAGTTTTTGCCGTGATTATGGCCGTTGCATCTCTAACCGGCAAGGCCTCAACCCACTTACTAAAGGCACAAATAACAACCAATACATATTTAAGATTGTTACACCGTTCCATTTCAATAAAATCAAAGTGAATAACCTAAAACGGGACAGAAGGTGGAGCAAAACTTCCTCTAGGAGCCGAGGTACCTTTTCCTACATTGTGCTGCAAGCAAACCATGGAGTTCTGGACAAAACGCTCCGCAGTTTTGAAAATCTTATCATTGGCCCATACACTGTGTAGCATTTTTGTCAATTTTCGCGCACAAAGATGTGTCGGACCATGAGCCATAATAACCATCATTGTAATGTAGGCGTCAGGGAGTAACCATTTCCCTTCAATATTGTCTACCCAACACCCATCGTCATCCAATCTTCCTGCACCCTCGGTCCATCTCTTAGTTTCCTCTATGGTAGCATCTGCTTGAATATCTACAGCATCGATACTTTCACCCAAAGTGCAAACATTTACAATTTCTTTTACAGCATACATTTCTGAACTGAAATCAGTGGCAGTCTGTTAGCTATCAGATCGGCGAAAGCATTCCCTTTTCCTACATTATCTGTAACCTTTTGATGTGCTGAACATTTTATGATAGCTAACTGAACAGGGAGTGCAAGTGCTGAAAGTAATCGCACTATTAAAGTGCCATGCTGGATTTTCGTTTCCGTGCGAGGTCAAGAAACCTCGTTCTTTTCAAAGTCTACCTAAATTGTTGGCCACCCCAAAGGCATACTGACTATCAGTGTACATATTCACTGTAAGGCCTTCAGAAATTTCACACGCTCGAGTTAACGCTGTAATTTCTGCGGCCTGCGCAGAGTTATGCATAATTCTTTTAGTTTCCACAACCGTGCTTAAAGTAGTAACAGCATAAGAAGCCGTAGATGTACCGTCTGGAAGTTTAAAACAAGAGCCATCGCAAAATAGCTCTCCTTGTGGGCTATTCAAAGGCGTGTTTTTCAAATCGATTCTGCCTTTAGTCTCTTGTTCTGTCATATAAAGGCAATCGTGTGACGTATCGTCAAAATCAACAGTATCTTGCGAGACAGGTAAAAGTTCAGCCGGATTTAATAAACAACACCTCTGAATTTGAATGTGGGGGGCAAACAAGATTAGTTCATACCTTGTCAATCATGCAGAAGTGAGGTGTTGCGTTTGAGTTCTATTCAATAGAATATCTACAGAGTGAGGTACCATTAGGGTTAACGCATGACCCAGGACCATTCCCTCACTCTGTTTTACAGATGCAGCAGCAGCAGCAACAGCGCGCAAACATCTTGGCAAAGCGCATGCTACAGGATCAAGGGCGGAGGAATAGTAGCTGCATGGCCTATTCTTCCCTCCATGTTCCTGTGTTAACACAGCCAAAGCACATCCATCATGTTCATGCACAAACAATACAAAGGCCTTGTCATAATTCGGAGTTCCTAAAACCGGCGCTGAACACAGCGCGGATTTGAGCAAATCAAATGCTGTCTGGTGTTCCAAAGTCCATGGCAATGGCAAAGAAATGCCCTTCTTTTTCAAAGCCAGCATTGGTTTAATCGTTAACGAAAAGTTAGGGGTCCACAATCTACAATAAGAAGCCATACCTATCAAGGCTCTAACTTCCTTTTGTGTATTTGCGACAGACATGCCAGAAATAGTCTTTATTCGTTCAGGTGTCAACTGTCTTCCCTCCTTTGACAGGAGATAGCCTTAATAGGCGACCTCCTGACAACAATATTGGAATTTTTTGAGTGAAGCTTTGTGGCCATGTTTTGCTAGATGACAAAGCAACAACACGGTGCCTTCTTTACAGGCGCTCTCAGAATCAGCAGCCAAGAGGAGGTCATCTACATACTGCAGTAATGTGCAAGTAGTAGGCAACTCGAGGGTATCAAGCTGCTCTTTCAACGCCCTACTATAAATATTTGGACTCTAAGTGTACCCTTGTGGTGCACGAGTGAATGTAAACGAGCGTCCACCTAGGGTAAACGCAAACAAATACCTGCTATCCTTGTGTATGGGAATACTGAAAAATGCGTTTTTAAAATCAACAACGCTAAAATGAGTGGCAGAAGCCGGAATCATCGTTAGTATTGTTGTAAGATCAGGTACAATACGAAATTGAGGAGCCACAATTTTGTTAATAGCGCGTAAATCAATTATAAAACGAAAGGGAATCGCATTATCACCTTTTTTTGTATACTCGCAAAATGGGGCTGTTACATATGCTACCCGTAATCTCCTCAATTACTCCACTATGTACAAAATCAGAAACTATACATTTCAAAGCCTGTTCGCCTTCAACTGAGATCTTATATTGCGGGATGCGAGGCAATTTTACTCCATGTTTCAAAATAATTTTAACAGGTTCAATTTGAAGAATGCCCACATCATTATCATCAATTGCCCATAAGCATTCTGGGACATTACTAAATTCTGGCGGTAAAGGTCGAGTCAAAAACTGAGAGGCGACTGATTGCTGAGGTGAAATAGTTAGCCGAACAATGTATTACTGCATACAATGCCTTCAACAAATTTAGCCCCAGCCAGTTCTCCCCACAGTTTGTGGTAAGTAGAAATGGGCACTGATCCGTGAAGGGACCCAGTGTTATTGGTACCGGCAAAGAGACCGGACAAACTACAGGTGTGCCTGAAAACCCTACGGAAACGTTGGACTGCCCTGACAGGGGAATATTTGGAACCCGTGAATGATCAATGGAACATTTCTGTGCTCCCGTATCTACTAAAAATAGATGCTTCCTATTTCCCACCGCCATCTCAACGTAGGGGCCTTTCTGATGAACGGGAATAGGTGTAGGTTCCAAATCCTGCTTCGGGCAATCCTAGCGAAACAGAATATTATCAAAAGGAAGCTCTTCAGAGAGGTACGCGGCAGATGGGTGATCAAAAATGTTTCTATTATCCACATTCAAAACTTGCTTATCTTGTGAAGGAGGTTGCTGTGATTCTGGTGTAAACTGACCCCTGCCAGGGCCCCCTGCACTTGGGCGACCTCTGAATCGTCTACCCATGTTCCCAAATGACCTTTGCTGCAAGGTTGGACATTGTGCGCGCCATTGGCCTTCCTGCCGGCAATAGGCACACTGGTTAATGGTTACCCGAGCCAAGGCCACACTTCCCGTGGAATGTACTGACCTCTAAATTGATTACCCCCTCTAGGGTTTCTAACAATCTGCTGTAATAAAACTTTAGTTTTCAGGTCACCCTTTTTTTCTCAAGTTTTTCCTTTTCAGTATTTACATGATATTCATAGTACTGAGCCATATGCAGTACTTCTGATTGAGACTTCGCCTGCCAAGCGCTTTCAGAAGACATAATCTGTAACTGGATGTCGGGCAGTAATCCACGTACAAATTTGTCGACAAACAACCTTTTCCCTGACTCTGTGCCTAAGTCTTGTCCACTGAAATCTGAGAATACCTGCTCGAACCGTTTGAAGAAGTTGGTAGCACCCTCAGACTTTCCTTGGACACAGACCGTAAGCTTGTCAAAAATGATTCTTTTTTCTGGAACCATAGTTTTCAATTTTACAATAATTCTATCAGGCAAGGTTAATATCACTTGAGGTGGTCGTTCGCCAGCTGGTCTTTCTCTGTCTAGCCTAACCATGTTATCCCATGTATCTCCCAACCCAGGTATGTCATCTATAGTCCTAATCTGTTTCCACAAATCAACTGGCAGGAGTACGGGAAATAATAGGTCAATAGCACTTAAAGTGATTACCGACGACTGTAAGACCAACTCTATTTCTTTGTTATAGAATCCGGTCGGATTCTTTCTTATATCGGGAATAGATTGCTTTATGGTGTTCACTTCCTGTCTTGAAAACGGGACGTGAACAAACTGTGAAACGTAATGTGCAGGAATTTCTCCGGCGACTATGAAAGAGACCTCTTTCATAGGCAACTGAGAAGTAGGCAGCTCCAAACGCTTACTAAGCAACAGAGCCAAATCAAGCGCTAAGGCAGTCGAAGAAGTATTAATCGAAAAGGCTCTCTTATAAACACTCAACAATTCTGCGCGACAACAAATCTTTCTTCTTACACACTCATTCTGCAGGTGCTCTACCATCACTTGTATCACTTTCTTTTGCATGTCTAATGTATACTGACTATATGTGTCATATATTTAATCTGGAGTTATCGATATATCCGAAATCCATCTTATCGCATCCTTTATACAAATTCGCGCTTCCTCTCCATTTAATTCTCGACGAGGAGAAACCGTTTCTGTAAGTACATAATACCTAAACTACCACCATCTGCTTCCTCATTCTGCAACTCTTCTAACTCCTTCCTGTTCTCAAAAATGCCTCTCAACATGCTCATATACCTTCTCCGCATTATCTCTGGACAACGCTAAGGCGTTCAAATCCCATAACCCTTGTGGGAAATCTACATCATTTAGTCTATTCCACATTATATTCAAATGAGTCCCCAATCCTTCGACAAAAACATTTTTCTCAGGAATATCTTATACATTTTCGAGTGTGGAAAAAACATCAGCTTGTTCACCCTTCTCCAAACAATGTTTAGCCCAAGCAGTCAATTCGCTCCTTTTGTCTGGGGACACAGTATTATGAGTCACAACCCTTGGTCTTGCTCCCTGGTCTACTACAAGCGATGCAGAATCACTTGGAAGAGGAAGAGTAGGCACATTCTGAATAACAACAGGTGAAGGCAAGGGGGCAGGCAAAGGGGTGATGGCTGGAAGAACAACAGGAAGAACAGCAGGGAGGACCGGAGGAACTATAGGAGGGGGAACTACAACGGGAAGGGGCAAAGCGCCTGGAGGAAGGACGTACGGAGGTGGCGCGGAGGCATCGGGCCTTCGTTCATGCAAAAGTTTATTAATCAATTCATCTGACGTATGAAAATCTTTTGAAGGGCAGATTTTCTGAATGCCTAATTGAAACGCCCTGTCTGTGTTCCTAACTGACTCCAATTGTTTATTTTGAGCATATAACCGTGCCTTTTCGACGCTTGTCATATGTCTACGCATGTGTTTCTCTCTACTCTTTTGTTGCTGCAAAGCTTCTGTTTTCCAACTGTGCAACGCGTCAAATGCTGCAGGTCTAGCCTTTTTCTTTACTAATACAGACTCTAAATATTCTATACGAGGGATTTCAAAACTACCATTGGTTGGCCACCGAAGATTAGAATTATGTCTGGTTTGTCTGTGCCAAATGTCATTAAATGCTATACTACCAAAGCCTTTCTTACAGTGCATAGTACATGCCGGCGACCCCTCCTGTGGTGCGGGACGGCTATTTTCCAAAGATTGTCTGTCGCTGCGGAATAATGCCCTAAAGCAGACAGACAATTTCCCAGGCATATCAAAGTTCTGGTGTTACCTGGTTAAATAATTGTGCTCGCGAGTACAATGCTCCAAATTCAAATTTTCAGTGTTAGATTAAGAATCGGGGCACGATTCACCTGACCAAAGGACTGGGAGGCCCGATCGGGTTACTAAGGACAATGCTAAGTACCCACGTGTCTGGTGATTTTCGGCAAATTTACCCACCTCAAATATATGGACCCTCATCAAGACGTCGTCTCGGGCTACAGCTTACTGTCCAGGGATCGGATTGTGCAGTTTCGTCGAGGAATTCGCTTCTCGTCTAGAGTGGCTGTTTCTGTTGGCACCGCCCGATCCCGGTCCGATAGCCGAGTCAACCTTCAATGAGACGAAGTCAATCTTCAGGGTCCCTATTCGGGCGCCATCTGTGGAATCAGAAAAAATACAATATTACGGCTGTTACACCAAGCAAAGGAAAATACACTGACACAGGCTTGTAAAGATTCCCAGAATCTTTATTACAAAACTGAACAGTATTCAACAAAGTACACAAATAGCTATTTGGCCGTCAATACATCACAGAGACCACCAGCAGGGTTCAATGTGAGCAGTGAACAGAATTTCCTCTTACAGGTTAATTATACACTGGGCTAGGGTCGCGCCATGTTCACTTTCCTAATTTACATATCTCGTGCATGCGGTTTACTTTTGAATATATTTACTAACACACTCCATTATTCTTTAATTTAACATTTACACTCTTTACATGCTGTTTTAATACAGACCAAACAAATGTTTCACATATTATATTTGGATAGCATTACCTGTTCTTGTATACTTGTAGTTTAACATTGCTAATTCAAGTAATCCCCTGCTCCCGAGGTCAACAAAGGACAAGGTCTACATGACCCTAACATGTAGCCTGAAGGCAGGTTGGACATTAACTCTCCTACAGAGGTTGGAGAGGTTAAGGCAAGAACAAGGGCACGCAAGACGGCCATTTTAGATTACAGGGCGACTTTGTACAAAAACCCCAAAATGGCAGTTCTAACCAAAAATGGAGGCTTGATTCAAGATGACGGCTTACATCAATTTCTAAGGTCAAGACCTTGCCGTAGAGAGTTATTTGCATACAATTTTAAGCAACTTGGCGTAGGCCAATATACATACAAATCATTATGATAGGAGGCATAATTTAATATCCAGTTTGACAATCTAACTTTCTCAACATTCAGGAAATTAATTCATTTTCTAGTCACTACTATACAGAATTCTAATCGCTTCTCCCATGTACAAATACGTTAACTTCTGCCTTCGCCTACTCCTTGGCCTTCATGTATACTCCTTCCTCCAAACGACTCAACTTCTCTACCCACACTCTCTAGAATCCACTGCCACACACTTCTACCTCCTCAGGCCATGCTGGTTGGCTCTCTATGCACAACCGCTTCCTTTTCCTTGTCTACATAGCTACCAAAAGACTTGCTCCCCAGTACCTGGTTAGCTGTATATCTTTGCATTCACCATCTTGTACTCTCCACTTCTCCTCGGAACTCAACCTCACTGTTCCATGCCCTCCTGTGCCTCCTCTTGCTTCTGCTCTTTCACTCTTCCCATCCCGCTCGAAGGGAACCCACAGACCATCACCATCAAAGGCAGCCCAACTGTAAAGCTCTTCAAAGCACGGCTTAAAATTCAATTACTGGACAAAGAGGGATTCCTCCGCTGCTGCTCCCCATCCTCCCTACCTGATCCCATAACTCCCTCCAGTGCCACGGACCAATGTACATTTGTATATATGTATGTACTCCTCATCGTTTGAAGCACTTGCCCCACTATAAGACGCCTTTTTCTCGGATTTCTTTTTGTTCTTGTTTTAGGTTCCTCTTTGTTCACACCCTCAGAATCTAGCTGAACACTTGTTCCCAACTTTTTGCCATTATACAGACACTCTTCCAGGGAATGCCCCCGCCATCTGCAATTGTGTTATTGCAAGTAATTTCTGATCGAGCTTGACATTCCTGTTCCTCAAATAAATGCAAATACTATCCTCAGAACAACCACACTTTTTTTATTTATAACTGAAATCTGCTTCATGGGCGACAATGCTCCTGAAGTAAACCGGGCAATTCTATCAGTATCCATAATAACAGTGAAGAGTTCCATACATAGTAAGAGAACTGGTTAAATTTCACTTGCAGGTAAAGAGACACAGATGCTAAAATAGACACAAGCTTCCAGGCAAACAACCGTGGGTTCCTACTTCTCCAATGCAGACTACTACCCTCTGCAATGTGCTATCCACTGTGGAAACCCCAACATTTGGTTTAGCAGACTGAAGAATCTTGCACCCCGCTTAATACTTGGGAACCTACAGAGTCTTGCCCTTGAATGAGCAGAGAGTGTCCTCATCCACTTAGATGGACTCCTTCAGCGCCATCTTCTGCACTAATAGATCAGAAAGAATAAGTGGGCATATTAGTTAAATCTCCTCGTTAGGAAAAGGAATGCCCTAAACCAAACCTCAATTGCAGATGGAATGAGCATCATAAACCCACCAACACAATTGCATATGTGAGACAGGTCCACAATACTCAAAATAAAAAAACACTATGAATAATTATCATCCTCCCTTTCTTGGAGAATGAATTCTCCTCACTGATCTATGAAATGAGCCATCCCTCGGCATATGCAACCACTAAACAAGGTCCACATTCTCTGTGGTGATGTGCCTGACTGACTGTTTCCAAAACAATCCACATACACATACAGAACAACTCAAAATGGGAAATTGTCTAATAAATCACTGGCAGAATCGATAATCCCCATTCCAATAACCCAGCATTTACTACCTGAATTCCTTCTCATTGCAGTGTCACAGCTCCAGGTTCCGGAACGCTTGCTGTCTATTTGAGCCATGCCTAGTGCCAATGGTTCAAAGAGGTGCTGAAACTGCAACCAACGGGCCAACCTATCCCTCCATTTCCAACACTCCTCTAAAAAGTGACACGTTCCCTGAGGATTTCCAAACCGCTGGCAAAACACGGTTTCTAAACACCCCCAACCGTAAGCCCAAAACCCCTAACACAGTGCTAGACTCTTATAAAATATCCCATTCATATCCACTGGGATGATGATCAGTTCGTAATCGACTCCAAAACATTATTGCATCCCAAAATTTTCTTGATTAACCCATAGGCGGATTTCAGACATTCTGATGACACAGTCACCCATTATCCCTCTTTGGAACAACCTCAAAAATCAGCCAGAGACTAATGGTGTGACAGCATGAGCCTCCAGGATCTACCACCATCCTGTAATGCCTCTGACCAAGCCAAGCTAATTGAAGGCCTAAACACATTTATTTATTTATTACACATGCAAATCCAAACCACAGCACTCCTATATGCTCTTTCCCATCTGGCAGAGCTTGTATACTATCAATGGATATTTAGTTTCAAAGCAATTTTCACGCATCTATGGACTCTCAGACTGTTCGACCCTGCCTGTCTCAATATCTCCCTACACCCACAGGCGTTCAGAATGTTTTCCTTCAAACACAATGCGAGAGCTATACCAGGGCCTCACAAGTGACAGTGAATATGAACGAAGCCACCACCGCACGCACCAGAGGTCTGAGTGGGTGCCCGGTAAAAAGCATCAACCCCGAGATTTCTCAACACCACTTCAAATGAAACTCAGTCAAAACGAGTTCTGTGGCTGCTCACCCTCGCTACCTTTGCCTTCCCTGGCCCCCCTGGATAGCTCCCCTCCCCCTTCAAGCCGGTAAAGAATCTTAGCTTACAAATGGATGCCAACCACTCACTAGTAATCCAAAACTATAAAACAGGCAAAACGTCCAGCTGAAACCTCAGAAGGTCCTATCAGTCCCTCCAAAGTGCTACCCTTCCACAACTATTCGGACGGATATACATAGGGTTCTCTGATTGCCTACTGTGCCTGTTTTACCACTTGCAAAACTCAAGTCCCCTTTTCAAATTGAGACCAAGTAACTTCCACTCGCAATGCGTCCCATTGGCCCACAGTTGCTCACACAGTTCCCTTAAGGGCATCCTTCAAAAAACGCAGACAAGTCCTCATAAATGCACCCTGAATTCCTACAAACAAAAGTTGTCAAGTGCCACCAACTACATCTTCCCCGTCCCATAAAACAACGAAACGCACAAGGCAGATACACAATTTCCATCTCAGGCTCGAACTCTGGAAATAACCCATAAGATATACCTGCATCATCCCTGGAAAGCTGGAACCCTGGTTCCACCCCGGGCCACTGGCCAATCCGATGGGTCTACCCCAAGTCAAGTCGTGCAACCCTCATGTGATTGATACCTGATCTCCTGCAAATAGTCTGTGCTATGCCTCTCAGCCGCACAGTCCACATGATAGAGGCCACGTTCATCGCAGTGGCCTTGTTTTGTTTTTATTAATTTAAACATGTATGGGAAACATTAGCCCAAGAGCCTTCCTGACAATGCTGCACATCCATGCGCTGGAGACACAATAACTCTGTGATCCCATACAACCAATAGCATTGAAAGACCTACCAGCAAGGTAAGAGCCAAGCAACTATTGTGAACTCAACTTAATGAAACATGTAAGAGACCACACTTATGACACACCTCACTGTCTGCCACTAAAAACCAAAATCTATGTAGTTGAATGGACCAACCAACCAACCAACCAACACAACACAGCACAATACCTCATTGGCAGTGTACTCAGCTTTCATGAATCCTAAACTCATGCAAAGCAGTCATGCCGACAAACAATTAAGCACAAAAGAAGCAGCAAACACTGCACCCCCTCATCCAGCTGCATCCTAAACAATACTTAGTGCACAAACCTCCTCTCCCATATAACCAATACACTGCCGAAGTCTGTGAAGTAGTGATTTGTCTCCACAGAAAACCAATAAACACACGCAGTTCCAGCCACACTTTTACACAAAAGAAAATGTAATTGCTTCACCAAACCACAATCCAAGCCAACACTGAATCGGGTTCATTGCACTCCCCTCAGATGCAAACTACATATCTTAGATGCAAACAGCAAGCTGCTCTAGAACAGTATTGCAGTAAGCAACTCAGACCTGTGGCCAGTGGGTCAGCAGCACATCAATGCACAGTGACTGCACAGAAACAGGTCACTCCACACCGGGGTGTACCCTGGGCCACTCCCAACACGCTGACAAAGTACGAGTGATCATAAAACAAACATCAACAAAATGGCATGTTCAAGACCCATCTATGGACACAAAAACTGGACCATTAACAAGCCTGGCAGCTTTTACTTTCTGTCTGAAAATAGCTTTGTCCACTATGGAGAAGGTGGAGAAACTATTTACTCAGTCGTCACTCCTGGGAGGGTCTGGACAATTTCCATGGTCACAGTATCATTTTGCTTTCATTGAACCTCCAATTGACCAGGACTTTTCATGCCATCCAAATGCTATTGGGTCTGATTGCTGAATTCAACATGCTGGACCATCTCATCCTGATGGAATGTCTTATGGATGTGGTAAGAGTATCAGACAAGACTACCCATTGGGTATCCTCTTTCCTGGGTAGCAGGATTTCCAAAGTAAAATTAGCTCCTTTGAAGCTGACATTCTTGAAAGCATTGAGTATGGGGTTCCTCAGAGCTCACCCTTTTCCCCACTTTTATACAACATCTAACTGAAACCCTTGCATGATATTCTGAGGATCTTTGTGCCACCTTTACAAATTATACTGCAACACACAGATCATCTCTGCGCTCAATGGGGATCCCGCTGTGAGTCATTCAGGAATACAGGTAATCTTCAGTAAAATTGATGCGTGGGTGAAGGAAAATTGGCTTTGCTTGAACCCAGATGAAACTGAAATTCGTCTTGTTGCTTTGTCACCTATGCTCCCCAAAGCCATTATGACACTTGTCCATACTGCCACATCTAATCTGAGCATCCCTACTCAGCAAAAGGTGAGATCTTGTGAGATGGTTTTGGATTCCACCTTATCCATGGAGGCACGAGTGGCTAGTATAGCTAGATCAGTAAACGTCTACCTAATGTTGCCAAAATGGTTAAGACCACTTTTGTCTAACTATCATTGCATTATGCTGGCCTGTGTCATTATCTGGTCCAATCTGGACTAATATCATTCTTAATATCTGGGAGGTCGTAGCAACTGGTCCAGCATCTTCAGCCATTGTTAGCCTCTGTGGCTGGGAACGTTACCTGTACTCCTAAACAGACCCATATCACTTCAGCCCCCAGGCTCTGGCTTCCAGTGACAGCTAGGAATACTTTTAAGACACTCACCATGACGCACAAGGCCCTTCATGGGCTGGAACATAGATGTCTGAAAAAAGGCCTCTCTTGTTGTACCTCTTGCCCTTCTCAATGCACTAGAATGTGCGATACTCAGAAAATTCCCCCACGATCCAAGGCGAGGGGCGGATCCTGTGCTGTTTTGGTGGCTAAGCAGTGGAATGCCCTGCTCGGTGAATTAAGGAAGAGGACAGATCTGATGGCTTTTCAGTAGAGAATTAAAAGTCTTTGTTTTTGCTTTGTGCTTAGCAGCTCTAGGGATACTTCTGATCTGTAGGATATTCCTAGTGTGGCCTCCCTGAGTTCTGGTTTCCCCTCTTCTGGATAGTGCTTCAATACCCTTGGGTGGTTTGTGCTCTATAAGTGGAAATGGAAATTATAGGAATGACATCTCCTACAGTGTGACAACATTTAAAAGTAAGCAGGGATGTCCCGCTATGGTGCGTATTCACACTACACACCAGAGTACCGTACTTTGTTACAGAGCCACATCATGTGATCTACGCTACCATAATGATGGGCACATCCCAGAAATCAACCTATATTCACCCCATTCAGTAATTTCTATGTTCTTCACTCCGTACATACCCCATGCCAACCCAAAATACAGTTAGGTGGTATTTTAAAAGTAGGAGTTTTTGAAAATATCACGTTTTTACCCTTCAACCACACTCATTATGAGGCCCACAGATATTAGACTGGGTATAGCCAGATCATCCATAACTGTGTCAATAGAATCATATCACCCAAATCATGGACAAGGGCAAGCCAGCCCTGTTGTTACTCCTAGACCTCTCGGCTGCTTTCGATCTGGTGGACCACAAGACTCACATGTCATCTAACACACTCAGCTAACTTCTTTAAAGAAGCAGCACACTGGGTCACCTCCTTCCTTGAAGGCAGAGCAATGAAGGTATTCTCAAACATAGCTAACTGTACCCCACAACCATTCACTGCGGGGTCCCACAGGGCTCTTGCACAGCACCCACACTGTACAACTTGTTCACGAAGCCTTTCTTCGACAAGCTCGACTCAGTATCGTGTACACGAATTACGCTTACAATACTCGGGTACTCTTACCTCTCTCTGGCTCATACCACAAAGACGCCGAGGCACTTCACACAATTTACACCACCATCCAGGCCTGCATGGCGGTCAATGGCTTTTGCCTCAATGGGGGTAAAAACCAAAATAATTATACTAGGTCAAAAAACGACTCTAGTCAAACTTGATAAAGTGTACTCCAACTTTACCATTGATAATACGATCATCCCTGTGCCTACATCGGTCAAGACACTGGGGGTCTACTTAGACTCCACACTATCCATGACCAGACAGGTCAGTGCTATCACATCCTCATCCGCACACACCACCAAGCTCATAAACGCCATAAAACCCTACTTATCCAAACCCAATTGTCTATCAATAGCTAGATCAACTATTGGTGCCAAATTAGACTATTGCAATGCTTTATTAGCAGGTACATCTGAAAACAAACCTAAAAAGATTACAAGTCACACAGAATAATGCACTTTGTGCAGCTTTAAGCATCCCAAAAAGGGAGCATATTTTCCAGGCCAGACAATCAGCTCATTGGCTCCCGGTCAAAGAGCGAATCACTTTCAAAATCCTCACCCTCACACATAAATGCCTCACCCTCTCTGCACCATCATACCTCTCAGAGACAATTACCAAATCCTCCTCTACATGATCCACCAGCACACAATACTTCAACCAACATCACATCGCACAAATCAATAGGGCCAAAGCCGGCGGGCTAGGTTTCCCCTACATTGTCACCAAAGCATGGAACACACTACCTACAGACATTAGAGCAGAAAACTCGCTCCTTGCCTTCCGAAGAAAACTCAAAACCTCACTTTCAGTACTGTAAATTGCAACTGTTTTACTTAACTGTAACTATAAACTGTCTGTAACAACAGCAACCATACTGTAAATTGCAAATGTTCATTTATCTGTAACTAAGAATTGTCTGTAACAAGTGCAACGATGACCCTGGGCTGTGGCACACTCTACAAATTCGAATAAATAAATAAGCAATAAAAATCCATGAAATATTCAAAGCAAAATAAAACCAGTGTATCTTCCAGTAAAACATGTATGCCAGCACTCCAGGAAGTCCAGAATACATTTCCATTTCTTACTCATCACCTACAAATACATGGCTGCCAATTTCTGTTACCTTAGGTCAAGTTGTTCTGCTGAAGGGAGGCGGGGTCTTTTAGGGTGAAACATGACTCTCAGAGATTGCTTCGGAAAACTCAGCAGAGGTCTTCTAGATGCATACAGGCAGGACAATTGGGATCCTCAGCATAGAAGAATTTTCATGCACATTGTCGAATGGTTCTACACCAACACACAACAGCATTGTGTCTATACGGATCCTCTGCCATGAAGGATGGGAGTCTTTAGAAATTAAAAGAAAGATTGTGCTGATGAAGGGATGGGCTTATTGAATGATTGGAGAAAAACATTTTTGAGTGCTTTCTGGAATTTCAAGTTATTACTGTGGGTTGTACAGACATACTATCCCTACAACAATAACATTTCCTTGTATTCAATCATCTTCCTAAAACACACAATTTACCATCTAATGACATTACCAGAGGAAACAGCGCTTCTCTGTAATATGCCCAAACCGTGGTTCCACCAGGATATGGTATGAACGGCATATCAACCACAAAGGGATAAAGTTATAACTTTGAATGGCTGGTTGAGCAAGCGAGTGTTACCACGATCGGGAAGGGGGGTAGTGGGGTGGGGGGCGGCAAATGAGCGTTACCACTGTACAGGGGCAAGGATGCAGCTAAAGACAATACTCATGCTGTATGTAGATAGTGGCCAGACGCTCTGGTGTTCCTTGCACTATTAGCCTGGAACCCTGTGTACCCATCAGGGGACACGGCACACGCGTGCACCTGAGCAGAAATATGGTACTAGATGTGGCTGTCCATGACATGTTCTGTCTGCTTGATTGTAGGATCCCTTCCCGACATCGTGTCGGGATGATAGCTCAGGGGCAATGCGTTTGCCTTGGGAACAAGCTGACGCGCAGCAACACAGGTTCAATCCCAGCGTCCCTGCTTAGAAACCTCTGGGGATTAAGCGTGTTATAAATAACCAATTATAATAATAACAATCGTTTTTTATCCGGCCATTTCTTTGGTGGGGATGCCACCCTCATAATTCCGTAGCAGACCGTACTTTCTGATATGGGAAGGGTCCCTCCATCGACTGAGGAAATGTCAATAACGGGTCTGGAGGTGGACCAGTCATTAATGGAAGACTGCAGCCTTCATCTCCGCAGGACAGGTGCAGGCTCGACTTACTCGAGAATAAACTGGTGAAAGTAGAGGATTGTAGTGTGCAGGCCTCCCTGCTAGTGTCTTGTTAAAGATGGTGTGGGTGGTGTCCTCCAATGGCAGGGATTTGAGCTGTTGTCTAGTATTTAGAGAGAGTGCACGGCGTGCCCCTTACATGGCCTTCTTGCAGCTTATGTTTGCGTGAGAGAAACGTAGGTATGAGGTGAATACTGACTCAAAGAGTGAAAAGCTGCTTGTGGAGGCTTTTGTCTAAACTTTAAGGGGCATGGGTGAAATCTCAAGGAGGAATTTCCCAGGAAGGGTGTTTCTCCAAAGACCTGTGTCGTGAACAAACACCATCTTCCTTTGGGTTTTCCCCAACACATCTCTAAGAAGCACAGACCGGTGGAGCGCAGAGCTTGACTTGGTTGGTTGTGTGGAAATTTGCAGAACATGAATTCTGTCCGTTCTTCTCAAAGTGTATGGGCCCGATTCGTGGAATATTTGCCCGGTTCAAAGTGACTTTGCACTGCGGACACAGACCCTGATTCATGGAACTGTCCAAAGTGTATTGTTGCCGGGCAAAGTCAGCGCATAGTCATTTTTGCAGTGTAAAATTACTTTTGCCCGCACTTTGCACGGCAAAAATACATTTTGCACAGTTCCATGAATCAGGGTTTGTCTAGGGAAGTGCAAAGTCACTCTCCAGCAGTCAGTGCAAATTCACATTGAACCGGGCAAATTTCCACGAATCGGGCCCTAAGTGTTCTTTGTGCTGGGCCTTCATCGTTCACCATTTGTGTACGTGGCTACCGGTTGCCTGAGGCGAGAGAGGTCAGAGGTCTAAAAATGTGATCCCATGTTTGCAACCTTAATAGCACCCTTGCTGCCACTCTGTGCTGGGTGCATCAGAGATGGTGACGCACGGTAGCCAGGCATTGCATCGAATACATAGTATCGAATTCAAAAGTTTTGAAAATAAATGCATCGAAAAAATTCTTTTTTTTCAGGTAAAGGTTTTTTTTTTTACTATGATGGGTTTTAAGGGGTAACAAAACGGGGGTTGGGAGGGGGGACCCTCGCCCCCATAAAAAAAAAATGCATTTATTCGATGCATTTTTTTTCCGAAACTTGCATTCGATGCAATCACTAGGAAGCGTGACGCACTGAGGTACAGACCATGGGTGTGACAGAAGGTAGACTATGGCTGCTATGACTGATGTCACTCTGTGGTGGAGGTGGGGGGGAGATACTGCTGCAGCAGCCGGGCCTGTCCCGCGGCAAACGTGCGTTGCCCGGCGATACCCGCCTTCTTCCGGCAGCGCTAACTCACGTTTCACAGACAAGAAGCGCGTTCCCTGGGTTCTTTGTGCTCCCAGTTAATTTACCCAGTCCCACAACTGCAATAAAGCATTTGGGTTCATGTTGAATGATTTATATTTCATTGTAATTACTGCGTAGCCCCAGGATGTCGTAAGTTATGCAGTGGCATTTTGGGCGCGCGCGTGCTCTATGCAATTATTCCTGCTGCTTTCCAGTAATGAAAATACCTGTTCCCATAGCAACTTTCTCGCCGCATGACATATCTGTTATTTGTGAGGTGCTGAGCGTTTTTGCATGCAGTATGAGCAGGTTATCTGTGGCAGGGAGGGTAGCAGAAGGACGAAAAGCTTATCAATCACCGTCCGGGACGCTAGAGCGGAAGCCAAACTAATAGTACCAGTGGCAGGCCTTCTTGCATACCATCATGAATAATAGCAACCAATGAAATCATCTGACCTTGGGATGTACGCACGAGGGCAAACATTGGCTTCATGTCTGTGATCCTTCGCATGATGGCTACCTGGTTGTTGGTGTGAAGCTTATGGAAGCCGCCCTGTGCGGAAACTTCCCTGTCGTTTAGGCAATCCCCCATAAACCTGAAAAAAGAAGCCCCTCTCAATGTGTTAAAATGATAATGATGTGTTATTTATACAAAGCTTTACATAGAACATATTTACATACAATATCACCCAACCAAAGTTGGAACTCAGGTATCGACCGCAGAAGGATGAAAGGCTGAGTTGGCTTTGCCAGGATTCAACCAGATTGCCAGGATTGGCAGATCACCCATAGATTGGGGCAGCATGTGCTCAACCCGCTGAGCAATCTTACTGGCCTATAACTATTTTACCAGCCTATGATCGCATGACATTAACTTGAAGTAGTGGAAGTGACGCAGCATTTTTTAATGTTATTCTTATGCTGCTAGCACCATTTGGTTCACTGTGATGTCTTTCCGATTGAAGAATGCCCCTGACACTTTCTTTTCAGAGGGTAATTAACCAGGTTTAAGTCTTGTATTGTGGGTTTTGGGGAGGTTATTTGGTTTCACACCAAGGGGCCAAAGGGTCATAACTGTCTCTAGGGGCCTTCTGAGAAGGACCAGGGGCACAGAACCAGAATGTACCTGGTGCTGAAGAAGTAATTGGTGCTCGACAGTGTCGAGGCAGTTCAAGGGCTCTTTGCAGCCCCTGAGACAGAGTTAGTGGTGGGAGACAGCTGCGGGTTGTGGGATGTTTTTACCCATGCATCCAATCCCTACCATAAAACTGTGAAGTACTGGCATGGAAAACATCATGATGGCCAGAACTCCCCAGAGAGTGCACAGGGAAAACAGGAAGAATAGGCTGCCACCCATTTTTGCCTATGTTGTGAGCACAGGAGGGCACTGCCTAAAACCACCATTGGGCTACACACACAGTAGCCTGAAACCATTGGGAATGGCAATGCTGATTGCCAAAAAGCAACTCAGAACTGTGGGGAATTCATTTTCTTAATCCCAAAAATGGTTGCAATACGGTACTCACCACTATCAGAAAGCCGGTGTTTTAAAACCACCAGACCTTTGTGTAAAACTGAACAGAGGAACCCAAACCAGACCAAGGAAAGACTTGCTAAGAGGTGGATACAATGTAAAACTATATTCTGAAATGACTTGAAGGAAGTAATTATTTAATGTATAGGTAAAAATTGTAAGTTTGATTTAAACTGGGAACTAAAGTGACATTTAGCTGAATTCTGCCTGACAACTACCCCCGACAGGAGAAACCTGCTCAGCCACTCTTCCCAGGCCTAGCTGCATCCTGCTTCCCCACCAAAAGGAGTTGACACCTCTCTGATTAGATTAGAGGAGGGGCACCGCAGGAGGTTGAACAAAGCCTTGTCCTGGACTCAGGCAAATGTTATATTGGGGGGGGGGGCCGTAAAGTGGCTTCCTCTTGGGAGTAGTGGGAGGAGAAGTGCCTCTGGGAGCCACCTGAGCTGGAGGCGGGGGCAGACAGAAGCTTTCCCCATGTGCTTTGGAACCTAAACAACACCCATCTGGGCCAGAGCATAATTTTAAAAAAGATGAATAATTCATAGTACGGACTTGTCAGAATTATATAAGTAATAACATTATTCTTGTGATTTTTCTGTGCACGTTTTAAGAGGTGTTAGGACCCTGTGGTGTATGCTGGAGGGTTGCTAGCAGAAAATAGGGTCTTACTCCAAATGGCTGCATGTTAAAAATCTGACACTTCATCAGTTAATGTCCATACTCCTTGCGCACATGTGTGTAATTCTTGGTAAATGTCCGATATTGGTAAACCAGTCAAAAAGCGCAAAATGTTGTAATTTTTGAATGCAAGCCCCCAGGAAGATCAGAGGCGGACAAGCATGGACCATAAGGAATATATAATGTGTACATGTAATTTCAACAAATTGTGTATCTGGGAAATATGTATTTGAATCAAATATAGATTTGTAGGCAAACTGACCAGGGGAGGATCCTCTGACCCATAAACAGACCTCATCATGATGACAATCCATTTCCTTCCCCCAATCATGGGAGAGGGGAGAATTGGGCTAATGACAAGTAGAGAGGGGCAGGCTCAGTTATGCCACGCACACACCCACTTCCAAAACACATAAAAAGAGACTGCTGGGACAGGTAGAGACATTCAATTCTATTTTCTGCGGGACGCTCTGCTGGGAGACTCCAGACTTCACATCCATCAATCTTCAGAGACCAGAAATTTACTTCAGAACTTAAAGCAAGGGCCTAAACCCACAAACTGAGAACTCTTCTCAGCAGGCCTCAGCATCCTTAAAATCATTTGCAAACTATTCCACAGCCAGGCGAGCTGTCTGAATTCTTTTGCCAAGAACTTTTGCCAGTACCCAGAAAGCAGTGTTACATCCAGAATCCACTTGATCCGGACCGGAAAGCAGAGCAGTATCCAGACCCAGAGGCCGCTGTATCCAGAGAGGCTAGACCAGCAGAGCAGAGCTGACCCAGACTGCTGTGAGCAGAACCAGAGATCCGGATCGCTGTGAGCAGAACCGGTGCCTGATTGACCAGCCGAGCAGACAGAACCGCCGCTGCACGTGTTGACCAGATCCGTGACGAGGTCTAGTTCAAATTTATATTGTGAATACCTAGCAGAACTGTGCAGAACCAATCTCTTAGTTAAAATAATCTAATTCAAGCTATTTAACCTAAGTAGAACTGCCTCCTGGAAATCGTGTCATCTGTCATTTTTAAAGCTGCACAACTGTCACCTGTCAATTCTGCAGCTGCAAGCTGTCACCTATCATTTTGAGTTTTACTTTAAATCCAAAAATCTACCTTTATTAAATCGTCCGTATCTCTGGAACCGTTTGGGCTAGGATCGAGATTTAACTTTCATTTTAAAGCTGTGATTCTAGGCTTTCCAAGGAAATTTACCACGATTTCCGATTTTGGCTCAATTTCTCTACTTGTCAAAATAGCAGCTCCATTCTTTCCTTTGTTAAAATCCGTTTGCAACCTGGTAATAACTCATAGAGCATTGCCAAAGTGAGCTTGAACTAATACCAACAAGCATCTCTCACTCACTCTGAATCTCTAGAGGGAATTAAAATCAGTTACCACATTTTCCTATCCATTGCCATCACATTTAAAAGCATTTTGGGCCTGTGTTTCAAACTTCTACCTGTTTCCTCTAAACTTGCTGGGGGGGGAACTGAGTTCCATATTGTATTTGATTGTATTCCTGAAGACTGTGTGTGTTACTTCCATCTCCTTGCATTGCATATATGGGGCGGTGTGAATTGCCACCAGGGGAAAAGTGAACATATTATCTCTTGTGAAACCATATCAGTTTATTTTCTGTACTGCATTTATTCCACCTTGCATTTCCTTGAAACCATAAAGCACTTCAGCTAGCTCATCCTCTATACTCCTCCTAAGTAATCAAGTGTACCACTGTAACATTACCCATTGTGGATCCACATCATATGTCTAAGTGTACTATCAGATATGAATTTGTTATAAAAGTTTGACACATATAGATTGTTTAATTTTTCAAATAAACCTTTTAATTTGCAAAACAAACCTACTTCTTGGCTCAGTGGGGTCAGGGGGATTCTAAGAGGGGGGTGTTATACAAGGGTTGTCATCCAGAGTACTGAACTGGACATAAAAATACATCAATAAGGGTTTTCCTCAGCATCCCAGACTAGGCATTGACTTAGCTGTAGTGTTGATTGAATATCGCTTACAAAAGTGGGGGCTTGTAGCCGGAGATTCTGGGTTAGATCTATCACTTGTGCAGATTAATACAGTGTACTAACTGACAGGAGACATAGAGCCGGTCGGATCACCACGCTGTGGTACGCTGTAAAGCACTCCTCAAAGGAACGCTCTAAGGAGAAGGTCTGTTTTGCAAAAATAAAATACAAACTTCTGTAAGTCAGGAAGGAACTCAAATTCCAGAATGACGACACTGGTAGACATCAAAATAGCCAGAGAGCACTTCTTACATAAGCTATTTGTGAGAGGTGAGTGTACTCATCAGGACCAAACAGTCTGGTTGCAGGCAATCGCGCAACAGGTCACTGAAACAGGGTCCGATAAATGGAGAGATCAGGGTCCCCTACATGTGGCCCTGAGTGAACTATATATGGCCCCTAAAGCCAAAGATGAACATAATAAGATTGCCAGGATAGCGGCATATTTGTTCCTATATATGGGAGCCATGCAGGACAAATGTGCTGAAGGCGAAGATCTGGAAAATAGGCAACAGATGGCGTTAGAGAAGGCCCAATCTGATCTGGACTCTTCTGAGCAGAGGCTGCTCAGGAGCCAGGAGTCAGAAAAGGACAGCAGACAGTACATCACTAAAATAAAGGAGGATATGGATGTGCTGCAACAGGAAAAGGTTGACAGGATACCATATTTCTGGCCTTGCAGAAGGAGTACCAAGAAGGTTTGGACTCCCTACTGCAGAGCCAGAAAAAGCTGGAGCAACAGTTAGACTTCAATAGGGCATGTGCTGAGCAGGTAGTCACCCTGCAAAGCCACCTAGACAGGGAGAAGGCAGACAGCAATAAACTGATTTTGAAAGACCTGGATACCCAGGCAGAGTTTGACCAGAAGCGCCAGAAAGCTGGTGCCTTCCAAAGGCAAAGGGACGACCTGGCGGCCCAGATGCAGACTCTTAGTCAGGAAAGGGATACCTTAGGCCAGGAAGTCTGCCACTTAAAAAGGAAAATGGAAGAAAATCACCTGGCCCTCCAGGGACTGGGTGACCTCCAAAAAGAACACCAGAACTTGTTAGAGCACACCAGGAGGGTGGAGGATGCTCTGGCAAGAAAGGAGCAGGCCAATAGGAACACAGCTCAGGAGGTAACCCTCCTGGTAGCAAAGACTGGCCCAGTACTCCATGACCAATCAGGAGGCACAGAGAGAGAATGAGGCTCTCTGCCAGCACAATGATAGGCTCCAGCAACAGGTAGTGATGCAGGAGAGACTGATAGAGTCTAGTAAGGCCTTAACTGAGGAACTGAAAGTGCAGGCTCTTGCATTGCCACAGGGAGCAGGGGCGGATAGAGATGAGGTTCGCTGGGAAAGAGAAACTCCTGAGCATAACCTCAGGAGCCCTAGTACCAGAGGCCTTCATCTCTCCCAGTCCCTGGACTCTGCCACCCCCATGTCCCCTGGTGCACATGAGCCCAGGGCCACGGGGATGGCAGATTACTATCCAACCAGAAGTATGGGGCTCATAGGCCAGTACCTCCCAGGAATGGATGGGCGGGCATCCAGGTATGGGCACCCTAGCACAGTGAAATTTAGTGGGGAACCCCAGGAGAGTAGGCCCATTAAGGGCATCCTGAAAACCTCTGCCCAGTTAGGTATTGGGGGGGTACCCATCAAATCCTAGCAGCAAGGAGGGATCTGAAGACTCCTCTGAGCATTACAGGACACAGGAGACCAGGTCCCCACATTCTGCCAGCCATTCCCAGGCTTGCAGAATCTGGGAAAACCTGGAAGATCAGAGGGGCACCTCTGGGAGCAGTGCTTCTGAGTCAGAGGATGAATGGACCAGGGTTACCCGATCCAAAAAGGCCAATAAGGCAAAAAGGGCCTTGCTTAAGGACCCATTGAAACAAATAAAGGCAATAAGGAGTGTCATCACGCCTTATCATAAGAACGCCAAGTATTCTGTTTGGGAACAATTGGAGCTCTATGAGCAAATGATGGAGACTTTCCATTTGAAGGACAGCAGTAGCTGCATCCAGTACGTCAAATGGACCTTCTCACCAGAATAGTCCAGTTTCTTTGCAGGGCTGGAGGATCAAAACCATTCAAGGTGGTCCACATACAGGGCGGCCATCTTGAAACATTTTTCTGTGCACAGAAATCCTCAAGAGGCTCGCAAGGCAGCCTACAATTTGCAATGTGGGGAGGATCAGGCCCCACAAGAGTTTGTGCAAGAATTAAAGCGTGCTTTTGCGCAGACCACCAGAAGGGTGCACACGGATAGCAGAGAATTTATCAATACGTTTTTCCATGCCTTACCCAAATACATAATGACCCAGCTCGTGAGAGATTTTCATGAGAAAAGATTTTTAGGATCTTTAGACTGGGTCATTGAACAGGCTACCTGGATCTATGAGGTGCAGAAGCCCATAGAAAATAAAAGTAATGCGCAAAAAAACCCCAAAACCAACAGCACACCTGCTGCTGCCAAGGTGGCAGAGGTAAAGGTTGCCCCCGTTTTAGATTTGGAGATGGGGGGCCTAAAAACCTGCCTGCGCCAAATAATTCACAGCCCAGAAGGCCCTTGGGCCAGTCACAGACAGGGAGTCGAGGAGGTAGTCCCACAAATGGGGTCCCTCGCTCCCCTGATAATGTAAATCCCCGCTACAAGGGAAACCGACCCATCCTGGGTTATGTGTGGACTCCTCCAGCCCAAGGGGGGGGATCCAGCCAAGCGCCTAACCCGGGAACTTCCCTCCTAACTTCCCCCAGGAGGGCAGAACTCACCAAATCCTGGGCAGAACTTTTTCCCCAGGTATCCACCCAATTTCCAACCCCAAAACCATCCATCCTTCTTTCCCCAATTCCCTGAGCCCAGACAACCTAATCCGGGAGAGGGGAGGCCAAGGGTGGAGGGGTACCCAAATCTTCCCAAACAGGGGTACTACCAGAGATGGGATAGCTACCCTTCCCGGGATCAGCCCAGGGGAGAAAATAGAGCCCTGTATCAGCCTGAGCGGGTTTCACAACTTGAGCACCAGGTCCAAAATATGGCACGGGATCTTGGTCACATACTGAGGGCTCAACAGAACCCTCAGATGAGCATGCCACCGCAGAATGCCCCAAACTCTGGACCTGGTGCTCCAGAACAATGACGGGGGCAGCACCCCGATAACCCACCAGTTCCCAGGGAGGAGGCACAAGGGGAAGGGGGGTGTAAAGCCTTGGAGGAAGCTTCCTTCCCAACTTGTAAACAGCCCCTGGAAAACCAGGAACCGGAAACAAAATCTCCTGCCCCTGAAAGCCTGCCTCCCAAGGAGCAGAGGGGGGGTAGGAGAAACAAAGGACCCAAACAGACCCACTTTGTGGAGGAGGTACCGGTCTTCCAATTTGAGGGAGAGGGATCCTCAGAAAATCCTGGGAAAAGGATCTTCTCCTTCAGAGATGGGGGAACTCCTCCTAAGGAAAAATGGGTCCCAAGGGATGCCAATTCAGACTGGGGAGATGTGGAGACTGAGCTACTGCCGCCCATCATCTCATCCCAGAACCGACAATACCAAAATCCCATGGGTCAAACCCATCCTGATGACTGCCTCCAAAAAGGGGGGGACGACCCAGAACCCGAAACCATTTCCAGTTGCCAACTTTTTCTTTCAGATTCCCCAGGCTCTCCACAGAATTCTGCCCAAATCTCTTAGCTCGCTATGTCCAAAACCAGAAAGTTAGCCCACCAGTTGTCCAAAAATGTGCATTATCTGTGCCCCCTTGAGGAGAAGGAGGGAAGATATTATGCCCCGGTACAAGTACAGCGACAGGGTACAATTTTGGCACTGGTGGACACTGGATCCCAAGCTACCCTTCTGTCCAAAAGGGCCTTTGATGAACTAAATGCAGGAAGGGGGGAGAATTACCGTATTCCTCTCACCTCTCTACCTGGACAACTGCAGAACTTTGACGGGAAGGAAATTCCTGTCGAGGGGACTGCAGATTTGGACATCAAAATTGGGCGACACAAGGTGAAACACCCGGTCATAGTAGTGACTCCAGAGGGCACCCCTTGTTTACTAGGGAACGACCTCCTGAGAAGGTTGTCACCCCTAATAGATTGTGTAAACAAGGTCCTCTGGACCCAGACTAGCCGACCAATAAAATTAAAACAGAGTGTCAACCATGTTAGTTTAAACGGCACATGCCACATGGTTGAACAAAAATCTGACCAAGTAGAATTTCACTTCCAGAACAACCAAATCCCAGACGTGACAGTAATAGCAGTAGGACAACAGACTGGTGATGGGGGGTCCTCTCTATTTCTGAAAATCAACCTTCCTTCCAGTTTAAGGTGGTATTCCACACTGGAAGGAAACACTCTGAAATTCTTTACCAATCCACAATCAGACACTCCCACTCATAGTCCAGAAAGAGGTGAACTCAGCTCAGAGCCTGGCTGATATTCAGCAAATTGGAGAGCAGTTGTTCATCCCTGTTCAGTTAAATGATGGGAAGGACTCTGTTCTCGCCCGAGTGTGTGTGAACAGCGGTAAGAGCTTCATCAGCGAAGCCATGTTCCGCCAACTCCCAAAAGATCCAGCCATTCCCACATTCAAACTGATAGACAAATGGGAAATGGACCTGGAAGCACCCAATTCGAAACATCTCCTGCCAAGCAGGTGTATGCTCAAAATCTCCATTGGCAACAAGAGCATAGTCCATAATTGTTGGGTCGTGCGAGATGTCACTGCTGCCTTTTACTTAGGCAGTGACATTCTCAATCGCTTTGCAATTAGTTTGGACCTAATAAACTTCAAAGCTTGGTCCCGATTAGCGGATAATCACTTGGGCTTTGATGATCCGGAAAAAGCATTTAGGTCAGCTCAATTGCTACCTTATGCAGTTGAAATTCAGATTAAAGAGGAAGTCACCATCCCAGAAAGGACCCGACAATTCTCCCTGGAAGTGAAAGTTAAAAGAGGACAAAAATTGAAAAACCCGGATGCTTACATACATCTAAATGCTTCTCTCCAACAGTAAGGGTTGGGGGTAAACCCAACACCATTAGTCAACATAGAACATGACACCATTCCAATAGAGGTGGATAACAGCGCCTTAAAGAGTATTACTCTAGCCGCAGGCACCATTATTAGAATGGCGGTTGATGACTGACATTTTTCCATTGATCTAGGAAATGAACTGTTAGGACCAATCCCCAAGGACTGTTTTGACAGTGACAGTGATGACAACACAACACCAGACAGGATTTTCACCCGGCATGGGGGGAACTTCCTGGTGTACACTTCTTGCCCTTATGGTAAGGAAGATGTGACTTGTGACTTCAGGAGGGATGAGGTGATTTTCCAGGTCCATGAGGGCTGCCTTTCCCACCTGAAGCCTCCAGTCCAAATCAACACTCTGACCAGGGACTTCTCCACCCAGCTGGAGGAGGCCGCTGAGATAGCCAAACCAGAAGTCTTTCCCGGCTTCAGGCAGATGGTGGAAGAGAGGGTCAACCTAGCTGATGCCTGCGTGACTCTGGAACAGAAGCAAAAGTTGAAACAAGTTTTCTTGGATTTCCAAGATCTCTTTGCGGTAGTCTCATATGACTGTGGCCGCACCGACATTCACACCACAACAATTCCCACGGACCCTGGAATGACTCCAGTGTTTGTGAAGCAATATTGTTTGCCTCTCGCATCCATGGAGTTCTTTACTGAAATAATGAAGAACCTTGAGTCCCGAGGAATAATCCGTCCAGTACACAGCACCTTCAATAATCCGGTGCTGGGAATATTGAAGCCAAACGGCCAGTGGAGACTCTTTGCCGACCTTAGGGAGCTCAACAAACGGGTCCATACTTCCTGATTGCCTCTGCCATACATTGACCAAGGGCTGGCCCAGATTCAGGGGTCACAGGTATTCACAGCAATAGACCTGACCAATGGATACTGGACCGTGCCTGTCAGTAGGGAGGACCAATACAAACTGGCTTTTGCCTTTGGGGCCAGCAGTACACATGGACCCGGACTCCCTTCGGATACCTCAAGTCCGGCAATGAATTCAACATTTTTCTACACAAGGCCATGCCCGACCTGGGTGCGAGGGGTAACCTGGCTTATGTAGATGATGTCCTCATAAAAAGTTCATCTGTGAAAGAACACATAGCAGAGATACGTTATGTTCTGACACAGTTGAGGGCCGCTGGAGCAAACCTTTCCTTTCAGAAAGCACAGTGGTGTACAACCCGTGTTAATTTCTTGGGGCATGAGATTACTCCTCAGGGTCTCTGTCCCCAAGAAAAGAAAGTGGAAGCACTCCAGAAACTGAAAGAGCCCACAACGCTGCGGGAACTAAGGAGCCTCCTTGGACTGACTAATTACAGCAGAAAGTTCATTGAAGGCTACGCAGAGATCACTAGACCCCTGATTCATCTCTTGAAGGGGGTGGGTCAAGTGGGAATGGGGTCCAGAACAATCCGAGGCGGTAAGACAACTCAAAAGAAGTCTCTCACAAGCGCCTTGCCTAGCTTACCCTGTCAGAAACAAGGAGTTCTTCCTGGAGACAGGGTTCTCTAATACGTGCTTGACAGCAGTATTATACCAAAAGCATGACAAGGTCAATAAAGTAATCTCCTATGCGAGCAAAACTTTATCCTCTGTGGAGGAAAAGTTCAACGATTGTGAGAAGGCACTCCTGGCAACGGTGTGGGCATTGAAGAATTACCGCCCGTTTATCCAGGGGGAACACATCATAGTGGAGACTCCACACCAGCCTCTGCAATATCTCCAAAGTGACAGAATCAGGGCCGGAAATGTGACTAACTCCCGAATTACTTCCTGGATTCTGTCAATGCAAGGCTTTCCTGTGGAGGTCAGATATGGCCAAAACAAGAAGAGTCCCCTCGCGCAAGGTCTGGCTGACTTGCATGATTGTGCCAGAGAAAACTGTCTCGAGGACGAAAGTCTAAAAATAAAGGACAACATGGAGGCATACCTTAATTCCCCCCACAAAGTCTTTGAAGAAGACAAGTGTGAGGGAATGCCCACTGTCTATGTGGATGGATGCTCGTACCATGTTGACAACAATGGGGAGAAAGAACTGGTGGCCATCGTAGGAAATGCATGGGTGAGTGAGTTCCCAGAACCCTCCGCTGGATACAAAATTGGTCCCCGAAGTAGTCAGGTGTCAGAGTTGATGGCTGTGCATCAAGCCATCCTCACTGCCGTCCAACATCAACTCCATGAACTGGTCATAATCACAGATTCGGATTATGTACGGAACGGGTTCATGGAGCATCTGGTCAACTGGAAAACCAGAGGCATGTTATGTGCTAATAACAAACCCCTGAAACATGGGAAGCTAATCCAAAATATTGATGATCTGGTCACATCGAATGAGATGACCATCTACTGGAAAAAGATCAAGGGTCATTCCAAAGTAGAGGGACCAGACAAAATTGGAAATGACTTAGCTGATCAGCTGGCCAAAACCGGGGCCATCCAAGGGGAGCTAATAGAAATAGAGTCCCTATTGGGGGAAATCCAGGTCACTGCTATCACTAGGTCCCAGACAAATGCTCACAATGATCTTTCAACTGCACAATGGAGTAAGGAGACCCCTGATGCTGATTTGATTACAGCTCAGAAGGGGGATCCAATAATTGGTAAGTTTTACCAACACATTGAGGACCCTGAGAACTTTCCCCTGACGCATACGGATTACATTGGGAAAGAGGACCTAAGAGTGTTGATGAAATGTCCAAAAATGTTCTGAATCCAAGACGGTTTGTTGGTAAGGAAATCCCAAGCTGGCCATGATCAGTGGGTGGTTCCTACCTCATTCCGAAGCCTGATGTTAAGTCGCGCCCATGATGCGGCCACCGCCGGTCATAGGGGGTTTCATACAACACTTGAAATCTTAAGAGAGGTTGCATACTGGCCACACATGGAGCATGACCTCGACCAATACTTGAAGGGGTGTCTTGCGTGTGCACAATTTCAGCCATCACCCCTCACACACCGGTCGCCTCTCCAAAAGAGGGGAATGACACTGCCATGGTCAGATTTACAAATCGACTTTGTAGGCCCCGTGATTCGCTCAGCTAGGGGGAATAAGTACATGCTGACAGTGACATGCTTGTTTACCAAGTGGGTGGAATGTCTCCCGGCCCCAAACTGCAAGGCAGAAACAGCAGCTTCCCTGATGATTAACCACATCTTTTCCCGTTTTGGTCTACCTCAAAGGATTGAGTCAGACAGAGGTAGTCACTTCACCAGTGAAGTAATGACAAAGATGTGGGAGATACTGGGGGTTAAAAGGAAGCTACACATTGCTTACAGGCCAGCTTCTTCTGGAGCAGTGGAGAGATACAACCGAACCATTGTGAGCATATTAAAAAAGTTTGTGGCAGATTCTGGGATATCCGATTACCTCTGGTCCTAATGGCCATCAGATCTACCCCTTCATCTGCAACTAAAATGTCACCATTTGAGTTGATGACCGGACACAAGATGGTGCTTCCCCAGCATTTGCTCTACAGGACCCAAGAGCCGACGCTGATAAATGCCTCCACAACTCATGAGTATGTGGAGAATTTAAAGAAACACCTCCAACATGCTTTTGCTTATGCTCAGCGGAATCTAGAAAGATCCGCTGAGAGTATGAAAATGCACTATGATTTAAAAACCACCAGGAAGGAATAGGATGTGGGAGACTGGGTCTATCTATACAATTTCCAAAGGAACCAGGCCAAACAGCGAAAATGTTTGCCTACATGGAAGGGACCCTTTGAAATT
The DNA here is from genome assembly GCF_040938575.1 of Ambystoma mexicanum. Lineage (NCBI taxonomy): Eukaryota > Metazoa > Chordata > Amphibia > Caudata > Ambystomatidae > Ambystoma > Ambystoma mexicanum. The sequence goes on from NC_090925.1 coordinate 1,057,863,365, forward strand.
ATAGACAAGATCTCCCCTGTTGCCTACAAAATCCGCATCCCCAAAGGTAATTTGGCGTAAGGGGAAGATAAGTGGATCCATATTAATCAGCTGAAGTGTTGCCATCCCAGGCACACTCTGCAGCAACTGGAGGAGTCCTCTGCAATACCAGAGGGGGCCACTCCAGAGTAATTCAGTTCCAACCCTAAAATATCCCATATATAGTCTCTAAAATATTATGACGCTTGTAAGCCACTGTCTCTGAATTATATCTTGTTTTTAAAAATTGGAATGCTATGTCTATTAAAGTATAAAATGTATATGTCGCCCCACTATATTAATAGTGGGGGAGAAATGTCTATGAATAGGTATTGCCGCTTTCCTTTGTCGTCCTAGGAGAAAGAAAACATGGAGACTTACCACGGAAGGCGACCTGGGGACCGGGAGCGAAGATCCGAGGGGCCCGGGGTACCGCCCAATCCTCCCATCAGGACCAGCAAGGAGAACTGATTGATCGACTGGAGGGAGGAAAAGATGCTGAACTGTGCCATCTATGGAATTGGAAGAAGAGGAGGCGAACATCCCAGATCTTGCGAGTTCCATCAGTGAAAGGACAGAATGGCCATCGCAAGAGGGGGGGCTTGTGGGATATTTTTACCCATGCATCCAAGCCCTACCATAAAACTGTGCAGTACTGGCATGGAAAACATCATGATGGCCAGAACTCCCTAGAGAGTGCACAGGGAAAACATGAAGAATAGGCTGCCACCCATTTTTGCCTATGTTGTGAGCACAGGAGGGCACTGCCTAAAACCACCATTGGGCTACACACACAGTAACCTGAAACCATTGGGAATGGCAATGCTGATTGCCAAAAAGCAACTCAGAACTGTGGGGAATTCATTTTCTTAATCCCAAAAATTGTTGCAATACCGGTACTCACCACTATCAGAAAGCCGGCGTTTTAAAACCACCAGACTTTTGTGTAAAACTGAACATAGGAACCCAAACCAGACCAAGGAAAGACTTGCTAAGAGGTGGATACAATGTAAAACTATATTCTGAAATGACTTGAAGGAAGTAATTATTTAATGTATAGGTAAAAATTGTAAGTTTGATTTAAACTGGGAACTAAAGTGACATTTAGCTGAATTCTGCCTGACAACTAACCCGACAGGAGAAACTTGCTCAGCCACTCTTCCCAGGCCTAGCTGCATCCTGCTTCCCCACCAAAAGGAGTTGACACCTCTCTGATTAGATTAGGGGAGGGGCACCGCAGGAGGTTGAACAAAGCCTTGTCCTGGACTCAAGCAAATATTATACTGGGGGGGCCGTAAAGTGGCTTCCTCTTGGGAGAAGTGGGAGGAGAAGTGCCTCTGAGAGCCACCCGAGCTGGAGGCGGGGGCAGACAGAAGCTTTCCCCATGTGCTTTGGAACCTAAACCACACCCATCTGGGCCAGAGCATAATTTAAAAAAAAGATGGATAATTCATAGTACGGACTTGTCAGAATTATATAAGTAATATCATTATTCTTGTGATTTTTCTGTGCACGTTTTAAGAGGTGTTAGGACCCTTTGGTGTATGCTGGGGGGTTGCTAGCGGAAAATAGGGTCTTACTCCAAATGTCTGCATGTTAAAAATCTGACACTTCATTAGTTAATGTCCATACTCCTTGCGCACATGTGTGTAATTCTTGGTAAATATCCGATATTGGTAAACCAGTCAAAAAGCACCAAATGTTGTCATTTTTTAATGCAAGCCCCCAGGAAGATCAGAGGCGGACAAGCATGAACCATAAGGAATATATAATGTGTACATGTAATGTCAACATATTGTGTATCTGGGAAATATGTATTTTAATCAAATATAGATTTGTGGGCAAACTGACCAGGGGAGGATCCTCTGACCCATAAACAGACCCCATCATGATGACAATCCATTTCCTTCCCCCAATCATGGGAGAGGGGAGAATTGAGCTAATGACAAGTAGAGAGGGGCAGGCTCAGTTATGCCACATACACACCCACTTCCAAAACACATAAAAAGAGACTGCTGGGACAGGTAGAGACATTCAATTCCATTTTCTGCGGGACGCTCTGCCGGGAGACTCCAGACTTCACATCCATCAATCTTCAGAGACCAGAAATTTACTTCAGAACTTAAAGCAAGGGCCTAAACCCACAAACTGAGAACTCTTCTCAGCAGGCCTCAGCATCCTTAAAATCATTTGCAAACTATTCCACAGCCGGGCGAGCTGTCTGAATTCTTTTGCCAAGAACTTTTGCCAGTACCCAGAAAGCAGTGTCACATCCAGAATCCACTTTATCCGGACCGGAAAGCAGAGCAGTATCCAGAACCAGAGGCCGCTGTATCCAGAGAGGCTAGACCAGCAGAGCAGAGCTGACCCAGACCGCTGTGAGCAGAACCAGAGATCCGGATCGCTGCGAGCAGAACCGGTGCCTGATTGACCCGCCGAGCAGACAGAACTGCCGCCAGACGTGTTGACCAGATCCGTGACGAGGCCTAGTTCAAATTTATATTGTGAATACCTAGCAGAACTGTGCAGAACCAATCTCTTAGTTAAAATAATTTAATTCAAGCAATTTTAGCCTAAGTAGAACTGCCTCCTGGAAATCGTGTCATCTGTCATTTTTAAAGCTGCACAACTGTCACCTGTCAATTCTGCAGCTGCAAGCTGTCACCTGTCATTTTGAGTTTTACTTTAAATCCGAAAATCTACCTTTATTAAATCGTCCGTATCTCTGGAAACGTTTGGGCTAGGAACGAGATTTAACTTTCATTTTAAAGCTGTGATTCTAGGCTTTCCAAGGAAATTTACCACGATTTCCGATTTTGGCTCAATTTCTCTACTTGTCAAAATAGCAGCTCCATTCTTTCCTTTGTTAAAATCCGTTTGCAACCTGGAAATAACTCATAGAGCATTGCTAAAGTGAGCTTGAACTAATACCAACAAGCATCTCTCACTCACTCTGAATCTCTAGAGGGAATTAAAATCAGTTACCACATTTTCCTATCCATTGCCATCACATTTAAAAGCATTTTGGGCCTGTGTTTCAAACTTCTACCTGTTTCCTCTAAACTTGCTGGGGGGTGGGGGGGAACTGAGTTCCATATTGTATTTGACTGTATTCCTGAAGACTGTGTGTGTTACTTCCATCTCCTTGCATTGCATATATGGGGCGGGGTGAATTGCCACCAGGGGAAAAGTGAACATATTATCTCTTGTGAAACCATATCAGTTTATTTTCTGTACTGCATTTATTCCACCTTGCATTTCCTTGAAACCATAACGCACTTCAGCTACCTCATCCTCTATACTACTCCTAAGTAATCAAGTGTACCACTGTAACATTACCCATTGTGGATCCACATCATATGTCTAAGTGTACTATCAGATATTAATTTGTTATAAAAGTGTGAAACATATAGATTGTTTAATTTTTCAAATAAACCTTTTAATTTGCAAAACAAACCTACTTCTTGGCTCAGTGTGGTCAGGGGGATTCTAAGAGGGGGGTGTTATACAAGGGTTGTCATCCAAAGTACTGAACTGGACATAAAAATACATCAATAAGGGTTTTCCTCAGCATCCCAGACTAGGCATTGACTTAGCTGTAGTGTTGATTGAATATCGCTTACAGGGTATCAGGCGGCAGGCAGTTCGGCAAGTGAGGTTGGATGCACGTTTGCTGGCTGTCCGGTGCAGCAGTTCAGGGCCAAGAATTATTGTCTCTGTGCTGGTTCGTGGATCTGGAATACTGGTCGAGGCTTATCGGACGGATCTGTTGACTACGGCGTGACAACAGTCAGCGGTTTAGCTGGTTGCAGTTTGAGGACTCTAGTGTCTCGATAATGTCCTTAAAAGATGGACGCTGGATGGTGCTTGAGTGGCACTCCACCTAGCTTCTTCACAGTGCTCGTGCCATCCCTTCAAGGCAGACAGCCCAAAGCTCAGGAGAGTGTTTGCAGGCAATGGCCTTGTCCTTAGTTCACATAATCTCTAACACTTGCCACCTAGGAAGCTTGCTGGCAGAACCTAGCAGGGCACGCTTTGTGCTGCTGTGTACCCGTTCTTGAGCTGCTGGGCGGGTCTACTGAGTCCGGTATCTCCCTCTGTTCCCTGGGAGATGTTTACGGGAGGGATCAGGCTTCCCTCTTGGAAAACCTGGCCTTCCTTCACTGGCGGAGGATGTAAGGTAGAATGTACCTTCAGCCCGGGTCCAAATAATTCCTTCTTCTTACTTCTTTCTAAGTCATCGGATGATCTGCTAAGTGAGGGGTTCAGCCCTCTCTTAAAGTTAAATGGGTCCCAGTGATTGGTGCAGGCTAAGCCCACCTGAAATGAGCCAATTATGGGTCCCCACCAACAATCTTCTGTTATGCATGAGGTCAGGACCAGAGTGCTCTGCAACAGGACAGACAGGGGGTGACAACATATACCTTAGTCCTACCCATCTCCCTGTCTGCTGTAAATCAAAGTGTCTCTCTGGTTTACTGAGCCCTCTGTGACTCTTGATTAAAGTGCAGGTCTCCCTTGATGTTTGTGATGGTAGCAGACTTCCTGTCTCCCCTAAATCACATCCTTCGTCCCTCTGAAAGGGGTCTGCTCTACAGGGACACCTGCGGTAACTGCTGGACCCAGAGTGCCCATTCACTGCCTTTCATATCGAGAGGTGGGAAGTAGCTTCAAGTTGACATATTGCATACAAAAGGGGTGTTAGCCCCGCCTTCCTGTTGTCTCTTCCGGAAACCAAGCTTCATCTCCAGGCTTGCCTTAATTATTCCTCATTAGTATGCACTGCCACAAGCCGGATTAGACAAAGGGAAAGCACATCCATTGGGCCTTTGATATTTTAATTAGGCTGCCATGGCTGGAGGAAGGTGTGCCTTCCCCCTTCTTGGGTTGCTATCATGTACCCGTGACTGTCACATTCCAGCTGAATAGGACAGGAGAAGACGGCGCCTGTAGGCTGTGTCTTCTCAGAGTACATGTGACTATGCGTTTTGTGTGGGAAGCATATGAAATGTGTGTGGATTGGCCTTACACATTTCTCTGAAGTTGGTCTACCATCATTCATTTTCATTTATCCAAAAATAAAAAAAGTCCAGGCGAGTGCACTGGCCCAGTGCAGATTGTCAAATTCCTCATACTCATTGCTATCTTAACAAATCCCATCGCAGCCGTCCACAACCTGACCAACTATTGACCCCTCGCTCTTCTTCCACACCATTTGCAAAGTTCTGATGCAAGCACTTTTCAACTGCTTCACTGCACATATGGCAGCGAAGGGACTCAGCAGACCTCTCCTATCTGGGTTCCATAGCAGATACTCTACACCATAGCTCACCACTGTCACTCCTGCTTTATCTCTCTGCTGCCTCTGGCACTGTCGATCATCTCGGTTTCCTCCAGTCTCACTCCTGCCTCAGCCTTTTAGGACACCCCTCTTGCTTTCAGGACAATCTGCGTGCAGGCTATACGAGGGTGCAAGCTATTCTAGCTCCTATAGCCCACATATTGTACAATGACAGGACTGCACAAATGTTTCAGTGGATATAATGCAGGATATTATTTCACATATCAAATAGAAAACTATTATACACCTTCAAATGATTAAAGATTGTGTCTGCCCAACCACACTTTGAATTTATCGGAGTTTGCACACAAACCTGTGCAGTACTCATTGGAACCATCAGCACTATCTTGCCGTAATCTAAACCTGTGGCCTGCATATATATTTCTGCAGTGGATACTCAACACGGTGATATAGATGTCCATCCTGCACTGTTGCTTTCTTCAAGATGATCTAACATGCATTACTGCCTTGGCAAGATATGTTACCCTGGAACAAGCATAGCTAACAACATTCAAAGGATGAATCCATAAACAAGAAGAGGCTAGGGATAGGCACACAGCAGATGTGCACCCTAGACATGCTCTGCGGTGGTCTGATGGCCGACCTGGGACGCCAGTTCGACTCTTGCCTCTGGCCTTGGGGCCAGGGCAGATTTTCATGGGCAGGTGTGACTCAGCATCAACAGAGAGGCAGAGGAAGGCTTCTCAAGGTCTAGACCAAGTAGCATGGAAACGGTGGCACTGAGTGCCTCCCTATGGGCAGAGCAGATCTGCTTTAGAACTGGGAACCTCTCTTGAAGTGTTTTTTTCAGCTGTAGTGGGCCGGGATCCAATGAGACTTATCCCACCTTAAGCCCCATCTTCCTGATTATGTTTATGTCACTGGCAAATGAATATCTGCAGCATCCAATGTGTTCATTTTTTTATTTTGTTGTTTAAAGCACAGACCTAGCCCAAGAGCAGCTGAGCACTGTACAGAGTGTGGGACGTCAGCATTTGGGCTGACATCTTTTAACAGTAGCGCAGTATTGTGAGGTCTGTGTGTGCGTCCATTGGGCAGAGCTAAGTTTTGAGAGATTTGCAAAATCTTAAGTGACGAAGGGGGCAGCACTGACCTGTGAGAGATCTCACAGAGCAATGCCCCCCCTAGAGGGATTTTACAGTCCAAGTGTGGCCTCCCACGCCATTGTGGAAGCGATAAGAGATGATGCGTGCTGACTAACAGCTTTCTTCATGCCTTGGTTAGTAATGGGTGAGTCAGGTACATGTTTCTTATGCAATCTGAAGGGGCAGATTTGATTTGTCAAAAGAACGGGTGTCATTAGCAATTAACAGAAAGCATAGACAATTATATGATATGGTATGGCATTTGTAATGCGCCTATACACAGGTGTTTCAAGGCACGACGAGGCAAGGAAGGGGGAACAGAGGGAGGACAGAGATAACGATCTTACTAGTTCGAAGTGACATTGAGAACGGGCAAGTGCAGGAGAGAGGGGAGGGGAAAAGTGCCAGGGGAAAAGGGAGGGGGCAGTGCTGTACATGGGATCAAAACAATAACAAGAAGTGCGGCCAGCAGGTGGCAGGTGCAAGGGTAAGTGCAGGCAGCAGGTGTCCAAATGTGCAGGTAGGGGGACTGTAGGGTTACATATACAGATCCAAGTGCAAGGGTTGCCGGGAGGCAGTGTGGGTGTGCAACTGGACAGGAAGGGACCTGGGCCTGAAATCAGAGGGTAGCCAGGTGACCAGTGCAGTATCAGACAGGAAATCCGCCGGTGAGGGGAAGAGAGAAGGCAGAAGCAAAGCGGAAGGTCTTGAGGTGCTTCCGGAACTGGAGATGGTTCTCCTCAAGTTTCAGAGAGGCAAGGAGGCTGTTCCAGAGGGAGACCCTAGCCGAAGAAAGAGATCTAACACCAACTTGCTTCTTGGAGAAGCAACTGACCCTGAGGGAGTTGGAGGAGCGAACAGTTTGAGCAGGAAGGTATTTGTGAAGAGAGAGTTGATGGTATTGAGGACTCAGGCCCCAGAAGGCCTTGTGGACATTGCAGAGGGTCTTGAACTTAAACCTTGCAGCCACTGGGAGCAAATGCAGAGATTTCAGTGCTGGAGAGATACAATCCCTAGGCTTGAGACCAAGGAAAAGCCTTGCAGTCCTGTTCTGGGTGAGTTGCAGAGGGCGTAGAGTAGAAGCAGGCAGATTTAGAAAGTAGTCCAGCCTATAGAGAACCGCCAGAGCTTTAGAGAAAGTGAGCTTCTGGGGGAAGGAGAGGAAAGGAAGAATACCTCTGAGAAGGTGCAGTTGGTACTTTGACTTCTTAGAGACAGAAGATATGTGAGGAGAAAATGAGAGTGTGGAGTCGAGGATGACCCTGTGGTTTTTAACCTCACAGGTGGGAGCAGGAAGAGGTCCAAGGGAGGCCGGCCAGAGAGTGAAAGGAAAGGAGGGTGCAGGTGTGCCCATGAAGAGTATCTCTGTCTTACTGGCATTAAGGCAGAGATTGTTGGTCGGCACACAACTCCTGGATAGCAGACATATAGTCAGAGATGAGAGAAGGAGAAGAGGTGGCAGAGGGGAGCCTGACAACAAGTAGAGTGTCAGGTGCATAGCACTGAAACTTCGAGCAGAGAGCGGCAATGCGGTGGGCAAGAGGTGCCAGGTATGGTTTGAACAGGCAGGGAGAGAGGTTAGACCCCTGGGGATCACCAGAGGTAGAGAGTGAGATAGAGGAAAGGAAGGACCCAAGTTGGACCTAGGAGGGTCAATCAGAGAGGAACGAGGTCAGCCAGGCCAGGGCCTGATCGGTGATACACAGGTTATCCCAGAGACGTTTGAGCAGGATGGTATGGTTGACCGTGTCGAAGCCAGAAGAGATTGAGTTAGATGAGGACAGAGGGGAGATTAGAATCAAGGTTAGAGAGCAGGTCTTCAGAGATGTTTAGGAGAGCATTTTCTGTACTTCTGGCTGCTCTGAAGCCAGACTGATGGTCATGGAGACAACCAACAAAATCAGTGTGAAGATTAAGCTGGGAGATGGCTATCTTTTCCAGGAGTTTGCCCAGGAAAGGAGTGATGTAGATTTGGCGATTGTTAACCAGGCAGGAGGGGCCGGCTGAGGGTTTCTTGACAAGAGGGTGCACAAGAGAGTGCTTCCAGGGGGAAAGGAAAGCCCCAGTGGCAAAGCAGTGGTTGCAGAAGTCAGCCAGGGCAGGTGCGAGGGTGTCAATTTGGTCCTTGATGGTTTTGGAAGAGCAGGGAAGAGCCTGTTTTGACGAGACTTTCACAGATCAGACTTGTCTAGAAACCTCGTCAGGGGAGAACAGAGGAAAGAAACAGAAAGAGGGGGGAGAGATGGCCACGGGGGGACCGGAGGTAGAGGAGAGAGTATAGGAGCTTCAGCAGATGGATTTCTGTTTTATTTATTTCAGTGGGGAAGGAACAGTCCATCTGGCTGATTAATAAATAAAACTAAAGCACAAAAAAAACATAATCGCCCGCTGGGTATGGAAGAAAAAAGTGCATTTCAGAAGAGTAAAGCGCAGCACGACAGCTCTTTGCCGAAAAACAGCTGAAGGTTTTGCGTCGGTGAAAGAAATCGCCTTCTGGCTGCTGCCGCTTTATAGGGCATGCCAGATTGCATTGTTTATTGGCGTGCAGAGCCGTGCAGAGGAATACCAATCGCATACACAAGCTGCTTCCTTCCAAGGAGTGCTAGTGGTAGTACTCGCAAGTGCTAGGAAACTAGTACAACACCAGTGTCCCTGCTGCAGAGTATCGATGTGCAACGTCTGCTGCTGACTGATCTATCCATCAATACACCTTTTATTGCTGTGTTTGTAGGCAGCTTTGCCATCACCAGCACCAACACATCCAGCTCATGCATTCATGTCATAATAACGATAACATCCAATTGCATAACATCATTAACGAAACACACATTGGCAAAGCCAATGCGTCTGGCATTCTTAAATGCTACACACATTCCTTGCTTCACCCGGCACATGCCCAGGCTGGCACCTGCAAGTCCTTTTATTGCCATAATGCCCCACATGAAGCCTCAAGAGCCCAGAAACTGGCACTGCATTGCAGGTAAAGCCAACTGCCCGTCGACGGAATGACCAGGTCACAACCAAGATGCCACATACAGTGCTGCTAAATGCTCCTTAACTGTGGGTGAACTATATGCAGTGAAACACAATCTCACTGCACAAATGGCCCTATCACAAACTATTTTATTACAGACTGCTATTTACAAAGACTATTTTTATCACAAACTATGTTTATCACAAATTGATTCTTATCACTGATTTCTTTTTTTTTTAACTGGTTTTTACATTTCAGAAGCCAATGTGTCAATTTGTTTGGTTGTATGTTTTCTGAAAATGATAAAGCTTTCCTTTTATGTTTGATTAAAACAATTAAAAAAATAAATTAAAAAAAAATGGGTCACCAATTGAAAAAAGATAAAGGTTATCAAAAGATCAAAATTAAAAATCTATATATATATAAAAAATAGTCAAAGGCTGGTCAACATAGGGGTAGACACAATATGCTACATAAAACCTCACATTTATTCTTCGTAAATTGGACATTTGTAGTAAGCTTATCGGCAACAACTTGTTGCTTTAGAGCACATAATGGCAAAGTATAGAATGACTGTGAAGGATGCGTGCAGTGGAGAGGAGAGAATGGGGATGAAGGCTTGGATTATAACTGGAAAACATAAGTGGGTCCGAAGGCCAGGCAAAAAAGGTCAGATATTTGAAGGTGTCGCAAATGGGGGGGTTGGGTGGTGTTGAACACGACTGAAGCCTGCACTGCAAATCTGTGACCTCCGAGCTGTTGCTTTTGAAAGGCGAGTATGGCTAGGAAAAGGTCATTTGAATGGCTCTCGGGTCACTGAGAGCTGGTATCGCTTGTGTCAAGCTTGAACACAGGAGGACCATTACATGGCAAAGATCTCCCACGAAATGGCAGACTGCCTCCTTCACTCACAGCAGAGGCCCTGCTTAAGTGAGGCGTATATTGCACTCTGCCACACTCATCATAGACGCCTCTGATGGGAGTGCAGTGCGATGGCGCCCTCAGGGGCTTCAAATACCATGCCGTACTGTTCCTCAACCAGGGAAGAGGACACAGAAGACAACATTTCTCAGAAAGCTGGAGCACCAACAGGACCACATGTATCAGAAGGCTCTCTACTGCATTTAGGAGTGTGCATGTCAGAGGTCTCCTAACTCACTCGTGTCAAAGGGCAACGCTGAGCCGCTTCCAGTGTTTTCAACTCTTCTAAGCCCACCCCCCCCCCACCCAAGCTCACATTGGTTGAGGCTAGGAGTTGAGAGTTTGGGTTCAGGAGCCGATCAGGCATGGTTACTAAATAGCAGAGTGATTCTGGCAAGACAAGAGGAGAGAACCAACAGTTCCTGTCCCACGCCTACCATTTAGATACCTACATGGGAAACAATATAGCACACAGCCACACACCCGTGCACTGAAACATCTGGCATCAAGTGGCAAACCCTGGCCCTCCAGACCCCTTGCTGAGATGTTTATTCTTCTTTCTGGTGGTATTTACGTTGGCTGAAAGGTAGGAGCAGCAGTTTGCCTGTTTTCTCCTTTGCATTCTGGGACACGTAGTTGTTCTTATCCCACTTTGCATGCAGGAGCGCAGGCCGGAGATTGCATAGGAAAATACTTGTCTTGATATGGCATAACTTGGATACTCTAGAGCTTATAGGTTATATTGATTGGGTTCTTCACTGTGTACCATTAGACCCAACCCCTAACCCTACATTTCCCCACTAAGCTTAGTAGTGTAACACCGGGAAAATCATTGAATCTCTTGGTTATTACGCTCCAGTATCTGGCTAAAATGTGAAACTACAATTACAGAATGCTGGAGAAGCGGGGCTGGAGTAGCCCCTCGCAGAGTGCTTAGATTGCCCTGTGCTGGGCATGAGCCATTCCGATATGTGTTCTTATTCTGGAAGTTTCCAACATAAAGAAAAAAGAAAGAAAGTTAACCGCAGACCCTCCAAGATAGTAAATACCCATAAACCTGAACCTCGCCACATATTTCTGCAGCCAAGAAAAAACCCTGTGTTAGTTTTAATGTGCTAAATCTTGACAATTAAAAAAAAGACTATTACTATTTGAAACAGAAGTACATTTACTGGTCAATTTGTTGTTTATTGTATTTTCAAGGGTTAACTTGCAGTGGAAGTGCAGTTTCTGTTTTTTTTCATGTAGCGTGCCATTGCCGATACCCCCTCACTGTGGGCCTTGCAAGCCATGCTGTCAGCCTTACCCATCGCAATGTGATAGGACGCGGGTTGTGAGTAGAAGTGAACAGCTTTGCTAGCCATGCAAATAACATGAAACGACCTCACATGGTAACACAACATGCGCAAATGTAACATGGAAACAGGGGTGCACAAATTCAAGTTGCAAGCTGCAAGCCGGCCATAAAATAAGTCCCTCACCACCTCATTTATATACATACAGACAGCATACCATTTCATACTCTGCAAGAGCCAATTTTTACTAGCCATCGGCCAGTGACGAGCGCCCATTTTGCACCCGGTGCAAACATTCTAGAGACAGTTCACGTGCTTATTAAGTGCTGTTTCTCATCTTGTGCAGATCCAAACAGGTGAATAGCGGCACGTTGTTCGAATGAGGTCATGTGACTAGTGAGCACCTGAGTTAGTTATTGCGCTCTTAGATCAATTGATGTTAATCAGACTGTTTTAGATAATGATGTGTTTATTAATACACAATAAAGTATTTATTTGGACTGATTCAATGAATTGTAATGTTTTTCACCAATTTGCCTCATGTTGATGAGTGTAGTCTCTTCGGAATGTTTGTCTTGTTTTTATTTATAATGTCTGTCTCTATAGTACTGTTTATTTGTATAATATTTTCTATCAGTTTGTTAAAAAATGAATAAGTAATTAAGTAGTATAAATTCACTATTAAAGTTGCCCTTTTTTATGAATTTTTATACATACAGCAATGTTGCTTTATAAACTTAGTGAAGTGATATTTTAAAATATCTTTCTATAATATACCAGTAGGATTCTTTAAATTTTTGTATATTTTACGTTGTTCTAAGTAAGCAATACACGGCTAATATGAGGTTCCATGTAATAATGTCCCCTCAAAAATATCGACATGCAAAAATATTGCCGAAAAATGGCCGTTTTTTGTGGGGACATTATTGCATGCAACCCCAAACCCTTTTTTTTAAAAACTTTTTTTTTTTTTGCCACCCCTGTCCCCATATATATGGTCACCCATATAATATCACCACAAAATTTTCCCGGCGATATTATATATGGCGACCATATATATGGGGATAATATTACCTGATACCTAACATGACCACTAAACGTGAATAAAATAGTATAGTATTGCTTATGCTGCAATGTTGTAATTATGTAATTATTATTCTTTCCTCTGTAAATTATTGTAATTATTATTTCTCCTTTGTAAACCCTGTTTCTGTTGCGTCATTTGTATGTCTCTAATCCTGTAACCTCGAATGCGCCCAGTTTCCCCTGGGTTAAGGTGCGCTATAGAAATAAATAAAACAAACAAACATCCAGGTCCAGCCACTCAATACAGGAAACAGGCAGGGGGAAAACGCAAATGTGGGTTTAGACAGCCGACTGCTGAATATTAAATTGTATTCTCAGTACGATATTCAGTTAGCCCTGTCATTAAGTAGCAGGTTGTTCAGGTTCCAAATTATGCTTTGCGTTTTGGAACCTGTGCAGAGAGATTGTTAAACTGAGTTGTCCTATGCTAGGTGTGAGTTACTTATCCAGTAATACTGTCGTTTGCATTTAGGGACTTGTACTTTGTTTTTCTCATTGTAAATGCAGGACTACAAGTCCCAGAATGCAAAGAAAAACTCACGACTCGATAATATAGTCACACTTACCAGGAACCACTGAAGTACACTGCTGCTCTTGTGTTCCCCAGGCACATCTAACACTGATCCCACAGAGCGCCACTGCCTTGGGTACTAATTCCAGATGTCCTTTGCAGCATTACCTTATGTTTTGGCAGAGCGGTTCTGCCAGGCAGATGTCCAACTTGCATTCTGGTGCCTGCAGTTCTGCTTTCTTAGAATCATAGGACACAAGGAATAATCAGCAAGGAGATTACAGGGAACGGCAGGAATTGGTGTGGTTTAAGCCTGGGATCAAAATACATTGTTCGTTGGCAGCATGAAAGGTAGGGGGACTCAATATTACTTGGTGACACAAACCAAAATCCAGCACCCAGCACCCAGATTTCCCAGTTCAAAATACAGTCGCCAGACTTAGGAATTCAAAGGCATCTTTTACGTCTATTTTAGAAGGTAGCGCCTAGCAAAACCAGGCTTCTAAGCAATCACAGTAATGCCTGCATCTGCTTTTGACAGGTGTCGACGGGCACACAGAATTTTTGGAAAAGAGGGGCTGGTATACCTTGGCCGAGGAGACCTGCTCTGGTTTTTCAGGCCATTAAGAAGCTTGGAACACCTGTGCAGGAGTTCCCTCCTCCTGGATCTGTACACTGATTTGGCCTGTTTCATTCTTCCCCCCCCCCTGAATCCTTTTAAATTGCAGGATCAATCTCCCTAATTTCCAGAACCTTGTTGTGTGGCATTTTGGGAGGCGTGGTTTCCGGCTCTCTGGTATCGAGCATGTCAGCAACAGTGCAGTGCAACATGGGAGAAGCAGTATTTGCCCGCATGATATCCAACAACATCTGGAACATTCAAAACTGCATATTCGAGTTGCAGGTCTTCCAAGAGAGTGGTGCTGACCCTCTCAGCCCCTCCCCTTCTTAAATTCAGCGAGGCTCCCATTTACTCCCTGGAAACGAGAAGGAGAGTAGGCCTTTGGCCCCAAGGGAGTGACAAATGTCACAGTCATGTAACCACCATGGCTAAATCTTTGGGTAGTCCAAGTGTGTATATGCGGTTTGTGGGGGTTGGGGGGTGCCTTTGCTTCTGCTGTTCTCATTTCACACTTAACCGTCTAAAATACAGCAACCTCCCACCTTCAAGAGGTCTGTGTTTTTATCTGTTGTTTCCGCAGTTAACAATAGCGAGAGTTCTCGGGCAAACGGGGAGCAAGTCATCTGTTAGGAAAGTGGGGGGATGGAGAAGATGAGACCATCCCTCCTCCACAATGATCCCTAATAGGAATTGACATTTTGGATTAGTGCCTGTACTACTCCTCAAATAATAGGGCCAAAAAATTGTGCACTTGCACATTTTCAATATAGTTCAATGCAAGTACACCTTAATGGCATGACCTGCATTTGGGAAATGTTTTTTTCCTTCATATTCTGATCACCTAAATGAGCATTCAAGTTATGCAACCACTGCCAAAGTTATGGTATTACAAACTAAACCCATATTATGTGTGACTCCCCAATGCGCTACTGAAGATGTCCTAATTTTCTGTTGCCGGTCTGTCAAACTGGAGTTCTAGTTTTTTGGTTGTGTCCTGTCTCGGATTTTGATTTTGAAAATGTGGTTACCCTATTTATACAGTCCCGGCTCCCCCACTCGGCAAAGGACTGCTGGGAAATTCCTGATTTACCTGCAGTCATTCCACCTCTGGATCTGTGCCTCAGCCTCTCCAGCATGATCAGACTACATTAACATGACAAATTCTGAACAGAAGTCGCTGGCGGCACGCCGCCTTCACTCCTGACAGAACACAGAAGGACGCTAATAAAAGGCAAATTCTTACTAGACCTAGGAGGACATGATCAATTCTAAAGATTAGTAACATCCACCCAGGGGGGTCATCAGGATGTGATGTGACAGACATCTGAGCAGTGATATTCAAAATGGAGAGGCTGCACAGCACTATTCATCTCTCAATATTTGGAGTGAATGTACCCCTAGATATCACTTACTACTGCTGATAAAACATTGCCACGTTTTGCAGATAATTGAACCAAAGCAGAGAATTTTTTTTTCCCGAACATTGCACAATTTGTTCTAGTAGATAAACTAGGATTAGGCAGTGCGTCTTCCTCCTCGGTAGTTAGTGGCCTAAATTCTGGACAGAATCTCTTCTAGTCTAGACTAGTGTGCTCAATGGAGATAAGAGACGGGGGGGGGGGTTCGAAGCTTCACTACTGGCTCCAACCTGATTCACAGTGGCTCTTCTAATGTTTGGATTCCAATTTGCTAAAAGGTAGAGATCCAAACTACTCATATTTCCAAATAAAAACAGAATTCTGCCATTTCTCTCCTACACCCTTTGGCGTCCCCTGCAGTGATTAGACCCGCTCGCTCCGTGGACCTCCTTGTTCATGGCATCTTGCCACAATGTCGCAGAAAGGGCAGATCTTTGGAGTTGCCATTTTGCAATTATTTTGTCCCATGCCGAAACTTACTGAGTGGTGAGACCTCAACCAATCAGCCTGGTGGTGGCAAGACGGCAGCTGCTGCACTCGGTGCCCGACGTATTTCTACCACTAAAGGTAGAAAAGAGGGAGATGCTGGGTTTGCTAACTTTGGGGAAGAGCAGATGGAATATGTGCAGTGCATATTTGTAGACTGTTGGATAAGGTGGATAATGGGCCCATTATGAGCGGCTTTCGGCTATTTGTCATATGAGAACGCCCGAATGGGATTCAGAGTTTAACGTTAATTGCCTGATACGGTCATTCTCTCGGTATAACGTTCTTTTATCGCCAGGCATTTCTACGCCTACATTTTAAACGTGTACAAAATGACGAATATGTTTATCAACATTTTTAGGGGGGTGAGAAAGGGCAGATAAGGGGATGGGGGTCGGGAACAGTACACAATAGGTGGGGCAGGGGTGGTTTGGGGGGAACCCCTAAACAAAAATATTCAATTAACTTTTTTCGTAATTTTGTCCATGTTTAAAAGGCACTCGTAAAAAAAATGCCTCCCGATGAAAGAACAGGACCATTATCACCTCTCCTGGGCTGTACCACACCTAGTCTGATCTTGGCAGGCCCACTGAGCTTCATGACATGACACGGCCATTTCTATTCCAAGGCAAGCTGTGCAATGCATGTCATGTGAACAGAAAGGAAGGGATTTTGTTTAGCAGGAACCAAGAATTTGTGCTGCAGCAGCTCCTTCTGAAAAGGATGATGTTCCCTTAGCATGGAGTAAGAGACATTGGGCCTCATTACGAGTTGGGAGGTAGCCATGCCCTTAATAAGGGCGCCCTTAATAAGGGCATGGCTACCTCCAAACTCGGGTCCGGGTCCCGCAAAAGGGGACTTACTGGGCCATTCTGACCTTAGAGTGCCCAGTAGCTCCCTTTCGCGGGACCCAAACCCAGTACATCCCCATTCCCATTTGAGCCCCCATAGGGCTCAATGGGAATGGGGAGGATGGTAGCAGCGGTACCGTTCTTAATGGTACCGTTGATACCATCCTAGTCTGCTTGTGGCTGCCTGGTCTGACCAGGCGTGCAGAGCGTCCCCCGTGAGCATACTCGTCATGTTGTGGCTTGGCAACAACGGCACCGGTAGCACTAACGGCGCTGCTGTTGCCTTACCGCAACATTCGTAATGAGACCCATTGTCACTGATGGACTCTCAGATTCAAGAATAATCACCATCATAAAAGCAACAATAAAATCAAGCGTAGAAATAATTGCAATGGCAATCATTATTGTTATTATTAATAATAATAATAATATTTATTATTATAATAATAATCATCATACAAATCCAAGGGTATGAATAACATTTACAGGGAAGCATGTTTGCGCTTTCACGTGAGAGGCTGCGGTTTTATTTAAAGGACTAGCTTGCGATGTCTTTATTTGCTGTTGATGCATTTATGACACCATATTATGTTACATCTTGGTTTCTGCTTTGTAATGTCTGTAGGTACGTTGGTTTGCTTGAATTTACTATTGTTCTCTTTCTGATAACACTGCTATTTTAAAAATAAAAGCTATCTGTGATGGATGTGCAAAGCATGTATGCAGGCATGCATCTGATCCAAGGCAGGGAACATGTGAATCACCCTTCAGAGCATGCTGCCCCTTGCTTGGGTGAACCTTAGCATCCACCCACTCAAGTGGCAGAGTATGCTTGCTTTAAGTGCTTGAAAAAAAATGTTGATGTCAGGTACGGTCCACAGTGCAGTGGCATTTTCTGCTAGTGCAATGGGTTCTGCGCTGTCTCTTGGAATGCATTTTGGAAACTTCCTCGATAAAGCTCTTCCTACACATTTCTCCTTTTTTGAAAACTATCGGAAGATGGGATCTATGTAATCTCAAGAGCTAATTTGGTATCAAATAAGTCCTCAATTCGCCAGACAAATATAAGTAACCACTGCCTACAACATAGTCTCTATAAAAAAAAATGGCTTCCCTTCTAACGTCAACATTTTAGGTATTTTGCAAATTTTGTTAGGTCTGCTAAAGAGAGCTTCAGATCTTTACCATACCTCTGACAGTAGTATGTAGAGGGCGCATGGTGTCAGCCAGCTGCTCTGTGGACTTTAAACCTTACATCATGGGGAAAGCTCTGTTATAGTGTCAGCCATTTTGTAAGGGTGAGTGCAACTGTGAAGCTGGGGAGGCAGATGTTGAATGTCAAATGCTTTGCTTACTTGCTGCTCGTCAATGATGCCTTTTCTACTTCTGGAATGCACTACAGTGTAGCTAAAGAATATAACAATGAGGATCTCAATCCCTAAACCTCATCTGCTCTGTGAAGTGGAGGTTGCCTTTCATTGGTCCACTGCATTTTTTAGCGTAAGGATTATTTTGAAGAATGCCATCTTGGAGTCGTTGGACTTGCCTGACAAAGTAATTGTAACTGTGTGCCAGTTCTGCCATAATGTTTACATTCAATGTCAGTTTTCCTTGTGTGTGAGACAACTTATAGCTGCAGCATGTCATGATACAGTATAGTGAAGGCATGATAATTTTCAAGTGCAGTGAGTTTGGGTGGGGTGTAGGGCCCTGCGGCAAGTGTAAAGGAGGACTGGCAGGGGTGCCTGGGACCTGGAGACTCTGAGGTACACCAGGCGGCCACTCAGCAGGCTGTAAGGAAGAGGAGGGAGAGAGGGAATGAACATTAAGCTACGTTTTACTGTGCCAGGGTATAGTAGAAATTGGTTGATCTGCTGCTATGTTGGGAACTATGAAGGCTGCCCCACAGCCAACAAACAACATTAAGTTTAAAGTTATTGCTCCATATCACATGTGCACGATCTGTGGAAAATATGCTCCTTGATTGAGCAGTATTAAATATTCAATGGTCGAGAATGGTTATCAGCTAGAAACAATTTTCTCAAAAAGTCGTACATTCATCAGACTTGTCAGAGAAAGTAAGTTTTGTCAAAACACGTAGTTTTAATGCCAGTTTACAAACTTCCTGCGAATCATCACATGCTTGAGATGTCCTTATTTCTGGATGTCATCACGTGCTAAATTTGCATTAAGTGCGAGCGTATCCTTGCCACATTTGGTGTCAGCGAGAATGACTCCTTGACACCGAGCAGGCCATGACCTAGACATAGCATCCCATTAGGTTGCTTGATTTCATTCTTCAAATGCCAGAGGACATGTTAGTGTGCTATAGACTTAAACAAGCACTCAGCAATCAGGTCTATTCATTTGGACAAGAGCATCATAGGAAAGCTCTATGATATGAGCTCTCTGTGCTACTTATAATACGGTAGTAGCAGCCAGCCCAGTCTTGAGAAAGACCAAGGGAAGGTCGAAATGCGTTGGCCCAAGGGCATCTTTAGCACGTGATGACATATAGGCGTAAGGGCATCGCACGCATGAGAACATTGTTTCTAGCTGATTGCCATTCTCGACCATTGACTACCTGATACTACTCAATCAAGGAGCATATATTCCACATATCGTGCACATGTGATATCTGTCAATAACCTTCAGAGCAGTTAAAACAGGCTGATACATCTTAATTCTCTGCATGTTTATTTTCATACATGGAAGAAGAAGGTAATCAAGAAATCAAAATATCCAAAACATGCTCGTCAGTAGGAAGTACTTCAATCGAACCATAAAAGAGACAGTGCACTGTTGTGGCTATAAGGAAACCCAACCACCTCCTTAAATAAAGAATAACGCATTTTAAAGTCGTTTTAATTTGTAGTTATGAAACTGCACTGGATAAGGTTGATATGGAACATGGTATTGTTCAAGCTACATTGCAAGGTAATGGAATATTGATTCCAAAACCTCACCAAGATCTAAATAATCCATTATATTTGTTGAATTATTCCAAAGAGCAGTAGTAAGATTGCACAATTGATGCGAACAACAAATGTGTCCTTTGCATTTAAAGCAGAACATAGCACGCATGACAATAACATGCGGTTGTCGAGGGTGGCTTGTCCTCGACTATGACACGTAGGTCTTTGTGATGTTGTTCAAATCATATCTCCAGAGGTCTTGCATTCGGAAAAAAGGAAAGAATCAGCACTTGGAGATGGAGGGAGTAGTTGCTGTGCAGACTTGCAATCCTCGCCAAACACCATTGACACTTTGTTCTTGTGTGCGATGAAGAGGAAAGGAGTGAAAACAATTTTGGGAAATAAAGGCACTGGGAAAATACTCAGATCCCCTTTGTTTAATAGGGAGGAAAGAAAAGCAGTTGCCACTGGAAAATACAGGCATTCATTACATTACATGTTTTGTGATCATGACAAAGAAGTATTTTTAATGTGACGTAAACCACCACAAAATAACCCTTTGTACTCCAAAGGGTTCAAGAGAACATAGGCACATTAAAAAAATTCAAGCATTATACTGAAGAGAGGTACTCACAAGTTGCACATGAATGGGGTTGTTGAGTCCCCAGACTGGGTTGCCCCTGTGATCATTGCTTGCAAGGCTGGTGGAAAAATGTGCATGTGCGATGACCTGTGTGATCTCAGTGTTAGCAAATTTGTAGTTAGGCCAGACTGGTAGAGTTGTCCTCAGAATACCATTAGATCAGCTCACATGGGTCTTTGAGGCTCTTTACTTCATTTAAAATACTAACGGGAGAATATAGATATTACCACGTGCTGTTTAGTCTGGCCTATGTGGTCTCTATTTTTTAGAGATTCATCCAAGGGCTGTTCAGTTATCTGCTACGTATACTACTTTTATCATAACATCACGGTCATTGGGAACTGAGAAGAAGTGCGCAATGCTAGCTCAAATGCATTTTTAAAGACAATCAAGAGTACACCGGTACCCTCTGCAACATTAAACATGCACAGTGACACAATATGTGACTTGGGGTGTAAACCAAAGAAGGAGCTGTTAGGTATCATGCTTAGGTTACCTACACCCAAAAAGAAATATCAATTCATATTAGTTTTGCCTTATCGATTATTCTGCAAAATGTATTCCACATTTTGCAGGGAGTTCAGCATACATGATAATTTTGTTTAAAATGTTTTTAACTATGAGTATACTAGTGAGTGTCAGAAGATGTTTCCAGAGTACGATCAGCTGTGAATGTTGGCCCTGGGTTAATTATGTTTAATGCTAAGGCCAACACCATGATTACCGTCAATGTTTGTGACCATGTATCCAAGGTATACCTTTTGTATTCAAGTCTTTGAGAGGGCCTTAGAAGAATTATGGCATACATGAAAAAGAAACATTGGAGGATAATTTGCCCAGGATACATTTCAAGCTGATAGTCAGGGGTGTTTTGCTAGTAGTTCTTAAGGATCATAAACTATTACTGGACATGTTTTCATTAAAGAACACAAACACCAACTCCATATGATAGGTAGGTGGGTGATTGTGCTGATGATTACTGTGTGATCCAGGAGAATGCAATGTAGTGTCAGATTGTCTTTCAAGATTTGCAATGGACACCGTGGCGGAGTGTGCCACTGCCACTTGGGAGGGAAGACAGCATTGTGGCAGTGGCACACCAGAGACCCACTGCCCCCCTCCCATTCCCTAGCCCACCCTCTGGACAGGCACCTTCTCCGAGGGAAACACACCCCCTACTCCACCCTTCCCCTCTTGCCCACCCACCCACTCCACATCATCTACCTCTCAGTCCAGAGGAGCATTTTGGTGAACAAAAGACTGGCAACACCCCTCCTACACCTCACACACTCACCTCACCCTATGTAACTGTCACAGTAACACCCTCACTCCCTCCCAACCACAAACAACCCCCATATACTCCCTACGCTACTTTCTAGGGACTCATTGCACACCACGCCTACCTTCCCAGTCAAATGCCCCGCTCCCCTTCCCTGCTCCACTTCACTCCCTTCTCCTCCAGAGCACCTTCTACCTCGGCTTTGCCATCCCTAAGCATCACCCGATTAGCCCTTGCCAAAACACCCTTGGAATCACCCTCTCCCCAGCCGACCCACCAACCCTCTCGCACACACCACAGGCACCCAAGCATACCGCCAAGCATAGAACCATCAACTACCAAACCACCACACCACTGCACGCCTCTCTCATCATACACCAGTCATCTGTACACACTCATGCTACCAACATTCTTGCCTCACCTCCCTTCCACCCAAACCCAGTAAAGTCCCTATTTGGCAGATGCTCAAACACCCTCCACCCCTCGTCCTCAGCAAAACCACAGCTCCTGTATAGCAGAGCACTGCATCTCCTCCCCCGATCTCACCCCACCCCCCACGCTCCAACCATAACACATAACTAACCCTCCCAACGCCTCTCCTCAGCACACTGCACATCCCACAGGAAACAGATCGACCTCTGGAACTGCAACTGAAACCCTCTCATTCACTCCACTTCTTCACCCCCCAACACATCTGACTCTCGCTCAAAACCCGTCACCTCACAAACGCTTTTTACACAAACTCCCCTTGCATCCATACACTCCAGTCACCCCCATTAAGCCTTCACGGTGGACTTCCCCTAGCAATGCATCAATCCAATACCCCTAACCTGTCCACCCCAACATCACAGAGAAGTACCCACCCTCTCCCGGTTCCATGTTCTTTCATCGTCAGGCTTTCTAACGCATGCTGTTTCAACGTGGAAAGAACAGCAATATCATTCATCAATTATTTTATTTTAGGTGCGGTTCCACCCCCCTAACCCGCCCCTTCACCCACCCCCTTATAATGATTCCCGACTCCCCCAACCCCTTATCTGACCTTGCCCACCCCCCAAAAAATAATGCAATGAAATGTTTTGTTTTCTTTCCACGTTTAAAAGCCTAGCACTAGAAAGCCTGGCGATAAAAGAAGGCTGTACCCCTCTCCCATCCCTACAACTCACCTGCATTTTCATAAATACCCGATCTGTCACCAAAAGCAGACATAGCACTTTTGACTTCATCACCACAGAAAACCCAGACCTCATGTTCATCACGGAAAGCTGGTTCTCAAACAACGTCCAACCCACCGCACACAAGGCTTTCCCGCCTGAATACACACTCATCACTCACAACAGGGCCAAAAGAGCAGGCAGAAACGCCATTGTACACAAACCCGAAATAACTGTCTCACACTCTGAAGCACAGAATTGCAGCACCGATTGCGAATCACTCCTAGTAAAACTCTCCTTCCACCCCTCACGCACCCACAGCTTTCTACTCATCTACAGGCCACCCGGCTATGACATACACATTGTCAATGCCCTTAGCAACTCCCTATCAGCTATACTGGTCACCCCCCCTTGCCCTTCCTACTGGGAGATTTCAACATTTGGTTCGATGATCTCGACAACCCCATGACATGACTACTCCTAGATAACTTTCAAGTCCTCAACCTGACCCAGCAGGTAGCAGGTACCATCAACACAGCTGGACACACCCTCAACAACATCTTTAGCGCTACCAAACTCATCGCCACCCTTCCCCCTTGACCGCTCATTTGGACAGACCAATCAGCCATTCTCTTCTCCCTCCTGGCACCTTCCCTCCTTCCACAAAGGACAAACATCGACCCATCATCCCACGTCTGGATCTAAAACAAGATTATAATAACCCCTGATGTGACAGAATCTCTGCTCTCCTCCTTCTCCTCCCTCCCAATCCAAGGTGGATCTCCACCCATCAACCTCTTTGGCACATGGATCTTCACTGCCCTACTGCAACTCATCCTCTCAAGATCCACCCCCTCCCGTGAAGGTCCCTTACCCAGGTGGTTCATCCCCCTCCACAAATCTCTCAAAATACAAAACCACTCCCTAGAATGTAGATGGTGGTCCAATGAAATCCCGGGTACAAAACAGACTATGACCACTATCATCATATCTACAAAGCTGAAATTCGTAAGGCCAAGAAATCCTGTGACTCTCCAACAACAATAGCAAGGAGCTTCACCAGATCATTTCAGAATTCATGACCGCCCCCTTGAACTCCCACACCCACACCCCAATCTCTCTGCAACACCTCTCTGACCATTTCCACAAGTCAGAGCTAGAAAGAACACATACTATCAACACAAAACGAGCAACCCACCACATCTACCTGCCTCCTCAAGTGAACCCTCCGACCAGCCCAACTCAACCTTTACCTTTCCCTCCTTCTCTCCCATCTCCAGAATGGAATTTCTCAAACTGTTGACGGACAGCCGTCCGTCTGGATCCCTAAATGACCTGTCCCTCCTCAAAGAAATCTTCATCTGGACCTATGCTGGTGACATTGCTAGGTCCATCCTCAATGCCTCCCCCACCTCTGGCACTTTCCAAGGAGCTTTTAAAACATCCCATTTCAAACCCCTGCTGAAAAAACCCTCCCTTGACCCTCACCAACCAGTGAACTACAGACCAACCTCTAACACCGGCTTCCTGGCCAAACTCATTGACCGCACTGCCTACTCCCAATTTAGCACCTTCACAGCAACCAACCACCTCCTCGATCCCGGCAAGTCCAGCTTCAGACCCCTTCATTGAACTATGCCTATTAACTTACATTACATTGATGTAACAATGTGTTAATAGAAAGAGCCAAACATTCAAGAGAATGTTGTATACAGTTAGTGATTTGTTCTAGCAGGAAACTTTATATGAAGCCATGTTGGCTTAAAGGTTGGCACATTTGTCTTCAACTATCTCAATGAGGGCATGGTGCCTGCTTACAAGTTGGAAGATAGGGAAACCAATGTGAATATGCAGCAAATGATTAGCAAAGTTAATCAAGTCAAGATAAGTACAAGCTGAGGTATGATCAACTTCATGCCACTAAACTGAGAGAATGTTGTGCAGAAGTCGAAACATAAACTTTCTCTGCAGAATGAAACCTAAATAGATCATTGAAATAAATGGGCTTTTAGAGCCGTACGGAATGTCAATAGAGAGGTGATGTTTCTGAGCTCAACGGGCATGGAACTCCAAACTCCTCTGTAAACAGAAAAAACGGCTGTCTCCTCCTTGGACACAGTGGGAAGACGGTCCCCTCAATAATTTGTTATACTCTGATCTAAAATAAGACGGTACCTTCAATAGTTTTTGATACTCTGATGTAAGTGATCTCGTTGGTTGATAAAAATCAATCCTATTTACTAAATATGACGGAGCAAGTACATTTACACATTTGTACATTAAACATAAGCTGTCAAAATCAATTCTTCGACCCACTCCCAGCCAGTGTAAGGAGGCTTGGAAGTTTGATATTGGTGTAAACTTCAAAATCCTAAAGATCAATCTGATGGCAGTATTTTTAGCTGATTGCAGCCATCGTAATTGATGCTTGGGAACGGCTATTAAAGTGACATTGGCATAGTTTCGTGATGCGTTTACCAGAGAGCCTGCAACTACTTGAACATTCATTGGTGCCAATAATGGGAGAGCTGGCGGAGTCAGCAAAGAGTATATTATACTGATTGGACAATGGCACCAATTTGGTAATTACAACTCAGATCAGACAGTCAGTAGCATCCTAGGTTCTTAATCCTAGAAGCCTAAGGAGAAGGAAAACCAAACAGATTGGGAAGTGGAGGGACTGCGGCTTGGTGTTTCAAGAAACATTTGGTCCTCACAATATAGTTTGTCTGTGTAGGATTGAGTTGCAATCTATTCAAGGTTATGCACTGTGAAATCTCATCAGTACATTGTGCAATGTTTTCCACAAACACTGTGGGGTCCTCAATCTTCATATATAACAGAGCGAAAAGACAAATTACGTTTCAAGAGGGTTTCCATCAGGAGTTACAGGTGATGGAATGCCACAGGGTACGGATGTTTCTGTAGATACCAAATTTCCCATCTTGAAATATCGTCGACCATCCGTAAAAAAGGAACGACACCAGGCTAGGGCTTGGATTGACAATCCTGCCACATTAGAAAGTCTAGAGAGCCGGGTGTCAACATCCACTGTGTCGAACACTGCAGAGGTCTACTGACAAACTGGAGCGGAGCAAATATTTAGCAGCGCAGTACCTTTTATGTGTCCTGTTTTCCTGCTCCTTTTTAATACCTATCTTTTGTCCCTCGGACATGGATAACCATCTCATATATTCGAACTGTTCTGCAGACTCCTTCCTGGGCTCATTGTTCCTTGCTTTGCCATTTAACATTCAGCACTGCCTCTTAATGTATGCTCACCTTTATGTACTATCACATTCTTTTACAGAGTACCCCTTTGACTGTCCTATTTTAGGGATTTCATTCACTGCCCCCATTTTTGCCATTGGGGATAAAAACCACCTCTGATTTTGATTAAAGCAAACTGTGAAAAACATGCAGGACAATAAGGCGCTACATAAGAGAGGCGACACACATCAGTTGTAAAATGGAAACATAAGTGTGTTAAAGATGGGACAATGGTAAACTTATAACCACTAAACACTCCTTGCAATCTATAGAGGAAGCCGGTGTGCCCACACCTGCACACATACTGTGGTAAATACCACCGCAGGCTAACATTCCCATTAAAGGCAGTTCAGAAAAAACAGAGCTTAAAAACTGCAAGGTTATAAAATGCTGTTCAATTTATCAATTGCATAATGAACAATAAAAAGAGCTCACTAGCATGACCATCAACAATACCAGAAGGTTCTCACAAATGCATCCATGCAGTCTTACATACGCATACATTCATTAATGAGGCGCACGATAAAGTAAAAAGGGTTTGTTTTCTGTTTTACTCCTGGGGAGAAGCTATCTGTAGTCTCAGGAATCCGGTGCATATTTACACAGATCTTCTAGCTAAGACCTCCCCAGGCTCACAACCCTAAGACGTTGCGTTGGAATGTCACCAATAGTCTCTACTGAGTCCCTGTTAAGCAGTGTGGTGAGTTACAAGAACTCCCATTTTATTATGTGAAAGGGTGAGGGACTAGGATGGTCCGGCCACTACCCGATGTGCTTGCCAGAAGGTGGATGGAGTGGAATCCTACAGGCCTGCCGCCCTGCAAAGGCATGGTACTATCCCTACTATGGGTTCCCAATAGCCTCCTTCTTACCCCAGAGAAGTGGTGGCTGATACATATGCCCAGAATGCAGGTTAAGGCTTGCAGGCTATGATGCGTATCATGCTTTTTCTGGCTATAGACACTCCGGGGTCTAATGCAACCCTTAATCCGCATATTAGATCTTCAAGAAAAATCAAAGGCCTGTGTATGAAACCCACCAGAATAATAGCATCAAGGGACGTGAGCATGGAGCTGGTGCAGAAACAAATTGCAGTTCCCAACCTCACCATCACCAGTGCTCAGCGGACTGCGGCTCCCACAGTCAGGGAGAGATGACACCTAGAGCCACAGAACGTGTTCCCACCCACACAGAATTGCAATCATAGGGAAGTAGAAACAGGAAAACATCCAAGATGGTGGTGGTGCTGCTGACCATGTTCATAGACCTGGAGAGAATAGGTGAGCGACATTTAGTGAGTAACAGTATAAAGCAAACCCGAATCAAGGATTCAAATATCTGTTTGAAAAAGCATGATGCGATAATAAAGGCAGAGACAAAACTAAAAAGGTCCCAACTAATCCCGAGGGCAAAAAAAACAGTAAAACTTCCAGACATCCTAAAAAAGAAGGGGGAAAAGAGGAAGACAGATAGAGAGCTCATGGAGGTAAGCGGACATATTCGCCAACCACCGCTGGATATATGGGGACTGCGCTACCTGGGAGTGGAGAATGATCTTCTAGGTCAACCTGCAGCAGATACCCCAGAGGCGCCAAGCACAGAGCCCTACTACCCAGAGGACCAGTTGCCCAGACACTGGGGGACTAAGTGAAGGGGCCAGGAAGGGAGGAAGCCCGGGGGAAATTGTGTGCTGCTTGGCCCCGGGCGGGAGGGTGACATAATATCTTCTGCCTGAAAAGCACTGTGAATGAGGGATCAGGGGAGGGATTAACTGTTCAGTCCAAACTTCTGGAGCAACTCACGAAGTTAATGATGGGAACTCCAAGGTCTGGATGAGACCTAGAGGGTATATTGAAAACACAACAAGGTCTCTGTGAGACCTGTTGTTAATTTTGAGAAACCCAAGACCTGTGAAAGATATGTTGTCCATTCTGAAGAAGACCTACTGTGAATGGGGAGAAAACAGCGGTTGTGAGAGAGAGCCTATGAAGAGGAAACCTCATACAAGGAACTACACAACCCAAACCATAGGAACATTCTTCAGAGCCTTGGTGTAAGCTGAAAGACTACAGAGAGCCTGGACTATGAGTACACCCTGGAAGAGCCTTCCCAGGGGGGAATGTTGGTTTTCCTAGCTAGGTATGAACATTACAAATTACATTTTTATGACTTTCTGTTGGCCGAATAGTGACATACTTTGTGTTGTAATGAGGGTGGCGAGACGCTAGGACTTATTAAGATTAGGTTCTGAGAACTTTCCTTTGGCCATATTGTTTGAACATTCTTTGTAGTGTATGGTGTCCCACAGAGGGGGCAAGACCTCTAAAAATAGGTTTTGGGAACTTTTGTGTTTGAATCATTGATACAACAAGGCAGAGGCGTTGCTAGGGGCGGCTAAGGGGGCTATAGCCCCTGGTCTTTTGGTTGTAGCCCCGGATTGAATCTCAGGAGCCACAACCAAAAGGCTAGCTAGCCCCTAGTCCCTACAGTTCCGACATCAGCATAGCCCCATGCCTTTTAAAGACCTAGCAACACCTCTGCAACAAGGTGTTGGATATTTGGATCAAACCCACAATTATGTTGGCCCATCTGGAAGCACTTTTGTCTAGATAAACCCTTTTCATTTATAATTCAGACCATAAATCCGATAGACATTTGTTCCAAATAGCTCCATGCAAAATACCAGAATAAAGAGTTGCTGAAATGTACTTACTATTGTCACCTCTGCCTTTGCTTGGCCTTCACCCGAGCACTAATAAAATGAAGCACTAACATAGTGCTTTGCAGACCATGCACTGCATTCAGACTCTGAGTCCCTCTGTTGCACTCACAAATGAAGGACTAACATATTGCTTTGTAGACCACAACACATTCAGAACCTGAGTCACTGTGAAACACTCAATACTAAAGCACTAATGTAAGAATGAGAAAATATCGAGTCTGAGTACCACAAATGAAATACACCAATCACAGGCTGAAAAGATTCGCAGATCTTTTATTCTGTACAGTCACAAAGAAACACAGATAGCTATCTGGCTCTGAACCCCCCGCAATGTATACCAGCCCGACAGAGAGAGGTGAGAGAGTGCTGGACGTCTAAACATTCGTGCTTTTATACAATCTTTGAGTAATATTGTCCAGCCCCTCTTCACGTTAATAATCTGTGGTCTAGAGTTTGTGCCTAGTTCACATTCGTTTCACACAATATTTTGCAAAGGATTACACATGTTTGTATTTCCACAGTGATACAATGACAATGTATGTTCCCAAATCCTACAGCAAGCTCCCTTTACAATTCGAATTCAATTGAGTTCAGCCTGTGTCCACGCTCAAGGTTTACTTTACATTGTTCCAGATGTGTATTCGCGGATGAGTCTTGTGAACGTAGATAATGCTTAGACAACAGTTCATGTGCAGTACAAGGCCTCATTACCTAGTCTAAACAGTCGGCTCTTGGACAGTCTAAACATTAACAGACCTCAAAGGTCGGGAGGCTTGGTTGCAAGTTGAAAACACAGTCAACCATTTTAGAACAGAGAACGTACAAACAGAAATCAAAATGGTGGATGAATCTTAAAATGGCGGCAAAGTCGATCCAAAATCGGAACTTTGCAACCCGGTTTTCCTCATAGAGTGACTAGGCTTAGGCCAATATAAATCAAAAGGAGGCACTATATGATCCGTTTAACACTAACATAGCGCTTTGCAGGCCAAGCACTACATTGAAACACTTGTGGATAGACGCATTACAAATTTGATTTGATTTTGATTTAATCTGATTTTATTTATAAAGCGCAAAAAAACAGGCCCAGGGGCAACTGGGCGCATACTGTTAAACATGTTACAAAAAGCAGTAGTTACAGAAGTTACAAAAATATACAGCATATATAATGCCATATCATATCATTCAGAATCCGAGTCCACGTGTGGAACAGACAATTGGAGCACTAACATACTGCCTTGCAGGCCAAGTGCTATATTCAGAATCAGAATCACTCTGTGGTACTCACTAATGCATTACTTTGAGATCAAACACTACATAAGTATTTGGTACCTGTTAAGTCACTCTTCAATAAAAGCTACTAGCTGTCAGGAAACAACCCCACCCCCTTCCTGAAAGACTTGCCACCAGAAACAAACATGAGCCTGCTTTTGCTGTAACTAAATATATAAATACCTCACCAACATCCTCACAAAACCTCCTGACCAGTCATATATCTGTCAAGATGTGGTCAGTCCCCTCATTCACCCTAGATGCCTACAATTCGCCAGAGCCTATACCCAGGCTAGACACTGAGGCATAGTCCCTCTTGGAGGCCTTCTCAATAGGACACAGCTCAGTGTCTGCATTCGTATTTATTGGGGCCCAATCCACCATGTCAACATAGGGGACTCTAGTGATCATAAAAGGGACCCTTTCCCACCGGTCCAGGAACATTGTGTGAGCTTTCGTTACCAGAGACCTCTGACACCTGAAGGCGTCTGCCACCTCCAACCGTCACAGCGATTCTTCTCAGTCCCAACTATCAACCTATCTTCCTCAAAACATGGGTCAATCCTGAATTACATTACTGAGGTGATATTCCTCGAGGCGGCTGGCCCACCCTTTAGGTAATGTCCCACTACTAAGTTAAGGCCGTGAGCGCAGCAAGGCTCCCTTAATGAGGGTGGTGGGCTGTTCCCTACAGGGTGGGCCCACCACTGAGGGGCATATCCCTGGTAGCACAGGTGTAGTGCGCTAAACGGGCGATAACGATTTAAAAAAGTAAAGTATTTTCTTTCCGTGAACAGGACAGCAGAGAGAAAATACTATACCAACAGGGCCGCCATGGAATTTGATGGCGGGCTCCATATAGAGCCCCGCTTCCATTTCCATTGCGGCCACCCTGGGAGAGGAGCTGGGACAGGAGCCTGCTGCCGCAATGAGGTAAGTGGGATATGGGGAAGGAGAGTAAAAAAAAGGTGGGGTCAGTGGGGTGAAGATGGCGGGCCGGGGACCCAGCCATCAGGCAGCTTGGAACACAAGCTTACACTAGCAGTGTCAGCCCACATTCAAGCTCCCTGAAAGGCTGCGGCCCCCGCCGTGGGTGCTAATGTACAGAACACCTCTGCCATGTGCTATAAGAAATTGATCAACTTGCTGCTGACAGGTCAATCAATGAAAAGACACTGATGTCACAGGTAAACAAGGGAGCAGTGGAAAGTAACCATGTGCTTGGCAGAAGCAGCTCCCTGGGGCAACATATAATACAAGGACAAACACAAGACTAGTCCCAACTTCTGCAGGGGGCTAGAAACTGGGGGCATATGTTACAGAGTTCTCCTGCCTGCCTCGGATGTTACAGAGTTCTCCTGCCTGCCTTCTGAATCCTCTATGTTGCGTATTCTTCTGCAGCTCTTACATTCCAGGACCGGTTGGAGCCCTGTCTTGCTCCTGGGAGGTTGCATGTCTGCTTTGGAATAGACTGTTTAATCCTTCTCAAGTGTTACTCGTCTTGAACACTGTGCACAGTCGCTAGGGAACATATCATT
This sequence comes from Ambystoma mexicanum, assembly GCF_040938575.1. NCBI lineage: Eukaryota > Metazoa > Chordata > Amphibia > Caudata > Ambystomatidae > Ambystoma > Ambystoma mexicanum. The sequence continues at coordinate 1,057,894,787 of NC_090925.1, forward strand.
TCTCCAGGCTGACAACTGAGGCCTACTTACTAACCCTGCCGAATCCCTCCATCACACTAGGAGCTGGGATGTGGCATTTTTCAGTAATCTGAAGTGCTAATGGTTGTAACCTCTCATAGATACTTTTTACTGTAAGTCGGAATACACCACAAGGGGGCACACCTTCTTACAAAATGTACACGAATAAGCCAGATTTTCTTTTCTCCTTAGATCCAGGGCATACTAAGCATCCTACTGTTATCTATGGGTGAATGGTCACATCAATGTCAGCATATAACTTAATGGGTTTTGTGGCGGGGGCTATCCGATAAATGTTAGCGCGTTGATCCGAAGAGGAGGTGAGCAGTGATGTACTAGGTTCCTGAATGGACAATCAAGAGCTGCCTGCAGTGGACCGTTGCAGTTATCACACATTCCGTCATTGTTTGTCCTGTCTCTTTGTAGTTCATGTTGGCATTGGGGAACTTGGGGCTGGTCAGTGAGGGAGGCGGTGCAGGGAGGTTGCTGTATAGAGTGCCTGGTGTACTGTAATGCACGGGTCAGGTCACCTAGACATTAATCAAGTGTGTATGGGATCAGAAAAATCGACCGGCTGGAAAATGATAAATGCTGCGTTGGCAGGGGCATCAATTCACCTAATGACAGGGCCAGAGATCTTAGCTGGTAAATTCAGAGCGAGGTAGACTATGCTTGCCTCCACGAGACCAGAAATTAGTAACATACGAGTGTTTCTCTCTCGTGTTCTCTTCATCAGGGCAAAGGAAAGCAGGGCTTACTGCTCTTCGGCATAAAGACTGCATTTCATCTTGGTGACAATTTGGCCAATAAGGTGGGCGGCTACATCATGATCTGTTGATGTACCGGTTATAGGTCCCCCACTGTCCCCTGTATACTCTCAATGTGGGACAGGGTGAGTTAACTGCATGTTAATGCCCCTGGTGCCTCAGTTTGCTTTCGGGAACCTACACATGCACACAGATTTCAATATGGCCATGGAAAATAAGCTTGACAGGTTGCTCGTAGAATCGCCCAACTTCTGTGTGCTGCCCCAACAGAATTTAAAGACGCCCCATGCGATATGGAACAAGTCGATATCTGGGAGTTAGATATGGACACAGAGGACCATACTTCTGTCTTTTCGGCGCATCAGCCCTCCCTTTGGATGGTTCATTTCTTTATAAGCCTGAACCTGCCCCATATGGTAGATCGAGCATCTTAGTGGATTTTGCTCTGTTCGGCCATGCTCTGGTGCAGAACCGTGTCGCAAGATCTGATTCTGCTGTAACATCGATGATTAATGAGATTTATTATGAAAATAATGAACCATATAACATAAAGTACTTAGTAATCTGTGATGCTCCAAAGTGATTCTGAACAGGTCTTCAAGGATCAGCTGTGCAACCAGAACAAGACTATTGACCCCGCAAGTAAGCACCTGCATAAGTAGCTGAGCAAACAGCAGGTAAAACACAAAGATACATGGTTAGAAAAAATAAATATCGCAGATGGACTGTAGCCTTAGGTCACTGGGATATGTAGCTAATAGATCAGGGGAAATATTTTAGCTGTTTAGAACAAGGCAAAGATACAAAGGAAAGCGCAATAGACTAGTCAGAGTGTATTGGCTTTCCGGCTTTGCTAGCGATTCAAATGGGAAAGAGAACACATTGTTCCACAGTAATGTATTGACAAGTGTGGACTTACTCACCGTTGACCAGATTTCCAGTGGCTGCAGTTGGGCCAATTGACAAGGGGCAGATTTGGGAAATCAGGTAGGGGCAATCCATGAACAAATGGCATTCTTGGCTGATGATGTGTTGATGTGGCTGTAGAAACCACCGTCGTTCCACCACCACTCTTACCGTAGATGTAGCCGTACACTGATCCAATAGCTGCAGGGTTCATCGCTATAAACCTGAGGTCCAGAACATGATGTTAAGTGGTGAAGATCAAAGAAGAGGTTCCTTTTGAGATGGCTGCAGGGAAGCATTTCACACTTGAAAGTCATGTTTACCAACTACCATGGATACCTGAAAATACTTCCATCAGTTAGCAGGAAGCTAAGGACATGATGTGCCAGCCTTATCATCAGGAAAGGTAAGACTTCTTGAGAGGTTTTGCCTTCCATTCCACAGCAGCCATATTTATTTGCAGTGTTAACAGGGGTTGCTATGATGAGTAACTGGAAAAAACAACTAGCTTGTGCTAGGGTGTCACGGAAAGTGAGGACTTCCATAGTAGTTATGGTGGAAAGCTTATATTGCCAGATCAAAGCTAATATGTCCGCAGGCCTCCTCACTTTCACACCGAGCAAATATTTACAGAACTATGTGCACAGGAACTGGTGGGAGATTTAGGATGGGCAGGGCGGGTTCAGGGCAGAGACATCTGATGGGGCAGCACATAACGTCGGCATCCGTTGTATTTTGCACAGCCCTATGATGGGAAGCAACCTTCTTGTCTTAATCCAGGAAGTGAGGAGAGTAACCATGACTGTATATTTCATTAAAGCAGTATGTGGACATGAGCAGGGCAGTTATTGTCCAGATGTCTGGATTGTCTGAGCGATGGAGATTTCACTGCCCATGTGGCCATTGGCTGCAAAATCCACGGAGGCATAAAGGAGTCACTAGAAACTTGACAAAGGTTGAAAGTCAATAAATTGTGATGTCCAAAAAACACCAGGGTCATTTCCCAAGATCTGCAGTGCAAAAGTAAGAAGTAAGAGCAAGGTGTCAGTCATTTATGCCTTCCTATTACACTTCAAGGAGCTCATGTTCCAATGAACCTTTGCGTAAGGTGTTTACTCTGTCCATTGACGGCATGGCTCATTTTCAATCATTTGTATGGCCGAGAGTAGGGGTGGAACACTCTCCGCCATACAAATTTTCCTGCCGACGCAAATGCTGGAGATCCCTATGGTGGTCACAATAGGGATGCATTGTACACGCTGCCTGCCATGCGAGCATTAAACTTGTGATCCTTTCTGTTTAATTTTGTAAGAACTACTGTGTATTGGAGACTGGGCAAGGACACTGTCCCATATGCACAGACATCCTTACCCTGGGACTTGACTTTCCTACTCCGCCCCACCTGTTCTAAAATCAAGAAAGCCTAATGGATTTGGGGACAGGAAACATTGCCCCTGAAAGTGGGATGATGGCCCATTGGCTCCATGGTTGCCGCCATTTTATCCTCACATTCAGTCTCGGAGGCTGTCCACGCGAGTATATATATATATATATGCTTCACGGTTACACACGCTTTCCTGTTAGGGTGAGTGTTGCAAAAAATGAAATACGCACCAAAACCTATGTGCTTTATGTAATTAGTTATTCAAGCATAACACTTTTTTTTATCACAGACATATTTATCAAATATAAAATATCTGTGGTCCTTATTGAGTTCCTCAGTGTTGTGGTTTGTTCCAATTAGCTTACTCAAGGGGGAATTTGAAAAGAGTAAAAAAGGTCATATTTTACATGTTTTTTTCTAGCTTTTGATATTGTGATTTTCTCTGTAAGCCATATGTAATGTTCTTATTTCGACTACAATATACACTGAAAATAATTAATAAGAATTAGCATTGTAAAACTTTATAAAGAGGTAGTTTACAATGTTAGTAAATTAAAGAGTTTCCCTTTTTAAGCTTCTTTTACCAAGAATAAACACCATGTTGTCCCTCAGAAATATTGTTTCTTCTTGAAAACAATCACATTTAGATTAAAACCAATGATCTGTTTCTTCTGTGAGCACAAAGGAAATGTTTAATTTTGCATGCTGGACAGTGATTGGTTAGCAGTGCTGCTGAAGCCGCTCATTTGTTACAGTATGCATGAACACTGACAACTAACAAACAACAGAAAATAACAAACACAGTTGCAAATCCAGCACTCTGGCTGCCTTGTCTCTTACAATGTCTCTCAGAAACCCAGTCCCTCCATCACAACCTATCGGTGTCCTCCTCACCACCCAAAACTAGAAAATGCACTCTCTGTGTGTTGGTGATATGTCTGCAGGACAAATCTGATGACAATGACCACTCAGGATGATAGCTCAGGGGCAACGTGCTCGCCTTGGAAGCAAGACGACGACACTGAGCACCGCAGGTTTGATCCCCGGGTCTGCGCTTAGAAACCTCTGGGTATTAAGCGTGTTATAAATAACCTATCATATCATATCAATGAGTGTCTCCCAAATACCAGGCCTGTCCCCACTGCTGGGATATCTCTGTATATGCTGCTCTGGTTCTACATTTAACCATAAAAACAATAAAACTCCAGCCCCATTAAGATATCTTTATTTTTACTCTGGTTGCGCTTCTGTCACAAATTGCTGCAGTGGTTCTAGCTAGTGGGGAACAAACAATGTATTAGTGGAGAAGGTGGGATGGAGAGAACAGGGAGCAGGAGGTCTTCCAAAGCACCCATCTCCCATACAGAACCCTAATAAGAGCTGCCACTTCGGATTACAGCCCCGAGTGTCTCTCTGCCTGGACGTCTCTCCGAATAATAGGGTGCCTGAAACCTACACCGGCGCACTCTATGTTCAATTTAATGCAATAACGATTTAATGGCTTGACTTGCAGTTGAGCAAATAATTTGTTAAATTCAGATAACCACAGTTAGTATTCCAAGTTATGCCGTTGCTGCCCAAGTTATTACATTACAACCAAGAGAATCACCTGTGTCTAACTCTGCCCCTGCCAGGCTACTGAAGTGCAGCCCTACTTTGGTATTGACACCCGCTGTCAAATTGTAGTCCTGCTTTTTTGTTCCTAACCTACTCTGGGTTTTTTATTTTGGATTTTTGGTGACCATATATATATATATATATATATATATATATATATATATATATATATATATACAAATAACAGGTTCACTACCTCAATCCCTCTTACCAAAAGTCAGCGAGGTTCCTTACCACTTGTCCATTGACAGTTAAATCCATATACACAGAAAGGAGTCACTAGAAACTTTGACGGTCAATAGATTTTTGACATCTAAAAAAACCCAAGAAGGGTCATTATTGAAGCTCTGGAGTGCAAAAGTAAGACTTGAAAGCACAACGGTAGTAATTTACGCCTTACTTTTATACGCAAGACCATTTTAGTGACATTTGGTTTCAGAGAAGGAGCATGGGACATAAAGGCTTGTTTTGAATGCGACAGTATTATAAAGCAGTGTGTCAAAACAAGGCACAGTGCTTTTACGCCTTGATTTACGCGTCTGCCCCATTTTTCCTGCAGTGACAAGATGGAGGAGCCTCCATTGTGTTTTTCTCCACTGCCTAGTCAGGGCATTTTCTTTAACCTCTGCTCTCCCACTCAGCCCGTCCTCCCCTCACATCTCAGGAGGCCATTAGGGAGAGGGGCGAGGGGAGCTCAGCTAGCATCACACACCTAATCACAAACATTGATACAGCGTTGCTAGGGGGGGCTGAGCGGGATATAGCCCGGATCTTTTGGTTGTAGTCCCGGATAGAAGCTCAGGGGCTACAGCCAAAAGGCTAGCTAGCACCGAGTCCTGACAGTCCCGACATTAGCGTAGCCCCAGAACTTTTCCAGACCTAGCAACACCAGTGCGTAAGAAGAGAGCGTGAGAGATTGATATGCTAGAACCAGCTGGTTAACCCATAATACTTAAGCACTGAGATTCCACCACTGGTGCCATGTCCAACAAAGAGTTAATTTTAAGCTACTATGCGCATAAGTATGGGTGTTGCGATGTTTCCTAGGGAGGCGAGCAAGCAGTCATTTTATGGGTCTGCATGATTCCGAGCCATCTGGACCTGAACAATTTCCCCCATTTTGAATTCCCGAAGGACTCCATGGGGATATTCCACTAATGCGTGCAGTAATTATTGCTTGTGGTAATTCCTGCGTGCAGTAATGTTTTCTGTGGTGTTATCTACTGCTGCACAAAAGCAGGCAGAGCATAAGGGTTTCAAGGTTGAAACTCAGAATTTGACAGAGTGGTAAAACATCCAGACGTTTTACCACTACCCCCAAACTCATAATCAGGCCCTGTGTGGTTCTCATCATGTCCTTTGCAGCAGTGGCCCCAAATAAGTGTAACCTAAATTCCTAAATTAGGCCCCTCTCCAGTTACTCAGATCCTTCTCTATTGGCAGTCTTTCCAAAGCCTCCACAAAAAAGGCAGACAGCTTGGTACCCCCAGTCCGAGAATGTTGAATGTCACGCAAGAAGTGAGATGCCAAGAATACCACTGCATGCACAGGAAGGCCTTCAATTGTTATCTTTCTAGGAGCCTTCAAACATGGAGACCATGCCAATGGTAACAGTGTGTGGTATAAGTCAACTTAATATAACATAACCTTAAACTTGAAAACTACTGAACAAGACCTATGCAACACCTAGAATTCAGTCTTTAAGAGGAAAGACAAAGCCAATGCATTCTGCAGGCTATGGAACATGGTAATCAGGTTAGTTTTGAAGGCTGACTCCTTACCCTCATCGTGCTGTTGCTACCTTTCCTTGCCTATCTGTCACGATGCCCGCTCCCAGGGAGCCGGCTCAGGCCCTGCGTCCCCGAAAGCGGACATCAAGTCCCCAGGGAAGGTCCCAGCAACCCCTTATAGGGGCCCTTTGGACAGCGTCCTGGCGCCTATGGCGCCAGGCTCATAGAAAACGTCAGTCCTGGCGCCATAGGCGCCAGGCTCATTATGAAAGTGTTTGGGTGCACTTACCTGATGCAGACCATGCTGCAGAACCCCGGCCTCCTTGAGGCCTGAAAGGAACTACTTTACCTGTGGGACTCATTTACCACCCGGGCGTGGTCGGGGAAGGATACATACCTGATTGGAGGAAGGACACATTCTAGGAACTTCTTCCAAGGCTATTTAAACCACACCCCATCAGCCACACGTGCTACGCGTTGTTCTGCATCTAGCAGCTGGACGCTCACCGTGTCTGCTCCTGCATCTTGACTTCTGCCACACCTGCCAGCATCCTGAATCACCTGCAAAGGAAGGGAACAAGAGAACAGAAGAAGGAAAAGGCCTCACCTGCTAAATCTGCATCCCAGAGACATTTCAACGACAATCCTGAAAAGGAAGACATTTATTTTTAAAAGCACATCGCATCAATCGCTGCAGCGCCGCATTCTACTCACCTTTACAGGGCGCCTCCATGTTCAGCAGCGACCATCCGGATTCGCAGTCGCGCCCCCGCGCCTAGGGAGAAAAAGACAAGAACAAAGGTGAGAGAAAGAAGGGAAAAGGGAAGCTAAAACTCCATGTCAAGACTTTTTTTTTTTTTAAAATGTATTTTATTTTATAACGACCACACAGTGCAACAGAACATAAATAGAACACATCAAGCCACAACAAAGGCCAAACAACAGATATGAAGAAGAAAAGAAAGAAAAAACAGAACAGAATTAACTTAACAATCCCCTTCCCTCCCCCCTATGAGCCTGTAGGGTGTCCACCATCATTGTCCGTTCCGTGTGGTGGGGTTCCGTCGCTCTCAGATCCAGCCGAGGTCGACCCCATACTAAACAGTTCAGCCAATAGCACCTTCCATGCCGTGAGGGAGCTCACCTCTTCCTCCCCACCCGCCCTGCTGGCCTCCCACCATGCTGTCGTCTCGGCGGCAGCCCATTTCTGGAGGTCACGCCACCATACCTCCACCCGTGGCCTCTGACAATTCTTCCATCCCATGGCTATTCTGCGTTTGGCGAGTACATAAGCCAAATCTTTAAGCTTCTCCACGTGCCGAAGCTTGCGCGCCCTGGGGTACCCTCCAAGCAAACAGGCCCAGGCCGAATCTATCTTAAGTACAATGCCCCTCCCTGCCAGCTTCTGCGCCACTTCACTCCAGTAGGTTGCAATCACAGGGCAGGCCCAGAACATGTGAATCATATCAGCGTTCTCTGTGTTACACTTGGGACACGCCTGGCGCCCAGTGTCTCGAAATCTGGAAATTCTCAGGGGGGTCATGTATGCCCTATGCGTGATATATAGTTGTATCTGTTTAAACCTGGCATTCCTCGATACTTTTTTGTGGTACCCCAGGGCGCGCTCCCACTGCCCATCCGCCATCGGGGCCCCCATCTCTGTTTCCCATTCCAACCTCAGGTACCCCAAATCCTTCCCAACCTTTGCCATCAGCATATCGTACAGCCTGGAGACCTCATGCCCGCCCTCGGATGCGTCATACATAATCTCCAGCGTCGCATCCGGCTCGTCAGCCAATACGGTCTCAGGCCAAGTGCTCCGGACCTCCCTGATCACTCTGTGGAACGTCATGTATTGCCCCGTGTGCAGCCCCGCCCCCGCCTCTAGATCTGCGAACTCCGCCAAGGCCCCATCCTGCCAAATGTCACCCAAAGTGACCAGCCCCACTGACTCCCAGTATGTTCGCAGGATGGCCCCAAGCTGTCCGTCTTCCCTTGCCAAGGCCACCAGCGGCAGCTGCGGCATGCACGGCAGGGGATCCCCCATCATCCGGCAGGCTCTTCGCCACATGTTCCTGCCCAACGCTAGCATCTTAGGACGCCCCCTCATCCATGTGCTGGATACCCAAATAATCTCTCGCAGGTAGAAGGGGGAGCAGTCCTTTCCCAACAGTCTGTGTTCCGGGGTTTCGTCGTCCGAAAGCCACTTGGCCACGTACTGCAGCTGCGCTGCCACGTAGTAGGCCTCAAAGTTCGGCAGCCTCACGTCGCCTTTCTCATAAGCATTCTGCAATTTCCACAATGCGACCCTGTTACGCGTGCCCTGCCATAAGAAATCTCTACATACCCTATGTAGTCTAGCAAAAAACCCCTTGGGTATCATGTATGGAATGTTATTGAAATAATGCAGCAGCCTAGGTAGCACGACCATCTTAAGCATAGCGCCCCGGCCCATCATCGCTAAGGGTAGTTTCTCCCAAAACCTCATGCACTTCTCAATCCTCCCCACTGCCAATTCAGTATTGTGCCTGTGTTCCTCCCCGGTCGTGTGGTATACGTCTATGCCAAGGTACCGAAAGGTGCTTGTCGCCCATGGGATCCGCAATACTGGCAACCTCTCAGCCGGTATCCCCACATAGCCGCCCAGCGGGAACAGAGTGGATTTCCGAGGGTTGACCGCTATGCCAGAAAGCCAAGCAAACCTCTCCATCACCTCCAAGACATATTGCAAGTTCTCTTCAGGGTATTGGAGGTACAACAGCATATCGTCGGCATACAGGGATATCAGATGGCTCTCCCCCCCCACCTCTATGCCCACCGGGTCATACTGTTGCCGGAGGTAAATTGCCAAGGGCTCAAGGGCCAGGATGTACAACATTGGGGACCAAGGACATCCCTGCCTGGTGCCTCTACCTAACTGCCACCTGTCCGACACTACTGCCCCCGTACGAACTCTGGCTAGAGGCGCGCTGTATAATAATTCGGCCCACCTCGTGTACCCTGGCCCCATTCCGAAGTGATCCAGCGCCGCCAACAGCCACGGCCAACGAACAGAGTCGAACGCCTTGACCGCATCCAGCGCCACTATCGCCATTTCGCCGTCCTTGCTACATCCCCATTCGACCACTCTGTGTAGGCGTCTGTGGTTGTGGGTAATGTTCCTGTCCGGGACATAGCCCGTCTGGTCAGGGTGAATCAGCTTGCCTATCACTCTCCTCATTCTAGCCGCCAAGACAGCTGTTAGGATCTTGCTGTCCTGGTTCAGCATCGACAAGGGTCGATAGGAGCCGCAACCGTGTCCCGGTGTATTGTGCTTGGGGAGTGGCACTAGGACCGCTTCCCTGAGTGATTCTGGTAGCTGTCCCAGCTCAAACGCCTCATTGAACATGTCCAGCATGGGTGGGAGTACCTCCTCCCCATACGCCTTATAAAACTCACTGGGGAACCCGTCCGCCCCCGGGGCCTTGCAAGTGGGCAGCTGTCGCACTATCTCTCTGAGCTCTTCCAGAGTGATCGGAGCATCCATCTCCTCTCGCTCTTCATCGCTGATTCTGGGCAGGCCTATATCCCCGAGTACTTCATCTATCTCCTCTCGGCTCCCCCCATCCCGATCTTCATACAATGTTTGGTAGTATTCTGCGAATGCCCCATTTACCCCTTCTTGCGTGTCGATCTCCGCACCCCCTTCGGTGATGACCGATCGGAGCCCTAGGGGTTTCGCTCTTATATAGCCAAGCGAGGAGCCTGCCTGTCTTGTCCCCACCCGCATGCAACCTCTCAATGTACTTCGTATAATTCAGGTTACAAAGTCTGTCCCAATGCCCAGAGCACCGCTGCTGCAGCTCAGTAACTACTTCCATATCCGTCCCACCCTTCTCCAATTCTTTTTCCAGCTCGATCTCGGCCTCTCGCAGGTCGGTCAGGATTCCGCCCATTAATCCCTTGGACTTCGCGATAGCAACTCCCCTCATCACCACCTTAAAAGCCTCCCACAAAGTACCAGCCGACTTGACACTCCCTGTGTTCGACTCAAAGTACGCGACTATCTCCTCCCTCATGTCCTCCTTGAATACCGGATCCCGTAGCGCTTCCGCCCGAAGGCGCCATGTTGGGATCCGTGCACGTGGGGGGCGCAGCCGCCATTGCATGATTAGGGGCGAGTGGTCCGAGAGGACCCTCGCCCTGTAGTCAATCTGTTCACACTCCGTTAGAATGTCTGGAGTGGCAAAAAAGTAGTCGAGCCTCGTGTGCAGTTGGTGCGGAGCCGAATAGTGCGAATACTGCCTCCCACCCGGGTGTCTCGCTCTCCACACGTCTACCAGGCCTAGATCCGTTAGCAGCGACTGCAATACCTTGGCCGCTGGGCTGGGCCTAACCATTTTGTCATCCGACCTGTCCTCCCTGGGGTTAAGCACACAATTAAAGTCTCCACCCCAGATTACTGTGCTCCCCATCCCTTCACCGAGTCTGGCGCACAGTGTCTTAAAGTAAGTCGCTGTGTCCTGGTTGGGCGCATAAGTGTTTATGATACAGACAACTCTACCTTCCACAATCCCCCGAACCATGGCCAGCCGCCCGTCCGACTCCACAACCTCCCCCAAGAGCTTGAACGGGACATGTGGTGCAACCCAAACCAGCACACCCCTGGCATACGCAGAGAATGTGGATCCAACCACTGTCCCCCTCCATTTTCTCCGCACCATTTCAAGCTTATCCCGTGTCAAATGCGTCTCCTGTAACAAGGCCACGTCTATCCTCTGCCTCTTCAAATACAACATGACCTTATTACGCTTCAGGTAGCTATTCAACCCTCTAACATTCCATGTCAATACCTTAAGGTCTCCCATGATTTATCCGTAGCTCCCACTTCCCCCTCTGGTCTGATCGCCTCCCCCCAGTCCCGACTACTTCCCTTCTCAGTTTCTTCCCCAGGCTCACATAACAACTAACACCCCCCACCCCCCTAACCCAACCAACTGCCCAGCTCCATCCCTGGATCTCAGGCATCCCCGTGTCCGGTTCTCTCCGGAAGCCCGTGTAGAGAACCCGACACAGTGACTAATCTAAACACACACTGGGGTACGAATAAAACGGCCCTCGGATGCCCCCTACACAGCTATATCCGCGCTCGCGGACCATGTTCGAAACAGTTAAAAAGTGCATCCCCATCACAAAGTGGCAAAGACTATATTCCAGTCCAAATATTCAAAGTCAGCCGGGCCCACTGTTTCACTTAACTCTCCCTGCTCCGTCCGCCATCTGCTCATCGGGCTCCTGAGGGCAGTTCTGCGCATCGAGCCATTCCATGGCCTCCTCAGGGGTGTCGAAAAACAGCGTCTTAGCCTTGAAGAAGACCTTAAGTTTGGCTGGGTAGAGTAACATATACTTGAAACCGGCCGTCCGCAGGCACCTTTTGACCGCCCCAAAGTTCATCCGACTGCGCTGCACTTGTAGAGTGTAGTCGGGGTAAGCAGTGATGGTTGCCTCCCCTCGCCGTATGGTGCCCCCTTTACGAAAATGTTCCAGAATCTTCTCCCGGTCTTTGTAGTTGAGGATCTTGGCGATCACGGGCCTGGGCGGATTACCCGGCGGTGGCCTTCTGATCAGGGCCCTATGTGCCCTCTCCACTACAAATCCCTGCGTTAGGGCACCTCCGGTGATCTCCTGCAGCAGCAAGGTCTCAATAAAATCTGTGGGATTCTGGCCCTCAGCTCCCTCCGGTAGTCCCACAATCCGGATGTTGTTTCTGCGGGCCCGACCTTCTGCCTCTTCAGCCCTGCTTTCCAGGTTGCCTACCCTCTGCACCAGGGCATGGATCTCTCGTTTGTGCGCGGTGCATTCCGCCACAGTCGGGCCCATCTCCTTCTCCAGGGTCTCTGTGCGCTCGGCCAGGGTTCGCACATCTTGCCTCAGGAGGTTCACGTCCTCCTGTACCGCCCCGACCTGTAGTTCCATCGCAGTTTTCAGTTCGGCCACCGCAAGTTGGAGTTTGGTCTCCCATGTCGCCTTCAGATCTGCGATCGCTGCCAGGACCTCCTGGTTCGTTCCTCCTGTGGCCATCTCCTTGGGCTGGGCCTTCTCTTTGCTCCTGGTCCCCTCGGTGCCAGGCGACGTCTTGGCAAATTCGTCGAGCGTGGGCTGTTTATTCTTCGCCCTCAGGAGCTTGCTCGACATATCTTCGATCAGGAGCGTCCCTTCGATCTCGCTTAGGCCCCAGGCCTGGGGGCACTATGTCCCCCCGTCGCCACACAGTTTCGGCTACCTCCAGTCAGGCTTGCTCTCGCTGGATCGCGCTGAACGTGAACTGAGGGAATCGCCTCCAGAATCCCGGTCCTCGATCCTTTGTCCCAACATCAGGCGACGGCAGCCATTTTGTCTGCCGGCGAAGCTCCGGCACCAAAACTTCTCGCGGCTCCTGAGTACACAAGCGCTGCACAATCCCGTGTGAAAATGCATCCACATGTGCAGCCGAGCTTCGCATTTACAGTCATCACCGTCTATGCCACATCGTAGCGGCCGTTGCGCGGATTCAGCCGGATAATGTTCGGATCAGCGGGAGCTCCCGTTCAGGCACGTCCCTTCACATGGCGTCCAAGCCACGCCCCTACCATGTCAAGACTTACCTGTTGGGTCATTCCCTTTTCATTTCGGGTCCGTGCCGCATCCAGGCATTTTCGGACCCCGGCCCCTAAGGGGAAAAAGACATCAGCGTTAATGAGTGAATGAAAAGACATTACCAAAACACTCATTAAAGACTTACCTGATTTCCACAAGGATTTCACCGCTCACCTCGGGTCGGTGCCTGTTCCCCGGCATTCCGTACCCCGGCCCCTATGGGGAAAAAGACACTAGCATTAGAACATTAATGCATGGACACGAGGGGAACCACTTATAGAAAAACTTACCTGGAAGCCAAGCAAGTTTGGTTCTCACCCATCCGAAAATCCAGTGACGTAACTGGATACCAACGCGCCCCTGCATCAGAAGCAGGATGGAGAGCTCGTCCTTCCAGACCCTAAGGTGAGACGCTACGGGGAAGCACAGAAGGGTTTTGAGGAGGGTGAGAGGGGTAAGTGGGAGGCCGATTGCATTACCCCGCAGACAGTTAACCCCCTATTCTCACCTACAGAAGGATACTTCTGCGAGTCAGACAAGCCAGATCTGGGGCCCGGTCCAGTCCGTCTTCCGAACCATGCGCATCACCTTAGACGAGGTCACAGCAGCGCGAACCAGGCCAGCGCCCCCGTGGGAGTCAGGTGAGCGTTACACTATCCTTCCCTTTGCTCTCTCCCTCTCTCCCAGTGCTCATAAGTAGTCTCAGCAGCATGCAGTGCTACAAATACATGATATCGCTGGTCTCTCCGTAGAGCATAGAGAATCTCTCAAAGCTGAAAGTGCATGCCACTTGGGTGAAGGGCACCCTATATTATAAGACCTCCACATCTCTTACTTGCTTTAGATGTGCTCCCTTACAACTAAAGTCGATTTCTCTTGATCCCTATACCTGCTTGCCTCCCTTACCCCACCTGTCGGTTAGGCCATTACAGGTATGTATTCTTAATCCACTTCCAGTGAGTTTTTTGTGTTGTGAATGCATCTGGCATTGCCCCGTCAGCTGAGTTTACTGCCCACTGTGTCTGTCTTTTCCATTGCCTCATTTTTACAAAGAGTGGGTGTGCACAGTTTTTGGATAGTTATAATGGAGTACCTAACAAATCAGTGGGAATCGGCTTCTATCGTGCGATTGCCACATACTTTCCAGGGTATCAGGTAATATTGTTCCCATAAATAATGTTGCCATACATATAGTCACCGGGAAACGGCATAGGCGACGTTATTTATGGGGACAATATATGGGGTAAATGGGAGCAGGGGTAGCGGAGGTGTCCCTCGCAGGTCCCATATGACAATGTTGCTGCCAAAATACAGGGCCATTCTTGCATGGCAACATTATTGTGGGGACATTATCACACAGAACCATATCTAGAGCCTGAAGGAAGCTGATTACCTTGATCACCTTTGAATTGGCCTGAAGTTATGTTGCAAAATGAAAAGAACTGGGGTGCAACCCGACAACCAGAAGCTCCCGTGCACCCCGGAGGCTGCTTCAGGTCCTCAGACCTTTTAAAACCACCAAATCAAAAGCAGATTCATCGGGTGCCCGCAGATACTTCATCCCTTGTGTCGGATATTAGGCCACAACTTCCACTTATAAGGACAAAGAGATCAGTGATGGGTCAGGACAGTTGAGTCCAGCTAATCTGCCATTTTTCTTCTGCTGCAGCACCCAAGACTGGGCTTAATCTATGGCTCTCTCTTTAAGTGAATGGAAAACATGACCTGAGAACATCATGTTAAGGACCATGAGGACAGAAAAACTTTGCTGGATCACTCGGTAGTCGGTGTTAACATCCTGGTGGGCGTTTGTGAGTTTTTGTTTATTAAATTAATAAGAACATTTAATGATTTGCTTCTTCATTGTTAGCATTTCTATGGACCACCTCATGTTCACCATGTTGTTTTTTTTTTTAACTCCCACGTCCTGAAACTGTAACACATTGTTGTACCTCTTATTAGTGTTGTGTACGAGAGGGGGCCCTGCCCAATTCCCGAATACTAGACCATTGCTTAATGTACGATGGCCATGCATGAGCCTGTTTACATATCGCCCATAGAATGTAGGTATTTGGCAAGGTGTCTATGGCTAGTTTGGTTTCCTGCTTTCAGCTTCTGCGGTGAGGCATGGTAGGAGGACGTCTACTGATGGGGTTTAGTTTGATGGTAATGAAGGATTGTGGGATAGTTGCCTGCTTCCAGATTGCGGGGCGTAAAAGGAGGGTGTAATTTCAAGGATGCCCCAAGTATTCAGGGGGGTCTCTCTATTCTTTCCCAGAAAGGTGGCCACCGCGTGTAAGGAGGAGGTAGTGGCTAGCATTGCCAGGCAGTGCTAGAGAGAAACAGTTGTGTTCTGACATTCGTATTTCATCTGTGGGCTGTGGGATTTTGAGCAGGTGATGTAACTGAATGGAGTGTTTTTGCAATGAACAGATTTTAGACTGAAAAAAGGTCAAATAAATTCAATCAAATGTGATTAGGTCACATGTTTAGACCAACTAGGTCTAAACATGTTTGCCAAACGTGATGAATGCCATGCACAAATGCAGTGGCGTAAGTTTGCTGAAATTGTTGGGGGTTGGGGGCTGACATCTAAATGAGAGGGGCTCCTGCCAAATGAGTGGGACAAAATAGAGTGCCACAAAAGTTAGGGGGGACACACACCCTTGCCCCCCCTAAAATTTCATCCATGCCCAAATGTAATTGGGAAAATAGAATGCTCCTCCCATCTAGAAATGAGGGCCACAGGTGAGAGTGACTACGCAAAATACTCATAAAATGCCGAGGTGCCTCTGGGTTTGGTGCACTATATAAATCCCAAAAATAAATAAAAGAGGCCAATGATACAAGACGTTTACTTTCAGAGGGTGCAGAATGGCTATTTGCATATTGCCTGGCTCTCACTGGCGGGGATTGACTAAAAGTCCAAATCGACACCATGCAAAGCGCCATCGTTGCCTTCAAATGTGTCTATGCAGATCTCTTACGATCCAGTGCCCCTAAAACAAACACATGTCCGACCTGCAGGCACATAAACAAAGAAACTGCGGCCTGCAGCAAGGAAAGTACAGTAATCACAGAAAATCTGACGACCCATGCCGCCCACCCTACAAAAGCCTTCTGAGGTCCCCACGGCAGGTATGCATGCCTTCAAACTCACACTAAGCCCTCTGTGGAGAGACTCCACTCATGAGGAGCCCACACCAACGCTACAAACCACAAATACACCTTTGCCCAATAATCACCATTACCCTCGCAATTCTGAGACTGTGGAGACTCAAGAGACCATAGCTAATGCCAGGCATCGGCTTCCAGACACTGAGCAAATGTCCTCTGACAAGTAGTCAGTATCATGTCATGTTACCTTAGGTCAGGTGTGTATAGCTCGCCTGTGACATTTACACAACCTCGTGGGAGGAGCTGAGGATCTTCTCGTGTGATGGCTGAATGCCTTAGTTGTGGTGGCCAGTTCTGTTAATATGAGGGGTGGCTCTGTAATCGCCTTGCGGTCTGAGTTTGTAAGTGACCAAGGAGCTAACATCCCTACTCTTTCTCCTCTTTCTGTGTTTGGTGAAGTCATGTGTGTGCACGTATGTCCATTTCCCTCTGTTGGTGTCAAATATGGGGCATGGGTAAACGTCGGGATTCCCAGCTCATCAGAGGAGTCTCCAGGTGTACGTCAGTAATGTTGGAAAACATTGCTGGTGAAGGCTCATCCAGTGAGAGTATTGTTGGGTAACCTGTGGTGCTAATTTGTTCCCCAGTAGATGGCATTTTGTCAGACATGGCAGAATTGTAGGCATTTGCCCCATGCATACGTATCTTATTTGCAGATGGGTATTAACGTGACATTTCATGCAGAATGACTTGCCAAATGTGCACTGTACCTACCAACCTGTTAATGCTGTGGTATGGTTGTAACATATAATGCCATACCAAAGCTTTTAACGGCCTAAAATAAAACATTTAACAAAATAAACATTGCCGCACCCCCATACCACTGACCTCTGCAGACATCTCCCAATGTTGCGTTCTCCTTTTGCCACTGTCTAACCCTCTCTCAGTCCCCCTCTCACAACCCTGCTCTCTTTCTCTCGCTCTCTTTCTCTTTCTCTTTCTCATTCTCATTCTCATTCTCTTTCTCTCTCTCTCTCTCTCTTTCTCTCTCTCTCTCTTTCTCTCTCTCTCTCTCTCTCTCTCTCTCTCTCTCTCTCTCTCTCTCTTTCTCTCTCTCTCCCTCTCTCCCTCTCTCTCTCTCTCTCTCTCTCTCTCTCGGAAATAGATACATACAATAGAGGATTATCAATTAGGCACGCACCATGAACCCAAATGTCTCTTAGAACTTCTTCCATCAGCGCCACCCAATATGCCATGGACCTCACGGACCATTCAACCAGAGCGATTTCAGGAGATTATTGTTATCTGTCTGGCAGGTCTTTCTTCTATGTTCTCTTAGCGTTCTGTGTGGGTGAGGAATGAAATCAGCTCGCGACTGAAACTGCTGATCCGAGTCAACGTTCTGTCTTAGCTAAGCACACCACACCCACCACCATGCCTAGTCCCATGCCTCCCCGCTGCTATCCACGCTCCCGAGGCCACGTTCCTCTTGCCCGCATTCGGCATCTTTTTGAAACCCTTCCTCTGGCTCTCCCCGTCATGCCGAATCTGCCTCCCAGCGGCAAGGAAATGGAAGCAGGCGCTCTACTCAACACCCCTGCTTCAATTTTCATGACAGACATGTACACCATGACCTGCACACTTGCCATGTAATGTTTTACCCACACATTTTTATCATATAAAGGAGACAGAAATTACATTTCTAAAAACAATGCTGATCTATACATCCAGTATGGTGTGAAAGTCCCTCCCTGTACAATTGGTCTTGAAAAAATAGACGTAGTACCTAATAATTTTCCACAGTATCAAAACAGTTTATTTTAATTAAGTATATCACAACAATCCTTTTAAAACAACTCTTAAAACGGATTTTTCTTAAAAATGACCCAACAACACAAGGTAGATGTAAATACAGTACAAATCACTAGTTACACACACATATATTCCCAAAAAATACAACACAGTACAAAAACATACAAAAAATTGTTTTGACGCTTCTTCAACACACTGAGGCCCTCATTACGACCCTGGCGGAATTCGGAAAACGATGGCGGAAATGCAATACCGCCATCGAATAGCGCTCGGTGCGACTATGACCCGTCACCGCAAAGTACGAAGCCATTAGCGACACCGTAGTGAACGCCAACGCTAACTGCACCAAGCACGCACGCGCGCGCCATGCCAAACCGCAAACACCACCATGGCGCAAGGGTACGCCAATTCCGACCCTAGCGGACATGTACCTAACGCCATCAAGCATGGCGGAATGTACCATTCCGCCATGGTGAGAAGTACGGCATCGCGAATCAACCGTAAACGGCCCCACTGAGTGCCTGTACACCGCTCCCTGCCCACAAAGTACAACTCCCCGTAGGTGCAATGAAGTCACAATGCAACCATTGAAATTTACAAGTCACCCATGCATGCCAACGAACAAAAGAAACACAACAGGGGCCAATGGGAGCTGCAGGGCACAGATGGCACGAATACAGAAGCCATCCCAATGGACATGACCACAGTCCCCCACCAAGAAACGCACGCAAACACAGGCACCTGTGACCAGCAATATTCCGAGAATCACATCATTCCACCAGTCCACCTGGCTGACCGGCATCTGTTACACAAAACCCAATCCCCCGCCCCTGAGCATGACAACATTCAAACTGTCATATTGGCAGCCCCCATCCCTGACCTCACGGGCTTCGTAGGCAAACGCGCCCAGTACAGTACCACGCAACTAAACTCCGAAGCTGGAACCCAATGCAGATCTCCTCACAATACATCGCCCCCCAAATAGGCATATGCCACATCACTTGCAAAGAAAAACGCTACACGGGCCAAATCAGAATAGAAATTTAATGCACATCAAAATCACCAAGCCCATACAGCCATCAGGCCATGAACTCCAAAACACTTTTCACCATTGTGGGCTGCATCCGCAAGAAATGACCAGCCACTACTTGTGTGACGCCCTGTTCCCTCATGGTACACAGAGCCACATTCACGTACGAAAAGGCAACATGGAAGCGCACAGAACCGCAGGGCCGTCCCAATGGGGAGGCACTAGTCCAGCTGAAAGGCCGAAATGTTGCTCCGAGCCACCAGTACTGCGTAAGGGCATGTGGCCCATTGGCGATCGTCCCATAAGATCGTAATGCTGCTCCACTGATTAACACGAAGCAGCAGGTGTCGGGAGTAAAAGCCATCTGCAGGAGTGGCATACAGATGGCAGTGGCAAAAGGGGAGGAGATACCTGTCAACCAAAAGAAAAGAAAAAGAACAGAATGGCCATCAGAACTACATTCGAACAACTCACTTCAATGATCACACTAAATCCACAGCCATATGCATGCTAGCCCACTCCAAAGGTTCATCACCACCCAAAAACCACTTGCGACTCATAACTATCTATATCGAGGTGTAAACACCATCACAAACGAGTGTACCTGTGCATGCGTCTGTCAAAACAGAATCCATCAGATGGGATTGGTAACGTGCATGGACACAAGTGTCTGAGGGCGCGTCGAGACAGGGAGGGCTCAACAAGGCCAGATAGACGATGGTCCCACTATGGCAGCCCTGCATCACATAGCGCAGGGGAGGCGGATAGATCCCAAGAAGCCCTGTACATGGCAAACTCTGTATCAAATCACCTGCCCATGCATCCATTCATCATTCCCTCATCCCGGGATTAAAACGCCTGAATATTTACTCACATAACATTAGAAATATCCATTGAGTCTGTGCGTTATGCAGCCTGCAAAATCCACTGTGCCCCAGCCCGTAATTCCAGTGTAGTGAAGTAACATGTATTTGGGAACGTCCGGCCTCATCGTCCACTTCGCTATTGCGCATCCCAAACTATTCATATCAATCATTGCATCCTCGCCATGGCCCCTGTCTCAAGGACATTGAACAATAGTACGTTATATTTGCAGTCAGACCTGTGGGCATTTCCTCGCCGCTAGCTGAAAACCGAAAGCGCCGCCCTTCGAATTCCTCATTTGCAACATCACGTCGAAGAGGCATCTGTGGCCGTTTGAAATCACTAATTATTCCATCGAGTGCGGCTGTGTGTGAAAATGGCAACTGCCTTCACCCGCAAATGGGACGCCCCGCCCGTCGTTGCAACTCGGTACAGTGATGCATGAGGGCCCACCGTTACTCGAGTACTACGTACCACTGACCCTTCACAAGTCTGTTCGCGACTGCACAGATAGTATGTGAAACAATGGGACCACAGCAGAATGAACATATCAACCAATGTTACACGGCCATCGGGTACAAATACATGATTGCAATAGCAAGATGCCATTCCCCGAATTGCAGCGTTGTGCGCGGGACGTGCTCGGCCAAAGGGGAGAGCAGTTTGCACAGGTGGAATTAATCACCACAGGTGGAGGCCATACAGCCTGAAAACACATAAATTGCACAGCCAGTCTCCTCCCACAACCAGACCCACTCCGAAATGCTACCGGCAGGACTCGCGATGTTGGCCCTGGGGGACCTGATAGCACTGCAAGTACTCCAACTCCAAGAAGAAGACGAACACCAACTACAACCGGCCGCACGGAGGAGACGCAGGAGGAGGAGGAGGCCAAGGCAGGGCCAGCAAGGGCCGCCAGCACAGCCACTACCACCACGCAGGCAGCCCGCAATCCCACGCCTCCGAGCACATCCGTTCAACCTCACTGATGAGCAGATCCACACCCTCTACCGTCTGGACCGGGACACCATAGCCGCCATTGTGGACATGACACAGGCTGACCTTGTCAGCATGATAGATAGCCCAACCGCCATCCCACCCCTACTGAAGGTGGTGTCTGTACTCCACTTCCTGGCCACAGGCACCTACCAGCACACAGTCGGACAGTTGCATGGCATTTCTCAGCCACTGTTCTCACGGACACTATTTCAAGTGCTCGATGCCCTCCTGCAGCACGCAGACGACTACATCTCTCTACCACGCTCGGAGCAGGAAATTACCAACACAAAAGTGGGATTCCATGCACTTGCCGGCATACCGGGTTGCATTGGTGCCATCGACTGCACCCATGTGGAATTGGTCGTCCCACATGCCATGGAGGCCCAGTACCGCAACCGAAAACAATTTAATTCCCTGAATGTACAAATGGTGTGTGACTCCAACAGGATCATTACACATTGTTGTGCCCGATTCCCTGGATCAACCCATGATTCTATGGTCTTGAGGAACTCTACAATACCACGCTACATGGAGCGACACGCAGGGAACAGATCCTGGCTACTCGGTGAGTCTCATTACATGCATGATGACGTGGGGTATGTGATTTGGCAATGACCTGGCAGGAAGGGGGGGGGGTGTGCGTACGTAGCAATGGCATTCCACATCATACGTTTCTCGTCCACATACAGGTGATGCTGGATATCCACTGAAGAGATGGCTCCTCACACCAGTCCGGAACCCACGGGACCAGCATGAGGAGGACTACAACCATGCCCACTCACGTACCCGTGTAGTCATTGAACAGGCATTCGGCCTACTGAAGACTCGTTTCCGCTGCCTCAGCAGGTCTGGCGGGGCACTCCTGTACCGCCATGAGAAGGTTGCAAAGATGGTCATGGCATGTGTCATGCTCCACAACATGTGCGTACGTAGAAATGTGCCCATGCCCCCTGACGCAGAACTGCAAGCACCTGATGATGGTCATGATGAGGGTGGGGATGTGGCAGCACCTCATGGAGTCTGCGAGGCACCGGAGGCCCGTGACATTCGTCAGCATCTCATTGATGCATGCTTCTAGCACTCACGCCTGGTGGCTGATACATGGACACGGGACTCGTGGCACTGTGTGTGTCTGGGACATGCACAATATGGACTGTACGCCTATGATGGCCTAGTACACAAAGATCAATGTCCACACATCTCATTGGTTGATCGTGCACTGTTTATGGCATATGTGATATCATGTTGAACACCCTATCGACCCGCCACCCAAGTGAGCCCAACACACCCCCTCCACCCTCCTACCTCCCCCCCGAACACCAGTGTCCAAAGATGCTCATTGTCAGTGGGCTGTCGCTATTGCAAGCCCCCTCTGCGGGTATCAGGGGCACCCCTGCCTGTGGAGCGCAGGTTCCTCCCAGATCTACGTTGGGGGCTGCCCTGGACGGAACTTGCAACGGATGATGTGTCTGCCTACTCACGTCCATGCATGTCCCTAAGGGTTTGCGAGAGCTCAGTGAGCACACGGCGCACTGCGGCAAGTTCGGCACATACGTCTTTGGACGTCGCATGCAGTTCCCCCCTCAGGCTCTCGGTGCTTCTCTCCATTTGGACTCTCAGGCTCTCGGTGCTACTCTCCATTTGGACTCTCAGGCTCTCGGTGCTACTCTCCATTTGTGCCCTTAGCGTCTCTGTACCTCTCTCCATTTCTGCCCTAAGTGTCTCAGTTGATGTTTCTATGTCTGCCTTAGTGCCCCCACATTCATCGGCATGGTCCTTGAGGAGCGTGGCCAGTTGCTGCTGTTGCACGATTAACTGGTCGAGGGACTGTTGCCTCTGCTGGGCCATGGCCATTTGCGGGGGTGTCACAGAGGGGCTGTTGTCCTCATGTTGCCTTGCCACAGGGCTTGTGGGGGATGGCCAGTCGTCGTCTTGTGGGTGCCCCTGCGTGGTATCCTCATGTTGTACGGGATGGGACAGACAGGGGGATTGGGACAGGTCATGGATGGATCTGACTTCGACATCCCCGTCTTCTGTGTCGGAGCATGCTGCCATCAATGGGGTGTCACCTATGGTGCTGCTGCCACCAGAGGCAGTGCCTTCTGTGGCATCCGTTGGGGGGACCTGTGGTGGTGGTGGTGTGGGCATGCTGGCTGCTGGGGTGCCTGGTGATGTTCCCTCCTCTGTGCTGCCACCTGATTTGTGCTGCTGCCGTGTCTTGATGCGTGCAGCTGAGGTGGAGGGTCTTTGGCCGTTGGTCTTGGCCCTCTTTGCAGGTGTGCTGGTAGGGGTGTCCTGAAGCTCGTCGTTTGGATCGGACCCTGTGGTGGAGTAAAGGAGGGCGAGGGTTATTGATGGGTCTGTGGGAATTGGAATGGCATTGTATCACATGCATTGGGGTGGTACCTGAGGGTGATTTGGGTCGGGGCCTTGGAGGTGCTTTCATTTGTGTGTGGAGTGAGGGTGCAGTTGTTTGGCAGCCTGCAGTTAGGGTGTGCCTGCTGCACGTGTAGTGCGTGTTTTAGGGGTTTTTAATTATTTATGTATTTATTGTGGGTTTTAACGTGCGCTATCAGGCCGATGTGTGTGGACGTTCTCCTGGACATGTGTTTCTGTTGCACTATGTGGACGCATGGTACTTCACATGGATGGACTGTGTGGATTTGGCATTGTTTTATTTGGCCCACCTACCTGAATCTTCGGATGTCTGCACTCCTTTCTCCATCCCTCCGACTCCCTCTATGCTCTCCATTCCGATGGTGGAGGCACAGATTTCTTCCCAGGGGGTCAACTTGATGGGTGATTCAGGACCTCCCCCGGTGGCTGTGGCAATGTTGCGGTTGGCAGAGAGTATGCTGCGGACGCGTATCCGCAGGTCGTCCCATCGCTTGCGGCATTGCTGTGGGGTGCGGGGTGCGGTCCCCACCGCACTTACCCGCTGTGCCACCAGAGCCCATATGGCCTTCTTGTTTGCAAGTGCCGTTCTGGTCATTTGCGTGGAGAAGACGACGGCAGCATTCTCCTGGAGGGTCTCTGTTAGCACGGTGAGTTCCTCACGGGAGAAGTGGACCTGCCGCTTGCGGTCGCACGCTTTCTTCGCTACTTTTCCCATTTTTCTTGGTTTCGCTAGGGTGGATGACGGGTTGGGGTGTGTTTCAGGGTAGTGATTTTAGTGGTTGTGTGGTTTTAGTGGTTTTATAGGTGTACGGCGGGATGTTTCCCGTTCCGGGCCCATGTTTTTGCTTCCGTTTCCGTATATTTCCGGTCACCGTACTTTCCGGTAGGCGCACACTGCGGTGACCGCTAAGAGGGGTGGCGGTATTGTACCTAGGGCGCCGTACGGCGGCGGTGTGGGCCGTTTTGGGGTCATTTCCGCCATCGCGGACTTTGCACTTCCGCCATGGCGTGGTGCTCGTGCCCGATGGGTCGGAATGGGCCGCACTTTGCTCCTTCGTGCAATGGCGGAAACGCTATTTACGCTGTGGCGGTCCGGTCAGTCACTTTCCGCCAGGGTCGTAATGAGGGCCTGAGTGTTATTAGCTCAGGTAAAGCGATCCCCATGAGAGAGAGGGAGTATTCCATAAGGGGTATGATGTGCCTTTAATAAGGTAGATGTTTTACCCACACACCATCAGCACCTTGGCTGTTGGCCCCATGGTACTAAAAGCATAATAACCGCAGAGGTGTTATGCCACTTGCTTCACTCTGGCCTATGACTTGGTCCCCTGGCCATTACCAGCCAATCCAGCTCGCCGTCGTAGGTATAATTACTTAAGTGAAAGTCAAGTCTTGCACAGAGTGTACGCCCCATGCATACACTCCCTCATTTCTGGACTTCTTGAGGCAGAACTAGGTGACATGTAGAAGATTATAGAAGCCAAGAGCAGCAGCGGGCGCACATTAGACACATTGCATAGCTTTTTGTGTCAGAAGAGCGTACAGGTCCAAGAGTTTTACTTAGACCCAGAAAGGCGCTAGGTGTGGTATATCGACACAAGAAAACCAAAGTACACTACCTTTTAGAAGAATCTCCAAATCTTCTTTTTCTAATAAACTCAAGAAAGGGGACCACCAAATACCACCAAGAGGAACGTTAAACCCTCCTGTTTCAAACATCCAATCACTACCCAGAGATGGAGGGCCACAGCACATCCCCAGGATGAACCTCAAAACCCACCTAATGTAAACATTGCAAAAACATTCTAAGAAGGAGAATACGCAGACAGAGACAGGAGACACATCAAACCGTCTGACGCCTGAGAGCTCGCCTCCGCTGCACGCTGTCAATGCACCATTGCAAGTGGCGTGATTTCTGCTTCGAGTCCTGCATCCGAAAGTAAAGTGACAGACATATTGTCAGATTCCTCAATTGCCGGCAGTTTTCCAAAGTGAATTGCTGTATCTCCTTGGGTGTGGAAGAAAAGCCATTGGCAGTAGCTCTGGCCATAGGGTGAAGGCAGCAAGTGAATCTTAGCAGGCTGGACATGCAGTCACATTGACAGGGATGTCCCTGTCTACTGTCAACAGTACAGACTGAGTGGTCACATGGTGATTAAATACCAGGCTACTCTGAGTGGAATGATGACCTAACTCACTGGTACTCACTAGATTGACCCAGGAAGGATACAATCAGAGTTGGACGCGCTGAGATTCCACCTGCGATCTCTGCAATGAGGGCTCAAATCACCTGTCTGCAGTTTCTCTGTATCGCTTCTCTGCGGTTAGAAAAGTTAAGTATAATCACACAATGACGGAACTAATTGTTGCATGTTTTTTTTTCTGAACCTGTAAATCCTGTAATTGGCTCAATCGCTTCCTACCCGGATGGACATTCCAGGCACCTCACTGCGCGGAGCCCCCATAGCAGAAACACGTCATATGACAACACGCGCACAAGTTGTATGGTGGAGTCTGTTTTTAAACCCCATAACTGCTCTCATATCTCAATGAAATGTACACCATAGAGGTCAATGTATCTGCGGTGATTAATGAAATTGTCCAGGGTTTGATTGTGTGATACTTTCAGTCTTTTGTGCGGTCAGAGTGATCAGACCTTAGTTTAGGGGCCCACAGGGGCCAGCAGACACCCAGACTAATGCTAGTTATTATTCCACATCTTGACAGGGCGCGCGATCAGAGCAAGGGGGCAGGCAAAATAAGAATGCCTGCTGTCAAATGAAAGAAGACCTTGGAGATCAGATATTGTGCCAAAAGGGTTCAGTTGGCTGGAAGGCCCTAGCGGTCTTCTTGAGAGACAGCCTGAGAAGCTGGAGAGGGGGCATGCGTGATAGCTTCCCACCATCATTCCAGGGAAGGGTAGGGAACGACGCGCCACAGAAAGATGATATCCTCTTGCTCACCCACCAGCGCTCTCCGAGGGAAAAACAGCTGCTGGAAACATCTGCAGACGTGTGCTTCTTGCACAGGCGTGATGTGTTGGTGCATTGTGTGGGAGAGCAAACGAGCAGGCTGCAAGCATGGGCAGATGTTGAGTGGGCGAGACCGGAACTCAAACTTGTCTTCTGGGAGTTTAAACTTTTATTCTAAAGTGGCGACGAGGATAGGAGCAAATAAGAGCCCAGATGTCTTCTTTCATCTTGTGGGAAGTTAGTCCTTTCTTCAAGTGTATGTTATGTAATGTTATGTTAAAGGTTCTTATACCGCGCTCTGTCGCGTGGTTTTTTGGCGCTGCATGCACCCACCTAATTCAAACAAAACCGCAAGTTATCTGTAATGCACAGACCCACGCAGAGACTCGTAAATAACATCAAAGGCAGCACGGAAATTGGTGTGATCTTTACAGATGTACTAATAAATAGCAACTCAATAATTGCTTTCAATCCTACTAGATAGTGGACAGATCTTTACAGCTCATTCAGGGCTTATTCCAGGCTGGGAACAGTGGGGAAATTCACCCATAACCAATATGGCAACCCTGTGGCTATTCCAGCCCCTGGGAATGCATTGATTGTAATCATTATGCAGGTATAACAGGATGATCACTTCAGAGCAGAAGGCAGTTCGGTGGTGATGAGTAAAGTGAAGACAAATGGGCCAGGGCGAAAAATAGGAAGCGAAAAGGGGCACCAACCTGACACATTGAAGAGGAATGTAGGAGGGAGGCCTGGAGATTAAGGGTGAGCAAGTTCATGGCAGAGAATGTGTGGTCTTTCTCTGCTCAGCCAGACGGTGAGCATGAACGTGTAGAGAGGAGCGTAGAGGTCGCAGTAAACCCATGGAACAGGTGAAATAGCCCTCTACTGGGGGTAGATCACTTTGAGTCTGCGACATACATGTCCCATACCTGATAGTATAGTCTAATGAACTTCGATTCAGGGAGCTCCTGGAAACAGAAATGTTCAGCTAATGTCCTACAACCCTTGCCTCCGACTAACTTTTCCTCTGCAATGCGCCTGCACCTGTTTGCCGATTGGGCCATTGCTGGCCACGCAACAGTGCAGTGGATGGTGAATGCAATGCTGGCCAGTCTCCCAAGCTCCCACTCTTCACTCTTCTCTCTTAGCCTTGCGGTTTCACCGGTGAGCGCGCTGGATTGTACGCTTGGGACATTTGTAGCACTTTGCAATACTCTCAAATAGATACATACACAGACACCGCCCGAACCAATAATCTGCCCTTCCATACTGATAACTCCAGCACATCTGCTCTGCTGAATAGTTATGAATGCAATGCATTCATCCCTGTCCTCTCCAGTGATTTATCTGTCCCTACTCCCATTCAATCATCTGTGCCCTCTATGCTGCCTTGCTTTGTACTGTATTTCACCATCCAAGCAAGTGAGCTCCCCACACGCTATCTGTGCACTTTGCACAATGTATACCTCACAGTAGGAACAATGCTTCCCCCTCTCCTCCTCTCTGTACGTCACAGAAATCTTCTAGACAAGTAGGAATCTGATTTATTTTTAGACACAGAATCTGCAGGATGCTCCATACACGGAGAGATGGAAGGATGTCGCCATGGACACCCTGGAGAATAGGCAGAATACATGGTGAGATAGCGCAGTGAGTGGAATGCCTGCTGCAAACATCTGCATGCCAGCTCCAGGTTAGATTCCCACCAGGGCTAGCTCAGTTTTGCAAGGACATAAAAGGAGTGCCATTGACTTGGGACCGTAGTAACACATGTCATACTGGAAGGTAAAGGTGTGTCAGCCCACACTGTGAAACATGTTATGTGTATTTGCATGTTGTTCTGGAGGCTAGTAGGTTCGTTTATCCATTTCTTTTGCAGTCGAAACATTTCAATTGTTCACCCTGCATTAACATAGCAACACGCTGTACAACAATATATTGCAATTATAAAACCTATCTGTAATTGTATTAAAAGCCATTTGTAATATACTGTATTGTGTACTGATTTTTAAATAAATGGCGTACGGTTGATTTTAAACCATAGTGGCAAAAAAGAACAATTGTAATAGACATACAAAAAACTATTTGACAGCAGTAAATACAACAAAATAAGCCATTGTACACATTTCCATATACATAATAAGAGAGGGAAGTGAGTGAAATGAAGAAAGAAGATAACGCAAAAAACGAAAGAAAGCAATATATCAACTTACAAATATCTCCCTCAAAAGTAATGCAGCACTCAGGTTCTGGGCCACAATGTGCTACTCATGGCATACAAAGAAGTGGGTCTTCACAGACACGTCCCTAAAAGAGCGGCTGAGGAATTGCCATCTGGCAATGGTGTAGAAGCCCTGGCATATTTAATTTGTATTTATTAATAAAATGATTCAGTTAATTCCATCTTAGAGAGGGACATCTGCTACCCAGAGCCCCTTTTCATAGTCTCCATGCCAAATGCATATTCATATGTTCCCGGCTGCGCCAGTCTCCTGCTCTGCAGCTCCTGCTCTGCAGTGTCACAGAGTAGGTTCACAGGTCACAGCTGTGGTGACAGATGAGTCACTTCAGCACAGTGGCTGCATTTAAAAGTCTGCACCTCTGTTACAAAACCGCATAGTCATGAGGAGTTACCTGTGACACTTGAGTTTAGGGTATGATGAATAATAATTCCCATAACTATAAGAAGCCACATCTGATTTATATGATGAAAGTTCCAGCGCTGTGAGCCCAGCTGAGCTGTGAAAAGGTTATGTGTATACTGGTCAGACAGCCTGTCTCTGCCAGCCAGGGGATGACAGGGAACCGAAAGAGGCCCTGGAAAGCAGAGGTCCCTTTAGGCCAGTCTACCCCTGCTCCCAGCCCAGCAGGATGAGAGACTGAATGGCTATGCCTCTTCTTTGATCTTTTGTGAGGTTGTGTAACACCTCTCTGTAGCCCAGGAAACCTTCCATAGGGGTGATCCTTGGAAACAGGAATCATAGGGCACACCAAACACAGAAGGATAATCCTCACACCAGGGTGCTGCAAAAGGCCTTCGATGCTATGAGTATGAGAAGGGGTGGGGTCAGTGCAGACAGAGAGAACTCAGCACAGGTGGGAAAGAGTTCCACCATCTTGTTTCTCTCTGTACCTCTATTTCCTGCCAGCCTGCTCCACTTCTTTCAGCACAAAGCACGATGGGTAGATTGTAAAAAGTCAAAGACCACTTGTCGTAAGGGCAGGGATTGAACCCTTAGAGCAGGCATGCTTTTGCCCAATCCACTGTGAACGTTTACCTATAAAAGAGGGGATTATGCACTCCTTTTGGGATTCACCACCAAGCACCATGGTGCTTGGTTCGATGCTGTTGAACCACCAAGAACAGAGGAAAGCTAGTATTGACTGCTAACCGCCTCCTGGGCCATCTTTGGACCCTAGAGTCTGGTGAAGTCACCTTCAATCACTTTTTCACACACAAACATATCTCTTAATGAACATTGTGGTTTTTGATTGGCTTTCACCCAGAGTGGTGCATCTTTCTATCATGCCACACAGTGTGTTCTTCCCCACAGGGGTGGGTTTTTAAAGGGTATTTCCATTTAGTTATCATTCCATGTGGTGGGTTAATGACAGTATATATACATATTAATAGAACCTTGATTGGACATTTCTTCTATTTTGGATGGTTGTACTTTGTAGTTTGAGTTGCTACTGCATCACATTCACACCCTCTTAAGGGCAGAGCATGATGTTACCACAGCGCTTTGGCGTAAGGCGCTTTATAAATAAAATAAAATACAAATAAAATACAAAAGGTGAAAGAGGTACGTATATTTTGACTGAGCCTGTTTCACCTTTATGTTTGGGATTACTCTTTTCTTTTGTAGGGGTGTGGGGGATGAGTATGCGGTTTAGCTACTACTGATGCTTATATTCCTGTGCAGAAGAAGTTATTATGTCACACTGGAACATTTTGCAAAGCAGTACAAAGTCTCTGTGCTTTTGCTCTTCCAGAGCAGCAGCAGTAACGTTTTTGAGGAAACTAGGGGGATGGAGTGCTCCCCAGTGGCTAGTATTGATACTGAGCCCATAGTTCAACTACTCATCACTCTAGGGGGCATGGAAGTTGATGGGGAAAGTGACAGTTATGGTGCTTCCCAATATTCTGCCCAGAAAGATGTAGTTCCATAGAGGTCCCACTGGTCCCAGGCAGCTGTCCGGTCGCATGCTCCTGTAAGGTCCCAAGTTTCTTCTTGAGGAAAGGAAGTTGGCCTTAGAGGAACAGAAGCAGTGGGATGCTGCGGCTTCTCTGGAAGATCAAAAGCAGAGAGACTTTACAGTATTGTGCAAAATGGAACTCACTAGCTAGAGGGAGCGTAAGAGAACTTCCAATGGGAAAGGAAGTATCGCTAGAGTGGCACCCAAGGGAAACCTAGGCAACACATCCCCACGGACATTGTCCCACTATATGAGTTAGGGAAGTGCATCTTTTATTGGTTGGTGTCACTGGAGCTCACCTTCATCCTCTATAAGATGGAAGAAGAGTTGTGGGGTGCAAATCTTGTAAGCCACCCACCGAAGGCTGCAACTGGCATTATTATTCTGTTGGCTCCTGAAGAGAAGTCTCTACATCAGAAAATGAAGGTCGCAGATGTCAGAAAGTTCTGCAAGACCCCCCAAAGGGTCTCAGGTGCTTAAGAAGGCTAGAAAAAGAGGAATCAAACATTTGAGGTGTTTTCACATCAATCCTTGAAGTATCTGAGTGGATGGGTTACAGGTAATAAAGTTGACACTTTTGAGATCATGTGTAATTTGTTTGCATGCAAGAGTATTGTGGTGGATCAGGGATAGGATGCTGACAAATAGACATGTTTGCAAGACACTATGTTTTATTAAAGAATGGTGCTCATCAGGACGTTGTACATAAACAGGCTCTGTCCTCTGTCCAAACCCTAAACTAACTATCTGGGCCTACCACTATTAAAGGAAAACAAAGTCAAACAACTCATCAGCTTGCTGTTGGCTGGTGAATGACCCCCTCTTAACCAAATATCTCTGGACATTGCCCCTTTCGGTTTTCCGTTGTTTATACAGTTCCAATAAATCCCAAAAAGGTTCTTGTGTAAACTAAATAGAAAGGTTCCGCTGGTCTTTCTCAGACCTGGCTTCCAATGATAATCTCAATAACTGGTAAAGTTTCCAGGATTTCTTCACAGCAGAAAGGGCAAAGTTTGGTGCCCCTTCATCCAAGTTTGTATAATCTTTACAAATTTCTTTCCTGTATGTAAGAATTGACTTGACAAGGCAGGTACTTCAGTTGTTCAAAGGCAAGATTTGGCTGCCCGCTTTTGGCAGTCCCACGTGGACCGTTGTATTCAGATTCAAGTGACTGCAGACGTGTTTCTAATGCCTGTCAGTGTCTTTGGTTTTCTGTCTGGTCGGACATCTTCTTCTTGGCTGGGTATTTGTTCCAGGAATAATAAGTGTACTACCCAGCTCTAGGGTATGGACTCCCCCCCCCCCTATTTTTTTTTTTTTTTGAGATTCCTCTGTCTCTTGGTTTCTAATGTCCCCTTTAGTTGTGAGGGATTCTCATACCCCTTTGGTAGAGTTTCTTTTCTCTTCTTCTTTTGTCCATACATGGAGAAAGGCTCCTGCTTTGCGTGATACTGCTGCGAGTATCACAGCTGCCAGGTGACAATGGTAGAAGGAAGGGCAGTGCATTCCAGGACCAAACCAGCCAGTAAGAGGGTTTGGTGGTCTAACACACTGTCCCTTGGCAATGGTAGAGCACAGTTGTAGGAGTTGCACCTCCCGGCACCGTGTTGCAGTCAAAGACTCCATTCTAGTAGGATGTCTGTTGGGTAATGATCTCCCTAACCCAGACATAGATGTGGGAGCCACTAGAGAGAAAGCTTGGAAAGTAGCATAGGAGGAAGTGCTGAGGGCTGGGACCCTTAGGCTTTCTCAGCTGACAGGTGTGAGGGACTGGACTCCTACACCAGACCTCCAGTCCCCTGAAACACCTACTCTTGCAAGATAGGGGTTAGCATCCACCAAGGTGACTATAGGGTAAGCACTGGATTCAGTGATCTCATTGTTGCCTACTGGCATAGAAAAGGAGCCTAAATGGTAGACAGGGAAGTTTCAGACCTAAAGGACTTACCTGAACTGAATGAGCTGTGTTCAGGTGGAGCCCCAGTTCAGACTGACTTTTACCAGGTAGATCTGTTGCAACAGACAGGGGAGCAGGTGGAGGTCCTGAACTACACCAAAAAGGGGAGCAGGAATAGAATGAACGTCCTGGCCTATTCCAAAACCAGGATCAGGTTCAAGGCAAAAACCCTGACCAGTTAAAAGACAAGAAGCCCAGGAATTTTGAGTAAGAGCACAACCAGGACTGCGTTATCCATACCGGTGCCAGGAGTTTTCTTCTGAACTTTGTCTCATGAAAACACTTGTCAGATCATTTCTACAATCCCCATGTGGATTTAAAACTGGAAACAGTGCATTATGGCCTCTCTTTCCCAGGCACTGACAAGACAGGGGAGACACACCAACCCTCTTAAAACCACATAAAACTGTGCTGAGCTGTGCTCATAATGTTGACACCTTTCTGCTGGTCTTGGCAGTTTGACATCGTCGAACCAGGCTTTTAGGTTCTGTACAAGTGGTTTAAACCAGGCTCCAACACAGAAGTTGCGTTGTTTCAGAAGGCAAGCAGGTGTTGAACCAGGGTCAAGCTGAAGTTCTTTGCTGTACGTATATGCAGTTCAACAGCTGGTGATGTGGCTGGGGACTGACCATGCAGTTCAAGTTGGGAGGTTTGATGCAGCGTTTGGGAGTAGCAGTTTGATTAAGAAACTCAGACGAAGGTAACCATGCCAAGATGCCAAGGTCGTATCGTCTGAAATAAGCCAACAATGGATACAATTAAAGAGAAGAAAAACAGAGTATCCTGTTCACGGAAGGTCAAGATAAGCCACAGATGGCAGATGACTGGCAGAATTAAATCAAATGTACAAAATTGCATGAAGGAAAGGCTGATTTCACGGTGTTGGAATCACGTGACCAGACAAGCAAGATGAGATGAAAATTACGCATTGGACCTTTGCCATGCCCAGACGCCTTAACTTTCCCAGACCAAGAAGCAGACTCGAGGCCAACCACAGAGAAATAATTAACACATGACCACTGAGGTGATGATTGCTTGTAACAATAATTGGAGGGAAGCTGGTGTGCAGACACACTCCCTGCACCTGGCCGGCTATTCTGCACGCTGCTACGCGCAAGTGGAAAAGTATGGGTTGGGTTGTTGCCAACCCAATCATAGTGGACCATGTAATCTAGGGTCCTATAGTTAGTAGAACCAATGAGGCGTTGTACTTTTAGTGACATTTACAGTAGCCATTTTGAAGGAAGGGCTTAGTTGCGCCACCTGACACTGTCTATCCAATCCCCTCTCCCTATTACCATATAGAGATATAGTACCTATCTTAAATTTACCTTCCTAGAACCAATCAAGTTGCAAGTTAAATTTTAAGAGTTACACGTCAGTGATGACGAGTTTTTGGTATCAATGTTATGTGTTTTCTGAAATTAATTGGAGTTGAAGCGAGATGGAAGATCGAGCGATTGCTGATATTCATTGAACTCCCCATTTTTTGTACTTGTCATTAAATGGACTCCCTTTGCCAAACTATTGAGTTGTCATTATTGATTTGGTGCAAGAGCAAGAATCTGCATCCCCATCCATCTCAAGGGTGCTGCTACTCTTCTTAAAGTGCTGTTTGGAAACCCCCAGTCCAATGGGCCGGCTGGGGTCCATGCTGCACAGTGTGGTTTGAAAAGCAGTATGAATGACGTTGCAGAAGTGGACTCCTAGTTTGAGCTGGGGTAATGACACTCTCGGCTGGCGCAGTGTGGAGGTGAACTGGTTCGAATGTGCGGGACAGCAACTCGACGATCTAGAAACTGCCAAATTGCAAAAGGTAGCCCCACAGGGTTCTGATGGTTAGACTGTGCTGAACGGAGTTGAAACAAAGCTCAAAGTGGTTCAACGGCAGAAACATGAGAAACCTGGTTGCTCTGGCTCTCAGGTTGCTTTGAGTCCCAATCCTGGGGCTCAGGGACAAGATAGGTCCGGGAGGATAGCTCTGGGGCAATGCGTGTGTCTTGGAAGCAAGACAATGCAGAGCAACACAGGTTTGAATCCTAGTCCCTCGTTTAGAGACTGGTCTCTGATTTGAATCACGTTATGAAAGATTCATGAATTAATTAACATCTGGAAATGCTGTGGCCTCATAGGAGTGTGGGTGTGCGCGGGAGTCTTGTGGCCCAGAATATAGGTGATAGAGTGAGAGAGTGTACGATTGAACCTGAGCGGATCATGCTATATGTGGTACTTAAGGGACAGATATGTGCATCACTCAGGTGCTGTGAACTTCACACTGCTCCTCAGTTGTCACATTTTAGAGTCCCTGTGGTTGTGCAGTGTAATTGGCTGGTTTGGTCGATGTCATACTGAAGCAGCAGGGATCATGCCGAAGATATTGATGCTAGCCAGAGGGGTATATGGGAATAGACAGGTTTTAAGGACTTTCTGAGATAGCAGGGTGGTCCTGGAGGTTGTGGATCCGAAACAGAAGAGAGAACTAGAGCTTGGGCTTTTGGGCTACAAGGAGACCATCATCCAGGTCGGAATTGGAGAACATCTGGGGTTAGGGGCAAAGCTGCTATTTTGAGCAGCGGCTGTGTCTCAGTCACCAACTGCACAGTTTGGACTGGAGAAAATTTGCGCGAATGCCCTGGAGCGACTGGTATGCAGTGCATAGGGCTCATGCAGCAAGTGAGCGGCACCCAGTGAAGTGCATTTGAAGCCAGTGGGATCTGATGCCGTGGGCAAAGCTGTGGTTTATAGAATCGTAACGCAGAGTTCAAACTTGTCTTGGGCCTAACTATCTTTGCTGACTTTACATGGTCTACAAATTCCACCTCTTTCTTTAAAAGGTGACAGTTTTCTCCCATACGTGTCACTTCACAATGTATGTATGAACATGCGCCTTAAAATATCATCATGTTTTTGCACTGTAGGAGTTGGAGTTAAAGCAGCATCCTGCGCGGCAGGCACGCCTGCCGTTTCCTAGAAACGAGCATCCATCAACCTTTGGGTGCCGGAAGCAGTGGTCGAAATGAGCGGGAACAGTTGGGAGCGGTGTTCCACTACTTTTATTTTTTACTGTTAACAGCTCCACTACTTTTTGCAACCATATTCTCCATTACAGAACTGTACTTTGTGAAGTTAAAGCACACTTCTCCACTTTACCACCGGATGCCAGTTACAGCTAAACTGAAATCTATTTCGACTCAATTGGCTGTCAACCAGCATGGCTGCAACCCTTGAAAAATGTGCCGCACATTGCTGCTTTCCTTCCTACTCTTTCTCCCGACGGAGTCACAGTTCCACTACTTTTCTGGTACACTTCTATCACTGGCCGGAAGTGGCTGATGAAAGCTTGATTGGATTCTACTGTACACAAGTGCTCCATCATTAGCTAGGAATAGTCATGCAGCTTCATTTGATGATAGTCAGAAGAGAAGTCAAGGACTAAAAAAGCACCGAAAAATAAATCGACCTGCCTAGTTATACTACAATCTCTTGGGTCGTAGGGAGAGGCTGGCCGCCCACCCAAAAGTTCTTATCCATCCTTGTTAAATGAAATTGTTAACAGTAGGTGATCCCAGCATATAATATGCCAATTTAGCACTCTCCCTCTCTCTCTCTTCTCCCTTCTCTCTCTTCTCCCTTCTCTCTCTATCTGGCTCTTTGTATGTGGGTGAGAGTCGCTTTGTCAGGTGCATGTTTGCTAGAGTCCCCCCAGCTGTTGCTTACAGCTGTACATCCAGAGAAAAACATCAGATATCTTAAGCAGGTGGTCGGCGGTCTGCTATTAAAAAAAGGGAATTATTTCATTCAGCACACACTGTAAACTACATTTTAAAATTGTACAATGTTGATTTTTAATGAGCTTCTTCGGGTGTATATTTGTAGTCATTATAGTAATGTTACACTTGCCTTACTTATTTTCTGATAGAAGTGCATCATTCAAAATGGCCAGTGAGGTATGCCCCTATTGTACTCTTTCAAAATAGCTACAGCAGAAAGGGGGAGGTGACAAACACCATCAAGGAGCACTTTGTTAACATAAGAAGGATGGCGGAGCTTTATATTTCAAAAAATATGTCTTTCATAAAAGGTTGCATGGTTGAATCACAAAGGAAATAATGCACACATGGTTTGGTGCTCATTTAGCTTTCCCCTAAAACTAACATTTTTGTAACATGAACATATTTGGACAGTCTCAGAATGTGGATAGTTGAGAAGGATGGCTGCAACATCTGTCACTCTATACAGAGGCCTGTAGTTAATGTTTCCTTTGCCTGCGCCAAGGCTCAGGATCAGGCTGGCAGTGCACATGCTCTGTTCCCAACGACCAGATATCCATATATACATTTATTTATTTATTTATTTATTTGTATACAGTACTTAAGCTTTTACAAATTCGTGCATCACAATAAAACAAGATAAAACACACTAAGTACAACTTTCAACATACATATACACAATGTACTGTATGAAATGCACATTTAAAATGTATAAAATGTTTTAAAATTTTACCACAGTACATTTCAAATAGTGTCATCCTTCTGGATTGCACAGTCATTATATATATATGTATAAATATGTATAAATATATAAAATAGGGCAGTCGCCACCCTAGAGTTAAGGTGAAGTCTGTATATATACACTTTTCACAGAATTCTATTGCTAATACCTTTTGAATCCCTGGACCGCTTTGGACTAAATCATCTCAAATAAAGGTTTGTCGTGGGAACCCCCAAAATGTAAATTTTGGGAAACATTTGTTGAAAGATGAAAAAGTTACAAAAGAAATGCTGTTTTTCCCATTCATTTTCCCATAGGAAAAAAGTGCAACCGATTTAACAACTGTAGCGCCTAAACCGCTGGATGGATTTGCACTAAATAAGAAACAAAGCATTGCAGTTTATTTCTTTTGCTGGTTTGAGTGAATGTGTGCAGTAGTTTTTAAAATATTCGACGGAGAACGGGGTGCCCTCTGCTCCCAACAAAACCTTTATATACCTTCCATGGTGCTTTACAGCAGATAGGCTGAGATGCTTCTTAGAAAAGAAAATCTGCCATTGTTGTTTTCTGATCTTTTTGAATGATTTACGCGATTATACCAGGCAAGCCAAAAATGAAAAATGCTCAAAATGCTATTTGGAGGAGGCATAAGGTTGCAAGAACATAAGGCCAGAGTTGTGGAGGGGGGAAGAGGACACCACTTGAAGTTGGGGAATTGGCGGATTGGCTGGGGAGTCAATTATGGGTACAGAATTTTTGGCTTATTGGGAGAATACAGGGGAAATCTCTCAAGATTATCTCGGGGAGGCAGCAGGACGTGATCGGAAAACAAACGGTATCAGACAAACCTAAGAGTCAATGAGCGGTATTGTGAGAGGTTCAGGGAGGGAAAAAGCAATTTAAGGGAGTGGGGGGACCAAGAAAAGAGGACCGCAACACATGATGAGTGCCTTTGAGGATGGGGGGAAGACTTTTTAATTTTCAAGCATTTTTTCCGCTCTCGTAAATTATTTCAGGTAAATTATCACAGGAATAGGGAGTGGAAAAAAATATGTCACACCTGCAGCGATCACATCCACATATTATTGTTCTAACATGTATGGTGGCCATGGTGCAAGGCAATGACTAGTGGGCCCAGAAGCATCTATAGTATGACAAAACCTGTGAAAAGCTTTTACAGCCACACAGATTTCTTCATCGGATGGTGCAAAGTGAGCTGATTGGTTACGAAAAACCATGTGCACCACCTGTTGAAGAAGCCGGTTGGACCTCGAAAGGTAATGCATTATTCCATCTATGTATAGTATTTTCAGTTAGTCCAATAAATGGTATCAAACCTGAATTTTGTGTTATTTTAAAACTGGACTTACATGGTGCCAAACTGTTCTTAGCACTATTAATGAATATAAAAGAAACTATGCCTCATTGCGAGTTTGGCGGTAGTTTGGTGGTCATTTTGCCAAATTACTGTCAACCCTGTTTACCGCTACTGCCGCTCGGTGCCGTGGGATTACCACATGATTAAAGGGCAGTGTAAATCTCAATGTTTGAAGTTCATAGGACTCCATGGGGATTTAAGCGGAATTACCTTGAGAAACGGTTCCGCCACCGTTAAGTTGCCACTGTAATCTCGCAAGCAGTAATTCTGCCACAGTAATTCCATTGATCTATGGAGGAAAAGTGGAGGATGTATGCGCAGCTTTTTGCCAGAGGTAAATCCTCCACTTTTCCTCCAAATTCGGAATTCGACAGCACAGTAAAAATGAAGGTAATTCCATCATCACCACAAAAAGTTTTGATAACTGAGTTATCACCCCTTTTTTACCTCACCACCAAACTTGTAATATGGCTTTCTATATTTCAAGTGCAAATATTTGTTGGTTTAGTGATACAACTGCATAGGGACAATCTAATATTTATCATACAAACCAGGGTAATAAAAGGTATGTTCAGAAATACTCTACTGGTAGACCCATAACAATATTCCTGTCCAATAGTAAACCTGTCATTCTGGAGATCGGACACTCTCTAGAGCTTTGCATTGGTTCGAGATCTTTTCTCTGCTGCAAAACCTGCCTCAGGTGGGCATTTAGACACTTTTGGTGTGGAGGGCAGGCTCTGGCATGCAAGGAATGATAAAGATTGTGACACAGTTTGGGGCCAATGTAGGAGTTTCTCCTCATCCCCCTCTCTAGAATGGAGTTTTGTGGTTTGTCTTTTCTGCACTGGCTAGGAACATTTTGGAAAGGACCTGGTGGTAAACCTGTGTGGTTACAATTAACGGCATAAAAAGATGTTGAAGCACTATATGCTTTCCCTCCAAAAGCATTTTTCCCTCTTCGGCATTTAGAATGCCCACCTATTCAGCAGCAGGTGGGGTGCTTATGAAAACTCTGTGAGTGGCTTGGTGAATACATGTTGTTTTTTTGCAAGTATTTCATTACTTTGGTCTAGCAGAGTGCAGTTAAGTTTGTCCACGTAGTTGGTGTGGGTGCTGCTTAGCCATGGATGCATCTTCAGAGATGTTGAGGCATCTGGGGGAACCAACTACCTTTTGGATATGCCATAGTTTGGCTGCCTACTTTGGATGGATGGACTGAACAAATATGAACCCCAAAGTGTGACAGAGTGCCCCATAGGCCTGGAAGATGGCTGGGTACTACTTACAACCATCAAAGGCGAGGCTGCCTTGTCTGAGGTGAAAAAGCCTACAAACCTCTCTGATACTTTGCCGCCCTCTTGGCGGCTGGTGAAAGCAGGTATTCTGTTTGTAGTAAGTTTTTCTTTACTATTGTTCTTTACTAATTTGGGACTCTAAATCAATAACTATCTGGTTGCAGCTATGTTATCCCATACCATGTTACAGTGTATTTATTGTCTATGTTTGACCTGTCTGCAAGAGGTCCATTGCAGGAGTGTAAGGTTGCAGGTTAGTTTGCCTTCTAAGACCTGCTCCGCCTTTCCCCCGACTTACTCTACAATCTCTTACTACCTTACACTATGGACACAAATCCCCCACTGACTGCCACTACAGGCCTAGCCATGAAGACCTGAACACTAACCGAACCATGACTAAGCTCTCCTCTTTAGCCCTAGGGCACTCTCCCACATCAGCGGCTCATCAGACATAAAGCACTGTACCCTGTCAGATCGTGGGCTCTTCCCTATGGATAACATGCTCCCGAGGTTCTCTGCGTAACCAATAGAAAGCAGATTGGCACACATGAACCGGTACTTCTGACCTTCATCCATTAACACCACAGGAATTGCGTCTCTCAATGTCCTATTATTGACTCCGCCAACCATTTTTCTCACAGAGCCACAAGCAGCAAGGCCACCAATAGTGGCTGAATGAAGATACACAAGACCACTTACACTACACATTACATTGTATATACCCAGGAAGGCTTTATGGGGGAGCCTTCAGGACTCACTCCACAATGCCTCCATGGTATGCGCCACTAGGTCATTTTTTAGGGGGGTTGGGTGTGGACCCCGGGATGTACCAGCGTTGTCCCTCCTCTTGGACCCATTTCTGGAGGTTGTCGGTTTGCGGTGACATGCTGGAAGTGGTGACATTACCGATCCTGGATCAGGACCACATTTTTGTAAGCATGCTCTTTGACCGTAAAATTACCGCATGAAGTACTTTTTTTGTATCCCATTCTGTAATTATCCCAATTTATTTCTAATCTTAATTATGTGGTATGTTTTTAAAAAAACAGGATTTTCAAATACCACTTGGCTTTACCACTACCACCTTACTTACAGAAGATCTCTGTGAGCTGTCTCCCTGGCCCTGCAATGCAGATGGTGGAGGGGGGAGCCTATGGGTAACCATTCACAACATGTGAGAAGCCAAGTGCCCTTTCACCCTCTCCCAACTCCTTCCCACCATCCCTCACCTACCTCATATGTCTCCCCTGAAAAAAAGCAAAACGATACCCTGCACCGTGCCACCTGCTCTAACTTCCTTCAACTGTCTCCATCCCATCCACACCAAACAAGGGGAAAACAGCTCTCATAATCTAGCTAGACCGCACCTCCCATAGGTTTCGTTCCTACACCATGCCTCTTCAGTGCTCTTCCCTGATAGCGTGGAGCCATACATTTGCCACAGTGCAATGTCTGCTGCCACAGCACTGTCAAAGAGCAATGCCACACTCAGCAGAAGGCCTGTCCCAGTTTGAGACCTAATGCAGCGCACCGCACTGCTCCTCAACAAAGTGGGAGCTGCAGGTCTGTGTCAGTGAAAGGCCGGGGACTCCTACTCTGTCGGGAAACATTGACATGCTCTGCAGTTGGCGTTTACCTGTGACAGCTCTGCTTCCTCTGCTTCCCTCAAATCTGAGGCGAACCAGAGTAGATAGAGGAAATACTTATTCACTTTCCTGATATCATGCCAGTATAATATGATTTTCTCCCAGCAAATAGAAATATCTTTTGTTGCTAATGAGAAGTCAAAGACAGCATATCTATGGGAAACCCTTCAGACCATATCCTATCAGAGATTGGGCAATGTGAGATTTGCACTAAGATATCACACGGCTTTTCATTAGTGGCTGGTGCATTATGGCCATTGGAACACAGCTCTGTTCATTATGCAGAGGCTGTCGTTTCTTCATCATGCACTGAGCCCTACTTCAGGAGAGCTGTGCACGACAGAGGGTAATTCTACTGCCTACCGAGACAGTGACCCGGCAGTCCCTTATTTGGGGTGCTGTCCTAGAAGGAGCCCTGCTGGACCGCTGCCATTGCAAGCAGTAGGGGAGCAAGAAAACATGGCCCATAGGAGCCATGTCAGGTCAACTAAGATGCAATCATTCCTCCCTATCAACTGTGTGATTGAGCAACGCAGGGTGGGAAGTGTCAACCAACTTTTCTCCCTGCTTCCTGTTGTTTGGCAGGGACGCTTAGAAGGTCATTCAGCAGAGCAAGAGACCATGCTTATGACAGTAGAGAAGATAAGTATAAAAACACTGTGCAGATGCATGTGGTGTGTGTGTGTGTGTGTGTGTGTGTATGCGTGTGTGTATGCATGTGTGTATGCATGTGTGTATGTGCTTTTATCTCTGCCTGTGTGATGGCGGTGGTGTGCAAGCATTGACACCACTAGAGAGTGTTTTACAATGGCAATCCTGGCATTCTGGCCATTGACTGAAAAGCAAGGTTTTACAGGGCAACGTTGACATATATTTGGAAACGGCCACAAAACAGGGGAATGCTGGAATACATCTGTAAATGTCTGCTTACAATGACTATACTGGCATATGTTGCCATGCAGAACTTGAAAATGTCTTCTTATAATGGTTTGACTGGCATTTATGGGCACAGGCAACCCACATGTGTCCCATCGTGGCACTGAGGCCATGTATTAGAACAGACAGCATCAAAATGTCTTACTTCAGTGGCAATAATAATAATATCTTTAATGTGATTTAATTTAAATGATAAACTTTACACATATACATCTTATCAATAAATCATATGACAGATAAAAAGAAAGTTACAATAAAATATATATATCTTCATATAAAAACAATACAGTACAATAGACTTAGATTCAGAGGAGAAAATATAATTAATTATCTCTTTGTACTATCAATATTACAAATGCAGATCGTCCTGACTCTTAGTTAAAATGTGTTATATTTCAAATTTCAATTTTTAAAACCTCCTTCCTCAAATCTCATTTCCATATAGAAGGCTGGGCCCAAGAAGATCTTGGCAAGGCTCATATAGATATACCCAATTTGGCTTCCACCTTCATCCATATAGTATAAAGTGCTGTTAACAAACGCATACTTTTAGTGTTAACACAATAATTCCAGAACAGCATCTCCCCTATGGTCTCCCAATTGTATACATATTTTCCTAGATGTAGTCTTATATCATCCATCATTACCTGGCATTCTGTGAGGACATGCTTAGCTGTCTCAGATAATTCCTGTTTCTTACATAGGCGACAATAGCGTTGTTCTTTAGGTATGTTTTCTGTCACCCCCGTGGTCATCCTAATGGGAAGATATTCTATTCTTAATAAAAGTATAAATCTGCTCAGCCTATGGGATGGACATATTAGCAAGTATTGCTGTGGTTTCTTAAAGTTATATAGCCTAGTTTGCACAAAATTATAACTTTTTAGCTTGCTAAAATGTTTGTAATTTTCAAGCCAATCCCATAGCTCTATCTGTCTCCCCATTACAGCCTGCATTGCCTCCGTATAGGACCCATCTCGGTGTGTCCAGCAAATGTCTTTAAGCAATCGTTCCATTTGAATTTTCAATTCCCTCAGGGAGCTTTCTTTGTTGCATTCCAGAGCAACTGTCGTTAATGGGGCATTTCCAGTACCATTTATCTCTTTTTCAATAACAGAGCTTTTAAAGATGTAAGTCCCAACTCAAGTCTTAGCAGGACCATTGGGCTACATGATGGAAGTCCCAATATCTTCCTCCAATATTTGCCCTCTAAAAGTTGTAGCCAATTTAGCTCCATTTGAATCAATG
Source organism: Ambystoma mexicanum (assembly GCF_040938575.1). Classification (NCBI taxonomy): domain Eukaryota; kingdom Metazoa; phylum Chordata; class Amphibia; order Caudata; family Ambystomatidae; genus Ambystoma; species Ambystoma mexicanum. Next base: position 1,057,938,175 of record NC_090925.1, read on the forward strand.
ATTCTAATACATATATCATCATAGGAGAGAAGACTTGTATATATAAATGGCGAGTTCCCCATAAGGTAAAGCCTCCCTGTTAAGTTGTAAATCTTTCAAAAAGGGCAGTGATTTGCGTAGCTCTTATCACTCTGTTGCGCTTGCATGTAGTATAATCGTCTTTGGGTTCGATTTCTATACCTAGGTATCTGTATACCGGGACATGTGTAATTTCATCACTATCAATACAACGCATAACACGAGAAGATCTTTTACTTGTATATCTTATCACATGTGTTTTCTCTACATTAATAGCGAGCCCATTATTTTCTGAATATTCCCAGAGAGCTATGGCTGATCGACGTAGGCCACTTATAGTGTGATCGAATATCACTAAGTCGTCAGCATATGCTAGTACTAAACAGGGAATTTTACCAATACTTGGAGGGCAATTTTAGGCCGAAGCTATTTTCAAGGGAATGTCCTGTACATATAGATTGTACACTAGGGGGCAGTCACACATCCCTGTTTGACCCCTCTATTCTGTAAGACTTCTTCGGTCATATGGCCTTCCTGATCTAATTTTAATCTTACCTTAGTGTTCTGATGTAACAACCTAAGATAAAATAACAGGCCTTATGGACAGCCTAATTTTTCTAGCTTCAGCCAAAGCTTTTCCCGAGGGATGGAATCGAATGCGGCTGTAAAATCTACATAGAGTGTGTATAAAGGTGGGTGTCCACTCTGAAAGGCCCTACTACGCATATGATCCATGACCAAAAGGTTATGAGTAGTAGAATAACCTTGTCTGAACCCGCATTGGAACCTACATAAGATGTTGGTCTGATCAACCCATAGCTGGAGCTTTTTCAATAAAAGTGAAGCAAATATTTTGCTTGTAGTGTCCAACATTGACAATAATCTATAATTATTAGGATCCAATCGATTACCCTTTTTGAATATTGGTATTATGATGGCCGATTGCCAAGAGCTTGGAACCTTACCTGTCCTCAATATCTTCGAGAATAATATATGCAACAGAGTTGCCCAAAAGCCAGGATTGCTCTTTATCATAACATTTGCCAACCCGTTTGGTCCATGGGCCCTGGAGGATTTCAGTAATTGGATCGTGAACAAAATTGAATCATATGTGATGTCTATCGTGGGGTCAGACGGTATTTTACCCACCACAGTCATTCCCTCACGTTCAGATGCTACATTCCGGTTCTCCAGAAACCTGGTCCACTCATCACGAGAGATAGGGTTAGCAAGCTGCTGTGTCTTATTACCCCTAGCTTCGTTTAGAAGAGTCCATATACTACTTGCTTTCCTGCAGCAGATAGTCTGCACTAGCCTTTGCCAAGTTTTATTTCTGTATTCAGTGGCAATATCACAGGTCAGGCCCTGGCGTGGCTGACTTCTTTCCTCTCTGATCGACCCTCCCAGGTTCAACTTGGGTCCTTCCTCTCCTCCATCTCTATGTCTACCTGTGGTGTTCCCCAGGGGTTTAACCTCTCTCCCTGGCTGTTCTACCTTTACTTGGCACTTCTTGCCCACCGCATTGCTGCGCTCTACCCCAACTTCCAGTGCTATGCAGATGACACCCAGCTCATCTTCAGGCTACCCTCAGCCACCTCTTCTCCCTCTCTCATCTCTGACTGCCTGTCCGCCATTCAGGAGTGGTGTGCCACCAATGATCTCTGCCTTAATGCCAGCAAGACCGAGATTCTTCTCATCGGAACACCTACTCCCTCCTTTCCTGTCACTCTCTGGCCGGCCTCCCTTGGCCCTCTTCCTGCTCCCACCTGTGAGGCTAAAAACCTCTGGCTCATCTTCGACTCAACACTCTCCTTCTCTCCTCACATCTCCGACATCTCTAAGAAGTCACACTACCAGCTGCACCTCCTCAGAGGTATTTTTCCTTTCCTCTCCTTCCCCCAGAAGCTCATTGTCTCCAGAGCTATGGTTCTCTCCAGGCTGGACTACTGCAACAGCCTCTTTCTAAATCTGCCTGCTTCTACTCTCCGCCCCCTGCAACTCATCCAGAACAGGACTGCGAGACTTGACCTTGGCCTCAAGCCCAGGGATCGTATTTCTCTAGGACTGAAATCTCTGCACTGGCTCCCAGTGGCTGCGAGGATTAAGTTCAAAACCCTCCGCATTGTCCACAAGGCCTTCTGGGGCCTAGGGCCTCAATACCTTCAGCTCTTTCTCCCCAAATATCTTCCTTCTCGAGATCTTCGCTCATCCGCCTCCAACTCCCTCAGGGTCAGTCGCTTCTCGAAGCAACAAGTTGGTGGTAGATCTCTTGCCTCAGTTGTTGCCTCCCTCTGGAACAGCCTCCCTGCCTCCCTGAAATTTGAGGAGAACTATCTCCGGTTCTGGAAGCACCTCAAAACCTTGCTCTTTGCTTCTGCTTTTTCTCCCCCTCTCCCTTGCTGACTTCCTGGCTTAAACTGAAACTGCACTGGTTACCCGGCCACCCTCTGATCTCGGGTCCAGGTCCCCTCCCCGCCAGTCGCACACCTGCACTGCCTTCCTGGCAACCCCCACACTTAGGGACTGTTTACTGTATCCCTACAGTTCCACAACCAGCAATTGACACCTGATGTCTGCACTTACCCTTGCACTTGCCACCAGCTGGTCGTACCTCACTTATTGTTTTATCCTTATCCCGTGTACTGCACTTTCCCCTCTCCCCCTTCCCATGCACTTGCACAATCTGAATGACACCTGGCCTAGTAGGATCGTTGTTTGGCTTCCCTCTCTTCCCCCTCCTTTGCCGCGTCGCACCTTGAAACACTTGTGTATAGGCGCGTTATAAATGCTATATCATATATCAATACTGCCATTATTCGACACAGCCAACATAAGTGTGTTATTACAGAGACAAGTGCCTGGAGGACATGTAAACAACATTGGTGTGCGGTATAAATCCCAATACATAACATACTATAACAGTACAGGTGTACATTGGAGACACAGGCCTTATACACGTGTTTGACAATGGCAGTGATGACATGCACTGTGTAATCAGCAGAGTCACGTTTTGTGCAATCGCAATGATGACACGCATTGTTAGCGTGAGCGTAATGAAGGGATTTTGCAGGTCATGGAGGATATATATTGTGGGCACAATCATCAAAGTGTTTTACATTACCACTGCCAGCATTGATTGTGGGCAACGCCAGCATGGCAATGTGCTGTAAAATGCTCCTGCATACTGTTGGTGACCAGGCATCTGCTGGAGCTTTTCATGCATTACCCTAAAGGACCGACTGTAACGTATATGTGGCCTTTTTACTGAAATGTGCTCTACAAACACACAATTTTAACCTATTATTTTAAAAATGTTCATGGGATAGAACCAATATGTTGATTTAGGCTTACTTGCTGCGCTTAGTGGCTTCTTTCAATTGAGGGGAAACATTTGCTTCCCTCCACTTTCTTTTGAAAATTGTTAAACGCCGTGTGAGGACCAACCCATGGGATTATAAACTTGTCTGGGTGTTCTATGGGGCATAAGGATACATTTTATACCTTTTCAGGCTTTGAAAACACTGCTTTGCTCTCCATCCTATTTGGGAACTATTTGTCCTTTTTGAGCGCAGTACTCTTGGACCGTGTCAAGTGGAAGCTGGCTAGAGGTTCAGTCTACAAGCTTACTTGAAATGTTAAACTGGAAACTTACTGGGAACATTAAACTGGGAACGTACTGGCCACGCCAAGCTTATTGACATTATCAGGTTTACTGAGAATTTCAAACTAGGGGTCTACTGCCAATGGCAAAGTGGGATCTTACTGGGAAAGTTAACTTGAAACTTACTGGGAATGTCAAGCTGAAAGAACACATCAAATTTGGAGCTTGCGGGGAATGTTATATAGGGGGTGTGCTGCTAAACTGAAAATGTACTGGCAATTTATAGGAGCTTATTGGGAATGTCAAACTGTCTTTGGGAATATCAAGCATACTGGGAATGTCTTAGTAGGGGCTTGCTGGAACTGTCCCATCCTCGTGCTCGCTGTGTCTGCCCAGTTGTTCTTGGTTCCTTGCCCTTATGTCCTTGTGTTCTGATTTCTGTCACACAGCCAACTGCATGCGCAGAAACGCAGATACTACGTTATTTTGTTCAAAACATTTTTTTAAATATACCAAATAAGGTTCGGAGAAAGCCTTTTGGAAGGAAACTAGAAGGCAAAATGGAGTAGCTAAACATAAGAGTAAAAGAGTACGGGATGCACAATAGTGTATTTCACTCTGCATAGGGCCTTGTATCAGGAGTCAAGTGTCCTAATATTAATAAAACCAAGGTTTATAGCTATATTACAGTGGAGGTGTGCTTACACAATCACTCACACTTACATGAGCCTTCAGAAGGCCCCAGCACACGTTTTTAAAGGCTCCATCCGTAGAAGGTGGCAAACTCCTTTTAGGATACGGTCCGATTCGCATCCTAGGCTTGTACTTGTGGGCAGATTTTATATCCGTCCTGTGTCAATGTACATGCTAGCATTACTCAGTGGTGATTTGGTGGCATAGGGGCCTGTCACAGGGCAGAAGTTGGGGGTTCAGGTCACCCTGCTTTCAGGGACTCGTATCCCCAGCTGGTTATCTCTTGGCAGCCCTTTTTTGCCCTCTCTCTCCTGCTCCTTTGTTTTCTCATCTCACCTCCTCCATCATTCTCTGGACCTTCCTCTTCTCCGCTCTCCTTGATCGCAGTGAGTGCTGCCTTCCCCCTCTCGTGTTCCTCTGATCTGTTTTTCTCTCTCCCTCCCTTTTGTCTCTGTCCCTTCTCTTTGTGTAGCCTTTCCCTGGCTCCTCTCTCTACCTTCCTCCTCCCCTATTGCATTCTTGAGGTTACTTAAATCTTCCCCTCTTGTGCCTGTCCCTCATTCTGCTTCAGCCCTTCCCATGCACGTCTCTTTCCTCCTCCTCATTCTCTAACCTGTCCCTTATTTCTCCTCTTTCTATCTCTGTAATATTTTCCTGATTCAGTCTTCCCCTTGCTTCTCCTCTTTCCTCCTCCTCCTTCTCTAACCTGTCCCTGATTTCTCCCCACACCTGTTCTCTCACTGACACCTTCCCTCTCCCACTGAATCTTGCCACTATTGAACCCTGTGCATAATCCCTTCATCATTGGCTTGTCCATGTAACCCTTTAATAAGTGCTGCAGAGGCTAATTGTCCCACCAATATCAGGGATTCAGGCTATGTTGATTTGTATGCTGTAGCTGCTCCCCTCCCCTCTTCAGATGCCCCCAATGCTGAGCATAGCCTGCCAACCTTTGGCCCCTTCTTACTCAGGCTGCTTGAGGCAGTGACCCCTCACCCTTTGTAGCCTGAGATAATATGTGGGCCCTCTGCTATTTTGGGGCCAGGCAGAACTGTGACAGTCAAACGTCAGAAGGGGTGCCTAATAACCAAATGAACAGGGTTTACCCTGACAGTCAATTGTTAACACAGAGGGAGGCTAACACATATGTACAGTAATGCATTGTAACATGTTTCACACTCATCCTGATGGTGAAGAAGAGATAATCTAGAAGACGGTACACTGAAAGAGACAAAAGGATAGCGTGATTGTCTAGCTAATGTGATGCTAATACTAGGCTGCGCTGGTGTGCCGCTTATCTAACAGTGGACAGAATAAGAAAGCAAGAAATAAGTATTTTCTTTGCTCAATACTTGAAAGGATACCCTTCTAGCAATCTTCTCTTCTCCGCATCAATCACTCCCTAGCAGTCATACTTTAAAAAGGGAGAAAAAACGATTCTAACATAGTTCAGCTATTTGTGGTATAATAAAATTCTAATAACCCATAGGCAGTATGAACATCTCTCTAAAGTCTCTAAAAAATGCTAAAAGAATCTGCTGTTTACTACAACAGTCACGTGGTATATTTGCGAAGACAAAAAAGTATCTAATCTCTACCTCAGACCTTGATGGCTTTTGTTGGTCCGAAAAGAGATCAGAACAAAATGGTATCATTGGGTACAAACATCCTATCCCTATTACAGTTGTTGGTGTCTACCGTTTGCAGTGGTGTATGGTTGCTAAAACCGCTTTCTTCAGGACAGTCTTCCTTAAAAACACACAGTGATATACTCACTGATATATGAGTGTAATAGACTATGCATATATGAATTGCAAATAGATGCATGCTCCTATCTAATTGATTTGGTTTTGCAACACAAGTGTGACCCTGTACACTTTGTTTTTACAGGTGCCACATTCTTGTTGTTCCACACATGATAATTGAGGACGAGGCAGTAAAGTAGACAGCGCTTGTCCTATGCTACCGGCGGGTTTATGCTGAACACGTAACACCGTTTCCGCCACCTGATATCCTGGTGCTACCGTGACATTACGAGTCCTGGCAGCCCGGGATGTCAGTCGGTGGAAAGTGTAACCCCCAATCCCGTGGAGTCCAATAGCATTCCACAGGAATGGGAACAGGGAAGCACCAGCACCAATGCTAACAGTGCCGTGTGTTCTGTCAAAAACATGTCTGCAGGGGCCGGTGCTCCCAACAAGTCAGACCTACTGGGAGCATTGGCCCCTGCAAACATACTCATAGTGTGGCGGTCCCAAAAGGGTGCCGGTATGTTACTACCGGCACCCTTAATTCCGGACCGCCAGGCTTGACTCTTGCAATGTTTTATTTTAATATGTTAGTGGTCATTTATTTTTGCCCCCATCTTGAAATAACTGTGGGACCTCTAAGAGTCAGAAGATTCCATCACTGGCGGTCAGGTTAAGCCAGTCTGCGTTCTTCGCTGGGCCACCTGTGTCGACAGTATCCGACTTGCTAAACAGGCCATGAGGATTCACAGGGAGAGGTGGTATTGGTGCTAGGGGCAGCGTGTCTAGTCCTGGTGTCTGGGATGAAGCACAATTGACTTGCATCACGTCAAGAAGGGGAGGTTAGCTATCTGATGCCAGTCTTTGTACATAGGGTAGAGAGATGCCGCATTTTTTAGTACGGGTCCGATGTTGCGACTTTCATGACATGTGACAGAGATCTGAGAGGGCCTGATTTACAGAAGCATTTTATAATGGTGCAATCCCATTGAAAAACCCTCTGCGAATCACTCTCAAAGAGTTGTTGATGATGTTTGCAAACACCGGGACTTGTCTCCGGGAAGGTAGCTGATCTGTTTGTGGGATGCCTGGTTTTGGGGATTTCAGAACGTGAAGGATGGAGTCAGGTAGAACATGAGAGCCGTGGCATTTCACCAGAAAGCTAAAATGGATTCAAAGGAAATAGAGATGTTTTCCTCATTGCATATTGTCTCTTTCTGTCATGATTTTATCATAGAGGGTTTGCTAGGCTAAGAATTATTCGAAAAGGTCTGGATTCATTAGATGTAGCTCGAAATAGACTTTGTATCGAAACGATTGTTAGAGTATGTCCCCCTGCTTTGCTGGATAATAATGTAATGTTAACCTATTTATAACATTTCTGTAACTTTTTCACAAGTTTTAAAAATGTTGGAATGATTTATTTATCTTCAAAGAAGTAGGTAAAAAATCCCAAAAAAGTTATTCGGAACCTCATCCCAGGAATGATGGTAATGGAAAAACCTGGGGGCGTGGTTTAAATACCTCATGTTATTTAAGTGCAAGTAATTACAGGTTGGAATTGCTTGAAATATTTATGAAGTGGGTAACAAAACAGTCCCAGAATTCTTTTAAGGGATGAAACTTTCTGTAACTTTAAACACCAGTAGAACACAAATCATCAGGATTTGCCCCCAAACGCCCCAGAAAAAAAGAGAACAGCTCTAAATAAGTTACATTTTCATTTTAAAGCTATCAAAAGTTGCTTAGCCCTTGTCTAGCAGCTGTATTATTTTTCTGTCGAGCAAAATAAGCGAACTCTCCTTACGTGACAGGCTCCCACTTATTTTGACGTCTGTTTGATGCTTTAATGTTTCCATTGTATAGTCCCTCACGTCCTATTCTGAAAATAGGTTTTCTAGGGATTAAAAGAAAACAACAAAGTTAATGCAGCATACCTCCCTGAAATTTGCTGAGCAAACAATCGGCAAACATATTGTAAATATTATAGCCGCATTGTTCTTCAGGTAATTTTAGGGATATGTAATTTTGCAAAATGTGCCTTTTCAGAAATTCTACTTCTTGGATATAAGCCAATTTAATGTGACACCACTTTTAGATTGTGAGATTATTTGGAGCTTTCTCATGGGCTCATTTGATTTGTGAAAGTGGGAACCTAAATCCCCTCTGTGCATTTATTTATTTATTTATCAATGTAACTGTTTCTCAACAGTTAACATTTCTGGATGGACCTTTAAAGAAAGAATGTTTTAAACTATTTTCAGATTCCAGGGCTGAAAATCTTTGCAAAGGTCTACAGGTGCGGGCGCTTGCAGGTGGAAATGAAGGCTGCCTATCTGCTACATCACATCACTGTGGATGTGTTTTGTCACCTTGCCATACCTTTGAAGTTGTTTGGGTTGGAGGTCTCTAACACATAATTCACAGAAGCGTTTTATAATGGTGCAATCCCATTGGAACACGCTCTGCGAATCAGGCCCTATGTGTGCACACAGCCATGCAAGTTAGCACAGCAGAGTAGGCGAGAAAGGTCACATCTGATCTCTCGTCAGCCCCGGGAAAGGAATAAGATGACAGGCAGGAGATGGCCTTTTTGTTTGTCTGGTCAGATGAGAGGAGCGTTGAGAACATGAAACCCTTGGAGGGCTTGATGTGCTTTTTGCCTTGTAATTGGACTGAAGATCGAAGTAGGGCCTTGCAATGCGGGGCCTCTCGAACAGAGATGTCGATAGCCAGGCAGAAAGGTCTGAGAACTATTGCTCATTTAATTAGGATGGTTGCTTGTCCTAAGCACACTGCAGAAGTGGCTGAGGCAGACAATTCTTTGAGATCGACGTTGGTTCTTGGAGGCTGTTTTTTAATTGCCATTGTTCTTCTTTCAGGTCACGATCCTCATCAGCCTTGCTCTGGCCTTCCTCGCCTGCATCGTGTTCCTCGTGGTATACAAAGCCTTCACCTACGACCACAGCTGCCCGGATGGATTTGTCTACAAGGTAAGCATTGGGTTCAAACATTGGATACGGTACCCTTGAGCCGGCATTCAAGCATAACACAAAATCAAGGCTAGTTGAGGTTGGCATGATTGCCTATGGCAGAACATTGAAACTCTCTGTACACAGCAGAGGCCTCTGTGTTGTTAACAGGATTTCACTGGCTCATACTGCTCTAGTGGGGATAAAGCCATATCGGCGATGGCAGTCATGTCTACATCATTTCCAACTCTTAGGTATGTCTTTTCATCAGAATATTTTTATTGCAGCTCAACTCAAAGCAGATTTAAAAAAAACAAGTAGGATAATTGGTAGAGGTTGAAAAAAGGGAGAAACATTGAGGAGTGTATAGGATTCCCCCCCCTTTAAAAAAAAAGCAATAAAAAATACAATGATCGTAAACAACAAAAAGACGAGAGATGAAAACACATAGATCATTGGGGGCAATCTAGAGACTGGCAACCAAGATGGCGCACAGCTAAAGGCAATAGCCCTGTAGGGAAATGGTGAAGAATCTAAGCCTGTATAATTATAGTTGGTTATTTCTAACGCGCTTAATATCCAGAGGTTTCTAAGAACGGACCCAGGGATCGAACCTTTGTTGCTCTGCGTGTCTTGCTTTCAAAGCAAGCGTGTTGCCCATGAGCTATCCTCCTGAAACTATACACAGTTCTGTTATGTTACATAGGATCTATAAAGGACCCATCCCATTTACGCCACTCTGTGACGCTGACAATCTTCTTATGTGATCAATGAATTCCTGCATTGGGCGACCAGTCCTGCTGTATGTCCGAGGAGACTTTTTTAAGAATTATTTTATTTTATTGCTAATTCAAATAATAACAATCATTACATGAATCCAACATGTTTTGAGCAAGATTAAATTGAAGAGCAACACCATGTTTAGTGCAAAAGGTAACTCAACCACAGTATGGGCATGAGGTAGCAGGAAATAAGCGGTATAAAGAGGGGCAGTGGGATGGGCAACCAGTGTAGGCTCAATAATATGAACACTTCCAAGATTCGAGAGTTTATCCGCTCTAACCGGGTTTAACTTAGTATATCCCTGTTTATCACAGGGTATCCCCATCTGTAAAATTCCGCAACAATTTACTCCAAATTACATCAATCCATTTTTCTTGTCTTCTCAGTCTTCGCACTACCCTCTCCTATGAGGCGAGCAGACTAATTTCTATTACCCAGTTTGTTAAAGATAGCTGATAAGGAGATGTTTTCATTGTCGTGAGATGATTTTCTTACTGACCATAGTCTCCCTTGTTATCCAGACCCTGTCATCTGCAAATCTGCTGTGGTCGTGTCATTGAACAAAATCGTCCCATTTGACAGGCTAGCCCTCTTTCCAGGATCCTCAGATATGTATTCACTCAATCATTACAACCACTCTTGAATACATCCCCTAACCTTCGAGTAAAAGCTCTGCTTGTTGTCTTTACGGTGCCAGGATAGGCTGTTCGACGACAGCCCATGTTTGTGGAGTTTAACTGCCGTCCTGTGTACTCTTATAACTATGCCCGGCTGAGCGTAGATCCTATTCTTACTGAGACCTGCGTTTTTTATTATTCCTAAAATGCTCAGTACGTGTTCATCAGGTAGATGTTCATTCCATTTACTTTTTCCAGTCTGATTTAGTCTTGTCCAGTATAGAGGTTTTAAGCTGTGAGTTGGTCTTGGATATTGAGGATACAGAAATGTCTCAATGTCACTTGGCCTAGTAAGATCGTTGTCTCTGTCTTCCCTTTGTCCCCCTCCCTTGCCTCGTCGCGCCTTGAAACACTTTTTTATAGGCGCGTTATAAATGCCATAGCATATCATGTCAAACCTTTGTCACTGGGTGCGTAACCATCCATTTCAGAATATGAGAGTGCAGGTCCGATTTGAAGTGCAAATGCCTCTATTCTTCTGCTGGCAGATCATGTTTTAATTTAAAAAATATTGCCGTATATATGGTCGTCTGGAACAGCCATAGGCAATATTTTTGGGGGGGATAATTTTTGGGGTTTTTGGGAGCAGGGTTTGCAGGGGTGTCCCCGCTCCTTTAAAAATAATGCAGGGGTTGCAGGGGTGTCCCCCGCAGGTTCCATGCCTTAATATGGCCGCAAAAATATGGCGACATTTTTGTATGGCGATATTTATGCGAGGATAGTTACACATGGAACCCTCTAAAGGATATCATCTGTTTGTTCTCTGTGAAATGATGTATCACAGTTATTCATTTCTGATCCTAATTGGCCCAATGCGCTGACAGATATTCAATCTTAGGAAGGCACTAGAAAGAGTCGATGAGGAAGGTATTGGCCAAATTTTACAGACACCTGGTGATACTATGTCCTTCTACAGATCATCGGATCTGACAATGCTTCTCTAGAAGGTCGCGTATTGGTATGATAGGCCCAGGTAGGTTAATTTGCCAATTCCCTCTTGATATGATATACATAATTTATAACGCACCTGTACACAAGTGTTTCTAGAGCCAGTGAGCAAGGTGCGAGATTGTGCATGCCTGATGGTATTCTTTGAATTTTGGAAAACTGAATCCAGATATGCCAAAGACTTACGTTGTATGCTTAGTGGTCCAAATACATATAGTATCCATGGGAGGATATTCCTCTTCACTGTGTTAACTTCAGCCCCAACACTCAGGTTTAACTTCAGCCATCCATCAATGTTCAGCCCCATCAGGTGATCGACATTGTGAGAGAGGAGAATACTTGATTCTTTCCAAGGCATCAGGGTACACGTGTACTTTGCCTCTCTCTTCTTCTATTTCAGTGGGAACCTGCCCTCTTCCTGTTCAGTTATCTTCACAGAGATGGGCAAACTACTTGACTTTGACCAGTTTATCTTGATTTCAGTGAAGGAGCCAAACTTGCCCTCCACATCGAGTAACATTTCTAGATTTTTACACGGTTCCGATAAGGTGAGCAGCGTGTTGCACTACAAAATCAGCGTACTTATTCCTTCCCCAATGTTGACCCCATGGATTGAGATGGCAGCTCTGATTATCTTTTCTAATGGTTCTATAGAATTAGTGAACAGAGCAGGGAACAACAGGCTTCCTTGTTTCCTAACCCTTTTCAGCTCTATTCTATCTGACAGGGAGATGTTGGCATACACCCCCAAGTAGGCATCTTTGTAAAAAATGGTGCATTGAATCACCAACTTTCTCACCCAATTCCTAATGTTTCAAAGTTATGAATTGGTATTTTCAGTCGACATTGGCAAACACTTTCTCTGTGTCTCAACTCACCACTAGATTGTGCGCCGCAGGTTTTCAAGAATGATGCATACCGTTAATAATCTGTCGGATGTGTGTGCTGCATTTCGTCCTTTCACAAACACCACTTGGTTGGGGTGGATTTACCTCTGCACGCCTGTCTGCCCCTATTAATAATAATAATAATAATTTGGCATTTATATAGCGCTACAAACCCTCAGGTATCTGAGCGCTGCTTATTATTACCCACAGTGTGTGGTGCTCATTTATTGACCTCGGAAGGATGAAAGGCTGAGTTTGGCCCCGCCAGGATTCAAACCTGCGTTAGCAGGCTCTGCACGGATGTCAAAGCGAGCGCTCTACTCTCTGTGCCACTTGACCGGCAGACTTGTCAGAATGTTTGCCCCCAGGTTTATCAAGGTGGTGGGTCTGTAATTGAGAGTGTCTTTCCCCGGGTTGTGAACACCACTGCTTTGCGATCTTTCATTGTGGCAAGATAGATGGATATCTAGGGAATCATTGTGCATGTCCATCAAATGAAGAGACAGAATGTTCACTGCATCCTTGTAGAAGCAGGAAGTGAAACCATCCGGTCCTTGTGCTTTCCTAGCCTTCAGGCTCTTTATAAATTCCTTCACTTCCTGTAACCGAAACTCACCGCTTAGATGTCCTCTCTTCACATCCTTAGCCTTATTTAAGGTGGTGCTTTTGTCAAAACTTACTGAGTATAGCCATCGAAGTTGGTTCTTCCCTGAGCAGTTCTGGGCAGTGTTCTTGAAACACCCTGTTTCTATCTGTGTTTCTGTTCTGGATAATTTTTGCAGAGTCTCTAATACCTTGCGTTTGTCTTTGAAAAGGTATTTTGTCAGTTTATGGACTAGCAATTTGATCAATATAAAGCTGCCTTGCCGGTATATAGCCAAATCATGAACAAGTCATGGAACACTTTAAAAAAGGGATTTTAATTAGTTTGTGTTTAGCTCTCCTTGCAGAAGCACTTTGTTTCCTTCCTGTTTACCCATTCCCTCCAGCACAGTCAGACATTGGCTATTTATTTTATTTATTTTGTCATTTGTATAGCGCCTATACACAAAAACAGTGTTTCAAAACGCTTCAAGTCATGGTGAGGTAGCAAGGGGTAAATGCAGTAAAAACATTCTTATTGGGCCTTGAGTCATTCAGAATGAGCAAGTGCTGAAGCGTTAAGATGGCACAGAACAAGAGACTGTTTAACAGAAAAAAAATAGAACAAAACTGTCGTACTAGGAATGAAGGCAAGTGCTGTGACTTAAATGAAGGAGATAAGGGGAGGGTGGAATTGAGGGGGAAGGGACAGACAGGATGACAAATAGAGAAGTTCAGGCAGGCAAATGGTAGGCAAGGGATGCAAGATTTAAAGCACACCTTGATTTCAGTTTGCCAAAAGCATAGGTAAGCAGCACAAACTTGAGGATGCAAGCCTAGAAACCTTCTTACAGGCCTCAAGTCATTCAGGATGAGCGGGCTAATGCGTGACCGGGGGGGGCAGCAACACAGAACATGCAACGAAACCGAAACATGCTAGGCCTGATGATCTTTCAAAGAGTACAAGTGCTATGACATAAATGAAGGAGAGAGGGGGAGGAGGGCAAGTGAGGGGGAGAGGACAGACTGGATGACGAGAAGGAGAAGTTAAGACAGGCAAGAGGTTGTAAGGATGTGGAGCAAGACCTAAAATCCGAATATACCAGAGGCCAACAATGTCGTAAGGTGCATGGATGTAAAACACACCCCACCCAGTAAGCACTAAAATCAGTACAAAATGGAGGAATGCACAGTTGGAAAGCACAGAAAGTTCGAATTTGCCAGTAAGCACTAAAATCATTACAAAATGGAGGAATGCACAGTTGGAAAGCACATCAAGATCGAATTGTGAGTAGTATATTTTGAGCAGGGCATTGAGAGAGCAGCAGTGAGGGATAGTGTCAGGGAAGTTGGATGGAGCAAGCACTTCATAGCTGCTTACCAGGGAAAGTGGAAGTCCTTAGGAAACCTTTAGGGGTGATGCCCAAATAGCAATTACAGGGCTAGGTGCTCCATCCAGCTACAGACCGGCTCAGACAGGGGCCTTAAGTGTGGGCCTTGATGGGGGCCAGCTAACGCCAGCCGGTTCCCAGATTGGGCTAAATTCCAGTTTTTCTCATTTTCATTTTCTTTACGGACCAGGGAGTTTCAGAGAACACCTTTGTTTGTGAATGAACCTCTAGAACCTGTTTCCAAGAGAATCATATTTAAGTTCTAATTCTGCCAGTATTTCTTTATCTTGCTGGATACGCGGGTTCAGCCACCAAGGTGGGCTTCTTTGTTCCTGCAAGCCCAGTTCCACTTGAATGTATACCGGGGCAAGGACTGTGGGTAGAATATATTCCCCACTCAGCTAATTGCTGTCCTCATGTCCCCCCTCTATATGGGGCTGAGAAGTACGTGTATTCTTGTTTGTGGGATTGGATCGTCTCTATGTATCTGAGAATCCAAGCAAATCATTGAAGAATGACTTCCTGTTTCTATTACTGTGGTCGTCACTTAGGCCACCGGCTAAACTCCTGTTTTGACAATTTGGTATGTTATGGAATATTTATACAGTACTCTTATTCTGAAGTCATTTCTGATAATGATAAGGACATTTTTAAATTGCAGGGAGATGATAATTTCTTTAGTGTTTCTTGAACCCTTACACTGGCTGCACAAACACCATGTTTAGAGATAGCCATTTAGCTCAAGCGTGGCAAAAACGTTGGGCCTCTCTCTGTGTTTCATAATAAACACTGGCTTAACTGAGTATTCTTTTCATAGGAACATGTGAATACATCTACTTCATGAGGTGACCCTCTGAAATTTGGTTCCTAACCCATTCACGGCAAAGTTTGCTTACTTGGGACAGAGGAGTTTTCTACAGCATAGAAATGTCATTCTTATACTTAAAAAAAAAAAAAAACATCAGGACCTTTTTCCTGTTCAGCCCGTTTACATTCTACGTTATTATCTTACAGGTGTAATTCCTGAAATTAGGCCTGAGCACAGTGTGTTAGTGGGAAGGGGCAAGGGTGAGTCTGAGGGGTAAGGAGGAGGAAAAGAACATGAAGGTGGAGGTGACTGGCCAAGTTATCATTTGTTTCTTGCCTTGGCATGGTACACAATCATATAACATCTATTGGAATATCTTAATGAAAGTGATTTACAGTGGCAATGCTGCTGTATATTGTGGACACAGGGATCATGAAAGTGCTCTCGTGCACTGTTGGTGACCTTGCATCTACTGCAACATTTAGTGTGTTCTCCTTTGCCTTCATTTGTAAATTGTACAGATTTTACCCAATTATTCTTAGAAAGTCTTCTGTAAAACCTGCTATTTCAAACCATGATCGCAAAACTTTTCTAGGGGCAGAGCCTCACTAGGTTAGTTTGGGACCCTTTGCTATGCTCTGCCGCTCACATACTGCTTTTGAAAAATGACATCAAATGCCCTTAAAATATTTTTCTAAAAAGGCAGCAACCCTAGAACAGAGGCTATAGGGCAGAGCGCTGCAACCTTTGGCTCTCCAGGTTTCTTGGACTAAAATTCCCATCAGCCCCAGCCAGCATAGTGAAAAATGAGGGATCATGGGAGCTGAAGTCCAAAACAGCTGTGGTTTTGCTACCGCAATACATGTAATACATGTAAAGGATGTGGGGGACACCCCCGCAACCCCTAGACTCAATATACCATTTAAGGGGAACGAGGGACACCCCCCCGCAACTCCCTCAACCCCCGCTCCCCTTAAATGGTATAATGGGGTACACCTTTACCGGGTCAAACCACAGCATTTTTGCCGTGATTTTTTGTAAAGGCGACATTTTTGCCACCATTTTAATACCAAAACATCTGGGGAGCTGTAGGTTGCAGAACCCTGATACAGGACTTGACTCTACCATCCACACGCAGCCTCCAGCTCCAGTCTTAAATACATTGTGGAAATCTTAACTTCAACCGCACATGCACTATTGTAAAGACCTTTATTCAATCTAAATTATATGTCTAAAGAGTGGGCAACTGTGTGCGTACCAGGTAAGATACACTCTAAAGGGTGAAGATCATCATTGCAGGAAATGGACTGCATTTCTCTGGATTCTGAATCCAGCAGAGTGTGTTTGTCCAGATAACAGCTGTGGGGAATCAAAAGCCCATGCCTGAGTCACCATACAACGGTGCACCTGCAGAGATCAGCTGTGCCCTGTGCTCGGAGATGCTCTGCTCTAGTTTGTCTTTGTTTGTTCTGCCTGTGAGCAAATTCAAGTGTGCTTAACTTTAGATAGATTCAGCCACAACAGTAATTGGCTTAGTAAAGGTAACTGGAAGTAGATATGGTCTCTGGCATGTCACTAAACAGATGGTCATGTTGGGTGATTAGAAATGAGAGTGTGCATAAAGCTCTATGCAACATAAAACAATGACTACAAGCATGTGACTGTATTATGCATTTTATGTTTCTTTCATTCTTGCTTGTACAGTAGTAAAACCAAGAAACACAATTCTTTATTTTTATATTACATTGCATGCTGGTATTTTTAGACTTCCCTTCAGAATGGAGAAAATGAAGCTTACATCATATAATGCTATTTCAACTCAAAATTGTTCTTTTATGATTTTTAGGTTGCCAGATGTATTTTGTAATTTGTGCACGTTTCAACCCACCTCTATAAAAATTTGTGTTATTTTATCCCTGTAGTTTGTTTTTACACTTTTTATTACCATATCACTTGTATGCCATGGCTCCACTCTCCTTTAGCATCGCCCCCATAGCGCCCACCTCTCTTTACCACCCCCCACTCTCCCCATTGGTGGTTACATTTTTGGCATTTCCAGCACTGGGTATCTTAAAATAAATAATGTTATGGGGGAAAAGACTTTTTCAATGATGACATTTTGGTACTGATCATCAAGCCGATGACCCCACAAAAACATGTGCCCATTTTACAAATATAGTCATAGCGCCATGTACATGGTGGAAAAGGGGACATTGCTCCCCCTAAGCTCTTTCTCAGCGGTTTAGGGACCTCACTTTGCCCCGTAGAGGTGTTTAAACATTTTCAGTTTCTATTCCTACATCCTAAGGGATCTGTGTACAGTGTCAATGTTTTTGAAGTTAAAATATTATTGGCTTTAAAGCCATGTACTTGAACTTCATATTATGCAGTGATTCTGAGCAGTATCAGGATCCGCAGCCTGAGTTCTTTGAATTTTGAGTGACCAATGCAAACCAGCAAGAAGCAAAGGTAGCGCAGCAGGAAGAGTAACTGTTCCTGAGATGTCATATGATCTGTGCTGCCTGTAGATTGCTGTGCCTTTTCACAGTTCTTTCTGAAACATGTGCTATAAAATGCACCGTTTCGATCTGGGTAGAGGTCGGGCTCCCTCGTTTCTTTTGAAGTGTAGAACCCCAACACCAACATGCAATGAAGCGCCCTATGCAGGGGAGTTGCTAGGTCTGGAAAAGACCCGGGGCTAAGCTGATGTCAGAACTGTTGGGATTGGGGGCTAGCTAGTCTTTTGGCTGTAGCTCCTGAGATTCTATCCGGGGCTACAACCAAAAGATCAGGGGCTATAGCCCCCTTAGCCCCCCCTAGCAACGCCCCTGGCCCTATGAGTCTCGCCACCCAGAGATATCCATGTTAATGGGCACAGCTGGAGCCCCTGGATGAGTGGGCTCTGCCTGTGTCTCACTGCACTTAATGGTGCCCACTGCGTTTTGTATTTCATAGCATCACTGCTTTTCTGCTGCATAAAGAAAACGTCAGAGGTTCAGAGAGTATTTCTTTTCCTTTTGATGCCACAACTGTAAAAAATGGCGTTTGACACCTCTCTTTTCTATGGGGCCCGATATAGCAGCCGCAACATCCAGCAACTTATGATTGCAAATTCGAGGCAATTCATTGGAGGCTCCTGTTATTGCAGAGAAACACATTCCTGTAAATGTCTGCTCGCTAATGAAATCTCTAGCAAAGAAAGGGCGGTCCGCCAGGCAGCGAAGCCCGCATCGTCCAAATTAGCCTTTTACACCAGACAAAAGAAGGAGCAGCTAGACGTTTCCCCATCACAGTCTTTGCCAGATCATTGAAGCCAGTGATTCAAATGGAAAAAGGAAGAGCAAGTACTCACCAAGCTAGGCTTTAAGCTGGCCAGGGCTCAGCCCTACAGGGTGCCAAAATTGCTCTCACGCCAGGGACTTGCTATGCCTCCCCGGCCCATTTCTAGTAATCTCCCTTGGTATGTCGAACTGTATTTGTGTAGTTCCCTCACTTTCCTGTCTCTTTCTATTTGTATCCCTTTTAATTTGGCTCGTTCCCCACACCCCCACTCCAGTCATGCTCTCAACCTTGGCTGGTCCTTCGGAGCTTCGTGAGCTAAAACATCTATCAGTGACTCCAACCATAATCTGAGTATAATGAGAAACTTTTCAGCCATTAACTTTACATTTTTTCTTTTTTATTATTTATTTATACAGTGTTTCATCAACATCACAAAAACCAATACAAAGAAGAAGATTTACAATGCAGATTCCATGCAATTAAGATAAACAGCACTATTGAACATTGTGAAAGTGCTATAAGATCTATAAGATAATAAGACCAATAATACAATTTGAGCTACAGAAATTAATCAAAGAGAAACAAAAAAGAGAGAAAGAAGACAAAAAAACTAAGTACACACACACACACATAAACTAATTATGCACAATCATACACCCAGACCAGAGCTTAGTAGCAGGCAAATTAAGAAATCACCCATAAAGATCATTAAAGGATGACCACAATTCCTCATACATATCAGCGCAGTCTTTTTCTTTGTGTAACACTTTCTCAAATGCAGATAATACAACTAACTCATTTATCCAACCAGCCAACTGAGATGTTTTCCTTGTTTTCCACACATTTAAACTTTGCTTCTGAGCCACCATCAGTGCTCTAACCAGCCACATTCACAAACAATAAGCATCTCCCATACTCCCATACTACAACAACTCAACCACAATATTGTATGTTTCTGGCATTGTGAAACACTCACACCTATAACCAACTCCATGCAATAGTATTCCACCATTCTGCCACACCCCCAACAAATATCATCACCCTGAAGCCCTAAGGAGAACATCATAGCCTTCACAAAATCTTCCCCTAACAAGTCGTAAAATCAGATGGAGCTTCAGCATGACAGATTCTTTAATGGCTCCTTCCCATTCAATATCTGAGAGGCCACAACTTAATTTTGCAGACCACCTAGAACGCAGATGCTCCCATCCAACAGAAACCTTCGTCTCAATTGGCATACTTCAAAGAAAGGTCGTCACCATCCTCGGTGGGTTTTCAACATTTTTGAAAAGCTCAGGCCTATCCACCAGTGAGTCACTCAGAATACCAATTCTATGAGATATCAAAGCCCATAGTTCCACATAGCTCCCTCCTTGCTATGCCATATCAACACCTTAGTTCTTCAAATCCCAAAATCTGATCCCCATCCAGCAAGCCACGCAGAGAAAACACACCATTTAATACCCAACTATTCCAAAATAACATTCTATTATTTCTCTCAAAGACTGGATTATACCACAGGGAGGCATTCCTATGTAGCCAGATAACTTCATCATTCTCTTTCAACCAATGAGGTAGGGCTCCATGAGTTGCCTGTATTGTGGCTAGAGGTTTAGTCTACCGCAGTAATTTAGACATTGTGTAAATATTCTCAAGACGGAAGGGGGATGCAGGCCATGTTTCCATACTTGACCAAATTGGCGGATTCATCATATTATGAGCAAAGTACAAAGCAGATTTCGTAAGGATAACCAAATCCTCCCCTCTCATTTCAGGTACCAGTATATAATGTGGGACCCTTTTAATTTCCTAATCCCCCCATAAAAACCCTTAAATACTTCATCAAACATCCACAAGTACTTCTTATCGAATGGAAAAGGCAGAGATTGAACTTCATATAAAACTTTAGGAAGGAAGGCCATCTTGTTACCATCATTTCTGCCACATACATTCAATCTAATATTCTTCCATTTGTCAACATCTTTCTGAATATTTAAAATCACTTTCTCCACATTACATTAATAGGAACAATTATCTTCAGGTCTCACACCAGGGTTATCCCTAAATATAAAACACCTTCTTTAGACCACTTACAATTCCAGCCCTCAAAGTCAGCTTGACAAGATCCCTCAGCCAATGGAAAAACGGCACTTTCAGCCCAGTTAGTCTTAGACCAGACAGCAAACTTATTTAATTAAAAATACCCCTCGATATCGGACAACAAACACAAGGGTCAGACAGTGCAACCACCAAATTATCAGTATACGCCAACACTTTGAGATACACAAGTGCAAATCGCAGTCCCAGAATCTCCACACTCAGACGATTATACATAATTAATGGTTCTAAGGCAATGTTAAACAAAAAGGATGACAATGGTCAACCCTGCCGTGTGCACCTATACAGTCAAAAAGACTCTGACATAGTACCCAAATCCTCGCCAAAGCTCCACTGTGTAAACAGCTCACCATATTAATAAACACCTTACCAAAATCCATTTTACTGACAGGATCTCCAAAACCCTCCCAATATTCCTCCTCACATGTGTCGTCCTCTGAGCTGTCAAGAGCGTCAGAGTCCTTCTTTTTGTGGAGTCATCGAGATTCTTTCACCTGTTTGTCCTTTTGGTGAAAATAAGAGCGAGCTCCCTCGGAATCCACCTTTGCCGGATAAATCACCAAGTCCGGGAGTACTCCAAGGAGCAAGCTCCCAAAAGTTCAGGGAAAAAGCCAATCTGGCCGAAAAAACCCAGGTGGAATTTTCAGATGGAGGATGAAATAGAACTCCTTCTACTCTTGAAAAATATGAAGGCGTTTGCCCCATAGGTTCGTAAAAAGAATGTCCATTCATAGCAGCGGAAACTTCTTCTGTATTGGAAGCCGCATATCTGGAAAAACTCTTCACTCCGGTGAAAGAAGATCCTTTTAAAGGCTGGTAAGTAGCTGAGAATACTGGAGTCAATGCTACTATAGCTGAGTGTTGAAGCACGATGAAATGCCAAGGAGCACCAAGTATGACCAGGTAGACAGAGAAAGGAAGCCCAAAAGGGACTGGTTGTAACTAGGAGTATCAAGAAAATAAGCAGAACAGATCGAGAGGCACGGAAGGCCGAAGGCAGCTGGAACGTGAAAGAGAAAAGACAAAGTAAGCCAAGCAGAACCGCGAGGCATGGAAGACTGAGAGCAGCCGTAGAGGCAAGAGGAAAGGTAAGTAAGCAGAGCTGAACCGCGAGGCGCGGGAGACAGAAAGCCGCCAGAAAGTGAAGGAAGGAAGGCAAGTACGCAGAACTGAACCGCAAGGCGCGGAAGATGCAGAGCAGCAGTAAAGTGAAAGAGGAAAGGAAAGGTAAGGAAATATAAGAGTATACTGCAATTGCTGCGAGAGGCAGTAGACGGAAAGAAAGAAATAAGTGTAGACTGAAGCATCACCCGAAGGCAATGCTAAAAGGATAGAACGCCGGTAGGACGACACAGCCCGTATCCACAAAGAAAACAATACACAGAGAAAAGAATAAGGCTGTAGTTTATTACGCGAGAGACGCGTAACCAGAACGAGATACAAGGTCTGACAGAAAGAAAGGGTAAAGCGAACAGGGAGATCAACCCGAAAGTCAAAGACTAGCCGTAACTATCAGAAGGAAAAAAGAAATCCGGTACGAAAACCGGACAGCGTACTACTGTAGGAAACACAGATACAACACACTGAAGTCTAGGCAGCGCCCAGCCTTATAGAGGCGGCGGCCATCTTGGGAGAAGACTAGACCTGTAACATGATGACTACTTGAATTTCCAGCATTGCCATAGTGTTCAAGGCCGACGCATGACACTTACCTAGCATAAATTCCCAAATCTTCCAGTTAACTTTGTCAAAATGTTTGCCTAGTATAAAATAAACCCCTCTCAGTTTACAAGTCAATATTATTATTAAAAAATTCCTGTAGTCTGTGTAACTCTAGTCTATCATTCTCATCCGTACCAAGTGCTTATTATTTTGGGGAATATTTCCTAATGCATCCTCCAAGGATTTGATCTCTGCCACACTTTGCTTCCTGAGACAGTCCAGCTAATGAGTTCCCATTTTACTGTGGGCTTGACACAATCCCAAACCAACTCAATCCAAGCCGTTTTCATATTATCGCCAACACATTGTTCAATAAAGCTACTCAGTCCACATTGAATAGACTCATCATTCAGAACACATGGACAAATTCTCCCTCTTCTATAACCCTGAAGTATCTTATTCAGCACAATCTTTAGACACGCACTAGCAGGGTCAGATATATTCTATGGGGACAAATGGAGGAATTATTTAAATGTCTGCTAACAAGGAACAGGTGCAATGCCGCCCGGCTTTGTATTGAATCCCAATTGCTGAGCCAGGTACCATTACAGGGCATGTTACTGTCACCTTTTTGTTGTTGTTGATGCAAGTGAACATGTGTATTGCTATCATCGAATCTGGTGACGGTGGAGTGGGTTCTCGTCTCGGTGACTGTGAACTATTTTATTCTGGGATGCCGTGGCTCACGAATCTTTGAACATACTGAAGAGATATTTTTCTCGGGATTACGTGGAAGCTCTCCAGTGCATGGGTTTACTCCTCTATACTGGATGAGAATGTGCCACATATGTGGGGTTTATTGCTGGTTGGAACATGTGTTTGAGCTTGTGTCTTCTAAAACCTGGCTTAAGTGTCCCTCCATGATGAATCTACGCTCTGCTATGCATGATGGGTTAAGTCAAGGGTGGTAATACTTGAAGTTGCATTTGCATAGCTTTGGCTCATTAGTTCTTGGAGTTTTCTACTGTTATTACATTTGGGATGATATGGGTTTAGTTTAGATTTACTAGGAAGGTGAGGTGCATTGAAGTGTACAGTTCAGATCTAATTGATTTTACTGTAAATGATAGAGCTGATTTAATCTCTGCTGTAGGTGGAGTTGCGTGTATTGGGATTATTATTTGTTGGGTGTTTTGTTTGTGTGTGTTTTGTCCTTTTTATTTTATGTTTGTATTTTTTTTTTCACATATTTTTGCATTCATGTAGTGGGAGCCTTTATGGACAATCAGGGGGATTCTATTTGTCTGTTATGTACAATGCTCATTTCTTTTTCTACTATTTCTGAGTATTATATGCAGCTGTATATTTGTATTCTATTTTAGTTATTTCTACTTGCATTCATTCTTTGCTTATAATCTGTATTAAACAATGTCTAATAGTTTTACATGTTTGACTTGGCATGTCAAATTGGTGAACTGTCCATCGAAAAGAGATAGGGTACTCAACAGTACAGGGTAGTAACTGCATGACTAGTTTAGCTCATTGGAATTACACTCGCGTAGCAACACAGGTTCAAATCATGGGTCTGTGCTTAGATACCTCTTCGGTATTAAGCATATTATCAAAAATCAATTATAACAAATTATTATACATTGCTGCGGTTGAAGGTAGACCTTGCTCTTTTACAGGAAACACATGTATTGGAACCAAACATGCACATTCTGGCAAACTCTAAATGCACTCATGTTTTTGCTAGCAGTTATGTTTCTAAATCTAGAGGGGTTTGTATCTTGGGGCAAAGAGGGTGACTGTTGGTGTGGAGAGGGTGGTGAAAGATTCTGATGGTAGATTTGTGTTGTTTTAGATGGAGTGAAGGTTGTTGTTGTGGGTCTGTGTATGGTTCCTGTAATAATGGTGTTTTTTTCTCAAAGATTTAGCTGTGCAATGGGGGAGGAGGGGGGGCTGGATGGTGATTTAATGATTATTGGAGGAGACTTTAATTGTGTTATGGTTGATAACCTAAACAGGTCAGCTGATTGTAGGTACTCGGAGAATAGCGCAACTAGAGACCTTCAATTTATGATTGAGAGTTTTGATTTGGTGGATGTATGGAGGTCTACGTTTCCAGATGCATGGGAGAATACCTTTTATTCACCTGTGCACAATTCTTATATGAGACTGGACTATTTTATTCTTTCTGATACATTACTACATGGGGTGATGGCAGTTGACATACAGGAAGGGCATATATCTGACCATTAACTTTAAATGTGATTGTCAGTGCAATGCAACAATCTCTCAAAGATGTTCATCAATACTAGTCTGATTTTGTCCTGTTTTGGCACCAATATTGTGATGCATTAACGTTTTGAGAACTCCCACTTTATGCAGATGACTTATTTATTTGCCCAGGATCACAACCTTTGGTAAGCAGTGAAGCTGGGATTTTAACACACTCTGCAATTTAGACCTGCCCACATACCATCTGAGCTCCATTTGGGATACATATTTAGGTTTTGGCTTTCAGGAATACAATCTTATAAAGTGTACTTGCAAAGCACACACATCGCATGGTAAAGGAAAGTGGCAACGTGTGCATCTGTATAGAAACATGTTAAGCCAAAAGTGTAATTGCAGCTTTATTTTACATATCACAAACAGACAACTACAGGTCCCGGAAAACAAAGCAATAGAATCCCAAAAATCTCTGTTTTTCACCACTTTACTTTCAGCACTTCAACACAGTAAAATACCCTTTGTGATAAGATCACCTGCCTAAAGTGATCGTTTGAGATACACTTCCAGCCTTTTTTATGAATGGTGTCTAAATATTTGAATATCCTCATAAAAGCAAACCCTTTTTTGCATATCAAACTAGCTAAGATTCAAAGGGGGAGTTATATTTTTTGCTCACTTTCCTCGTCTAGTAAGCAGGGCCATATTTGTTAAGCAATTGGAGCG
This sequence comes from Ambystoma mexicanum, assembly GCF_040938575.1. Lineage (NCBI taxonomy): Eukaryota > Metazoa > Chordata > Amphibia > Caudata > Ambystomatidae > Ambystoma > Ambystoma mexicanum. The sequence continues at coordinate 1,057,963,306 of NC_090925.1, forward strand.
GCATGTGGACTTTCAGCAAAACATCCCATTACATTTCCAATCACGTAAACATTTATACCTAATACAAAATATTAGTCAAATGCAACTAGCCAAATGGTGTTACGTGCCCAAGAAACACACTTGCAACACTGGAGAAATATATTTGGTTGTTCTTTGGGGTAGACCCGGAAGTGGACCCAATGGGCAATGTGGATGGGTGATAGAGGAGTCAGAAGGAGGCTATGCTTTCCACAGCAATGGCTGCAGGTGCTAATTTCTTCATCGCTTTATGGTAAAATGAATGCTTTATATGTCACCTGGCCCCATAATTGAGTTCTGGTACTCTCCTTCAACTTAGAGATGTCCGGGTACTCAATATGGTAAAAATTTATTAGAGGAGCGGGTGTTGGGGGCAGGTGTGGACTGGGAACTAAAAGAGGCCCTGGAAATAATTACTGGGGACCAAAAGAGGCCCTGGAAATAATGTTCAAAGTGGCCCCATTCGACACATTTTCAGCAAGCTCAATGATTTTCCTATGAGAACATTTGGAAATACCACAAAAAAGAGGCCCAGGGCGCAGAGGCCCACCGGGAAATCTCCAGAGTTCCTTATAGGCCAGTCCACCCCTGGTTGGGGGGCCAGTTAGGACCAGCATATTTTTAACTCTGTTTTAAACTCAGTGTGATTAGATTCCATGTGGTGGGAGTGGGCGCCATTAGGAAGCGGCTGTACTCACGTGAACTACTGTGCAATATTCAAGTTAGGGACGTGACATAATCACAGGACTGGCGCAAACATTTACTCTGCTGCGGTTGAAGTGCCATTTTGCCCTCATCCCTTTTAATGGCGGTAAAAAGGATGCTTTAGCACCAACGTAGCGTGGCTCTCTAGGCAGTTGCCGTGAATTGCCTTATTGTGGCACTGGCCCCGACTAGTTAGAACGAACATAGACATACATGCCAACATGCCCCATTCCAGCCAGGTGTTGCTCGTCCACTACTGGTTTTTATTTTGCCTTCTGGGACTTGCCGCTATGGGCTCATAATGGGGAAATCTGGGACTTAAATCCCAGTTTGCAAAAATCAAACCAGGACTGGATTATCATCTGCGTATGCAATTGGACATGTTGGCACTTGCGCCTAAATCCCAGGTGCACCACACAGCCCTACACCGCGAGGCCACGTTATTTTTCTTTGTTTATTCAGTGACTCTTTCTCTGCGCTACTGAACGGAAGTATGCACAGCTGAGAACAGCAAGGCTGTCGACAACGCCGGATGTTACGTTAATTCATGAGTGGTATCTGTTCTTCTGCTTTGTTTTTTGTTGTTGCACCCCATTTCTCTTTTATTTCGCACATGGCTAACATCGTAGACTACATACCCTGCGCCCTCACATTTGGCTCTGATGTTTTTTGAAAATATCAAAGAAAACGCTACCGTTTTCCCCACAGCATTGCGCGTTTAGCCCCCTCAAAATGGCATTTGTTTTCCAGGAAGTTAGTCACCACCGTTTCCTGTTGCCATGGGAAACAGGGAGATTCTGCACAGCGAACAATGCTGATTGGCTTTTTTGCCAGGCAATGCAGAGCAAGAATGTTTAGACCTCAGCGAAGGAGCGCTGATTGTGAATGATAGTATGGTACTCATGCAAACATTATAAGTAACAGTCAAAGGGCCTCATTAGGACCCAGGCGGTAAGGGGTTTACGGCGGCGTAAACAGCGCCGACCCTTACCGCCTGATTCCGAGGTCCTTAGCGCCATGGAGGATTTAACACCTGCTTTTAGCAGGTGTTAAAATCCATGGCGCTAAGGGACCTTGTTGTTAATTACGCCACCGTAATTTACGGTGGCGTAATTAACGCCTTCCCCACTCCCATTATGCCCTATGGGGCAAAAATGGGAATGGGGAAGGGTAAATGGGGATTGGGGACTTACCGCACCGCCAACCTCGGAATGGGGCGGTAAGTCCGCCAGCCACCATGGCGTAAACGTAGTTTACGCCATGGTGGTAAAGGTACGACCCAGGCGGTAACTTACCGCCTGGGTCGTAATGAGGCCCAAATGCTTTTAAGGACTACGGCAAGGAAGGCAATTAGGCATGCTATGTCATTGTTTTTATACTGCGCTCCTCCGCCATTTTCATGGTCTCTTGGCACCATGCAGTTACTGCCTCTTTCAAGATGAGAACCTCGGTGGAGTTTGAGGAAGGGGCACATAACAAATGATATGACAAGCAAAGCGGCTTACAGTAGCGTAGCAGTGCTCACCTGGTGAATGTCAGAGGTTACAGGAACGTCTCACGCTCAAAGGTGTCTCGAAGTCTTTACAGAGGGAGGTGAGATGGATGCTCATAAACTCGGTGGGCAGTACTGGGGGCTCTGATAGGTCTTGCAATGCACCAGAGAACCAGTCCACAGCCTCCTATTTTTATGTATTATTAGTGTTTGTGCATAATGTGACAAATGCACAGGTTGAGCACTACCAACTAATCATTGGTCGGCACCCCAAATGAAACATTACATTGGTGCTCACAGAAGATACAGATTTTAATCTCAGGGTGACCTTCTCCAAGAAGGAAGGCCATTTTGAGAGACTAAAATGGCAAATATTCTCACAGAAGAAGATATTTAGAAAAAAAGGAAATCATGAAATTGTACTAACATCGTATTCTTTTTAACATTTTGCAATGTTCATTTCTTATAAACAATCACTGCCCATATATAGTAATTATAAGAACATCATTTCACTTTTTATTACTAAAAAAAGCACCCTCCCAAAACCTCGAAAAAGCATTATTACCTATTTTATACTAGAGCCTCATATACGATAAATACTCGCAATCTGTTACTCTAGACCATTTAATCCAACACTGTTAATCCAACATTGTGGAGTTCTCTACGCTTTCTAGAGAACATTTTTTTTTAATTGATGGTATGATTGCACAAAAGAACATCTCAAGTAACTCCTTCTTTTTGGCTTTGAAATAACTCATGCCAACTTTCACAGTCTATATTGGAGGCCACAACAATAACAGGTCTTGTGATACTGTGCAATTGGAAGAAAGCACAAAGTTTAAATTATGAAGAATGTCTGAGGACATAAGGGAGGTACTTATGATTGAAAAATGATATACAGTGCCTCGAAACGGTCAAAAAATAGCCACCAGCGAGTGGAGCCAAATGATACAAATGCATTGTGGTTGCAACACAAAGAGGCTCATCAAAAACTTGAAAAATCGCTAAATGTTACCAACATATTGTAAAATTAAGTTCATTGATCCAAGCACAAAATGATACTGTACTTGAAAAACGATAATAAAACATAAAGGTTGGTGGCCCACTGGTTTAACCTAGAAATGTGGAATCTGAAGGCATCTTCCAATTTCTTGACAAGCGCAAATCGACAACCACAGTTTTTATGGTCCATGCTACAAGAAAGGGCCCATGACAATGAGGTGACGGCTACACCATCGATAAATGATCAGGCACAAAACGTGCAAACACCCTCACATTGTCTCCAGACAAAAAGCAAGAATATAGCTAACAGAACCACCAGCATGCACCTCCTTATTCTTCCTCGCCTTCCAAAGATTCATCACAACTATAGTGCAGGTCAATACCAACCAAAGTAATGGAAGAAAGGACCTGAGTAGCAGACAACGCAGAACTGCAACTGGAGCTTGTTCAACCCCTGAGACATTAAAAACCACTCCCAAAACATCATGTCAACATAGGTCACAAAAGAGCCGTGGAGGAAGACTGTGGAGACAAAATATCCCCTTAGAAAGAAATACAGCAAATTCCAAAGCAGAAAGTAGGCCATTAAAAGGAGTTCAATGAGCCATTTCTGAAAAGGTATCAATCAAAACCTTGATCACAGAGCAGCCATGTACAATGGCCTTTGCAACTTCCTGACTGGCAGAAGGATATGCTTGCATAACACAAGACCTCTTTTATGATTTGGCACAATCAAGGGTGGTCCCAAACAATACAATCGATCCTTCTTTGTCGATTGATCCAAAAGGGCAGAAGACAAACCCTCAAAATCAAGATCAGTAACTTTCTTTACCAATTCCAATGTAAAAAAATAAATGTGCAGTACTCGGCTCACAAACCATCATGAATGGAGGAATGGGCTACTGTACGCACAATTTATGAATTGTAGTCGGTAACACCAACGCAAAGGTCAGTTGCTTTGTTACTCTGTCATTCACTTCCAGACAGCTGTGTGAGATGTGATTGCTTTTTCGGTGCACAGGAGGGATGTCTACATTAGTATGGCATGGCTACAGGTCTTTGTGTCAGTGTTACAGTCCACAATTCATGAACCGTGCAAACAGTAGCCCATTTCTCTTTACCATGGGAGTACCTCGGCCAAAATGCAAGAGCAGTGGTAGCCCCTGGGGACATGTGCAGTGCGGAACACTGGCAGTAGTGGACGTAGATGCCTACACTCGCCTATAGCAGGATGAGGCTGCAGCCCAGTTTGTTAACTGGTGTCATATACCCCTCCAAACCATCCACTGTTACTACCACTGTGTTTAGGAAGAAAGGCACAGAAACAAAGTCTCAGAGATCCATTGTAGAAAGGATAAGTGTCACCAATGTAATGGACTCATTTTCTTTCTGAAGCACCCAGCTCTGAATCTGTGAACGTGCAAAGAGTGTTCATTGCATTTTTATTCATGCAGTGCTTGCTTCCCAAGTTGCCCCTTCTGAGACTTGACCGTCTGGCCAGCATTATGAGCACCGCTTCCAGCAGCAAGTGCTTGACTCAGTTGCTACCTGACCTGTCGATGAACATGAACTAGGGTAGACTACTGACTTCCAGGCTGTTGACAAGAATGATGGCGGGGGCATGGGGCTCAATGCTGCCGAAATGAAGTGTCTTAATGGGTAGTTAAGAAATGATAATTGAACATGACTGTAATGTTTTGTCTGTGTTGAGTCTGCCACTGGCTTGATGGACTATGGAGGAAGAAGCCAACGCCAGTAGAGGACACACCCTGGTGTTGATGCTGCGTTAGGGCCATTTCTAGGGGCAGGAGAAAAAGGCAGCAGCTCAGGGCGCGGATGCGCAGGGGGCCCATCAGTGACAGCCTGTTAAATCTTGTAACAGATAGAGCAGAGAGCGTACTTTGCATTTTAATAGCCATTGAGCTGCAGCAGCAACAGATGTACAGTGGCAGAAGAGGGAACAACTCCCATCTACCACCTATGATGCAGCCCCAAAGCAGTGAAATTGTCCACATCCTTGGACACAGTGTAATAATTACTAGATAGAGGCTCTGGCATGACAGAGTTGTTGGTTGTGTGTTTAGAGTGGTCTAAAATGTATTTTAAAGAACATGCATGGGTAAGGTCACCTGTTTTCACAATGAAGTTCATGACTTTTAGGAATTGAAAATATTTTGCACATAATGCCTCCTGATCTATATACAGTGATAGTGTTTTTCAAAATGGACTACCTTCTCATCACACTGTTTGAAGCATCCAATGAAACCAATTTGCTCACCAGTCATGGTTGGGGCACCATCTTTGGTCACGCCTACCAGATTATCTATCGCATGGCATATTGAAATCATCAGAGACTTTTTGAAAATCTTCAAAAATGTCAATACCAACAGATCTGCCATGCAAAGATACCAGGGAAGCCAGTTCCTTAAATATTTTGAATTTGTTATTAACCCCACAAATGAAAATTAGGAGCAGGTCGTTGTCACTGGCATCTGTGCTCTCATCAAGGGCCGCTGAAAGAAATGTTATGGCCTCACATTGCATTTTCGGTTGGTTGTAACAATTGCCGGCCAGGTCTACAACAGGCCAGTGAATACTCATCCTTGAAAGGGGAACATTCCTAAAAGCATGTTTTTTCCCTTACACACTGCCTCACAAATCTCCATCAGGCAGTTTTTTTACGGAATCACCATTTGTAAAAGGCCGTGTTGATCTCACGAAAAGTAGTGCACCCTTATTACTTGCGCCATTGGCACATTCCGATTTCTTTTTTTTGCCGCTCAAGAACATCTTGTTGCGTAACCAGTTGTGTTTTTAGCGCCTCCACTTTCTTTACTCTCGCTTCCCCCTGCAAATCCTTATATTTAGAATGTTTGGTTTCCCAGTGTGCCGAATATTATATCTCTTTGGGCTGCAATGCATTCAAGACAAAAAAGGCACGAGTACACATTAGGTTTGGACTCAACCTCTCAGTACACTCGACCTTAAACTGGCGTTGCACCTTGAAAATGTTACCTTTTCTATCAGCACAGCACCTTCGCAGTGACATATTTGGAGCAAAAACTATTTTGCAACCCACTGCACACTGCTGCCAGTGCACAGGGATGAAGCATCAGTGGTAAAAGGCGATTTCACTGGTCTTCAGGGAAGAAAGGACAACTCCAGTGTTATGCTCCCACTACAATGGTCCAAGTCTAAATCATGTAGAACATACTCACTCTGGGGTATCTTTTCAAACATTAATTGATGGATACCTGCTTCAAGAATTGCTGGCTGCATAGCGTATGGCGTGATCATGCTGTGCAGCAGAGGCGTAGACAGGGTAGGGCCTGGGCGGGCAAGGCCCACCCAAAATCTGTAAAGCGCTATGTAAATGCTCTGCAGCGCTATGTGGGCATTTACAGATGTTAATGTCACTGCGGTGGGACAAACTATATTAGCTTCAGGCCCCACTTGTTAGACAATACTGGCTACGCCTCTGCTGTGCAGGCCAGTAAACTTGTACCCAATATATTCAATATGTGTTCACCAGTCTTCAGCAACTAAACTGTAAAGGCTGTGTCACTTTAAACTTTAAAAGTGCATTTGCTGGGCAAAAACAGACCTATAGGAAACACTCTTGTCCAGGGATATTTTTTATGTGTTCATGATCAATCTTCTCAGAGGCAAATGTTTATGAAGGTTTGAGAACCCTCCTCGCTAGTTGGAGCCCAAAATAATGTAACATTGATCTGGGTACTCACTCCTCCCAAACACCCAACAGTGCCCCAGAACACCCCCTGCCCGCTCTCTCACCCCCAATCCAGCTACATCTAGACCTTTTGCCCCTTCCTGCTCTCTCCCTTCGCTTCCCCACTTTTATTATTATCCACTCCTGGTACTCGATTTGCCAAACTCAAAAGGATGAAGAGCCAATCAGGCCTGACCGGCATTTCAAATCAGTGATGCATGGTATGGTCCCATTCCCAAAGTGAGCATGTTGCACATGAGATAACCATCTGGCGTTCCATCATTTGCCAAATGTTAGCATTATATACCCATGTACTCGCACCATTAGGCAGCTATTGCCATCCTGTGCCTAAATGCCCATGCCGTTTTCTAGTTATTAATAATAATAATAATAATAATAATAATAATAATAATAATAATAATAACAACATAGCATTTATAAAGCGCTACGAACCCTCAGGTATCTGAGCGCTGCTTATTATTACCCACGGTGTGTGGTGCTCATTTATCGACCTCGGAAGGATGAGTTTGGCCTCGCCGGGATTCGAACCTACATCAGCAGGCTCTGCACAGATGTCAACGCAAGCGCTGTACTCGCTGCGCCTCCTAAACTGGCATCCTAAATTCAGGAACATTCACCATATGCCAGGCATTGCCATCAAATGCTTATGCACTCACCCCATTTGCCATATATTATCATAAATTGTCTAAGTACTCACATCAGATGGAAACATACCGCTTTATTGCTTAGCTTATTTACTTCTCTTGCCTTCCCTGTAGCACTCCGGAGTAGCTTTTGGTTCCAACTATGTAACATAATCGTACATAATATAGCTTGTAACAGCCCCCTTTTTCCTGATCACCTAACCGCGTCCCTTTCTTACACACCCCTCTTCAATTCTTCCCATAGGGCATTTGGGATGGCCTCAGAGTGTGTGATCACTAACTGAAGCGAGCTATTGTCTACTTTTAGGTACAAGTCAGTGAAACCGCATGGATTTAATGATCTTGGAGACTTGGTTATAGACCACAAATCCCTCATTTCTATTCCTAATGACCAATCTGCTGTGTGTATAACTGCCGCTAGGGCAGCATGCGGCATTCCTCGTGTCATACTTTCATGCCAAGAAGACACCAAATCTCTACTCTCACACGAACACCAACCTTGCTTTCGTCACCATGGTCAATTCACGACAGATCAATAGTTTACATCTAACACCAGAACATATTGCTTATGACACCACCATAACCCCATAATAAATGTTAAGTGATACAACATTAGCACTTCTGAGAGAGCCACCATCCAGCCATCTGCCCAGGAACACAGCCATTTTTAGCTGGTCAATGTCCATGTTGCAGGTGCCTCTCCCACCCTCGTTTCGTCTCTATGCTCCAGCTTGAAAACATGCAAAGCCTCTATGAATCCAAACCCTTTAACCCCATTACCCCAAAACTCCCTTGACTGTTTACCTGATGGACATGTAGTTTATATTGTGTTTCTTTTTTTAGGGAATACAGCACTTGCAGCCTGCGCAAGGCCATTTTCTTTTAACAAATAAGCCCCCACTGTTGGCAACGAGGCCTAAAGTTTGGCTAGCTAATAGTGATAATGCAGGTGTCTGCAGGCCGTTATCGGCCTCTATGGCTCTTAAAGCAGATATAATATTGTCTGAAGATACGTCTGTCCACCGAGTTTAGAAGAACCTGCAGCGAGTATAGACAAGACCTTGGGATGCCCAGACCTTTACAGTAATCATTGCTGGAGACGAGGAAAGCCCTGACTACTTCTACCTTGTGGCAGTAGTTAAGAAAATATAGGATGCCCTGAATCATGTATAACTGGAAGTGTAATTCTTACAAAGCACAGCAGTTTTTTAGACTTTGTATTTTGGACGATTCTACACTCATAATGAAGCCGAATATAAGGGAAACACACATACCTTCTTAGCGTATGCATGTGGCTAGGCTGATTAGAAAGCTTTTGGTGAAATAACCATTCTTAAACATATTTTTCATCACTAGAACAACACATGTTTATTTTTGTTTTACCAATTTATTTTCCATTTGTAAAGCGCGTAAAGCCCAAGGGCATCTAGGCCGTGGTTACAGACAATAAGGTACAGTAGATCACTTGTTAGATTAACAGATGAGTCTTTAGAAGTTTTCTGAAGTGGAGGTAGGATGGTTCAGAGCGCTAGCTCGTATAAGTTTGATGGCATAGGCTGTGGATGAAGTGATGTGACAGATTTGCCGTGACATGGTAAGTGATGCATCAAGGTAGACGCCCAGGGTTTTTACGGCTGGAGAAACTGGGATTTGGTGCCCGTCGATGATGAAGAACCCGAAAGCTGGGTCAAGACGTGCCAGGCGGGAAAGTTTTCCCGACTATGAGAAGTTCTGTCTTCTGATTGTTTAAACAAATACTGTGTTCAGCTATCCACCCAAAAGGGAAATGAGAATCTGGTTGTCGTCTTTATAGTTCGTGTAGGAGATGCCCAGAGAGTCAAGATGATTGTATAAGGTGGGGAGACACAAGATACTTTGGGTACACCACAGGATATTGGGGTAGAGCTGGCCGCTGCATCATCAGCAACGACTCTAGAGGTTCTGCTGTGGAGGAAGAATGCAATCCAGTTGGTCACTTCAAGAGAGAAGCCTGCAACCTTGGTGAGGTGGTTGCAGAGGGTTTTGTGGTTGACTAAGTCAAAGGCCGCCGGAAGGTGCAGAAGAAGCAGGAGAGATAACTTTCCTGTGTCATTGTCTTCATCCAATTGATTCTTTAAGTCACGAGGTGCAGTTTCTGTCAAATGTCAGGGGTGGAAGCCAGACTGGTGGGGGCTGAGAATGTGGTGGGTTTCCAGGAAGGCCTGAATTTGAATGTAGGCCACTCTATCAATGATTTTCAGGAGGAAAGGTAATGTGGTGATCGGTCTGTAGTTATTGTGGAACAATGGGTCCAGCAAAGGTTTTGTGAGGAGGGGGGTGATCCACGACTCGTTAAGGCAAGTCGGGATGATACAGGAGTCGAATGGGGCATTGAAAATAGCAGTGATGTGTGGGATCAGTGGGTCTGCACATTCCTTTACCAATGCGGCTGGGCAGATGTCGCCCTTGCAGAGGGATGGCTTGAGGCCTTTGATGATTGTAGCTAAGTCAGACTCTGAAATGGGTTTAATTTTGAAGGGTTTGGGGAGTGGGGTCACGTTTCTCTGGGAGTGTTCTGATCCATTCGTCTGAGGGGGCAGCTTTAGATTTGATTTTGTCTTGTAGCTGTGTGACTTTGTTGATCAGGGCTTTGTGAATTTTGTTGCACCAGGTGGTGTCTGTAGAAGGTGGGGTGATGGGGGATTTGAGTTTGCGAAGGCTGGAGAACAATTTTTGGGCAGTTTGATGCTGCCTCAGTGATCCTCTTGTTGTAGACTGTGGCTTTAGTCTTGTGAATAGATTTTTTTATATTCGTCTGATACATCTTTGAAATGTGCTTTGTTGGGATGGTTGGGGCTTTCTGCCAGGCAGCTTCTGCTGCTTGTTCTTTAGCGCGTAGGGCTTCTAGTTCAGAAGTAAACCAGAGATTTCTGTTCCTAGAGTTTTTAGGTTTCCAGTATTTGAGTGGGGTGAGGTTCTCAATGGCTTCAGCAAATATAGTATTGTAGTGTGCTGCTAGTGCGTCAATGTCCGGGTTGGTCGGTGTGTGGTGGTTGAGCAAGAGAAATAAGTGCACTTTAGTCAGGTTGCAGAAGCATCGTGTTATGACCGGGGAAATAAGAATGGTCCTTTTTGGGCGATAGGTGGGGATGGGGACAGTGAAGCTAATACAGTGGTGGTCAGTCCATGGGTGAGGCGTGTTGGACAGAATGAAGATGTTACAGTTGTGGTCTAGGATCCAGTCGAACGTACGGCCAAATACATGAGCAGGGTCGGGGATTTGTTGGATGCAGTGGAAGGCAGTCATGGCTTAAGCGAGGGCTGCTGCCTCTGATTCTGCAGGGTCATTGTATCCTAGATTGAAGTCACCTAGGATGATGAGCTGGGTTGAAGGTTTAAGGTTGGCTGATAGGAGCTGAGTTGGGTTTGCTTCATATGATGCTGTGGGGCCAGGTGCTCGATAGATGAGGAAAAATGCAATGGTTGAGTTTGGTCAGCAGGCTAGTTTAGCTGAGATGTGTTCACAATGTAAGACGGGGAAGATAGCTGTAGGCTGGAGAGCAAGGGAGTTTTTATAAATGAAGGCGACTGCTCCTCCTTTGCCAGTGGGCCTATCTTCTCGGATAATGGCGTATCCAGGTGGTATCACGATGGAGAGGGCTGGTCATTTCGAGGATGTCAGTGTTATTGGATGTGATGAGGTCATGGATATCGATAGCGTGGGCAGCAATGGATCTGGCATTGATCAAGGCATTGATTGGTTGCGCCTTGAAACACTTGTGTATAGGCGCATTATAAATGCCATTTCATATCATATCATATCAAGATACATGAGAGTGTAAAGGTGGGTGGTCGGCGAGCAATGCAGGGCTAGGTGGTGGCTGCTTTCACGGTGAGTGGTGGTGTGTGGCTAGGAACACTAGTGAAATAGCTTAGGAAGGAATTGCGCATTTGGGTTACACAGGGGTAGGTCACAGGAATAATATCTGAGGAGCAAGTTTGGGCTGCCAGGTGACAATATCTGTCTGCAGCTCTGCATGTCTTAGTGCATGTGGGTAGGTGAAAAAAGCTGTGTAGTGCAGGAATTCTGTGGTTCGTGGTGGAGTCCCATAGCATTATTGATGGAGCTTTGCGAAGATGTGGCTGTAGCATGCGGTCAGAGGTAGCTGGTGTGGGGTACCGTGTACCCTTATTAGAGTATTTGTGAACCGGAGGAGCCGTAGTAGTAGGGATAGTGAGGCTTGTGGCTTACGGGCTGGGTGCGCAGGTAGCGGTTTTCCCCAAGCACATCCATTTTGTGCCACCAGGTAGGTAGTGGGTAGGAGGTGGTAAGGGTGTCACACCGGGGGTGCTGGTGATGTACCAAGGAGGGAGACGTGAGTGTGCTTTGCTGGGGCAGTAGGGAGGGGTAGAATGCAGTGTGGCAGTGTTGTGGGCAACTGTTAACTGCGTGTGCAGTGGAGGTAGGAAATGGGTGGGTGGCCCATTGGCTATGCAGCTATTGTGGGGGCTTGATGCGGTTTGTTGCAAGACTTTGTGACTGAGTTACCCTGTGTACTGGGTGGAATGGAGGTCTGGGTAGGTACTTCATCTATGGTAGTCCCAATGTGGAGGGGAGGTCTGGGTAGTGAGTTGGTAGGCTGCGTCTAGCATAGAGAGGTCTGATACGATTCCCTGTGGTGGTGGTTTGAGGAGAGGGGGAGGAAGCGGGTGAGTGGGATTTGCGGGCTATGTGGTAGCATTTGACTGTACATGAATGCAAAAGCAGTACAGATAATGCCACAGCACACTGCGTAATGACGCTGCTTACCTTGACGGTTTGTATGATCAGCAGCGGTCTGTGGCTGGAGTGTACGCAATGTATTCAGGGCAGCATGGAAGGGGTCCTTGCAGTTCAGTTTTCCAGGCATGGACAGGCAGAGACAGGAATGGACGGTCATCTTTTCATGGAACATCGGCTCCGGTCATCATTGCAAGCTTGCTGGGGCCAAGGTGGTCAGGCCAGGTGTGTCTTTGTTTGCAAGGCACACTGCTTCGTCACAGACAGAGACAGGAATGGATGGCCTTAACTGCAGGCCTTGAGCTGCGCCCGGCTTCGCCATCCGACTCAGGGCTCCGCGGGCCTTTTCATTGGTTGCCTGGTGTCATTATGCTCTGGTGTCTCCTCCAACCAGATTGTCGGGTCCAGCGCAGTGGCCATCTTTTCACAGAGCATTGACTGCGGTCTGCATTGCGAGGTGCAGGGGGCCAGCCAAGGTGGTCAGGCCAGGTGTGCCTTTGTTTTCAGGCCACACTCCTTCCTCATAGGCAGAGGCAGGAATGGATGGCCTTTTTTGACCACATATTGGTACTCCTCAGTTGTTATGAATGTGTATGTTTTATAATTGTTCATCAATTGATGCTTTGTATCAAGATAACATTTCATTATGGAATGTTTGGACACCCGATCCATCAATAGCTGTAGGAAGGTACCACAAAGTGTGGTGGGGAGATTGCGATCCGGGAAGACACACTCCAAATGCCGCGCAGTATCCACACCAGCTTTGCGTCTCGTACCATTTCATGCCTCATTTTAAATACATGTTGTATCTGTGTTGAGTGGTGATAAGGACGGGTTTGTTGGCAGTTGGAGGAGTGTAGAAGGTAGTTCTTAAATGCGAGAAATCCAATCTATGTATGTTTTTTTAATAAATCTGTATAGTTGTTGCTAACAGCATCTTGCCCTTTCACTTCACAGCATAAGCGTTGTATCCCAGCCTCCTTGGATGCCTACTACTCAGCACAGGATTCCAACTCCCGGGGAAGATTCTACACCGTCATAAGCCACTACAGCATGGCCAAGCAAACCAGCTCCCGATCTGTATCGCCGTGGCTACCAGCCGGATCGCCAAACCATGAAGTCAAGGGCAAGACTGAAGGCCACTGAGATCCGCCCTCCCTCATCTGACCCCCTCCCCCTACCGTGAGGGATTCCCTGCTCCGAAAGTGTTGGCCCTCGTTCCGAGAAGCCGCTGTGCCGACAGCCGCAACGGAAACTTGCGGGAGCCATTTTTCAAATCTATATTTCTTTCCGTGCATTGTTCTTCTTGTTCATTTGTAACCCGAGTCCAGCTCTTGTACAAAGGCATGTTTGATGTTGAGTGTGAGATTGCATTGTGAAGAACATACTGAAAAGCAAAAGCATATTTTAAAGAATCATGGCTTGATAGTCTCATTTAAACAGCAAAATCCAGGTTGCATTCGAAATTCATGGCCCGCATCATGCAAACTGTCTTTAGGGATGCCGCCAGACTAGATAAAAGGTAGATAAGAGTTGTTCAGCAAACAATTGAACTCCAGACAGCAAATCAACAGGGCATATACTTTGACTGGCCATTCCTCATTATGATGTCTAATCTCTCTCTCCGACATGTTAACGGTGAGTTTCATCAATGCCTTCCGCCGTTGGGAATCTCGCTTGTCACTTTTTGCAGGTGATAACACCAATGATATGTTCTCAATTCTCATTCTAACAGTGCAGGGCAGAGGATGTGACAACTAAGCTGTTCCCTTAGCTTTCATCAGTAGTGAGGCTGTTGTGCTTCTCCAGCGGAGGCCACCGGCAATGGTGGTCCAATGTCTGCCTTATTTCTGGTTGAACTCTGACGTTGTCCTCTGTGATGCTCCTGGCCCCATTTGCAGAGGGGATATGATATGATATGATATAATATGGCATTTATAACGGGCCAATACACAAGTGTTTCAAGGCGCGATTGGCTCATGCAATCCAGGACATTCCTGTTTGCATTGTGGGAAATATGGGAGGGATCAAGAGACACTCCTTTGGCTCTTTATCCACCCAAAAACTCCAGGAAGCTGCTGAAAGCACTTTATAGTCCATCAAAGAAAGAAAACCAAGAAGATAGACCTAAAAGAAGACATTCTCAACACTACGCACAGTCTAAAGGGCAGAACTATTTCTGTAGGTAAAACATACTTTGCATTCCGCTCCTGTAAGGCTGGTGACACCCCTTCAGTATGTCCTTTATCTAAAATTTGGTGTTGGAGTCAGGTTGATTTAGTTTCTGCATACTTTCTGCATCACTCTGTGAACAGGGACACACAAACACAATAGTCTTTTTTTTACTTTATAGACAATTGCAATGTACTGCCTGGATTGGATACTGAAGAAGTGTCCGTGTACAAACCTCTTTCTTAGGTTTGGCTGCTTAAACGAATTGGTAGGGAAACACATTTCTTTCTGTTTCCATGAGTTCAATGGGTCACATTTTCTGATAATATGGAAGTATAACTTTCAGGAAAATGGTCATGCCTTTTTTCAAACTAGCAAGATGCACAATCTTGTATTCTTGTGGCATGCACGAGGGTGGTGTTGAGTCAGATTCAAACTAAAAAGCAGATTCAGGATTTAATTTCTGATAAAGTAAGCTATGGAATAAAAGATGGGTTGCTTTTGTTATGTAATGTGTTTCATTGGGAAATAATGTTTGCACACTAAGTTTTAAATGAAGATCTATGTACATAGATCAAGTAGATTGTGAAAGCAACCCACATACATACATCCCCTTTGAGAAAATTGAATGACCCTGAAGGTGTACAAAGATGTTTTTGGACTTTTGTGATGGGCCGGCTGGTGTAGGAATCTCGAAAAATATTACATCGTAGGTTCCAGGTCAAATGGTGGGTAGGTTTTGATTGTGTCAAAGGAATACCTAGTGACCTGCTCAATGTCTTGAGGGCGATTCCAGACCAGTCTATCATGAAGTTTACTGCAAACCGTAATAGAAGAAATGTAGCGTTGCAATTTTGTCTCCCTTCAGTCAAGTATATGCAATTTGGTAATCAATGACAATATTTAAATTAACATACTGAAAAACAGATTTTAAGAGGGCAGGTATTTAATGCAGTGAAAAGATTAGGAAGACAAGGAATCTAAGAACCTTTGTAAAGTCACACTAGTATTCTGCGGTGGAAGCAGAAGGCACGGTGCTCCGTGGAATAACAAAATCCACGTCTTAGAATAGCTGTGTAGAGCAGATATTGGTTCCTCTGTTCTGCAGGACTAGCAGTCTAAAGTATTAGGATGGAGAGAGGCATTCTTTTTCAGAGGTAAGTGTGCTCTCCTTTCCTCCTGAGATTTGGTGCTTGTTTCATGGTGCGAGCTGGAACCTGGCCTTGTGATTGCCACAGTCAGGACTTTTATTTCCAACTAGAGCTGCACCTGGTCGTTTATGGTGCATATCACATTTTGAGCACCCAACACAAGTTATAGGGTGTATTTTCCTTAGATATAGAGACAGACCCCATGTTACCATGTAAAGTGGAGTTCGTGTTCTCAGAATTGGAGGGTTGCTTGAGATAATTTAAAAGGCGTTAGAGTCAGTGTCCAATGATAGGAAAAGACCCAATGTTCCCAACGTATTAGTCTTTCTCTTCCGTAGCAGTTCCCTCCAGTTCATGGTGTCAGTATAGGCTCTGTTGCAAGAGAAGGGATTTCCAATATGCCAGAACGGCTCTTCCGCAGTATTCTCTATGTATTGTGGGATGTTTTGATAAGACTCCAGTTTTTGCTGAATCTATTAACTCTTTTGCTTGGTATGGGGCACGGGGGGGGGGGGGCAACGCTACCTTGCTACGTTCTTAGCTTTAGTGTTGGTCTTCAAGTTGTGTATATGCAAAATCCATCCATCCCAATTGGAGATTCTAATTGTTCAAATAGTTGTTGAGTAGAGAATAACAAAAGCAAGGCCAGTCTGGTCAGTTTCAGTTGTCGGGCCAGAACGCACACCTGAGGCTGGGCATCCCATGAACAGGGTCCCGCCCCTCGTAGGACTCAGTGCCATTTCAGTCGCGCGATGCCATTCATGCCAACATGAGCATGGGAAGTACCAGGAGTATCTCGAATCGTAGTGCCAAATACTGTTGTCTCTTGATTTACTATTTTCATGTCTCACCTGTAGATTCATGATCACTGAACAATGTATAAACCAATTGACAACAAAAAAGAAAAAAACAGCCCACTGAACAGTTTCTAATCTTGTGATGTACATTTTGTCAGTAGGTAGCAAAGACCCAAGTACTTTTTTTGGTGTAACTTGATTTTTTTTTCCGACAGGACCAAAATAAAGCTAGATGTGTCTGACGGTCTGGATTGTCCAACACTTATTTCAAAGCGTTGCTAGAATTCACAATGGATCGTAGAGCAAGATTTTGAGGGTGGGGGGGGATGATGGTTGTTGAAGTGTGGGGAAATTATTTAATTATTTATACATTTCAATTGTTATATTCTTCTACAGTGTGACCTCATACAATTTCTGGCTGTTTCATTCCATGAACAGAAAAACATTTACCTTTTATTGCCAGACACTGGATCATACATATTGGGTAAAATATTTTGTAGCTGTACGCGGCCGTCACGGAATGGGATATTCACGAGGTTACCATGTGTGTCTGACTCCTTCAGAGAGTCAATGCTGTGACTTTATCACACGCAGGTGACCCCAACTTAGAAAGTGACTGCTCCCACCCCCATGTTGCCCCGCTTTCTTGTTCTTTGATACTGCAACCTACACACAAGTGATGGCATATCTCTTTAGTTTGCCAAGTTCACCCAATTTTGCCCCTTGTTCTGCCCACTACCGTTCGACAAACCCTACCTGTGTTTAATATCACTTTGTTTAATTGAAGTTCAGGAAACTGCAACTCCCAGAATGCTTTTGTTTGTGAAATGAACTGCCAGGACTGATAATATCAGATGACCCTGAGTTATCTGATATGGTTACACAAAATCTACTCTTAGCTGTCTGCATTCTTCCATGCATTTTAAATAAAAATGTCTTGCACCTACGGAACACGTGCTACTTCTTTGACCTAAACCACACCTCTGCTGGGCCATATTTCTATATAACCTCCATATTTCCTAAAGGTGAAAGTGCCTGGGTCCATCTAGCCTCTTCAATCTCATACTTTGCATCTTATCCTTCAGCTCATTATCAATAGAACAATTCTTATCTTTCAAGCCATATTAACCCCTTAAGTGCTAAAGACGAGAATGCTCATCCTTTTTGCATAGACATGATCAAAGCGCAGCCGTTCCATGATAGTTAAGTTTTATGCATTTAACTTCCTGCATTTCCAACAGTTCACAGTTTCAAATATCAATACTGTGTCAACATCAATATTACAAAGAAAAAGGGTAACATCTTTAATTATTTCACAATATCATCAATAGCACATTTAAAACAGGGATCTGCACCTTTTGGCTCTCCAGATGTTTGCACTACATCTCCCATCAGCCCTAACCAGCACAATCAATAGTGTGGGATTATGGTCAAAAACATATGGAGGGATGCTTTACTTTACTTTGTTATTTGTAACGCTCTGACACACCCTAAGGTCTCAGGGCGCACATAAAAAAGAAGACAGACAAAAGGCAGAGATGGAGAAAGGGCGGCAGCTGGAAAAAAGAAGACCTAATCTACTCCTATATAGAGGAGGATATTAACTGCTGCCCTAAAGGGAGCCATATTAGGAATAGATCTTAGATAGAGAGGGAGCTTGTTCCATGAATGTAGGGCAAGGAAATAAAAACGGATTCTGCCATATTTTCTCAGTTTGTACTGTGGCACAGAGAGATAACTGGGCACCAATCCTTGTAGGCATTTATAGGTCATGCTGCAGACTTTGTGAAGAATTCGATATTTTACTGGAAGCCAGTGAAGGTTACGTCTGCAGTAACATGTTGTCTCTTAAGGCGGAGGACAGCCTTGACCGCCCCCATTCTGGTTGAACTGCATCTTATTAATATTGGAGTCAGAGGTACCATCCAGCAAGCTGTTACAATAACCAAGCTTAGCATTGATTGAGGCTGAAGAAATAACAGCTCTCTTCTCCATGGAGAGGTAGGGTATATTTGCCTATGCAGGTTAAGTAGGCACAGGATGGGGGCAGATGAGATACTCCCAGAGTTTTCACATGGGGGGATACTTTAATAGAACACCCAGTAATTGAGAAGTGACTATATCATGAGTCACATTTTTTAGCTTGGGGGAGGACCCGCGATCAATAGCTCTGTTTTGACATCGAGAGCTAGAATGTTCAGAGGCATCCAGGATTGGATAGCGGCATAAATGTTATTGATGGCTAAGGTATCATGGGCATGCAAACTGGACAGTTCCAAAAGAACCTGGGTATCATCTGCATAGATTGTTTGGCAGACCCCCTTGCTATCAAGCAGATCAAACAGTGGCCTCGTATAGCTATTAAACATGTTAGATATATTTTCTGGTGGAGATACACGTAATCTTGTGGCATCTTGTTATTGTGGTAAATTGGTGGTATATTTTATTGTAGTTATGCATTGGGGTCTTCCCTATTTAGAGTGGCAATGCTCCCCTAAGAGTATACCCTAACACCTGTATTTCATCCCTGGGCTTCCTAAAATAAAAGTTACCGGATTTATTACACTTATATTTGACAGTGTCACTGTTTTCTCTCAGCAACTAATGCTGAGCTATGCTTTAGCAGCCAAATCACAAAACATTTTTTATTACGAATGAGTCATCAGATACACATGCATCCCACACTTTAAACTTACTTACTATGAACACCAAAATTTACTTCAGGTTCTACCACGGGTGGTAAAACTAATTACCACCTGCAGTAAACTCGGCCTCTTCCTGTAACCTCACAATCGCTATGCCAGTGAGTACATTTATACACAGAAAACTCAACGCAAACTGTCTTAGTTTTAAAAACCTTTTTTATATATATATACTGTTATTTGAATCTATTCAGAGAACATGTCGTGCTGTATAAACTTGGGTACAGACTAGAACATCTAAATTATATTACATGACACAGTTTGCATTCATTAATAAACACCCCCAGTTTTTATCTTACCACTGACCTTTTACTCCGATACACTTGGCAGCAGACGCAGTTTGAGAAAGAAAAGGGAAGGAAAACAAAATGACAGCAAAACAAACCTCTTTTTCTGAATTTTCAAAGCTGTTTTCAAAATACATCACGGACATTACATATGAAAGGAACCTGCCAGGCCTGACTAACTCACCTCACTTATGACTGACTTATATTCACCTTGGCAGTTGGCAAGATCCCTGCGCTGCTATCTCTGGAAAAATCCCTCTTTGTTGGCTTGGCATCAATCAGATATTCTCAATCGCAACCTCGGCATACCTGGGCAGCCCACACGAAGGACACGACTTGGATGCGAGGATCTCTTCTTCCCCAGTCTGCCACTCATCTCCCGAACGCAGCCTGCCATTTGCCAGGAAGTTTCTGAACCGCTGCCCTGTAAGTCTGACCTCACACCCACTCACAGTGTCTTTTATAATCTCAACCTGCCAGTCAACATAAACCTTCCCCTTTTGACTAGATCATGCCACTAAAACCCACATGGTATTTCTGTTTGAAAGCGAACAAATACATTTCCCTTCCTTTGGCTTTCTGACTTAACAATAGTGTTTTTCAGCAAAGCACATTCCCTCTTTAAAATTTGTGCCATGCTGAAAGGAATCATGCAGCCAGTAAAATGTTTGCATCTTTAAACTCCTTTGCAGAGAGGCACTCATTTACAGACCATCCCATCTAAGCCCCTTCTGCACTCATTTGTTAATGACGGGTTACACGTTATTGGGAAGGGGTTGTTAATTGATTAGCTGATGTTAGTAATTATGTACATAGTGCAAACTGGACAGATGATCTGTTACCCTGAACTAGACCAATTGTCACAAGCTCACGTGAGCTAGACTTGGTCTTTAGGATTAGTTTGTTTGGCAGATAGAATAGCCTGCTTATAGGCAGCCGCAGGCTTACTATAACCAAGAAGGGAATCGGTGCACAGATTGTTCCATCAAACCCGTTCTTTTGCCCTTGTCGCTTTTCTGAGTGTGATCAGGTCATTATTAAACCAAGTGGGTTTTTTTGTATCCTTTTTAATGTTTTTAGTCCTAAGTGGGGCAACAAGAGTATCAATAGCCTCAGAGATGGTATGCTGGTATTGAGTAACCAAGCCCTCCACTAGCATAGATGGTGGCGAATTACATGACAAAGCAGCAATGACGGTTGCTAACGATCGGGGAGTAACATTCTTATAGTTCCTTGTCTTTGTTATTCCTTTTTGCGACCGCTTCACCCTGACAGAGTTAGCTTGCAGAGTAGGATCAAAGGAAACAAGATGGTGATCAGACCAAGGGCACGGGGTCACTTCAATGGAAGTAAGTTCCATATTATGGGACAGCACCCAGTCAAGAGTATTGGCTTCTTGGTGTGTAGCATGCTGGTTGCAGTCTCCTGATCTAAAATAAGATTTAAAACGTGACCCCTTAAAAATTACTGCTGATTCCAAATTGCCAGTACTCAGTTAAAAGGAAGGCTCTTTAAAAACCACTCCTGACCATGTAGCACTTAGCATACCTTGCACTTCATCTGTGTCTCATCCTCGAGCATGGACACCTCAGCACTTACCCACACTGCCCTCTTCCTTGCGGCACTTGCACATTCTGAATATTCACAGGCATAGTAGGTTTGTCCGTTTTTCCCCTCACTGTATTTATATTTCGTGCTTCGTATCATGTTTCTTTCCCAGGTTTCCTCCTGTTTCCCTGTGGGTGCTTTGAAATAGTATTTACTTCCTGTATAAGCGCCTATCAAGTGACCAATAAATAAAACAATAAATAAAATAAATATCTGTCCAGTGATTTGTCATAACGGTGATAGCCGTCTTTCACCAGCAAACGATCCTCCACAAATAACTAATTAGAGAATGGATTCCCGGATGAAAGGCTGTGTCAGTATCCTTTGTGGAAGGTACCCCTTCCACAAAGGATACTGACACAGCCTTTCATCCGGGAATCCATTCTCTAATTAGTTATTTGTGGAGGATCGTTTGCTGGTAGGAATCATTGATGTAGGAATCTGGAGAGGATGCCCACGTCAGAGAGTTATATGTTACTGATAAGGATTTGATTGCTTGACAACTGAGGGAGGGGTGTCCTACAAAATCACTTGCTTGAGAAGAAAAGCCACAAGCCTTATTGGATACTCTGCTTCTCACTGTGAGCACCCTGAGCTAGATGATCTAATGTTTGCGCCAGAGCAAAGAATTGAGGAATTGCACTTAGCACCAGTTTTACTGCATGTGAATCTGGGAACACCCAAGTTTTGCCCTAATCCATATAACAAGAAGATTTTTGCACTGGGGAAACAATGAAGTTGTCTGATTTGTGTACCGTGTTTGCTGTGTGAGATTAAACGACACAGATTGTGACTCAAACAAAATCCAGTATTTCTCATATGATGACAGGATCAACGTTTAGTTTCTTTTAAATCCATACTACATACATTGGAAAAGGATTATGTGTGTGGGAAGGTGATTCGCGCTCAAACCTTGATTTAGGTACAATGATATAACTGGATGAAATTATCACTAAAAATCACAGATACAAAGGATTACATAGTTTTAATTCACATCGCGAACAGCCGACACGTGTTTCGACACACTGGTCATTTTCAAAGCCTGGCTCTTGATCCCGGCAAGAATTTTCTGAGACGACACAAATGTCCCGAGAAGGTGAAGTCTCGCTGTGAGTGGGCTGGCAAGATCCAGAAATTGTGGAGTTGTGGATTAAGGAGTAATTCTGAGACCTAATAGGTAATTGATTCTGGTCCCAGAGAAGCGTTATCGTTAGAAGAATAGTATCCCTTCAAAATGGGTGCAAAATGCAGCAATTCATAAGAAGACTTAAGAGCCCGTAATGGGAGAGCAAAATACAGAAAGGGTCAAATCCCCATGCAGCCGGATCAAGAGCCAGGCCTTGAAAACGACCAGTGTGTCGAAACAAGTGTTGGCGGTAGATGAGTTGGCGGGATAACTGTGATCGCTGCTAACACACTTCCATTTCTAACATACACCTTGGAAATCTGTAGAGTGGTCAAGAGAGCACAGGTTCACAAATCGAATCCACCCACTGCATTATCTCACATACATAATGTGTTTGTGTGCTCAGTTTTCATTCAAGGTTCAAAATGGTATTGAATAGGGTCCTAGTTAAATTTGGATCCAGCACTATTTGCTCTATTCCATATCACACTGGCAACTGAAATGCAAAAAACATTTTACTGCATCACAAAAATAGTTATGTAATAGATTGGGGAAAAGGCTGTTTGCTCCTCTCCATATTAAACAAGCTGGACAACTGATGCAAATTGAATTTGCTCACGTTTAGGAACCAATGGAAAGATTGTATAAGCTCGGACTAGTTGCAAGTGTGCTTCACATGCCATTCCATAGTCCCATCTAACAACCCATCGCTCTGCATTTGAGCTAATGCAACAATCTTTTCAAAATGATGGAATCCAGGCTTTATTCTAGCATACTTCCCCAGTCATAATGTTAATGTTAAAGGATATTTGTACCGCGCACTATCACCACCGGATTGGTCCCCTGGTGCTCTGGCGGATCTGAAAAGGAGGGTGTGAGGGTGAGAGATGGTTATTAGGGTATACCAGGACAAGGTAAAGTGTGAGTTGCGGTGTTCTATTGGCAGCTTCTGTTCGGTTTTCACTGTTTGCTGAGCTTAGGTGCGATTTTCGGGTTTGTCCAATTCCCATGTGCATGGTTATGTTTTGTTTGTATGTTGTTGCAGTGTGGTGAAATGTGTGTGGTTTGCTGTGCAAAGCTGTGGTTGTGTGTGTTTGTGTTGGAGAAGTGTATGCTGAAAATTGAGGTTTTTGAGTTGTGTTAGGGGTTTTTTGTTTTACCTCTTTGCTTTGGACTTCTGTTCTCATTATCTCTGATCGTCCTGTGTTGTTGGATATTATGTGGTAGTCTAGTCGACAAGTACTTAGCAGGTCGATGGATTTCCCCTGTAGGTTCTAGTGGTTATGTGGGCATAAAAGGTTGAGGTGGCCTCCCCCGCCCATGGGCTAGCAATGGTTAAGTCAGGGGATTTAGGACCCTCCCTGGGTTTCTTGTTGGGTGTCCCTACCTAGCGGGGTAAGGTGCTCTGGGGCCCCTTGTGCTGCCTGTATTGGTCAATGTACCTCATCTGTTTCCAGCAGAGTCTTTGTTTTCATAGTCGTTCACTTCTGATTCTGATGTGAAGAGCCAAGTTTTAAGTAGTTTTCTGAATTTCAGGTGATTCCTTGTATTGCATATTTTTTTTGGGAGGCAGTTCCAGGTTTTTGCCGCCAGGTGAGAGAAAGACGACCCTCCGAATTTTCTTTTATTGTAAGATTTTGGTTCTAGGCAAACATAACATTGCTTGGTCTGAGTGGTCTTGCTGGAAGGTAGGTGGTTATTTTCTTTTATAGGAACTGTGCTCCTTGGCCGTGGATTGCTCTGTGCATTATGCATATTGTTTTGAACCTTATTTGTTCTTTTATCAGTAGCCATTGAAGCATTTTCAGTGCTGGGGTGATGGGTTCTCTTCGTGTTAGCCTGAGCAGGAGTCTGGCTGCTGTGTTTTGGATACATTGTAGTTTCTTTAGTAGGCGTTCAGGCATTCCTAGTTATAGGCTGTTGGCGTAGTCTATTCTGGACATGATGAGGAAGATGATGGTGATTGTTTTATGGGTGAAGGCGAGGAAGAGTAGGATCCTTTTTTTCATGTGCAGGAGGAAGAATTTGTTTGTATTATTGCATTAACTTGTGCTTCTAATGTTAGTTCGTTGTCCATCAAGACTCCAAGATTTTTTACTGTGCTTGACGGCGTCAGTGCTATTCATAGTTCTGTCGCCCATCGGATGTTGAAGTTCATTTAGATGTTTTTAGGTATAACCATTATTTCTGTTTTGCCTGGGTTGAGTCTGAGGCTGTTTGTGTTCATCCAACCGTAGAGTTCTTGTAGACAGTCTTCCAGCTTTGTGCTCTCTTCTAGTGTGTCTTGTATTTTGTAGATGATCTTTGTGCCATCAGCGTAGTTGTAGCATGTGAAGCTGTGTCTTTTAATGAGCTTGATTAGTGGAGTCAAGTAGATGTTGAAGATCACTGGAGATAAGGAGGATCCTTGTGGTACTTCACAGGTGGTTTCCTTTGGAGAGGATTTAAAAGGTTTAATGCAGACGGTTTCTGTTCTATCTGTTAGAAATGATTTAATCCAGAGAAGGGCTGGGTAAGTGATTCCTATTTCTTCCAGTCTCCTGATGAGGATGATATGGCTGACTGTGTCGAATGCTGCGGGCAGATCCAGAAGTATAAGAGCTGCACATGTGTTTGAGTCTGCATTTGTCTTTAGGTCATCTATATTGAGGGGACGGCCATTTCCATTCCTCTCATAGGTCTGAAGCCGACTTGTGCCTGGTCCAGCAGTAGGTGTTTTTCTATGTGTTCTTTTTTTATTCCATAGACGTAGGTTTTGAGTAGTTTCGCTGGGTAGGGGATGTTTCAGATGGGCCTGTAGTTGGAGAGGTCTTCCACGTTGCCTGCTGTATCCTTGAGGAAAGGTTTTCCCTGTTGAAAATAATACATTGAAACGGTTTCTGTAGTATTCCATTGGTGTGTCTTGAGTGAGGATTGACTTGTATATATCTGGGGGACAGGGGTCCATGGTCTAGTCTGCTTTGTTGCTATTTCTTACCAGCTTGACAAATGTCTTTGCTGATATTTGGGGTAAACTTTGGAGTTTAATCTGACGAACCTCAGTTGGGAGGGTGGGTTGAGTGTTTTGGTTAACCGGTCTCCTTTGTATGATTTGGTGGATGATGCTATTTTGTTTTTGAAGAGGTCAGCGAGGTTGTTGCATAGTTTGAATGAGGGTATCAGTGTGTTGTTGCAGCGTAGGGGGTTTCCCATTTCGTTAATGATATTGAACAGTTCTTTTGGGGTATTTGCAGCTTTGGTGATTCGGTTGTCATAATATTTCTTTTTGGCCTTATGGATTTCCTTTTTTGTATGAACGGATTTGTCGTTGGATTTGTGATTTTTTTTTGCATGGCCGTATTTTTGTCAGAGGCACACTGCACCGGAACAAGCACTAAATAACCAGGTAAAAACCCTGAATTTAATCACAAGGGTCACGCTCGATTTTGTTTTTGCTTAAATGTGGCTAGGAAGAGCCCGCTTACCCATAAGGCATTGTTGACCTGTGCATACTTATTGCAGTTTTCTATTGTATTCCATCTAGTGTGGTGCCCCTTTTGGTTGAATTTCTTCACCTGAAATAAGCCGCAAAAACATTTTCAAATGACTCGCAAGCACAACTAAGGGGCCAACAGGTTAGTTCAGCACCACATCTTAAAAGCATTTGTTAAGCTGTCACTAATTTTAAATTGCTAGTGTTATCAACAGTCACTCACCAGTTTAGCAGGATGTGTTCATTGTATAGACTTGCATTAGGGTAAAATACCCCTGTGTCTGCCACTTACTGGGTATGGTATATCTGTACCTTATAAACACACATAACTAGAGAAGTGTTGGTACTTCCTGCTCCCTGGGAACTCTGCCTGAAGCAATTGAAGAGGCTGCTTAAGTGATGTTATAAAAATGGATACCTTGACCTAGTTAATGACCCTAATCATATTTCGGTCCACATCTAGGTACCCTGTGCAGAAGTCTGATTCACAGTGGCATCTGCAGTAGGACTGAAGCCTACATCCATACATCTAGGTCCCTCCCAAGAAGAGAAGACACCAAATAATTGGGGGGTAAGACACTCACCACACCAGGTGAAAAACAGACAAATGATGTAGGCACAATATCACTCATCATCGTGTCGTGTCTTCTCTCTCCTTCCCCTCCACTTTTCTCCCCTCCGTCCCCTCCCCGTTCTGTATCCATACAGACTGGTCCGCATGCATGTAAGGAAGCTATTTCTAGCCCTAAAAACACCAACAGCCACATAAATGGTTAAGCTGTTTTAAGCCCTGATGAAAGTGGTCTCCTACCACTGAAACCGGTCGGCTCATCACAACACTGTACCTGCATACTTGAACGCAATATGTCAGAATACAGTACAATCAACCCTAATGAAGATAGGGACTGATCAAGGATCATTACTGTGTATAAAACACACAGAAATATAGGAACAACTTTCTATATTAACAACAGCAAGACAAAAGAAAAAAACAAAACAGAAATAAAAAAAGAAGCTGACGCGAGGACTGTAGGTCCCAGATATACGAAATATACCCACCTCCCAGAAAATACATTAATCAGGGATAAGTGGGGGTCTTTTAAAGAAAGAACCTGCCCTCAAGTGAAAACCTAATAAAGTCAATGTTGCTTCATTTTGAGGACAGCCTTTTATGACAAAACAACAGAAGTGTTTCCAAAACCTTTTTGTTTTTTAAGGAACTATTATAAATAAAATTGCCCAAATCCTAACGTGAAGACACAATATCCAAGGGAAGATTTGGGTATTTGACCACCCTTATCGTCCAGTACATGGATACCCATATTTTTACTTGTCCATTCTAGCTCAAGCTTCTTTTTTTTTCTTTTCATGGCGGTGAGTAGCGGGGTAAACGATTTTGCATTGCTTCCTTGCACAATGGGGTTGAAGGTTTTTCCTTGGAGATATTGTTGATTGTTCCGGTGATCCATTTGTGAAGTAGTTCTGTTTTTCCATCGAAGTTGACTTCGTTCAGATTCGTGGTTGATGGTTTGTTGAATTCCAAATGTTGTACTATGTTGCTAGCTTTGATAGTCTTACAGTTTCTTTTCATGATAGTTGGCAGTTTGTAGGGTTGTTTGGTTGCTTTTGTAGGTAGCATGATCACAAATGTGATGATGAGATGATCACTCCAGAGGATCTGTATTGGTGGCGTCCTGGTGTTGAGGTTTTCGTTGGCGAACACGTCCTGTTCAATTAATGACAATACTGTCCCAAAATGAATGCCATGGATATGGAAGAGGGGCTCCATTCGGATGCCCTCTTCCATTTCCATGATGACCACGGATCGGGAGCAGAAGTGCGGTGCCGGCAGATGGCCGTTACTGCTGAAGAAAACAAGTAAGTGGGGTCAGGGGGTGGAGGGACCATAAAACAAATAAAAATAAGGGAGATGGAGCTGAGAGCAGGGGAAGCAGCAACCAGGTTCCATGGAACGCGGGCTGAGATTAGCGGTTTCAGCCGGCGATCCAAGGAACCTGATTGACTGCTGCCCACCCCGGGTGCTAATTGCCATTATACTAAAAATGGGACCTTTGTGGTGCTGGAAGCTAATGTGTCAGACCTTCCTTATGCTCAGTTTATTGTCCAATTACGTGCATGCCTGGGAAGAGCATGCAAAATGACTTCTTCAAGCATCCCTAGCCTGGAAGGAATCCTAGTAGACAAATGCCACGTGTACAGAAATAATGACTACGGTAAGCCTGTGCTGGGCAATGTGTCCCATTATCGAGGGGGCGGCAGCCTGTGGGCGAATGCGATGGGCCCGGTCAGTTCAACAAAATGCAGGCACCCCGGAGGATTTCCTCAGTGAGCCAGAAATAATGCAGTCTGCCCTACATTTCTCAGCCCCGGAGACTTCTCTGATGCTAATCAATTTGCTGTGCATAAAATGCCCAGGAACCAGGATGCGTGTGAAATTGGAAAGACATGCATGGCTTGGATGGAGGAGGGGGAGGAGGACATCAATTATTCAGGTGGATTTGGCTGTAGTCACGGTTTCAAAGAAAGAAAGAAGGCAGCAGATGGTTACTTTTTCTAACAGCGCGTTTCTCGCATCATGTTATTTAAAAGACATTTAAGCAATCAGCAGTGTTAGCCTGGGTAGAACATACAAGACTAGTAAGAATGACAGAATTTATGTTAAAACAAAAACAAAATAATCCCTCCAATTGACTCACCTTTCTCACTGCCTGGGATGAAGCTTGACTAATCACTTTGGAACAATTTCCAAACTCATAGAGGCCACTATTGTGTTTACAAGAACCAATAATCGGTCTGACTTCAGGACACATTTTGCATCCTGGGTGTCAATGATACAATTCTGAAATATCCTTATTCATGTAAATTATTCTTTCATGCTAGCAGTTTGATTATCTTTTCATTAAATTTCATTATTTCTATCCTGTTTTTCTTTTTTCTGTCTTTTTCTTTTTAATCTCTTTTGTTTATTAGTTTCTTGTTCACATTCCTTTCCTTGCTTTGTTTCCGTCTCTTCATATTTCTACCCACCTCTCTTAAAATGACTCCCTCTGTTCTGTCTGTTGATCCTATCTTTCTCTCTTTCTTTCTTTTCATTTTTCTTCCTTCAATTCCTTCTAGGTTTCTTTCCTATGTTCTTTCTTTTTCTTTTTGTTTCCAGTCTACCTCTTAGTTTGTTTTCTTTTTTAACCCAATTTCTCTCTTTCTTTCTCTGGATCCATTTCCTTTATATTGTTCTTTCTATCTTTTACTCTTTCTTCTCAACCTTTATTTCATAAATAGTTTTTTTTCTTTCCTTCTGTATTTCAATTTCCCCTTTCTTCTTTAGTTCTTTCTTTTCTTCTTTCTTTCACAGATAAACAACACACGCTCCGCCATGTTCAAATTCTCCGCTGTCATCTCATATGCTATCAATTGATTGGTGCATTAGACAATCTACCACATCAACCTCAACATTTGCCAATCTTCATTCAAGCGGGAAAGACCAACCATATTTCCTGTCCCTAAATATCATAGAGCAGCCCATCCTACAAACAGGCAGCAAGGACTTCTCGCTCCTCCAAGCAGGAACAAGCTAATGGCCGGACGTTTACCATCAGAAGGGAGTATAATTGGTCAATGGACCGCAATGGTTTAGAATGAAAGCAAAACGAAGATGGATGGAAGAAAGGTAGGAAAGAAGGAACGAAATTAACCATGAAATGCAACAAAGAAGGAAAGGAGGAAAGAAACATAGTCTAAAGGAAAGAACATGGACATGAATGAAAAGTGAAAGAGAAATTAAGAAAAAGAAAGATAGAAAGAGACGATTTGAAGGGACAGAAGAAAAATGAAAGAAAGATGGAAGAAAGGAAGAAGGCCGGAACCAAAGAATCAGAATTAAGGAAATAACTATTGAAGGAAAGAAAGAAGAGAGAAATAAACAAAGCGAAGAGAAGATGGAATGGACCTAATCTGTCATCTAGTGCCCACATAATTCCTGTTCTGGTTCACAGGCGGTCTATGCCTCCTTTAGTGACGCAGAGGGTGTACTAGGTGTACCAGCTCTTAGGACAGTGGCTAATATCCGGCTCACATGGCCTCACAGGCCTTTATGTCTGTGCCAACCAATCAAGACGTCTTAACGTTCCTCCTCTCAAAACATGGCTGGGGTGTTTGCGTCATTTCCCGGTTATGGCTATGGTTTTTTCTCTCCGTGGCTCATCTATGTCCACGTCTCTCCAGAAATAAAAAAAAAAAAACTCACGGCTTCAAGGGTTTCCCCATTTGTGTTCTCAGCAGAACTTTAACATATAGTGCACTTCTTTATTTTTCCTTTTGCTTTCCTGCTTCCTCCACCCAACTCTCATCGCACCTTTGTTCCCTAATCCTACTATTTTCATTTTGTTAATGCGTTACAGTGTTATGTGAATAAAAGGCGAATGTTAGCATTTTCATCACAAGGATTCGTTTTGCTTTCTCTTTTGAATTTCATCTTGTATATTGCCATCTTCTTCGATATCACTATCACTATGGACAGACATCATTTCTACACTATCAAGGATTCTTTCATGATGAACATGAAAAGAGGCCTTGAGGTTTTTGCCGCCGTAGCTCCGCCCACTGAGTGGGATAGTGAGTGCAATGAATATCATACACGTGTTGGTATTGTGATCTTCTGTGGACCAGCTATCTCTGTCATCTTAGTTGCATGACACAATACATCCTATGAAGAACACAGTACTCCATATGATCTGCTAATTCAAAGGCATTCCTTCCACGATTAAACGTTGCATGTAACACATACAGGCCTTTCATTATGTCTGAAACGCTCGGGAAACTGTTCAAACACATTTCTAAAACTACAGGGAACAATAGCAGAACTTGACTTCATATTTCAAATGCACTTCGTATCACAATGCTGCAGGTCAGAACAGAATGCATGATGTTGTTAAGTCATGCTTAATGATGTGAAACCCACATCTAGTGGCAACCTGTTCTTTGGATACATAGCTATCATTTAAGAGAAACAGCCAATCTTAATTTGGCATCAAACCTTTGGCATTCCATTCCCAGCCAGGGCTGGTCTGGGAACCAAAAGAGGCCCTGGAAATAATTCTCAAAGCGGCCCATATCACACTTTTTCAACAAAAGCAACCCTTTTCCTATGAGAAAATGTGTAAATACCATACAAAAGAGGCCCAGTGTTTAGAGGTCTACCAGGAAATGAACAGAGTTTGCTATAGGCCAGTCCACCCCTGTTCCCAGCAGACACGACCTTCAGACTTTAGAATGTGATCTGGCTTCAATGCCTGCTTTACCTTCCAGTGGATTACCCCCACTCGATGCACAGCGTTTGCCCATGCTGATCAACCGCATTATCACATGATGTGCTATGGCAACATTTTCACTTCACTGAATATAAGTGCTTACACTATTCTTTACAATTTTAATTTTATATCACTAAAAGACTGCAACACACCTATCTAAATGTTGACATTTCAATTCTTTATCAATTTTAGAAAAATACATCTATTTTGGACTTCGGGCCTCATTACACGGATGGCGGAGAACCATGGCGCTATTAGCGCCATGGTTCATGCCGGTAAAATACCGGCACCGCCTTGGCGGAAAGGGGAATTACCGCCCCATTCCAAGGTTGGCCGGGTGGTAATTCCCCCTTCCACCATTGCCCTTCCCCATTCCCATTTTTGGCGCATAGGGCTCAATGGGAATGGGGAAGGCGCTAATTACGGTATTGCAAATTGCAGTACCGTAATTAGCTCCCTGGGTCCCTTTGCGGGTTGGTTTTTAACGCCTGCAAAAAGCAGGCGTTAAATCCCCCAACCCGCAAAGGGACCTCGTAGTAAGGCGGTAAGGATTTACCGGTACCGGTATTTTACCGGTAACTGTAAATCCTTACCGCCATCCGTGTAATGAGGCCCTATGTCCTCTATATATCACAGTGTAAAATTCACACTCATTAACACCTCCCCCATATACAAAGTCACACATCACGATTATGATAAAATCACAAACATTATTTGCAAAATTATAAATTTTGTCGATATGTTTGTGTTTTTAGTGGACCAACTAGTCTCACTTTGTTAACATATAACTCCCAAATCCAATCTTGTCGGTTCGCTTAATATATCATAACACAATCCTTATAAAGCCAATAAACACTCTTGCATAGACAGGGTAAATCCTGAGTAAAACCATTGAGGTGGTTTGCCCCGAGGTGTCGGGCCAACGGGGTGGTCCCAGCCCCCAAGGGGCATATCGCCATTAGCACCCATGTAGATCACCGCTAATGGTTTTCCTTTATTTTGAAATAATAACATGAAAAATTACCTTTTTTTTTGCGGCCGGTACTGTGCTGCCTTCAAACCAGGAAGTCCGTCTTCAATGTTGATTACGCTAGAGGGGACTGCCTGGCTGAAGACAGTGCTGCATAGGGCGGCAAATAAAAGGTGGTTTTTCTTTCATTTTTTCGAAAGAAAAGAAAACCATTAGCACTCATGCAGTGATCTACACGGGTGCAAATAGGATGGGGGAGCTGGGAGCAGGGAAGGGAAGCGCCTGACACTAATGAAAGGGCTCGGAACGTGAACTTACATTTGTGAATATAGTCCGCGTTCTAAGCATTTTCATTGGCTCTCGGCGCCACCGAGACTAGACATTATTATTATTACTAGACACCGAGTACCTAGACATTATTCAGGATTCAAAATAGCTTAATACTGAAAAAGTTATTAACCTCCAATAAGCTCATTAACTGATTATGTTAACTTTCGCTGGTTCACTCACCTTTTCAGAACTAATGGTACACTTCAAAATATTTCCGTGACATTTGGGTTCTTGCATATTTTAAGGTTGGTATTTACTGTTAAGGAAGGAAATGGCATAGACATTAATGTACTATTTTACAGGTACATTATTGTTGTTTCTGCCATAATTTAGCAGCGGTACTTCCTTCATTTTGTATTATAGAAATTCTTATCAATTTAATGTTTTGTCTGAGCCCAAATACTGGTGTAGGAGACTAAATGCATATATTGCATTCCTATCCCACTAATCTTTGGAATTATTTTCTGAAAATAAAACCTACTTTAAATATGTTACAAAAATGTGATCCACATCTTCTATTTATTAAAGTACCACATAGAAGGAGGATCAATAATCCCAACTCTGCTTGTCTATGTTTGATAACTTTATACTCCTGTCAATGACTATCATGACGCGATCTGCATGCACTTGCTTTGTGGGTGTTCTTTTGGCCACAAAGTCCAATCGTTTCTGATTCTGATCCACACTCATTGCTTCTTCTCAGGGAAATCTACCATGTATCGATTAGCTCCTCCTTGGGCTTGAATTTCCCAGACATCTCAATGAATTACCATGTCGCATCTACAGCTTGCCCAGATCCCTGGAATTATTCAGTACGTTGAAGCCCAAGTCACTCAATCAGGCCCATATACATTGAAGGAACAGGTCTCTGTTTTCATGTTGTAGTCCTAGTTGGAAAACATACACATTCCTCCAGAACCAAAACACTGCCAGGACTCCCCATTCAATGCCTCCAGCCGGACTGGTGTTTTACGTAATCAAGGACCAATCTCAGCTGGTCATTTAGGTAACTTGTACTTCTCAGCAAGTGATGTCACAATTGAGCTTTTCATCTGCGGGTTTTTATGTTTAATATGAGACTCGTTAGGATGGTTTAACTGCTTAAGTCTTCAATGATATGTACTTCACCCAGTCTTTCATCAGTATTAGGTAATTATGTCCCTATACATAATGTCGCAGGGAAAAGCCATTGCTCATATTATAGATGGTGACATTATGTTTGGGGACGGGTTGCGGGAATGTTCCCTGCTCCCCTTGTAAAGAAAAAAATAATTCAAGAGTTGCGGCGGTGTCCCCCGCATGTTCTATGTAATAATGTCTCTGCAAAAAACAGCGACTGTTTTGTCAGGAGACATTTTTGTGGAGACATTATTACATGGAACCCTTTCATCTACATTGGTCAATTCAAACCCCATCATTAGTCCAGTTATTTTCTCTAACCCCCAATCTTTCATTAAGATCACCTCCCCGATACATACTCCAGAATGGGCCTGCCGAGTTTACCTCTTCCCAGGTCCACTCCTGTAGGCTTCTTTGCACTTTTGCTTTCACCATCAAGCATCTCTTTATGCTGCACCAATCTTATCACTACTCCTGTTGAACACTTTGGAGAATGAGCGGTCACTTCAAAGTTTAATATTGGCAAGAAGAGTAGAGAGCCAAGTGTGTGTGTGGTCTTAAAAATTGTTCTTTTATCCAGATCAATCACTTTATTCATTTTTCGTCGCCATGGTGTCTGAGGATTTGTCAAAATTGCCTCTTTTAAAAGTTTAGTCTTGAAGGAATTATAGGGTATTTGTTGAACAAGGATGCATACTGTCTTGAACACAGGTAGTTTAGCTAGGCAATGCCCTTACTCATCTACCATGCAATGGAATTTGGATGACAATTTGAATATCAAATATGTAAGTGAAACACCTGCCCTTTGGGACTAATTTCTCATTGGTAGGCACACAAAAGGCCAGGGCAATCATGATTGTTTTGAAGTCGCTTGGGCAGAAACATTTGATAATATTGCTTACATATAAAGAACTTCTCTGCTATTGCTGGATCCTATACTCCTTCATGTTGCCATCCATCATCCATTGAATTGCTTGCCAGTGAGGCTTGCCTTGTTCTAGAAAATGTAGTGAGTGGAACAGTAGGGTGTTAGATTGGTCTGTTGTGTTCGAGGACTCTTTTACATTTTCTTTACACATTTCTTTGTAACCCACCTGGAAAAGGTACAGCTTTTCTGAGAAGCTTGTACTTTCAATTATTTGGAACACAATTTGGCATTGTTCTACAAGTATACTGTACTTCCCCAGATTAGCATCCACTAAATAATCAGCAATTGCACACTCCTGTGATGCAGTTCTACCATTCTCTCCCTTCCACACTACAGTTTTACATGGATGCCACCAGTGCAAGTTTCGAATGAATTCAGTGGTTATTTCCTGCATGTTCCTTGTCCCTCAAAAAACACTGAGCATCTCTCACCTGAGCCTTAATTGAATAGGAAAGCAAATACTCCACTAAAACGAATCAGCAACAGGATTTTTCACTGGTGGCATCACTGACTGACAGTAGCTTTTGTAGGTACAGCATGGGACATCTCTCTAGCAGAATGCTTTATCTGTAACTGGCAGCACCTTGAACGGGCTGCTCCACCTCATTGACAGGCAATTCTTCCTCTGATATGTTTTTTAAAAACAACAACTTCCAGGTCGGAAAGGGCAACACAGCGATGCTAACCCAGTCTGAAGCAGCAATTGCTGTCCCAGCCGATATGTGCATTTGACTACTTTGACCAGTTTTTAGCAGTTCTTCAAAAAAGCATCATCCATCAACTGCTCACTGCTCAGGCTCGAGGGAAACGGCCGAGATTTCTGGTAAGTGTATCTGCCTGACAGTACCACATGCTTGCTCAATCCTGCAACCTGACTTGCAATTCCTCCCATGTTGATGAAGGCTAATGGTGGCACCTTTGACTAGTTCAAACCAGTTTCTGTGCATATTTTGGATTTTTTTTTCAGGATCCCATTATGTCTTACCACCGCGCCCCACCCCGCTGATTGTAGATGATAAAGCCAATGGAGATTTTGCTGAATATTCAGTACCTTACAGAGCTCCTGTACCCATTTCACTGTGCAGTGTGTTCCTTAGACAGTGTTAATACTCACTGGCACCCCGAAGTGCTGATTAAAGTCGCATATCGAGTCCTTCACCAAAACCTGTGTATTGGTTTTAGGGGACTGAAACACCTCTATCCATTTGGTAAACATAGCAATTATTACAAACACATATTCCATGCCTGCTTCTTGCAACAGCTGTATAAACTCACACTGTAATTGAGTGAAGGGAGAGCATTGGGCTGTATGAGTTCCTTACATTACGTTTTCACTTTTGCCGACATTCTGTTGTTGGTAGATAAAACGCAGGAGGCATAAATGTTCTGCCGCTTGTGAAACACATGGGGTGAACTGTTCTTAGAGGAAGTTAGCCACCATACCCCCTTTCACAGTGAGTGTGATACCCAGGAGAACATGTGTAAAATTATGCAGCAGTGCTTTGGGAACTACTAATTGACCTTCACTTGATCACCAGATATTATCCTCTTCATCATCATCATCAAAGTCCATTTGGATTAAAAATCCATAAACCACATATAAATACAGCAATACATCAATACACCAAAGGAATAATCAACAAACAATATAAAAGCGCAGTATGCGCCAGAAATTTAAAACATAGAAAAAACATTCAAGATTAAAACAATGGATGAAAAATTGCCCTCTAGAATTTCTTTTCTATGATGCCAAGATTTTCTCAAAAGTTCCAAGCATCCCCATGCAACTAGTAATGTTTCTGCACGAAGAGGATAAGTCAATATATTAACTTTGTGAAGGGAACACCCTGCTCTACTCCATGCACTTTTCCGAGTATCTGAAGCACATTCCTATATTTCGGAAATCTCATTGAGTATGGTATAAATTGGAACACGAGACTGCACTTGTCCTTGTGACATTATTTCACTTTCATGGGAACAGAGTAAAAGACAGCATCCCTCACCTAGTCTGCAAGGGCATTTCCTCGACTGACGTCATCTCTCAGACTTGGTGTGCTGCATACTTTCCTGTTGCCAATTCTATAAGAAACATCAATGATTAAATAAGGGCAATAACATACTTTGCATTTTTGATCGGTGTACCTCTGGCTGTTAAGAAACCTCTTTCCTTCGACAATATCCTCTACTCAAGCACTATCCCAAATGCGTAGTATGAGTCAGTGAAAATAGTCACCTGTTTGTCATTTTGTATAGTACATGACTGTGTTAAGGCAACAAGGTCTGCTCTCTGCACATAACTATTTGGAAGCTGAGCACTTTATTTCACTGCATATGCAGTGCCCATGGCATCCTGATTGGAACTCCCTGCTTTCACTTCTTAAACACAACCCATCAACGTAGTACATTTCATCAGAATTTTGTAACAGGAATGCTCGCAAATCCTTGCATGGCCTGGTGAGTGTGGCAGAAGTCAAAAGACAGTCATGGGGCTCCCCATTTGCTGGACTATATGGAGGAAGTTGTTAGCACTGGACACAGTGCAAGGTTTATATTGGCCGAGTTCAACAGGATTAACTCAAACTGAGTGAGCCGAGCTGTAGATAAATGTATCTCATTACAACTGAGGTGGTAAGGGGTTAACAGTGCCGGTAAGAGTGCCGGTGCCATTAACCCCATACCGCCTCATTACAAGGATCCCTCGCGGGACCCGCTCTGGACATCTGGTCAGACCAGACATCCTTTGCGGGTCCCACGAGGGGACCAGCATGGTAACAACAGGCACGTCATTAACGGGCCCGTTGTTAGCATGCTCCCCATTCCCATTGAGCCCTATGGGGGCTCAATGGGAATGGGGATTGTCCGGGTCCGGGTTCCCTGAATGGGGAAATACCGGGCCCTCCAAAGTCAGAATGGCCCGGTATTTCCTCATTCAGGGACCACAGACCCGGACCTGAGTTTGGAGGCAGCCATGCCCTTATAAAGGGCATGGCTGCCTCCAAACTCGCAATGAGGCCCATTGTGTGTCTTAATGTTGAGCAACAATGTAGTTACCATATGGAACACTGTTACAATAAGGCTGATCCTAACGCTGTATTTCCTGAACTTTGCAGCACCACTACTATAATAAGCACTTGTCACTGTGCTTTTGTGTTAAAACATTGTCTGTGTGTATCCCTCTTTTTCATGGCAATACAGGACACATAGCTGTTGGTAGTTGGGCACCCAAGTGCAGGTGCACTTGCAAGGGATTTCTTCACTTGAACACATGCCTTTTCGGCTGCCTCTCTCTACTCAAGCAGTTCTGGTGAATGCAAATTAGTCATTTCTTGTAACATACTCACCACATTTATGTATCCTTATATCCTAATATCTACTGATGGCAGTACCCAGTTGGCCAAAGAAGGATCTCATCTCACTAATCGCTGTTGGCTTGTGCAACTTAAAAAACATCTATTAAGAATCTGTAATGCTCCCACTTCTTGCTGATATATAATTGCCTAAATAATGGACCTGCTCTTAGATAATTTAATTTCTCCTTGGAAGCATTAGGCTCCCTTTTCACTAAGGAATTCAGTACAAATAAAGTATCTTGCTAACACACGTCCTAGAACGGCGACACAATCAGTAGATCACCCATGTATTGCACCAGAACTGCACCCCTGGAAAATGGTTATCAGCTAAGTCCTTTCTCAATATTTGTGAGAAATGGGTGTGGCTTCCTCTATACCCCTGTGGAAGGCATCACTAGGTACACTCGAACACAGAAGGCAAATAAATGCTGGCTATCTAGTTATATGTGGGAATAGATAAGAATGCAGAACATAGATCAACTACTGTGAAACGTGTCCATTGGAGAAATACAAAACACTATAGTTGCCGGTTTTGGGACTATTGGAAATGTTGGTAAAACGGCTCTATTTACTGCTAGCAATTCCTGTATAAATCTCTATACGTCGCGCTGTGTTCTCTTTAAAAGTAAAATTGGTGTTTTTGCATTGGCTTGTAGTTGCCACAATTATTCCTTGATTCAACAGTGATGTGATCACGGCTGAAATAGGTGACTTTGCTTCTGGTTGTAATAGACGCTGAGGCTTCCTTGGCAAAGGTTTTTTGGTACCTACCCAAATACGCACTGACTTGCCATTTTGTATCAGACACAATTCATTCTTATGCTGCAACCCCAAATCTTGGAGCACTTTCAACAGTAATTCTAAATGTGCTTGTCTTGCCTCATCTGCACTTACTTTTCATTCACCTAAGGTTTTTGCATGTAGCATTGCTTCTACCCTTCCCTCATTTTCATTCGGGATGTCTAAGAAAACTCCACTCAGATTACAATAAATAGTGCTTCGAAATGTACACAACAGGTCATCCCCTAACACATTTACTTGTGACAATGAGCTCAAAGGAATCACACGACTGTCTGAAATTGAGACAACACCACTGTTATGGGTTTTGCCACAGATTAATCACTGGATTGTTGGTAATGCATACAGTTTGCACATTTTCTGATGACAGTGGAACACTTGAACATTTTTCCATTTGATTGCTGAGCAGGTTGCCCTTGTATCTAATAAACATGGCACACTTTGCCCATTAATTTCACATTCAATAAAGACAACTCTTCATCTACTGGTATCAGTGTATACAAAATGACTCTTTTTTGCCTTTGGCATTCCTAGCGTTATTCTATTTTGGGACATATGGTTGATATTTTTTTAAGTTGAAGAAGGATGAGCAGAAGACATATCTCCTCATGTGGCTTGGAGATGAGGATGATTTAGGCACTCAAACAAATTCCAATGACCCTACTGCTCAGAATAGTGACATGCAGCATTACTTGTCACAAACCCCTTTTGATTATTCTCTGAGTCAGAGTATTACCTCCATGACATTTACCTTTTGGTCTCCGACTTCCTTTCAAGGCTGCTGTCTCTCTTCCATTCACATTCACATACACTTCCAGCTCCATCTGTTGCCGTTACTGCTGCAAATGCTTTAATTGAAAAGTCATTAACTTGCATGTGCTCAACCCTTTCTTTTGCCCATGGCATGACACACAATGATTCACTACTGACATCAGTTCACAGAGGGGCTTTGTTTCTTACCCCACACAAATGTCCTTCCACTGCTGATGGGTTTTAGGTAACAACCCCTGAACAATATCTGCTGCTAAGGCCTTCTGCAATATCTCAGCAGGCTTACTTATACCAAAAGGCTGCGTAAAAAACAACCATCATTCGATTAAGATGATCTGCAGTTGACTCGTCTTTCTTTTGCTTACAAAATTGATCTTGGCCCAATCTGTCGTTAGTGTGCAATTTCCTTTATTTGAACATGTTTTGCATGCAATTGAATTGTGCAAGCATGCACATGTGCAAACCCATAGTTTGCAGCAAGTGGTGCCTCAAATTGCAGCAAGTGTGTGTACACAGCTATCAGCCGTCAGCACCAGCAAGACCCACTCCTGGTAACTGGCTCCTGGGGCTTGCAATTATGCATTTGCTCTGCCATAAATTGCACTTGCGTGTGTGTTGGATGAATTTACAGTACTAATTGCTTGCCTGACCGGGCTTGAGCTTGGGGCTGACACTGTGTGTTCACACTTGCGCTCATGATGCTGTTGTGTGTGCAGCATTGAGATTGCAAATTAAGCTTGAGGCCCAGAGCATCCCAAAAAGGCTTCCTCTTCTTCTTTTTTATCTTTCTCCCAGTCATTATATTTACCTGTCAATTGTGGGTACATCCATGTGGTTGGACTCTAATAGATTATTGACTTAGACCACACTCCTCTTTCCTGACCCTTCTGTTTCGGTAATGTATGTAGCTTATTCCTTAACTTCATATTTGTGTGTTCCAGTCCCCTTATTCTTGATTCCCAAACTCTCTTTGGACCTTTCACAAACTGATTTGACAGCCCACTCCTCAGGGTTTGTTTTCCTACTCGTATCCTCTAAAGTATTAAAATGAAACATTTGATCAAGTCAAACGTTCCATCTACTGGGAATTGATGTTGTCTGTCCCACTTTGTAATAGAGCTCCAGTTGCCTAAGTACCTACAAATCTCAGTTCGATAATGATTGTACATACAATATGCAGCCTTACCCCTATCTGTGTCACTAGCTTTATTTGACTGACTCCAGCCTCTTTTCAGTGCCTCTACCCAATTTTCTGCCCAAACTAAGTCACACCTTTTATATATTTTGTTTATACATTTGACCAAATACTAGTTTGTAGTATCTAACTATAGATTTGCTTTTATTCTGTCATTGCAGAATACAAATAGAACAGAATTCACTTTTCTCAAAGGCTCCCACTCCCTGCATCTTTGTTTCTCTGACTTTGTCCTCAGAGTCCTTCGTTCTTCTACCTATCTATAATCCTTAATCATCTTATGTCCATGCTGTGTTACCTTTTCCCTCTAATGTTATGCCAAACTTGCCATTTTAATTTGTTGGTATCAAATGTATATTATCCTTCCGATGTCTACCCTTGCTGCTCCTATAGTTAGTTAATGAAGGCTTTCAGGTGGCCCAAGAATAATCAAAAGCCTTCATGGTCCAACCATCCTTGAAAAGGTTTCAATTAGGCCTCTTACGTATCTTTTGTGTGCACACAGGGGATGAAGAGACAGTGGTCCGCAACCCCTGTTGCCATTTCAGCTGGGCATGGAGAATCTGAGTCGCAATGGCACCAAATTGTTGAAAACTAAACTCGTCACCTAGTAAATTCAATGGGAACTACAGGCAGCAAAAGTAGGGAGAACATTTATTTCCATGCACTTGTGCAGAAAAGTCAAAAAAACTGTATAGGATAAATCCCTCTTTTTTGTTATCGGGGGTGGGGGGAGGCTATCTCATGAGCGAAACAGAAACCAGGAAATATGGTCAGTAATCAAAAACAGTAAATTAAAACAAAATGAATTAGTCGTAAACATATATTAAACACATATTAAACACCTATTAGACAAATCCATATATTTAAAAGTCATGTCAATCAATTAGGTAGCACATCCCTTACTTAGGGTGTTGATCTTAAGCTAACTATCGTATTCATAAATACACAACAAGAAAGTGCAGTTAGTAACCATGTGGCAAAGTACACAGTATTGTGCAGAAAAGGACAGGGAAACTGACAGAGTACCCTGTCCCAGAAAAATGACCCGCCAGACACAGAAACATCAGATTTGTAATAGGGCTTTACACAATGAGACTTATACAGAAGAGTCAATGTGATACAGTTAGTCAATTACAAAAACAATGAACTTCCTAATGGTGCACCTTCTTGCCTTGAAGGGCATTCCTTTGGGGCACCATTCAAGACCTGTACAATTCCACTCAGCCTAGCCACATGATATAGACCTCCAACTCTAGCGGATCTTTCCATTAAATGTAATCAGACCTGACCTGGCGTCTAGAGCTCGCGTGATCCATGTTTCGGTTCTCAGGTGGTCTGACATGCCTTCATAAGTGACTTAAAGTGTGTCACTAGGCATGCCTGAACCTCACACAGAGGGCAATGTCATGCTCGTACAGCCGTATGTGTTTTTATGTGCATGCCAACCAATCAGATTTCTTACCGCTCCATCTTCCCAAACATGGCTTCAGTCCCTGCGTCCTCTCCCAGTTATGGCTGCGGTTTTGCTTTGTCTCTGACTCATGTATGCAAATGGCCCATCAGAAATAAAATGATGTCGTCTTCTACAATGTACTGCTAGCAAATAGGTCAGAATAAGAAGTGTATCATTGCACTTCAGCTAAATCTTGTAGCAGCAGCCATGGCTTCTCAGGGTTGTTCGCACTGTCCTGCAGTGTTCAATAAAAAATATGATTGACACTTTATTTCAGGATCCATGATAAAAGGCAAGGCTGTAGGAACGATGGCTGCCTCCAAGAGCCAATTGGAGGGATTATTTCTGGGAGTATTATTGCTGTTCTCCAAGGTGCCAATGAGGATTATATCAAGGTTTTTCTAAGGAATAATGACTGTGTCCCTTTACCGGCCTGCATTCGAAATGTATCTTTCCACTTTCCACTGTGTGAAATGTTGTGTTCAGGATTGTTCTGATTCCTGAATAGATGGGGTTTGAAAAATGGATAGTTGCACAGTTCAGTTACTGCTGGAAAAATGGGAAAACTGATATTGTCTGAGGGATTGATAACAGAAGTGCCCATTAAGAGTACACACTGATTTCTTCTAAGGAATGTTTGTTTTGGGGAGTCAGTCTGTGTGGAATCAAATAAACCCTGCATTGTTTTTCTGCCTGGTGTCAATCCCTGTACTCTGCAGACCCAGTCACATAAATCTAATTAAGGCAGATGTTTTGCACCTCAAGGATAGTTTGATCCCCTTCCCCTCTTTTCAATTTGAATGGTCCATTTCACTACAAATCTTTTTATACCGCTATCCCGTAAGCTGGACTCAATTATAGCTCCCTGAGTCCATCTAACCGTTTATTAATGCATCTCTCCAGCAGCCTGTTGATTTCTCCATGTCTCCCTATCTTTCAGTTTGTCTATTTGCATGTATTCATCTTCATTGGTGACTCTGCCCATACCTACTCTCCTTCTGAGCTGGAATCGCGCGCTCAATGCCTATGTACATAAACATCGTTCAGTGAAATCCGCAGGGCTTTCTCAGGATCCCCCAGAATACAGTGCAGCATTCCCTTTGATGGCTTTTCATCTGTTTTCCTACAGTGTATGCTTATTTTTATCTATAGCATTGTATGTAGTACAAACCTGGCACGGGCGCAGTGGAGCACTGTGCAACAATAAACACACAGAACAAAGTATAATGATCAAACTAGAATTTCACAGAAAGAAAAGGGGATTCATATGCAGTTCTGTCCCAGTTTCAGGCTGGTTCCTATGAGGCCACCACTCCAGGGGGTATATGGACTCTGATTTCATTACACCCATGCACCTTCAGGCATAACAAAAGGTAAGGTGAGGTCTTGGCCTCAAGAAACAGAGAATTCATGCCACCGCAAGGACCTCCAACACTGATTTGTGAAGGGCAGCAAGGCATCTGAGTGACTTCCAAGCATTGAAACACAGGACTTGAAATTCCCCAGCAAGTGTAATGTTTCCCACTTTTGATTATCAGTGGTCTGTGATGAATCTGATGTGATTATCCAAAAGACCCTGGCCTGGGACTCTTCTCATGTGGCCAGGGAAAGGCAGATGCTTCCTGATCCTGACCCTGGGGGTGGTGTTCTGCTGGAGGATGACATGGGAAGGGGACTTGGGACAGGGAAATTGAGAGAAAGCTTTTTCTAATTTCCCTGGTGACCCCACCGTTCTGATTGCCTATTGTAAAACTGAGGACTTTAATATAAAAAGAAGCCCAAACATTAAGGATTTCAAGTCCCATAATACCCTAGGTACTGTGACATGGAAGAAGGGCTTGGAGGCACAGAACTGCAGAGCGCAGTCTAGTGTTACTAATGGCCCACACCTGAGTGGGGCTTTTGATTATTTAAAGCCCCTTGAGGTACAGCCCGTTAGAAATCATGGTGGAAGT
This sequence comes from Ambystoma mexicanum, assembly GCF_040938575.1. Taxonomy (NCBI): domain Eukaryota; kingdom Metazoa; phylum Chordata; class Amphibia; order Caudata; family Ambystomatidae; genus Ambystoma; species Ambystoma mexicanum. The sequence continues at coordinate 1,058,007,191 of NC_090925.1, forward strand.
CGAGGCAGAAGTTGCTGGAGAAGCAGTGAGCAGCCATGCATACAGGTAGAGCTGAGAAGTGAAGACGTCGGGACCGCCGCTGTTGATATAGCGGAAAATGGTGCTGAGAAAGTCACAGGATGAAGAAGCTCAAACTCCAGAGATCACGCAGCAGGAAGTGTTAAGGTGACAGGCTGCCTGGTAGAAGAAAGAAGTTTCCTAGTCCCTGCTCTCATTTTCAGTGGCTGGCGAGCATCAGAGAAAACAGGCTCCTTTCAGAAGAGGTGCAGGACATGGTAACTAGAGCTTTCAAAGGCTCCCATCGGGCGGACTGAAGAGGTCACAGCAGTAGTAGCAGCGAAGAACATGGACGCACAAGGAATGATTAGTGATTTGGCCCATGAACGCTGCCCCCAGAGCGCTCCGTGAGACACTGCATGCTGCATATAATTATGTTGAATGCCAAACTAATGAAAAAGGCATACTTGCCAATACCTGTATGTAAAGAGGAACCAAGAGGAAGAGATGTATACCTATCATTGCCAAAGCCAAGAAAAAACAATAGTGAAACCTAACTATTACCCACATTGCCAAAGCCAAGAGACAGTATTATTGAACTGTCATTGCCAAAGCCCAGGGGCTGCAATATTGAAACCTAGCTACACCCAACATTTCCAAAGTCAAGAGGGGGAAATATTGAAGAGCAATACCAACAAACCTTGGCTAACCTATCACTGGAAAAGGGGAAACAGTTGGACATATGGCAAATGAATAAGTGGAATGAAATAACATCAAGGGATGTTGTAGCTTTATAGAAGAGGTTGTGTATCTTAAACGTGTTGAAAGCTGACTTGAACTTAACCTCATCATAGAGTACCTGTAGTAATGGTATAAGTTTTGTCCTGGCAGGCGGGTATACCAGGAGAGGGCTTATGAGTTGTAGTCCTGGCAGGTAAGTGAAACAGGAAGAAGACACTGAAGTCTTACATTGTGGTGGAAGGTTGTGGTGGAAATAAAGTGGCAAGGCCACTAATGCTGTTTGATGAACTGTGGTAAAAACCATCCTGCTGAAAGAATTGTTGTGTTTGTTGTGAAGCAGTTGTCTTTTCCAAATAAGAGAAGTCCTACTTTGAATGTTCATTGCAATTGTGGAACTGAGACTTTTTCATTTGATAATCTGAAGCTTGTGGAAAACTACTTTTGCCAAGTGATGAGCTTTGTTAAACTCTAAAGATAATTCATGTGTCCGGTGAAAAAGAACTTGGATGTTGAAAGGAACTTTGGGGTTATTCTTCAAGTGGAATTTGACCATTGAAAAGGATTTCTACTTTTTGGAACTTTTATTCAGAAATCCTGCATTGACCCTGTGGAAGGGGATACGACCCTTGTTACAATGATCTTTAGTTTCATTTGAATACAATAGTTATTTTGTTGCACTCGAAAAGCCATCTGCATTTCTGTATGATTTTATTATATGTACAAGTGTGAGGGACAGACACATTTTGATGTTAGAGTGTTTTTCCTTTAGGGCCTCATTAGGAGGGCCTGGCTGCCTCCAAACTCGGGTCCAGGTCCGTGGTCCCGGAATGGGGAAATACTGGGCAATTCCAACCTTGGAGGACCCGGTATTTCCCCATTCAGGGAACACAACCCCATTCCCATTTCAGCCTCCATAGGGCTCAATGGGAATGGGGAGGGAGCTAACAACGGGCCCATTAATAGCTGGCCCGTTGTTATCTCCCTGGTCTCCTCGCGGGCCCGCTCTGGACGTCTGGTCTGACCAGACGTCCAGCACGGGCCCGCAAGGGAACCTCGTAATAGGGCAGAATGGGATTAACGGCACCGGCACCTTTCCCGGCACTGTTAAACCCATTCCGCCTGCCTTGTAATGAGGCCCCTAGTCTTAGTTTTGTAGGCAGGGAAATCCTCATTAGGTTAGGGAAAGTAAGGTGTTTATCTCACCCATATACTTTAATAAAATGGCATCTTGTGAAAAATCTTTACCAAGTTGTCTGCCTCGCATTTCTGGCCCCTCACATGTCCCACAATTTACAACCCAAGTGGGTCCTTCAGATGAAGCAAGAAATGCCAGTTGATCAGCTTCATTTTATCCATGTGTCCCCATTGTGGGGCTATTGAGAGGGTCAGCGGACCCCTGACTCAATTTCATCAGACTTTTCTAGGTAGTATCCCCAGGCCCGCCCACTCCCCTGTTCTCAGCATTCAGACTAAACAGGAACAACAGGGAGGATAGCTCAAGTGCAACGTGCTTGCCTTGGAAACAAGAAGACATGGAGCACCACAGGTTCGATCCCCGGGTCCGCGCTTAGAAACCTCTGGGTATTAAGAGCGTTATAAAAAAAAATAACCTAACCTAAAATAACATACCACCCCACCAGGATAGAGCGTCTACTGTGAGCCAGTGAAGGATGAGTTATGCGGTGAGTTATGTGGTGAGTTATGTGGTGCTAGGGCAAGATCCCCTTCTGTGAAACCCAGAAAGGAGGAACAGAAACCCCATGGCAAGCAGACCCTAGAGAGGCAGCTGAGGGACACTATGTGGGAAGCAGCATCCCACTCACTTGGCAATAATTAAGTGAATCCACATTCACTGAGTGGGGAACAACATGCTGTGCACCCCAAAGCAAAGAAGGAAGTCCCCGTAGTGGAGCAGGCATTTTGCGAGCATTGGGAAATTAACCATTCATATTCACACATCACCATGACATTACCAAAGGGTAAATACCGGCTCTTACGGTGCAAAGAGCCGGAAAATGGCTGCTTCAAGCCATCGTAACTCTAAAGTCAAATATGAAGTCACTAATATTTTGACTTTTTCATTCATTCCATACTCTTCTTAGTATGTTCATAGATAATTTCTTTCCAGAAAACGCTTCTCGCCTTCCTTTGACTAACCACATGTCTAAAAGTGTCTGGTACAGTCGGTAAAGTCTCCTTACTGCTACTGTTGACATGGAATATTCCATGGTCAGTGATCTGAATGAAAGCACACATTATCAATGCTGTACACAAAGAGAAACTCTGAAGGGAAAATGCCTGTGACATATATCATTCCATTGGGGTAGGAGGCCTTCCTTAAGACCTGGAGCATTGCTGACATTTTGAACAGAGGATAAGGGAAGAAGCTGGGAGTCAGGGTGAGAATTTCTGTGTGTAAAGAGCTGTGTGGATTAAGGGAGGGCCTTCAATTTTGTAGTCATCAGACTTCATTTAGCAAGACCAGAGTCACCTAATCAAAACTATCACTTAAGTGGCATTTTTCATTTGAAGTCATGGGATCTCTTCAAGACCACTTTCCGTGATTATGCCTACAGTGATGTGGACTGTGGTGTTTCTTCACAGGCACCACCTACCTTGCGTAGATGTATATGGAAGGTATCCTTGGAAGCATTTTCAGTAATTACCTTGCCTCGACTTTTAGCAATTGCGGACATCAGTTCATTAGAATCCTATACTGCAGAACTGCATAATATCTTAAATAGTGCTTTCCATCAGCTGGCTCCACTCAAATGTGCTCAAGGTAAAAAGGACACACAGGGTTCTGTATACCAGTGGCTCTCTTCTGAGATGCTTGCAGCCAGACAGCTAAAAAAGGCAGCCGAAAGAGGCTGGAGGAAATCTCCAATAGTTGACACCATGGCCCTTTATAAAGAATCAGTTAAGCATTTTATCGCCACCATCCTTGAAGCTAAGCAAGCAAAGCCGGAGGAACGTATCCTGGAAGCAAAATCTAGCACCAGAGAACTATTTCACATTCTTGGTGAACTTAAGGGAAATCCTCAAGAATCCCAGTTAGTTACTAACGACGACTGGTGTCAGAAAATTCATAATAGCTTCCTGCAAAAGGTTAAAAACCATCAAGGGAATATCCAGATACAAACATCTAAATGTCCTGAGGCTCTTTCAGAAGCTAGGATATTAGAACAGGAGGTGGCTTGTAACAAGGACACTTTCTCGTTTAGGCAAGTTTCAGTGAACAAAATATCTACTATTGTTGAAAATCTCAAACCCACTTCTTGCAGGGGTGATATTTTTCCTGCATCCCTCTTTAAAAGATTCTTTCCAAGCATCACCCTTCCCAACACATCTTTTATAAATCAGTCTTTTGAACAGGCACTAGCCCCACAGTGTATTAGGGTAGCGTGAATCTCCCCCCTGCTAAAAAGGAAGGGTCTGACCCACATGAACCACTGAACTATCGCCCTATTACTAATGTTCCCTTTCTCCTCAAGATTATTGACAAAGTTGCTTGCGTTCAATATGACGCCTTCGGTGAGGAGAGAGGTTTACTGTCTGCCAAACAATCTGAATTCAGAAAACATCATGGCACAGAAACAGCATTGCTTGATGTTAAATCCATGTTATTAGGAATAGCTGGCTATGTTGCTGCTACTAGACCTGTCTGCTACCTTCGATCTTGTTAATTTTGACAGGATAGCAGACAGGCTAACTGAGGTGGGAGGCTACTCTAAATCAGCAGCTAAATGCTTTCGATAATTTCTGGGCCCCAGAAGAGCAAGGGTTGTCCATGGGGATTCTCAGTCGGAGGACTCCATTCTTAACTGTGGAGTCCCTCAGGGTTACAGTGTGTCCCTTTTGCTTTATAATCTTTATTCAAAGCTTTGTTTTGATGTGCTGGATGGTCCGGGTGTCAAATTTGCAAATTATGCTGACGACACCAAGATCATCCTGGAACTCACAGGTTCCTATGAAGCTGACTCACTCTTGGTCATTAAGGTGCACAATGCCATAAGAGCCTGGATGCACGATAATTTGTCAGAGCTCAATGACAGTAAAACAGAGATCCTGCTAGTTGGCAGCACAGCCAAACTTAAGGCTCTTGTACCCGCATACGATAAATTCTTAGTGGGGGGAGCCATCATTCAGGTCTCTAGTTCTGTCAAAACGTTGGGTGTGTTTTTTGACAGCAAAACAAGTGGCAAATATTAGTGCCAGTTGTACTTATACCACACATCTTCTTTGGCAAATTTGACCCTACCTTTCAGAAGGAAACAGAGCTCTGATAGCGACAGCCAATATAAACTCTAAAATAGACTATTGCAACAGCCTACTGGTTGGTACCACTGTGGCCAATATAAAAAAAACTGTAGACAATACAAAATGGCGCTATATGAGCAGTATGTGGTTTGGGACGCAGAGAACATGTGTCTCATGCATGTAGGAAGTTCCATTGGCTTCCAGTTCACGAAAGGGTCCACTTCAAGGCATCCTGCCTGGTCTACAAGTGCCTTGCAGATATTGCCCCATCATATCTTCAGTCTCGGATCACAAAGCAGCCTTTTAGACGTACTTTACGTTTCAATTATAAGGATGTTCTATCTCAACCTTGTTACAAATTGAGAACATACGGGGACCTCAGCTTTGATGCCTGGGGGCCTAGAATTTGGAATTGCCTCCCCATTCTCATTAGACAACTGCCATCGCTGGCCATATTTAGGGAGGCTCTTAAAACGCTCTTATTCGATGGAGGTGGCAAGTAAGTGACTCCTACTCTGAATACTATTTTGATCATAGCTATACTGTGCCGTTGTACTTCTCCTTCCTCTTTGCTTGTTTTATGTTTGTACTGTTTATGGGTGGGCAGTCATAATGTCGACAGTCAAAATGTCGACAGTCAAAATTTCGAAAAATAAATGTCGAAAAAAATAATGTCGACAAACAAAAATGTCGACATTTTTTCGATATTTTTTCGAAATTTTGTATTTATTGTATGAATAAATAAATAAATATATATAACTAAGATGTGTTGGGTATGAGGGGTGGGGGGTGTGGGGGGTGGCAGGGGGGTGTTGGGTGAGGGGGGGTTGGGGGGACCCCCCCCAATAGTAAATGATACTCTTTTTGGTTATTTATTTATTGAAAAAATAAATAAATAAATATATAATTAGAATGTGTTGAGTATGAGGGGTGAGAGGGTGGTTGGGGGGGGGTGTGGGGGGGTGGCAGGGGGGTGTTGGGTGAGGGGGGGTTGGGGGGGACCCCCCAATAGTAAATGATACTCTTTTTGGTTATTTATTTATTGAAAAAATAAATAAATAAATAAATAAATATATAATTAGAATGTGTTGAGTATGAGGGGTGGGAGGGTGGTGGTGGGGGGTGAGGGGGGGTGGCAGGGGGGTGTTGGGTGAGGGGGGTTGGGGGGGACCCCCCCAGGGGGGGTTGGGGGGGACCCCCCAATAGTAAATGATACTCTTTTTGGTTATTTATTTATTGAAAAAATAAATAAATAAATATATAATTAGAATGTGTTGAGTGTGAGGGGTGGGAGGGTGGTGGTTGGGGCTGTGGGGGGGTATGAGGGGGGTGTTGGGTGAGGTGTTGATAGTTCTAAGTGACATTTTTTTGTCGACATTTTTTTTTCTAAAAAATGACTTTTTCCATTATAAGTATAGGATGTCGACATTATTGTTTTCGAAAAAAAATGTCGACATTTTTGTTTGTCGACATTTTTTTTTCGACATTATGACTATAAACCCTGTTTGTGTGAGCGCTCTGAGGCCTGCGGGTTAGTTGGCACTATACAAAAAAAAATACATCAGATCCTACAGCATCCAAGAGTTCAGTGACTATCTGATGCCATTATGCTGTAATAGAATTGTGCACTATTTTCACGCCATGGCTGCTACAGGCCAGTGAAACTTCCTGGGCAGGTGATTATTGCCATTAGCAACCTGAGGCAATCCTCAGCAAGGTGCTAATAACAATAAAAAAGAAAATACCACTCACAGAGCTAGCTGCGGCTGATGGAGGGGTGAGGCAGTAACTGTTTGCCACAGATATGTATGGTAGAGCTCCACTCTGAGCCCATCTTCCATTTCCTTGGCAGATGCAGAAGTGGCAGTGCTGGTGGCTGAGATGAGCCATGCTAAGGGAAGGAGGAAGGGTTGAGTGGTTTAGGGCTATGAGAGGAGTTTAGGGGTGACAGCAGATGCAGGTGGGAGGTGACAGGTAAGGGGCACAGTGATGGTGTCGAAAGAGAAAGCATATCGTGCCTCCTATTGTAATAAATATATTAATATTGGCCTACGCCAAGCTGCTCGAAAGTCGCTTGCGAAAGAAATCCGTGTCGCAAGGTCCTGACCTTAAATCAATGTAAGCTGTCATTTTAGGTCAAACCGCCATTTTAGGATTCGCTTTTTAAAAGTCACCCTGTAAGTTAAAATGGTGGACGATGTCATTCCAGAATACAACATGGCCATCTTGACCTCTGTACATAGCTAATATGTAACTTGTCTGCAGGCCACTTGTTGAGGTCGTGAACTGAGACCTTCTCCTTCGTTGACCTGTATGTAGAAGGATTACTCGTGTAATGAAACTAATCCACGAACATATGTTGAAACAATGTATTCAAATACTGAACGTAGAACATCTGTTTAACTACATTGTATTAATGTTTGAGAAGGGCTGCATGGAAAAACTTAGAATACACAGTTATTGCATAGGCTTGTTGATACATGTATTAAAGGCAAACCAGTTATATGCGGTTGTTCGAGACTTGGCACGAACCCTAGATCGGTGATGTATTAAATGGAATATTAACCCGAAGTGGGGCTGGACATCGCGCCCACCAAGTGTATAAAAAGTGAATGCATTCTAATGTACAACGTCTCTCACTGAACACACTGAACCATGCTGGAGTTCGTTGTCTTGTACTGAGGGCCGATAGCTATCTGATTTTGCTCTGTTTTTGTAACTGGATTCAGTATAAAATAAAGTACTTTGTATGTTCCTTTGTAACCCGTGTTTGGTGTATTTCCTTTTGGGGTACTCAGCCTCGATATTTTGATTTTGTTTTCACAGTGGGCGCCCGAATAGGGACACTCAAGATTGATGCCGGATTGTTGAAGGTTGACGCATGCTATCGGACCGGGATTGGACGGTGTGACATAAGGGGCCCCACTGAACGAGACGCGACACCTCAGCAGCGCTGCATGACCCGATCCTTGGACGATACGTGTGTGGTTGGAGACAGCATCTTGACGAGGGTCCACTTATCGATGCGGGCAGATTTGCGGAAATCACCATACACGAGGTAAGATTAGTTAGGTAAGATTCTTAGAAATCCGATCGGACCTCCTTAGGTTTGGTCAGGTGAGTCATGACCCGATTCTTAAGTTAATCCTGACAATTTGAATTTTGGCGGATTGTATCTGCAGACACAAGTATTGACCAGGTAACACCAAAAATTTGAGATATGCCTGGGAAATTGTCTACCTGCTTTAGGGTATTATTCCGCAGTGATAGACAATATTTGGAATTTAGCCGTCCGGCACCACAGGAGGGGTCGCCGGCATGCACTATGTACTGTAAGCATGGCATTGGAAGTATAGTATTTAATGATATTTGGCACAGACAAACCAGACATGCCTCCGAACTTCAGTGGCCAATCAATTGTAGTTTTGAAATCCCTCGTATTGAGTATTTAGAGTCAATTCTATTAAAGAAAAAGGCTAGACCTGCAGCATTTGATGTTTTGCAGAATTGGAAAAAAGAAGTGTTGCAGCAACTTAAAAGTAGAGAAAAACATGCATGCCGTCATAAAACGAACGCTGAAAAAGCGTTGTTATATGATCAGGACAAACAGTCTGAGGCGACTAAAAATATGGATAGGGCTTTCTCACTTGGTATTCAGAAAATCTATCCTTCTAAAGATCTTCATATTTCTGATGAGTTTATTGACAAATTATTAAATGAACGAAGGCCTGGTGCCTCTGCGCCACCTCCGTATGTTCCTCTTCCTGCTGCTTTGCCTCTTCCTCCTGTTATTCCTGCTCCACCTGTTGTTGTTCCTGTTGTTCTTGCTCCACCTAATGTTCTCCTTCCCCCACCTCCCCCACCTCTTTTATAGTACCTCCATCAAATTTGCCTGCTCCCTCTCTTCCAATGGAGAAGGATGATCAAGCTAGTGTTTTTGCCACACTTAGATAATTTTCCTGAGAAAAAAGTTTTTATTGAAGGTTTAGGGATTCAGTTATGCATAATGTGGAGAAGATTAAATAATGCGGATCTTCCGCAAGGGTTAAGGGATCTAAATACTCTAGCACTTTCTAGAGACACTGGAGAAGGTAAATGAGCATGTCGAGAGGTTATTTGGGTATAGAAAGGAGTTAGAAAAGTTACAGAACAAGGATGACGAGGAGGAAAATATGTATGTACAGAAACGGTTCCTTCCGTGTCGTAAATCGATATCTGAGGAAATGCAAATTTGTAAGAAAGACGCGATTAGATGGATTTTAGACATACCGATAACTCCTGTTGAAGTATATGACACGTATAGTCAATATACGCTAGAAATGCAGAGGAAAGTGATACAGGTAATGGTAGTACCTGCAAGATGAGTGTGTAAAAAGGAAGATTAGTTGTCCCACAGAGTTATTGAGTATTTACAAGAGAGCTTTTTCACTTGACACATCTTCGACTGCTTTAGCGCTCGATTTAACTCTGTTGCTTAGTAAGCGTTCGGAGTCACCTACTTCTCAGTTGCCTATGAGAGAGGTCCCTCCGACATTTGTCCCAAAGGTCGAGGCTGCGGCCGATGCTGCACGGGGTATAGTTGCTGTGGACATTCCCGCACATTATGTATCACAGCTTGTTCACGTCCCGTTTTCACGGCAGGAAGTGAACACCATTAAACAGTCTATTCCTGACATTAGGAAAAATCCGACAGGGTTCTATAAAGAGATAGAGTCCGTTTTGCAGTCCTCAGTGTTCACCCTAGGCGATGTTGATTTGTTGTTTCCTGTACTCCTGCCCGTAGATTTGTGGAAACAGGTTAGAACTATAGACGTCGTACCTGGGTTGGGAGATACATGGGCTAACATAACTAGGCTTGACGGAGAAAGGCCAGCTGGAGAGAGACCGCCTCAGGTGATACTAAATTTGCCTGACAGAATCGTTGCTAAATTAAAAACTATAATTCCCGAAAAGAGAATTATTTGGGATAAGCTTACGGCCTGTGTCCAAGGAAAGTCTGAGGGTGCTACCGAGTTTTTTAATCGGTTCGAACAGGTATTATCGGAGTTCAGTGGACAAGACCTAGGCACAGAGTCTGGGAAACGGTTGTTCGTGGACAAATTTGTGCGTGGATTGCTGCCTGACAACCAGTCGCAAATTATGTCTTCTGAGAGCGCTTGGCAGGCGAAATCACAATCAGAGGTACTGCATATGGCTCAGTACTATGAGAACCGTGTCAATAATGAAAAAGATAGGGTTTAAAAAACGAAAAGGAGATTTGAAAACTAAAGTGCTATTGCAGCAAATTGTTAGAGGCCCCAGAGGGGGTAGTTCTCAGGTTAGAGGTCAGTATGTCCCGCAGGGGAATGTGCTCTTGGGTCCTGTGAACATTAACCAGTGTGCTTATTGTCGCAGAGAGAGTCATTGACGAGCACAATGCCCCGTCCTTCAACAAAGGTCAAATAATACATTTGGTAATATGGGTAGGCGATCCAGAGGTCGCCCGGGTGTAGGGGGCCCTGGTAGAGGTCAGTTTACACAGGACCCTCAGCAACCTTTCTCGCAGGACAATCAGACTCCGAGTGTGGACACCAGGAACATATTTGATAATCCTTCCGCTTCATATTTATCTGAAGAGCTTCCTTTTGATGATATTTTGTTTCGTTAGGATTGCCCGAAGCAGGGTTTGAAACCTACACCTATTCCCGTCAATCAGAAAGGTCCCTACATTGAAATGGTGGTGGGAAATAGGAAACATCAGTTTTTGATAGACACTGGAGCACAGAAGTGTTCCATTGATCATGCACGGGTTCCAAACATTCCACTGTCAGGGCAAACCGATGTTTCTGTAGGGTTTTCTGGTACACCAGTTGTTTGCCCGGTTTCTTTGCCGCTACCTATTTCTTTGGGTCCCTTTACGGACCATTGTCCATTTCTGTTGACTTCGGATTGCAGAGAGAACTTGCTGGGGTTGAATCTGTTAAAAGAATTAAATGCCGTCATTTATTGTTCTTCTGATGGAGTGCGCTTGGCGATTTCACCACAGCAATTTTCTGCCTCGCAATTCTTGACTAGACCTTTGCCTCCAGAATTCATTAATGTACCAGAGAGCTTGTGGGCTGTCGATGACAATGATGTCTGTGTTTTACAGATTGAACCTGTCAAGATAGTTTTGAAACATGGAATTGAGCTGCCACGCATTCCCCAGTATAAGATTTCAGTTGAGGGCGAGCGAGATTTGAAATGCATTGTTTCCGATTTTGTGTATCGTGGGGTGATTGAAGAAATTTCAGGAAGTTTGTGTAACAGTCCGATTTTACCCGTGTACAAGAAAGGCGATAATGCAATTCCATTCCGTTTCATAATTGATTTACGTGCCATTAATAAAGTTGTGGCACCACAATTTCCAATTGTGCCTGATGTAACGACAATCCTAACCATGATTCCAGCTACAGCTACTTACTTTAGTGTTGTGGACCTGAAGAATGCTTTCTTTAGTATTCCTATACACAAGGATAGTAGATATTTGTTCGCGTTCACCTTAGGGGGACGCTCGTTTACATTTACTCGTGCACCTCAAGGGTACACAGAGATTCCTAGCATTTATAGTAGAGCTTTGAAAGAACAACTTGATACCCTTGAATTGCCCTCTACCTGTACTTTGATTCAGTACGTTGATGATTTGCTTCTAGCTGCTGATTCTGAGAGTGCCTGTAAGGAGGGCACTGTGTTATTACTTATCCATCTAGCTAAGCATGGTCACAAAGCTTTGCTTAAAAAATTTCAATATTGTTGTCAGGAGGTCGCCTATTTAGGTTATCTCCTGTCAAAGGAGGGAAGAAGATTGACACCTGAAAGAATAAAACAAATTTCTGGCATGTCTGTCCCAAATACACAGAAGGAAGGTAGAGCCTTGATAGGTATGGATTCTTACTGTAGGTTGTGGATCCCACATTTTTAACTAGTGATCAAACCGATATTGGCTTTGACAAAGAAGGGCATTTCTTCGCCATTGCCATGGAACGCGGTACACCAGCAGTCGTTTGACTTGCTTAAGACTGCATTATGCTCTGCACCAGTTTTGGGCACAGCAAACTATGAAAAGGCCTTTGTGTTGTTTGTGCATGAATGTGATGGATGTGCTTTGGCTGTAATAACGCAGGAACATGGAGGGAAGAATAGGCAGTGCGGTTAATTTTCTTCCGCCCTTGATCCTGTAGCATGCGCTTTGCCAAGATGTTTGCGAGCTGTCGCTGCTGCGGCCGCGTCCGTAAAACAGAGTGAGGGAATGGTCCTAGGCCATGATCTAACCCTGATGGTGCCTCACTCTGTAGATGTTCTACTGAACCGAACTCAAACGCAACACCTCTATTCTGCACGATTGACAAGATGTGAATTGATCTTGTTTGCTCCTCATATTCAAATTAAGAGGTGTTGTGTTCTTAATCCAGCTGAACTCCTACCTTTCCTGCAAGATACTACTTACGGCGATGAAGTGCCACATGATTGTTTGTATACGACCGAACAAGAGACAAAGGGTAGAATTGATTTGAAAAATACTCCCTTGGATAATCCGCAAGGAGAGCTGTTTTGCGACGGCTCCTGCTTGAAACGTCCAGATGGTACATCCACAGCGGCTTATGCGATCACTACATTGAGCACGGTTGTGGAAACTAAGAGAATCACGCATAATTCTGCACAGACCGCAGAGATTGTAGCATTGACCCGAGCTTGTGAACTTTCTGAAGGGCTTGCAGTAAATATATATACTGATAGTCAGTACGCCTTTGGGGTGGTTCACAACTTTGGGAGACTTTGGTCAGAGAGAGGGTTCCTAACTTCGCATGGCACCAAAATTCAACATGAGTCCCTAATAGTACAGCTACTCTCAGCGCTTGCGCTCCCTACTCAGTTAGCAGTTATGAAATGTGCAGCACATCGAAAGATTACAGATGATATAGGGAAAGGGAATGCTTTCGCTGATCAGATAGCTAGGCAAACTGCTACCGATCTCCTTACGGAGATGTATGGTTCAAGGGAATCTGTAGATGCTTATGCAATAGATGAGGGTGTTGGGTCTGTACGGGATATCCAAGCTGATGTCACGTTAGAAGAATACAAAAGGTGGGCTGAAGGCTTGGGGAAACTTGACGATGACGGGTGTTGGGTGGACATAGTACAAGGGAAATGGCTACTCCCTGACGCATATGTCATGATGATGGTCATCATGGCCCACGGTCCTATGCATGTATGTGCCCAGAAGATCATAAAAATGTTAGAGAAAGTTTAGGTAAATGACAAAATTTCGAAAATTGCCCAGCGCTACGCCCGGGAATGCATGATTTGCCTGCAACACAACGTGGGAAAGGGGACAGTAACTCCAAGGGGTAGTTTTGGGCCACCCTCTGTCCCCTTTGAGGTGATCCACTTTGATTTTATCGAAATGGAACGATGCGATAATAAGAAATATGTACTGGTGGTTATCTGTGCTTTTAGTAAATGGGTTGAGGCTTTCCCTGTTAAAGATGCTACAGCTATGACTACTGTAAAAATCATGTTAAAAGAATACTTCCCACGGTTCGGTTTGCCAAGAGCTATCTGGTCGGACAATGGTCCACATTTTGTCGCTGCTGTAATTCTGCAGATATGTATAGCATTACAAATTGACAAACGGTTCCATTCGGCCAGACATGCTCAGAGTGCCGGACTAGTAGAAAGACACAACGGTATCATCAAGAACAAACTCGCTAAGACGTGTGCCGGTACCAAACTAAAATGGCCGGACGCCTTACCGATCGTGTTTCTATCTATGCGCACAACCCCTCAAACTAAGACCGGGCTCTCTCCATTTGAGGTGGTAATGGGGAGACCTGCCAATATTTGGAACCTTCCTAAATGTAACTCATTAAGAAATGTTGAAAATGTGTTACTTTCAGATTATTGTAGCCAGTTGACTAAAAACCTGTATTTGATTCATCACCAGATACGAGAAGGTTTACCTGTGCGATACAGGGGCCGGGACCACAGCATACGGCCTGGAAGTTGGGTGCTCGTCAAATCTTTTGAGCGCTCCTCTTGTCTCGCGCCTCGCTGCCGTGGGCCATTCCAAGTCCTGTTGGTCACCCAGACAGCGGTGCGGGTCGCTGGGAGAAAGAACTGGATTCACACATCCCACATCAAGAGACTTCCTCACCCTGTGCCACACGTTACAGAAGAAACAGAACCCCTCGCTGACACTGCAACTAACAATCCCAAAGCAGTAAGTAACACTGAGAGTGTGTTGGAGAATCCCTCTGAGCCCGTGAGGCTTGGGGAAGCTGCCATTTTGTCTCCACACTCTCCACAAATTCTGCATCCGGAAACTGCTATTTCGAATTCAGCACCTTCACTTGTTTCCGACACGTTGCTTCCAGCAGGAAGTGACGACATATTGTTTCCGGATCAATCAGTACCAGGAAAAGTAAGATACAATCTACGACCACGAAGATAGACTTACGGCACGGTTTTTCTGTGCATCTGATAGACTTACGGCACGGTTTTGCTGTGCATCTGATAGACTTACGGCACGGTTCGGCTGTGCATTCGGAGAAGGAAAAGAGTCATCGAGGGCTTGCTTTTTGCCCAAATTTGAGAAAGGGGATTCTGTTGGCTAGGGTTGTGGAAGGACTAAGAAGTCGCTCGACCGGGAGGTCGCCAGCAACAAACTTTGGAGTATCAGTTTGAAGACTACAATGCCTGCTACCGCTACCGCTCGTTTGGGACTTGTAAATAAGGGGGTGACCAACCGGGATGATGGACAAGATGCCTGGGACCCGAAAATGTATTGCTGTATTTTTATAATGATATTTGGGTTTTTAATAGTCGCTGCCTTAGGATTGTGGTACCTCGAGGAAACTCACTCTTTAGAACTTTTGTTGCCTACTGAAAGTGCACCTATTGTTCCTACTCCCTTTGTACATTTGCATACTCTATCCCCTAGGGATTCTCGGCACAGACAAAGGTACCACAATAACACTTTACTGCTTATCATGAATGCTACGCATGCCATTTTTAATAAATCTAACTGTTGGGTCTGCTCACATTTACCGCAACATGGGGATAAGGGGCTAGGTTGGTATATTCATCCTTTACCGTTGACAACTGCTTGCTATGCTTCTCTTAGAGCGCTGTTCTTTGGCCGATGGAATGATAGCATCTCAGGGAACTTTGATGGCACCAATTTGAATAGTTTTGAGAAACGTGTTTTGACTCCCCTGGGATGCTCGCTTTTCGCAAACAGGAGTAAACCGAATGTTGCTTCTATTAGGCCTTCTGATAAACTGTCTCGTCCTTTCCAATCTTTGATTTCCTTTAAGATGGCTCCAATAGGCAATAAGGATGCCATGCCTCCTTCTTACACTGTTAACCATAGCCCCGATTCAGTTTCTTTTTGCATACAGAGGAATGGAACTCAGCAAATGGGAAATTTTCTAGGTTGTGCCAACGTTGTAAATTTGACTGGGGAAAACAGACCTTTGTATGAAAGCGAACCTGTCTACTTTGTCTTCGGTAATGTAGCATTCCCATGGTTGCCCAGGATTGGCAGGGAACCTCTTATTTGGGGATCCTGTTACCTGGGGTGTTTATAGCTCGTACAAGAGGAGTTTTGAAGGCTCGTCCACGGCGGGACCAGAATGGTGACACTCCAGCACAAATCTTGGGAGATATAGCTAAATCAGTTGTGCCATTTTGGGGGCAGATAGCGAATTCAGAAGATATCAGAAAACTAGCGAGAGTACTGGAGAGAACCATCAACCGGACCACGGACATACTCTATAAAATGACGTTAGAACAAAAGGCGATAAGATTAGTAGCACTTCAAAACCGAATGTCGTAAGATGACATTCTGGCTGAGCGTGGTGGAGTGTGTAAATTAGTGGGGTCCGCTTGCTGTGTTTTCGTACCAGATTCCTCCCCAACTATCTTCAAGGCAATACAGAATCTGCACGTCCTTAGTTCAGAAGTGCATGTTCCCGAGGGAAACTGGGATCTAAGCGCTTGGTTCTGGGACTTCTTGCGATCTTGGGGTTGGAAGGTACTTTCGGTCTTACTAATTATTTTGGGAATCCTGTTGTTTCTTTGCTGCTGTATTCAGTGTCTACCTGGTATGTGTTCGATGCTAGGGGGATGTTGCGCACAAGCGATAGGTTCGATAGGACATAAAGTGTATGCCTCGGATAAAACTTCCAAAGAATATGTGTTGAAAGATATTTTAGCAAATGACCTAATGGCAATAGATATTTCTGATAGTGATTCAGGGTGCATGGACGATGATGCATGGAGTTATTTGCAAAGAGATCCAAAGTAGTTTATAGCACTTGGCATAGTCCAAAAGGAGGGTTTGTCGAAAGAGAAAGCATATTGTGCCTCCTATTGTAATACATATATTAATATTGGCCTACGCCAAGCTGCTTGAAAGTCGCTTGTGAAAGAAATCTGTGTCGCAAGGTCCTGACCTTAAATCAATGTAAGCCGCCATTTTAGGTCAAACCGCCGTTATAGGATTCGCTTTGTAAAAGTCACCCTGTGAGTTAAAATGGCGGACGATGTCATTCCAGAATACAACATGGCCGTCTTGACGTCTGTACATAGCTAATATGTAACTTGCCTGCAGGCCACTTGTTGAGGTCGTGAACTGAGACCTTGTCCTTCGTTGACCTGTGTGTAGAAGGATTACTCGTGTAATGAAACTAATCCACGAGCATATGTTGAAACAATTTATTCAAGTACTGAACATAGAACATCTGTTTAACTACATTGTATTAATGTTTGAGAAGGCCTGCATGGAAAAACTTAGAATACACAGTTATTGCATAGGCTTGTTGATACATGTATTAAAGGCAAACCAGTTATATGCGGTTGTTCGAGACTTGGCATGAACCCTAGATCGGTGATGTATTAAATGGAATATTAACCCGAAGTGGGGCTGGACATCACGCCCACCAAGTGAAAAAGCGAATTAATTCTAATGTACAACGTCTCTCACTGAACACACTGAAGAACGCTGGAGTTAGTTGTGTTGTACTGAGGGCCGATAGCTATCTGATTTTGCTCTGTTTTTGTAACTGGATTCAGTATAAAATAAAGTACTTTGTATGTTCCTCTGTAACCCGCGTTCGGTGTATTTCCTTTTGGGGTACACAGCCTCGATATTTTGATTTTGTTTTCACAATGGGAGGGCTTTAGCTCACAGGAGATCGGGAGCATCGAACACTCGGGTTCCTCCGAACGCGAGCTTTGATTTTGTGATTCAGCCCATGGATATGGAGCAACCTGATTGGCTGACACACCTGGCGAGTCTGCTAACGTTGAGTATCATGACATCTTGTCTTCCCACACATCTCAGAGTGATACCGATATGCTAAGTGGGAAAAACCTGATGAATTCATACATTTACTACCCCAGGATCCTTTGTGCAGGTAGGCAGGGAAAGGCCTTAGCTTTTGGATCCTGACCCTGGAGTTGGACAAGGGAGGGAGGACCACCTCGATAGAGGGTCCTTGGGGATTGAAGATGGGATACTCTTAGGTAAGGCACAGTATTCCACATCCTCCTTTCAGGAGGGAACATCTATCCTATAAGTAGTCATGGGATTTTGTGAACCATGTTCCCTTATCTCTAAAAAGAACAGGAGATATCATGCCTGAAGGGTTAGACAGAGGGAGACAGATTAGGAATAAGGTACCGTGGACCAAAACACAGTATATCCCTTGTCCTTATGACAATTAGTTTAACCCTCTCCCAACCTTCTTTGGTCACTATAAGGTAGTTCCCTCTTGTTCCCCTCTTGGAGTGTCCAATAGTACTGAGACATGGAAGAACCCACTGAGAGTTATGGATAACACACACTTCCCCCACTATGGTACTGAGACGAGGAAGAATCAACTGAGAGCAATGAATACCATTTACCCTCATGCCTCGGTACTGGGACAAAGAAGATTCATGAAGGTCAGGCATGTCCGTGTAATCAGGGTCAGGCAGTAATGGTTAATGGTATAAACCTGCAGCCCATTAATGGACCATAGGTGTATAAAAGGTGGAAGGCTGGACCACATTGGGGGAGCAGAGAAAGAGCAAAAAGCAGACCAAACAGCTGTGTGGAAGCAGAAGAAGCTAAAACGCTGATAAGCCAAACTAAACCCCGGGAATCCTGCTGGACGGATCCTACAGAACAGCGATCCTACTGAAGGGGAGTCTGCCAGCAAGTGTAGAGTAAAGCACAGAGCGAGCAGGCTTCCCCGCTCAGGAAGAAGTCGGTCACAGGAGCATTACTGCTAAGACCGGGTAAGTGTCTGGGACACGGGAATAACAGGAGCGCTTCAAAGGACAGTGAAAGTAGAAGCGGTTTGTGGCAAAGTTGCCTTCTTTTGAATACCGAACTGAAGGAAAAACATAACATTACCTTTACTGAATACTGAACTGAATGAAATAGGCAAAATGCCTTTATGTGAATATCAAACTGAATGAAATCATGCAAAGTTGCTTTTTTTGAACAGCAGTGAATGAATGAAACAAAGTTACATTTGTTGATTAACAAATTGAATGAGTCAAACAAAGCAGCATTTTTGGAAAACCCAATTAAATGAAGGAAAAGAAATTACATTTATTGAACACTGAACTGAATACTGAATTGAATGAAACATACAAGGCTGCACTTTTGGAGTATGCAAATGAATGAAATAAGCAAAACTTGCATGTCGTCAATGAACTGAAGTTAATTATGCAAGCCAAGTTGAATGAAAGACTCTAAGAGCAAAGTGGGCACCAACGTTGAAAAACCACTTGTATGTTAAAATTGTGGAGCTACATTATAGAAACTTCTTGTTTGGCTGAAGAGTGAACTACTCAAGAGATCTGAAAGTTACTGCTTTTGTGACCTGTAATGGATTGACTGTGTGGTCTAAAACTGCACCAACACCAGAGAACTACTATTTGTGGAATAAAGAACTGTTGAAGAGTAACTCCATAATTCCTGGTTGCATGACCTGTAATGAGTGGACCATGTGGTCTAAAAAGACGCCAAGATCAGAGAGCTCCTATATGATAATAAGGAACATGGAGGAAACCAATTTATGGTGCGTATCAGACTTGGGGATGGGAACCCTAATTTGTAAAGAATTGTTGAAATACGAGAGCAAAGCTCCAGAGACTTCTTTTAAGTCACTGTTAAGAATTGTTGAAATACGAGACCAAAGCTCTAAGAGACTTCTTTTGTTTCATCATTAATATCGAACTTGGGGAAGGGGTTTTCTGACCTTTATAAAAGGATGGAACTTTATTGCTTATTGAACATTGGAGAAGAGCATCCTGACCTTTACAAAAGTGCAGAACTTTACTGCTTCAAGTCTGAAAGAAGGTAAACTGAACATTGTAATAAAAGGATTGACATTTGGGGAAAAGGAGCTGAAGAATAAGCTTGAGCTGGAAATAGCTCTGAACTTTTACTTTTGGAACACTGTTTAGTTTATGGTTGACATCCCAACACAATATTTTGTCTTAGTTGTGAGTATAGGTTTTGGACACAGACAGACTTTTCAGTTGAACATATTGACAGAGAGTTCCTTTAGAAAGGGAAATTCCACCTTAGCATAGGGCAAGTTAGGCCTTACTCCATCCTGACATTTTCATTAATAAAGGTTTTTGTGATACTTTGAATCTGTTGACTTTGTCTCCTTCCATCATGCCAATCTCACATAAGGTAATGACTTCCTTCTTGACTTCATGACCACCAACTTAACCAGAGTCCCGAAAAATGGTATCTTTGCTAAAGAAGCCTTTGCTGCCAAGAGACATCTGAAATGCTAGAATGATCAACCAGTGCCCTCCTGTCGGGCCCTATTCGTCACTAAACCCATCAGTATCTCATTATCAACCAGGAGTGTTTTTATCTTGAAACTGGTTACACCCCAAATGAAGAAGCCTAATGCTACTGACTCGATTCCTGACTACAAGCCGATCTAAGCGTCACCCTACATCGGGAAAGAATCAGACATGCTCATTGCCAGGCCATTTCTTACACCGGGAGAAAAATAGACTCCTGAGTGACTTGCTGTCCTCCTTACCATGGGAGTTTCAGCACTCTTTTGCATATCAAAGAAGTGCTACTCATTTCTTTCTGTTTTACTTGTAGTGGAACCTCCAAGGTTACATCAGTCAGTCACCTCTGTACTGCGCAACCATACCCTCCTAATATAACTGGCTGCATTTCTATCAAAAGGTACAATACCTTGATCTTATTTGGTGTATACCAAGGACAAGCACACCCACTCATCCCCAAGAGCAGCAGAAGACTTCAAATCCAGAAAGACTGAGTTTGGAGCAGAGGGTGTGTGTGTGTGTTTGTGCTGTGCGTGTGCGCAACCACTTCAATATCTTTAATATCTTTCTGGGGACACACTACCTTCGTGGTTCTGTTTATGCTGGGTTTAATCATATGTTTTTGGGAATGCCTAGCGATGGCATGTTTTGCTATGTTGTTCTAGCCATGCCCTCATACATCAAAGACACTACAGATATGATTAAAATCCTTCAGGACATCACCATAGAAGCAGGAGACCTCTTAGTCACTATGGATGTGGAGGCGTTATATACGTCTATACCCCAAATGGAATGTCTGGGAGCACTAGCAGAAGTATTAGACACATGCAATAGACCCCACAAACCACCCACAGGTTTTATTCTTGAATTCTCAAGGCTGGCGATGACAGAAAACATTTTTCTTTTCAAAAATCAAATGTTTAAACAACAAAAAGGGGTAAGCATGGGGGCAACCTTTGCACCCCACGTGGCTAACCTATGCATGGCCCAGTTTGAGTCAAGGTATATTAGAGAGGTTTTACAAGATCAAACGCAGGGACAACTGAAAGTGTGGCTTCGTTATATTGACAACATATTTATCATCTGGTGAGGTGATAACACATCATTACTAAAATTCCATAAATGGCTCAACACATGTGACATTAATATCAAATTCACCATTGAATGGAGCCAAGTACAGGTAAGTTTCCTGGATCTATTGATAAAAAAACAAGGGAACAATTTGGCCGCTTCATTATTTCGCAAAATTACAGACAAAAATACTCTCCTTCACAACTCCAGCTTCCATCCCGAGGGTCTCAAATATAACTTACCGTACGGGCAATATTTGAGGATCTGACGCAATTGTACGGACAGAGAGGGCTACAATACACATGCAACACAGCTTAAAGCGCAATTAGACACACGAGGATACCCGAAACGCCTGATCAAAAACAATTTGAAGAGGGCTGCAAACATGAATAGAGAGCTCACCCTCCAAAGTAAGGATAAAACAACAAATGAAAGGCTGGTCTGCGTTACTACCTACAACCCCATCAGTAACGAGATCAAAAAGATAATTAACCGAAACTGGGATTTAGTGAAACACCCTGGCACTTTTTCAAAAAAACCTATGTTTGCCTTTAAACAAAACTGTAACCTACGTCAGACATTAGTCCATACCTACCGTGAAAAATACAAGGAAACTACCATTATGAACCAATGGGGACTCCCTGCGATCATTGGACACTACAAATGTGGCAACTGTAGCGTGTGCCCACTCACTGAGACTAAACATACTTTCCAGTACGGGACAAAAACCTGGACAATGAGAAGCCATACCAATTGTCAGACAAAAAACACCATTTATGTGATATCATGCCCTTGCCCCCTGCTATATGTAGGAAAAACCACAAGAGAAGTCAATGTGAGAATCGGTGAACACCGATCCTGCATTAGGAATCGCACACCAGACAAACCACTGGTAGACCATTTTAATAAAAACAACCACAAAGATACGGAAATAAAATGGTTTATATTACAAACCATCCATACTAAAACCAGAGGTGGAGATATGGCCAGTGCCTTACACCGTCTGGAACAAAAATGGATTTATTGCCTTGACACGGTACAACATGGTTTAAATATTTCTGTAGAGTGGAATGCACTGAACAACAAGTAAAACAGTGCCCTGGGAAGCCACGATAGACACAGTTATATTCATCAGTCTCTGGTGCCGAGTACGCTACATCTACCATTCGAAACCACAATGCCCAGAAGCCCACGGGATAAACACCCGGGACGGATCACATGGAGAATCTTGCCGTACAATAACATGCGGAACGACATGAGCCTTGTTTTCACTGTCTGTGACTAAATTACCCATAAACCCACTGGACATGCACTATTTTTACAATACAGCAACTTGGGGTATTATGTGAACCATATATACATGAGGTGCACCCGTTCGTGCCGGGCGACAATCCAGGGCATAGTTTTGCCCCGATCAGTAAGTCTGTCTGATTGTGGACTTTAATATCCACAACCCCCCGCGGCCACGTGACTCGGTAGAGTATCCAACCCGATGTTCACACGGCCATCGCTCTAGTAACAGCAACAACTACGGTCGAGGCTGCAGACACAGATGCCAGACCGCAAATTCCACAGGGGATAGCAGGACATCTTTCAATCACCAGGTAAGTAAACACCTCCACGGAGTTACAAAAGCGATTTCAATATATTTTGCCACGGTCCCCTGACCGTCTCTATTCTGTCTCGAATACAGAGCCAGGTTTCCCACGACGCATGGCACTTAGAAGGAGCACACCCACCGGCACCAGCAAGCCACCTTCCACCTGATAGCAGGCGCTATATGTGAGTAAGTCTCCTTTCATCTAGAGATACATAGCCAGTCTCGCCTGAGAGTAAACAATAGGTGACGCTTTTGCCCCTGTGTGTTTGTCTCCTCTCTCTGCAGGCGCTTGCATTTATTTGGGCTCCCGCCGGCGCCATAATATCATCTTACCCTATAACCAATCCGGGTATTTAAGAAATCTCAATTCAGTGAGTATCTACCCACATGGGCTTTTCTAGCAACCATTACCAACACAGACAGATTCTCATATATTGTCCTCCATATTACAGGACACCCCTTTTGACGTGAAGCACCACAAACGGGAGCACTCACGCCAGGATTCAATCCACTTCACCGGTCCGCAGCCCTTGTAAATACAGAGGAGGTGAGCCAGGTGTTTATAGCCAAATGCTACTGCTGTATCTTTTAACCAGTAAAAAGGTTTTAAATTACAGAGATGACATTATAAGACTAATCAAGTCTTTTACTATTTCCTAGAACTGAGGCTTTTTCAGCCACCACCCCCATTGTGTATGTTTGAAGAGGCAACGCAGAACTAGCGGCTGCTCTCCGTCTTGAAAAAGGTTGATTACAAACGAATGGACAAGGGGACCTCTACCCTTGCAGAGAACTCAACCGAAAAATGTCAACACTAGTTTTCTAAACCCCTGAACATAGACAGAGGGTCAGATTGCAAAATGATAAAGTGACAAATTGACATTTATGTTGAAATCGTGATATTAATGGTATATCACTGGTATTTTTGTGAAGGTATAATGAATGCATGAGGAAGTTTGATGAATGAAGAAGGTATGGAGGGATGTGTTTGTGGCAACAAAAAAAAACCTTGTTGGTGTAAATGCTATTTATTTTCCTTATGTAACTATTTATGTACAATAAATACAAATGCTACTATGATTTAAATAATAGTAAGAGGTCATTTCTGGTCTAGTTGGCCCACCCTCCTCATATTCTAGTGTTACATTGCCGGGAGGGCCATAGACGTTAATCAGGCACCCTTATTTTTCTTTCTATGTTTTGCTATGTGCCTCTACTACTCTATGATATACTTGCCCGGCCCTGTTTTGAAGTGCTACACACAGTTAGGTTTGGTAGTCTACACTGTGTTATGTTATGATATGCCATGTCGTGATTTAAGCGGTAGAAACATGCTGCATGATGTCTTGTTCGGCTGGGATCAATGTCTTCTTTTTCCAAAGCTAAGTGCATGTTATGTAAAATCTACCTAAGTGCTAATGTACATACTCATTCACTCCTTTTGTGTGGTAAGGTCATGTTATATTATGTTGATGTATTATTATAATGGTTTTCTTTACATTTCAAATTTTCAAGCACCTTTGAAGAAGCCATAAAACAGCAGGTAGCAATCCCCTAAAGAAGCCAAGAAAACAAGAAAAAAACAGAGGAAGTTAGACCTGGAAATCTGATATGTTAACTAGACCATACACTCCTGTTTTGACCCAACATTCACACGATGCCCTGTATTAACAGTACACAGTAACTGCAACCCAGGGTGAAAAGGCTAGTCAAAGGCTGTAGTATGTAAATTAACTCTCATAAACGCCCAACCTCAGCCTAAGAGGATTCATGCCTCAGACACCTATATGACCATTACCTTAAAAGCCCAAGCAGAACTCGGGAACCTCCAGGAAGGCCGGACCGGAGCTTCTGCTCCCAAGGATGCCATGGTCGAAATTCCACCCTCAGTTAAATGTGCGTATATTTCTTTCTAGCTTTCTCCTCTTTAGAACCTGGCTACTTGTGGTTTACGTAGAGGTGATGTGTACCTTGTGTGCTCTTGGGCATGGTTTAAGAATCCGGGTCAGTGGCTGCGCTATATAAGTCATTAAAGTAAAGTTCTACATGCCTTGTCTCACCATGACACCATGGAAGTCTAAAAAAACTGACCACTATTGAACCATAGACAGGCATTATGTCCTTACACACTTTGCACACAAGCACAAGCCTAGGGTTTTGCTAAAGAAATCATTTTTGGTAAACATGACACAAATAAGGAAACCAAAAAATGCAAGTATATTTTGCTTGCTTTTCTGGGAGCCTTTGCAAACTTGACAAATTCGGATTTCTGACATACAACCTCCCAAATGGTGTTGGAATCCTATGGAAGTAAATAGAAGGGCTTTGTCATCTGTGTTTTCATGGGAATGGCTTCAACATGCCCAGGCTCCCCCTCCAGTGAGTACATTCCAGACATCTCCCCTGGCGCTTCCATGGCATAACTCATGGAAGGAGGCGCTATACAAATGCAAGATAGCATAACTTATCCTGTTCAGAATTTGACTGGTCCCACCTGCTCACATCATCATCTACCAAATCTATGCAGATGAAGATTAACTCTACCTGGATCTGTGCATGGAATCTGGAGATCCACACTAAACAGCTGATGTGCTGCTTCATGAACTGCACTTGATTATACAAAATGGGCCTTGCCTTAGTGTGTCAAAGACATAATTGAACCCTCTGGATCCATTGTGACTGCATGGTGTAAAAGTGTAGAACACTTCCCATTCCTGTTGGGAAGGCCCACAGCCAAGGTAGCATCGCCATTAAAAACAAGTTACCAAAAACAGGTTCCACCATCTTCAATGTCACAAAGAGTTCTATAGCTGTTTGAAACTCCCAAAATTTCAGTTTGATCTTGGCTGTCATTACCTCCCATCTGGCTTTCTGCAGTGCTTACACATGACCGCAGCCGAACACTCTCATTGAGCCTCAGAGAGCTCTCCATCTTGTGGCCAAACCCACCTTTGACATTTGGAAACTTTAACACATCTGTGCGACACTGAAATACCAACACGGTCCCTTGATCAAAGGACAGTCATGGCTCAGAACCCTGTGCACAGTGCACAATGAATGTCATGGACTAGCTGTGGCAGAATGTCAACTGGTGAGTGCAGAATAACCCAAGCTTTTTTATTTTTATTTCACAAAATGATGCAAGTAATTCTGCTTCTGAAAGGGAGGTTTGCTAATCGGATCCCCTTTTCATAATTGCTCCATGACATAATTATAGTGCACACGTGTGCCTTTGCTGAGGCAGCCTCCTGGTGTCCTCTGCACCATCCCTGCCATGGCATAGGGTGGGTTCAAAGGTCACATGTGCATTCATGACAGCTACAGAAACTCAAAGTGTCAGCAGAAAGAAGTGGCTTTCTAATCTTCTGTTCCTCTAAATGTATTGATTGTATGTCTTAGTTAGTCTTGTGGCAAGTATATCTTTAAATATAAACCTTGCCTGCTTGGGGCAATGTAAATACTAAAGCATGCAATTATACCACCACAGCATTTAGATATCACACTAGTGTCAGCTTTGTGAGTGGCACAGCTGTGAGAGGACTGATGTGTGATGGTGTCTGGTCTGAATCTCTGCACAGCTGGCCTGCTGGACAATAACGAGGATGCTTTCCTTTGGCCCCTTCAGGAAGGGCAGCACCTTCCTCAGGGCAGCAGAACCCTGACCTCCTGGAAATCGGTAATTTCAAGGCAGCACATGCAGAACAGTAATGTCTGTCCGAGATTACCTCTTTAGTTAATACCTCCATGATATGTAGACCTCTGTAGCAGGACTAAATAGTCTGGCTATGGGAATTCACTGGCTAGAAACAGCTGAGCACTAACCTGAACACTAATCTCAGCGAGAGCACTAAGTGGCTTGGAAAGGAGCTAGCAAGGGTAAGGGGGATGTCTGTAGGATAACTGAATCAGTTCCAATGTGGCAGCAACATTGAAGGAAGTTGAGGCAGCATAGAAATTATTTTGAGCTCAGGAAGGAGCATTTAGACAATGCTTTGGACCTATTGATACACTTTGCTTCTTTTTGGAATAAGTCCTCTGGTGATATCTGGAGCAGGGGTCAGGCATGCTATATCAGGTTAAGATCTCTCGCTCTCTTGGAAAGTGCTACAAGCTGCATCAGAGTCATACTGTCTGGTGTCGACATGTAAGGGGTTCATTCCCTCCACTAGCAGGAAAGGGACTCTGAGAAATGATAGGCATTGGTCTGTTGCAGACTGTGGGGCATTTCCCTTACCTCAACAGAAGTTCTGGAACACTGAAAATCATAGGATTCGAGCGAGCCTAGATCATGGGAGCTGACTTGTATGTGTTCATTCACTATCATGACCTTCCTCTGGGCTGAAAACCAGGTACAACTCCTGGAACCGTCTACCTCTATACAGCGCCCTACCTCTCAGGCAGGCTCACCATGCTTCTATGCTGGTGATAGGTGGATAATGCCATGTTCTAAGTCATGGACAAGCAAAAAACACTGCTCTCCAAGTGCCAAAGGGCAATCATGACTTTCTCTTCCTTACCTTCTGTCAAAGCCTCTATATAGCAGAATACAGGTCAAAAACACACAGTGGATACATGGCATTAACACTGTGGCCAAAGAAGGATTGGTGCGCAGGTATGGTTATAAGGTACATGTGAGTAATGTATTCACTTATGTGCTGGGGCGAGCGCAGCCGCGCAGAGACAGTGGATAAGGCTGCTCCAAATACTGTTACTGGGTTTAAATTGCTTTCTGAAATCGATCAAATGTGGTTTTTATTTATTGTAAATGCTTGGACTTTTATATATTCTATACATTGTGATTTTACATGCTACCTCTTTTGAAACAATGGAGGATCCACTGGAAGTATTTCTTCCTTTCCTTCTTTCACTCCGGCACAGCCCCATGTGACCCGCTGCACTGATGTGCTGGGCGAGCGGCCACGCTGCAGCCGCGCCCAGCGTGTGCACCCCAAGCATGCCAAAGGCGCGTTTAAGGCAAGCCTATCTCTGCCCGTTCATGCTCCTGCTGGGCCCTGCGCCTCTGAGGTCTATCAGGGCGAGATGCTGGTATCATTGCAGTATCCACAGTCTTCTGCGAAAGCGGTTAAGCAGTATTCTCAAGCAGAACTGCTGTCCCTGGCTCTTCTGGAGGTTAGTTTTCCTCCTGGATTGCTGGTACAGGCCCTGTTGGCGTCTGAGTCTTGTGTGACTCTGTATGGAACTGTAAAGGATACAATGCCTAATGGTAGTTTGGGGAATACATCTTGTGATATGCGTGTCCTTTCTGAAGCGTTTTCTACTGGCTTTCTATGTGAATGCCAGATCCGCAGTCACTCACCGCAATTAAATCTTTGCTCTTTTAGAAGAATTTTCTCCTGACCCTGACCTGCTTTGCTTAACAGAGACCTGGCTTAGATCTTGTTCTGATCCAGAAAGTGTACAAATGCAAACTATAATATTCTACATTTATGTTATGTTATGTTATGTTATGTTATTTTGCACTTATATAGCGCCTTATATACCATTGGTATGGTCTGAAGGCGCTGATAGGTTGAACGCCCTTGGGAACCGAAGTTCAGATCAGTAGAGAGAGTAGAGAGAGTCAAAGAGGTGCGTGTGAGCACCGGATATGTGTGCAGCTCGTGCGGTATTCGTGTGATAGCTACTTCTTAGCGATAGGTGTGGTGGTTGAGAGATCAGGAGAATGTGTTCGTTCTGGCAGGATTTATCCAGAACGGATGTGGCTGCGTTAGGCCTGAGGAGAACGCCTGGCTGGGGTGTGTGAAACCAGCAGTGTTTACTTAGAGTGATGTGGAGTAAGCGGCCGATGTTGGTATGAGAACAGTTATACCGAATGGTGTCATAGTATCTCTGCGATCTAGTTGAGTGGTGATGTAAAGGAGAGAGTAAGCGTGGTGGTGTGATAGGATGGGTTATATGCTCTTTCGAAACGTTCTCTGCATTCCAGATTGTACTATATACGCTCCAGATACTTTGTTTATTTTCTAAATCCACACATAGGTTATTGGGTACACTTCTAAATGCAACTTTCTCAGAGAGGATATTGTGCACAACTTCTAAATATACACATAGGCTATTGGGCACAGCTTCTAAATGCAACTTCTAAATATACACATTGGCTAGTGGGTACACTTCTAAATGCAACCTTTCTCAGAGAGGCTATTGGGCACAACTTCTAAATATACACACTGGCTATTAGGCATTACTTCTAAATGCAACTTTCTCATTGAGGCTATTGGGCACAACTTCTAAATGCAGCTTTTCTCTGAGGGGTTATTGGGCACAGCTTCTAAATGTACCCATAGGCTATTGGGTACACTTCTGAATGCAACTTTTCCTGAGGGAGGCTATTGGGCACAACTTCAAAATGCAGCTTTTCTCTGAGGTGTGATTGGGCATAGCTTCTAAATATACACATAGGCTATTGGGCACAGCTTCTAAATGCAACTTTCCTCAGAGAGGCTATTGGGCACAACTTCTAAATATACACACTGGCTATTAGGCATTACTTCTAAATGGAACTTTCTCATTGAGGCTATTGGGCACAACTTCTAAATGCAGCTTTTCTCTGAGGGGTTATTGGGCACAGCTTCTAAATGTACCCATAGGCTATTGGGTACACTTCTGAATGCAAATTTTCCTGAGGGAGGCTATTGGGCACAACTTCTAAATGCAGCTTTTCTCTGAGGTGTTATTGGGCATAGCTTCTAAATATACACATAGGCCATTGGGCACAGCTTCTAAATGCAACTTTTCTCAGAGCGGCTATTAGGCACAACTTCTAAATGCAACTTTTCTCAGAGAGGCTATTGGGCACAACTTCTGAATGCAACTTCAAAATATACACATTGGCTAGTGGGTACACTTCTAAATGCAACCTTTCTCAGAGAGGCTATTGGGCACAACTTCTAAATATACACACTGGCTATTAGGCATTACTTCTAAATGCAACTTTCTCATTGAGGCTATTGGGCACAACTTCTAAATGCAGCTTTTCTCTGAGGGGTTATTGGGCACAGCTTCTAAATCTACACATGGGCTATCGGGTACACTTCTAAATGGAACTTTCCTCAGAGAGGTTATTGGGTACACTTCTAAATGCAACCTTTCTCAGAGAAGCTATTGGGCACAACTTCTAAATATACACATTGGTTATTGGGTACGCTTCTAGGTGCAACTTTTCTCAGAGAGGCTATTGTGCACAACTTCTAAATATACACACTGGCTATTGGGTATACTTCTAAATGCAACTTTTCTCAGAGAGGCTATTGGGCACAACTTCTAAATGCAACTTTTCTCAGAGAGGCTATTGGGCACAACTTCTAAATGCAACTTTTCTCAGAGAGGCTATTGAGCACAACTTCTGAATGCAACTTCAAAATATATACATTGGCTAATGGGTACACTTCTAAATGCAACCTTTCTCAGAGAGGCTATTGGGCACAACTTCTAATTATACACACTGGCTATTAGGCATTACTTCTAAATGCAACTTTCTCATTGAGGATATTGGGCACAACTTCTAAATGCAGCTTTTCTCTGAGGGGTTATTGGGCACAGCTTCTAAATGTACCCATAGGTTATTGGGTCCACTTCTGAATGCAACTTTTCCTGAGGGAGACTATTGGGCACAACTTCTAAATGCAGCTTTTCTCTGAGGTGTTATTGGGCATAGCTTCTAAATGTACACATAGGCTATCGGGTACACTTCTAAATGGAACTTTCCTCAGAGAGGCTATTGGGCACAACTTCTAAATATACACACTGGCTATTGGATACACTTGTAAAATGCAACTTTTTCTCTTTAGATAGACCCACCCCAATGAAATGGGGTGGTTTGGCATTGGTCCATTTAGCTGCCATACACTGCACTCCGTTCCTCTTGCACATAATGTACTGTGTGAGCTCTATTTAATCCAGCTCCAAATTTCTCCCACGGTTTATTTCCACATTTTATTGGTCAATTGTCCGCCTTCTCCCTCCCTAACCAACTTTGCCTATGATTTGATTTTGTGCGGCTTATCACTGATTTGGTTTATTGTTATGGGAGATTTTAATGTGTGTCCTAATAACCCTGCAGATTCTTATGCTACGAATCTAATTGCCACCTTGGCGGACATGTCTCTTGACTTGCAAACAGACCTCCCGACTCATAGGCATGGAAATGTCCTGGATTAGATTTTCTCTGATAAGTCCTTGACCACTACTTTCAAACCTTTACTGCCCTCTCCCGATCCCCAAAAACCCATTCCTCTCACCGACACTGGGGTAAGGTCTTCCCAATTTCTTTGGCAAACCACCGTATGGTAAGTACTAATAACTTACAGTGAAAGAGAATTGTGATCCTGGCAGTGCTTTTCTTAATGCCATGACAAATGTAGCAGATAATTTTGCCCCTGCCGTAACTAGTAACATCCGCTCCAAACCATCAGCTCCTTGGTTCTCTTTGGATCTTAGAGCTCCTAAGCAAGCATGTGGTCATCTCAAACGTAAATAGCACATTAATTATTACCTTTGATCTAAACAGACCGATAAACAATCATTATGCCATTATCAAGAGGCTAATAAATCGGCAAAATCTCAATTCTTTGCTAATCTAATTTTATCAGCCTCCTGTTCCTCATGTAAACTCTTTAAAGTAGTGAAGGAACTTTCGGCCTTGCCCCCGCCAAAATTGGACCCCTCATGCTCTCAAGCATAATGTGATTCTATCAGTTTGTTTTTTTCGGAGGAAATTTGCAGGATACGTCAATCCATTGCGAGTAATGACCTGAATGATCCTCTTTTTCCTCCATCTCCCAATAGGGAAATTTGCTTGAGCCGTTTTAATTCAATCCGGTCACTGATGAGATAGTTTTGGCTGACTCTCAAAAGATAAAATCAGCCTCCCATGTGGACCCCATTCCTCTTTGGGTAATTCAGGCTTTGCCGCAAAAAGCAGTTCCCATGTTCAGTCAGCTCTTCCCTACTCTTTCACAATGGGTATAATCCTGGCTTCCTTCGAACATGCCCTCGTCACCCCAGCCTTGAAGAAGCCCCATTTGGATGTAACCCTTGCAGCTAACTACTGGCTCATTGTGCTGCTTCTGTTTCTGACGAAACCTATGGAAACAATAGTCACCCCACAACATTCCCACTTTTTAGAATCTCCCCATCTGCTACACCCTTATTTGTACCGTTTTAGACCCCTGCTAGGCACTGAATCTCTGTTATTAATGATCTTGCTGTGCTTTGGGACCGCAGAGAGGTCAGAGTTTTTATTCTCCTTTACCTCTCCACGGCTTTTGATATGATTGATCATGGCATCCTTCTTCGGTGCTCAAATGGTTTTCATCCTTTCTCACGGGTCATACCCAAGCGGTGTCCCTGTTTCCATTTGAATAGACCCCTGTGGCCCTCTCTTGCGAGGTCCTCCAAATTTCATCTCTGTCTCCACTCCTCTTTAATCTTTACCTGCAACTGCTGGCAGACCTTTTCTCTGAATGCAAGGTTCCTTCTATACATATGTGGAGGACCCCAGCTGTTTTTTCACCTGAATTAGCCTGTTTCAGATGCGGCTCAAAAGTGCGAAATTGCTTAGCGGCAATTGGTATTTGGATGGCGAAGAACTGATTGAAGTTAAAAGACGGAAGAAACAGCGATTTGGTGCTTGACTCCGATCCTACCAATACTCTCTGGACTACTGATTTTTAGCCAGACTCTTTTGGACCTGTCCTAAACCCAGTAACTCAGTTAAGAGTCTTGGCATTAAACTCTTACCATCAGGTTCCAGGGAAGCCAAAATCTTGTGACTTTTTGCTGACTTTTTCAGGCTACAGATCCTGAAGAAAACATTACCTTTTCTGCCTACGTATATTCAAACCAAAGTAGTTACTGCATCCATTATGGGATCCTTGCATTAATGCAATGGAACCTACCTTGGCCAACCAGCTTTCCTGATTTAGCGCCTGCAGCTGTTATAAAATGCTGCAGCTCACTTGGCTTTGAGAGCCACAGACTTTCTCTCTGCCATAGCCTATTAAAGCAGTTTCACTGGCTGTCAGTGAATAGTCGTATAATATTCAAGGTTCTCTGTATTGTGCATCGCGCAATTCATAAAGCTGGAGCTGAACATTTACAATCGAAACTGACCTTTTACACTCCAGCTTGCAGTCTGCTTCACTTAATTTGTTGATAGTGTTACAGACAATAAAAGCGCAGCCCCTTTAAGAAGGAGGGACTGCAGTGGGGGAGGGGAAGCTGAGGCGAGGGGACCAGGGAGGGAGGGAGAAGTTGATGTTTATTGAATAAAGGAATAAGCAGCAGAGAACTGTTATCCATGTCCTCTGTAAATGCACGTGTGTTGAGACACAACAACTGGCGACGAGGCGCCACGGCCCTCTGTGCCAAATTCATGGTGGAGGGAAGCAGCGGCAAGGAGGACCGCTTGACGGGGAGAGGAGGCTGAAGGAGGCAGCCAGCACGAGGTGACGGGCTGAAGGAGGCAGCCAGCACGAGGCAACAACAAGCATCGTTGACGGAGAAGGATCGCACAGCAATACGAGAGCTGGTGAGCTAGTGAAGGAGCGAGTAACAGGCTGCAAAGAAGGTTGGCCGTTACCACGAGGAGGAGCGCGCAGCAGGCCAATGAAGACGTCCATCATGACTACGTGCAGCATCGGCAGGGAGGACCATCTGACAGGCACAAGGAAGAGCGCGACCCTGTAACACAAGTCAGCGGTAAGGCGGTCCTTTCAGCGAGAGAAAAGGGGTGTATGGGACAGCACCACCCATGGAGGAGGTGCTGGAAGGCGGGTGAGCAAGGTGGCCAGAAGAGATAAGCTCAGATCCACACCAGGCAGCGCATAGGCTGTGTGTCACGAGCTACCCTGCCTTGTTCTGCAAACCCACTAGAATGCAAGAACTGGCAACAAAAGAAATTATACTGGCACCAATTCCATTTTCAAGCACGGATTAAATTGAGGATGGGGGCAATCTATAACACTTGCTCTACAATCCCACTAGAACATGAGGACTGGAAACGAATAGTGATTATACGGACAACAATCCCGTTTTCACGTACGGATCATACTGAGGAGGAGGGGTAAACTATAACAAGGAAGGAATAGAACAAAGCACCCCGGGGAAAACAAAGCACAGAGCCCACCAGAACACATTAAGAGTCACACACAGAAGCATGTGCAACCCAGAGGATATGGGGAGAGGTAAAGTGACACAAGGGTAAGCTGAAATCCATGGCACCGGTAGGGACACACACTTCAGAAGCGACACATCATATCCACATGAGAGGATCAGCAAATCAAGGCAAGACCACGTGGAGGCCGGACACACCCGCCATCACACACAAAAGAGCTCACCCCGCCTAAGCAATGTCACAAGGTGCGCCACTAGATGGATGCACAAGTCGCTGCAGGGTTCAACCCCACAAACCGGCTGATGTTTCTATGATGCCCCAACCCATTCACGCTATAACCCCAAGAAGACCAGGGCCAGCGATGGCAGGAGTGGATGGTAGAATTTGAAGGTTTCATGAGAGTGGTAGGGAAACAAAACACGCCCAACAAAATAGACATCTTCACGAATCTTGTAGGGAAGGAGATGAAAGGGATCATAAAAACCATTTCCCGCCAATAAAAGTTGACATATCAACTTCTCACAGTGGCGATCAACGGAAAGTTAGTAGTCCTTCCCAACAGAGACTACGAAAAGTACACTTTCAATCAGTGCACACAAGTGCCTCACAAGACGATTGGCCAATTCATACTCCGACTCCAGATGAAGATAACATATTGCGACTTTGCAAACTTCAATGACGACAAAGCCATCAGGCTGAGGATAATAGAAGGATGCATATCCTTGCAATTCAGAAAACACCTGCTAAAGATACCGCTCCCACTACAGTAGATTGCAGACCTCGCAAGGGTGTATGAAAGGGTTGACGTGCAAGCAGCCAACATATAAAATCCAAAAAAAAAGACACTGTGGCTGCCATCACAACCACACCACAGGGGCAGACCAGATATCCCAGGTGCAACACCTCGTCAAGAAGCATGGAACACCAACCGTCGGACCTCACCAGAGAGACAATGTTACAGGTGTGGCTTTGAATTCCTCCATAAGGGCCAGTGCACAGACATTGGGCAAATGTGCATGAGGTGCAGCTAGGAGAATCATTTCCAAATCATGTTCCATGAGAAAACACCACTGATACCTGCATATAGGCCACCTCCAGAGACAAAACTTAACAGGAGATATGACCCACCGAGGTGTTCCCCAGGGGTCTAACCTCCCCCCATGGCTTTTCAACCAATACCTGGCAACTCTCGCCTACTGCATTGCCACTTTCTGCTCAAATTTCCAGTGCTACGCTGATGACACTCAACTCATTTTCAGGCTGCCCTCTGCCACCTCCTCTCCCTCTCTCATCTCTGATTGCCTAACTACCATTCAAGATTGGTGTGCCGCCAATGATCTTTGTCTGAATGCCAGCAAGACGGAGATCCTCCTCATCGGCACACCTTCACCATCCTTTCCCCTCACTCTCTGGCCGGCCTCCCTTGGCCCTCCTCCTACCCCCACCTGCGAGGCTAAGAACATCGGGGTCATCTTTGACTCCACCCTTTCCTTCTCCGCCCATCTCTGAGGTCGCTAAAAAGTCAAATTTCCGACTGCACCTCCTCAGAGGTACTCTGCCTTTCCTCTCCTTCCCCCAGAAGCTCATGGTATCCCAAGCTCTGGTTCTCGCTAGCTTGGACTATTGTAACAGCCTCTTTCTAAATCTACCTGCCTCTACTCTCCACCCTCTGCAACTAATCCAGAACAGGACTCCGAGACTTGTCCTTGGCTTCAAGCCCTGGGATCGTATCTCTCCTGCTCTGAAATCTCTCCACTGGCTCCCAGTGGATGCAAGGATTACATTCAAAACCCTCTGCATTGTCCACAAGGCTTTCTGGGGCCTGGGTCCAAAATACCTTCAGCTATCCCTCTGCAAATACCTCCCCTCTCGAGCTCTTCACTCCTCTACCTCCAACTCCCTCAGGGTCAGTCGTTTTTCAAAGAAACGAGCTGGGGGTAGATCTCTGTCTTCGGCTGGGGCCTCCCTCTGGAACAGCCTCCCTGCCACCCTAAAACTTGAGGAGAACCATCTCCGGTTCCGGAAGCACCTCAACACCTTCCTCTTTTCTTCTGCCTTCACTTCCCCCTCTCCCCTGCTGATCTGTTCTCTCTTGGCACCGTGCACCTGGCCACCCTCTGTCCTTCGGGCCCAGGTACCTGCTCTCCCTGCCACCCTCCTGCACTGCCTCTGGGCCACCTCTTGCACTGGGGTCTGTATCTGTACCCATACAGCCCCCCCTTTTTTCTTCCTGCACTTATCAGACCTTCCCTGTCTGCTGCCTTAAACCTAGCACTTGCAAATTGCTGGCTGCATTACCACTGTTTGTTGCCTTTATTATTTATTTATTGTTATTTATCTGTTTCTCCTCTGCATCGCATTTTCCACTTCTCCCCCTTCCATGCACTTTTCCCCTCCCCCCTCTCCCATGCACTTGCACGTTCTCAATGTCACTGGGCCTAGTAAGATCGCTGTTTTGTTCTCCCCTGTTCCTCTCCCTTGCCTTGTCGCGCTCTGAAACACTTGTGTACGAGTGCGATAGAAATAAAATATAAATCAATCAATACTCTGCGCATCCAGGATTCATAAGGGCCGTAGAAAATTTAAATGTCTATCCACCTGGTAGAAACTCTGAGACATAGGAATACCTCTTCCATGCACAACCAAATCAAGCTCTGGACCAAAAATTCAGACAAGAATACACCACGAGTGACCCATACGAAAACCCTCCAACAGAAGAAGACCCATCATCAACATAGCCCTACTATGAATATGACAGATATAGCATAGAATATGTCCGGCTGATATATGATACCTCAGATGACAGTGCTGCACCGACAGTGACGTACAGCTGGGGGGACGACACACCCAGGAACAGCACGATGATGCTCTAAGGGAGGTGTGCAATATTCTACATAAAGCCGGACTAAAATGCACCATCAATAAACGCAGCCTGTGCTTCTTCAGCCACATATTCTCCGACCAAGGGATCAGGGCGGACCCCAACAAGATCAGCGCCATTGTGAATCTAGAGGCTGCGAATGACGTGGCAGAGCTGCGTTCCTTCTTAGGAATGGTGGGATACTGTGCCCTCTACATGCCACACTATGCAACACTCACCAGCTACTTTAAGGAGGAGGGACTGCAGTGGGGAAGGGGAAGCCAAGGGGAGGGGACCACAGAGGGAGGGAGCAGTAGATGATATGGGAATAAAGGAATAAGTAGCAGAGAACCATTGTCCGCGTCCACTGTAAATGCACGTGTATTGAGACACAACAGATGGTGCCTAGGTTTCACAGAGCTAGGGCTAGAGGCCTGTCCTTTTCTGTCCTTGCCTCCTCCATGAGTTTACGGATCTTCTTGGCTTTTGTAGGGCTATTAAAACCCATCTTTTTTTTAACCTGGCTTTGCCTTTTCTTGGCTTAGCTCTTGGTGGCTTACCGGCTTGTATTTTAGCAGCTAGATGCCATTGGGCCATAGTTAGCGCTTTATAAATTAAATTACATTACACATAGAATTCACCCTTTGTGAATCGTGACAAAGGTATTTATGACAAATGTGTCTTTTTCCAGACACACATCACACGTAAGGCTGGAAACTGATTTTACAGGGTGGTTACACATATGTAGAAGTAAGTCATGCTCAGACATTTTGGGCCTTATTACAAGGTTGGCGGAATGGGTTTACCGGCACTGTAAACCCATTCCGCCCTATTACGAGGTTCCCTTGCGGGACCCGCACCGAATGTCTGGTCAGACCAGACGTCCTTTGCGGGTCCCGCAAGGGGACCAAGGAGCTAATAACGGGCCCGTTGCCCCATCCCCATTACCATTGAGCCCTATAGGGGCTGGAATGGGGAATGGTTTTTTGAATGGGGATTTACCGGGTCCTCCAAGGTTGGAATGACCCGGTAAATCCCCATTCAGGGAACCCGGACACGGTTTTCGAGGCAGCCATGGCACTAATAGCACCATGGCTACCTCCAAACTCGTAATGAGGCCCATTGTGTTCATTCATACATATATGACACGCTAGTCAGCCACCAATGCCATTCAAATTCAACTTTTGTGATTCCTATTCAGGGTAGTACTGGGGCCTACAATTGTCTCGGGCACCAAAGAAAAAGTGTCCCACAGTTGCAAATGGCAATTCATTCCTTTTGTGACAGACCTTTTGGGTTTTACACAAGGCGGATGTTTTTGATCAAATGTGACGAAAATTGTGAATTTTAAAGAGTATTCATTCAGTAAAACTGGCCAAACAAGTGGCCCGCTTTGAACTAAAAAACTGGCCCACACTAACATTTTGCGTTTTTGGTTTCCCTACAGGCCAGTCAAGCCTGTTCGTATTTAAGTTAGGAATGCAAAAGTTTGTCGTTTTCCAGGCGCATTTCAATGACCCTTTTTTCACTAAAATTACGATTTTCACTTCCGCTTTGGAAGCTAAGAAAAAACACTGCTAAGTACTGGATCCACCTGCTTGGGATCATCAGTTATACAAAATGTCTTCTAGCCAACCATTATAAAACAGCAATTGAGTTTTGTGAAACGTACAACTAACCACTTTGCCTTGATAGTACACCTTGGCCTCATGGCAACTTGGCAGGTTGGCAATAGCACCATTTGGCCTCCATGTTTACGTGGTTTGATAGCAGTGGGTGTTGGACTGCTCTTTGCAAGGAAGACGCATTTATCAGGATGACACAGTTGCTTTGCAAGCTTACAGGAATACATCAGCCCATTCTCCAGGCCGATTCCCTAAACATTCTAAAAAACTATTTTTGACATTCCATTCAAAATATTGAATTGGTAAACGGGTAATACGAGGCTTGGGCGCGAGTGTGACGCTATTGGCAACCGCCAATCATTGAAATGAAGGTCCGCACTTAATGTGGGTTTAGTAACCGGCAGGGTCGTCTTGACAACCCACGTTGCATGTCTCCATTAAGAGCCGCGGGTTAAAAATGTGGCCGTTGCTAATGGATGCTTTAAAAAGAATGGGCCTCATTACACGGATGGCAGTAAGGGTTTACCGGTACCGGTATTTTACCGGTACCGGTAAATCCTTACCGCCTTACTACGAGGTCCCTTTGCGGGCTGGGGAATTTAACGCCTGCTTTTTTTGGTTCACCGGCATCCGGCATCCGTGTAATGAGACCCAATGTCCTTTCATGACAGAACGCTCGCTCGCGGGGGATTGTCCTTTCATTGAAGGAAAACAATCCTAAGAAAAAATGGCAGCATGGAAAAATGAAAAGGGCGTTCAAAAGCGAGCCCTTGGGCAGTAGGAAGAGATGGACGAAACTGGCAAGTCCAAGAAAGCGAAGGTAATTGGGGAGTTATATTTAACTAAATATTCTAGCTGTGCTGTGGGATGGGGCTGAGCAAGAGCAACGTTTGAGACAGCACATCATCCATGAGGCTTGTTCAGATCTCATGCTGCTTTGAAGACTAACACCTGGTTACGAGCACCCTGATTGGCTAAGCACCCTCACCAGGCCGCTCACTATAAATCGGTTTGAACGGCAAGCATGAATAAACAACACATTTGTTACATTCTCCTCACAATATGACTACACATTAAGTAACTGTGGTTCTGCCCCTTTCGTTGTTCTCTCAGGGCCTCATTATGAGTTTGGAGGTAAAGCTTTTAAATACAGATGTTGTAGTAAAGAATTGGTAGACTCCTAGTTAATCAGGGAGTAGATACCATTTTGTTATTAAGGGAAGTGTAGGGAGCCTGTGTAAGTGGGCTAAGTTTAAATATATTACTACGGGTACTCTACTAATTAAGTAGCATAAAAGCCCAGGTCTGGATGGGATACCAGCTGATTTATTTACATATATTCTCAATGTCTGGGATCCCCTACTTTGTAACTTCATTAATGTCATTGTGAGAAGTGGTATGCACCCTTCTTCATGGAAAACATAGCTTGTTTTCCCTGTCATCCAGAAGGGTAATAGAGCTCAGCCTTCTACCTAAGGGCCCATGACATTAATGAGCACCATTTGTAAGATCTTTAGATACATAATTCCGAATAGGTTATTGGACTGGGCTGAAACCAGTACTGTGTTAACCAAAGCTCTGCTGGGTTTTCAGAAAGGTTTTGGTGCTGAGTAGCAGGTGATACATTTGTACCTGCTGGCAACAAGATCTTTATAAATTAGACAGGAGTCTCTTTATGAAGCTTATTTGGACCAAGAGACTCCTTTGATACCTTCAATTAACACAAGTTTTAGACTTGGATCTATGTCCATGTATTTTCCAGTCAACCTTCTGAAGGTCTGTAGCTGCACTAAGATATTGACCATAGAGCCGTTAGACAGCAGTTAAAGATGACACCTCTGCTCTATAACTTGTGTAGGACTTACCGTACACTTCCTTTAGTGAATGAAATCCAGATCTTCCAATTGTTGAGAGAAAGCTGGTATCGTAATTAGCATATGAGGTTGATGCAATTCCTACTTCTCTATAGTTTGCTATTACTGGTTTAACAAATTATATGATGCCCTTAGGGCTGACTGTTAATGCTTAGAATCCCACCATATGGTTTTTCATGCCATTAGGAGAATCATCCCACATTGGTACTTCACAAATGGTGATTTGATTCCAGCACTATAGTTTTATGATTAGCGTGGAATGAGGTTTACTTTGAATCTATCTACGGACATTAATTTTGAAGAGCATGTTGTCTCAATAACCAGCTAATTAGGGTGGATTTTTTCACTTTTGTCAGCGTTCCAATGCCCAACCAATTGAACTTATGTAAAAAAAGGTATAGATGGAAATCAAAAGTCCTCACACTCTACTACAGTTCTGGAATATGAGGTTTTTGAAGATGCTCTTAATCTCCAAACAATGAAACACTGTTTTTGTAAAAGGTTTCCTATGCTACCCCAACTCTTGTCCAGATTTTGCAACACAGAAGGTATGAGGCATTGAATATGTAGAAGATTTGCAGACGATTGGCGTAGTGGCATTGTTTTTATCACTTTGTAGGAATCATATGGCTACTCTAGTACAAAAGATTTTGAGCAATATTCTTAAAAGTGATGGCCAATTTAATTTCATGGTATGTTGTGCAGCAATCATTATTCATTTCTTTTATGTTGTTCTTTCTTCTGGTATGATATTTCCTTTATAACCAGGAAATAAAAAAAAACAAACACAGGATATGTTAGTGCTACAAATATCAAAGCAAATAGATTCTTTTGTGGTGGTAGAGGGGTATGAGGCTCTGTGACTAGGTTTCCTGAATTTTAGGGTCCTCCAATTTGTCTCAATTGAGTCGTATCCCACCAGTGACACCATATGTAGGGCAGGCATGGTATTACAAGTACGAAACTGACACAATGGATACAATTTGTAAAACCTTTATTGAATTTGTTGGGGCTGGAGAAACTCCTACTTTGCCCTATAACTAAGATGGGAGTAGTCTAGACCATCAAACGTAAATGTGGTTGAACCAGCTCCCATCCCCACGTTAGACCTCACGGAGTAAGGCTGTACCTGTAGGCAGGATGACACACTCTGTCTCAGTTTTCAACACAATAAACAGGTCCAAAACGTGGATAGAGGCCCATTTGGCTTTCCACGTTAAAGTCTCTTTTAATGATTTCCAAATATTGTTTCAACAAACAGTTCGCGTAGGTCCCTCGCTGTCGGGCTCAGACATCTCACAACAAAGTTCAAGTAGGTCCCCCACTGTCGGGCTCAGACCTTTCAAGACAAAGTTCAACAAAAACTTGCAAGGGGGCTACCTTCCCCAAGCTCATTACACTTCGGGTCTCTCTCTGTCTGGCTCAGACCACTTTCGGATGTCGAGACTTTGATGGGCGTACCCTGGACACCTGAGAGAGAGATCCCCGGGACTAGCGGGTGAGACACCCTCTGGTTTCTCACAGAACCCCTTTGCCGAGAACGAACAGAGCCAAATAATCTGTTCTGTACCATTTTGATTTTGGATTATCCTTGTGGGTCAGACCAGACTGATATGCAAATGTGTATCTATCCCCTCTGAAGGGTGCAATGAGCTAAAACGTGGTTGTATACCCCCCGAGTGGAAGAAATTACATCGAACAGGGCATATGACCCATGCTCGTTCTCAGTAGAGGGGCTCCCACACTCCTCTTCACTCTTATTAGCTGTAAACGAAAAAGAAAGTAATAGAGCCCTTTCTAAATTCTTACTTGAGGAATAAACAGATGACATAAAAGGGATGATTTGACAGATCTGACCAAGAAATCCTATTCATAAATACATTTCCATTCAAAGTGACCTTAACTAGTTGTCAGTCATCAGTGAAGAATTGCTGACTAAACGCAAGGTGTTCTCCTTTATCCTTCAATAGCCAATGAGGAGACCCCATAGATGCCACCCGCCTTCAAGTGGAGGTAAGTAAGTGAGACAAAGGGAATCAGATGCAAGGAATCTAAAAGCACATTAGCAATTCAAACAATGAGAAAGTGCTATCTTTGGATAACAACATCGATGGCTGGGAAAATGTGTTCTAAGTACTAGAATAAACTGATCAAATGTCATTGTTTGATAAAGCTGCATGCTTGGAAGCTGAGCCTCAAGGCCCGGAATGAGGTACAAAATATTCATTGATCTGACTATCTCTCAGAATTCAAGTTTCACAACAGAGAGCATGATTATTCCTCCGTGCGTTCAGAGGGTTAGGTGTCAGTACCTCAGCATTCAGTGGGGCCCTAAAATAAATGGGAATTGGGACTCAGTCTCCAAGCAAGCTGTCTGGTCAAACAAATATTACGCAGTGCGCTCTGGGATATAGGAGTCCACTTTATTGCAGGCAGCCTTATCGCACAAGAAATGATTCTGAGTTGGCTCTTGAAGTCAGTCTCCATTTCCCAGTATGCCGCATAATTCCATTCTGAAGATTTCTCAGCTTGCTCTGAGAGCTATGACTCAGCCTCCCAGCATGCAGCAGCATCATCACACAATAAAAGTTTCCTGGTTGCCTCAGGGACTTTGAACTCAGTTTCCCAGTTTGCAACCTTCTCAGACAATGCATATTTCTTACTTCCCTCTGGAGGTGTATGGATACTACAGGCTGGGGCACGGAATCATAATCCCTGAATAAATAGCACACAACTTTGGTGACAGGAGCTGAATCCAA
Organism: Ambystoma mexicanum; assembly: GCF_040938575.1. NCBI lineage: Eukaryota > Metazoa > Chordata > Amphibia > Caudata > Ambystomatidae > Ambystoma > Ambystoma mexicanum. The sequence continues at coordinate 1,058,049,947 of NC_090925.1, forward strand.
ATCACAGCACAAAGTTAGAAACAATTTCCTTGTATAAAAATGCTACGGGTAGTATAGATGACGCAGAGCAACACAGGTTCGAATCCTGGGTCTGCTTTGATATTAAGCACATTATAAAAAAAACAATTATAATAATTGGGCAATATGCCCCGAGTGGCGGGTGCATTACCGAGTCAGGTAATGCCCCGGGGCTCATATTTATAGGCCCGAGCGAAGCATATTGCTATTAGTACCCTGGCCGCAAGATCTGCGTGACCGGGGCACTAAAAGCAGTTTTTCCGGCCCCAAAATACTGTAGCGTTTCGGGATAGAAAAAAAAGAAACAACCAAGAAACTGGCTGCCAGGAAAGGGAAAACTCAGTCTGTTTTCCCTTTCCATGGTGGCCATCGGGAGCGGAAGCGCTGGGAACAGAAGTGTTCCCAGCACGTCCGCTCCTGAAAGATGACAGAGAAGAAGGTAAGTGGGGTTGGGGAGGGAAAAGAAAAAGAAAAAAAAGATGCACCAGAATCCCCGGCGGGGGACAATGGTAGCCTCCAGCCGTGTGGAGACTCGCAGCGGGGATGGCCCCGCTTCGGGCCTCCACATGGCTGCAGGCTGCCACGCCGCCCGCCGTGGACAAAGGAGGCAGAAGGTAAGTGGGGTGGGGAGGGCAGGGAGGTGAGAGGAAAGGGGAAAGAAAAAAAAAACCTTACCTGAGCCCCTGGCGGGGGGGTGAAGGGAGCTTCTCAGCTGTGGGGAGGCTCAGAGTGGGGATGGCCCCGCTTCAAGCCTCCTCATTGGCTGAGGGTCTGCTACGCCCCCCGCCACGGACAAGGTGGCTGGAATCCCGGCCGAGAATCGAGGGATTCTCAACTGGGTAATGACCCGACGAGAGCCAATCAGAATGTGTGTTGCATTCTGCTTGACTCTCGCCTGGTATTGATAATTATTATTTATTCATTCGAATAATATGTTTAAGCGAGCTGAGGCAAAACGTTGTCTCGGGGAATGCTGCAATGTTGGAGACCGAATACTAATCCTACAGCGACCGGATATAAATCCTTGACTGAGTGAAACTGGCAGAAGCTGGCAAGCTGGGATACACAGCCTACCCATCCAGAGCAAAATGGGAGAAATACAGTTGTACGATGGCTAAAGAGGTCTCCTACTCCTCGCCCCTCTGAGAAAGAGACACTCCACTGCATGATGTGAACAGGCGCCTCTTAGTCCTCAAGCATCTGAACAAGAGACAAACAAGCCTGTTTCCCCCTGAGTAGCAGAGCCCTCTACTCCATGAGCATGTGAGAAACGGAGACTTGATAAGATTTCAAGCTGATTCGAGAAATCCCACTACTCCAAGCGCTGCCCTCTAAAAGAGGAGTTCCCTAGAGCGCCCAATGTGCTAAGAGTGTCTATGTCCCTGCAGAATTCAGATAAGGAATCATGGTAGGTTCTGCCCAGCACAGCATTTAATTAAGCACTATGAAAGACACTTGACCAGCATATCCTATGGTCTGCGTTGGAGTCTCCAACTCTATAAGTATGTGCGAGAGACTTGGCAAAGGAATTGCATGCTGGGTATAATAGTACCCGACTACTTGAGCACATAATTACAAACACCCGTGGAAACAAACAGGACTCCACAATGAAATATCTAGCCAACCTTCCTGACCACAGTAAAAGGTTTGATATAATGTTCTGTCCACTTTATCAAGGAGTACAACTTGTGAGTCCTCGAGCATGCGACAGAGGTAAATTGCCTTCCACCACTTGCTTTGGGTAAATCCGAACAGGGTTTCAATGCCTGTGGTGGACAAGGACATCATTTACATTGGGCAGGCCCCCATCAAATGTGTCCCACACTGGTGGGCAAGAAGGAGCGTCGTGCCCCGCCCACAGGTATGCTAATGAGTCCCTCCATTCCTCCTCTGAGACCTCATGGGTACGAGTCATTCCTTGGCCTGAAACAGTTACAGGGATTGTTCAAAGATAAAACAGCAAGATTCATAGAAGCATTGGTTCCAGTTATCATAGAGTAGGACTTGCTCCTATTTTGGTCTGAACCCGGAAGCAGACATATTTTATGGTGATTCGGGGTATTGCAGATGTCCTGAACCTTTGAAAGTTCCGGTTGAAGCAGTTAAAAAATTATAATAATAAATACATTTTAAACGCCAGGGCCCTGGCACAGGTCAGTGCATCATTATTTATTTTTATTAAGACAAATGCTGACAGCGTGGGGGGCCCAGACACAGGTGTATAGTAAACATAGAAGACACACTTCCTCCTTCTGTGCCCAATATCTTGGTATAGCACGAGGTAATCTAACTGGTATGTCCACTCAGGGTTGGAACCTGGGAGTTAAGGTGAGCCTGGCTAGAGCCAGGGGGATGGGGGTTTCTGTATAAGAAAATGATGCTCTGCTCCGTGGGGGTCTGGATTCCTCCTGCAGAGCTTTTAAAAATAATCTTTGGCAAAGCCAACAGTTCAGGCTTTTGTGAAGGCATGGGATTGGTAATGGCACAACCTAGCCAGAAGATGGCTAGTGCTGTAAAAATGGTGTGATTGCCTTGTGAAAATGTAGCAGTCTCTGGTAAATGCATATCTAATAATAATACCTACACAGAAGCCAAAACTGTTGCCTGGGCCAATGCTTGTTTTTAAAATGACTGCCGCGCAAGGAACAAGTGTATATCAACTGAATAAAGACACCCTTGGTTAAGGAAATTCTATTACACCAAACGCACCTTTACAGTTGCAACTGAGCTATTAACACTCAGCAGACTCCTCAATAATAACACTGGTTGGGCATAGTTTGATGTTACTGTTTGATATTGCTAGCTGAAAGAGATCCTAGGAGGATGTGGGTTGGGTGGAGAGGGGCATATATAGCCATAAACCACTCACAAGCTGTGTCCCTCCACACACGTCATCACCCTCATAGCTGTACTCCAAAGCATTAGATGTGTCTCCTAGATGGTTAATAAGGGCTACCCAATAGTCAAAACTAAAAACAAAACTGTCACATAATTCAGGAGTCCCAGGCACTGTGACTATTTGAAGATTATCTACATTTCGAGGACCCAGTATTTATGCTGATTTCTTTGCAGCGCGTTGGGACCATACCCACGGTGAAAGGCGCTATACAAATGACGAAATGAAATGAAACGCGAGGAAAGGCCATCAGAGCTTGGTACCATGCGCTATATAACAAATGACATACCGCTGCAAGTGGATTTAAAAAGAAAACTCTCCTTGCACACTTAGGCAGCATTCTGGCTGGAAACGCGGTGCAATTTCAGGTTTGCAAAGAAGTCAGCCCTCACATAATGAGGGGAGTAAGAAGAACACATTCTGTTAACCAGCGCATGTTAACGGGCTGGCTCTCACCAGATTCGACATCTGGCATCAGATCTCTAGCCAGATCTCGGGATCCGGCTTGCCCCCTGCCCAGCCCTCCCAAACAACCGTGCACAATGCGCTCTCGCACGTTATCTAATCTGCTCTATGCGAACGCACAGTGCACTCGCACCTAGCACATTACATCAATGAGGCCCAGTGGCATACCGAGCGAAGGGGAGCAGCTGCGGGACATTTGTCAGAGGCATACCTCTGCCGTTGGGCACCTCAATGAGGGTGCCCAACGGGAAAGCTGTCCCGCTGGCAGGGCAATGTGTGCTGAGCAATTCATGGACACCTTACCCTTTCCAAACAGGCGAGGTGTCTCGCTGGCAGGACAATGCCCCAAGTAGCTCCGGGCAGCAGAGGGGCTCTCCCGTTGCTCTATGTCCACAGAGCATTTCAATGTGAGCCATTAGGCACTGATGGGAGTGAGGGAGGACTGTTAGCAGGGGCTTTTGTCTTTAGAAATGTGAATGGGAGTGAGTGATAACTGTGTATAGTATAATGTTGCATGCTTTATGAAATAATCAGTTTGGCTTTAAACCCCATGGGGCAAATCATTTAAATCGCAGTCTTATCTGCAGCTCTGTAAGTGATTATGATTCATTTCATAGCTTATATTAATATATCATGCTATTATAAAAAAAGCTTAATGACTATAGAGTTGCTCCATATATAATAATAGTGCAATTTAGATATTTTGCACCACAAAGTTATTTGCCACTTAGCTTACTTATGTCAATTTATTCTAAAGTCCCTTCCATGGTGCCTCCTAGTATCAAAGACTGATGATGCTCCTTGCAATGTCCTTTTCTCTGTAGTCACTTTTGTTGGTGCAACCCATATGCAAATTAGGAGGTTTGCATTTATTTTGATGCAGAGCGCCTGGACAGAGTCCTCTATAGATGAGTTTCCTGCATTTGTAATAATTCTGCAGTTTTATATTTTGTTATTTGTTAAAATGCCATCTGCCACTAATGTTACCAAAAAAGTAGAATGTGGTGGGGGGGGGGTGGTTTGGGGGCGCAAATGAGACTGTATGGAATTGCGTGCACTGCATTTGGGTGGAAAAGTAGCAGGACATTTTTCATAGCTCGCCCCCTCACTCTTCCAATGCTGGATACTCCCCTGCCGAGGACAACCCCCAGGTTCGCCGAGGGTCAAAGACCCTGTGACAGAGCACAAAGCGCACTGTGCACACAGAGCCAAATCCATTTGGAAAACGCAATGATCACCGAGCCCCTAGATTTGCGGACTCAGTAATGTAATCTGCTCTGTGCGAGTACACTGTGTACACAGAGCAGATTACATTATCAAGCCTGTAGTGCTCACTGCCTTTCCCAAATAGACTCTGGTATTTGTAGTCTTGAGAAGATGGCTTGAACCATAGTAATGTATGCACGTGCATATCTTACTATGGTTTGTGTACTTTTCAAGCCATGAAAGAAATGACACCATTTTGAAACTATTTCAAGCATCCTTTGATAATTTAACGGCAAGCCCTGCCCCCTCTGAACTCGACCTCCTTGGAACTGTGCCCACAGCATCTAGTTTAATTTGTCCTGCCTCTGGCAGGTTGGTCTGTTTCTGGTGCAGGACACCGGTGAGTGACGATTACTGGCCCCTTGGTGGGGGTGTGTGGCAGGGCCTCGGCTTCCTTTAGGTGTGGCATGCTCCAGGTGGACAACAGTTGGTATTTGTGCCTTCCGAGGGCAGGTTGGGGGTTATTGTTGTTTTTCTCCGGTGGGCCTGAAGTTGAATTGCGGCAGTGATGGCCCGTTGCTGGGGGAATTGGGTGATTGTTCTCCTTCATAGGGGGTTTTTCTCCCGGACCCAGAGTTTAATTGACGTACATGTGTTTCTGGTGTTCCTGTTTTTGCTGTGTTTGTGCTGCTTACGCCATGGGAAAACGTACTGCATAGCTCAGGCTCCTTGCCCCTTTTCCTCTTCCTCATCTTCCTCCTCTGCTGAGCTTCGCAAGAGAAGGAAGAAAATGTCGGCAAAATGTTCCTTGTCTAGGAAGGACATTGAAAGGAAAGGGGGGTCAGTGGTCAAAGTGAGCAGGACGGTCGGAGCAGTGTTCCACTACTTTTATTTTTCACTGTTAACCGCTCCACTACCTTTTGCAACCATTTTTCACCATTCCGGACCTGTTCTTTGTGAAATTAAAGCACACTTCTCCATTTCCCACCGGATGTCTGTTACAGGTAAACTAAAATCTGTTTTCAACTCAATTGCTGTCAACCAGCATGACTGCAACTCTGGAATACTGTGGTGCACGTTGCTCCCTTCCTTCCTACTCTGTCCCCCTCCGGAGTCACAGGTCCACTACTTTTCTGGTACATTTCTATCAATGATGTCCTCGCTAGTCTGGTTGGTCGCTCCTCTGGGTCAGCCAAGGAGGCAGCTGTCCGGGACGTGGCGGACTGTTGGGTGTGTTCCAGCCTGTAGAAGGTTCATGCTGATGCACATCTATCCCTCAGGGCGAAAATGTATGACTCTTACACTGCGGAGGCTGTGCAGTTTTAGGAGGTTGAAGAAGGCCGTTAAAGTTGGCTCTGACTGTGCCCCACTGCTGGCTGACATGCAGCGGCAGGTTGAACTCTTATCCGATCTGGCATTTGATGGAATGCGTGGCTCAGCCTTGGTCATGGGTGCTGGTGTGTCGGCCCGCAGGCATGTGCATCTGTGGGATTGGAAAACAGAGGGGTCACAGTGGGCGGCTGCCCTTAAGCCTCCTTTTGACGGTTCCAAACCTTTTGGTGATTTGCTTGAGGATAGAGTGCATAAGGTGTTTTGTGCTGACAAACACACTGACAAATTGCAGCAGAAGTCTAACTCAACAGTCATGAAATCTTCCTGGTTCCTCCTCCCAATCCATTCGGAGGCCTGGGGGGTTGGGTGGATGTGGTCCTCCGCGCTCCTCTCATCGAGGCCCAGCCCAGGAGTCCTGGCGGTTGGGGCGGGCCGGTGGCCAGCCGTCTCCGGCTGTTTTTTCTGATATGGGACCAGTGTTGCTCGGATTCTTGGACTCTGGACACTGTCTGGAGGGGTTCTCAAGTGAACTTCCTGTCTCCCCCTGTCCTGGGTTGCATGGTTCATACTGCTCTTCCCGCTCGCTGCCCAAGTAGTTGGCAATGGCAACGTCTCTGACCGAATTACTACTGAAGGTGGCTATCATGACCGTTCCTTTTCCACAGCAGGGTCTGGGTTTTTACTCGCGGGTGTTTCTGGTCCCCAAACCTTCAGGGAGGTAGCGCCTCATCTTGGACGTCGAGGCTCTGTACTGCTTCGTCCGGAAGGAACACTTCAAGTTGGGAACTTTGCAGAACATTCTCCAGATGTTGTGCATGGGGGTTTCTGGTGTACTGGCATTTGTCTTATGTGGAGCCCTCTCAGGATCTGGTTTTCATTGGGGCTCGGATTTGCTCCTGGATGGGGAGGGTTTTTCTGTCCCAAGAAAGGGTCACGTGCCTGCTGTCTGTTCTGGGCAGTGTTCTCAGGAGGCAGTGTGTAACGGCTCGCCTGTTGCTCATGCTTCAGGGGCACATTGCTTCTTGCGTCTTTCTGGATCCTTGGCCTCGTCTTCATCTGTGTCCTCTGGTGTCTTACCTAATCTCCCACTGGCTTTCAGCTTCTCAGGCTTGCACGGCCTTGATCTTGGTGTCTCAGGCTCTGTGGACCTCCTTACTGTGGTGGTTGCAGGTTCCGAATCTCCAGGCAAGTGTGTCCCTAGTCTGTCCTCCTTTGACCCCTCTTTCTCCAGGCACCAGCAGAATGGGTTGAGAGACAACATTGGGTGTCCTCCTGGCCCAGGGGTTGTGGGCACCGGAGGAGGGCTGTCAATCGTCCACTTGGAGAGAATTGTGTGCCATTCTCCAAGGCCTGTTGTATTTCAGGGTGTTTTCTGGAAGGTCCGGACAGACAATGCCCCAGCATTGGCATATGTCAGCCACCAGGGGGGGTCTGACCGCTCCTTGCATGCTCTGGCAGCTCAGATATGTTCCTGGGGGGAGTTGCTGCTGTTGTCCCTGGTGGTCTCTCATGTCAGGGGGGGTGGACATTGCTCAGGCGGATCTACTCATCCGCTGGTTCCCCTCCTCTGTGGAACTGGTTATGTCGGATGGGGTATTTGCTGAGATATGTGTCTGGTTCGGGCTCCCCGTGCTGGAGCTCTTTGTCTCTCTGGCCTCTGTGAAGGTTCCTCTCTTCTGCTACCGGTTCCCGGCCAAGCAGTCTTTAGGGGTGGATGTCCTCTCTGGTGAATTGCCTTGGGGTCTCCTCTATGCATTCCCTCCTCTCCCCCTTCTTCCCTGGGTGGTTCAGCACATCAGGGAGAGCAGGTTGTCTGTGTTGTTGGTTGCTCCGTTCTGGCCCCTCCGGTGCTGGTTCCCCTCCCTGTTGGAACTTCCGTCCCAGGTACCTTGGTTGATTCCGAGGTGGCCTTGTCCCCGTGCAGGCGGGTCTGGGGTTTGGGGTCTAACATATTCAATGGGCGGTGTGGCTATCGGTTGATCTTCCAGGGGTTTTTTGGGTGGGGAAATTGATTCAGGGTCTTTCTTCTTCCCGTCCTTGTACTTATAAGTATCATCCCCCATGGGATCTCCCTTTTGTCTTGAGGTTCCTACAGATTTTGTCATCAAGCTCCTTACTCTAATGACTGTTTTCCTGATCGCTATCACGTCTGCCCGTAGGCTGGGGGAGATTGGGGCTAGGTTGTGTCGCTCCCCTTTCTTGCGGGTTCTACTGGACTCTGTGGTATTGCAGTGTGCTCTGAAGTTCCTGCCTAGGGTTGTGTCTCGGTTTCACACCTCTCAGGATCTGGTTGTCCCTGCGTTTTTCGGGATCCACAGTCACGGGAAAGGGTGGCTTGGCCTACCATTATTGTGCATGTTCCCAAAATGGGGAACTCCCGTCCCCTGCACACTATCTATAATGTGTAAATACAGAAAAATAATTTGGCAGTGTGATGTACTCTTATAAGGCAGTGTGTTGTAACACTGTCCTATAGAGTCACCCAATGAGCTTCATATATTTTAGGTACATTTATATAGTCTTAATCTACTGTGAGTCAAATTGACTAACACATTTCAGTCAAAGCAAGATATAAATGAAAAACAGAACCAAGTTTTTTAACACAAGAACTTGACTTTAATCCATAATGTGATCACCCAACGCGTTTCGAGATTTCTCTCTTCATCAGGGGTACGTAAATCGAGAATTTTCATAGTTTCTATTAAAACAAAGAAATAATATCAATTTTAACAGAATTATATAAGTGCGAATTAGTTAGCAGCGAACAATCATTTCAAATTTCAGAGCATAAACTTTTGATGATTGCTGTGGCAAATATCCTTATTTTTGTGAACTCATCATCATACAGTTTCATGACAACATTTCCATGGAATCACAAAGTATTGATATGGCATAATAGTTATGGTTTGCAGTTTTATAAATGCCATTGCCTGCATTTTTCAAAAAAAATCCAGCATTCTAAGAATCACAAATAATCAAAATTAGGATTGCTAACCTTGTGTGAAGTATAAAAAGGGGTCCTCTGGAGGTCTTGTCTCAAGAAGGACGACAACATCCGGGGAGTTTGGTTAAGGAATACGGGTTCAGCAATTACACGTGGTTGCCTATAACAAGGATCATAAATTAAAAAATAGCATATGGTGGTTTATGAGTAGCATAAATGTATATACAATAATTAGGAGCTAACAAGGTTTTAGTACTTTTCTGAGAAAAATACAGGAATGCATAAAAATGCTTAACACGTAGTTGTCTATTACAAGGATAGTGAATTCGAAAGAAGCTTATGGTTGTTTTAAATGAGCATATGTATATATCAAATGAATTGGATATATATTATTTTCTAAAGAAAATATAAGCATGCATAAGGGAAGCTAACCTTGTAGGAGTACGTAGAGGCGCCAATCAGGAAGTAGGAGTAGATTGGTTGCAGACAGACCAACGTTAATTGTAATATCTCCGGGATAACACCTGGTAACTGAGAAGAAATCGAGCAAAGTATCGTAATAAAGTGCTCCAAGTTAGATATGTGGCTAAATGAGCATATGCCCATAGAAACTTACTTGAAAAGCATTTTCAAATGATGTTTGGAACAAGACGCGGTAGCAGACGCCGTTGCGCTGGAACTTGATTGTCTACGGCGTTTGTTTACTATTTATAACGTCATAAGAGTGACGTAGGCACGCCAATGCATGCCCATGACAAGTAGTTCTCACGAGTAAATGCGCACGCGTGGTGCAGCATTTTTCTATAGGCAAAAAACACAAAATCCGAACAAGATTGCCGGCACAAAGTAAAAGAGCCCAAGATTTTCGATATATGACCCATAAAATCGGGCCAGATCTGTTTTAAGATAATGTGACAAACCACCATATGCATAAGATATATGCAGTGTCTATGGTGAATCGCAACGCATGCGCACGATGAAAATTGCATGATTGATCAAAGAAAAAGTAAAGGGGTGTTCGAGTAGGAAACCATACCAAGACAGTATTGGGGTGCATAATTTGATAATATGCCTATGGTCACAAAATGCATAGGTATTGGTAGGGAATAGTGTTTCAGTAGTATTTCAAAATTCTCAAGGAGATGTTATAAAATGGGATTATGCATAGGATAATCCAAAGTGCTGTTCCATTTAGGGATTCACAGTCTGTGAGGAGTAATTATATCTCCACTAGGTATTGACATAAGATTTATACAGATATTATTGTATACATCTGGCAAAGAGACAAAGAAATGTTCTTATTCTGTACATGGTAAAACATGGTGAAACATGGTAAGAAGGGATAGCCAAAGGTAACAACAGGATGTTAATATTATGTAACATTTATGAATCTTTCCACAAAAACATTCTCTCCACAAGGAAATTCAAATGCTGTCCCATGCAAGGATTCACAATCTGTCTATATTTGCGTATTTTTCCACCCATGTGTAGTATCTCAGATTACAGTGCTGTGATGTAGTTACTTGCTAATTAGGTGTTTACAAAAATGGTCCCAAATAATAGTCCTCATTAATACCTAGCGTGTTTAATGAGTCAAGGCGATGGATCCAATATAATTCTCTTTGGGATAGTCTTTTTTCGATAACGCCACCTCTGGGTAGAGGATGTAGAACTTCTAATACTACTACCCTCATTTGTGCAACATTGTGATTATGGTCTCTAAAATGTCTGTAGACGGGTGATTTGATGTTTTTGGTTCTGCTGTTTGATTTATGTTCCGTCCATCTTTCTTTGGCTTGCCTTGCTGTTTTGCCTACGTAATATTTAACACACGGGCAACGTAGCGCATAAATTACATTTTTAGAGTCACAGGTTGCATAATGATTCAATGGAATTTTCTTGCCTGTGTGTGCATGTCTGATATGATCTCCTTTGATCACATTGGAGCAGTGTTGGCAGTTGAAACATGGGAAGGTTCCTTGTTTAGGTTTACTCAAGAATGTTTGAGTGGGTTTTTTTGTGTCTCCGCTTTGATAAGTAGGTCTCTAAAGTTGCTGCCTCTTTTAAATGCTAGCATTGATGGGTCTGGAAAAAGGGAATTCTATTGAGGATCTGTTTTGATTAGATCCCAATTTTTATGAATTATCCGCTTGATTTGAAAGCTTTGGCTGGAATATCTCAGGGTGTGTATTAGATTTGTTTTGACTTGTTTGGTCTTTTGAGTCAAAAGTTCTTCTCGGCTTTGTACATCTGTTCTTCGAATTGCTTTGTCTAATAACTCTTCTGGAAAGCCCCTGTCCATAAATCTGTTTTTGAGGGAGGCGTATTCGTCCTGCAGTTTTTCAGTATCAGAGGTTATTTATTTAAGTCTAAGCAATTGACTATAAGGTAAATTGTCCTTAAGATGTTTGGGGTGAAAACTGTGGAAGTGCAGAGAGCTGTTCACATCTGTGGGTTTTCTGTAAATCCCTGTGTTGAATCCCTGATTGGTGATTTCGATTGTCATGTCTAGGAAGTTTATTGATGGTTTTCCAATTTCGATAGTGAATTGAATCCTGTTGTCACATTGGTTGAGATATTTCCAAAAGAGTATGAGTTCTGATTCTGTACCGATCCAAATACCGAATATTTCGGTGATATATCGTAACCAACTCTTGATTTTATCCTTCCAAATAGGATTGTCCAAAACGAATGTCCGTTCAAATTTGTACATGAAAATATTCGCATATGAAGGGGCTACAGACGAGCCCATAGAAGTCCCTGATTTCTGAAGATAGTATTGGTTGTTGAAGCGGAAATAGTTATTGTACAAAATGAGATTGATGAGTTCCATGGCAAAAGTTTTATGTATCTTAATGTCTTGGTGCTTGAGTAGAAATCTAATAACCAAAGACACCTAGATTACCTTAAATCTTGATATAACAACTATTTCAAATTGAGGTGTGCATAGTGTTAACACTTGGTTCTACCATTATTGTGCGGCAGGCGGCTTTGGTGTATTTTTCTCTGACTGCTCCTTTCCGGCAGTCTGATAGTCTCTTGGTTACTTTTGGCCCTGCTGATGGGAGTCAGAAGGCCTCTGTGGTTTCCAATAGCCAATGGATCCATGTTGTTTTCCATGGCTTATGTGGTTTCTGACCGGCCTGTGCCTGCCCAGATTCAGGGTCGCTCTACCAGAGGTTTGTCTGCTTCCTGCGTGGATGCTAGGGGGGGTTTCCTCTGCAGGAGATTTGTGGGGCAGCCACCTGGGTGGATCAGAGCACTTTCGACCATTATTGGTTGAATTTCTCCCACTCTGGGGATGGTTCCTTTGGGGTTGGGGTTTTGTCTGTTCTGAGGTGAGTTTGGAATTCTTAAGGTGTGGGTTTTTGTTCTGCACTTTCTGGCTCTGTGTCACATTGGGACCTCTCCCTATTGCTGCTAATGGTATGCCTCATGAGATAAGTACTGGGACGAGAAAGAGTGAATGTGGAGGTAATGCTCTGATTACTTACCGGTAATCTCGATTACCGCTAGTCCTACTCTTCCTTGTCATAGTTCTGAAGACCCTCCTTTCCCTCCCTGCAGGGAAGGTCCCATGCTCCAGCTTGGATATGTTAAACTGTATGCCATGGGTTAAGAGGAGGAGTTATAAGAATTAAAAGAAATAGAAGGAGGTCCTGTGTCGGAGCAGGTGCCTCATGAGGTAAGTACTGTGACGAGGAAGAGTGGGACTAGGAGTAATAAATATTACCTGTAAATAATCAGCACATGGCTGGAGACACTGTGCATGAATATTTGCCGCATCTTGTTCATGGACATTCAGTGCATCTTGTGTGATGAGCGTTTGGGTGGCAAAGGAACCCCACCCTACTCTAAACCCCTGTGATAAACAGAGCACATGACACTAGTCTTGGCTTCAAGAGCAGCTCTGAGATATTCATGGCCTGCTCCCGCGCTCCATCCGCCGCTTTTATGTCCTGACGAAATTAAATGCTCGGAAGTGTTTAACAATTACACGCCGCCGCACTATCTGCTGATCAGCTGAGCGTGGTCACTAAGAGCGCCTTTTAAGCCTCAGTCTGCTGTAATGGCCTTGCTTATTCCTTCCTCAATCATGAAAACACCCAATTACACTTTGCAAAGTGCAGAGGAGGCGACGCAGGCAATTCGCTTTTTTTTCTTCTTATTTTTGGAATGCAGTCGGACGCTGTGGTTTCTGCTCAGAGAAAGAAATGTCAACACAACTGAATTTACCGCTGACATGGGGTAATCCTGCTAATGCGCCGATTATAGAGAAATGCTTATGAACAATGACGCTTTAAAGAGATATCTAATTCAGATGCTGCTAAAAAAAATGGTTGCGCAATATTTAGATGACAAGTGTAATTTTATTTTAGCAAAATATTTATTCATCCCGTATCAAAAATTTGCCAAAACCCTGATGGTCAAAATTAGATTGGTTAGCACGGGATTGTCAGTCGGACAAGTACAAACACTGCTTTACTTTGGAGGAGGAACCTGAGCACTTATGATGCCTCAGCGCAAGAAGACGTTCTTCTAAGACCGATGTTTTTGCACCACAAAGTAAGGACGACCCACTAGAGAAGATTTATTGCTGCCCAAAACTGCCAAAGATCAAATGAGTCCAAAAGCAATTGTGAATTCTCTCGGGGGCAGCTTGGCCGATTTCTATGATACGTATTGAATTCTCCTTAACTATTTCTAAGTCTGTATCATGGATTGAGGTTTTTGTACAAATACATTGAAAAGCGAAGCTGCTTTTTAAATGGTTTAATTAAGTTTTACTGGAATATTTTTTGAAAGGCTGAAGTTATGCAATGTTTAATCCTGTCTTTATTTATGTTTGCATATTTTTATGGCTCCACGACAATAAAATACATCGATTGATTGAAACAGTCAGATTTTGTACTCATGAGGTTCCCGCCTGGTTTCCCATCCTTTTCTTTCCAGGGCATCTTTCTAATGTGAGACTAGGATTTTGCGATTTAAGGAAGAGGACCAAAAGAGGGGTGGAAGCTGCAGAGACCAAAGTGATTTCCCCCAGATGTACTGACATTGTTACATACATTGAGAGTAATCCTAACAGAAGGGCAGCAGTACACGAGGGCACTGTGCTCGCTGTAGTTGTTAGCGGTGCTTTTTACTGGTGGTGCCTAAGGAAGGTCTACGGAAACCGGTTGCTCTTCCATTAACTTATTTATTTATTTGTTGTTTTGTTTGACGACACTTGCAAACATTTTCTCTTCAGAGCTCATTCAAGAAGGCAGGCGATGCACCCCGGGGCAGACACTGGCAGCTCAGACCTCAGAGTATATTGGTGCTAAACCCGCAGGACGATTTCTTGATCGTAATGAGGGTAAGAGCAAGGACAGGGATGAGTCCAGGTTGAGGAGGCGGTGGTGAAGAGGAGTGTCAATCACAGTACATTTAAGACAAGGTGTAAAGGCCACCTTCCTGATTCTGAGTGGTGGAGAGTAATCAGAGGCAACAGAAGATCCGGCAGGCTGAAGAGTCATGGCATCATTGTGTAAACAGGGGCATTGGGAGTGATCCACCTTGGAAGTCACCAAGTTTAGCGCACGGATCGGTATATCTAATTATGATATAGTTATATATATAACTAATTATGCATCTCAGATGCACAAGAGGTATCATTATCTCCCAGCACAGAAGGCAAAGCTTTGTACCCTGCTTTCCTGTGGCAGCTCTACGCAGCTTTTCCCGTTCTCGGAGTTTGCCCTTTTGTGGGTCAGGAAGTAACGATAACACCAACCCCAGATCTAGGAAAGGGACCAGAGAGATAGCTTTCACCTTAGTCAAAGTGTTCAATTCATTTCAAGGGACATCGGATGGTGCTTTCCGGATCATCAGTATTTGTATTTGTATTTATTTTATTTATAAAGCGCAGCCAGGCCCGGGGGCATACGGGCGCGTAAGTTAGATCTGGTTGCAGTTGAGTGCAATAATCAAGGGTTACGTTACAGTTACAGATAGATACATACTTAGTATTACAGATACATACATACACAGTCTAAACGTTACAGTTACAGTTAGGTACATACTAGTATTACAGATGCATACATGCATAGTCTGAAATAAGTACATTAATTACGAAAAATACCGATGGCAGTCAGTAGTTCTGGGCTCTGGAGGGTTAGGCTGTCATCGAGTCCATGTTGTGAAGCCAACTCTTCGTGTTGCGTTTAAATAGGTTAAATGAGGGTTCTGACCTAAGGAGCACGGGGAGTGTGTTCCATAGTTTTGAAGCTTGTACGGGGAAGCTAGCTCCACCCGAGTTATGAAGTTTGAATCTCGGTATGGACATAGTGTTAGCTTGAGCTGCTCTAAGTGGTCTTGTTGATGTATGAGGTGTAAGTTGGTTGGTGAGGTAGGCTGGTGCAAGGTTGGCCCTGGCTTTGTGTGTGAGGGCCAGAGTTTTGAGGGAAATTCTGTGCTCTACTGGGAGCCAGTGTAGGTTGCGTCTAGTCTCAGAAATATGCGATTTTTTTGGGATGTTGAGGGCAGCCCTGATGGCATTATTTTGAATTACTTGCAGTTTGTTGATATTTTTGTGACTAGTGCCTAAGTAAAGGGCATTACAATAGACTATTTTGGACAGGACTAATGCTCTAGCAAGAGTAATGCAATTGGGTGAGGAGATGAATGGCCTACATGCAGTGATCAATTTGCAAGTGTAGGCGGCTGATGATGCTACTGCATTGGTTTGTTTGGAAAAGGATAAGGTGGCATCAATGTAGATACCAAGGTTTTTAGTGTTGTTTGAGACGGGGATGAGATTACCATCTATAGTGAAAGATTTGAAAGCGGAGTTAAGATTTTTTAGTTTGGCTTGAGTGCCAAGGATGATCAGCTCAGTTTTTTCGTCATTAAGACAAAGATCATGATGTGCCATCCATGCTTGTATTACTGAATATATTTTATTGAGGGTTTTGCTGTCTGTTTCATAGTTACCCGAGATAGGAATGAGTATCTGGGTGTCATCCGCATAATTGGTATACGTGACACCCAGATAGTCAAGGATATCAAAGAGGGGCTTTGTGAATACATTATAAAGCGTTGGGGACACACAAGAGCCTTGCGGGACTCCACAATGTACTGATGAGGGTTCAGCTGAATCTGTGGGAGAGAAGACCCTCATGGATCTGTTCGCCAAGAAGGAACGGATCCAGGCAGTGGCTGCGTCTGAAAAGTGTGCTGCAGTTTTCAAGTGGCGACAAAGTGTTTGGTGGTTAACCAAATCAAAAGCTGCTGACAGGTCAAGCAGTAAGAGGAGTGCAAGTTTGCCATTGTCTTTTAAGATTTGGATCTGGGTGGTGAGATCAATTAATGCAGTTTCCGTGCCGTGTTTGGGTCGGAAGCCGGATTGCCTAAGTCCCAGGAGATTGTTCGCTTCTAGGTAAGCCTGTATTTGTAGATAGGCTGTTCTGTCCTGTATTTGTAATAAGAAAGGTACGGTTGTTATCGGCCTGTAGTTAGATGGGTTGGCTGGGTCAAGAGTAGGTTTTTTGAGTAGTGGAATGACCCACGCGTCTTTTAGGTTATCAGGCACTACTCCGGATTTGAAGGAGGCATTGATAAGGTTGGTAATAAATGGTGCCAGATCGTGTGCTGCTGCTTTGATGATCGGGGCAGGACAGGCATCACCTTGGCAGTTTGACGGTTTAAGTTTCCTAATGATGTTTTCTACTTCCCAAATTGAGAGGGGTGAAAAACTGAATGGCTTACAAGTTGACTTGAAGGTAGGTGATTTGTTAGGTAGTTGTTTGTAGTCAGGGACAGCTAGTAGCAGGGATTTTTTCGCAATGATTTTAGAATGTAGGCGTGCTATTTTATCTAATAAGGCCTTCTGAATGTTACTACACCATAGTGCTTCAGTAGCACATTTGTCAATAGGGGCAATAGGGGATTCTAATTCTTTTAGAATCTTAAAGAGTTCTTTTGTGTTGGATTCCGCTTGCGTAATCCTTTTGTTGTAGGTGTCTTTTTTAGCAAGAAGAATGGCTTCTTTGTAACTAGTTGATGCTAGGGTTAGCTCAATCTTGTTGGTTGCAGAAGGGCACTTTTTCCAGTGTGCCTCAGCAGTTCTTTTAGTTTTGCGTAGTTCTCTTAGCTGCGGTGTGAACCAAGTATCAAGGTGGAGCTGTGGTTTAGGTTTCCGCAATTTTAGGGGGGCGATGGTGTTCAGTGCTTTAAGAATTGCCTGATTGTAAGTATCCACAGAGTTTGTCAGGTGTAATGTCTTTCTTATTTCTCGTGCTGGTGGCTGGGGCGATGATGAGAGCCGGGTGGTGAGTGTTGGCTTTGATAGAGAATGTTATTTTATGATATCTGACCAGATGCATGGATCATTGGATAGGAGATCAATAGAGCAATTGAGGTGAGTGAGCCAGTCCAGCGTTCTACCTTTGATATGAGTGGGCTCATGAATAATGTGTGTGTGACCCAAGTCGGATAGGGTGTTGGCTAGATCATGGGCATTAGTATTCTCTGGGTCGTTAAAACCAAGATTAAAATCCCCGAGTAGGATAGTTTGTGAATTAGGTTTAGTGTCCGTGGTTATGAGTGATGCAATGTCCTCTATAAAAGAAGAAATGGGACCTGGTGGTCGGTAAATAAGGTGCATTGTTGTCATATGGTTGGGTGATAGAGATAGTTTGATGGACAGGGATTCAGCAGAGGGGATTTGAACATCCTGGATGACTCTAATGTCAAAGGTATTTCTGAATATGAGGGCAAGTCCACCTTGGCATAATCGTTAGGTATGGCAAGGGCCAGAGAAGGACTGGAGCCAGCATTAAGCCAGGTTTCCGTGACTGCAAGGAGATCAAGCTTTTCATGAGTTATAAAGTCAGTGATGTCCAGAGCATGGGCAGGTAGAGACCTAGCATTCACCAAAGCTGCTTTAATGAGTTTGTCTTTCGCGGGGATGTTTTCTGGTGGTATAGGTTGGTCATGCAAAAGGATAGGGGCTGGCTTGTTATCTGAATCAATGGCCAGATTGACAAGGTTGTGGTCCATATGCAGATGTTTGATACTACTGCAGGTGAGCAGTTGGGTTTTTTTTGCCCACAGTCGGGCTCTTAATCTAGAATTTCTGGATGAAATGCTAGGGTGGTGAGAGCATAGTGAGGTGGGTGGGATGGTTCTAGAGTTTAATCTAAGGTTTCTATTAATAGTAGTACAAGGTTGGTTTGGTGTTGGTCTGGTGGCAAAGTGGCGTATCCAGAGTGCTGGATCATCCAGGTACGGGTTTGCAGATGTCATGGTACTAGACCATGAGGTGAGGGTAATAGTTACCTTGCGTATGCTGGTATATGTGTCTTGGTTGGTATGTAGCTCAAGTTGACTGGTCCAGCGACTAGTGTAAATGTACAATAGGTGGAGGAGAGTAGTTACGCACCAATACATGGTGTAGGTAGCGTTGCTAATATGCAGGAGTTGAACATTTCAAATAAATGGTGCTCTTGGAGCATGTTAGGAAACAGTACAGTGTAACCATAAGGCACAGCTCAATCAAATGTGGTCTATTATCGACCATAAGGCACAGCACAGTCAGATGTGGTCTCTAAGTGACCATAAGGCACAGCACAAGTCGATTAAATGTGGTCTATAAACGGACATAAGGCGCAACACAATCAAGTGTGGTCTGTAAGCGACCATCGGCACAACACAAGCCCAAATGTGGTCTGTAAGCGATCATAAGGCACAACACAGGTTAACCATATGTGGTCTATAAACGGCCATAGGCGCAACACAATCAAGTGTGGTCTGTAAGCGACCATACGGTACAACACAAGTCCAGATGTGGTCTGTAAGCGACCATAAGGCACAACACAATCAAGTGTGGGCTGTGAGCGACCATACGGCACAACACAAGTCCAAATGTGGTCTGTTAGCGACCAAAGGCACATCACAATCAGAAGTGGTCACTAAGTGACCATAAGGTGGTCTAGGCTCTTAACTATAGAGTGTTAGCAACATGGCAGAATGCATCTTAAATCGAAGCAGGGCAACAGGGCTGAGAGCATCTAAATTTGAAACAGGGCAGTAAGCGAAATGCAACTAAATTTAAGACAAAACAGCAGGCTAGATGCATCTGACTTTGAAACATGCCAAAGAAGCACCTAAATTCGGAGTTTACAGAGGGGCGTTGAAACAACAGAATTCGAAAATCATAGTAGGGCTAAAATCGAAAATCACAGTGTGGCTAAATTTGAAAATCAAAGTGGGGAATTGATACAACTGAGTTTAATAGTCATAGCGGGGTGCGGAGCAGATAGGGAGTCAACACATGTGGAGGGTGAGCAACTCGGAGCAGTGTTTGTTCAGTTGGTGCAATATAAGTATATCGCACGTGATATCAAGATCTTGAAGCCATTATAAGGAGATGCAAGACTGTGATACCAAAGGTAGCGGGCAGGGTACCGATAGGTATGGGAAGGCAGAGGCTCTTCCACTACACCGCGGAGGATGCAGCCCAGTAAATCCGCATCAGAGGGCCACAGGAGGAATGCTCCATGCAGGCAGCCAAGTGGGGCTAGCGATCGTGAGGTTGAGGGAAAATTCAGTAGAGTGCTCCTGGCAAGTTCCGTTCTGAACAGAGGACCATAGGCAGCTTACCGAGATGTGGCCAGGGTCCGTGGCCCAGGCCTCAGAACGCATCAGGACACCTCCGGACAGGCTCCAGACAGGCAGGGATCCTCTGGATCCTTGAGTAGAGGATCCTTATGGAGAGGGCCGGCGTTCGCCTGCCGGCGGGTGATTGGCCTAAAAGAACAGATGCTGGCCAGTAGAATCACGCTCTGCAGTCATGTGGTTGCTGTGGGGTCAGAAAGCGTGCCGGCGGCCATCTTAGATTGGGAACACCTCGTAGGTTCCAATGGTGTCCGAAGGAATCGGTCGAAATAGGCTTAATGGCTCGATTCTGAGCCTGTTAGGAATTTATCCATGAAAGCCTGGAAATGTAATGCTCAATCGGGCGGTCTCCATGTAGGGGGAAAAAATCAATCAGGGTCCGGAAATTAGGTAGGGCAGCATACCTCTATCCAGGTGGCATCAGCAGGGCTGCTGGCCCACTGCTCCTGCAGTGGTGGGTGCTCCTGCACCTCTGGGGTCCTGGACGCTCTGTTGATCAGGCTCCAGACAGTAGAACTACTGCACCATTTGTTGCATCACCCCCTAGTCAGTTCCTGTTCTCTTTGTTGATGACTGATTGGATTCCCTGTCAATGGGCCTAATCATGGGTTGAGCGGAGTGGACCCAATGGGAATGGGGACTTACTGCCCTCACCTAAACGCGGATTCGGCACTAATAGCGCCGGACCGAGTTGCAGTAATGCTATTTGCGTTGGGCAGTATCCCAGCAGATTTACAACCAGGATACCACCCACACCTGATAACCCCCACCATCTTGAAATGTCACCCATTGTGAATTTAAGGGAATGAGTCTTCCAGAGGCAGTGGAAGATGGTTTCTTAGGTTGCCTCTGAGGGACATAGATGGGTTGGGCTGCAAGAGGTGTTGAAGTAACCCCAAAGTACTTAACAATGACCTTGGAGTAGGGGATGCTTCATCATTTGAGCGGCTTGACTGTTCTCCTTTAGAGCCCCTGTATAGTATTACTCAATCCCATTCATGTATTTGCCAGCAAGAGATGAACTTATAGGAATCAGAATCTATGCAATCATGGTCCTAGTGAAAGCCGTGGTCGTGGAAGAGTGAGTTGTGAGAGTTATGCCAGGGAAGATCATGCCCCAGGACGGCGTCGCCACTGGGGGGAGGGAGGGCTCTATCTCCTCCTCTGATTATCAGGACAATTCGTTGATGGCCACTCCCAGATATGGTACAATCCAAAGATGGAGCTTTTCAAAGTCAAAGTCAGCCATCAAGGATTAGGGGTGTACCAAATTGAAGATTTAGTATTAGGCCAAATACTGAATTGTTGATTAAAGTATTCGGCCGAAGCCAAATACAGAGTCGAATAGTTGCTTTTGGGATACATACATTTGATGACAAATAAAACGCTTTGTAAATAAACACCACACTTTTAAATATGTGTAGCCATTCTTTGTTTTATTTCTTTTATTGTCATCTAAAGAACTGTTTGTGTGAAGCATAAAAAAAACACATTATATATTATATTTTGTTTTTGTGCATTCATAGGTGTAATTTGTTGGGCAGGGCACAAGTAACTAAGACTGGTCCAAAGGCAGAGAATGTGTGTGATTAGGGTGGCCCACTCATACTTTAAAATGTTCTTTTTGGGCACTGCCTATCTTTTAACAGTCTGGCTCCAGCAGGGCAGTGACGCAGAAAAGCAGTAATTACATCAATTAGCTCTCTTCTAACGTCTCAAGTGCTAGTGAATACATACTTTTCTGATGTTAAAGCCATGCTTTCAACTTCTGGTACTGAGAGGAGAAGAGGGATTTATTTGGTTATCTTTTCTTTTATTAACAGCCAGTATCTTTCTGCGTTGATAGGCAGATTAGCACCTGTGGTGTTTTGGGGTATGAACAAAGTTAAAAGAAAATAATAAGTATGGAATATTTACCCCTCAGTGTTTCTTGGCTGGCCCTGTTTGGGAGCAACACTACTGATTTGCACATTTACACTTGGCATGTGAATCAGTATTTTTTCATTTGTACGTCCATTTGGCTTCTTTAGAAGTATAGTGGCACAGGAAAAAAAGGTAGTAATGGAATTCCCACCACTTTATCACAACTTTCCAACACTGTCACTCCAGCATAATTGTTGAGGTAAATCCTTCACTTGCAAAAATCTGTGGATTTACCACACCAGCATCACCATTCCTGGTAAATCCCCAAAAATCACCATGGAGTCTGACAGGCTCCAGAAATGGGGATTAACAGTGCTTTACCACCACTCATAATCCTGTGGTAACTCCACTGAAGTGAGTGGCAGTAATAGTAAATGGGCCTCATTCGAAGTCCGGCGGTAACCGTGCCAGTGCTACCACAATGAATTACTGGCGCATGACTTCCCGGTGCCACCAGGCTATTCCAAGTCCGGCGGCCGGGAAGTCAGGCGCCAGGCCTATGAGACTCTATGGAAATGGGGACACAGGAGTGCCAGCACCATCAACAATGGTGCTGGTGCTCCCGTGACAAGTCTACCTACCATGGCCGCTGTGCCCGGCAGGGTCAGACCTGTCAGGCACAGCGGCTCCGACAGGCAGACTTGTAGTTTGCCAGTCCGGAAACAACAGTGCAAGTAGGCTTACCAGCACCGTTGTTTCCAGACTGGCAAACTTATAATGAGGCTCAATGAGTCTGGTGGTAATTCCATGGATATACCGCTAAACTCGCAATGAGTCCCATTGCAAACTGGTACTTGTTTATCTTTTAAAATAAATTCCCTTTTGAACTGTCTAATGTAAGTGATTTATTCTGCTGTTTCAGACATGGGGCCTCATCACGAGTTGGGCGGAATCCCCACTGGGATTCTGCCCAACCTTATTAGCGTTACCGCCCAACCCTCCAACGGTATTACCGCTGGATCACAAGTTGGGCGGTAACAGTAATTCCCCATTCCCCATTGGGAATTTTGGGTGCAATTAGCCCACGCTAAAAGCGCAGCACTAATTGTGCCTGAAAATGAGATTTTTCAATTGATTTACCTCCATCTTAGAGCTGGAGGTAAATGCTGCCAACCCGAGATTGGGCAGACCCTTAAATGCGGCGGTAATAGTGTTACCGCTGCATTTAAGGGCTACCTCCCTCAACTCGTGATGAAGCCGGTGGTCTTTTGGTTAATATATCCTTAGAAATGTTTTGTAAAGCTTCCAAAATATGGGATATGCAAGTCCTTTAGTAACATCTGATATTGTTACCAAAATCAGAGAGACTCCTTTTCGCAAAACACGTAAAACGTGACATTGACCCTGCAGGAATTGTAGTCTTGCAGCAGACACACTTCCAACTGAGCTGCCATTCTTGTTTTGACCATTTGCCTGCAGGCTGCATAGAGTTCTTTGCTGCAGGAACATTACTTCCTGAAGTATGTTGCTAGAATTGGAACTTGTAGGGAATCGTTGCAGCAGACGGTTTACCCGCTTTATCTTACTTAGATTGAAAACATTATTGGTGGTGTTTGGGGTTTTGTTATGGTTGCAGCTGGCTTTTAACGGCGACCTAATTCGCACTCTTTTTCAGACAAGTGTTGCGCTTGTGTGATTCAGGTTTGGTAAGGATCAACCCCCTCCTTCCCTTGGTATCAGTATGTTGTTAAAACACAGTTAGACTGCGCCACTCAAAATGATGTTTACACAGAATATATTGTCCACTCGTATTGTCATTGATGTTCAAGCAAATGTATTAGTTAATTTGCTTTCCTTGCCCTTCGAATAATGTTGACACGTGTTTCAGCCTCACAAGGGCCTTTCTCAAAACAAAAACTCATTTAAGGGCAATATAGTCCCTAGATAGTCCTTACTATCCGTACATATAACTCTATACAAAAAAGCATTCGCATTACATATGTAAAACATTGACATATGTTCATAGCAAATCATGAATATGATGTCATGGCGTAAGAATATGCATTTGTGCATGTAAGTATATCAAATAATCAATTAGTTGCATGAATCAATGAGTCGAATGCATCACAAGGTGGCAAAGGAAAAATTGGGAGAGAGAAAGATAAAGAAAAAGAAAAGAAAAAGAAAAAAAGGAAAAATATTTGTTAAAAAATATGAAAAAGGAAAAGAAAAAGTCAACATGCTTTTCTGCAATACTGGCTGTACTAAAATAAGTTCCAAAATTAATCAACTTCATTTAATAAATAAGATCCCCAAGCACCTGCATACTTTGTTGTCACACTTTTTCACCATAGTAATATTGACATTTTCATAATTGACTCTACTTGTTAATAATAGTTGCATGAATCAATGAGTCGAATGCATCACAAGGTGGCAAAGGAAAAATTGGGAGAGAGAAAGATAAAGAAAAAGAAAAAGAAAAAAAGGAAAAATATTTGTTAAGAAATATGAAAAGGGAAAAGAAAAAGTCAACATGCTTTTCTGCAAAACTGGCTGTACTAAAATAAGTTCCAAAATGAATCAACTTCATTTAATAAATAAGGTCCCCAAGCACCTGCATACTTTGTTGTCACACTTTTTCACCATAGTAATATTGACATTTTCATAATTGACTCTACTTGTTAATAATTCACTGGAAGTTCAATTTAACCATGCAAGTGCTTAACGTACAAAATATGTACACTTGTCACCTGTCTGCGCTGCATCTGTTAAATTCTCATAAATACCATTCCTAATGCTACATGGAGCATACGCAAAGAATAAGTTAAGTGACCTGCCGGCTTACCGGAATTCAAGTATGTAGATGTCATGGGTTAAGCCCTATGAAATAAGGAAAAATATCTGTGTAAATTCATTAAACTTAACCATTAAACTGTAAAGTTGTGATTAACCGTCTCCCCGCTCCCATCTTAACATGCTTGATGGCCCGCATTTGAGGTACGTCTGTACCCGTTCCTATTAGTCCGATTGCTTAAATACAAATGCGCCCCCATTACTGTTAGATTTCCATGTTGCGGGATGGGGACGTGCATAAACGTCCTACATCTGCCTCTTACCTTCTATCTCTGCGTGCTGCCTTGTATTACTTGCGTCAGCCCAAACTGTTGTGGAACAGTGTCCTCCGCACTCAGCCATGTTTATCAGTTTCCATGGCTACCTTGGTTTTTGTCCCTTCTTAATGTCTACTATCGCCGTATTAAGCGGCAGCCATCTTGTAACAAGGTGTTCAAACAGTGATTGACTGTATTAAGACTTGGGTTGTACACATTACAAGCCTCTCATTTATACAATAACAGTTAAATTTACCCTAAATTGGGTGAGTTGTTAACTCATATCGCTTAAATTAAATATATCGAATAATTTTGATGTTGTTGCTTGTACTATTTGGACAGTTATATTTAACAGGATGTCACGCAAATGGTTGCACATTTCCTATTGAATGGGATTAAGTCCTGAGCTCCTCCCCCTGTTCCTATGATAAACCTTGCATTGTAAACCACATTTTCTAGACATAATGTTTCATGTGTGGGTGTTATGCCACATTAACAAAAACGATCCTTACCATAGAATACAAAAACAAAGTTTGATCCTTAAACTACGTTATGACACTAATAATTGCATTTACTGACCATGCGCCTTTGGTTCTTTCCGCAATCTTCAGTCTGTCACTTTAAGGTAGACTTCACCTATATCATGATTGCACTGTTTAGACCTACAGTACACATTGATAGTAAAGGAATACTTAAATATCTTCAATATTTAAACACTTTGGTTAGACATGTACTCAAAAATGCATTATATCTCCCAAACCAACATATACATGTTAGGAAAAATGTTTATAATCACAAAAAATGCACCATCTCATTGTCCTTATTTAATCCAAATTCAATCGTTCTAAATTTACAGATGATTCTTGCTTCTGTCTGTCTTTATATTAACTCCCAATTTCCTCCTCTTCTGCCCATTTTCACTTTCTGTAAGCCAATGAATCTTAGATTCTTTTTGTCTTCCATTTGATGTTCTGTTTGCCAATGCTGGGCCAATGGTAATGTCGGATCCTGACTTCCCACTGTTGCAAAGTGTTCACGTATACGTGTCCTTGCTTCCCTGATTGTACTTCCAATGTATATTAATTTGCATACGCATATTATTGCATAGACCAAGAATTTTGAGCGACAATTTATATTGTCCTTAATCTCCATCCGTGTTCCCCTTTGGTCCTTAAAGAATGTTGTTGGTTCATGGGCATATATACACATCGAACAACCTCCACACTTCCTGAAACCAGCCGGTTTATCTTGTAGCCATGTTTTGGGTGTATCCTTTGACATTTCTGGTAATAGTGAGGGACTTAACATCATTTTGATTCTTTTAGCTTTTCGAAAAGTTATTCCAGGTCTGTCCCCGATATATTTTGAGAGATGAGTATCAAGTTTCAATAAGTGCCAATTTATGCTCAGAATCTTCCTCAACTTAGTATTTTCTTGACTATATGTTGTGATAAAGTTAACGTCATTCCTGCCAGTTCCTGTGTGGTTTCCTCTCGGTGTCACCGTTTGTTCCCAAGACATTTTTGTTGCTTTCTGTCGGGCAGATTTAATACATTTTTTTGAGTAGCCTCTTTGGTGGAAACATTCTTGTAGTAGCTCACATTCGATTTTGAAGTCATCAGACCGTTTACAGTTACGTCTGGCCCTGATAAATTCTCCCGTCGGGATATTCCATTTTACTGGATTATGGTGACAACTTTGTGCATGTAGAGTGGAGTTCACCTCCATTACTTTTCTATAAGTCTTTGTGGCCAGCTTCTGACCCTCTACAAATATTGTCAAATCCAAAAAATCTATTTCCGTTTTACTCTCATGACCCACAAATTCAATTCCAAGTTTGTTATTGTTCATCCTTAATTTGAAATCATTCAAAGCTTCACTTGTTCCGTCCCACATCAGGAGGACATCGTCAATTAACCTAATCCACAGTTTAACACTCGTCTTGTAAGCAGCATCCAAATACCCTTGTTGGTCTTCATATTTACCCATAAAGAGATTAGCCAGGGCAGGAGCATATTTAGTGCCCATCGCAATCCCTCTCATCTGCTTATAAAAACAATTGTCGAACATAAATATGTTGTTATTCAACGTAAATCTGAGCATTTCCTTAAGCATTTGCACATGTTGATAATGTGAAGCCGTTTCTTTCTTGAACTCATATTCTATGGTATTAATCGCTTGTGTGTGTTCGATTATGGTATAGAGAGAGCGTACATCCCAGGTTGCCAGTATGTATGATGGAACCAAATCACCTCATTTATGATTCTTAGAGTGTCCGTAGTGTCCTTGATGTAAGCTTTCAATTTGGGTACCCTTGGTCTCAGGGCATTGTGTAAATATTCTGATAATCTTTCCGTTAGCCATCCAATGTCACTCAGTATAGGCCGCCCCTCTGGAATGTTGTCAAAGGGCTTATGAACCTTAGGCAGGAAATATAGTGTTGGTATTATCGGATGTTTGTTCATTAGGGGGGACCTCTCCTCGTCCGAAATAAGTCCCTCCCTGTGCCATTTGATTATCAGTTCTTCCATGTGCGTTTGAATGTCATTTTTGGGGTTATTTTTCAACATCTCATAGCATGATGGTAATTGCAGGTGGTTTAATGCCATTTGAATGTAATCTTTACGATCCATTACACCAATGTTTCCCCCCTTGTCCGCCTCCTTGATCACTATATTGTTATCTTGTTGTAAATCAATCAGTGCCCTCTTTTCATTTCTAGTAAGATTTGAGAAATCTGTCTTTTTCTTCTTCAAATCATCATATAGATCATACATATCCTTGGCCGTTGTCTTATAGAATATTTCTATCACATTCTCTGACGCAACTTGTGGTGAAAATCTTGATTTATTCTTAAGTTCCTTGTCCATGGGACATATCTGTTTGATTCCTAAATCATTGAGAGTCATGTGTACATCATCCATCTCTGTTTCATGTAGAGATCCTAAGAGATGTATATTCTCTATATCCTGAATAGTGAAATCACTTATTTATTTGTTTTCTTCTGTCACCTTGCGTTTACTCATGACAGTGGCGAAGTACTTTTTTAGTCTCAGTTTTCTGGTGAACTTAAATAAGTCAATCTGTGTATCTATGATATCCAAATGGCTGGTTGGGGCATATGATAATCCTTTATTTAAGACTGCTAGTTCGTCATTCGTCAGATCTCGACTTGAGATATTCATTACTAGATTAATTATTTGTTCTTCCTGGCAGCTTCATTTGCGGCTGCTCTCGTTAACCGTCGGAAATCTTCTACCGCATCAGATTTCCGGTGTCTGCAACCCCCCCTCCTTCCTCTCCTCCTTGTGCTAGTATATTCTTGCTCTGTGCTTGCGGTAATTGAAAAAGGACTTGTTTTTGATTTTGGTTTAAATTTCTGGTTCCATTCTTGATTCTCCTAATCTGGTTCAGAAAACCTGCACCCTCTTTACTAGACTTCTTTTGTTTCTCTGCTCCTGATGCACCTTCTTGGTCTTCCATCTCCTTTTCCATATCTGAATCTGCCTCAGAGCTTGCCGAGGATGTGTTTGGAGTACTTTGCTTGGACGTTGTTTTAGCTATTTTGTCAAATTTCTCTTGAAACGTAAACACACGGTCATCTTGGTAATCCCTTTCATCCCTGAAAAATGTGCGTAACTTCCTCAATTTTCTGTCATCCTGATAATCCTTTAAGATTTCATACATTTTTTTGTAATTTTTCTCTTTTGTCTCCTCTGCTGCAGTAGTATCAGCAATTTCTTGAGTAATAACATCTATCTCCTCCATTGCCCGTTTGTGTTCTCTTTCTGCATGCTGTATCAAAATCTTAAGCATGTTTTCTGAACTACTATTGATATTCGTTTCCCATCATTTGCCAGGTCTTTATCCTCTTCCTTTGTAAAAGCCGGAAAGATGAGTATTCTGAGTCCCCTTGGTATCTGTTTGTTGCTAAGATAATTTTTGAGAGATATTAATTCCCAGTATTTGTCTATTTCCTTTCTGGAAACCCGTTCCAATTTAATACATTTGTATCTCAAATCCTCCGTTCTTTTCTGGTTTCTATTGGAAAAACCATGTTCCATGCTCCCTTTTTGTGAAAATAATTTACTAGCATCTTCGTCCGGGTTAATCCTGCAGTCTGCCATAATGGCAAATGGTTATTAGTTACTCCTTCTGACGTTATTGGTCAGCACGGTGCTGCTTCCACTATTTCAGAAATTATTGGTGGGTTTGGGGTTTTGTTATGGTTGCAGCTGGCTTGTACCAGCGACCTAATTCGTACTCTTTTTGCAGACAAGTGTCGCGCTTGTGTGCTTTAGGTTTTTGTAGGATCAACACCCTCCTTCCCTTGGTATCAATAGGGTTTGTTGTTAAAACACAGTTAGACTGCGCCACTCAAAATGATGTTTACACAGAATATATTGTCCACTCTTATTGTCATTGATGTTCAAGCAAATTTATTAGTTAATTTGCTTTCCTTGCCCTTCGAATAATGTTGACACGTGTTTCAGCCTCACAACGGCCTTTCTCAAAACAAAAACTCATTTAAGGGCAATATAGTTCCTATATATTCCTTACTATCCGGACATATAACTCTATACAAAAAAGCATTCACATTACATATGTAAAACATTGACATATGTTCATAGCAAATCATGAATATGACGTCATGGCGTAAGAATATGCATTTGTGCATGTAAGTATATCAAATAATCAATTAGTTGCATGAATCAATGAGTCGAATGCATCACAAGGTGGCAAAGGAAAAATTGGGAGAGAGAAAGATAAAGAAAAAGAAAAAGAAAAAAAGGAAAAATATTTGTTAAGAAATATGAAAAGGGAAAAGAAAAAGTCAACATGCTTTTCTGCAAAACTGGCTGTACTAAAATAAGTTCCAAAATGAATCAACTTCATTTAATAAATAAGGTCCCCAAGCACCTGCATACTTTGTTGTCACACTTTTTCACCATAGTAATATTGACATTTTCATAATTGACTCTACTTGTTAATAATTCACTGGAAGTTCAATTTAACCATGCAAGTGCTAAACGCACAAAATATGTCCACTTGTCACCTGTCTGCGCTGCATCTGTTAAATTCTCTTAAATACATTTCCTAATGCTCCATGGAGCATACACAAAGAATAAGTTAAGTGACCTGCCGGCTTACCGGAATTCAAGTACGTAGATGTCATGGGTTAAGCCCTATGAAATAAGGAAAAATATCTGTGTAAATACATTAAACTTAACCATTAAACTGTAAAGTTGTGATTAACCGTCTCCTCGCTCCCATCTTAACATGCTTGATGGCTCGCATTTGAGGTACGTCTGTACCCGTTCCTATTAGTCCGATTGCTTAAATACAAATGCGCCCCCATTACTGAATAGCCCCTGTGAGGCTGAAACACGTGTCAACATTATTCGAAGGGCAAGGAAAGCAAATTAACTAATAAATTTGCTTGAACTTCAATGACAATAAGAGTGGACAATATATTCTGTGTAAACATAATTTTGAGTGGCGCAGTCTAACTGTGTTTTAACAACAAAACCTTTAGATTGAAAACAGGTAGGAAAGAAACTAGTAACCTACGCATCTCGCACACAGTTCTTCAGAAAGTGAAATAGAACCTGAAGAAAATACAATTTTCCTGAACTAATGACACAGCTGAATTGTTTTCAACTGCAAAATAAATGCAAAAGACCTCTCTTTTCACAGTTAAAATCTTGAGAGTTCCCCCTCACTGGGCTCCTCCCCACCAATTCACCAGATGAAAGAGCTGTCTGTACCACACATGAAGGACAGAGACACGTGCAACATGACCCATACTCAATAAATCAAATAAGTGAGTGCATAATTTGTTTATTTATCCACTTAATAACTATCTAAAAATGACATGCCTGAAAAATGCCAGGCACACAGTCAACTGGTATCGTGTATGTGCTATAATCAAACACCCATCGACTAACATAGTTACTTAGACCCAAAAACGGTTGCATTTGTTTCACTGTGTTTGGTTTTGAGGTTTTCATAATCGCCTCAGTTCTTTTAGGTGTCACTTTCTTTCCATCATGCAAAATCAACTGACCTATATATAACAACTCTTCTTGGCAGTATTGTAGCTTCTCCTTGTCTACTTTATATCCCTTGTCTGCTAGAATAGTCATCAACAGAACAGAATCCTGTCTGCACTCATCTTCTGTGGTGCTACAAATCAAGATGTCATCTATGTATTGTATCACTGCACTTTTGCGATCAATAGTACCTAGATCCATCTGTAGGACTCTGTTAAACTTGGATGGGGACTCATAGTACCCCTGAGGCAGCGTAGTGTGTTTCAGTCTTTTTGGCAAAACATAATAGAAGTAAAGTCTTGTGAGTCCTTGTGCAACGGGATTGAGCAAAATGCATTTTTCAAATCAAGCTTCCATCGGGATACTGCACAATATTGTCACAGGATTAGGAATTTAAGGAAACTCAGCGTCTATAATCTGGTTAAGAGGTCTCATATCCTGGATAAACCCCCGTTTAGATTTCTTAATCGGATACACCATGGTATTACACTATGATTCTCATGGTATCTGAATTCCCTGATTCATCAGTGCTGAAATAGTCTGGAATATACCCTCATCAGCTTCTTGAGACATGGGGTACTGTCTTGTTTGAGGTGAAATCTCTCCTGGCTTAAGCTTTATTTTAACTTCTCATATCCCTTTCAATAAACGTAAAACATAGGGGCCTGTTGTCCATAAGGCACTTGGCGCTTTTTCCAAATCTTGCTAAAAAAATGCTGGACATTGCCACACTATCGCCATTCGCTGTGGGACTTCCCTTTTCTCTATCCTTATCCAGTATGTAATGCTCATAAAGAACACCACTTTGTCATCTGTTTGGTCCTCCCTGAACATATCGTCATTGGTTATGTCAGTCAATGTATACCCTTCTCAAGAGCTATCACTGTTCTCCATGGTCTACCCTCATTGTCTATCCCTTCGAGCATTGCCATTTTCTTTCGTACTATATCTGCTTTCAATTCTATAGGAATAGTCTGTCACCTTCATCATCCATAGGTATTTGTGGTCTAAACAGAAACTCATCAGGTATTCTCACAATCTTTCACACCAGGCCAGCTAGCCATGTCAGTAAAATGCTCACACCATATAGAAAAATCTCTGGATCTACCGGAACGCCTGGCAGAGCCACTTGCCCTGTGAATACCAGTATAAACTCTCCCAAGTTTAATAGTGGATTCCTGGAGTGGAACACACTATTCCTTGACCAGTAAATGAAATCGTCATATGAATTTTTGTCATTAAATCTCTTCCCAAAATATTAACCGGTGTCTGTCATGAATATAAAAACGGACAGACATGTCATATTCTCCTATGGAGACTGGTAATTTATCAGTAAAAGGAACTCAACGTGTGGCTCCAGAAAACCCTTCGGCATTCATGGCAGTACCTGACATTGGATATTTTCCCTCTTGCATACACAAACAAGTTGCTCCATGTCTACAAGAAAAGAAAAGGATGTGCCTCAAATTGTCACATCAACCCTTGGTTCCTCCTGGGGGCCTGGTGTCACTGATAGTACTGAACACATCAAGTCACCCTGTGAGCTGTCCTATTGTGGATACAGGTTTATCCCTGTCCATGTGAAAGGATTTCCTCCAACCACAGTGACACCTCCTATTCTGGGTGTCAATACTTGTCCTGTGTTTGCATATTGCTGTCTCTTGTAGTGGGTGAGGCGCATGCAATCACAAGAGGCGGTATATAATTGGGAAGGGATTTATTAATACGTTTATGTGCATATTAAGCATAGGAGGAATATGAACCCCACCTACCACCAGCTATCAAATGGCTGTATCTCTTCAAGTCACATTCCACATTCTGTGACACTCGCACATGCCGCACAGCACCCCGCGAGTTCGGATTCCTCACGTGCTACAGTCTCATGGGGAGCTGGGCGCAATACTGCACATCTCCTTTCCTTTGCCTCCTTATAACAAAACGGAAAATCCTTCCTTAAAGTTCTCCACAATACTGCACTTCTATACAAAGTCCTTCATGTGGTAAGGCCTGCGACTAACCCTTCCCCATCTTGACATGTGTGGATTATCTGGGTTACTTTTGGCAAGGAAAAATTTGACATACCTTTATCCCTTACCACTCTCCTCACACTCCTCATACTACTTTCATCACTCTCACGTCCAACTGCAATTTTCTCATCTTGTGCAACTCGGACATCACTCCTCACACTACTTTCTGCACTCTCACTTCCAACTGCAATTTTCCCGGCTTGTGCGACTCGGACACTTTGTGGTTTTACTACACACACCATTTCCATATTCCAAACCCTTCCGTCTTCCACTCTCACTGCATGTCTGAAAACCTCAACCACTCCCACAGGTTTTGACCACTTACATGGTCCATCTCTTAGAACAGGGGGCAGTTTTATTCTTACATATCCCCCCAATTCTGGAGATGTCACCCTTTTTCTTCCAGGTAGGGATCTGTCATGGGTCAGTTTGTTTTTAAGCCGAGAGCTCCTAATGCTCTCACATACAGATCTAAAATCTTTCTTTACATTGGTTTCCCTCTCCATCCAGGATGGTGTTAATTTGGTGTTTGCCTTCCGTCTTCTACTCAAACGGGGATAACCCGTCATACAGTGCGGGGTGAAATGGTGAGCAACAATTTTTTTCTCCCACTTTAACCCATTTGACCAAGCCCATCGAATGGCATCTTTGAGTACCTTATTGAAATGCTCAACTACCCCATTTGTCTGAGGGTGATAAATGTCGCTTCTTTTGTGCTCAATAGAATTCCTCACACAGAAATTTTCCATTTCTTTTGAGCGGAACTGAGCACCAGTGGCAGTCATAATACTTTTTGGGACTCCTTCTCTGCCACAAATCTCATATAAAAAATCAGTAACCGTTTTTGCAGTTATACACGGTTTAATTAATACCTCCACCCACCTGGTTAGTAAATCAATTACTACTAGACAAAACTGTTGTTACCATCACTATAAATTGGGCCTAAAACATCCATGCCCAGTTCATCCCAAGCATAGGGGCTTGTTGTGACTGCCCTTGTGGCGGATTCATTTGTACTTGTCCCTGCTGTGGTACCTGTTGTACTCACAGCACTTGTGTCTGTTACAATGTGTGATCTTGGGCAAAACCATCTCTGGTCTGTGTACTATATGGTGGAGGATCAGCTGTCCCCCACTGTTGAGAACTGTCCAGTCTGTGCATACCCTTGGCTCCCACATAAGCGCACAATATGTCCTGTTATTCCACAATTCCAACATACTGGAGGAACTCTCCTACTAGTCCCTCCTTGGTTATATCCTCTCTGAACATTCTGGTTCTCATTCTGTGTACCTTGAAACCCACCTTGATTATTTTGAAATCCGCCTCCTCTTCCTCTCTATCCCATACCTCTGCCTCGTGGTATGAACCCATATCCACCTTGATCCATCAGGCGCAGATTGTTCGCCTGCAATGTACGCATTGCTTCCTGCATTGACAATCCTTCTCCGCTTGTCAATCCCACCCCTTCTATGGCAAATGTTGACAACTTTTTCTGAACTAATTTATCTTCCTCTATTTTCCTATTCTCATCCTTCTTCTTGTTCTTCTCTTGTAATAACCGACAATGGTGTACTATTGTCAGCTGTATCTCACCCCATGGCTTTGCTTCAATCCCTACTTGGTTTTTCATCTGCCTCTGCACTGGCTCAGGCAACCCCTGACATAAAAATAATGCAACTGTCTTTTCCCACGGCTCGTGAGTTTCAAGATGTCATTTCGCCTGCATATCCTGAATATTAGCAATAGGGTCTTCATCTTCCTTCATCTTACATGACATAATTGCACCTATATCTGATGTCTCAGGATATTGTACCCTGAGTGCCTTCCAAATATATGCTCTACAATTATTAAACAGCGCTCCATCATGTGCTGTATTAAGTGCAATCACACTTGAATATCCCACTCCCTGCCATATGTCATCAGCCCTCTCCCCAGGAATAGCTGCCAGGACACCTTTTATGTCCCCTATGGCCAGAGTATTTCCTCCTGTCATTTTTTCCAATTTGTATATCCCTTTCCCAGCACCCAAATTTAAACTCCTCCTTTTTCTAACCATGGAAAACTGCATGAACCCTGTCCCATAGTCAGATCCCACTTTTAGTCTATCCATGGCGGGTATTGTAGAAATGACCTTAACCTGCTCACATAAGGTGGTGACTCTCCCTTCTCACTATGTGATCATCCTCGGGGAGGCTCAGGATATGCTATAGGATCTGGTGTTCTATCTTTAGGTTGCTCCAGATCCAACCATCTCACTTCCTTATCTATTTGCAGACTTTCTTCCAAGGCACATTCTCTCTATCCTTCAGCCCCAAAACAGGACTCTTGTTCCTTGTCCGACATCTCTATTCCCCAACTAGTCTGACAATCATCCCCTTCACCCTTATCCAAATTCAGTCTACTTAAAGACAATGCTTTACGTTCATCACTGAACAGGCTTCCCTCCTCACTTCACTCTAGATGCTGCTGGCATTACATCCTTTATCGGAAGAATCTCTTCCACTCTATCTCATCATATTTCTGCGCTCGGCCTAATTTGTTCTTTACGAACGAGACTGGCATGGAGACCTCACTGTTTCCTTTTCTGTTCTATATCTTCATCTACTTCTGTTTGCTTTCTTGCATCCCTTCTAATTATTTCTTCCTCTTGCCTTTGTTCTTGTCCTCTCCTTACTCCTTCCCTTCTTTCCTCTATTCCCTTTCATCTTTCAATTCTTTTGTCTCTTAATCTCTGTGCTTCTTCCTCCTCTCTTCATCCTCTCTCTTTCTTTCCTTTCTATCTTTTTCTTCTATTGCGCTCTGTCTATTGTCGTACTTTCTTTGTTCTTCTGTCCGTTCTTTTTTCTCTTGCTCCTCCTGATATATCTGCTCCCGCCGCTACTTGCTTTTCCTTTTCTGCTCATCTTTTTTCAATTTCTTCTCTCGTTCTTTATCTATTCTTTCTTGTTCGTCCTTATCTTCTCTTTGCCTAACTTCCTCAATACTTTTCCCATCTATCTTAAGAAATATCTGTCCTCCCATCCATTCATTCTGCATGAGCGCTATTTCGCCCAGCCTTATCCTTCTCTCCTTTCCATCTCTTAATCTCCATATCTATCTGTGTCAACACTATTGACCACTCACTCTTGTCCTCCTTGTCTTGTATGATTTTATACATCTCTTTCTTTCTTTTATTCTCCTGTAGACTATCGTGACTACTGTAAGCATGGGGTTCATATATTGGATTAATATACCTCGATGCTGCTTTCAGTTCTTTTAAAGGATACACCCCTATTTCTTCCATGGCAACACCCTTTGCTTCAAGTGAGGTAAGGGGAACTGAGGGCTCAACAACTTCCTCCTTATGCTGATTAAGCATCCACTCCTCAGGTGACGGGTCTTCTCTTTCCTCTTGATACACCTTCCAGAGCTCTAAAATCGCTAATTATTTCTCTAATTTATTCCCTGTGTGCACAGCGTGCAAGTATGTGGTCATGTGTTGCAATACCGCTTTTGACAATGATCCCTCTTGTGGCCTCGCCATGAACACTTTATCTGCTGTGCCTTTTACCCATTCCGCACCATACTGTTTGAGCTTGGGCATGTGCTTTGGCAGTGTCTTGAATAGGTGCATGAGAGAAGTATCCCCCATAATAACAAGTCTCAATTGACTGTCTATACTTGCCAGACTCTTAAATAAAACTTTATGCTTTGGCTTAAATCACCACTTTTCAAAATGTTTTCTTTATAAACAACACATATGAGCAAGCAACATCAATCGCAGCTCAAGCCTCTAATTTCAGCAGCCTATCTATGTTCTTGCTTGTCGTATCTTATTCTCTAGATTGGCATCTATAGTTTTGCTGTACTCAATCACTATTACACCTCAACCTTTTCAATTTTTTACAATCTCTATCGCTCTTCGATATTTTTACTCAACAAACAACATTCAGACTAGTCAAACATTACACATTTATAAACACCGTGATCACCTTATCTCTTGCCTTTATTTATACCCTATACAGGGTTTGAAACATCACCTTACGTAATCCTGATTGCACATTTTATATTTCACTCTACTCTCATTGGAGTTTGAGATGTCTCCTTCTAACTCCCTTGAGTCAGGGCTTCTAGGCGGTACCTCTTTTCACAATATTTCCTGTTACTCAAAAATTATAACAATCCCTTCCCCTTATTTGCCATTCCCCTTAGTCTACTCACCATTCGTTAATCGACTCGAGTCCTTCTGTATTAACTCCTCCTTCAATCCGTCCACTTTGCCTTCCGTCTGCAGAGTGCCCGTGGAAACCGGGCAGGGATTTCGTCAAAGGGGGACCTGCCCACCATCTCAGTTGTTCTTGCAAGTTTATTTCTATCGGCCGCTCTCCATTTGAAACCCTGCGATCCTCCAGCTAATGCCGGAGGATGCCTGATCGCCTGAAAATCTGTAGAAAAACTGCTTTGGATCTTTAAACCATCCGCAGTGCTACCACATGAGCTTAGGACCCTTTCGTAACGTGCTTGCAATGGATGGGTTCATAGAATAACTCTGATTCCAAATAACCAAACCAACTCAGGAAGACTGCTAAGTACTGCTTTGTTATTAATTATCTAAAACAGGAAGTTACACCAGACATCAACGGACGTTCGTTCAATTTCTCTATGGGACCTGTTCGCAAAACATAGATTTTATACTAAAAATACATCAGAGGTGACGTCTTACTACGTGGCAAATAAGGAAACACCTACTAGGGATTATGATAGTCTTAAAGGCCAAATCTAAGTATACATTAATTAGGACCTACAATTGTAATTGGCTACCCACTGTGTGGGATACATCTATTAGCCCATCAGAACCCCCGACCTCACCAAACTACCTCTCAGCAGTCACCAACAGAATGGCTGCGCTGACTTTGTTGAGCACTCTTCCCTGGCATCAAAACTGTATTTTGCAGCTACAAAAATGATGGCTGCACTGTTTCACCAGTCACATATGTGGCAAGAGGAAACACAGAACGACGTGAGAATTCATGCCTGTAATTTCTTCATTTGCACCAGAGAAAAGAAGTCAAAGGCAGTGCTGCTAAGCTCCCAGTTCAGAATTTCTCATAGAAAAAGAAACCATTCTGCCGTTTAAAATGACTGCGCCCTGATGCTCTTTTTCATCCTTTCAACTGTACACAGTTTTGTTCCAATGAGACCAATTATGTTTATCCACATTCAGGGTGTGCTCCAACAAAAAGGGGCATTCCTCATTGAATGACAGGCTGTGTCAGGCAAGATCTGTGACATAACAAAGAAATTCACTACAACCGCATGCAAAATGCTTTACGTGTGCAATAAAATATCACAGGCACACCTTTCCAAAAGCCCTCTCTCTCTCCTAGCTCATGTCAGTTCAAAGGACCTTTTTTTAACAGATGCCTGTACATTAGAAACATGACTGGGGCTTTGGAAAGGTTCAGAAATTGAATGAGATGAAGGCTGCATGTTGTAAAGTGACACTGAAGGAAAATTAACCATGTGTAAAATTGGGCTTTTTACAAACAAGAAAATGTATGGTTAAAAGTAGATTGTTGAATTAAGGACCTGTCCTTGCATAGAAATGTGATGGGGGTTTGTTTTAAAACATATATAGGATATTTAATTCCAACAGGCTTGCTTTCTGGTTCAGAAAAAAAAACAAAAAAAGAAAAATTGCTGTGGGGCCAGCAGAACAAAAATCACAGGCCCTGGCTTCAAAGAATCTTGCTTCCTGGGAACAAGATCTATCTCCCCCCAAGTGGACCAGCATCTGGGGCATATGCATAGGCAGGGGTGGAGGATCTTGCACCCTAGTCAGACAATGTGGCAGTGCTCCAGCCTGGGACAATGGATTTCTGGGACACTTTGGTGTGGCTTTCTGGTAACACCTCCTCTCCACTCAAACTGGAGAGCTTCAAAGGCAACTCCATGGCAACACTGGACTCAGTTTGGTGAGTGCCTGACATTTGGCTGTGGGTTGGGAAAAATGCCCTTATTTGGAACAAAGCCGGCCCATTTGGGGCCAAAAAAGTCCCGGGAGGATAGCTCAGCGGCAACGGGCTCGCCTTGGAAGCAAGATGACATGGGGCAACACAGGTTTGATCTCCGGGTCCGCGCTTAGAAACCTCTGGGTATTAAGTGCATTATAAATAACCTATCATATCAAATCATATCATATCATATCAAAAGACTGTTCTTATTTAATACTCTTTAAGACTTTTATTTCAGCAACCAGGTAATGCGAAGGTTTAACAGTTTAAATTTAATTTTTGTGTCATTAATACAACACATTGCAGCTTTCCCTAGCATGTTGGGGTCGCAAATGGCAGGAAAATGTAAATCATGGAAAAGTATACATGGTGCAACTTTGAATTGTAATGCAAACATGCTCTGTCATAATAAGTACACATATATATAATTGTAGAATTTTAGGTGAAATATTTCCCACCAAAAATCGTGAAAGATTATTAGAAGGGCTAAATGATCCCATATTAACTTGGGAGTTGGAATGCCATGCTCTGTGTGAAATATGTCATTTGCCTATGTGATTTTCAAAAGCGTAACAATTGTAAAAAGGTGCATTTTTGTGTAATAACTGATTTTGGTAAAAGTGATTGTGGGATGGCTCTGTACCTCATAAAAAACACACCCCATAAAACTGAGTCCCCTCCTTCAGTCCAATCTGCTTCTAGGGAGCAGGCGACATAAATAGGCTGAACTATCCGATTCTTAGAGGTAGGTCTAGCTTAGTTCTGCCCCATAGTAAAATCCTGTGATGTCATGCTCCCTACATAAAGCGGAGGCATGGGGAGCTCGACACACACACACACACACACACACACACACACACACACACACACACACACACACACACACACACACACACACACACACACACACACACACACACACACACACACACACACACACACACACACACACACACACACACACACACACACACACACACACACACACACACACACACACACACACACACACACACACACACACACACACACACACACACACACACACACACACACACACACACACACACACACACACACACACTCTCTCTCCCTCTCTCTCTCTCTCTCTCTCTCTCTCTCTCTCTCTCTCTCTCTCTCTTCTGAATTTTCCAGCTCCTGTGCATCCAGAGATTCAGACGTTTCAGATTCACCCTGCAAGATTCCAGATTCCACTGCCAGGCCAGGGCTTGCTGACCCTATTCAGGTAGAAACACTGATTCAGATTCAGAAAAACCCTACAAAAAAAATCTCAATAATTCATGGAGAGCCCAGCTGATCCACCTTACTGTCCAGCGACCATACCAGGCCCATCTGTTCCCTTCTAGGAGAGCCCGCAGTGGTGTACAGTGACCAGACCTTACCTCGCTGTCAAGAAACCCAGTCCACTGCTCAAGCTACCCCATTCAAGTGCTTGTTGTGAGTAGTTCCCTTCCCCCAGCAACCACAAACTGCATCCCTTACTGTGTTACCTTGTCTTAGGTCCAATCCCATTGAGATTTTATAACTGCCCTAGCAAAAATACTAAGAAGCTGTCAGAACACACTGTGTATCCTGTTCCTTGGTTCCAGGACGTAGCGTCATTTTTCCCCATCCTTATAGGCCCATTGCATAAATCCATAGTCATATTTTGAATAATTTAATGAATTCCCATAAAAAAAGTGAACGCGGCATAATAGGTTCACTTTGCAAATTAACCTTCGAGCGTACTGGGTCTTTCTTTAACAATCTAGCCACTAAAATCTAGTTTAAGTGAAACTTGTAATTTCCTTTCCAAACCGATTTTCCTTTTCCACTGCTTTTATTTAAAAAAAGCGAATTTCCTTTCCTATTAAGAATCTCATTCTGTCATTCATTTAGAGTTACTCTTTCACTTTCATACTATCCCGGTGATGTGCATTTGCCCCTCAGCATAAAAACCGCATCCCGATTTCGCCTGTCTCACCCGTTTTTCAAGCTCTTTTGACATTTAAACACATGAAAATGAGCAAATATCATTTCTCCACGTGTGATTTGTTGCACTGTGTGTTCCTTCCAAAGTTGATTTTCTGAACCGTATGTGTGTTGCTAGTACATTGCCTTATAGTTTATAAGTGTTCTGACTTTTTGAGAAAGCCCTACTCATTTCTACCTTATTCATTCAACCGCACATGTGAAACACATATTTACTAATTCCGAGTGCTATTTGTGTAATTGCAAAGGTTTTTAAATCCCATTTCGTGGGGGAAGGCCAGATTTTAATTCTGTTTGCTGCCTAGTATACCTGACTCCTTGCTACTCTTTTCTATCCACCTCAAAATCAGTTAATCAGGGTTTGTGGTAGCGTTGCAGGGGCTAATCTTAACTGGGGTGCTATCTACCCAAAAAGTAATATTGCTCCAATTCGTTTGTGCTTTGTGTATGTTATATTAGAAGGTCCAACTAAGGGGGTAATTCATAGATTTCACCGCAGAGGCAGCGCACGCGAGCAACGCAGAGAGGGATAGTGAGCCAGCGTGCCCGAGCTGTGTGCGCTAAACAGCATTCTGGCGCACCGCATATTCATGGAATTCCCAAGGCAAAAAGAGCCCTGGTGCAGAGAACATCCCGCAGAGCCAGTTACGCCCCCAGGAACGCCCCTTGCGCAAGGAAAAGCCATCCAAATCCCCAATCCAATGCAAAGGCCTGCGCTAACCCTGGACCAGCTTACAGGGGCACTACACAGCAAATGCCTAGCGGGGAACGTGTATTCCTGGGGTGCGCTGGAATCATCACACGCGGTAGGGCCTGTGCGAGTGAGGTACGTGTATTACTGGGGTTCGCAGGGAGTTTCACATGCGGTAGGCCTGTGCGAGTGGGGTACGTGTATTACTGGGGTTCGCAGGGAGTTTCACACGCGATTGGGCCTGTGCGAGCAGGCTACGTGTATTTGGGGTGTACGCGGGGAGTTTCACACGCGGTAGGCCCTGTGCGAGCGGGGTAGATGGATTTTGGGGGTGCGCGATAAGTTTCACACGCGCTTGGCCCTGTGCGAGCGGGGTACGTGTATTTCGGGGGTGCGCGGGAAGTTTCACACGCGATTGGCCCTGTGCGAGCGGGGTACATGTATTTCGGGGGTGCGCAGGGAAGTTTCACACGCGATTGGCCCTGTGCGAGCGGGGTACGTGTATTTCGGGGATGCGCGGGACGTTTCACGCGCGATTGGCCCTGTGCGAGTGGGGTACGTGTATTTCGGGGGTGCGCAGGGAAGTTTCACACGCGATTGGCCCTGTGCGAGCGGGGTACGTGTATTTCGGGGGTGCGCGGGATGTTTCACACGCGATTGGCCCTGTGCGAGCGGGGTACGTGTATTTTGGGGGTGCGCAGTGAAGTTTCACACGCGATTGGCCCTGTGCGAGCGGGGTACGTGTATTTCGGGGGTGCGCGGGAAGTTTCACACGCAATTGGCCCTGTGCGAGTGGGGTACGTGTATTTCGGGGGTGCGTGGGAAGTTTCACATGCAATTTCACTGTCAGAGCGGGGTACGTATATCCAGTGGGGTGTGCGGGGAGTCCCACACGTGAATTGGCAGTGTGGGTCCTCCCAGGTGTGCCCTCTACCCCCTCCACGGGCCCTGCAGGCAGCCCACACCACAGGGGACTACCCTGCACCTCTGGTCATGTCCCACAGGCAGCCCATCCACCATGGGAATGCCCCCCAGCCAGGCCACATGTCACCTTGCACTAGTGATCACCAACTCATGTCCCCCTGCACCCCCATCCCCCAGCGTTGAGGGGCACCTGCCAGCAGGCCCCCACTCATGTCCCCCTACACCGCCACCCCCAGCAGTGAGGGGCACCTGCCAGCAGGCCCCTACTCATGTCCACCTGCACCCCCCCCCAGCAGTGAGGGGCACCTGCCAGCAGGCCCCATTCATGTCCCACTCATGTCCCCCTGCACCCCCACCCCCAGCAGTGATGGGCACCTGCCAGCAGGCCCCCATTCATGTCCCACTCATGTCCACCTGTACCCCCACCCCCCAGCAGTGAGGGGCACCTGCCAGCAGGCCCCCATTCATGTCCCACTCATGTCCCCCTGCACCCCAACCCCCCAGCAGTGAGGGGCACCTGCCAACAGGCCCCCATTCATGTCCCACTCATGTCCCCCTGCACCCCAACCCCCCAGCAGTGAGGGGCACCTGCCAGCAGGCCCCCACTAATGCCACCTGCACCCCACCCCCCAGCAATGAGGGGCACCTGCCAGCAGGCCCCCATTCATGTCCCGCTCATGTCCCCCTGCACCCCCACCCCCCAGCAGTGAGGGGCACCTGCCAGCAGGCCCCCATTCATGTCCACTCATGTCCCCCTGCACCCCCACCCCCGAGCAGTGAGAGGCACCTGCCAGCAGGCCCCCACTCATGTCCCCCCCTACATGACATAAAGATGCACAATCATGGCCCACTTCTACACCAAAATACCACAGCACGCCACCCCAGTCTTGAGACGCAATGATTTCCCAATCCACCCCACACTGACAAGACATAAACCAAAAGTCATATATGTACATCAACACATGTCCGTCACACACACACACTGGTTAGCATTGATTGCATAAACCCACATTTTCACATGCATGAACCCAATGAGCGAATCACACACATGAAAGTAAAATATCAAAATGTATTATGGACAAAAATAAAGCAATGAAATGAAAGCATAAAAAAATAGCAAACATGAAATGAAAAGTATGCCCAAAAGATGAGTAAATGAAAAGTATAACCAATCCAAAGAAATCCAAAAGAAATATAGTCCACACTCTCCCTCCACCAAAGCAAATCCAAAGGAAACGTAAAAAGAAAAATCCATTAATCCATGGTGAAATCCAAAGAAAAAGTTCAAATTAATCCATTGTCCAACTATGTACAATCCATTGTCAAAAAGAAAAATCCATTAATCCATGTTCAAATCCAAATGAAAAGTTCAAATAAATCCATTGCCCAACTATGTACAATCCATTGTTAAGGGTCCATGAGCCCAATGAAAGAAATGAAACCTACTAAGAAACTACCTGAGAAAAAAACTATATACAAATGTGTGGGGCATAGTCCAATCACCCCAAATCAAAGGAAAATGAAAATGAAACCTAACACTAAAAACTATTTA
The DNA here is from genome assembly GCF_040938575.1 of Ambystoma mexicanum. Classification (NCBI taxonomy): domain Eukaryota; kingdom Metazoa; phylum Chordata; class Amphibia; order Caudata; family Ambystomatidae; genus Ambystoma; species Ambystoma mexicanum. The sequence continues at coordinate 1,058,093,672 of NC_090925.1, forward strand.
CAATGGAAGCGGGCTCGTCCGACGGCTCACTTTTCGATGTCCCGGGCCAGGGCATCATCGAACTCCCGCTCAATGTCCTGGAGGCGGTCCTCTTCCATGGCCCCAAGGGTTCGCAGGGACGATGACATGTTGATCTCCAACTCCCTGTGAATTGCCTCGAGGCACTCGGCCCACCTCAGTGCTCTCCGCATGGAGTTCTCCGCCCTGACCATTGTGAGCCGTGCCTCTTCCGCCCGTTGCCGCTCCGCATCTATGGCGTGGCCCAATCGCTGCCACACGGAAGACACTTGTCATCCTGGGTCCTCCTGTCCTCTGGCCGATGCCTGCCCCTCCGATGTCGATGGCCCCGAGCCATCACGGCTCCCACATTGTTGCTGCTGCTGCTGTGCCTGGGCCTGTGCCCTGGCTCTTGCTGCCTGCACGTCCTCCTCTGGCTGGGGTGCAGTTGTTGTGGTGGCCACCCATGCTGGACGTCTGACTCCCGACTGTGGCAGGGATGTGTCCCCCACCAGCCTGGCCGCTGGGTCAGAGGCAGCTCCACAGGGTATCCAGGTGATACATGGGTGGGAAGATGGCGCGTAGGGTGTTCAGGTGAGGAGGGGGTCGGAACAAGGTCCAGCAAACGGAGGAATCCAGCCCTGGTGACCAGTCCCAGTAGGTCAACGCGGTCAATGAGGCATTCGAGATGACGTGCAGTGTCTTCACGAAAACACTGCAGGTCACCTCGCATGCCCCGTTTGACGCAACGCCATCCCACTCAGGACAGGCTCAACCCGGTCCCAGATAGCCACATCCGCAGGGAGAGGAAGGCCAGTTGTTGTAAGCGGATCCTGTCCCAGAAAACGGGTCTGGACGTAGGCATCCCTGCTGGTGCTGGATGATGCATGCACATCTTCAACCTCCGCCTCTTGGACCTACCCTCGGCAGCTGCGGCCTGGGATGCGGCACCAGACTCCTCACTCCCCGACAAGATGGCAACCAGGGAGGGGAGCCGGGCCTTGCGTCTCCGGCTGGTGGAGCGATCCCTGCCGCTCTGCTCCACAGCACCCTCTCCACCCTCTTCATCAGTTGACGCTGCAGACAGGGAGAGATAGAACACAGGCATCAGGGCACTGGACAATGGACTGATACACACTTGACAGTTGTACATGAGTGTCAGTGTCAAACTTCAGACATGGCATCACACTCCCCAACACACATGTCATTTCAACTCACACACATGAGCAATTCAACAGCATTATTCCACCAGGGAGCACCATCCATACACAAACAACAGCACAATCAGCCGAAGGTGAGCCTAATGTCACATGAAACACGGGGAGTGCACAACACATGCACACAGGCCACCACACTTACATGCATGTGCCATCCATGTCACATCTGCCATTCAGCCTTCTACATGTCAGTGTCACATGCATCCATGTTGCATCACAGTTGCACACTTGTCAAATACACACACATGCACATGTACACAGTGCAGATACATGCAGCTGGAACCACCATCCATGTGTGACACCACAACCATGCCAACATGCATACACAGTAATTCAAACATGTGTGCTCCCACACCTGCATTTGGCCTGCATGCTTACCAACACATACACCATCCATGTGTCTCACACATGAGAGGACTCACATGTGTCAGCCTCACGCCTCTGTACATACACATCCATACATGGCCCTACAAAAACACATGTGCAACCTGCACACTACTGGCACACCACAACACACACAGCGTCCAATCAGTATGCATGTACACTTACCGCTCGACTCCAGACGGGTCTGCCTCTCAAGGACCTGGACGTGGAGCGATGGGCGTTTGCATTCCAGGACCCTCATTTGGTGGTCCGACAGGTGGCCCCGGTGCCCCTTGGCATCCGCTGCCTTCAAGAGGCGCTGGGCCTTGTCGAGGGTCCTGGACCTGAAATCCTCCCAGCGCTTCCGGACATGTTTGATGTCGCGGACTGCCACCCCCTCCTCGTTGATGGCAGTGACGATGTCCATCCAGATCCTGGTCCGTCCTTCATTGTCGGCACACAAACTTCCAAAGAGGGCATCATGCTGCCCCAGGACTTGCTCCACCAGGACACCCTGGCACTGAAGCTGGTGGCGCTCTGCCTCTCTGCTGGGGGTTGCCAGTGGTGTCAGATGGTGTTGTGCCCAACATGGCAACCCCAGAGGCAGGTGTGGGTGGGCAACTGGGTCCTGGGGCTGGGCTGTGGAGCGATGGTATCCCAGTCGGGAGTCTTCAGTTCCAGCAGGGGTGGTCACAGCAACTGCACCCCTGGCTGACATGCAGGCAGCAAATAGCAGGGCACGTGGGCAACAGGCAGTCAGGCAGCAGCAGATGGCAGGTAGGAGCGTGCTCGGGGCTCTGGAGGGCAGGAAAATGGCCTTTTGGGCAGGAGCGTGGTCTTCCGTGTGTATTCGCGTGGCCAGCTTGATACGGAGTGATTTGGCATGTGAAAAAATTGCATGTCAGCGTGTAATTCGAGGAAAGGTCCTTAGCGCGTAAGTGCGTCAGTGAAGATAGGCGCGCAGGCATTGCCCACAACACGGGTGCATAGTGAATCAGTACGTGAGAAAACTGCACGTCACCATGCTATTTGAGGAAAGGGCCTTAGCACGTAAGCTCGTAAGTGACGTTTCACGTGTGGGCTGGCTTAAAAGGTATGAGTATCACACTATTCCCTTGTGCGTGCTTTTTGTGGAGAGTGAGCGGGTGTATCTTGTACTTCTTGTCGGTTCACACGCGATTACTTCACAACGTTTCCAGTTCGTACTTCCTGTTTCCTCAGACTGCGTTCTTTTCTTCTTTTTGCGGGGGTGTTGCCTACTCACACATGCGCGTCTTTTTCACGTTCTTTTTCAAGGCAGACGGTGAGTCGCGCACATATTTTCCAACTGTGGTTGCCCCCGTGTGTCACGTACCCCTTCAGAGGTCATTGTAGGCTGCGTGAACACGCGTGCGCTTATTTTTGTGTTTCTGGGTGCCACAGTGTAGTGCAGGTTTATTTTTCCACGCACGTGGTCTACCAGGGGTTGCGTGCACGTGTGCTTTTGTTTTTGGGGTGCCTGTGCGTTGCGTGACCCGTCATCTTCCCCCAGGGGTCACATACAACCTTGCTAGAGCACTAGGTACGAATTCCATCTAGTACCCTACCCCTTTCACCCCAATTGCCCAGGACAATTGTTTACTGCAACTCCCATACGCACAACAACATCAGTGCCATGGTTGGGAGGCGACCAAGCAGTAAGGGAGGCAAAGGTGGCCGACCTCCAAAAGGTGGGCGTGGTGGGCGCGGTAGGGGATGTGGCCATGATTTGCAGGGTGCCCCTAGACCCCTGTGTGTGGAGGACCAATCAGGGACACCCATGCCCCCTCCCCCCATGGTTGTGGGAAATGTAACTGACACCATCCCAGCTCAGCCCTTGTTGGACCGGCCAATTTTGGCACCTGAACCGGCACAGGATGACTCCCAGGCTGACTTCCAGGTCAGCAAGTCTAAGCCACATGTGGCGGTGCAAGTTGCTGTCACCAGGCCACGTGGATCTGGGGCAGCAATCTCATCTGCTGCCCCAAGTAGGCAGGGTGGGGAGGCGACAAGGGCGGCTGCAGCTCTTTCCACCCCAGCTCTGAGTCTCCCAGCCTGGACAATGTCGGTCCAGGTCCATCAAACCGACGTTGGCCCTGCACCAAGATATATGGTCATTGTGCATTCACACACTTCTAGTACCCAGTCCACCTGCGCTTCTGCCCCTACTGACCAGAGCGGCGTAAGCCACTCAGGATCCGCACCACCTTTGAAAAAGAAGAAGGGTGCTCTGGCACTACAGGCTGAGACCCCAGACACGGCTACACACTACGGCACGTCAAGGAAGCCTAGCTTTAATGACGCTGAACTTGATGCACTTGTGGCCTATGTGTCGGCACATAGCCGCGAAATGGTGGTGACTGCAGGGTGCAAGACCACACCTGCTCAACGTAGGGCACACTGGCAGACCATCGTGGACCACATAAGTGCCCTTGGATTTGTGAGGCGCACAGCTGATGATTGCTACAAGCGGTGGAATGACCTGAAACGCAGAGCAAAGAACAAGCTGGCCTCATATCATGCCTCTACTCTGGTGACTGGCGGTGGGTCTCCACCAGAGGACAACCAACTCACTGAACATGAGTCTGTTGCTGGTACCTTTGTCACAGAGGAACAGATCCAAGGCGTGGGAGACCTATTAGATTACAATGCATTGTCCGGTGAGTGGCCATGCATGTGTGTGTAATCCATGTGTATGTTGTTTGAGTGACGGGTTCTGATTGAGTGCCAGGTGAGGGTGTGTCCTCCTGAGTGATATGGGTCACCCATGTGCTTCCTCCAAAACATTCACTGGCCTTGGATTTGGGTATGACAGTATCCCTTCTGCCCACAGTAGCCAATCTGTGTGCTGGCATGTGTCATGTATGTGTCTTGGACATGCCACTCACAGGCTAATGTGTGATGCCAGTGGTACCCAGCATGCAGCAAATGTGTTGCTTTTCCATCTTGGTGTCCTCAGTGTCTGCTTTTTGCCTCCCCTTCCAACTCATTGACAGTGCATGCATGCCAGGGTTATTGTCATGTGGGACATGTGTAAATCATGTACTGGATCTCTGGCTTGTCAGGCCTATGTGTGTGCTATGGTGCTCATGCCTGTTTCCATTTGTTGTCTTTCATGTTTTTGCAGGTGATGACGCACTTGATGCTGTTGAGGTTGAGGAGATGGTGCAGACCCAGGAGGAATCTCAGGCACGACCGGGCACCAGTGGAGGACGTGGTGTGGTGTCTTATTGCAGGCCATACTGTCCAGGGGTGTATCTGGTTGCACCTCCCCAGACCTCTATGATTCAGGTGCTGAATCGGATGATGAGACTTATGTGCTGTCACAGGTGAGTGTTTCTGGCAGGGATTCTGTACTGTCCAACCCACCTGCACCAGGGGTAGAACCCTCTCTGGGGATGTCAGTGTTGGTAAATCCACCTTTGGCGGTTACGGATGCAGGGTCACACTCCACAACATCTGATCCTGTTCCTGGGCCAGCAGATCAGAGGGGGAATGCAGTCCTGCAGCCTCAAGCAGTGCCGGAACAGCAAGTTGCAGATTGCCTTGCCCCAAACTGGTGTGGTGCCGCCGACACGTGGCCATGCGCCACCAGGCAATACTGTATGGGAAAACTCCATGTACGGTATAGCAGCACAACAGGGAGCATCAGTTGAAATGATGGCTCAGGCAATGGAGAGGATGGTCACTTCCATTCTCTCCCCTGAAAGGCAGATGGAGCAACAACAGCAGGCAACAGACTCCATTTGCCAATCACACAGGGAATACATGTTGGCGTACAACAGGGACCGACGGGCGGCACTGGAGACTCTGCGGGAAGCCATTTCTGTAGATTCACAGGGCCACAGGGAAGCCCTGAGGTTAGAACTCCAGTTCCTCAGGCAGACTCTAAGTGAACTCACACGTTCGCTCTCAGCTGAGCTGCAGGCAACTCGGGAGGAGATCCGGGCATCACGCGAGGCCATGCGTGCAGAAATGCAGGCAACCCGTGAGGTGCTGCATGGGGATCTCCGCACTATCATCCTCCAGAATCAGACCTTCAACACCCGCATGCTTGCTGCCATGGAGGACCATAACAGGGCTTTGCGTGGGCTGCCTCCCATAGCACCACCACCTCCTGATGCAGAAGCAGAGGGTGAAGAGAGCGACAGCAGCAGTTCTCCCACAATAGCGTAGCCGTGCAGGCCATGAGCCCATGGAGGTATTTTTTTTTCGCAACCTCCACGCAGGTGGGTGTTGGCGTGCACCCTGTTCTCAAACCTCCTGGATGGCCTCCCCCCTCTGGCCCTCACATGGCCATGCAGGCTTGTCCTGTGTTTGGGTTAGATGCTTGGGTTCCTGACACACACACCCCTCCTGCTTCCCTTTCCATGGGCTTGCAAAGGGTGTGACCAAGTGACAGTGACTTACACAGTGACATTGGGCTCCCATGAGCTGTGTAGGCAGTCTGTAGTCAAAACTGTGTGTACATCCCTAGTGGGGATTGTTGTTGTATTGAACACTGCATGGTGTATTGATATGTGCTTGTGCATCCATGTCTTCCTCCTTATTCACAGGTACCTTCTTCATGTCTTCACAAGGCCGTCTCCTTTGCGGATGCAGTTCATGTTGTATGCAGTACACTGACACATTTGCCTGACGTCAAAACTCTGCATTTGGAAGGGGTGGATGTGCTGGCTTATTCAGGTTGTAAAACTTGCACTACTTTGATTTGGTACTGTCATATTTTGGCAATGTTTCATCCTGTGTTGCTGTATTGTGTTGCTGGTAAGTATTTGGTCATGTGTGCTGTTTGTTATTGATTACTGGGAGCATATTGTCTGTGGCCTGTTTCCATTTGGGGCAGTGCTCTTTGCGACACTTGTGTCATGTGTTGTGCATTCCTTTGTTTGCTTTCACATTGCATGACATGCCATGGTGTGTTGGGTAGCGGAGATGGGGAGGGGTTGGGTGAAATGGTGCTGTTTTCATGTTCTATTTTGCAAGGGGGTAGTCATTCATGCAGCATAAATGTGTGTCTTTTTGTGACACAGCATTGGTTGTCTTTAGGTAGGTAGGGATGCACACAATGTAACACTTCCAGGTGACCAATCTCAGGTTGGTATGGTTGTGACAGTTGGCTGTCCCTTATGTCATCATCATTGATTGTCAGCTGGTATGTACCAGGGCTGTGTGCACTCCACAGGGGTGTGATTTTAGGTGAAGTAATTAGCCACCAGCTGCGTACGGGCTGCCTCACCACGTGCCCTTTCCCCTCCCATACGCAGCAGCCGTGCATGTGGTTGGGGATGTTTGGGCACCACCATGTCCACCGGCAAGCCCCGGCGGGTTGCAACGTTGTGCAGGACACATGCTGCCACTATGATCCTGCACACTATTGAGGGCGCGTATAGCAGCTGCCCACCAGAGTGGTCAAGGGAACGAAAGTGTGACTTGAGCACTCTGTATGTGCACTCCACTATGCCCCGGGTTGCAGTATGGGCTGTGTTGTATCTTACATCGGGTGGTGTGGTGGGGTTCTGAATTGGCATCATCAGGTGGGTGCTCAGAGGGTAGGCACTGTCCCCTGGGGAGGTGATGATGGGTATCATTAGTGAGGTTGTGACATTACTCAGTATCTGACATGCATGCATGCATGTGCAGAGGCATTTATACTCACCAAGCAGCCATGTATCGCCATGCCGCCCAGCTTCTAGGCCCCAGTTTAGGGTTGACATTCTGTAAATGAAACTGTCATGGGTGGACCCTGGATAGTTGGCATATACTGAGGTGATGATTTCCTTGGCATCACATACTACCTGCATGTTGATGGAATGCCAGTGCTTGCGGTTTCTATAGATGTGCTCAGTTGCCCTGGGAGGACGTAGAGCCACATCGGTGCAATCAATGAGGCTGGTCCTGGGTGTAAAAAGTCTGTGCCTGACTATCCTCCTCATCCTGCGGTGTCCCACGACTGCTGCTGCGAGGAATGGTATATTCATCATAGCGTCTGATCTTGTTTGTTGTTTGCGCGCACTTTTATGCTGCGCGGGTCCGCGTACGCCTGCTTCCTGCTGGCGTACGTGTTTCCGGATTAGCGCGTATTTTTTGGCGCACGCGTTTCCCCTGTTTTATTCCATGAATACGTGTTGTAGGCACGCGGGTGGGCGTTCCGCGCATTTGCCTCCTGTACTTCCCCCGTAATGCCCACATTTTCACGTGTTGTTCCCCATTCCGTGTGTTACGCCCCGTGTTCCGCCTACTTTTGTTGTGTGCTCCACGCTATGTGCGTTTTCGCTGTGCGTTTAGCGCATGCCATTTGATGGCGTGTGCGCCCGCGTGCGCCACGCAGGATTTTGGCGCACATCCCAGTATTTACACGCGCACGGACTTCCATGAATCGATGTGCGTGGCTTACGCACGCTTGCACTGCGATTTTCGCACTTGCGCTGCGATTCGCACGCTTTCGCACGCTTGCACAGAGATTTTCGGCGCACATAAATTCCATGAGTCGGTCTGTCAGTGTATTCTAGCAATTTACAGTGTTATTATCACCCCGCTGGTGATTGCTGCCCAATATTAAACTTGTGTGATTTCATTTGGATTTTCAGAATAAATAAATAAATATTGTTTTAGCACCCACCGGCCTGGTTCATGGTCTATTGTGACCCGGTGTATTTGTAAAAGGGGGTGTGAGACGGGTTGGGTGCCATCTCAATCTGAATTCTTAGAAAATAAAGTAAAATTGTTTTAATTGTGCACTGCAGCCTAGGCCAATGGCAAGAGTACTGGTCTGGTGTGACGCCCCATTAGAATCCTTAACAGATGGCAGGTGGACAATATATGCCTACCTCTAAAACATGTCATCTTTTAAACCATTAAGTACACAGTATTCAATTGGTCTTCAAACTATAAGGACCTTTGTTATACATACCTCTACAATTGGTTGGAAAGCTTGTGCCATGTCTGGAATATTCGGTTCACTTAGCAGCACGTAAACCCAGACCCAGGTGCATCTCCCCACTCAATTAGTTCAACCTCTCTCATCACCCAGCCCTTCTGCCATGAAGATTGTCTTTGAACTTGGCCTTGGAAAGTATCCTTGTCTCTTGGAATACATAGGAGTGCGAGCACTAACTATCGTTGTTCTCTTCAAAACTGAAGCAGCCAAGGTCGACTATCTATTCTTGAGAGGAGTTAATGTGCGAGGGATGAATCACCTCTTGTTAAGGTGGAGAAAGAACACCAAGAGTGCCAAGTTGTATCCATTTAAGACATTTAAAACATGCAAAATGGACCAAACTTGGAGTCCGAGACCAATCCTTTACTCAACAGTCCCCCTCTTTTTTGTTTGGACATATTATACCCCTGCCCCAGACTGTTACGTTGCCCTATGGGCAGACCGACGCCACAATATAGTGGCCCCTTTGTTGTGGATTCAGTTTTTGACAACCACGGTTGTTGTTCGGATTGGGAACCCCAGATATAGGGGACTCATTGATATTAATTGGCCAAATTAAGGCTCGTAGGAAAGAATTTCCTTTTTTTCTTTCTTTCCTTCTTTTCTACTGACAACGCTTTCCCCTTATCATATTTACTTTCACATGGATTCCATTGTTTATATACGATCAGTACCCCCTTTGCAATAAGAAAGATAGAAATGGCTGAGAGTGCAACTCTAATACTCTGAGGAGAAAACCATAGAGCTGACCCGTGGTCCATCTTTTTTTGACCCGGCAGATCCAAGTCAACCAACCATCTCATCTAACACTGCCGATGATTTATTAAAACTTAAGAAGTTGACATTTCGTACCAAACTCCATGGTCACTTCCTTCAGGAATATCTCAAAGCTAGCATAATACCAAGTGGCCTGGTAGTTCGTAACGAACCACGTCTCTTCTTGGAAGGCAAAGAGTACACCACCAATTTCAGTTTCATTGCTACAAAGTGCAGCAGAGACCTTATGGTCCTAACAATAACCACTGCCCAACACATCAGTAAAGAATTACAAAAAAACTAGAGGCAGAAGAATCTAAATTCAAAACAAACACTTAGCTTACTAAAATACAAGAACAACTCAATGATATAAACAAAGAATTGGAATTGTATAAAGCCAATGCACTTACTAAAAAGACGAATCAGCTCAAAGACATTCAAGACTTCAAAACTGAAGTCATTTACCCATAGACAGCTGAGGGCTATATTGACTCCTTGAAGAAACAGGGAGGCGCATCGCAATCTACAACAGGCGGAAGACGGAGGAGGGTAACCTTTTCAGGATCCAGTAGCTCAGGCTCATCAGGGAATAGTTACAACTACAATTTCCAACCTTATCAACCATACCAGTTTGGACAACCACAGTTCGAAGGTCCCCCGCCACCGACATTCCCTTTTTTAGGCAGAGGGTGCCAAGGAGGAGGATGGGGGCCCCCGTTTTGGAACATACCGTATCAGGGACAACGCAGACGCCCGAAACAGCGGAGGTGCTAGATGTAATATCAGATACCAATCAGTTGCCATTATTCAATCTGGCCAAGTTTGATTTAACTCCATGGCAAATCTCGATTTTGGCCAAAGGCCTTTCCTTTGTGCTAACAACCAATACATATTGGTATGGAATGGAAACTGAAATACGACACTTTTTTTGGAGCCTACAACTCCGTATGTTTTTCATGGACCACAATGAGCAAGAAAGTGACACGGGCTTACACCCAGAGTCGTCCTTTACACCATCAGACAACCAGATCCCTGATGACTTAGTCCCTTTTTAGAGATGTGTTCTCAAAGACATAAAACAGATGAGAAAAAGAAAGAACAAAATACAAAAAAATCTGACCACGAGCAAAAGAAAAGCTCTGAAGGACTTATCTAACAACTGGCGGATAAGGGTGGCGGCATCGTTATAACGACCAATATATTTATATGATCATGTCCTAACCTAATGACGGTGCCAGCTACCGCATTCTCAAGAAAGACCCGACAAAAGAAATCAAAATTGAGATCTCTGAAATGGTCACCTTTGCTCTAGAAAGAAACTAGATCACTGAGAAAGAAGCCGCTTTCCTTACGACATCACAAGATTGCACCCCATGTCTATATGCTCTTCCTAAAATTCATAAAGACTCACAGGATCCACCAGGTAGACCCATTGTATCGGGATGTGGGTCTATCCCGGAACCCATTGGTCGCTTCATTGATTTCTTCCTCAAACCATTAAGCACTAAGACTAGGTCATATCTTAGAGATACCATGCACACCATCCAGGTTTTTGAGAATCTCACATTTGACTCTGAACACCAATTCTTAGTTACCATGGACACTAAATCGTTATATACATCCATTCCGCAAGAGGCAGCAATAGACTGCATATGTAAACACTTGACCAAGGAAAATGTTCAGCTGTGGGTCCCCTCGGAATTTATTATTGAACTAGCGACTTTGGCTCTTTGTAAAAACTTCTTTACATTCGACAATCAGTTTTATTTGCAAATAAAGGGGACAGCAATGGGTGCAATATTTGCCCCAAGCTTAGCAATCCTCTTTATGGCATCTTTTGAGGAGCAGTTCATATATAGCCAAATCAATCAGTGGAGCTCGAAAATCCTTCAATGGCATCGATACATTGATGACATTATTTTTATTTGGACAGGTGATGAGACGTCTCTCAAAAGTTTCTGGGAGTGGCTCAATACATGCAATAAAAATATCCAGTTTACGTTGGAATACAGCAATGTCCAAATACATTTCCTGGATTTGCAAATTTTGTGTCAAGAGGATAAACTTATCTGCAATTTGTTTAGGAAAACAACTGACCGGAACACACATTTGCACTGTCTGAGCGACCACCCGCAGCATATCAAACAGAACCTCCCTTACGGCAAACTTTTAAGGGTTCGTAGGAACTGCTCCTCTATAGAAGGTTTCTATGAAAATGCGATGGCCCTGGGAAGAAGACTACGGGCACGTGGCTATCCAAAGAGGTTGGTGACTAACGCAAGCAAAAGAGGCAGATTCACTAACCGAGATCTACTCCTGACACCATGGGTTAATAACACCCAGCCCAAGAAGACAGGGTGACTTGTGTGATCACACATGGCCGTAATTCGTTTAACCTTAAGAAAGTGATTCGTCAACATTGGCCTATAGTTAGGCTACATCTTGCGGATGAACCTATACCAAGGTTTGCCTTTAAAAGAGTAAGGAACATCAAGGAACATCTGGTTCATTCTTCATTTACTTGTGACGCACCCCAAACAGGACTTTGGAATCTACAGAAGGTCACAGGTCACTACCCATGTGGCTCTTGTTCTGTGTGCAAATTCACAAAGAAAATTCAAACATTCAGAATTGGTGAAAAACAATGGGTTCTTAAACACCAATCGAATTGCAAGAGCAGCCAAGTGGTTTACTGCATCGAATGCCCATGTGGCCTTGGCTATGTGGGCCAAACGATGCGTAATGTCGTAACTCGAATTTCAGAACATCGGTCCAGGATCCGATGCAAAAATATTACAGCCCTCTTGGTAACACACTTCCTGACCAACCACCATACACCTGATGATGTGCTCTGGTGGGTTCTGGAGAAAATCCAAATGGGCCCTAACATACAGAATAGACTACTCAACATGGAAAAGAGGTGGATCCACAGATTAGATTCCTTTCGAAAATGGATTGAATGAACAATTTCTTCCCGGATAGAAAGGCCATGCTGGGGACCCGCCCAGCTTGTTTTCTTCTTATTTATGGCCCTTCAAGTGGATACAAATTCTTACCTTCAGGAATGGATACCATTATCCCCTGTATACGGCTCCTGCACATACTGTGCTGCACAAACACGTACTACAGGTACCCTTGACCTCTCCTTGCGTGCTTAGAGGCCATACTGGGGGCCACTCATGCATGCCCCTCATGCACATATGGCTCATTCAGCATACAACAGTGCTACACTTTCCCTAGTAAACCCGCTTTTCCCACACTTCCCTTTCCCGATTTTTGGTGCAGTGCCTTTGAAAAGGCACTACCCCTTCCACGTACACAACACGTGGTACACAATTCTAATTTACATATATCTCCCCACTGCAGCTACGAGCCAGAGAGGTGATTTAGATGAGTATTTTCATTGCACCTTTAAGCTTCAGACATGTTTTTACATACATTTCACACTGTGGATATTTTCCACTGTGCTGCACAAACATGGCAGTCTGATCGCAGACTTACCTGTTAGTGCAAACTTCGATGACCAGGACCAGAGCAGGGGGTTCATCGCAGCTAAGTGCTTGCTACACTGCTGATGCACAGCATTTCCCTTCCAACCCAAAAAAAACCTGCCTTCCCTTCCTTTGGCCATGACAAGGCAGCCTTGCCTACATCACTGCCCTTTAATGATGCAAACCAATCAGACAATACGGAGCTAGTCCGGCCCTCCCACGTGACTCTGCAACCATGGCAACTCCTTGTTTTCTTCCGCACGGCCGGCGCTTTGCAGCATTCAGCTCCGGGTTTTTCTCGCCAGAGGTCCTTTGAACCTCCGGGTATGTGCACCTCCTGCCGCCTGCGCACACATGCTCTCGGGATCCATTGCTGCACGCACACAGTAGCTTTTCATTACGGAGGGGCACGCTTTCTAAACTAGATCCCCATATTTTCTCACCACTCTAGATGCACCGCGCCCAAAGTAATATGGGCTTTGCACCTTTTGGACGGATTTCCACCCAGGAGCTTGGACTTCTTTCCATGTTTTCTCAGTCCTGCTTACCAGGAAACTTGTCCATCTAAGAGGCGACGAAGCCACGAGCCTCACACAACCGCCAACAGCTGCAAGCAACTTCTCCTAATAAATACAGGTACCTTCCATAGAAACTTGTCTCAGATCATAGTACCTTTGAATTTACATACATTATGTATGGGACCCAAATCAAATACGACTGCACAGGTTATTTCTATTTTTATTTTAACTTCCAGGCCTTCTATATTGATCATGGATGCCAGTCACTAATGGTCTCTCCAAACCACAGCACTCATAGATACCGACTGCAACCTGAGCCATCTGTCCAATGCCACGTGTATAGACGTGGATGCTTTGAGGTTAGATACCATCCTCCCTGCTGCTTTTTCATGCCAATACCATCCTCCCTGCTGCTTTTTCATGCCCCCTCTTTTTAGAATGAACAATACTGTTACTACAACTATGGGGGTACTACCCAGGCCGTGCAACTTGGAATCCATGTGTAATTGATGGAAGGGGGACCTGTAACTAGGATTTATTTTCCCCTGGTGGAATTTCTTCCCTGTAGTTACAATATCACTATCACTGGGAACTAACATATAGTTTTCAGTTGTCTAAGAAATTATTATTCAGATAGATATATATCCTTTTAACTTGAATAGTTCTACATTCCCTACACGTAGAAGACTTCACCTTATGTAAGTGGTCACCTGTACCCGCTTTCAACACTTTCTTACCATTCCTCCTTCTCTCTCCCTTTTTCCCGTGTGGAATCACAGGGTCCTGTTACCCACTGCCCTGACGAAGGCGGATCTTTTTCTCTGAGAAATTGAACCCATATGTTCACACCGCCGAAACGCATGGTTATGAGAGGGGATTGAAGTTCTTCTACAGACCAAACCGCAAGTTTGGACCACGAATCTCAACAGGTCCAACAACTGAAGGAACTCCCTTTTGGTCTTCTTCTGGTTCCCCCTTCTGCGTTGGCAGACCCGATCCCAGATAAAGAATAATTTTCACTCTGGAACACTAAGAAGGATCCATCTCCTTCCTTCATCATAAACCATTTGTTTGAACTAAAAACAGTGTCTGGGTTTAAGACAGCTTTCTTATTGAAAAGGAGGCGAATAGATTTCACGTGCATATACCACAGGCTATGTGTGTCTTTTGCAAATAACGGCCAATTTGAGCCGGTGACCTCACTGTGTCTTGTGTTAATTATGTTTAAGTATTTTGTATGATTATGCTCTTTTTTCAGTCAATGACTTTGTCACTCATTTCTTTATTTTTTTATTTTTTTGTTCATTGTATACATTTCTATATACATGATGTTTCAAAGAAACACTATAAGCCTTCTCGAAATCTCAGATCTGACTCCTCAAGTACCCTTGTGGCTCCTCACCATCCCTGTGCTTCCTCCTCTCGCTTCTGCTCTGTCTCTCTTCTTGCTGCACTTGCATGGGATTCTCTTCCCGCAGGAAACATTCGTAAAACAGTACACACAGATTTGTTCAAAACCAAACTAAAAGACTATCGCCTCACCTCTGAGCTACCCTCTTAACCTACCTCTCATATGCCTGCTAGCTAACATTTGTACTGCACCTCTAACCTGTCTCTCTACCTCACTTCCTCTGACTCCATTCTAGCACTTCACCCATCATGGTCAGATCCCTAACACAACTGGCTGTCCCGCCTGCCTGCACTCAAAAATATCCAATGTTGGTTGTCCTTAATCTATGTATGTCTACTTATGTATTGTACCCGGTGGCTGTTCCATTTACTCCCCTTCACAACCTGGTCACCATGTGCCTCAAGCTCGCCCGATTGTAAGAAGCTCACTGCTGCCCATTAAATCTGATTTCTTATCTGTTGTTCATTCTTTTTTTGATCAAAAGAGCATTGTTCCTCCTGTATATAAATACATTAAATAAATAAATAACAAATAATATAAAAACATGCCACTATGCTTTTGGCATGGCACTTATGAAAGGGGGATCTGGCTAGTAGATCACCCTTTCTGAGACAGACTTACCTGCATCACTTCATATATAAAAATCAAAATAGCAAGGGCTGCTACACCGTTGCCAGATGGCAATTCATACCATGCAGACATAGGTGCACATGTTTGGCTTGGGGTTGCAAGTTGCAGTGGCGAGCTGGCCGACCCATTGAATAATAACTTCCAATTAGGTTTTCAGGATAACTGCCAATGTCCAAACAATATCCATTAAACATCATTATACATGCATTTTTCTCAGATATATTCAGTGTGGATATTCCGAAAACCTAATTTGCTATTACGTTTTGGTTGCACTCCAATTGCAACAGCCTGCAGGGCTGAAGGGCATTGTTTATCCTTCAGATAACAATGGGGAAAAGCTGTTGCACTCTCCAGCCAGTATTCTCCCGTGTAAGCCCGGATCAAGTGACACAGTTTGCATCTAGCTGAGGGATTGAGAAAACTTTATATTTAGTGAAAGAGAGCAAGTTAGGTAGAGGGGGATGATTGTGAAACAAAAGGCCTAATATTCAGTGGGGGCAATTCCGTTTTGCTACAAATGTGAACCCAGTTACTAGAGTGCAAGAGTGATGCTGAACTGGGCTGAGTTGACAGGAGTGACTGATGTTGGATGTTTTAACGGTATCACATAATATTATCCCCAACAAAAATATCGCCGTATACATGGTTGTCAGGAACGGCCATAGGCGATCATTTTATTGGGGATAATATTTCGGGTTTTCGGGATCACGGGTTGCGAGCGTGTCCTCTGCTCCCTTTAAAATAATACAGGGGTTGCGGGGGTGTCCCCCGCAGGTTCCGTGCCTTAATATCGCCGCAAAAATATGGCGATATTTTTGTATGCCAATATTTGGCACTGGCCATACCATGAGGGTCCAGGAGCGCATTACAAGGTTCAATGGTTGAAAAGGTGGGAGGGAAAAGAGAAAACACTAAATGTTTTCTGGATAAGATAGGAAGATTTGCATAAACAAGTGGTAGTAGGGGAGGTGGAGGAGTTTGGTTATGTGTGAGAAAAGGGGAATGTTTTGAGGTTGTTTCTGAAAGTGGTGATGGAGGGTGCCGTGCGGATGTGAAGAGGTACTGTGTTCCATGCCCTGGGTGCCCAGTCGATAAATGCTTGTTTTTGTGTGCATGTTAGTTTGCAGAGTGGAATATGCAGAAGATGCTTATTTTGTGCTCGTGTGGGTGATGGATTTAAGTTTGTTGTGAAGGAAGGATGGGTTGTTTGGTAAATGGCTTTGATAACAATGCAGAGTCCTATAGAAGGTCATTCTATGCGGTAGAGCCAGTGCAGCTGGGCAAGAGCTTGGGTGATGTTTGAATATTTGGGTAGGTGGAGGGAGAGTATGGCTTCTGTGTTTTGTATGAGTTGCAGGGGTCAATGGTGTTGCTTGGGATTCCAGTGTGGAGAGCATTGCCGTAGTCCAGTCTGGAGGGAACTAGTGCTTGGACTGAGGTGTGGAAGTCATCAGGAGGAAGGATGGTGTAGTTGTATTTTGCATATTTTGCTGCTCACAGAAGCTTTGTGTTGTGCAAAGGAAAGATGGAAGGGTTGATGGTGAAGCCAAGGTATTTGACAGGTGTGGAGAGGGATATATGTGTGTTGTCCACTGAGAG
This sequence comes from Ambystoma mexicanum, assembly GCF_040938575.1. NCBI lineage: Eukaryota > Metazoa > Chordata > Amphibia > Caudata > Ambystomatidae > Ambystoma > Ambystoma mexicanum. The sequence continues at coordinate 1,058,110,612 of NC_090925.1, forward strand.
TTCTTTGATCCAGCGGGTGAGTTTGGGTTCTCATCTGGGGAGCAGTTAAGGAGGTATTCAGTTGTGGATGGGTTGAGCTTGAGAAAGGGCGGTGGCCACCTTGCTGGTGATGGTGTGCACCTTGGATCGTATGTTATGCTCAGCGTGGAATTACCATAGTAATTGACCTCAGTCCCAAATAACCGGAAAACTCAAAGAATATGGCAAAGTGCTACTTTATTTTCAGCTCAAATAAAGTAGGGATATCTGGTGACCATACAAAATGCAGCTCACGCACTCTCCTTTATTTTTCGATGTATGTCAGCTGTGACATCATGCTACGTGGCAAAGAGTAAAACCTATCATCGGAAAGGATTTGTTAGTGGAACATAAATACATACATACCTATAGTCTGTATAAGTGTTAATAACATGAGTTGCTGACCCTTGTCTAATAGGCACAGCTCGAAATACATATAATACTGATTATAAAATAATAATAACAGATTGGCTTGTGCAACATTGTATAGTATGTCGCTACATAGCCACACATGATTGGTTTGCATACTCTCCCACCCTTGGACATTCGGCTTGCTACCACCACATGAACAGAACAACCTCAGACCACTGCCCAAATTGGCCAATTAGCCTACCATCTCTCATCAGCTAGACCATGAGCCAAGGCTTCTCCTTTGTAGTTGACCTTACTGGCTTTGCTTTTCTCTGGGACTCTTAAGGGAGTCAAGGAACACTGCTATCTTCATCTGAGATTTAATGAATGAATAGACCTTGTTTTCAAGTCCTGCATCATGTGTCAGTAGACCACTAATGTGCCCATTTCGACCTGTTATTTACTGCTATTTGATTTAATTGTCCTGGGTGCTATTACTCCTCTTGGCCTCTGGAAACGTGGTTGTTCTGTTTCATTGTGCTTTCTTTACTCTTCATTGTCCGAGACTTGGCACTTGCAGATGTTTTTGCTTTTTCTTAATCTAAGAGAAATGTGCCCTTCGCCCATAGCTTATTCTGGTTAATTTCCTTTGTACCCACCAAATATTTCTTGATGTGTCATCCCCAGTCTTGGTAAATCACATATTCTTTGTTCTTTGCGGTAAGCTGTTTTCTACAGCATTTCTGATCTGCAGCCCTGGTTTGTCTCTGAGGTAGTTTTGACACGATCCGACATCCATCTTTCCATCATGGCCGCTTTACTCATGTAAAAGTCTTTACTGCAGTAAGCTTCTATTTCACTAATTTCTGCATATATACATTTATTGAGCTTCATCTCACGTATCTTCTCGGCATTGATGATTTCTTCATCTCTTTATACTTGATTACTTTGTTACTTGGATTACACCTTCATTCTTTAAGTATTCTTATACCATTTGTGTGCATCATGTCTATCCTTTATGACATCACTTTACTTTCATCTGTTTGCATGTACAGCTCTTCTATGTCTGATGGTATATACCGACATCCTTCCACCACTTCAGTGCAAGGGTGAATTTGATACGGTTGTCTAAGTGTATAATGTCACTCATATCTACGGTCTGATATTTGGACAATACCTGCTGCCATGCACAGAATCTTGCTGCTTTGCTTCCAGTATGACGGAGGTGAGGGGTTGGGTTCTATAGATGACATAATCTGCTCCTTTACATTCCCCTCTTTGGATGAGTCCTTAACCACCTCCTCAATCTTCTCCACCTTCTCTTCACAGTGTAGCTTCTTTGGGATCCATAGCTTCATCACTCCCCCCCTCGGGTGACATGCATTCCTCATGTGTTCATCCACACTCCAAGTCATAAAGCAGCACTCCTGGATGGTGGACAGAATATCCAATGTCCTATATATTTCTTGTGGTTGTTATGGGAATGGAACTTCATTCTTGGGGGTTCCAGGGTACTTCTCTTTATATTTTCATGACTGGAGTTTTCCTCTTGCATGCTTTTGCCAGTTTCAGCATTCATGTCGATCATTATCTTCATCCCAACAGCTTTCTTTGCTGTCTTTTGACATTGTCTAATGATGATTCTCACAACGCAGAATCTCAACATCACCATCATTAGCACTGCTCCTAATAGTTTGAAAGTATTTGCCATCCAGTTCAGAATCCATGAAAACAGGTATGACAACCAGTCATCTCCTTCAGTCTCATCTACTTGTTCTTCCATCTTTGTATGTAGGTTTGACAACATCGTTATTGCCTGTGTCAGGGTTCCATTTTCTCCATCATGGGCAGGTCTGTAAGTACAGCAGGAAGGCCCAATCTTGGCACAAATGCCACCTTCCGTTGCTGTAATCAAGTCCAAGACTTACTTGTTCTGTAGGGTCATCAATAACATTGAATCCTTTTATAGTTGTGTTGATTGTCTGTAGCAGCTCCCATCTAGTGATTTGTAACCAGTTGGAATTCAATGCATCCTTGAGTCCTTGCACACATTTAAATGTAAATATTGTTGCCATCTTGCCAAATAGTGTATGCTCATCTGGAATACTATCATAAGCCTTTATTTATTTTGCTGACAAATAGTTCTCTCTTTTCAGCCGAAGGAGGGTCGATGACCTCTTCTTCCTCTGGTATGCATCCATTTTCGGGAAAGGTTTCAATCTGAAGATCACTTTGGGGAATTACTAATGCAGGTACATGTATGAGTACTATAGAGCATATTCCCCCCCAAGTTTTAGACAACTGCATATAAGCTGCGGATCCTCAGGCCTATAGCGACCCATTAGTACAGAAGTTCCACCATTCATTCCTGGTACTTCACGTGCCTGTTTGCATCCTTTATTTTCTCCAACTAGAACCTGGCCTTTGTTCCTGAAGAATGTTATCACATTCTGTATAGGTATTATGGACACCAGTCCACCTTCATTGTCAACTCATGTTAGTAGCTTATAATACTTAGTCCATGACTTTAGGCATTTGTCATTTACTATTTGCACTAAGCTTACTCGTACCTTCTTCAATAAGTGTGTGGTGCAAGATAACATTCCTTCTTCCCATCCTATACTGGTGGCAACTTGTCCATATACCAACAGCTGAGGTCTCTCCCAGCATCTTGGTACTCTGATTTTTCCAGTATATCTGAACATCCCAGCATCTTCATTTCAAAAACCTTATTTTGCTCTGCAATCAGAGATGAATATATAGGCATCTTGCTCATCCAGCCTATCTCTTTTTCCATCTTTTGTGTTTTTGCATAAGCATATTCATATGGAAATCTTCCCTTTGATTGCCATCTTAGGGTTGCCAATCTTCTTTCAAATTGTCCTCTGGTTGTGCACACTGCTGAATGGCTGCGGAACCTTGCATCAGTGCAGGGATTTCTCTTGCGATGAATGTTCTGGCCACGTTCATGGCATAGGGGAGGATAGAACATACAAAGCAGCTTTCACCTGACATTCTCTCTCCCACCTACTTCATGTGCTGATACCACATATTATTCTTTAAATGGGCAGAATTGTCAAGATATGAGTTTATATCCTCATTAGTCTTCTGCAGCATCTCTCTTTGTTCGAACAATTTGTTCAGAAATATTAGGGAAAACATTGTCTGTACCTTTACTAGGGATAACCATAGAAGCATCATCACTTAGTATTTCATCTGTATTATTAAGAATCAACTGTTGAAAAACCTTAATAATGAGGAAGAAGAGACAAATCATAGTACAAAATGACAATATAAGCATCAATCCACATTAACCTATTGTTTTTCTCACTTGCCTGGTAACTCTTATACCATGGAACATTCTCATTCTCTTTTTCTTTCAATGTGTGTTCAAGTCACTTTTATTGTGTTCTTCTCTTTTTACAACAAATGTTGCAGGATAATTGCAATACTAACGCTAAGAATGATAGGGACATCTTTAGGATTCCACAAAAATATAAACACATCCCCGTCTTGTCTTACTAAAGCTGGGTAAGACTGGAGAATGTCAGTGAAAAGAGCATGCAAAAATGCACGCAGTGTTACAGTTATAGGCAACATGAAGTAATATATGTGTATACATTGTTGCATTGTTTTTGGCACATGTGTCCTTTTTCTTAACTAAAGTTTATTCTGAAATTGCTGTAATGTTTTAGGCAGTGTAAAATACACTGTGAAATCTTTGTCTCTTATTCTTGATGTATTATCTGTCTTAAGTTCAGCTGAAAAGAGGTTGTGGAACTGCAACAAGTCCCTTCACTTCCTACTAAGCTTTAGGAAGTGACAATTTGTTTCAGAATATTTTAATCCATTGAATCCTTGTCCTTGCCCTTGGTAGCCAATCTGGTCTGCATGCGTGGAACTTTTTCTTTTGCTTTGCATTCAGAGGTTGTTAGAGGGGTCGGGGTCTCTCCTTTGTAGAGCTTTACGTCATTCAGGTGCAGCCAGGCTGTTCAGTTCTTTAATTTGACAGCTGTGGGTGTAACCTCCTCTACCCGGTATGGTCCTTCAAAATGAGACTTATTCCAAAAGCGCACAAAACTTTGCGTTAGCACCTAGTCCTCTGGGTACAAACTAGACTGTTTTAATAGATTACTCAGATCACCAGTTAGGCTGCTTTCCTCAATCTTCTTCAACCCTTCCCTCCAGTGCTTGTTCTGTTGAGAAATAAAAGAAGCACTAGCGGTCATATTTGTCAAATAATCATGCATCTCATCACCTTCTAGTGGGAGGAGTAAGGGATACTCTCATGTGACATCCTGTCACCAACTCATGCGGAGGCAGATGGTGATCTGAACCAGGCTGGTTTCTTAGTGCAAACAAAGCAAGGGGCAGGTAATTCAGCCACCCCTTCTTCAGAGTCATCTTCAATTAAGCTATCCTTTCCTTGAGATACCGTTGGCCTGTGGGTGATAAGCAAAATAAATGTGTGTTTTATGCCTAATAGAAGCACTATCTGTTCAAATAACTAATTTACAAAATGTGGGCCATTGTCAAACCGCAGGACTTCGCACATGCCCCATCTAGGGAATATTTCACGCACAAGGAACTTGGCAGCGCATGTAGCATAGGGGTGTGTGCATGGACCTTCTTCGATCCATCTGTAAAAGGGCAAAACTACCACTAACATGTATCTGTATCTGTTGCATACTTGCAACATATCCACATAATCTATATGTAGATGCTGAAAAGGACCATTAGGCCTTGGGATTGCTCCTCTCAATGTCCTTAAGGTTTGTCCTGCTGTGAACCTCTGGCATACACTGCAATTCGCAATAACTGTGCCACATGTTCTAATACATTTGGTGAGAGCCAGTTTTCTGCAATTGTTGCAGCAAGACTCTCTCTTGTGTGTGCTGGGTAGTAAAGCTGCTCTAGTGCCACCTTCAATAATGCTAGGGGCATACCTGGCTTTCCAGTACTTTCCTTTCTCCATAAAGTCTCAATGGGGATAAAGAACAACCCTGCTATTTTCTACAAATCCTGGTATTCCAGTGGAGCTCGATCTTGTAGCTCAATTAATTGTACAATAGATAACCTATTAAACTCTTCCGTCATTACCATGCACCATCCTGACAATTGTTTAACACTCGATACATCAAAATCAGAAATGGTTGGGAAATATGCCGTCCTTTTGACTTCTAGGTCTGCGGCTTTGTTACCACAAAAAATCAAATCAGCCCTTTTAGTATGGGCTGCGCACTTCACTACTGCGATAGACAATCAAAGCTTCAATACTTTAATAAGCTTGTCCAATAGCGGTGCATGTTGCACGGGTGAGTCGTCTGCGCAGAGGAAACCCCTCCTTTTCCAACGTGACAATCCTGCATGTACGGTTGACATCACATAGGAAGAGTGAGAGTACACTGTCACTTCCTCAACTTCATATCTTTGGAGTGCAACGATAATCACCACTAATTCTGCAGCTTGTGCTGAACAATGCAAATATAAATTCACACTTGTCACTACCTCAAATTCACCATTCTTTTTTTATTTCACTATTGCCATCCCAGTATGCCTTTCACCAGTTGTTTGAAACATTTTTGAAGAACCTTCAATAAAGAGAACTTCCACCCCTCCCAGGGCATTTTCTTAAACATGGGTAATATTATCGTAGAACTCAGTATGCGTGGTGCAGTTATGTACATAATCCTCTTTCCCCACTAATTCTGCTAGAAGTGTTGCTGGATTCACTGTTCTACATCTAACAATTTGCATCACTGGATTTGAAATAATTACCTGATATCCTGATGCTCTTTGTGTAGTCAATGTGCTTTTAACTTTATATAAAATAGCAAATAAGGAGTGCTCAACAAATAGCGTCAACGAGCATCCCATTGTAATACTTGCAGCTTTTTCAATTGCAAATGCAGCAGCAGCTAAAGCTTGTTTGCAAGGATAATGTCCTTTCATTACTGGGTCTAAAATCCCACTGTTATATGCTAATGCTTTGTGCCTATGTCTTAAAGTTGTTTCTGTGTAAGAACCTCTCAATTTGAGTGTGAAAACAAATAAAATTATTCATTATTATCTGGAATTCCTATCACGGGAGCTGTACAAATTGCTCTTTATAATTCTTCAAATCCCTCAGACATCTCCACTGTCCATGTTATTTTATTCTTTCCCACCTGTGCTTCCTTGAGTCATTTTAATAGTCATCAAATGTATGTAATGTAATCAAAAACCCAGGCCCTACAGTAATTACATAGGCCTAAGAATTGTTGCATCTCTCTTACTGTCTTTGGTTCAGTAGTGTTATGAATTGCTTCTGCTATCGGATGTGTCACTTTTCTCCCATTTTGAGAGATTAGCTGTCCTATCTATAGAACCTCTTCCTGGAAATATTACAACTTCTCTTCGGCTACCTTGTATCCTTTCTATGCTAGTATGATCATGAGTCGAATTGAGTATTCTCTGCGCCTTTCTTTTGTCTCGCTGCACACTAATATGTCATCCATGTACTGAATCTTTGCACTATCAAGCTGTACATTACCCAGATACACCTGAAGGACCCTTTTAAACATTGAGGGGGACTCACAGTACCCAATGGGGCAAGGAAGTTTTGTTTAGGCACGTATTTCTATGGAAAAATAAGTAAAATCTTGTGAGTCCTCATAAGGGGAATTGAGAAGAACGTGTTTTTTAAATCTATAACTGTAAAATATTTAGCTGTGGCTGGGATATTACATAATATTGTAGCTGGATTTGGAAATAGAGCAAACTCTGCTTCAACAATATTATTAAGAGGGCAGAGATCCTGAACAAATCTCCATCATCCCCTTTTGATTTCTTCCTCGGGTACACAGCCGTGTGGAATGGGGAATCTGATGGCACCAATATTCCTTGCTGTATTAAAGCGGAAATGGTTTCAAATATTCCCTCATCACTTCTCTGGACATGGGGTACTGCTTTGCTTTGCTCATGGCAAGATAGCTTCAAGCTTCAGCTTCATTTTAACTGCTCCTGCTCATTTTAGTAGACCTACATCATAAGGACTACTAGTCCACAAGATGCTTGTCACATTCTCTAAATCTTATGATGGTCTCTTTCTCACTTATACCATTCCCAGTGGTATGTCTCTATTCTCTATTTTAATCCAATAAGTAAGACTTATAAATAATATTAATTCATCGTCTGAGTAGTTGTGTTCTAGCACCTTGAAGTGTCTCTTGTGCTAGATGGAATTACAAATGAAGATCGCAGACCAAATAACTAGACAGACTCAACGAATATGGCAAAGTACTACTTTATTCTCATTTGATAAAGCAGGGCGAACTGACAGGCATCGGACTGATGCATGCACACTCGGATACTAATTTGATTACATAGAGGTCTTATACCCCAATATTCGTCATCTATCACATCATCCTACATAGAAAAGCATAAAATCTATCAAAGGAAGGGCTTGGTTACGGGAACATATATACATATAGAACATATTAGAATGAATACATCATTGCCTGACCCTTATCGGTAGGACACACCTTGAACTTCCTCTGAATATGTACAGTATTGATTATAGCAGACAAAATAGCAGTGGCTTAGTCTATGCAACATTGTATGCCCCTTAGATCCACTGATTGCTTGGCATACTATCCTATCTTGGACCTTCCGCTCTTTAGCAGCACGTACATGAAATGAAACCTAGGTGCTTTGAATTGCATCAGATTACTCCCAGTTGTCCCAATTAATTCATCATCCCTCATCGGTTATCCATCAGCCAAAGTCTACGGTCAGTAGTTTACCTTGTAGCCTGCTCACTGTCCTGGAACAGAGTGGAGTAACTTTGTTGAAAAAGTTGGGGGGGACATGACAAATGAAGGAAAGGGTGGGGTGAAGGGAGGGCGGATGGTGGCTCTGAGGGATCGTTTTGGCCAAATTGTTAAAAGAAATTTGGTTGAATGGTAGATTTGACCGAATTCGATCACCACCATTATCTCGAAGCCAAAGATACCGAACATGAAGAGCAGTGACTGCAGGGGTGGTCCCCTCAGTCCATGTTCGGTATTTTTGGCTTCGCCCATTGCGGGGTTGTCCCCCGCTTCCTCAGCATTGGTGGCATGGGACCCAAAAAAAAAAAAGAAGAAAAGGGACGCTGCAGCGTCATATCCGACTCGTGTTAAAGGGATGGATCTGACGCTGCAGGTTACAGGAGAGGCAGCGGATATGGAAAAGTTAAGTGGGGGGGTTTATGGGTGTACTGGCGGTTTGAGGGGACATGGGTTTGGTTTTTTGTACCAAGGTAAAAACGTATTCGCAGCTAAAATACCTACGGTTAATTTCTGTGATTTTGTATGCCGTTCAAAGAACCTAAATCCCTGAGGGATAATACTAAACTACTACACCACAAGAGTCCTTTGCTGACGCTCTGTTATAACTTTCATAAGACTGGTGGCATATCTTTAAAATTCAATTAGGTCCCCGAACATTTTCAGCCGGACTGCCATGCACCCAGTGACACAACATAACATTCACAAACTTAATTCCACTAGAACATACAAACAATGCATTATTTATCATTCATTCAGATACAAAAGTCAACACACACATCCTACACACACTCTGATTCACACATAAATGCAACCAGCACCTCTACTGACATACACTGTGTGCACAGAACATTAATATGTACATCTACATTAACAAATGGAAACAGTGTTGCAACGTCCATTGAGCAGACCAGACTTTATCACCCCCTGATACCTGAAATTTTGGGCTACTTTGACTTGACAGCTGAACTATAAAGCCATGGCCAAAAGGACCAGATTCACTACAATGTCAGCAATTTGCCTGATTTTTCCTTTCATTCAAAGGCAGAAACCATTGGTTAATTCAGTGCAGTGGGTGACCAAGTATTGATGGTATAGATGTTTAAATGCCATATATATCCAAACTTGGGTTCTGAACAGCACCTTATATGTCTAAATGCTGGTAGATTTTATTGTACAAGAGTCTGACTGATTCAAATTAAGGTACGTTTTCCTGTGTTCAAATGGCTCCAAGAAGTGGTGTACCGAGCGGGAGAGTCGCAAGGGGGTGGTCAAGCTGCCCCCGTAGCTCTTTTAAGAGCCAGACCGGGAATTTGTCATTGGGACAACTCTCCTTTTTGGCACCTCAAAGAGGGTGCTCAATGGCAATGGTGTCCCGCTGGCAGGATAATGTGTGCTGAGCAATTCCTGCTCAGCACGCTCATTGTCCTGGCAGTAGGACACCTTACCTGTTCCGAAAGGTAGAGGTGTCCTGCTGCCAGGACAATGTCCTGAGGAGCTCTGGGCAGCAGAGGTTCCTCACGTGCTCTGTATCAACAGAGCATTACAATGTGAGCCATTAGGCCCTGACGGGAGGGGGGGGGGGTACTTTTGTCCTTTTCAGAAATGTGAATGGAAGTGAGTGATCAGAAGTGAGAAGGGTGCATAAAGTTGCATGCTTTATGAAATAATGACTATGGCTTTAAAACCCAAGGAGGATTTGTTAGGCGCACATTAATTGGCATGATGCTATTGTGACTTTGCATTGCTATAAATAATTATAGGTTATATGTATTATATAATTAATAAGGGTGTCCAGTCAAACGATCGAAAAAAAAGGATCGAATGACTTTTTGCTCGAATGCAAAAGGATCGAAATAAAAGGGTCCAATTTTTTATTTTCTTTATTTATATATATATTTTTAGTTTGGGTTGGTAAAAAAATGTATTTAATAAAGAAAACGGGGGGTAGGGGGCTACCCCCCCAAAAAAAAAAAGATTCAACCCTTTTTTTCGATCCTTTGACTGTCGATCAAAAGGTATTCGATCCTTTTGTTTTCAACCCTATCACTGGCAACCATTAATAAGCACATGAAATGTAAAGCAAAACCTTAATACATATCTATATCAACTAAGCCTGGAAAGATGGGCATGGTCGCTTAAATTGTCCACATCCCAGTTTCACCATTTAACCAAGTGTGTGATCCTGAGCAAATTATTTAATCACATTGTGCCTTATCTGCAGCTCTGTAAGTGATTCTGATTCACGTCAAACCTTATGTTAATGTATCTTGCTATTATAATGAAAAAGCCTAATGACTATAGAGTTTGCTCCACATACAACAATAGTGCAATTTAGGTATTTTGCACCACAAAGTTATTTGTCACTTGGCTTATTTATGGCAAATTATTCTAAAGTCACTTCCATGGTGCCTCCAAGTATCGAAGACTGATGATGCGCCTTGCAATGTCCTTTTCTGTGAAGTCAATTCTGTTGGTGCAATCCATATGTTAATTAGGAAATGTGCATGTGTTTTGCCTCAGAGCGATTGGACAGAGCTCCCCAACAAACATACACAAACACAATTAAAACATTTTATTTATTTTTTAAAGTACCTCTGCTCTGCTTTCAAATGCCGCACGGGCCACGTCTCATGTTACACCGACCTAACCGCTTGGCAGTCACGTGCCTCCAGACAGAAACAAGGAAGCTGAATGAGCTTCCTAGTTCCTGTATGTGTGTCGCGCGAACACGAAGCCCCGGATTTAGCGAATTTGTATATGGATTTTGTAGAGAACAACTCTATCTACCAAACTGCTAACCCCGACGATACCAATATCGTAGCGTGGTTCAGGTATATAGATGATTGCTTTTTAATCCGGAGAGGCACTGTGAACCAACTGATGGATTTTCACCAATGGCTTAATCAACAAAATACCAAGATCAATTTTACGATGCTGTATAACACAAAAATGATTCCTTTTTTGGACCTGGAGATTCAAATCCAAGAAAATGGAAGAGTAACTACAAACTTGTTTAGAAAACCAACGGACAAAAACACCCTCCTGGAATATCAAAGTTACCACCCAGCTAGCTTAAACGCCAACCTTCCAATAGGTCAATTCCTCAGAGTCCGACGCAACTGTACACACTTAGAGGATTATAAAATGAATGGCAAACATTTAAAACAACGTTTGAAACAAAGAGGCTACCCAAAACAACAGATAAACATGGCATACATGAGAGGTAAAAATAGAAACCGTGATTTATGTTTGAATCCAGTGAAAAGAACAACATTGGATAAAATAACATGTGTAACTACATTCAGGCCTATTAGCCACAGCCTACATAAGCTAGTGATAAAAAACTGGCATATAATAAAAACAGAAGCCTTTAATCCCACAACACTGAGATTCGCTTTCAAAAGACAACAGAATCTTAACGACAGCTTAGTCCACACATATCCCAAAGAAATCCGGAAAGTGGATGCACAAAGAACACCATGGGAATTACCAGCAGTAACTGGACATTTTAAATGCGGCAATTGCTCGGTCTGCTCGGTCTGCTCCCTCACAAAGAATCTAAAAGAAATCCCCCTGAAAGGGAAAATGTGTCAACTTAGATCTTTCACCAATTGTTCATCTCAGTGGGTGGTATACGCGATCGTGTGCCCCTGCAATTTGTTATACATTGGAAAAACTAAAAGACAAGGCAAACAGCAGATAGGGAAACATAGATCTAGCATTAGAAACAAAATCCCAAACAAACCTTTGGTGGCACATTATATATGTTTAAAACATAAGCCCACCGACATGTTTTGGTTCATCATCCAAATGGTGCAGACCTCAAAAACAGGAGGGGACAGAAACTTAGCGCTCCGCAAATGCGAGCAAAAGTGGATTTTTGATCTGGACACCATAAAGCACGGTCTCAATTCAGCAGTGGAATGGGGCATTTCCTTTTAAACCACTATAGAAGAGACCAATAACAGCTGAGGCTGCCCTCCAGCAAAATACAACAATTCAAAAATTTCCCAACGATAATACAGATTCGCCTGAATCTCCAAAGTTTCTGGGACCTACAGTTGATGGGAAAGAAGATGCAAAATATAAATCTATAATGTTAAAAATTATGCCCGGGTTGTCTTCAATCAAAGAACAAGGCACAACCATAATCAAATGCTATAACAACATTACGGCACACTTTTCAAGATTGCCGAATTGTTAAACAATGTAAAGCGAGTGTATCGGCTTAGAATCTGACCATGTGACTCGTCTGCCAGAACACAAAAACAAACAAAACGAATACACATCTGGCCCCGCGGAAACTAGTGACAGCACTACACAGAGACTCCTGCAGAAGCCGCGAGGAGACGCCTATATGAGAAGGCAGCTTCCCCGTCCGACGCCGAATGAAAACGAATGATCGTTATGGAAAACTCTGTAAACGTGAGTAATATGTACAGAGACATGCGCTCACGTATAGATTTCCGTCACACCCAAATGGTGGAAGATAAAATACAACACCATTGCATACGTTGCCCACATTTGGCTTAAATACAACATAACATGTATATGTTTAATAGGAAGGCGCCATCACCCGCAAAACCAAAAAGGGAGAGAAAGAGATGAGAAAAAGGCGATCACAAATATCGAAGACACTGCGCCAGACACCCGCCGAAAGAAAATACTATACCTGCAATAATAATCCGTTTGGAACAATATGCAGGTTAGTAGGACAATTAAGCCAATTAATGTCAGGCATTTTATTTGAAAAAACAGCACAAGTAACACAGTGCTTTGTAAAACAGGTCCAATTATGGCCAGGGTGGTGAAAAACAGCCTACCTCATTGAATACTACGAAAAATCGATAAAGACATTAAAACAACCAACTGCTTACCGCCAAAAAAATGACAGGCTTCTCACGAAAGTTCTCGCGTGATATAACGCATGGGAAAGAAGTAAAAATCTCCTGCTAAATTAGCAAATGCTCTAGTTCAACCACAAGAGACTGACAAGGTCAGTGGAATGTATATGCAAGAACTGATGAATTTCAGAATATACAAATCTTTTGCCACAAACGTACGGTTTTAAATTTTAATAGGTCTTAAGGAAAATAATCACTGACCCCCTTTTTCTTTCTAAACTTTTTCTTTGTCTCTATAGCTCGCAACAAATTGTGACCTTTTGGTGAATCTTTGTTTTGAACTTTGTGTCTATCAAGTAAGAAATCACCTGTCCTGAAGAGGGCCATACTAAGACGAGTGGAACACCAGGGGTGGTGTTGATGCTTTTCACCAGCCGAAACATATGTAGACATCCGTGAGACATTCCAATAACCATGTTTTTTTATTCTACCAAAGAAGGGCAATAACAAAAACTTCCTTTAGAATAAAACATTCCCTGATATTAGACGTTGCAAAAAGTTGAGCATCTGCCTTTGCTTATGGGATGTATTATGTATGTCACCTACTAACCACAGTCACTAAAGGTGTTTAGTATTGAATAGTGCAAAAACTCTCCATCTGTTTTTTAACTGAGTTGTACTAAGTGCCTTGTGGAAAGCACCTATTACCTATTGTTTACCTAAACATAATTTAATAAACTGTATTAAACTTGTGTGTAAATGATTGGGCAATTTGTGATCCGTATAGGATAAGCGAAATAGATAGCATATCTATACATCCTTTTTTCTCGCAAACCATAGAGATGCACTAAGAGAGGGGAAATTGAGTTGTCTGTTCTCGTTTGCATTCTGTACCCCTTATCTAATAGGCATGCCTCAAATTATGTATAATACTGATTACAAAATATTTATAGTAGATAGGCTTGTGCAACATTGTATAGAATGCTGCTACATAGCCACACATGATTGGTTGGCATACTCTCCCAACCTTGGACATTTGGCTCGCTAGCAGCACGCAAACCGAACTAAACCCAGGTTCAGAGAAGAACATCAGACCACTGCCCACATTGGCCAATTAGCCTACCATCTCTCATCAGCTAGACCATGAGCCAATGCTTCTCCCTTGTAGTTGACCTTGCTGGCTGTTTTCTTCTGTGAGACCTTTACGGGAGTCTAGGTACACTGTTATCGTCATCTGAGGCTTAATCAATAGTCCTTTTTCTCAAGTCCTGCATTACGTGTCAGTTGACCACAAATTTGTCCATTTTGACCTGTTATTTACTGCTATTTGATTTAATTTTGCTGGGTGCTATTACTCCTTTTGGGCTCTGGCGACCTGGTTGCTCCATCTTCCTTGTGCTTTCCTTACTCTTGATTGTCCACTACTTGGCACTTGCAGATGTTTTCGCTTCTGCTTAATCTAAGAGAAATGTGCCATTTGTTCATAGCTTATCCTTGTTAACTCCATATGTACCCTCCAATTATTTCTTGATGTGTCATCCCCATTCTTGGTAAAAAACAGATATTCTTAGTTCCTCGCAGCAATCTGTTTTCTGCTTCATTTTTGATCTGCAGCAATGGTTTGTCTCTGAGGTAGTTTTGACATGATCCAACATCCATCTTTCCATCATGGCCGCTTTACTCATGTAAAAGTCTCTACTGCAGTAAGCTTCTATGTCACTCATTTCTGCATATGTACATTTGGTGAGCTTCATCTCACTTGTCTTCTCTGCATAGATAATTTCTTCATCTTTCAATACGTGATTACTTTGTTACTTGGATTACACCTTCATTCTTTAAGTATTCTTATGCACGTATAGCTTTTGTATGTCTGATGGTGTATACCGACATCCTTCCACCACTTCAGTGTGAGAGTACATTCAATACTGTTGTCTAAGTGCATAATGTCTCTCATCTCTTCAGTGTGGTATTGGGATGATACCTGGTGCCATGCACAGAATCTTCCTGCGTTGTGAGGTGGGTGATATTTGAAAGTATATTTGTGTGTCATCTACGTATTGTGAAAACAGACATTTTGTTTGCTAAGGGTCTGTCCAAAGGATTCAACATATAGGTTAAAGCGGATTGGAGACAGGGAGGAGCCTTGTGGAACCGTGTACTTGACCAAGGTGGGGTCAGATCCAAAAGGGATGATGGAGACAACGTGTGTCCTGTCAGCAAAGAAGGACCTGAACGAGCTAAGTATGGGGCCTGAGAGCTAGAACCTGTGAGATAGAATGATGAGTCGGATGGTGAGGCCAATGGCGTTGAAGGCTTCAGAGATGTTGGGGAGTACAAGTAGTGCTGTGTGTCCTTTGTTCTTGATGTTGTGGAGGTCATCAAGCATGCAAAGTGTACTGGTCTCAGTTCTGTGTCCAGGTTGCAGGCCAGATTGGAAGGGGTTGAGTAGGTTGTTTGTGGTGATCTGTTGTTCCAGTTAGGTAGTGATGAAGCATTCCATGAGTCTGGTGAGGTATGGAAGGATATTGAGGGAGCAGTAATTTTTGGGGAGTATGGGGTCAGGAGATGGGGTTTTGAGGAAGGGTCAGGTTTGTCCATTTTTTAGTGCAGAGGCTATAGTATCATGTGAGAGACAGGAACTGATAATGTTGAGCCAGTGGGGAGCGAGGGTGGTGATACAATTAGATGCAGCTCCCGGTGGACATGTATCATCCAGAAAGTATGCCGGTTTTGTTTTGGTTGTCAGGGTGATGATGGTGTCTGTTTAGATGGGGTGGAAAGTGTCCCATGTGTTTGCATTTTTGGGAGGGAATGGTGGGAGTGGCAGAGCACAGGGGAGGGTTTGCCTGATGTGTATTTTGGAGTTGAAGTCATCCCAGAGGGAGTTGCATACTTCAGTGGATGGGGGTGAGGAAGGTGTGGATGGTGGTCTGGAGAAAGATTTGACAATGCTGTGTAGTTTTTGTTGGTGGCAGATAGGAATTATTGGAGCTAATGGTTGGCTTTGGTATTGCGTGTGGCTGTTTCATGTTTGTTGTGGCAGAATTTGAGTGATGTTCTGGTGGTGGGGCATGGGCTATTTTGACAGGCTCTTTCTAGACATCTCGCTTCCTGCTTTATAGAGAAGAGGGAGCTTTTGAACCATTGTGTATGGTGCCAGCTGCAGGTTTTTTTGTGGTTTGTGGGTGGAAATTTTGTTGAGGGCCTGTGTGATGATGGTGTAGTAATTGTTCAGTATAGAGGAGGAATGTGCATGTGGTGTGGAAGGTGGTGGTATGAGTGGTGCTAAGGCAGTGTCTGTAATTTGTTTGGTTTATCTGGCTGGGGGATGAGGGATCTGTGGCAGGTAAGGAATCTTGTGTGGTAGAGTGAGCTTGAAAGGGGTAGCAAAATGGTCCGACCACGATACTCAGATTGGATTTTCCTGAAACATGTTTTTTTGCTTAAAATCAAAGGACCCAGGGTGTTGCCAGCTTTGTATGGGAGGTGGGCGATGATTTGCGTGTGGTCATAGGGGGTAATTGGAGGAAGATACTCTTTAGAAGGGGGTTGCTGTCTGGATGGGAACTACCAAGTTTGAAGTTGCAAAGGTAGATATTGATGCAGAGGGAACTGTGGTCGTTAGTTGTGAAGTCAATCCAGTCTATTTGGAAGTTGGGATTTTGTGTTGGGGAGTGGTAAATGCGGCTGAGAAAGGTAGGGTGTGGATGTGATGGAGGGGAGCAAATGATAGAGAATACTTCAAAGGACATGTATGGGGTGTGGGGTTGTTAACTGTGAATGACTATATATCTTGGCAATGTCACCACCTTGTTTCTGTGGGCTGTCTCTGTGGTGGATGAGACAGTGGTGGGGGAAGCATGTCAGGGATAACAGGTGTGTGCAGAGGTTTGAGCCATGTTTCATTAACGAAGAGTATATCTGGGGAGTGTGCGCTGAGGATGTCATTAATTTCCTGTGTGTTAGCAGGTGCAGAGTGTCAAGAAGAATAGATGTGTATGCAACTAGTGTTTTTAGTGGACTGCTGTGGTGGAGTTTGATTTGAAAGCTGGTTGTGTGCTTTGTATGAGGCATGTTTTATGGCAACCAAGGCAAAGAGGGGATAACAGGGAACAAAGAATGAAAAAGGTAAAAGGTAATTTGACTGTAAACCCTTTGCTTTGGATACCTGGGGGAGTGAACACCTTAAATTCCCAAAGTAACCCGAACGTAGTTCAGCAGTAAAGAGATATAAACAGGAAACAGTAAGCCAGTACTCTTTTGATAGTGAAAGCAGTAGCTACAAGATCACATGATGCTAGTAAGGAGCTGGACGGAGGACTTCAAGTGGAAGTTCAGGCTTTATAATTGCACACCTAAGGGTTGCAATAATCTTCCCCCACTTTTCACCCTCAACTGGATGCTCTGGGGCAGGACGCCGCTAATCGAGTTTCTTGATAAACCTTGTCCAAATTCAAATGATCAGTCAGTAGATTAACCCTGTTTGGTTCTTGTAGGCCCCCTGACCACTGCAGGCAGCCTCAAGCAGCTGGAATGAGTTCCTCTGGTGGAGTCGTGCTGAGCTTGGTGTTCCTCTCAGCCCAATTGAAGCCACTTGTGAGGATGAAATACCCTGCAAAGATGTTATTTTTCGGAACAGGGGGCACCTGATCAGCCCATAGATCGACCCTGGTTGGAACATATAGGTTCCCTGACCTCTATTCTTCAGCAAATACAAATACATGTATTTACTAACCGTACACCAAAATGGTGCAGTTTGAATACATTTTGCAGCAAATATGGTGCAGAAATCTATATGACCATGTAGTTGATGGCTCTTAATGCCAATATTATCTGAATTGATGAACACTTGGAAACTATATCATGTAACATAAATCAAGCTTACCTTAGTTTTAGCCAACACATGGCCAGTTTGTTAAGTGAAACCATCACAGTAGGCAAAACAGTAATAAATCGCATAGTTCAATTGTGAATATGTTATATGAATCTTACTGCATAAAATAAACAATCATGCTCATACTTCTACCGGAACTAAATTTGGGGTTAGAAATCCAAACGTTTTGGTTCACATGTCTGCGTTAAGTAACAGTTCTTTGTAGTTGATTGGATATTCTGCTTTCTGGATAGGAGGTGCAAGTATTGGGTTATCTCTGTGCATCTCAGTCAGTAAATGGGCTACGATTGTTGACCCACTGAAGAGTGAATTCCAGCCCTGCCTTTAGAATGACAAACACATATGCAAAAACTCTTAACTGGACTTGCTTTTATATAAATGTTCTTCAACTTATTCATTCTGGGTATCTTAAAAACCTGAATGGATTTTACTATTGTGTGGCTCGACAAATCCCATCCCACACTGAACATATTAATTTTGGCTATAAGGTGGCGCTGAACATGCTGCCATTATGCTGAAACTATTGCCATTGGAAGAGAATAACTGCCCTGGCCATGCTACACTCTATGGTCATTGCAACACACTATGTGCCCCTCCCCACTCAACATACATCTCCCTGTGATCTATTTGAGCTGGCTAAATCAAGCAGTAACATCAAACGTTGAATTGTCAAGTCCCTCCCAGTGTTATTTCAAAGTAGTCTTCAGAGTGTTAATGGCTTACTTGCAGCTGTAATTGTTCCACTTGTGTAATAAAAATGTCTTAAGCAGTTGTGCCGTCAGCCACTTGATTTATAAGCAGTATGTGTTTCCTTGCATACAAAGTCATCTTAAAGACAAGCATTGACAAAACCAACAGTTTTGGCTTTTGTATAGGAATTCGACAGGCTGTCATATGCCCAGGTGCTCACGCCATTTTCTAGCTGTTGCCATCTTATGGCCACCAATTCCATCATGGCAGTGAGCCTACAAAAAAAGAGAAAACTGTTGGCTTTGCCAATGCTGGTTTGGCTAAGTGATGTGAAGAACAATATGAGCCATGCCCGGGTGACTGATGTCCCAATGTGTGACAGTAGCCTTTGGTTGGTCTAACTGGAAACATCCGTATCTACTGTATAAAAGGATGATCAAATGCAGCTGGCCATTGGGTTAATGCTCTCGGCACTCGAGAGACTTAGACAATTGATGTGTGTCCCACGGATGCATGAATTTATTGCACACAGATGGCGGTGAGCAGTAGGTGTGTCGCCATTTCTTCACATTTCATAGAATCCGTCAAAGCAGGGGCAGAACTGCTGACTTCCCCTGTTCCCTCCGGCCAAGAGAAGCGTATTGATCCCAACGCATTGAAACGACTGCATTGGGACGCGCCTCGCTTTATCTTGCAGACTGTCCCTGAGAGCATCTCTCCAGCCTTGCAAAGCGAGCAGAAACTATTGAGTTTTGTAGCTCAATACCACAAGAAAACACCCACTTGTCTTGCTGTATTGCGCAAATTCTGCAGTTCGACGGCCTCCTCTTCCTCGGGCGCCTCCTCTCCACCCCCACCTACTCATTCCCTCCCCTCTGCTTAGATTTTCTTTGCCGCCTTTGCATTGTATATGCAAGAACTCAATCCGCACGGATCTTGGAGTAAACTGACTGGACGTTTATTTGGACTAAGCGCATAATGGTCCAATGAATTCATGTGCAGTCGTAATATTATCTGTGACTCCTTTGCCTTGCTCATTAATTTCTCCACTGGCGTTTTCTGTAGTTTTTTAACAAGGTGTTTTATAATTTGTAAATTGGTTGCTGAACTTTCAAGCAGGTGGGCCATACACAGCCACCAAAACAAAAAGAACAAACAAGCAGCTGGGCTGATCAACTCTGACCGTCCAGAGGGAGGAATTTGGATAGCATGTCATTGCATGTAGAGTCAGATCGGTAAAAGAACACATTACCTATTCTATCAGCTCAGGCTAGCACACGAGGCCAGAGACCAATCAGAAAAATATGTCATCAACAATGATAATTTAAACATCTTATAACGAGACAATTCCACCATTATAGAATATTGTGCCAGGAGAAATGATGTTTATTTTGTAGCCTATTAAACCTTTCCCTGCCAGGACGTCAATATTTTCCTATTAGGATTCTGACTTTTTTATGCGCATTGCATATGTCAGTGAAAAGATTGAAATCCTCATCAGAATTATGGAAAAGCATATCAGATTATAGTGGCTTGTATTAGCAAGGGTGCTGTCATCTCTTGTAGGTTACTTACAAAGTATATCTAACTGTTGCCACAAAAATCGTGGGTCCTATCAATAATACCAGAGTGTTGTCCAAATGTGGAGGGGTGGTGTTCACAGTAGGATACATAATGCAGCAACCCGTTGGGGTAACTCCTTTGGAATGCCATGGTAATCTCAAATATGTCAGAGTTTAGCTCAATGTGCCAGTATATCACTTTAAACATTGTATCCCAACTTCCACCTTGCCAGGTAAGTTTCATACCGCGCTCGCTAATCATGTTTTGTCGTACCATTTTCAATAGTGTCACTGGCACATTGTCCTTCTAGTGTCTAAAATGACTCAGAAAATTGCTAGGGCAGTTTAGTTTTAATCACATTGGTATTAGTATACACACAAGATACCTGGTCGATTTGGGAACATTTTACTCCTTATTACATTTTAGTCTTGGGAGGATAGCTCAGGGGCAACGTGCAGCAACACAGGTTCGATCCCTAGATCCATGCTTAGTAACCTCTGGGTAATAAGCGCATTATAAATAACCTCTCATATCATATTATTGCAAAAACGGATTACTCAGTATACAACTACATTACAATTTCAGTTTCTGGAAGGGCAAAACGTGTGGGTGTGACGGTTAAACGTAAGGCAAAAGAAAGACATGAGGTGGCCCTTGGGAAAAGAACAAAAATAAACAGATTGAACGGGAAAAATAACTCAAAATTATTTCTGGATTCTTATCTGAGAGAATTGACAGAGAAAATTGAAGAGAGGATATTGGTGGCAGACCGTGCTGCAAAAACTGATGCGCGTAGGCCAGCTTTCGGCCCTGTTATGGGTCCGTCAATTATCTAACCAAACGGAAACATGTACATTTGAATCCCCATTGAATAATAGCAGCTCTGCTCAAGATGCTGACCAGGAGAATGTTAACTCTTTAAATGGTAATAATGAATTGGTAACACACATAGCTGGTAATATGAATACAGATTCAAGGACGATTTATACTTTATAAACCAATCTTTCTCCACTGTTAACCACCCCTGATTTAGGTGTGGATAAATAAAAATGAACTCCCCAGAGGTTAACATGGGAATAGAAAATCTAGTAACAATCGCACCCCTTAACCCATTGCAAGACATCAGACAGTGAGCAGAGATGCAAGATGAAAAGATTCAACCGATAATGGATTTGTAAGATCTTTTTAACAATCAATTTTTAATTCCATGCTGATAATGGATGATATGATTAGTGGTATAAAAAAAAGGGCTTTTAGAGATTAGTAATAAACATTCAATGATTGCTCAGCAAGATAAGGCACAGGATTCTTCCACTGTATTGCCCAGGGTAAAAACTCACCAATTAACCCTCACAAAGGAAAAGAGGGTACGTTGCTTACCACCAGGGATGATATCTGCACGAGAATATCTCATACACATACCTTGAAAGATTCAGATAAACATAATAGAGCATCAGATGAAAAGTGAAGTTGTTGTGCTCTAGAGACATTACATGTACCCCCAGCAGCGGCAGCATTAGTTGCTTCAATAATTGCTGTTCCTGCCCTTCCACAAGCACCTCAAGAATTTACTTCTTCTTTAATTAGCAAAGCAGCTCATTGAATAAATAGCAGGCTGCGTGGACCAGCAATAGGCCCGTGCAAGATTGAAATGGTCAATTCTAATGCGGCTTGTTATTCACAAACCTGCTATCCAAAAAGTCAGACAAGATTGGCTCTTCTACAGTTGTTTTTTCCTCCTAGTCTAGCGCCTTTAATTGTGCCTCCAAATAGACATCAATCCCATACCTCGCTCTCTAGGACACTTTCTGAGACTACTGAGAGAAGGACCTCCTTGAACTCCCGCAGTGCACCTGATGCATCGAAAAATAGGGATGAAAGCCAGATGCCTCTTTTAGAGAGGGGTGGCTGGGTGGTTATCAGGTACAGATTTGAAATCTTGTCCACTCTAGAGGCCGAATGACTAACAGATGACACACCTGTAACCCTCAAACAGCACTTGAAGACCGTATTTAATATTCTGATTGATTCTGACACTATTTCTTGTTCCCAGCTGAAAACCGGTTCCTCTACAATTGCTATGGTGCACGTCTTAGATGTTTAGATGGGATGTACTAGCCTTTCTAAATAAACAATATGTGATGTTGCTTCAGGAGACTTGGGCTTTAGAAGATCTTAATCTCTTTCTATTTATGCGTTAAAGAAAACTAGGGGGCGATGTTTTTTGGGAGGGGTTAACCATTTTTATCAGGTTTTCTCTGGATTTTGTGGTTAAGAACGTGGACACCAACCTGAACTTCCTTCAGATGCTACTTGTTGCTACCCGTTCAGGTGAAAACCTGACGATTGTGAATTTTTATAATAGCCGCTACAAATATCCCCAGTCAACTAGATTGGTGGCATTCAGGCTATTCATGACAGAAACAGCACTAAGGGTGATGAATCACAACAGTCTATTGATATTGGGTGGTGATCTCAATGCCAAAATAGGGAACTCCCCACCATCTGATTTATTTGATGTGAATGAAGATAACAGACCTTTTAACGTAGGACCCACGGTTCTGTGGTAAAGGTTTGCAACTGTATACTTGGATTATAGAGTGGTGATTACGTTCCATAAATGTCTGTGTTCCCACCAATAATCCTGGCCGTATACTTTTGAAAGTCATCAGGTTGCAATGACCATAGATTACTTCCGCATCTCTGCGAACCAATGAAATATCCTTGAGGGTTTCGAGAATAGCGAGACATTTTCATAGCGATCATTACCCTTTGTTCCCTCGCATTAAATGGCAATCTAATCAAACAACCCCCAATCTGATAGCACACCTAGAGGAAGTAGAAATGATCATTAATTGTAAAAGAAGACAGAAATGGGGGAAAATTGAGAACACTGGTTCATCAAGATGTGATTACATCGAATCTGACCCATTTTGTGACAATTCTCAATGGTGAGGCAAACCTGCTGGCTATTTTGTCTTCTTTTAAAAAAAATAATCTTGGCATTGATCAATGGAATATTTCTAGCAGACTACAAATCGCGTACAAACCAGGAACAACGAGGGTGGGTAATGATGAATGTAGAACTGCAAAAGAGAATCTTATTACTGTTTTGTTGGAAACCTCTGCCAATAGTAATTTAAGCACATTTTGGGATATGGTGCCAAATGGACCTATGTATAATGCAACTCAAAAGGCCCTGAAACAAATGTAGAAGATCTGGCATAGATAGACCACATTTCGACACTTTAAAAAGGTTCAGGGGAAGCAGAGCCCACTCTACAACAACATATTGTTGAGAGTTTTCTGTGAAGGCGGTGAGTGAAGCCATTCTTAGTCAGGCCCATGATCGTTCTCCTGGTCCCGATGGGATCCCCATGGATCTCTTTCAAGATTTGAAAGAAGTCTGGGCAACTCGGCTTCCTATTACGTTCACCACCATCTTGAAGACAGGTAGACTCCCTGTCTCTTGAAAGTCGGCAATCATCTTCCCAATCTTCAAAAAGGGTAACAGAGTGAGTCCGTCAGTTTACAGGCCTATACACTGCTTGATACCCACTTTAAGATATTCGGGAGGTCACTGCTAACAAGAATTGAACAGGGGGTATCTTCACATAACATTCTGCCATATATACAGTTGGGCTTTCGACCGGGATTAGAGATGGGAGAACAAGTCTTGAACTTGTATTTACTAGGTGGATTTTCTCTTTATGTTAAAAAGCAGCCCATTTATTTGGCTTTCATGGACCTGAGCATGGCTTCTTACAAAGTTAATAGGGTTAAACTATGGAACATGCTCATGTCCCTGGAATGCCCTTGTGATTTCTTTCCCGAGTCTCGGGAGGA
This sequence comes from Ambystoma mexicanum, assembly GCF_040938575.1. Classification (NCBI taxonomy): domain Eukaryota; kingdom Metazoa; phylum Chordata; class Amphibia; order Caudata; family Ambystomatidae; genus Ambystoma; species Ambystoma mexicanum. Next base: position 1,058,134,629 of record NC_090925.1, read on the forward strand.
TAACTCAGGGGCAACGTATTCGCCTTCAATGCAAGACGATACGGAACAACACAGGTTTGATCCCCGGGTCTGCGCTTAGAAACCGCTTGGTATTAAGGACGTTATAAATAACTTATCACCCTTAATGCACTGTTGGCGATACATTCTATCAATCAGGCCTGTATCAGAAGCAGAGGTCAGGGCCACTGTACAACGTATTTCCCTATATTTTCTGGAGTTCGCCGGGGATGTGCATTAGCCCCATTATTATTTTCATTGTATATACAGAGCTCACTGGTGAAATTGAATACTGATTTCCTCAGCTTCGGCCAATGGCCTTGCCTGTCTTGGCCTATGCAGATGACATGATACGTGCAGCCTTAGAAAAAGTCAAAGACTAATACACATACTTTATGAACAACCTGGATCTGAATGCTAATAATAGAAAATCTGCAGTAATCGCTTGCTGCAGAGGCAATAACATAATCAAAATGCCTAGGCTGACAAATAACGGGTATATCATGCCTAAGGTTTGGGAATTTGATTACCTAAGGGTTCGTTTTTCTCCAGGCCTGACGGAAGAAAATCACATTACGAGACAGGTATCAAGAATGAAAATACAATTGGTGGGGGGAGTGCCTCAGTTTATGCCGATGTGTAAATGCCAACCCCGCAATATGATGCTTATGTTGTATTCTATACAGACAAAAAGCAACAGTCAAATATGGTGCCTCGCTATGGGGTTTTGGCAACATCACTAAGTTACAAATAATGGAAAATATGTTTGTGTAAGAAGCTTCTGTGTCTTCCAAGATCGGCGTCAAACTATGCAACCCATGTAGAGCTATGTCTGAGCTACTTAGAAGATGTAATGCAGTTAGAACCAGTCATGCACTGGCTACGGATTTGGGCCAATTATAGGGCAATGTTCTCACAGAATATCATCATAGAACTGCTAAAAAAGAATGGTGCCCTTAGAATCCCTTGGCTCCAACATATAAAATATAGCCTAACGAAAATGAATGCACAAGCACTTTTTTCTTTACCCTGTATAAAGAATAGCAAGTTGCAGAATCAGTACAAAGCACTTTTAATCCTTCAACGTAAGGACGCACGTAAATCCAGAGAGTTTTTAATCAACTCGAATCGTAGACACGCTGTAATTTCTACTCCAAACATCTTGCAGGGTTATCTGACATGAACCATAAAACATAGGATAGATGGCTAATTACAAGAGCGTGTTTTGATAGTTTGCCACTGAAGCCATCACTGCAATATGGAATGAACGGCCACGTGACACGAGTTGCCAACTGTGTAATCACTCAATTGAAGACCTGTTACGTTTTGTCCTGCATATCTGCATATCAGAAGAACAATTTTATTGATTTTAAGACAGATACATTTTTTAACGTTAATGTGTTTTATGCTGTGTATTATTTTATGGAAAAATGAATTCTGAATTAAACATAATTGAATGACTAGCTAAGGCAGTTTTACAAGGCCTCCAAAAAATTCCTATGCCAGTTACACATTGTCCCCGGAAATGACCTGACTAGTTTCAAGAGTATAATGCTCCTTTTTTACAGTGTAACATTAATGCATCCTGCTTTTCCAGAGGACCCTGTGCACTATCTGTGGGTCCTGTCTACATAACAAAGCTCCCTGGGCTTACAGCACCCAGGACTCGGCTTGCAAGAGTGAAAGCCATCCGAAACACTGCAATGGGCTCCCAGAATGACATGTGACTGGGGGTTCGTTTTTCACTAATTTCCTTTTTCCTGGACCACATCCTGCTTTTCCAGAGAGCCATCTGCACCATCTGATAGTCCTGCCTATAAAACAAACCTCCCTGGGTCTGCAGCACTCAGGACTATGCCTGCAAGCGTGGAAGCCATCCAAACACTATGATAGGCTCCCAGAGGAACCTGTGACACACTTCCTCCCTTATTCAGTCTATCCTGGGCATTCAGCCCAGGTGTCTGCAGCCAAGGGGCAAAAGCAGCAAAGGGAAGCTCCCCGCCTGGGCCTGGTAGTGCCGAACAGGGCCTAGGGCCAGAACCCCGGTGCAAGTCAGGACTTCACCAAGCTCACCCGTTGACTATCCATTCACAGGAGTGCTTCTGTTACCTCACAGGACCAAGGAACATTGCTGTTTTGGTTCTGTTAACTGTCATTTGGTTACCTATAGTCCCATTGTAGCCCAACACAGAATGTAAACCTGCTTCTTCTCGGCCAGCCATACACCCCTTGCCTTTCTGCTTACCCACCTACCCTGCCTCTCTCTTAGGCTGCATTCTTCATTGTCTCCACTTGCCCATTTCTTCTACCCTCCATCATGTATCTTGATTTCACTCCATTGCTCTTTGTACCGACTCTTCTCCTTCCCTTCTCACATAGCCTCCAGACTCAACTTGGTGCAACTTCTGCATCTGTCTCAGGTCTCCCCATCTTGATCCTTCTCCCCTGCACTCACGCCCCACACATAAGACAGCCCAGTGCTCCTAGGCTCTCTAACCTCATCTATCCCCTTTGCCTACCACAACACACGTGCTCCTGTCCCCCACCTCCTGTCACTCTTTCACTTGGCCTGTGGAATGCACAATACCTCTGCAACAAATCATCCTACATCACTGCCCACTTTGACTCTTGTAACCCTCAACTACTTGCTATCACAGAAACCTTGACCTATCCTCATGACTGTGCCACACTAGCAGCTCGACCACACTGACTCTGCTATGTTCTCCCACTTTCCCAAATATGTTGGCAAAGGCAGTGGTGTGGGGTTCCTTACCAATAAATCCCTCAACATTGCCCCTTCCCTGCTCTGACATAAACTCTTCTTCTTTTGAATATGCTTCTATTCAACTCCTCTCTCCTATTCCTCTCAATGTTCTGGCTCTCTATCGACTACCTGCTTCCCTCAACTCTATCTTGCCTGATTTGACTCTTCTCCTTGAATCGCTTCCTACTGTTACCCTCATTGTCATACTGGTGGGCATTAACCTTCCCAAACCCTCTGCAGCCACCTGCCTTGAACTTAAGTCCATCCTATCTCACCATTCCATCTACTCCCTCAGCGACCAGCCTACCCACTCACTGGGAACTCTCTTGACTTTTCCTTTCTCTATAATTCACTCTCCTTCTCTGACCTCTACATTGATCACTCTCCCTCTGATCACTCCATTGCTCACTTTATCATCTCAGGCCCTCAATATTCTACTCTTCATCTCCCCTCTTTAATGACTAAGAGGATAACCAGGCAGGACTCTCCTGCCCATTACCATAATGTTGTCAGGACCTGCCCCTTTCTCCTATGTATGCCTCTTCTGTTGGCCATGCTTTCTCTGACTTCACTATGCACTTATGACTCAATTTGACCAACAAAATCCTGCTTGCAGATTCACATCTTTCCATCCCAGTCCTCAGCCTTGGATCACCTCTGAAATTCAGACCCTCAAAACAAACATGCACCATGACCTACGATGCTGGCACAAATTATGTAGACCTTCCCCACTCTTAGCCTACAAAGATTTCACAGTTACCCTAACCTCTGCAATGGAATCTGGCAAAACCACCTACTTCACAATCAAATCTCCCTTCGCTATCTCCCATGAAATTTTAATCGACCCTCCAACCTTTGCGCACACCCAAGTGAATGTCCATCGCCTCCTCCATTTCTGCTAATGAATGTGCTCACTGCTTTTCCTCTAAGATCTCTTTTCCCTCCCTCCCCAAGCCTCCTTCTGTCCACCACCTCTTTGCCCACCTCTTCTAGGCTTGCTAATTCTCCTCTACCTCTCTTATTGAATTAGCACCCATATTTTGCAGTGTGAAACCATCTTGTACACCTGTAGAGCCTTTTGTTCCCAAATAGTCAAAGGATTTGTCTCAATTACTTGCCCTTTTCTGTCTGAGCCCTTTAACCTCTCTCTTTGCTGGACTCTTCCATGCCTCCTTCAAGTCTGCAGCTGTCTTAGCCTGTTGAAGAAACCCTCTGCTAACCTAAAAATATCAGCAAACTATCACACAGTTACTCTCATTCCATTATTCAAAAGCCCTTGAGTGGGTCGTCTTCGACTGGATCTCTAAGTATCTTGAGGCTATTGACCTTAAAGATCCACTTCAATCTGGCTTGGATAAACACTCCTCTGAGTCTGCACTTGTGCATGTCTCCAACTTTCCCTCTAAGGCTCACCACGCCAAACTCTCTTCCTTACTCATCCTTTTGGACCTTTCTGCCACACTTTTGACATTGTTGATCATTCTTCTCTCCTCCTTACTCTCCACTCTCCAGGGCTTTGGGTTTCGCAAATCTGCTCTTGAATGGATCACCTATTGCCTGAAATGTTGATCCTTTAAAATCTCTTGGAATTCGCAAACCTCTTACCCCACCCCTCTCCCTGTCTGTGCCCCCCAAGGATCAGTCCTTGGACCTCTGCTCTTCACCCTATATACCCATGCCCTAGAGAAACTTATCTTATCCTTTGGCTTTCACTATCAACTTTTTGCTATTGACACTAAAATATTGTTTTCCTTTCCCTGCTTCACCCCAACTATCTAAACAGATTACGAACTGTCTCACTTCAATTCATCACTGGATGGCTCTCTGCTGCCTCATGTTGAACTCTTCAAAAATGGAACTCATGTTTAAACTAGCTTCCAAATCCATCCCTCCCCAACCCCTGACAGTCTTTTTCCCTCCTGACCTTCTTGCTCCCTCACTCAAGGCTCACAATCTTGGGTTCTCTTCGACAGCGACCTATGACTCCAACAATTCATCACTACAACTGCAACATTCAGAAAATGCATCTGTTTCTTACTCTACAAAAATTCTAATCTCATCTGTTGTGCTCAGAAAACCGGACAACTGCTCAAGCCTACTCCTTGGCCTTCCTCTCTCCTCCTTTTTCCCTCTGACAAAGTCCTCAACTTTTCTACCCACACTTTCTACAACCTAACCAGATCCTCCCCCACTTCTTCCTACCAACAACTTGCTGGTTGGCTCTCCATGCACAACCACTCTCTTTTCAAGTCTCCTAGTTTACAAAGCTATCAAGGGTCATGCTTTTCAGTACCTGTCTGATTGTATCTCAGTTTACTCACCATGTCTCCGATCCTTTGCTGCACTCAACCTCAGCGCCCCATACCCTGGCTGTGCCTCCCCTCGCTTCCGCTCTTTATCACTACTCGCCTCGTGCCACTGGAACCCACTGCCAATAACAATCAATGCCAGCCCAACTGTGGAACTCTTTAAAGCTCGGCTTAAACTTCACTCACTTGCTAAAGAAGGAGCTCCTACTGCCCTATCCCCGTCCTCCCTACCTGACCTCACCACTGCCTCCAGTGATGCTTAATAATTTGATTTTGTATATTTAATTATTATTCCTCTTTTGTTTAGGGACCCGGTCCCTTTATGTTAATGTTACCTTTGTGGGTCACCTGTTTCCTTAAATATATTTTGTTTCCGTTTGCTTTGTCTCCAGTATACCTTCTATATTTTTACACTCTCATAAAGTGGCTTACTACTTTCCTCATCTTTATGCTATTGTCCAGGCATTCTTCATAGGAATGATTCTGCCGTCTGTAAATTTGTTATTGTAAATCACTCTTTTTTTATAACACAATTTATTAGTTTTAAACATACAAAAAAGCAGAAGAAAACAATTAGAACAGTGATTCTAGTCATTGCATTCTTATAACGCATGAATATAACGATGTGCACGCATAACATTCAAGATAATAAATAAGGATAGAAATTGTTCCAACCAAAGACATTAGCTGCTTTCTTCCCTTTTGTTCAGATTGCCCCAAGCTTATGGGGGCAGCCGCATGAACTGTATATCCTTTCTTCCATTGACATGCAATCATCCCTGTCCCTTTACCAGTTAGATACTCAGGGGAGATCACAAACACCCCATTTCAAAGCAATATTTATTTTTGCTGTTAGTAGAGCCATCAATAGTAGAGTACCTTCTGCTTTGGACAGGGCCTTGATAGACACCACTCCAAGTAGGAACAATTCAGGATCCAGATCTATTTCATGACAACAGACCACCGTCAGACGGTTCGCTATCCTGTGCCAGTAATTTTGAATTTTGAGACATTGCTAGATTAGGTGGTAAAAGGTACCCACATCCCGCTTACATTTTGTGCAAATATTGTCGGGAGCACACCCCCATTTCAAGAGGAGGTCTCTAGAGTAGTACATTCTACGGAGATTTTTGAGTTGGATCAATCGAAGCCTCGCCGATATGGCCACCGTTCTGTGGAACATTAAAGATTCTTGTCATTCCTCCGATCCCAGGCATCCCACTTCCACCTCCCACTGAGCTTTAAAGTTATGTAAAGGGTTAGAGGTAAACGAGAGGAAGGTCTGCCACAGTATTAAAATTAGTTAGTAATAAGCCCTTGATTCACATTGGCCTCCAGGGGTGATTGACGTGGCAAGCCTAGATTATCAGGGAATAGAGACAACATTGCATGTTTGAACTGAAGGTAGTGGTATATTTCACAATTCAGCAGGTTCTATGTATTTCACAATTCTGGAATGTGAGCAATCTACTGTTAGATAGTATGTCTGATAGCAGAGGGATGTTACAGATTAGCCAACACCAAAAGGAAAGTAGTTTGTTAATCTTCACCAGATTGTGGTTATGTCAGATAGGCACGCTTAGCGTAGCCCTTCCTGCCCACCCCATTGCTTTCACCACCTCCTCCCGCACAGAATTGAACAATGTGCTGATAGCGGATCTTGGCTGTGAGTCTTGCCAAATCAGCCACCAAATAATTTGGTTAATCTTCTGGAACTCCTCAGGTGATATTACCACCACAGTGTTTTGAATGACGTATAGGTACGGAGGAGCATCCACATTTGAAATAGCACTGCACCCAGAATGGGGCAGTGTCTTCCAGAAAGTAATGTTTGCTTGGAATCTTTTGATGATTGGTGCTAAGTTCTTCCAACCCTGACATACAGATAAGCAAAGGAGTCCTGAGACACATGATACCTAGTGTCTGGTGGTACAGTCTGCGAGCCCCGTTGTAATGGAAATAGAGTTGATTTGTGCCAGTTCACCTGTAGACCACTGTCCCTGCCGAACTTCAGCAAGATATCTGTCAGACGGAGAACCGAGACCCATGGTTTATTAAGAAAGAGCAACAGATCACCGCTGTAAAGCGCAACTCGATCTTTGTGTCCCTGGGCCAGCAGAATTCCTCCCAAGTGGTGTTGTTCCTTAGCCAGATTGCCAATGGTTCGATAGCAAGAGTGAATAATAGTGGGGGTAATGGGCAGCCCGTTGTGCCCCTCACAAGGGGAAACAGGCATGAAGTAATCACAATGTCTTTCACTGATGCCATCGATAGACGGCATAAAGCTTTCCCCATTTCATGGTGTCACAAAAGCTCATTTTATACATTAGAGCCCATAAAAAGTGTCAATAGTTGGAATCAAACGTCTTTTCAAAATCAATGGCAAGGATTGTCATCCTATTGGGAAGGAAACCGCATTGGTCCGGGCTGGATAATGTTAATAGTTCCGGTATGAAGTTCAGTAACCTTTTAGCCAATATTTTCCCCAGTATTTTGGCCTCTCCATTTATCAAGGAGATCGGATGGTTAGAGGCGCACTCTGTTCTGGGTTTGTTCTTTTGGGAAAGACTATGATGGTTGCCTGCCTGAGATCTGCGAGTAGTTCTCCGTCATGTTGTTGCCGAGTTTCTTCCAATTTCTACTGGGAAACCTCAGGGGCCTGGAGATTTCCCAGACTGTAGGCCGATAATTGCCTCTTGGACTTAATTTTCCATGATATCAGCCTCCAGAGCATTGCTATTCATTTGTGGGGATTCAATTGCGATGAATGTCTGCAAAATATCAGGGTCAGTTTCGTAGAGCTGCTCATAGTAATTTGCAAAACAAATTGCTATTGACATTTTGTCCCCATATGGTGTAGTTATTTCCTGACTAATATCTAATGGTTCATCGCGCTGCTCTAAACATGCAAGTGTTTTGCCTGCTTTGTCTCCTATGTTGTAGCGCCTGCTTCTGGATTCGAGAATGTGTTTCTAGCCTTGTTCTAGTTATTAATGTTAGTCTGCATGTGTGTTATGCTTGGTCTGAGGTAAATTCACCCTCCACTGTCAGTTTCCAGTAGGGCTATATCTGCGAGACTCTCTCGCTGTCTAGCGCTGAGGACGGAGATGGCTTCCCCCTGCAGAACTGCCTAATACCTTCCCACAGAGTTCCTTGGTTATTAACTGATCGCTTGTTTAGGTTGAAATAGTCTTCTATTTTAACAACAAGGCCATCCATCACCTTAGGGGAGGCAAGGTAATATGTTTTAAAAAGCCATGTTCATTGGTTTCTCATTTGTTTCGTGTAGCATTACTAGTAGGGGAAATGGTCCGATATACCTCGAGGGAATACAATTATCTATTTAACATGGTGCATTTATCCATTGGGAGTAAAGCAGTAATCCAGCCCGGACATGTACATATGTGCACCAGAGTGAAATGAGAACCCCTTTAGTTGGGCTTGCAATGCTCTTCAGACGTCCACCAGACCTCTGGCGTCTGCAATTTCTGAGTGCTTTGAGCAGGACATTAATCCACCCAACCGGGCTCTGAGACTACCCCAATTTGGATTCATGCCATCATTGAATAATCCATAGGTCTATACTGTGACTGGACAGCATTGTATGCACTTCGTCTAGTAGGTGTACGCTTAGGGTAGGAGGTGCATATATATTGAGAAACCCCATTTGATGCCCCCAGAGGATCCCAGTGACTGCCTTTGGGATCCTCCAGTACACTCCCGCACACTTTATGGGAGTGTATTTCCTAAAGACGGTCAACATCCCTTGTGAACCCTGCATGTAGCCCACGTGGAACACCAAGGAGTAGTTAGATTTCTTTGAAAAGTTACAAGTATTACCCATGAGGTGTGTTTCTTGTTGAATCATGACATCGGGCTTGTGTCTGTTGAGGTACTTCAGTTTTGTGGATCGCTTTATTTTGTCACATAGGCCATTGACATTCCAAAAGAGGCAGGTTGGACCAGGTGCTGTCATTTCAGGCATGGTGGTTGGAAGATTGCGGTTCTTGCGCTGTTTGCGGTTAGAGCACCATGAGAAACACTGTGTGCATATTGATGAACAAATAAACAAACACTGGCTTGCCCCATCCTTTAAAAAACATCCTAACTTGTCAATTCCCGCCACTCTATGCTGCCTGGATAACTTGGAGTAGCTGTAGCCCGAAATTATTTAACAAAGGAAGCAACAAGAAGTGGTCATAGCCCAGGGTGTAGGACTCACAGACGTTGTTATGGCAAAGTGTTGTCCGGCTATCAGCATATGAAACATCAGCGCAAAAGGAAACATACAATACATATACAGCATGGCCCAAAATTAGCAAGAGATCCACCCACATCATAACATTCCCTGTTAGATATTATGTGTAATTACTTTCAGGTTGCTTCTAGAGGAGTCATCTCCGGTGTCGTTGTGGGCACAGTTCTGCGAGAGAGCTGGTGGTTTCAGACATCGTTTGTTCAAGATCCTAGTCCTGAGGTTTGCCCGTTGGCCAGTGGCTGGATGATTGTCATTGAGTAGATCTGACCAGGCCCATGCTTGTTGGGGATCATTAAAAAAGAGGCTTCTCTCCTCATGGTAGGTTTTCAGAATGGCAGGAAAGAATTGGGCATATTTAATGCCTTTCATTTGAAGTTTCTTTTTCACAGAGTGGAAGGATAGCCTGGCTTTTTGAACTGCCGCTGTGAAGTCTGGGAAGACTGCGTCCCTGGAGCCCTCAATCTCCAAGGTATCCCTACTCTGTGTCACCTGCAGTACAACATTGTAGTCCCTGTAGCACAGGAGTCTGGCAACAATAATTCACGGTGGGGCAACATGGAAAGGGGTTGGGGGCCTGAGCTGGCACCCTATGTGCCCATTCAATGGAGAAATAACTAGAAACACTTGAGCGTCCCAGTTTAGACCAGAACCATTTCTCCAGGAAGAGGTCAATACACTGTCCTTCTGCCTTTTTAGGGACTCCAACTATACAGACGTAAGGATATTTGGCATGTTACAGCACAGAGTACAGCACTACTGCACAAGTAGCATTTTTTTTTTGCAGCACCACCACAAGGGTGCGGTGCATTGCTATATGGGTTAGCAGATTAACAAGGAAAGACAGACTATTCAGTCAAAAACGATTTTAACATATAAGATGCAAATCTATTTTTACAGTTAAAAGCACACGTGTTCATTTAAAAATGCACACTATTTTTCACCTGAAATGCCTATATTGCTAGAGACACATTTGAAAATTAACAGCTAACATATTAACCATTAACCTGACTAATAAAACCTTATTTTAATATAACTCACTAATAAAATGTGTTCTCTACTGCAGAATTAGGCATACTTTGAAAACCAGTTAAATGAGTGTGCAGATTTTTTTTTCCTCTCTTCTCTGCCTGATTATCCGTGTTGTTGTGCACAGTAACTGCAGGAGGAAGGAAGTCAGATTTGCAACAATTGCAAATGTATAAGCGAAGCTATTGTTAAAGAGTAGGAGGATGAGAGATGATGGATTTCATTGGGACACGTCATAAAGAGGGCTGAGAGGAAAGTTTTAGTGGGCAGTAGCAGGGAAAAAGACAGGCAGACATCTTTCTGCACTACTGGGGAGAAGACCTGGCTGTGGGGGTGTCCTGCTGCAGTCGAGACTGGGGAAAGCTGAAAGAATTACCTTTCCACTGGCAGAGGCAGTCCTATCTGAAAAAGCTGAGAATTCCAGGCAATGACCCCGGCTTGAGAAGGCAAGCGTTCATTTTTGCTGGAGTTAAGCCAAGAGAGCCACATTCACAGAGAGAAGCCTCTGAACAGATAAGGTAATTACCTAACTGGGGGAGCTGTGTGTGTGCACGAAAGCATGCAGTCAGTGTAGAAAAATGAAAGTCCCGTGCGTGTCTTAATCAAGTGATAATGTTGCAATTTAAGTTCTGTTCTCCGCCACTATAATTGCAGTGTGTCATAGAAAATGCTTTGATTGTTCCATTTTATTGCTGTAAAGAATGAGATCATGTCTAAATGCAACTTTTATAATACAGAAAATATTTGAAAACAGACGGGTGGTTTATTTTCTATTTACCATTACAATGCCAATGATGTGGGGAGATTTTTAAACAGTGCAATGGTCATTTTAAGACAGATGTGTGTATGTCAGAATCAGTATGAATAATTGTGAGTGACTGTAGTATAACTTGTTGGAGGTACATGAGCCAACGGGAAGAGAGACTCTCTGAACATAGCTCCCTACCGTATATAAGGTAGTGGAAATTACCACAAGACTACCACATATAGCTCTCTGTCGTAAATAAGTCAGTGAGTTTGCCCATGGTGGCGCACCAACACTATCACTGGAAATTGTGGTATCTCTAGAATGCAGGTCTGAGGTCTCTCTAGTGATCACACGAAAAATCTAAGCGAAGATAAGGGATTCTGGACATTGGGGCCACAAATAAAGCAAGGGAATTATGCTCACCAAAATACCACCAACCACGTATACCAAATATGCAGGTCTGGGTGCTGAAATAATGCATGTCCATTGTATTATTGTTGCACATGGCCAAATCTGAATACAAAGAGTGATTATTGCTAAGTTATTTTTCGGCGGTAATAAAATACCGTCAGGCCCCAAATCTCCACAAAATACCCTACATATTTATGGTGCGTTGCAGGCCGGGAAAGTGATCACAGAGTACCTACTGGGCGTGGCAAGTGTGTCTCACACTGCCATTTGCACATTAAAGGGAACCCATTTTATAATAGCAGTGTGCCACTAAAAACGAATTTCAGAATGTCACAAAGGGAAACCACATTCTCAGATCTAGTGCAATATTTAGAGGCAAAGTTATTTGCACATGGGAATTGGTCTTCGAACAGTACCTTAGAATGGAGTAACCGCATTCAGGGTGAGGTGCAGAAAGAAAAACTAGACAATATTTTTGCAGAAGGCAGCATAATTCAGGTCTGCCTTACAAGATTATTGAATGCAGCCGATAAAAGTGCAGAGAAAGACTGTTTAATACGGCTATGCGGCAAAATATGGTTTATTTTAAACAAGTCCCTGCGAATGCAAGAGAATGATACCCAGCTAATTAACAGGTTAAAGACTGAATTAGATGGGGCAAGTAAAAATCAGGAAATGTTGAGAGCAGAATTGGATGTATGCCAAAAAGACATGCAATTAAAATGCAGAGACTTTGATACTCAGTTATCCAAAAGCAAGAAACAATTTGAAGATAGTGAGCAAGAATTGACACACTTAAAAGCCTTAGTGGATCACATTAGGCAGGATAAAGATGAGGTTGTTTCAGAAATGCAGATTTTACAAAAAGAACATTGCGAAAAAGAAGGTGATCTCCAGAGTGCAGAACAAGAAATGATTAAAATGATCCAAGAAAGAGACAAGAGAAATAAAGAGTTCAATGAATGCCAAATGCAAATGTGCGATATGCAGGAGGCAATTAATAAAATGAGTGATGAAAATAATTATTTGCATGATGAAGCCAACAGACTCCTTAAAAAGTGTAAGGACTTAGAACAGCAAATGTGCATTCCCAGGTCCCAGGAGAGGCGGCAGGGTACCACATTCAATGGAGTGGAGGTGAATTCTAGCTCTGCCCAAAGAGCTAGTGCCCCAGTGACTGGGCCGGTGACTGAACTTGGTTGCAGCGCCCTTGGGGGATTTGATACTCCCATTGGGGGCAGCCACCAATCTCATACACCTGAAAACAGGATTGAATCACAAAATAGTGCAATTCCATGCATTGCAACAAGTAGCCCCATAAAAATAATGAAATCCATTAAAGCCCTGATCAAACCATTTAAAAAGGGAGGTGAATGCTGCATTGAGGATCACTTAGAAGCGGTGCATGACATTTTTAAAGCGCTCCAGATACCTAAGGAACAGTACAGACAATATTTTCATTTAACTTTAGATGCCCCGACGGCCAGCATCATAAGGGGATTAAATGAACAGCAGAATATGACATGGCTGGAGTTTGAAAAAGAAATTAGGCGTCATTTTTCTCCTTTTCAGTCATTGCAGGAGGCAAAGAAAGTCGCGTACACTATTACTGCTGGACCTAATACATCACCTCGCCAATTTTTACAAGACTTAAAAAGAGCATTCTCTCGCTTTGATGTATCTTTTGACTCAAATTCCAATGAGTTTAAAACCGCATACTTCTATGGGCTACAGAAAGACATCATATCCCAATTGGTCCGTGAATTTGACCGTGACAAGTCCCTTGAATGGATTGTACATCAAAGCACCAAGCTATATGAGGTACTCTATTGTCAGGGTAGAGAAAGTGATAAAATGAAAGATACTAGGCCTAAATCTAAAGAACCCTCAGCCACAGTAATGGAAATCAGGTCAGCCAAAATGTCACTTGAGTCTGCTCAAAGCCAAGGTAAAAATAATGTGACACCTGAACAAAGGGGTAATCAACAAAGATCGCCATTTCCTGTACCAATGTTCCAATCACATGATCCTAGTAATAGAGAGAGCTACATCAGCCCTAGATATTTAGGAGATAGACCCCGGGTAAGGTACCGGTCTGATATGGCAGGTATGAACAATAACCAGAGACAAAATCAAGATCAAAGAAATGATGGTCCCTACCAGTCATTGGGGACACAGAGCAGATTTGATCCCAGCACCATGATATATGGTAATCAGGATAGGCCCCGATATGTGGATCGATTTACTGATAATGGAAATCAATATAGGGGCCAGTACCCACAATCTGAGAGACAGGACATGAAGCAAAACGTGAACTACAGTCCACGCCAGTACAATGATTCCCCACCAGGGGACTATAATCAAAGGATGGGTGCAACCCGCTCCCCTCCACAAATGAATCAAGAGTTCAGAAACCATCCCAACCGGTATCAATCACCTGAGAGGTATCAGAATAGATCCAATCAGGGGGAAAACAACCAATATCGACCTAGGCCACAGAAAGAGGATCCTAGAGAGGTGGAAAGGTTCCAATGCCTTGAGGCCCAAGTGAAAATGTTAGCTGAGCAAATAGGAAAGCTCTATACAGCGCAAAAACAACCTTCCAAAGAGGGGGCTGATGGCCATAGCAATGACCGGGGGGCTTCCGAAAAGTGACTAAGTACTCATGATAACTGCAGTGCCAAAATGACAGATTGCTCTGATATAACTTTGCATAACGACTCTGAGATGACTAATGGATTAAAAATGAAAGTACCAGTAAATGAAATTGTGATGGAAAGTGTAAATACTTCTAGAAAAGAGGTACGGTTTAACTTAGAGCTAAATAAAACAGTAAAGATTTGCACAAATGAAAAAGAAACATTAGGAATTCCAAAAGAACAAAGGGACAGATTTAAGAAAAATGACTCATGCATGGGGAATACCAGTGAACAGGGAGTAAGTGGGGATGCCATAGCTCCTTCCCTGGGCAAGCAAAACAATGACCAAACACAGACAGAAAAAGGAAATACTCACAAGGAGGGTACAAGTCAATCACCTGAAAAATTCTTTGAGCCACATATTTTTGAAGAGGCTGAAAGGGCTGGTATTATACTAAATGATCACAAATGCACAGAATTAAAAAATGACAAATTGCTGAATGATGTTGTTACACATGTTCAGTTGGAAGGTTGTAATGTGGTCTCTGATGTTACCCAGATGGATGGGCGAACGGTGGCCACACTCCAAAAAACCTCTGAACATGGAGAAATGAATAAAATATCTCGCACAGAAATGGGTAAAAAGGAGGGAAAAATGTCTTTTCATTTACCAATGTGCTTAGCCAAAAGTGAAAAAGACCTGAGAAAGGTGAGCCCTGAAATCAGTAAGAATTCACATTTCTTATGTGTATTAGAGGAAGTTGAGGACAGATATTATGCACCCATCACTGTAGAAGAAAAATGCCACACCTTTGCTATGATTGACACTGGCGCACAGGCCACAATTATGTCCAAGGAGCTGGTAAAGAGTATCAATGAAGGGAGGCCTCCACAGAGTCAGATCACAGTGAAGGCAAATCAAGGCCCAGTGCATAACTTTAATGGAGAGGAGGTGCCCATCATAGGTGTAACTGAGGTTGACATAAAAATAGGAAAGCACAGAATGAAACAAGAGGTATTGATCACATCTATTTGTGAAATTCCATTTCTGATGGGGACAGATTGCCTGAAAAGATTGTCTCCTCTCATAGATGGGGTGAATGGAGTGCTGTGGTCCTTAACCAAAAAACCATTGAGGCCTAAGAAACTAAAATCACAAAACAGCAATATAAAAGAATGTCACACCGTTGCCAAAACAAATGATGCTGTGGAGGTATATCTCCAGAATAGCTGCATACCTAGTGTCACTGTTATATTAATGTGTCAAGACAAAGATCAGAGCGACAATGAAAAACTACCTGTACAAATATACTTGGACCCAAGGAAAGATTGGCAGACTGCTATAGATGAGCACACATTACGTTTCTACTTAAAAGAGAATACATGCAAACAGAATATTGTTCCTAAAACAGATTCAGAAAAACACATTACCACTCTGGCAGAGATACACATGGAAGATGAGCAACCATGGGTTCACGCTGGTATAAATGATTATCTTAAAACAATAAAAGCCACTTTAGCGCTTGAACATGAAAGGAGTTTCATTAATGAGAAATTGTTGCAAAAAATTATGGAGAGGGAAGAAATCCCGAAATTTAGGATTAAAAACCAATATGTTTCTGGGTTGGACAGTCCAGACTTTGAAAACCGAATTACAGGCAGATGCATGCTTAAAATTAGCATTGGGCAGAAAACAATTTACCATAATGTATGGATAGTGAATGGAGCACAAAATGAATTTTACATGGGCAATGACATCATGCACAGAATGTGTATGGTGTTAGATTTCCTTAATCAAAAAATATGGTCACGCCTAGGTGGTCCGGCACCTGAATTTGAAGACAAAAGAAGGGCTTATCATTGTGCACAACTAGTTCCTTATGCAGTCGAATTACAAATGAGGAAAAATACTATTGTTCCTGCATTTACAAAACAGTTTGCAATAACACTGAAATGCAAAAATGGACAGCAGATGAAAGGCTATGATGCATTTGTATGCCTGAATGAATCCATAAAACAGCAAGGCCTGGATTATGAATACATTCCATTGGTAGACATCGGTGAGGGATCTGTAAAAATCATGGTAAATAATAAAGGTTGTCAGGACGTTCATTTAGAGGAAAACTCCCCATTAGGAATGGCCATACAAAAATCACATTATACGGCAGATTTAAATAACATGGTGATTGGGAATATTCCTGAAAAATATGTAGATGCCAAGGGCGAGTTGCCAGAACACCTGGACTCTCAGCCCAAAGGAATATTTAAAATTCATTCTGTGTATCCTTATGATTCAAATGAGACAGTGTGCTGCCATCAAGAGGATTGCATAATATTTAATTTAAATGAAAATGAAACAGGAAATCAGCCCATTGAAGTGGAAGCTGATATGCCAAAATATTTGAAAGTGGCAGCTCTACAAAAAGACACAGCCACACAGTTAGAGGAAAGCGCTGAGATTCCTTTACCAGAAGAGTTTCCAGAATTTTCCAGAATGGTAGAAGAGCAGATCTCCTTAGCGGATGCATGTAACAGCGATGAGGATCGACGCAATCTGAGGGAAATATTTATGGAGTTTAAGGATGTATTTGCAAAAGATGCTTATGATTGTGGTTTAACTGATTTACATGTGGCCACACTACCAGAAGGTTGTAGCAGAAATCCAGTGTTTGTACGCCAGTATAGACTACCGCTGGCATGTTTAGAATCATTGGCAGAGATTATTAAAAATTTGGAATCACGGGGAATAATTAGGCCCATTCATAGCACATCCAATACGCCTATTTTAGGTGTGTTAAAGCCAAATGGTCAATGGCGGCTGTGTGCAGACTTAAGAGAGTTAAATAAAAGAGTACCAGTATCTAGATGGCCACTACCATTCATTGATCAGGGGCCATTCCGAATTATAGATAAAGTCTCTCCTGTAGTGTATAAAATTTTGAAAAATGAAGGTGAAACAGCAATAGAGCAGTTTGTCCATGTAAATCAAATCAAACCATGCCATCCCAGACATGAGATCAGGCAGCTTGAGCATGTGGAAATGGATAGAGTCCCTTGAGAAAATAAATGGGTGTGATCAGGAGGCAGTGACAAAGAAGTTAAAAAAAAGTTGATTGTTATGATGGCACATAAACACTGTAATATATGTGAAAATATATAATATAAATAAATAAATAAATAAATAAATAAATGCACATATAACGGAAGCTCGTGGTTGGTGTGCAGAGAGAAAGTGTAGTAAATATTGAATGCTGTTTTATATGTGTTTGTTTTCTTTTAACTTGTGTTTAATTTCAGAAAAAAGAAAAAAAAAACGAAGTATTTTTACCAAGCATGTTTTATTTTTGGCAAAAGGATGAAGTTAGTATTGGGCTATGTACTTAATCTGTTTATTTTCTATTTTGATTTAGACAATTAACATTATTTGATCGGAGGTTCCGGGATCAGAGGCCACGGGAGACGATGGAGTCCTGGAGTCCCCTGGATGAAGACCAAAAGATGCCTGCCTCCAGGTGGAGGTGAAGACAAAATAACCGGAATGCCAAAAGAGATGACTACTGTGGATTCAAGATTGCCAAGATGAAAGAGTACTCGAATGAACCGAATAACATCACTGGTCGGGACATACCAAAAGAGACAAAACAAAAGTTCCGGCATATGAAGTTCCACGTATTTATTATTTTAATTATTTATTTTAACTTGTTATATTACTTATTTGTTTTAGTTAGTTGTTTTATTTCATTGTTTTTAATTGACTTGGAAAATTTAAACTTAAAGTAATGCCACTTCCACTGAGAAGGCAAATGTGGAACATTTTATGGACTTATGGACTCAGATGAAATATTGATTGCAAATTTTCATTGATGCACATGAATATTCATTTTGTTGGATTGATATATTGTAAAAAAAAAAAAAAAAGAACAAGTTGTTTTTAGAGATTGGCTTGGATTATAGCCAAGTTCTAAAAACAAAAGGAGGGTATATGTAAGGATATTTGGCATGTTACAGCACAGAGTACAGCACTACTGCACAAGTAGCATTTTTTTTTTGCAGCACCACCACAAGGGTGCGGTGCATTGCTATATGGGTTAGCAGATTAACAAGGAAAGACAGACTATTCAGTCAAAAACGATTTTAACATATAAGATGCAAATCTATTTTTACAGTTAAAAGCACACGTGTTCATTTAAAAATGCACACTATTTTTCACCTGAAATGCCTATATTGCTAGAGACACATTTGAAAATTAACAGCTAACATATTAACCATTAACCTGACTAATAAAACCTTATTTTAATATAACTCACTAATAAAATGTGTTCTCTACTGCAGAATTAGGCATACTTTGAAAACCAGTTAAATGAGTGTGCAGATTTTTTTTTCCTCTCTTCTCTGCCTGATTATCCGTGTTGTTGTGCACAGTAACTGCAGGAGGAAGGAAGTCAGATTTGCAACAATTGCAAATGTATAAGCGAAGCTATTGTTAAAGAGTAGGAGGATGAGAGATGATGGATTTCATTGGGACACGTCATAAAGAGGGCTGAGAGGAAAGTTTTAGTGGGCAGTAGCAGGGAAAAAGACAGGCAGACATCTTTCTGCACTACTGGGGAGAAGACCTGGCTGTGGGGGTGTCCTGCTGCAGTCGAGACTGGGGAAAGCTGAAAGAATTACCTTTCCACTGGCAGAGGCAGTCCTATCTGAAAAAGCTGAGAATTCCAGGCAATGACCCCGGCTTGAGAAGGCAAGCGTTCATTTTTGCTGGAGTTAAGCCAAGAGTGCCACATTCACAGAGAGAAGCCTCTGAACAGATAAGGTAATTACCTAACTGGGGGAGCTGTGTGTGTGCACGAAAGCATGCAGTCAGTGTAGAAAAATGAAAGTCCCGTGCGTGTCTTAATCAAGTGATAATGTTGCAATTTAAGTTCTGTTCTCCGCCACTATAATTGCAGTGTGTCATAGAAAATGCTTTGATTGTTCCATTTTATTGCTGTAAAGAATGAGATCATGTCTAAATGCAACTTTTATAATACAGAAAATATTTGAAAACAGACGGGTGGTTTATTTTCTATTTACCATTACAATGCCAATGATGTGGGGAGATTTTTAAACAGTGCAATGGTCATTTTAAGACAGATGTGTGTATGTCAGAATCAGTATGAATAATTGTGAGTGACTGTAGTATAACTTGTTGGAGGTACATGAGCCAACGGGAAGAGAGACTCTCTGAACATAGCTCCCTACCGTATATAAGGTAGTGGAAATTACCACAAGACTACCACATATAGCTCTCTGTCGTAAATAAGTCAGTGAGTTTGCCCATGGTGGCGCACCAACACTATCACTGGAAATTGTGGTATCTCTAGAATGCAGGTCTGAGGTCTCTCTAGTGATCACACGAAAAATCTAAGCGAAGATAAGGGATTCTGGACATTGGGGCCACAAATAAAGCAAGGGAATTATGCTCACCAAAATACCACCAACCACGTATACCAAATATGCAGGTCTGGGTGCTGAAATAATGCATGTCCATTGTATTATTGTTGCACATGGCCAAATCTGAATACAAAGAGTGATTATTGCTAAGTTATTTTTCGGCGGTAATAAAATACCGTCAGGCCCCAAATCTCCACAAAATACCCTACACCCTGTAGCACAGGAGTCTGGCAACAATAATTCACGGTGGGGCAACATGGAAAGGGGTTGGGGGCCTGAGCTGGCACCCTATGTGCCCATTCAATGGAGAAATAACTAGAAACACTTGAGCGTCCCAGTTTAGACCAGAACCATTTCTCCAGGAAGAGGTCAATACACTGTCCTTCTGCCTTTTTAGGGACTCCAACTATACAGACGTTACTACGTCTCAACATTCCCTCTGCATCCTCAGATCGTGCTTCGAGTTGTTTGGCCTTTCCTTGTAGGTCAGAGATTTGAAATTTCATCCTGGAGAAGGCATCTATGTTCTGCCTTGCCCATCCTAGAGGAGATCTTGTGAAGGTCCTTTCATGGAATGTTTATGTCAATACCGACTACGTCTATCTTAGATTACACGGCCATTCTCAAAACAGTATTTGCAGTCATCACATTCCGCAGTTGAATAGAGTCGGTTGGGCAGTGCATCCATCCACTCAGGGATACACCGACCGGTCCATAGGTCTCTGCCGCCGGGGTAGTATATGTTTCGATATTGCTCTGTTTCTTACGCTTATCCTTCTGACATTATGTGAGATGGTAGAGCATTTGGCTGAGCGGAGAAATATAGACGCAAGTCTCCTCACAGCGTGCTGTGAATAGTCAGTTGTTGCAAGTCAGACCTGCCAGCTATTTATCATCTAGAGTTGAACAGTGCAGCACAGCACCACAGGGTGATGACACCAGTCTGGTGAGAAGTCTTTCCTCTTCAGTCACCAGTGTGGACCAGTGACAAATATCGAGAATACCCCTCTCTAGCAGAGTGCATGGGGCTCACACTAGAGGGTGTTGCACCAACACCATCTAAAGCCCGGAAGTCGTGTGTGGCATGGATTGTTGTCAGCAGGTTTGCGCCACTATTCACCTGGCCTGATTTTCTGTGGGTCAGCCCCGGATCCTTGTCACAAGCCCAATCATAGCTCATAGATCATTGAGGAAGTAGGAAGACACAGCCAGAGGCGGGGAGATTGGGGGGAGGGGACAAGCATGCCGCCCACAATGTTCAGGAAGCAGAGTTTGCCTCCATCTCCCCATTAGTGAGGAGAGGAGCTGAAGGATAAAAGGCGATCCCTGGCCCCTGCATTCACCCGCTGTTGACTTCATCCAGTAAGAGAATGCTATGTGATCACTCCAGCTGTATGGGTTTCACCATCAGCAGGAATAGCAGATGGGTATCGGGTGCCCACACCTGAACTGTCGGGCACCCTACCTTGCTTCCCTGGCAATAAGGCACATGCCTCAGATTATTGGACCACCAAAGAGCGACGTCCCCACTGGGACGAGGGCCTCAGGCCGCCTGGGGCTTGCTGCTGGTCCTGCTCGCATGGGTCGAGGTATTGAGAGCGAGGGAGCAGCCAGATTGTTCGGGGTTA
Organism: Ambystoma mexicanum; assembly: GCF_040938575.1. Lineage (NCBI taxonomy): Eukaryota > Metazoa > Chordata > Amphibia > Caudata > Ambystomatidae > Ambystoma > Ambystoma mexicanum. Next base: position 1,058,155,842 of record NC_090925.1, read on the forward strand.
TTAATACGCAACGGTTGGTCAAAGGAAGCTGACAGAATCACTTATTTCAGGATATTTTCTGAATTCATTGCAGAGCTTGACCGAGATGCATCTACATCTGTATCTTGTGCTCTATAACCCCCCCTCCCCGGCCTGTAAATCATTTCGGATTAGAATTGACATCCCAGTTCGTCAAATAAATACTCATTTAAAAAATGTAGGGTCCACTCCCAATTCCATCACTTTAGGGATCTCGTAGGGGAAGAATCCTAGGCTAGATCTCCAGTGATCATAGACAGGGCAGTGCTTGGGAGTCAACATTGCGCACATTAAATCCCTATTGGGAAGGCCGTTCTGAAAGTGGTAAGTAGACTTGCACCCCTTACTTTAATTTTCCAAGTGACCACCACTAAGGCACTCAGAGTTGCTTGCGACACTTACTTCTTTTATTAATCTAGTTGGTGGGGGTCCAGTGGTCATGAATGTTAAGGACGAGGAAGATGCCAATTTGGGTCCAGCTAGGTGGCAGTTCAGATCACTAGTTACAGGATGGTTCCACCAGATTTGCAGCAGAATGGGTTGGGCAGCACAAGAGAGAAGCCAATAGGATGTTCACAACCAGGAGGCTCACTCAGGACATTTTAGATGAAGTTCAGCAGCGAAACAAAGCCAGTCAGGGGTTAGGATGCTTGGTTTGTGTCAGCGGCAAAGAACAGGCAAAGTTAGGCCCCTCTTCACGAAGGTGAGCTGCAGAAGCGGGCAGCAATGATCTTGGGCCACAAGATCTGCAGAGTCCCAAGCTCCAACTCCGGATAGTGTTCATTGAAGCAATGAGGCCTGGTCACTGGTTGAGAAGTCTACAGGATGGTTTTTGGGACACTTCTGATGTCTATAGATGCAGGATACTGGTACATGGCATGGGACTGATTGTTGACACCAGTGCCGGGGAGAAAAGTAGCATCAGGGTTCTTTACTTGTGCAGATGGCTTGGGAAATACCATTTCTCCATGGCAGCATTGCTCCAGGTCTTCAGTGCAGTCTTCTCTTCATTGGATTCTTGGCTTCAGTGGCCGATCCCCAGAACGGCAGCAAGGGTCCACTTTTTACCACAAATATAGGTGGGGTTTGACCCAATCCTCCAATGGAAATAATATGCACAATTGAAAGAGGTAAATACTATCCAATCACTGGCATCCACTTACCCCCAATATTTCTAGAAACTGAAAGCCACTGGCTGAAGCATTGATTGGGATCAGCTACTCCCAATCCTTCTTACAGCCAGTTCATTCATACAAACCACAATACAGGGAATCCAGACAGTACTCAGTGAAAGTGCATGTCCTTATATTGGGGTGTACAATCTGAGAGGTCAGGAAGCTGGTCAAAATGCAAGATTGCCAAAGGGCAGGATGTAAACCACATGGAGCAGCCATTTTGAGTTGATAGTACACTTTATGCTATAAAACAAAATGGTATACGGGATTTCCCTAGAAAAACAAGTAGAACGCCGTTCATCGCTACCAGTCTGCATCAAAAGGGCAGATAAAAACTCACCAGGCTAAAGGGAAAAATTGATAGAAAGTTCCTGTGAAACACTCCACTTAAGGTGGTGTGTGCTACAAAACGAAAACAGAGGAAAACATGAAAGGGAGAATGCGTCTCCATGCACTGCTAACCTTAAGAGGTCACTAGTAACGGCAAAATAAATGAGTCCAGCGTGACGGTGAAGCTAAAAAGGCTTTACTAACCTCGAAAGTCTGCCCCAGGTCCAGAACATCGACCAAGAGCTCTGGGTCATATTGTAATCGATGGAGAGAAATATGCAAAAAGAAAGATTTCTCTGAACAGGAATGGTGCAGAGATGCGCACGAGGGTCCTTCTTTTAGTTGGCAGCCAACAAAATGCAGCAAATTCAAAGCGAACGTCGTAAGGGTGCAGTGTCAGGGAAAAAAGGAACAACATCATCTGTCCAAATCCAGACGTGCTTTCAAAAATTAAGAACCAAACCGCAACAGGCAGGGCTCGAAAAATAACTATGAGGGATCCCGACGCGCAACTTCTGCCGAATTAATCCTTTGCTATTCATCTCACCCAACTGTGCTTAATTTCACTGTAAGTGCAAAGATACGTGCTTATAGAAGTAGATGGTCGAGGATGAAGGAAAACAAAAATAGTAAGCAGAAAGGAAAAGCAAACTAAGCAAATTGAAGAGCTACTAAGATACCCATGATAAAAAAAACATAGGTTGCCCCTTACCGCTTTCACACTCACCCCCACCTCCCCCACACATACTTTGCAGTGCAGCAGCCGTCTGTCTTCTATCCCTCAATATAAGCTTGAAATCAAACTTGAAAGAGAGAGGGCATTCATGCTGCTTTTGGCCCAGTTTCGCAGGATCTGCACGCAGCACCAACATAGGTTATCAGATGTAATGTCCACCAGCATAGGATTTTCTCAATAATACAGAGGTATCTAGTTCAGCTAGCTACAAACCCATTCCCATGATTGTTTTTGTATATTTTGTTTTAATTTGGATTCAAAACGCAAAATCAAGCATATCCACAGAGGAGAGAAAAATGGATTCCTTGATTTCCTCATTATATCCCATTACCATTCAGCACAGTGTTATTTATTTATTTGTACACACTTCAACCCATGGGCGTCAAAGCACTAACACAATACCACAGAAATGGGATATACCAAAAACACAGAGAGTAGCAGAACAAAGAACCAGTAATCAGTAAGTCAGACACGTGAAAGAGACGTAGGAATTAAGTAAAATACTCGTGTTTTCAAATGTGTTCTTGACCCCCTTTCTCCCTCCTCAAGCTGCTTGTTTTACACCTAATACTTATAATGTTGTAGAAAGGCTACTTACACTTTTCCAAATATCACTGCCTTACGCCTCTCCTTAAAGATGACTCTCTCCATTGTTACCAGGTATCCCAAATGAATCTCCAGTTGTCGGCAATCATGATTTGCAGTCCTTTTCCACTGATGATTGGCTTTCACCAGGGTATCCCGATTCGTCACCCCTGAGCGATGAGTTTTGCTCTTCCATTTTCAATTTGAAGACCAACGAGTTGAACCTCGATTGGATGTAGGTGCCGAATGCTTTAGAAACGAGGAATTACAGCACCAGTAGAGCCTGATCTGCCAATTGGAATACTATTTTGCCTCTCCATTAAGAAGCATGCATGTTCGCTTGCCAGATGTGGGTGGTGTGACCAGCAATGGTGTAGAGGTGGAAGAAAGGCAAAGGACACTATGATCAGGACCAGCCAGCATTGTCAGCTTGTGATTGCAGTCCTGAAGTACCTTCATCTCGAAGCCGCCAAGAGGGGTGCTACAGAACAGCAAAAGATGGCTCTGGCTGGTTTTATTAATTCTCTGCATCTGTAGGTCGGATTAATTTAATTGCAGATGCCATCATTTGCTACACCATATCCCTCTCCGTTTTTAAAAAAATCTTTATATATTTGAACAGATATATCTTGGAAACGTCGTTGTTTGATTTTAGAACGTATTTTACCTGATTTACCACTGGTTCTGTTTTATTTCTAACTTCATCTCTAATTTTTGTTTTCTCCTTTCTTATATTATTACTGGTGGTATATATTTTTTACTTGATGTGAAGTATTTGCTGATTTTCTTTGTATTTTGATAACGTGGGACTTCATTTTGTAAAGGTTTGAACTAACCAAATACAATAATAAAAATTTAAAAAAATTGCAGATTGGCTGTCAAGTTGAGTCAAAAGGATTTTCCAAGCTGGACATGCCCAATTATTCTCTATCAGCATGGGCACAATGTCCACTAAGTTGCCAGACATATTAGAGGACCGGATGATGCCCAATTATAGATCACTGTTTGGAAAGAAAAGAGACACTACACGCAGTCCTAAAACCAGGAGTCCCGATCACCCCGGGGCCATTAGTCAAGGCAGGAGTTTTCAGATATGTTTCCTTCCTGATTGGACATAGGGAAAATACATGTTTAGCCAGCCATAGTGGAGCCATCATATGTGCTGATTTTTATATAGGGTGGGTGCGTGTGGATGGATCAGTAAGAGCACCAGGAGGGGGTGTTTACCTTAGTTGATAAGTCAGAGGCAACTGGAGACCCCCACATCTCTTTCGCATGAGTCTAGCAGTTGAAGAATATACAGATTTTGAAATATTCCAGCATCATTCAAACTGAAATATGCCATTTCGTAAGACATTCTCTACAACTGAAGAGCCCCTGCTCCTTCTCTTTGGGAAATGCCTTTCAATTTGATCTGAGGGTAGTGGAACTCACACACTCAGTACTTAATCTTAGTTAGCTGGCTTCTTTCTCGCATAGCACGCTTTCAGGTGCAATCCCTGTTGCGGTTCTACGTGATCTGGCTGAATCGTTTGGTCGAAAACGATTTAATCAATTTCGTTTGTGTGTGTGACTTTGCCACAAATATATGGAGGATGACTCACGCACAGCCCCCTTAACTCCCCCACATTAGTTATTTACGGTATAAATCGTAAACATTTTTTGGATGAAATCGGCTTCAACCAATTCTTCCGCGGCCCAATCTCCTGTTACCCAGTATTTCAAATCCTTCTTTGGGAGTTGAAGAATAAGCAGGTCATGTGACACATGCTTGACACATGCCAGTCACAAAAGTATCTGTATTCCCAACGCAGAACCACCTGCATCTATCTCCACCACAAGCTGCTGCAATTGGCAAATCTGTGCCACCCCTCAAGCACAGCTTTGGACCCATTAGGTCTCCCTAACAGCTGAGTGCCGAGGACTTTAGTTCTCAAACAAACGGGTGTTAGGCAGAGTTGCAGGCAGTACCCTCTGGGACCACTACACATAATTAGGACTACAGGTGTTAGCCAAACCAACCTTTGCTATAAGTCTGTACCACACAGTTTTTGGTAGCGAGCTGAGCAGCCAGGCTTATCTCAAGAGTGTATGTGAGCAGTACAAGTAGTTACACAGAGGACTTTCAATCACAGTGGTTCAAGTAGACACTTATACGCAAGGTTTCTTGGTAAAAACATTTAGTAATTTATTACACAATCATTTAGAAAACATTTCGCTAGGAAAAGGCAACTTAATATTATATACCCATACACTTCAATACAAAACTGTCAGCTTTTGAGACAGTTGGAGCTCCCCTGAAATAGAAGCCAAATTGCAGTTCAGTTACTTAGCAGTGAGCAAAAAGGACAGACGTAAGTAGAATAGATCCCATATACTTTCTAGGCAGTGCAAATAGTTTCCGTTCACCAGAGGAGTTAAATTCAAGTCAATGGGCCAGGCCAAAGTCAATGGGCTAGTGTTCTGGATAGGAAAGAGCAGTTCTGGTATCAAACGGTAAAGTCTTTGCAAAAGTTCTCAGAAGTAGTTAAGACGAAAAAGGATCATTTGTCGGGTCACAAGCTGATTAGACCTGCAAGTTGGGAAAGTTTCACAAACTTTCACTGCGAGAGTGGCGTTCTCTCAATCTGGTTGGCACAGTACCTTTGTATGAAGAAACAAATGTTGCTGAAGTCATGGTTCCTGGAGGTCCTGCAGATCTCGCTGTTCCTGAGCCTCAGTCGTGGGGACAAGAGGGAGGACGTCGGGGGACTCCTGCACTCCATGGGATCATTGAAGAAAGCAAACAAGATGGAGTTGCTTCAGTTCCAGTAGCTGTAGATTCAAGAACACAAACTGGTGTCCCCTGGTTAGTCCTAACCAGCCTTGTGAATGGTAACATGGTAACCAGGTGTCTTATGAGTTGATTGGTCCCACCAACTCAAAGGAAGAAGCCGTCCTTGAAGGAGCTCTCTGTCAAATGGATTTTGGCAATTCGGACCTGCTGCAGGGCTTCACCGGGCAAACCAACAGTCCTGGAGTTGCAGCAGCTGTCCTCTTCCAGCTCGTCTTTGGTTCTTTCGTTCCAGTGGTCGACTCTGCTTAACAGTCCAAGAGACTCGCCTTTTAAACAGTTTTCTCCCTTTCATTTCAGCCTAACTGTCACTCACCTATCAGGGTGGCTGTCCTTGCCAGAGAGTCAGCCAGCCAATAATGCCAGAATGCATTTGGGTCTTCTAGGAGACTAAGCACAGGGAGTCTTGGGCACCTCCCTCACTTTCTGCCCACCCCAGGCACTCAGACGCCAGATACGGTCTTCAGTCCTAAAGCCTGTCAAAGGCACACGCATAAAGGGACCAAACCTGGTTTGGCTCACAGAGTCAAACACTAGAAGGACCTTTCCAAAAAGAAACGGCGAAAAAAGATTACCGGGACCTGTTTAAACAAAGGGGCTTAAGGCGCCATCTTGAAAAACAGGGCTCCTGTGATTTTTAGCTATCGGTGTTCACGTTCGGGAAAAATCATGGTAGTTCGTTGTAAAACCACTGCCACCAGCCTTTTCAATAGGAAAGGGTAGCATTTGACTGCTACATGAGTAGCTAGACACAGGGAATACTATGTAACCCCTCCAGCACTCCATTGTAAGATGGTGTGTATTGGGTCTATGAATTTGGAAAGACTAGTAAAGTCAATTTCACTTTACATTCTATGGGAAACAGTAGTTTATTCCAGGGAAGGTATTTAAACCTTTGGGAAGTCTAAACAGACATCCCTGTGTCACTGCACTTAACTGCTGAACCCATATGCATGCATTAGTAATGGCCGAACCCCAAAACCTCACCCATAATGAGAGGCTCACAACTTGTATCAAGTGTTGGCAATAAAAGGCCGTAGGATTTTATTGTACAGATATGGGTTATGGCAATAACCCATGATGGTATCATACTTTTGGGCACCTGGTCCTGAGGTTACCCCCTCATACCCGTGCTGCCTTCTTGTGTCCCATGACTTGTTGTGGGCACCGTACAGTGCCTTGTACTTCTTTTTGTTCTTCTCCCCTTTTTGTAGGGTGGGCGGGTTCTGTGATAAAGAAGCAAGAAGATTTGGAAGACACTGAGTAAACAGTGAACCTCCTGTTTGCTTGAGTCCCCGTTCAGGGTCCACAAACAGATTGTGTTTACTCTGAGCATGCTGCTCTCATTTATAGGACCCATGGAGGCCCTGCGTCTTTGTTGTGTATGTGGTGGGGGCTGCTGTTGTTGCAGCCCCCCGCCGGATAGCCGACTGTCTGACCCCCTGGTGGGGGCGGCTCTTTTGAACCTGGGCACTGCCTGACGGGTGTTTTCCTTATGGCGCTTAGCAACTTGCTGTTTGGAGGAAGGGTGCGATGACTGTTCGCACCTTACCCTTCCGTGGCTTTTGTGCTGCCGAGGCTGTGTGTCTCCGTAGCTGGGGGGAGGAGAGGAGCAGGCGCAGGGAGGTTGGGGCTGCCCCTCTGCCAGCTGCCGATGGTAACAGCAGTTACCCTGCCTCGCTTGTGGGATGCCCATGCAGCATTGCCCAGAAGGTGCTGTGTAACACACATGAAAAGATGATGCCTATTGGAGTTATCTAAAACTCCATAATCAAAAAACACAAATGTAAAACACACATCAAAATACAAGAAAGAGTGGAAAAAAAGGCTCACACTCTTTCCAGGTAAATAAAACAAGTCCTCAAAATCCAGCAAAGTTGCTTGGGGTCTCTAAGGTGAAGGGAATTAGCACTTTTATGAGAATCCTCCCTAACAACGGGCATCCCCTAATCCCATGCCACACTAACCATTATACTGCCACTGTTTGCCCATTACTACTAAATCCATGGCTAAACATGATTGGGATTGGACATTCCTTGGCAAACAGTAACTGTTTTTTCATGATTTATCAGACAACAATGACTGATCCAATCATTGCCAAAGCCATCCCCTGCGGTTACTTAATGACCAGCAATAACAGCACTATGCGCACAGTTGAATATTCAAAACCTGCACAGGACTGACCAGCTGAAAATGGAGTCTCGCTAATTGGAACCTTAGCTGAAACTGTCCTGCTCTTCAAGAAATCTTCAACCACCATAGCCTCGATATAGCAGTGTACCCCCTCCCAGGAACTAGGAAGATAGCTCAGCGTGTTGAGCGCTAGCTGCTGCAATCTTTGTGTGATCTGCAGGTCGCAGTTTCATTTCCCGGCAAGGCCAACTCAGCTTTCATCCTTCTATGGTTGATAATTGAGTGTCAATCAAAAAATGGGTGTCCCTTACTGCACCGACAGGGGGGAAGAGATTAAGCAATATTTATGAACAGTGATCCTGTTTGGCATAAATTATTGAGTACCAACTTCGATTACGTGATATTGTATGCAAATAGGCTGTGTGTGAAGCGCAATGGCAAAAGTGCTATGTGAATAACACATCATTATCATTATTCCCTCACTACCAGATGCTGTCCCAGATCACATGATGGCCCCTATTGACCTCACGTCAACGTGCTTTGACTTGTAAGGAGGCTTTAGCAAATGGGTGATGGCGGAATTGAGCTTAACATGCCGCCAGGAATCAATCAATCTGCCGGCCTGCAGTGGATGCTCTGGGCTCTCTCACTCATGATCTGGAATATACACTGGGTCCGATTATGATTTCTTATGGCACGGTCATGGTCTTGGTTAGATGACTGTGCGGTTCGTATAACTTTTTCGCACTTTCTGTTTGGAGTCAAAGGTCTCCGCATCGGCTCCACTTAACCTCTAGCCTTGTCCGCCTTGAGCGCCACTGGCAATCCCTGCATTTCAGAGCCCCTACAATTCAGAGCCCCGGGCTACTCCTACAGCTCACAGGACGATGTCCTAAGGAGAAGTTCACTAGTAATGCAAGGAAGCCCCTTGTTCATTTCTATTCTAGGGCGACTCCGGCCTTAGATATTTTTGTTCTCAACAAACCTAAGCATCGGCGTGAGCAAATTAATACACCGGTTGGTTCGCTTCGGAGCTGTTGGAAGAAAGGCACTGACACTCCAGAGGACCTGGTGATTGACCAATAAGCAGGAAGCTTTACTTGTGTATAAGGGAGGGCGCAATGTGAGAAGCTGGAGGCCCCGGCACATGCAATGGACCCGCCTAGACTAATCAAGTGATCTTAATTCTACTCAGGCAGCCTTTTCCTCCGTTCCTTCCCAGGTTCTCCACAGTAACCTAACCACATGGTTCAGGCATAGTTTGCTCTACATCAGATCAAACATATTGGGGCAGATTCTCAAAGCTTTCTTTGGAGCAAGTGATGAGCTGCTTGAGCTCATCTCACCGTTTCTGACAAGAAAGGATGCGCTCAGCGCCCAAAGGACATTTGAAAGCATGCACCATAGTTGTGCACATTTAAATGCCCTTTTACCCCCTTTGAGCATTTTCGCAAAGCAACGGATGTTCCTATGCCTTTTAAAGTGCATTCCATATTCACAAGAGGGGTGCACTTCATAATGAGTGACAGAACAAAGATATTCCTCTGACCAGTGCAGAGAATGGGGCGCAACAACACAGAGCACCGCTCCGGCAAAAAATGTCTTACCGGAGGGCTGCTCCATCCCACAGACCCAGGGGCCAGCACATGACTCCCCCAGGGGCCAGCACATGTCTCTCCCAGGTCGGTCAGTGCCTTAACGAGCAGACCGCTTTCAGAAGACTCGGCACAGAGCGCTGGCTAGTCTTCTGAAAGCAGTCCTCTAGTGAAAGCTCAGGTTACACCTGCTATAACTCCCATCATGTGACATCTCCCAAGCAGATCTGAAGCTGCAGTATGGCACGCGCAAATAACCAGATCTTCAACAAGCTTTCAGAAGTGCTGCAGCTGTCCAAACTGATATATATGTCCTGCAATTTACAGACATCTTATTAGGGTGAATAGTGTGACCAATCAAAACAGAAGAGTCCATTACTCACTTACAAGGGCTTCTTACTGAATCAATATAAGACATATTTAACATTTAAAATTGTGAACATTATGATGTTCCCATAATGCTCTTTGCTTTTATGCAAATCGTTAGGATTGGGTTCAATGAAGAGATACACTGTTGCCAACCTGGCCGGGGACCACGCCCCTTGGCCCCACTCCCACCTTCCCACAGCCCCGACCTTCCAAAGAGGTGACACCCCCAAAAATGGTCTCAATTTCCAGCACCGCCACTGCGCCTGTTTGGAGCAGGCACAGGGGGACACACATTGTATGGCAGGGTCATTACTGACCCTTTCATGCAGTTTCTCTAAACGTAACTGCATCAGTTTGAACCACTGCTGTCCAACTTGCAGTTCTATAATTGCATTTTACAGGGCCGGGCCCAGTGCCGGATTAAACCCTGTGGAGGCCTGTAGGCAGTCGAAATGTCGGGTGCACCCCCACCCCCTCGTAAATTATCTCCTAATACATTTTTAATTTTCTGCACCACATTATTTTGACCCGTTAACAGGTGGCCCTAAAAGGAGTGGGGCCCATATGCCGGTGCCTACTTGGCCTAATGGTTAATCCGGCACTGGCCGGACCCTTTTAAGGCCTCTCATTCTCTCTCACTGTAAAAAGTGTCCCAGTGAAAAAGTGGGTGCAGTGAACCTGTCATACGTGAGTCTCGGGATTGCGCGCCTGACACTAATGAATGCCAGGCGGCTGGCCAACGCATGTTAAGGGCTGCTGCCAGACCTCCTTGAAAGGCGCAGGTCACCTTTGTGAATAAGGTGATGTGCTTTTCTTAAACTCGGACATATGAATGAAGCACATGAATTGTTGCACTAGTGTTTGAGACTCTGGCCTATTGTTTTCAATCTGGGTAACGCTGTGAGAGACAGAGTGGGACTGGGGCATAAAATGAACTCGGGCTCCAGTGAAAAAGTGGGCATCAGTTGCAAATGGAAATTCATTGCTTTTGTGACCGACTGTTTGAATAGTACCCAAGGTGGAGGTCTTCAACAAAATGTGATGCAAATTGTGCATTTTAAAGAATGTTTATTCAGTAACACTGGCCAAAACTACTAGCCACAGAGTGAAGTAACTCATCAAACTGCCTCCCATGGCCAATAAAGTGTCCCACTTTGACCCAAAAAACTGAGCACACTAGCATTTGTGTTTTTGGTTCGGGCATTGCCCTATTGTCCTATAGGCCAGTCCGAGCCTGGTGAGCGATTTTCAGGAGTCTGGGTTGTGTGAATAAGCAAGCCATTCACACCCCGGTTTCACCTTCTTTCATTCACTCTCACTGGAGCACATAGTCACTGTGATTCAATTCAATAATTCAGGTTTTCCCAACAATAATTTTCCAGTCAAAACACGAAATAAACGAAAGAAGTCACTTTCCTGGCGTTTTGCAAGGTAATCAGCGCCATTCAAACAAACAAAAAAATAAGATCCCTGGATCCAAGCAATCTGTAAAAACATATATCGGATGTCAAACCTTTTGCTTGTTGGCGAGCCTTCATCAAGACCGACGTGCCATTTCACTGCCTCTTTCTTTTCTTTTCCGTGGCAATGCCACTGAGCTCTGTGTTGCCCGTCAGTGAGAACTTTCGCGTTGTGTGTGCTTCAGCAGAAACGCTGACATGTCGTTACACCTGTGCATTTACATCGTTATGAATTTGCATTGGTACATTTGCTGCTGCGGCGCCAGCTCTCGGCTGCTGTGCTTCAGCGACAGTGATCGTAGTGAGCGGGAACAGTCGGGAGCGGTGTTCCACTACTTTAATTTTTTTCTGTTTACTTCCTCTACTGTTTACGACCATATTCACCATTCTATATAGAGGCTTTGTCCATTCATGTCCCTGTGCAAGTGTAAAGTTGTAATAGGAGCGTTAGTTACCAGTCACTTAGACTATTGCAATGCCCCAGCCGCAACACCTTCTTTCATGCTGCACTATGCTTCCGCCTACCCTCACCCATTTCCAAGACCACAGTTCCACTACTTTTTTCGGTATACTTCTACCACTGTTCGGCAATGCTAACATGACTCACTTTCCTTTGAGATTGAAAGGTCAAAAATCAGCAGACTGTCTTTACAGGTCTGTCTGCAGTTGACAGCTTGATCCATGTAATCTTCAGAAAATTGAATGGCAACAAAGCAGATGTCATAGACATGGGAGAGGAAAAAAAATATTTACCATGGAGTTTGGGTTCTCCATGAAAGTCCCTGTACTTTTTCCATGCTTGTGGTTCGGGTAATTAGGAATGAAGACCAGTTGTTGTTTACCACTAAGACATTATCTGTGAAAAAAATATACTTTTCCCATGTACAGAGTAATATCACTTGCTTCCAGACTTCCATAGGATCATCACTACCATTGTCAGAATGGCTTCTTGGTGGGCTTGTTGCATGGTACCTTATCTATGACTTCTGTAGAATCTCTGTGTCAGCTACCAGTGGATCCAGAAAAGGGCCACCTGCCTTGTGGCGGTAGAATGACAGAGCAGAAATCTAAATCAATCTGAGCCAGCTTATCTAGCCCCTTTTCTTAAAAAACATCCTGCTTAAATCACTTACCAAACAAGCTCATCTTTTCTCTCCTGATGACTCCAGCACTATCTCACTTCGTGTAATGAAGGCCCTCCTCCAAAGTTGCAACATACCAACAGATGATAACGCAGGTGCTTCCCTTCAATAAGCAAATCCAAATTGAAAAATATGTTGGGGTCACTTTGTAATCTTAACCTCCACCTGCAAGACAGAGGTACAAGTAGAAAGACTTTCTGCTGAAAGTCTGTCTCTAATAGATCTGGTGGCATTCCCATGGAATATCAATGGCAGGGTTTGGCCCATCCCGCATTTGGGTGTACAGTCAAATCTGTGTTATTTGGCAAATACTGCTGATTTTACCTTAACGCCCCTATTCTGGTTGGTGACATCCATAATTAGCAACATATGATCTTTCTTGGGATAATCCACCCTTCTCTCCATTTCTCTTCTCCTTGTTTAGTTGAGTTTCAGCTTGGCACACTTCATCAATGTCTCAGCTGTTGGAAAGTCCAAAACAGAAAATGGAAACAAAAGGTTGTCAAGTGCTTATCAAGCCAGGTGCTCCTCATAGGTAGCTTGATATATGTTAGACCATACATGGGAATGAATAGGTGACCTTGATGGCCATAATCAAACTTGAGGAACACAAATGAGAAAGTATTTTGTATCCGACACGCACCACTCATGGGGCCTCATTACGACCCTGGCGGTACAGGGTTAACGGCGCCGTAAAAGGTGCCGGGCCGTTTACCCCGGCGCCTCATTACGAGGTCCCCTCGCGGGACCCAGGAAGTAACGCCTGGTCAACCCAGGCGTGCTTACCGGGTCCAACGAGGGGAAGAGGGAGCAAACAACGGGCCAACTCGTAATGGCCCGTTGTTTGCTCCCTCTCCCATTTCCATTCAGCCATATAGGGGTAGAAATGTGAATGGGGAAGGACCGGGTCCGGGTCCTTGGAGGGAGGAATTACCGGGCCTTCCGAACTCGGAATGGCCCGGTAATTCCTCATTCTGTGGACCCGAACCCGGACGCGATTTTGGTGGCAGCCATGCCTCCAATAGCGGCATGGCTACCGCCGAGGTCGTAATGAGGCCCATGGTCTCTCCCAGACACTCACAGTCTTTACATGCTGTTTTCATCCTCCTGTTTTTTTTGTTGAGCTCTTGTGGTGGCTTGTGTATGGTGGGGAGATCGTGCTAGTAGGTGGGCGGATCCCTTTGTTGGATCTTGTGATAGATTGCTTGTGCCACAGGCAGTCACTTGCAGGCCCTGAATTATAGGCAGAAGGAGACAGTCCCTGACATGTTGCTGGCTTTTCTGTAGGCCTTTCATCACCTCCCTCCCTCAGTCACCTGGTTTAGCGGCCCACCTGGCCATTCTCATTCTCCTCCTGACCAACCCTCTGTGTCCCCATATCAATGACAGCCTTTTCCAGCTCCTTATCCTCCTTTTCTCTAGCCACTGGCTTCACCTCACATCCTTAATGCTAAGCTGTGTACTTGTTTCTTCACCCACTCCTGGCTCCACGTTTCTAGCCCTAGAGTTTGGCTTGAATTCCTCTATGACTCTGACTTTCCTAGAGCTTCATATTTCCCCTTAATCTTCACTGGTGTCCAGTCATTTGGTCGAATTAAAACTGGTCGAATGACATTTGGTCGACGCAATTTGGTCGAAAACCAAATGGTCGAATTTTTTTTTTAATTATATATTTATTTTTTGGGTTTTTGTTTTTTAAAAAAAGGGGTTTTCAGAAAAAAAAGGGTGTTGGGGGGACCCCCCACCCCCAAAAAAAAGGAGTCGACCAATTTTTTTCGACCAAATGTCTGGTAACCTCTTCACACACTTTCCTCTTCTAACCATCTTCCGATATTCCTCTTTTCCTCCTCCTCTCATGTCAATTATTTCTTCCACCTCCTCTCTCATTTCACCTTTATCCTCCTCTTTCCAACTTTTGTTGTTCCACCTATCTTCCTTCCCTCTCTTTCCTTCTCTTCACCTGTCTTTTCATGCTCCAATCTGCGATGTTCTTCTTCTCTTATCCTCTCTTGCCCCAATCTGTGCACTCCTTTCTTATCCTCTACCTCCTAGCTCTGCCCTCTTCTCTTCCAAGTGTGGAGCTGCTCATATAACCCTTGGCAGCCTATTTATAAGTGTATCAATTAGTTGACACCCTACCCATGGAAGCTTAAAAAAACCCTCCCCAAACCAGATGTGCACAATTAACTTTTATATTTTTTGAGCTTCAATTTCTGGTCTTGGAATTCAGCATGTAACAATACAATTTCACACTTTGAAACAAAACAAAAAAATGGCTTGCAATAACAATTTATCAAATAAAATGGCATCAAAATAATGTGACAGGTGATCCGCTCCTAGCCCAAGTTAAACTATTTATTTTTTCCTGTAGAGTTAGGTACAGGACTTGACCTTGATGGTTTCACAAAGAATAAACCAAATGAACTAGAGCAGAGGATTGTGCTTACATTGAACCCATATCCACCCGGAAATGAAAAAAAAACAAGTGAAGCAATTCTCAGGATAAAGTTTTAAACAAAACAATTTACTGCACTTGCACCTCAACTATGATTCTCCAATACCTGGGCATATTTAAATCTAAAATGTTGGACACTATCTAAGGCAAACGATTGATTCCGGGCATGTACACTACTTGACTGCATCATCTATGATGTCAGAGGTTTAGCAAATAACTGTAAATAATAGTGTTTCTTAGGATTTCCATTGCTTCTGGAATGCTGGAATAGTGGGGCCTCCCAAATTATTTTTAAGGAACAATGGTCCCGCTCAGAATGGCCCATTTATATATTTTTTTAATTAAGGGATATATTTCAAAGACTTTATTGACTATGTCCGATAACAATTTCAGGATTTGTTATTCCAAGTTCCGTTTGAGAGGACTGAATCTTCCAGGGATCCCACATTGCAGGATAAAGTCCTACTGATTTGGTGCTACCTAGAGTTTCAGTTTGAATTATATATCACAAAGGCCATACATCTTGCATTATACTCCCTTTTTCAATTATATAAATTATACATATGATTCCTAAAATATATTTAATGCTATCTGGAATGTAATTAATTCACAGAAGATCTGTCTAAATAATCCTGGGACTTAGATACTCTCTTTTTGCTGTCTTTCCAAGGCCCAGGAAAGGTAGAGACACTGACTGGCCTTCCTTAGAATCCTTCGTCATTGCCTGAAATGATGAGGGCTTTGGCAAGATTAACTCACCCAAAAGAGCTCCAAATCAATTCTTCCTTAAGCACTGGGTGGTACAAAAGCAAATCAAAGAAGGAGTCAGAGACTTTCTCTTTCATAGGCAAATGTCCACATGTGATGGGACAAAAGCAGGCATGGTTAAGGGGTCCAGTCTGTGTCCTTTTAACAAGTGGTCCTAACCTTCATACATCATATTCAATGTGCTTTGTGCTAAATGATGTGGAGGAGACACGAAGGAAATAGAGGTACTGGGAGAAACAGATGGTGGAAGCCTTCCCCACTTGTGCTGTGCTCTTTCTGGCTACACCATTCCCACCTCCTTCTCAGATCCAAAGCATCCAAGGGATTTTGGTATGCAACACCCTGGTGTGAGGCTAGGGCTTTTGTGTAGGAAGTTCCCTTTGTTTCCTGTTTTACAGGTGGCCCTTTTCTGGATCGAACTGTCCTTCTGGATGGAGGTATTACCTTACCTCATAAAGGATCAATTTGAAGCGGTCCCCATGGATAAAATCCTTCAGGGTGCAGCAGAGACAGTCAGTCTTGGGGGAATAGTCACAATCTGTCGACAGCTGGACTGGGTTCACAGTGCTTACACATGTATGATACCAATCCAATGTGGCTGTAATAATTATGAGAAATACTAGCAGCTATACCCTAAATCAGGTATGGCTTACCTTTAAAGTGTACAACTGCCATCAGGATAGTAATTCTCAAAGTTATGTGGTTTGGTGCATATTTTGAAGGCAGCCCCTGTGCTAAAGTCACTTGGCTGTCACTGCAGCTTTCAAGAGGGCACCTGTGACCCCTGAACCTGCTCTATGCCACTGGAGAGTGGGTGCTGCAGATCAGGATAATGATGCAGCAGTGCACAGTTGTACACTGTGCTTTTGGCAAAGGGTTTGTTGAAAGGGGGTTATGGTCAGCAGGCCACCCTTTCTGACAAGCAATTACATGCATCTTTTTATTATTAATGCACATGAAAACAATGTGAGGGCTTCTACACCATTGCTAGATGGCAATCATTCACACTGACTTATATGTGATCGTGGGGTAGCCAGTATGATCCTTCCTTAGCCACCTCTAAGCCAACCATCACATAGCTAGTGGCTGCACCCAGGCCCCTTGGCCTCCCCACCGTCCACTTCCATAGTTTGACAGGGACCGTGGTCACAGTGGCAAGTAGAAGCTGGGCGAAACTGCAATTTTGCACTGTCACATTATTCCATCACCCAAAACTGTAGGCCTGGCTTTTAAAACATGGGGCCTCATTACACGGTAGGCGGTAAGGGTTAACGGTCACCGGTAATGGTACCGGTGACCGTTAACCCTTACCGCCTTACTACGAGGTCCTTTAGCGGGTTGGTACTTTAACACCTGCTTTTAGCAGGCGTTAAAAACCAACCCGCCAAGGGACCTTGGTGCTAATTACGGCACCGCAAATTTGCGGTACTGTAATTAGCACCTTCCCCATTCCCATTACGCCCTATGGGGCAAAAATGGGAATGGGGAAGGGCAATGGTGGAAGGGGGAATTACCGCCCTGCCAACCTTGGAATAGGGCGGTAATTCCCCTTTCCACCAAGGCGGTGCCGGCACCTTGGTCCACCGCCTACCGTGTAATGAGGCCCATGGTGTCACCCAGTTCAGTGTTCCGAGCACATTTTCAAATGGGATACATCTCTTCTTTGTGGCATGAATAAGCAGCTCCATGGAAACTGCAAGAGGGGCTGTATACAAAAAAAAAAGCTTTTGTTCACCTGCAAAATAGGATTATTTCCAGAAAAAATATTTTAAACCATTGCCTGTTGCATTCCTGAAAAACTACTTGAGTGTGTGCTGAAAGCAAATGAAGTTTGAAGCGTTCAGATGTGGATTCTTAAACATCAAACTGTGGGCTCTCGGAACAGCGCGCGGCGCACCACAAGCACATGGCATTTAGCTTTTAGAAGTCTGACCACTGGTTCAGGGTCCCCAATGCCCCTTTCTGAATTTGATCACACTTGCCAATATGTATCAAAAGGCACTCAATCGTAACAATGAAATAACTATGGGCCAATGGGGATTCTGAAGGACCAATCCAAATCCGAAATTGAGGTGTCTGAAAATCTGTGAGCACTGGCCTGAGGAACACATATTTTAGACTTCAGAAGCATAATCTGCCCTTATAGGGTTAGTATTAATCACTTTGCACATTTTTCAGGACGCCCTTATTCCCTTTTCACACTAGACATCAACTAAACAATTGATTGCACAACTCTGACAATACACAGCTGACTCTCACACCTGCATCCCTCTCAGGAGCACCCACACCCTAGTTGCTCACTTTGACTATTTCCCTCTGTGATTAGTAGCATGCCTTCCACCGCCCAACATGTTTCAGCTAAGCATGGCCCGGCTCTGCTTCCCCCACAGCATGGGATCTTCCCCTTTACCCCAAGTGGCGTGGTCCTCCTTCTTTACTGGCCTCTTAGTAGCCAGGTTCCTAAACGCGCTCCCGGCTTCCCTCCTCAGCAGTGTGGTTCTTCCCCCACCCCCTCCTAACCCAACAATATAGCTCCCTTTTTCCCTTGATCAGAGGAATCAGGGCCTTGCTTTCCCTGACTGTTAAGCCAGAGGCCCTAGCACCAGATAACTGTAGGGAAGGAGGGGCCGGAGGGGGCAGTAAGGAGACGAAATAAAAGCTGCCACGCCCCTCCTACTTTCTCCCAACTGGGTCTGTCCACACTACTACATACACGCCTTTATCTGCCCAACACCATGGCAAGGCAGCAGACACACACCCTGAAAAATGAGCATGGGACGCGTGACATGAGCATTGGAGGAAAGTGATATGCAAACACAGTAATCAAGTCGTAGTAAGACCAAAGGGGAGGTGGGTTAAGGGGCTACACTATTTATTGAAAATGCTAGTCCAATTATACAAATATAATGTGGAAGATATGCCCCCAGAATATGCCGGAAGCTTCGAAATGACTGGTCCCTGAAATGTGTTCTTACATTGGCAGCGCCCTGGATTGAATCCGAAAGTTTAAATTGTTTCCCCTGCGAGCCGCTCTTTTTAATAATTCCTCCCTGCAGCCTCTTCTAACAGCAGCAGCAGGAGACATTAGAAATACCAGCATGGTCAAAATCCCGAAAGCCTGCAAGGCAAGCTCCTGCAAATTTTATAAGAGCTAACTGTGCCCATCATTAATTCTAATGTTTACAGCATTCATAAACAGAACAGCAGTGGCTTGGGCGGCAATTTCCCTAAAAGGACCAGTTAGCTAGCTTTGGCTGCGCGTGCTATATGTCGCGCGATAATGAGACGGGATTCTTCTGGGACAGCGACAAAAGGTCTATGGACAGCGACACAAGGTCTATGGTCAGGCTCTGGAAGTCAGTAGGATTCATTTTTCAAGTTGATGGAGGTGAAGGCTTTGTGAAAGGCATTCTGGTAAACAGAGTCTTTAGATCGGAATTATGGACCGAGTGCCCATCACTCACATCTTAATACAAAGGGACATTTGCATGCAAAATCTTGGCATTTGCAAAGAACATACAACTATGGATATTCTTTGCAAATGCAGAGACTGGTGTTCAGGTTCTCTTTTATCTGAAGCCAGTTGTCTCTCATGATTCCGGTCTATGAAAGCAACATTTTATTGCAATTATCCCTTTCCCCACTACTTTTAAGATGAATCGCAGGAACACTGGTTTCATACATTTAACACTTGGTTAAGTCTTTAATAAAATACAGGATTTTCCCCGCATTTAAAATCTTGGAATCAGAATTAGATGCCTCAGATTCAGCAAACCATCGTCTTATTACATCTCTATAGTGTTGGGCAAATGTCTAGTAAATCAAGTGGCCAAAGTGTCTGGGGGGTTCATCCTACTTCTACTTCTTTACTTAGGCATTACCAATTCGGCACTGAGGCCACAACAACACAGATAGAGGACACCACCATAAGTGAGTTGGAAAGGGGTGATATCTGCTTGGTTGTTCTTTTGGATCTCTTGGCCATATTTGACATGTTCAAACCTGGGGGACTTTTGAACATCCTTTTTTCCGCTTGGATGGGGATCAGAGATAGGGCCTCATTACACGGATGGTGGTAAGGATTTACCAGTACCGGTAAAATACCAGTACCGGTAAATCCTTTCCGCCTTACTACGAGGTCCCTTTGCGGGTTGGGGGATTTAACGCCTGCTTTTTGCAGGCATTAAAAACCAACCCGCAAAGGGACCCAGGGAGCTAATTACGGTACCGCAATTTGCGGTACCGTAATTAGCGCCTTCCCCATTCCCATTGAGCCCTATGGGGCAAAAATGGGAATGGGGAAGGGCAATGGTGGAAGGGGGAATTACCGCCCCGCCAACCTTGGAATGGGGCGGTAATTCCTCTTTCCGCCAAGGCGGTGCCGGTATTTTACCGGCATGAACCATGGCGCTAATAGCGCCATGGTTCTCCGCCATCCGTGTAATGAGGCCCTTAGTGTTCTTAAATGATTATCTCCTTATCTACCTGTTTGCTCCCAATTTGTACAGGTGGGCACCTCCAAGCCCACGTCAGTTTCAGTTGCATGCTGCGCTCCTCACGAGTCCAGCGTCTTGTCCTTGCTATTTAACATGTGTATTGAGCCGCTGGGAGATCTAGTGGGTGCTCTTCCATCTCCATCCACCATTACGTGGAAGGCACACAAGTATATCTGTAAAGGTTTTCGCAAGTGGATGTCCCCTGTCTGCGGTCATGCCTCAATGCCATATTGGACTGGATGTCATTATTTTCGTTAAAGTTAAAATCTAAAAACTGAATTTTTGTTCATCTCTTCTTCTACCTCCCATCCTTGAGTGAAAAGCTGGCTTGCATTCCACCATGGGCATGTCTCGGAATTTGGACTTTTCTGTCCATTCTTTGGGTTTCTTTATTGGTTCATCTCTGAATTTCCATCATCATGTTAGTAAAATCTCCCAATGTTATTTTTACTCTCTTTCATTATTCAGGCAGATTAAACCTTTGTTAACTATTGTTGATTTTTAAACTGAGTTTCAAGCTTTCGTTATTTCTAGACTAGATGGCTTTGTTATTTGGTCTTCCCGGATTTTAGCTTATCTCTGCTCAAATCTGGTCTTTACTCGCCCACAGTCAGATTGCTGGTAGATTGCTGGTAGCTTGCTGGTAGATTGCTGGTAGCTTGCTGGTAGATTGCTGGTAGATTGCTGGTAGCTTGCTGGTAGCTTGCTGGTAGATTGCTGGTAGCTTGCTGGTAGATTGCTGGTAGATTGCTGGTAGCTTGCTGGTCGATTGCTGGTAGCTTGCTGGTAGCTTGCTGGTAGATTGCTGGTAGATTGCTGGTAGCTTGCTGGTAGATTGCTGGTAGATTGCTGGTAGCTTGCTGGTAGATTGCTGGTAGATTGCTGGTAGCTTGCTTGTAGTTGGATCACGGAGATGAGATTACATTATGCTTCTTCTGTTTGTTACCTTGATTCAATTTCAGCTTGCCATTACCTTGGGCATTTTTACCTATCTGAAAGATACATTGATTATCTCCAGACAGTGGCCAGCTCAAGTGGGGCACTGATTTACGCAGTGGTGGCATGAAGTGGGAGCACACACACAAATAATTATCACAGTTTAGGATAATGGGGTGTAATGCAATCTAATGTAATGTAATGCGATTTATTGAGAGCAAGCCAAGGCCAATAGGGCATCTGGGTGCTAGCCATCAAGTAAGAAAAAAGCAGAGAAGCCCTCCCTGGTCTCAGAACAAGAACATCTTAAGTGCTCTAGGAAAGCACGGGTGGTCCCAGATCTCTCTCAGGAAAGCCAGAAGGGAGTTCCACAATGTCGGGGCTAATACCGAGTAGGAGCGCCCTCCAGCTCGGGCCCTACAAAAATTAGGCACTTCCAGCAGGTTGGCAGAAGATGGCCGCAGGGAGCATGTGAGGAATTAGTGAGTCCCTTTAAATTGTAAGGTAGACGGCCCAGTGTGGAAAAAAGCATGATGTGTAATACAAAGTGCCTTTACCTTTATCCGGCTTTTGACATGAAGCCAATGGAGTATGGCTAACAGAAGTGCGGCGGAGGACTGGTTCAGAGCATTCAGTGCCAGCTGCAAGGTGGCATTTTGCAGGATTCGGAGTCGATGGATCAGGTATCCAGATTGACCCATGCAGATGCTGTTGCAGTATCCCAGCGCGCCCATAATTGAAACTGTGACCACATTCGTGCGGAGCTGCCGAGGCACAAATGGCAACACTTTTCTGAGAAGTCTTAATTTAGAGAAAAGTGAGCTACAAACTGACTCCAATCTGCCCTTCTCTGGATGCAGAGGCAAGAGTTTAACCCCTAAACTCTTAACTGGGGAATTACGGGAGGGACAGGGTTCCAGGGAATCGGCTTGAAGTCAGAATGCCAGGAAGAGTAAGCGTTGCGGGGCCGACTATCATAATCTCAGTTTTATCGATGTTGACCTTCAACCAATTTAGGGACCTCAACAGCCGATCTCAGCTAGGCAAGATTTAATTTAGAGGGGGGATCTGATGCCGGAGCATTTAGTTTAAAAATGAGTTGTGTGTGTATGCCAGATGGCTCACTTACATTTTCTAATGGACGCAAAAAGCAAGGGTGATAAAGAAGAACCCTGCGGAACGTCACACAAGATTGTCATGGATGGAGCACGGAAATCCCAAAAGGGACACCATCGGCATGCGGTTCCACAAAAATTAAGAGAACCATGCCAGAACTGGACCCGACAGCCCTACCGATTCCAAGCATTGCAAAAGAATATTTTGGTCAATGATACTGAAGGCCGCGGTCCTGGAGCAAGGTCAGTCATCCAGGATCAAAACTGTGTCACACCAGGCCACTCCCTGGACAGGCCTCTGTCTCCAGAGGGTCATGAGTTACCAGGATTCGAAATCTACAAAGGCTTGAGATTCCAAAATTCAAACACACCAGATATTCAAACCAATCATTTTCAGTTGCAGCACCTTGGGCGTTAAATGCTCTATCAGCGTAAATATATTTACTTCCTTCACTACTAAGTTTCAGAAAATCTCTCGAAGCCTATCTGTTTCAATTGGCTTTTCCTGATTATGTTGTTAATTTTCTAAATTGTCCACGTTTTTGTATGTATTTTAAATGTACTTGTTTATTTTTTGAATGCTGTCACTGTAAACTTCTGTCATATTTTTTTCTGATTTGGTTTAGAGCGCCTGGATGCCCTTGGGTGAATGGGTGCTATATAAATAAAAACAAATGCAAGAACATTCCTTGTTACCCCCTCGCACACAGGGATTTGCATAGTCAAGAGCTATGGTCCCTGAACAACAGCCTGACCATGATGCAAATGCATCACTGCGCAGAGCATCCGGGAGACCCGCAGGCTAGTGACGGTGACGTCATGACGTCCCTTGTGTTCAATTGAGGCTGAACGTTGCTCACTTACAGGACGCATGAAGGTCTTTTCACTTCTGTTTCTCCCTGCTTGTTTTAGTTTAGCGGTAGGATGCGAATGCGGCATCAAAGCCTGGCCTTATTCAGAAGCAGGGAATGGAAGAGGAGAAGGAAGATCCGAGACCTCATCCTGCGTAATGCCACAGATGAGAGGGAGTTAGACCTTCCCCCAGTGTGAGACAAGCTACGTGTGAAAATATGCTTGTGCCTACATGTTTTTATGTAAATGCGTGCTGGCCTATGTTGGGCGCAGCCAACAGGCAATATTAGGAACAGACAGAATGGAAATGTCTTGTGGTAACCCTGGAATTTATTGGGAACAACTAAAATGAAACTGTGTTTTTACAGTGGCTTGCTGACATATATTGTTTACAGGCAACATGAACATGTTTTTACATCTGCAATTTTGGCATATAGTGGCCCTTGGAAGAATGAACATGTGTTCTAGTGGGCAACGCTGGCAGACCTTGAGATAGGCAACATGGAAATCTGCTGCAAAATGTACCTGTGTACTTTTGGCGAGGTGGCATCTATTAGAGTTGTGATGTGTTACCCTACTAAGCAGATTGCAAGATTAAATGGCGTCTTTTACCCGGCTTTTCTAAAAGATGTGCTCTAAAAATACATTTCAATCCATTATTTAAACACTTAAACCCCTACATCTTTTAGACTTGGTCTCTG
Organism: Ambystoma mexicanum; assembly: GCF_040938575.1. Classification (NCBI taxonomy): domain Eukaryota; kingdom Metazoa; phylum Chordata; class Amphibia; order Caudata; family Ambystomatidae; genus Ambystoma; species Ambystoma mexicanum. The sequence continues at coordinate 1,058,179,541 of NC_090925.1, forward strand.
CAACCGGTCACTCGGACCAGTTCTGAGGAAATATGTACACACTTCCACTGAGAAGTTCACCCACCATCAGTGTATGAGCCTTTAGCTATTCGGGCCTGCTGACCTAGAGGGGTCTGTCTATGACATATTCCTTATGGAAGAGGCATTGGGCCTGGCCACCCCTAGTCTGAAGCGTTTGGACCCTGTGGCTTTACTAGCCTGAGAATCTCTGACTCGAAGACTGTCATAGTCTGAGGGTTCCTCTGACACTATTCCCCTTCCACCACTTGTTGGTCGACACATACATCTTCCTCTCTTGTCCTTGCCCCACTTTTACACCTGACCTCTCTGCTCACATATGTCCTTGTCCCTCCGGGATCCATCACTGAAGGGCACTGTTGATCTAATTCATAACACCTCCAAGACCAAAGTAATCTACCATCCTTCCCCTCATGTCTGCTATTCCCTTTCTCCCCCCACCTCGTTTAGGTTTGAACTACTCTCCCCCCTCCCTCAAGGCACACACCCCTTTTGGGTCCTTTTCTAAAGTGGCCTTATCCTTCACCACTTAATTACTGTGACCTCAGCGGCAGCCGGGATTAAGCTGCTTACTGTCAGGTAAAGCTACTCCCTTCTCACCTACATTTCCACCAAAGCATGATACTGACCCTGGTGCTCAGTCACCTTGCCAGCCTCCTCCTTCACTCCACACTCTAGTCCTTCTCCCCACTTGAAAAATACTCAACTTCGCCACTGTTGCCCTCTACAACCATCCTCACTTCCAAACACTGCCTTCATGCCGGTTGGCTCTCCATAAAAAAGCTGTCCTTTACATTCCTACTACTTTTTTCAAATCACTGCAGAGATCTTATAAAGATATGCAGATATGCGTGCACAGGTGCTACACGCTTCTAGGCGTTATGATGGGAAAATAAATTCTGTGAATGGAAGCCTGTGTCAACACTAAGAGGCACATTATGAGTTCCCCAGTATCCTGTCAGTAATTCCAGCGGGAAACCGGGGAAGTACGATACCGTCTTCGCCGCCCGATATCCTGGTGTTACCGGTATATTACGTGTGGCGGAGACGTCGGTAACTCCTCGTTCAGGACTCCATGGGACTCCAACGTTAGAAACGGTGCCGGTGATTCAGGCATTTATCTGCCAGTAGGGGCCTGATCTACCGACAGTTCAGGCCTACCGGCAGACTTGTAGTTTGCTGGTCCGGCAAGGGGCTGGTATTCGTTATAACCGGCACCTTATTTCCGGACCAGCAAACATGTAATGAGCCTGTAAGTAAGAAATCTGTATAATACGCTATCAGTGGCTACACCGCCACAGCAGTGGCATCCCTGAGTTCTTTGTCTAGGAGGTGTGATCCTCAATGATAACGGCCCCTGAAGAGAACCTGGCCAACCTACCATAATAAACCTTAGTCAAACCTCAAGGGAGTCTCTGCAAATGTCAAAATGGGTTAGCAAACGCACCATCTGAAAACAGCAGGAATAAAGAAAATCTAGCACAAATCAAACTGCCGAACACACGCAGATTTCATAACCTCTCAAAAGGTGCGTCAGCATATTTTCCATGGAAACTAAATAAAGTGTTATCCCCAAAGAAAATAATTGAAATGCAGATTAAAAAACATTATACCACCAACCATCAAATTCACGGGCTGTTAACCTGAATTATAATTGTGCATAAAGGCAACCCTTAGCAAGGGAACTTTAGCACACATTAAGAGCGTAAAAGACGGCATTATATTAGAGCATCGGAAAAGGTATTACCCCCCACAACTAGATGTAAGATTTTTTTAAACAAATGGCAGCCACAGTATGCTTTAAAAATGAGTGGAATTTTTGAAATATGCCACTTATATGGACCCCTGCTGTACGTGGATGTTTTTGGGCATCCTGAGTTTTCTCTCCCTTATTATATACATTTTTTTTTGGGCTCCCTCACAAAAGATGGGTGGCACTGTGGTTGCTTGTTATTTACTTTTATTCTACTCGACTCCATTTTCCTTTGCCCTTACATTTTTTACTTTTTATGTCCCCTCACGCAGAACGCGGGTGGTATTCATCAGATGTGTGCTCCTTATTTCCCTTAATTTCTGGTGCCCCGTAAACTGTGGGCGGCCTTGGGTTCAACCAAAATGTTCTACATGGTCTACATGTTGTAGGGTGGTCACTTCCACTCCTTATAGGGGCCCATATTAGTCCGGTACTTCCTGCCCTCCACTGGCTCCCAGTGGTAAAACCGATTGAGTTTAAATCCTTGTGCATGGTGCACAAGGCATATTATCACCAAGGGGCCAATTAATTGCAGGACAAATTCAAGCCCTACGTGCCAGGGCGCACTCTTCCATCTTCTCGTGGTCATTTCTAGGTTTCGTCGCCTGAGAATTGGGGGGGGGGCGTGCTTTCTCCGTCTCTGCGGCTAAACTTTGGAATGGCCTGCGCACTCCCCTTAGACGGGTTGAGAACCATCTGACCTTTTGTCAGCGTCTTAACACTAGGCTTTTGTAGGCCCTCTGGTGGCCTTGATACTTTGTGCTTCCTCGTGCCATTATTCCTTTGGGCGACCGTGCGCGTTATAAATGGTTTTAACATAACATAACATACATTCATAGACATTAAGGGCCTGATTTACACGCGCGTTTTACAATGGCACAATCCCATTGAAAAGCACTTTGTACATCCGACCCTGAGGATGGTGAGCAGGTTTTTCTCCCATGCTCTCAATGGCCACAGCAGGAATCTCAAGAACAGGCATCTTTCCCATTCACACTTCAGCCTGCCCTTTTATCACCTTACACCTCACAATGACGTGTACACTTCTCTCCTTGTCTTATCTCTTTTTTTTTTTTGCTCTCTTTGGTGTTCTCTGGTTACTTTCCTAATGCCAGAGGGGTGCTTCTCAGCTACCAGGCAAAGAGTTTGCTGTTTCTTACATTAGCCCACAACAGAAGGGCCTAGCAGTTTGCAATTTGGCTCATAGTGTATCTATGGTAGGGTGCATTTGGGTTGGTCTATTGTACACCCTCTTTATTACCCAAATGGCACGCTGAGGCAAGAGGGCCTGGGTATGCATTTCAATCATGCCCTTCTCTTCTGTTAGGAAAGCTATACACTGGGACAATAATGGTAAGCACAAAGTAAGGGGCCCATGGCTGCAGCCCACATGTGGTGGCAAGCCTTGATCGACATCCCATTGTTTACTATACTTCTGCTTCTTTCCTTTTCATCCGGACAAGGGGCACTCCTCTTCACCTCCTAAGGCAATTTCTCTTGGATCTGGAGAGCCCCACACACATTTATTTTGTCTCTGCTTGCTGCCCGTGTTGGAGAGTGGGAAGCTCTGTGCCTGCGGCAATAGGCAGGCTATTTCTAGTCACGTAGGAGACGGCCAGCGCGGCCAGGCACCCATGACACAGATTCAGCAGGTGGTTTGGCTGTTGTGGTCTCCACTGAAAGAGGAGCACGAAGTGAGTGATCTTTTTCTTCTTGTATTCACCCTGTGCCAGAAAACAAAGAAGGATTTGGTGGGGCCACTATAGGGCCGCAGTCTGTCTCCCTCCCTGTGTCGCCTGTCTGCTTACTGGGGTGCTATGGGAGTGGGATTCAGGGACTTCAGGCAGACAACCTGTGGCCACCTCTTCCCCACTGCGGTTGTACTCCCCCTTGCCCAGAAAAGTGACTCTGATGACATTCGGCATGGCTTTTCATTATGTTTTTCCCCCTCACGATGGCGGTGAAACTTTCTTTTACCGGGGATGTGGAAGACAGACCGTGCACATAACGGCCATGGCAGGCATACAACCCCTTTGAGGGGGGCTTCCAGAGGCAGCAGTCAAAAGAGGACTGAAGCTTCCCTCAGTTCCCTTTTCAAATTTTCCTGAGAGCTGTATTGATGGATAGCCAGCAGACCAGACCATAGACCCTTGTTGCCAGGATGAACAAGTCCAAAGAACATACCATCCTAAAGCTCCCCTCTATGTTAGAATCCATTGCCAGCTCTTTCAAGGGACAGAGATATACCTGTAAAATAGTCTCTTCTTATGCACATATATTGGTGGCAACATATTATTTTTTTTCACAGGTTGTCATTATAATAAGAAAAACAAAAGACAAGTAGGTTTATTTTTTTAACAATCTCTGACTATACACAAATAGCATTAGTAAACTTAATACATTTTCAATTCATATTTTTCAATAAATTATTTGAAAAATACATTGTGCAGTACTGTTTTCCTTTAGGCCTATAACCCCAACGGGGGCTATAGTCTATACAAAATGTGCAACCTAGTAACCCCCGGTTTACACCTATATGAGGTTGCATCTCTCTACCTAACTTTTTATTTTTTATTTTTTTTATATGTATTTGATTACAAAGAACGTTTACAAAAATAATTCAAAACACAATCCAAATTCATTAATCCTAAAGCAATCTACACATCTCCACATTTGAAGATAACAACATACAATTTCCCACCATCGTTGGAAAATAAATTCCTATTAAATTCACATAAAAAAAGTAAAAGAATGAAATCGCAATATCCAGTAGTTGCTAATCTTATCTTAACTAATCAACCAATGGCCTAACCTGAGCCGCAAATTGAACAATAACAAGAGAGAGAAGATGGAGGCACCTACCTAGCACTGTCTCGTGCTGCCCTCCTCCATCACCCCCCATTGTAGTGTTATGTTAATTACGCTTATAATGTGCCAAAGCCTGCAGGCATCCAGGCGCCGAAAGATAGAAGTAGGAAGAGGCAGAGCTGAAGTTATTCTATTTAAACAGGATTGTCTTCAACTGTTTACGAAAAGCAAGATGATTCTCTATCTTGCGCATCTGTGGTGGAAGAGAGTTCCAAGCTTGAGCACCTCGGACGTGGAAGGCCTGTCCTAAACCACGAGATCTTTTTATCCGGGGCAAAACCAACAGAGAGCCAACCCGAAGATCGTAAGCTTCTTGTTGGTTGATAAACGTTGATCTTCTCCTTCAAATATAAAGGAGCGTTTCCAAAAATACACTTATGGCATGTGGTGAGCATTTTAAATTGGATATGGGCTGCCACTGGAAGCCAATGAAGTTTTCTTTTTGCCGCACTGGTGGGTTCCGCACTTTTCATCTGAAAAATAATTCTGACAGCTGCATTTTGTGTCTTCTGCAGCTGTTGGATATCAGCCTTATTGGCTCACCCCAACAGTGCGTTGCAAAAATCCACACGAGGCAATATTACTGCTCTTACAAGTTTTATACGGTTTTCTACCAATATTAATGGGGATACTTGTCTAAGTACCTTTAAATGGTAGTGTTGGTAGAAATGGCTGTAACATGTGCCTCACTATCAAGACTTTCCTCCATATAGGTACCCAAAGTCTTGACTTTCTTCATGATTTTAATTTTAGTACCTTCTATCATAAGACAATTGTAGTCTTGGCTTAGTGTGGATTGAGCGTGCTGGAGCCGAAGAGCATCAGCTCAGTTTTAGCAGCATTCAGGCAAAGCCAATTGGTTGAGATCCATTGTTTTATGACGTCATATGCTTTGGCTACCGTTTGTTGGTCAGCCTCATAGTTCCCGGTTATGTTCAATACCAGCTGGAAGTCATCTGCATAGTTACAGAAAAAAATCCCTAGAGATTCCAACTAGACACATAAGGGAAGAATGTAAATATTGAACAACAGGGGGGAAAGACATGCCCCCTGAGGGACTCCACATGTTATAATCTGTGGCTCGGAGGCACAGTCACCCCAATGGACACGAGACTGACGACTCTCCAAGAAGGATAGTGCTATCGCTAACCTCTCCTTGCGACCACCTTCAGCTTCCTCAGTGTCGATTGCTAGATTGCCACTCGACATAGAGCACATATTTATGGCCTGCACTTTAGATCTTACATTTCTAGCTAAGAACAGAGGCTTCAGATCACGTTTTCTGATTTGCAGATGCAGAGGGCAAATCAATGAAGAATGAATCAAGCCTTCTCTCTGCGTGGCGCAATGATGAGACGCAGGTGCATGGCGAATATTCCACTTATTCCAAACAATGGCTAGCGGTGAGATGCCGAAACACAGCTTCATGACAGGTGCTCTCATGGGCTTCTGGTCATGTCATCTAAATAGGATTATTACCCAAAATGTTGCTTCACCACCCAATAAGCACTAAGCAAAGCAGTATTGCTAACCATACTCATCACAACAGACTCTGCCTTGCTCTGATAAGGTTTTTTGATACGTAACTTAGTGCCACTATCCATGCCGCCAGGGATTTCCCATAATGCAATCTGGCCGACAGCGTTTTACTACTCTCTTATGTGTACCAACCAGAGGAGAGATTTTCCACCATTCTGGGTCAAGACATTGTCAAGAGCTTCCCTGAATTAAGCTAGTTTAGGCGTGGACCAGGCTACAATCCAGGAAAAGACTGGTCTAGATCTGGAAATTGACTCAATCCTAGGCATGTTTGTTTCTAAAAAGACATGTATGCATGGGCACAATATATCCCAGAATACTGTATAAAAACGTGTTTTCCAGCACTGTCAGTTCCTGCCATTGTTGGCACCCCATAGCACAGCCCCATATAGGGCAGTCTGTCTTCCCTGTAATTTATGGGCTTCCAACATGAAACTACACACCCACTCCCTGAGTCCCTTGCAAACCTCCCCAGTGCACCACTATATTGCAGCAGGGATTCACAAGCCCTATCAATGTGGCTCCACTTGCAATCATCTGTGGTTCTTAAGTCGAGATAGTCATAGCTACACACTTTCTCTATTACCCGGCCATCCAGCAGTAATCCCACACCCATGCCTTTTTTTCACCCTAGAACCCCCTGTACACCATTGCCTTGGTCATTTGGGCATTAATAAGCGATTGGACTCACAGACTTCTTCACACATGTCAAACTGCTTCTTTATCCCCATCGCTGTTAGGGGCACCAAAACGTAACCGTCTGCAAAAGCATGATCGGATAACTATCCTTGACAAGCTTTGGGGCATCTTTCGGGATGTTGAGTAGATTATGAATGACCCCATTGATAAATAAGCAGAAACGATTGGCAGCCAATACGCACCCCTGTCGGACACCCTTCTGTATGTCTATGGCCTCAGTGACAGACCCATCTGCATTCCATTGCCTCATTCTTATCATAAAGCATTTAAATATCCCTAAGTAAGGCCACCGGGATATTGAGATCCAACATCACCCTCCACAATCTAGTCCTAGTGACCCTAGTGAAGCCAATGATAAGAATACATCTTTCTCAATACTACAAACCTGGCCAGCAGCAGGTTAAGGTGCGGACATTGATCAATGGCACTAGTAAAACTTCGGAAGCCTGCCTGGAGGCGATGGATGATATTATTTTCTTCTATCCAGGCTCCCAAATGGCCCAGCACAAACCTTGCAAAAATGTTGCCACCTGCATCAAGAAGGGAGATGGGGCGATAATTACCAGGGTCATCCCTTGAGCCCTTTGTGTAGCTAGGCACAATCTCTGCCCTGGTCCATGATGGAGCGTCCTTTTTCGAGCTCAACTCTGCATTAAAGACTTTGCCAAGAAAAGGGACCCATATCTCAGGTTCTGACACAAATAATCTACTGGAACTCTATCAGGGCCCGGGGCTTTGCCTGCTTTCTGGCTCAGCAGAGCATTTTGTATCTCAATTTTGGTAAGTAACCGAGGCGGTGCACCCTCAACACTACCAATCATACCATCTTCAGCCACCCCAAGCGGGAATGCTCTAGTTTCCTGGTAGAGATTCCTAAAGTGGTCAGGCCATGTGGCCTCTGGGATACATCCCTCTAGTGAGCCTAGCTCTGGCAGTTTACCCTTTCCTAGGAGAGCCCAAAAGTTCCTCGAGTCCTTCTGCCTTATAGCTGGAAGCATTTTTCCCCCCACAATCCCTGAGTGTGGGCCTCCTTTTTTCCCTTAATCATATTTTTATATGCACTACTAGCACATCACAAGGCTTGAATGCCTCCAATCTGAACGTTCTTGGCACAAGATATCACATTGCCCTACGGCAGTACCCATCACACCAGGAGGGGGCTCTAAGACACTGATTCTTGACAGCTGTTCTTGGTGCAGAGAAATATTCAGCCAGGCTCTTTGTTAAATTTTCAAAAGTCTCCAATATTTTAGAGGCTTTGTCTGCATGAAAAGCCGCAAGAGCTTCCAGCGCTGGAGTTATTTTGTTATTTTGTCCCGGGAGGATAGCTCAGCAGCAACCTGCTTGCCTTGGAAACAACACGACACGAAGCAACACAGGTTCGATCCCTTGGTCCGCGCTTAGAAACATCTGGGTATTAAGTGCGTTATAAATACGCAACTAAGACATATTCCTGTAACAGCGCCTCGATGCCCCCGGGCTGTGTGAGCACTTTAAAAATGCAAAAAAAATAAAAATAATAATAATAAATACAGGGTAAAAGAGTATCAACATCCAGCTTTGACCATTTGATCGCCCGCCGTGACCTCCTATGGAAATGGGGACACTGGCCTGTCTAGGCGACATCTGGTTTGCTGCAACATGTGCATAAACAATACTTAAGGTAAGTGGGCAATAAACATACTTACGCCAAGTGGGTAATTAATTTAATCACATGCACCTTTGAAGTCAATCACATGCGCCCAAAGGCAGATAACATGCCAGGACTAGATGACTCCCCGGGCCTGCCAGGGAAAGCTTTTATATCTCAGTATGATCCTGTCTGTGGTGAAATACATGAATGTAGCCATGTCTGTGGATCAATAGCCTAATTCATCCACTGCAGGGATCTGTGTTTGACCTCATGTTCAAAAGATCACATCTTGCAAGATCCACCTAGCCATCCATACTTCGGAGGCCGAATACATGAGTGCCATTGAGTTGGGCAACAATACAAGTCTGTCATCATTCTATAGCACCTCTGGGTTAATGTGCCTGCAATGTAATTATGGATGAGGGTCTGGGGGTTGTTTACTGCACAGATATTGGCTGTATTAGCTTGGTTCAGCATTACACTCCAGGGTGTTCCTTTGATTTCCCCAACCACATCATTGATTTTAGTGATAGCTGCACCTTGATTCTCTGTATACTAAGTGGATGGCAACTCCTTCACATTGATGGGTTCGAAGCAGTGCCAATATGACCATGGTTGCTTTCAGGGATGCTCTGCTTGACAATTTCACATTCAAAGAGATACTTCCTTGCTAATGCCATGCTTAGAAATGTCGTTGGCAATAATGGAATCTAAAAAGATCAGATTCTACAGTGATCATGTGCTTGCAGAGAGGTTTGGGAGGAAACCCCTAAACTATTGAAGGGGGTGGGCAGATGCCAGGTATGCATATCATCGTGGTCTCCAGTCCCTGCCAAGTAGACTGCAGAAGAAGGAAAGGCAGCCAAGGATCAGCCATGCACCCTGAGCATTCCTCGTACCCCCGGACCAGCCCTGTACCAAAGCATCCTTTATTCAAGGCCAACATCGAGCGGATTGTTGCCACTATTGCCACTATTGAATACCTGGACATTTCATAAGGAAACAATGCTATGAAACCAGCTAAAATAATCAAACTCAAAGAACCATGCAGGTGGGCCAAGGCAAGCACAGGTAAGCCACACTTCAGACTCCTAGTGTAAGACACATGACTTAGGGGGTTCCAAGAGCCACCTAGCTTTGTACATGGCAAATGCGTAAGGTGCGTAAGTGGATAGAATGGTGTACGCTCTAAACCGCAACATTTAAATCCCATACTATTGCACAAAAAAACCGAGGGGGCTGATGCACCTGAGAGGCTCTTTAGTAAGGGGAGTGCCTCTGGCATGGTCAGCATCGCTGTGCCTTAAATTCCATCAGAAGGTGAAGCAGTCATGATGCACTCGACTCTAAGTCCTACATGGCCTGATCATAATGTCCTGATGTTCACAGGAGTGCTGATTGCGAAATGGGACAGTTTGATAAATATGACATCCACTTCCAGGGACGTGATTTCACCAAAATGCCAGGGGTAGCGGAAGTGACATCACATTACCATTGACGTCTGATGACATCACAGGAAGTGATGTCAGTTGACCCCACCCCAAGTGCCATCATGGAAATCGATAGAACATGACCTTTTACAAGTTTAATGAGTCTAGCAATTATTGTATAGAATGCAAGAAAGACATCTATTCTTTTTTTTGTTTAGGGTCACTGCTCAAAGTGTTAAACTTGTGGAAACCCCGTTCTTTATAAGAGACCTCAACATACATTCCAGCCACCACAGAAACAAAGAGCCACACTTGCCACAGTAAATGAATACATTATTTATAATTATTATTATATTATTATTATTATTATATTATATTATTATTATTATTATAATGTAAAATAAAAAATATATATTTTTATAAAGTGTTTTTTTTTAGGGGTAGCAAGGGAGACCACAGGGGAAGCCAGGGAAACCTCAGGCGTCGCATTTGCAACCCCTGCCTACCGCGAAATGACGTCCCTGTCCACTTCCCCCTTGCACAGGCATACATGCCCTTGGCTTGCATAAGCAATTTGCGATTGATTTAAAATGGACATCATTTATACAGATAGCAACATTCCAGCGTTTATGGATCTTCCAGATACCTTCTGGAATTGTTCAAAACTGGTGGCAGTCAGACAACAGATGTAGTCTCTTTCCCTCGGGATCTAAGAGGAAGGGGCATCACATGTGCAGAGTCAGCACAAGAAGAGAACATCTTCTGTTGAGATGAAAAGTGCTGCACAAAGAAACATTAATTGAAAAGGACAAAGCAAGAGGAACCATTGCTTGAAGCAGGCAGAAGTGAAACAAAGATAAGGACCCCTCTAGGAAGAGACGCCAAAGAAATCAAAGGCGCTGGGAAAGGGGGCCAGACTGGTATAAGTAGACTCAAGCAGAGAGGCTGATGTTCAGTCCTGTCTGAACCACACTGAGACCAAGGAGTATCCAAAAACTAGAGATGGAAGGTAAACCTTGTGATCACTAAAGTCATCGAGGAGAGGAGGGGTTTGAGCTTGAGGAGAAAGCAAAGAGTTGCCATGCGTATGGCCAACCCCCTGCCAGAGGGTGCTGTTGCTGTGCTCAAAGCTCTTAGTCTGAGGGGCAGGCAAACCAAACACTGAAAACCAACCCCCAAGGCTCAGCATTGCCACCCTCAGCATTTTATAATTGTATAATTATTCTTGTATAGCACACGAGTGGTTTCTAAGCACAGGATTGGGATCCGAACCTGTGTTGTGCTGTTTTGTCTTGCTTTCAAAACAAACGCGTTGCCCCTGAGCTATCCACGAGGGTCACACCTGGACCTTTGTTAAGCAAGTGTGAAGAGGCATCCCTTTACACCCCTCATCGTGGATGAGAGCCCTAGGCCATCCAGCACACCTGGTCAGAGCTGATGAAGTAGTACCAATCAAGAAAGCACCACCATTTCAAGGAGTGAGTCCCAGAACACCAAGATGGCAGGAGTGCATTATTGAAACAACACATTTCCAAAGCTCTGAACACAATTGAAAAGCAGAGGAGCGACTGTAGGAGAAATGGGATGTGGAGGTGAGAGATCAAATAGGAGCAGAGAAAGCTATAGCTGGAAGGTGGGAACCATCGATTGGAAAATAAACCCTTGTAAACTGAGAACTAAAAGAATTGCCAAGAGTTTCTATGTAACTGCCACTGAGTGACACACTTTTGGGGTGGGACCACGGCCGATTTGTATATGGTCCTTCTCTTTCTGTAAAAGTATGGCAAGCTGGCACATGTTGGTCTGGAAGGTTGTCCAGAGCAATGGCAAAGGCTCTGATTTATAGAAAACCTTCCCGCCACCAATCTCCAGTTTTGCTAATGGGACCTCAAGTGGAACAGGTATTTTTGGACACGGGTCTCGAGCCTGTTGTGTCTAGATGCCCAGGCATGCATGGTGTTGCTTGTGGTCTCGTGCAGAAGGGATCCGACCTGGCAGGTAGTGCTGGATTCCCTCTTTCAGGCTGGGACCAGGCCTGTTTTGCATATGGTCTTTCCGATTCCGGAAAGGCATAGCAGCCTGGAAAACAATGGTCTAGTGGGTTGCCTAGAGCAATGCAAGAAGTTATGAGTAATTCAAAACCTTCCATCCATCCACCTTCTGTGTTGCTAACGCCGCTGAGTGAAATGGCACTGACAAACTCCAAACGTAAGACTGTCACAAGTTGTACCTTCACAGCATTCACATTGAAGCAGCATTTTATCATGCCATGTTAGCCAGCACTGGGTGTACTGGTGTGTCCCCATTTAGTGCTATGTCGCAAGCTGCATCTCTGACACAGTTGCATTTCCAGGTTCATTCTTTTCACTTGACTCACATATAACTCTTGCACCCCCCCCCCCACCCCTCTCAGGTGGTATCTGGCAAAACATCCATCCAAACTGCAGGCCGATATGTCAGCAAGGGAAGAAGAGAGCCTGAGATCCACAGTTTGGGCTTTTCCTAATCTTGCCCAACAAGGATAAGGCGAAGTCACATTTTACTATCATGACACCATTCTGCGAGCTGTCCAGGATGGATAGCACATAGGATAGTTGCTTGCCTCTGAGACATGCCAAGCATAGAGATTGCAAGCATTTATCCTGCAAGGGTTGACCCAACCCTTCATCCTCCTGAGGCTGATAAGAGAACAGTACATTAGGTCATAATAACAGCTAGTACTACAACCCTTAAAAGTGGGCCAAATCTATCCAGTGATATCAAAAGGATATTTTCCTTTTACATTTGTAATTTTCTACGGATATCTGTGCATTTGGAGACGGCTCATAAGCACATACATCCTTACTCACTTAAAGACCCAGGTTCGTTGTACTCACGCACCCACATTCCAAGGCTGTCTGAAAAAACATGACTGGGCTATCGTCACCAACATTCCAATGATAGGGTGAGTAATGTGAAAAATAAAAAAAGCACCAAGCCCAGCACGCATTATGTACTTAGAGGTTCAAGCATACGACCCTTTAATCTCAGACATATTTGTCAAATATAAATGTGGGCATTCTTATGTTCCCAAAATGCTCTTTGATTTTAAGCAAAACAGCAGGAATACTGATTGGTGTTGTCGGTCCGCCTCACCCCTTTTACTGGCATCGTTTGCAAGAGTACAATAGCAAATAATTTATATTTCTTTATTTTTTATTACATTTTACATTTGTAAAGTGCCTAAACCCGAAGGCTTCAGGGCATTGTTAAGAAACCAGTTACATGCATCGACATAAGAGCGAAATTGTGACGACCGGGGCAGGATGCTCACCCCACATGGATGTAGATGTAATTAAGTCACAACCAGAGTCAGTTAGGCTAATAGCCACGTTTTTAAGGCCTTAGGGAATGGCCAGTAAGTTTCCTCTGCCCTTAAGGAAGGAGGGAGGGTATTCCAGTGTTTCACTGTCAAAGTCGGAAAGCTGGTGCCCCTCCTCTAGCTTTTTTGAACATGGGGGCATTAGGCAGTGAGTGTGGATGGATCTCACTGGTCTGGTGGAGATGGATCTTACAATTTTCTGTGAGAGGTATTCCGGGGCCGTGTTTAAAAGACATCTGTGCGTGATGTAGAGTGTCTTGAATATGATTCTCTCTCGGATTCGGAGCATGCCTATGAAGGCATCAAGCTTATTTTCTAAGTCCAGTAGTGCTGATTCCGTCTCGTCACCTGATCGGAAAGCTAATTGGCATACTGCTAGGATGTAGTGGGATTCAAGGAAGTTTTGAATTTGCTTGTAGGCTTCTCTCTCTAGGATCTTTAGGAACAGGACCGTTTTGATGCGACAGTAAATATTGGTCATCAATGGGTCAAGCGTGTGTTTCTTAAGTAAGAGGAGAACCCAGGATTCCTTTAGGCTGCCTGGGACATGGCTCGCTGCAAAGGATGCATGGATAAATCTCGTAATGAACGGGACTAGGGATACCAAGCAGTCTTTAATATTGTTGGCAGGGAAGATTTGCCCTTTAAATGTAGAGGTTTAAGCTTTCTATGTATATTGGCCGTTTCTACTACTGACACTTCTCTGAACTGAAAGGAGGGTGTGCGTTGGTGGCTCGTGGAGAAGTGTGGGATCGGCGTGGTGATTGGGGCTTACTTTTTTCTATTTTCTGTTGAAGGGAGGTAATTTTGGCTCACAAAGCATTTGGGATATCTGTGCACCATGCCTCATGTTTAGAAATAGTGCTAGGTGGGGAGGACAGGGTTTGTAGCTCTCTGATTATTGTAAAGATTTCCGGGAGTTGAAGCTGGCATTCGGTTTTCTTGTGTTGTAAACCGTTGCTTTGGCTGTGATAATGGCATGTTTGCATTCTTTAGCAATTGTATTGAAGGATGCTTTAGATTGGTCTGCTTGTCTTTTTCTCAGGCTCAGGGGCAGTAGGTCGGGGTAAACAAGGAGTTAATATGACTGGCTGGTTTCACTCTCCTAGGCACTAAAGGCGATACCCGGTTTATAGCCTTGGCCATGGTGCTAAGGTATATATCTGCAAGGGTCTGTGGAGTCGAGGTTCTCTAGTAGGAGTGGTGTAAGAAGGGGTGAGATGGATTCCTTGCAGATTTTGCAGATGCAGGACTGGGGGTGTGGGTGGCTGCTGTTCCTCAGTGGGATGGTGAATATTACAATGTGGTGGTCTGACCATGGGCAGGGGAGGTTGGAGGTGATAGAAATGTGGCTATTCAGATCCGCTACCCATTCCAGGATTCTGCCCTTATTGTGGGTTGGGGCTGAGACCCGTGGTTTAAATCCCAGATCAGAGAGAGTGTTGGCGACCGCTCTGGCGGTGGTGTCTGAAGGGGTATTAAGACCTAGATTGAGATTCCCAAGTAGTATGGCCCTAGAGGAGGGTTGAAGGTTTTTTCCTATTGCACGGGTGCGGTCCTCCTCGAAGGAGGCAGCATGGCCTGCAGGTCGGTAAATGATGTGGAAGGTTATAGGAGTCTACAGGAGAGGTGAAGAGCTTGGCTGTGAGGAGTACACAGTTACCGTCCCTAACATTGCTGACCTGTCTGATGTTGAGAGAGTCTCTGTGGATGAGTGCGACACCACCTCCTCTTGAAACTTCTCTGTCATTTCTGAGTATGGGGAAGCCAGTGGGGATAGCTAGTGATAGTGCTGGGCTTGAAGCTTGATGTGGCCAGGTTTCACTTATGGCAAACAGGTCTAGGTCTTGTGTTGTGATCAAGTCATGAATGTCTAGGGCGTGGGCTGTGAGCAACCTTGCATTGATAAGGGCTGCTTTTAGGATGACTGGGTGTGAGATGGGGTGTTGGGGGATAGATGGTTGTGAGGAGGCGGGGGCATGGTTTTTTAGTGTTGCAGCTCAGGGGGGTCACGTGGGTTATTTTCCACATAGTTGAGTTCTTGGGGCCTTTGAGGTTGTTGGTTGCAAAGTTTGGCCGGTATAGTTTGTTTTGATTTCAGGTGACCCTTGTCAATGGGTTTGGAACTTTGAGCGACAATGGGCTGCTAACTAGAGAGTCAGGAGAGTTTGAAAGGGGAGTATGTGTTTCAAGCATGATTTTGTGCCTAGGTGGGCATTTCTGAAATGGGTGGAAGTGGGCTGGCTGCGGGTTGCGGATTTGGGGAGCCTCATTCTTATTCTATTATTGCTGGCTGGGATGGGCGGTGGGCAGCTGGTGGCGAGCATGTCCTAGCTGCTGGGCGATACTGGCAGTGGTATTTTGCCCTGTATGATATCTGTTGGTGGTTATGGGTTCTCTGTGTCTGCCTGGTGGCAGTAGTGTGGGTTTGTGGCTCAGGCATGGAATATTGGGGAGTAACAGTTGTGTATTGATGTGGGGTCTGTTTGTCAGTGGCTCGTGGAGAAGTACAGTCTGTCCGGCTGTTTTTCTGGTGTCAAGAGAGGTTGTTGGTGGGGGTGGGCCAGAGGGGCAAGAGCGGTCTGCATTCAGAGAGAGCTTTGGGGCATGGTGCTCACTCATGCGACACAGGTGTGAGGAAGTCGGTAGGAGGTCATTGGGGTACTCCACCTGGGCATAAGTTAGTGATCTCTTGGTGAGGTGAAGCCTGCGTTCGCTGGACGTTGCACCTAGGTATGCGGTTGTCTGGGGTCTTGGAGGTACCTTCCAGACACTCATGGGCTAGGTAAGGATACAGGGGTGGCTTGCTGGCCGTGGCGCTTTACTGTCTTTGTTGTGCAAGGCAGAGTTAGTATAGAGCAGGGGAAAATCAGTTGGTAGGAAAGGTGTTAGGAAGGGAGGCATAGTGATTACGCGGAAATACAGAGTTATATAGTGATGCGGGATACGTATCTCGGAGCCATTTGAATACACATATGCATTTGACTTATCTTTTGGTTGTAGTGAGTTGGAGATAATAGGGATCCGCGATGGCTATTCTAAGTTATGATAATGGGATCTTATCACGTCTTTAAAATATACTTGAAGTGATAATTAGAAATGAGCATTGTAGAATTTTCAAACAAGCCAATTTTCAATGTTAGCGCACTTAAAGAATTTCATTTTTTAGATAGCTTCTTTTGTTGAAAATGACCAACGTTGTGTCTCTGTGTCTCTCAAAATGGCCTTCCCTCTTGGAAAGGGTGTCACTCAGTGACACTCAGTGTAAAACAAATGATCTGTTTCTTTGTTGAGCACCAAGGCAATGTTTAATTTGATGTGCTTGCCACTGATTGGTTGGTATTGGATTTACAGTATGCAGCAACACAAATAACACCCTGTCACTCATGAGATGTGCCTACACTCTGCAGTATGACTCAAAAGAGAATGCCGCAAATCCGACCACATCACCCAGACCATCACCAAACTGCACTGGCTCCCACTTCAAGCATGCATCACCTTCAAATCCTGATGCATCTACAAAGCTTCTGCCATCAAGTGCACAAGCTACCCCCACTGAGAAATTCAGCATCTCTGGAGGTCTATAATTCGCCAGACGCGAGGACATGTGCACACTTGAACTCTGCCAGTACAAGAAGAAAAGTATCAGAAGACAGGCCTTCTCTGTCTAAGCTCCCAAACTCTGGAACTTCCACCCCATCAACACCATACTCATCCTCTCTTTCTACATTTCAGAAGGAGCTTAAGACCTTCATCTTCAAGTAATGGCTCCTCATTAAGAGCTAGGCCCACACGCACTCCACTCCCTACCTAAACCGAGACTGGGCAAACTGCTCCCCTCCTATCGCCTCCCCTGGTTTCTTGTAGATACCTTGAACCTAATCCCCCTACCCCCTATTTTTATCTCCACGCCTCATTATATTGCTCCCTTGCAACTTGTTTCCCCCACTGTGCACTTCCCCATGTGACTTGTAAAGCTCTCCATTGCTTCCTGAAGCAAAGTCCTTGCTGATGTAATTCCCTAATATTGATAAAAATAAAACAAAAAATAAAAGTAAGAATGATTAATGAATAATAATAAGTAAAATATACCAAATACAGTTGCGAAGACTTCAGCCTTGTTCTCTGGTCCCTTACAAAGTCTGTCTGAACCCGAGCATATCTCACCCAGCCTATCCGTGCCCCCTCATCTCCTTCCATAAGGACATTATGCCTCAGCCTGATGGTGAAATTCCCAAAACACATACACAATGACAATATATGTCTCCAAATACCAGATCTATCTCCGACTTGGTGGATTCCTCTGTTGCTACTGCTCTAATGCTGCATTTAACCATAATAAAGCAAAACAGCTCTGTCTCCCACCTACTGCTGGGGTTTTCCTCTGGTCTTGTTGCTGTTAGAAGCAGCCGGGGGACTTCATCAAAGGGGGAACAACTAATGTCTTAGAGGAGGAGGGTGTGAGGACAGGGCGAAAGGGGTCTGCAGGAACCACCCCCTCCCAACATGGAACTACCACTTGTTATTACTGATCTGATTTGCTCTCTGCATCCCTCAAATAACAGGTAGAAAGAATTGTGCACCAGCCTGTTTGAATTCGATTTAGTGCAATTATGCTTTAATAGCATGATTTACATTTGGGTAAATAGTTCCATGTTAGGCAATTGCTGCCAAGGTCATACGATTAAAAGTAAAGAGAGCATCCTATCTCTGTCTATCACCAAGGAATGTTCAGTGATCTCAAAAATCAGGTTGAGGGCACCCAAAACTCAGACAATCCGTTCATCTCTTCAATTCCTGATGAGTTCACATCCACTATCCAAGGCATCCATAAGCATACACTTACACACCATCTTAATCCTGTCTCAAGGTTTCTCCATCGGCTTCCAGTTGAAGCACGGTTTAGTTGTGAAGCTCTAGCTTCCATGTGTACATGGCACAGTGGAGCAGAGATCCAGGGAATCTTCAGGAATTGGTACCACATATCTTTCGAGCCAGAAGCCTCAGGTGCATGTGCATTATCACAATCATACAACGATTCTTCATTCCCAAAAATATAGAGACAGCTCCTCTTGAGTCATAGGCCTCGGGAATTAAAATGTCCTAAAACTGAATCTAGAACTCAAACCGAGCTGTTCTTCAGAAAGCTTCTGAAAAGTAAACTTTCCAGCCTTTGAATGTGGGGTGGGCGCTAGGCCTCTGCTTCCTTCTGCGGTTATGTTGGCGGGAGGATGCAGGATGGCCTGGTGGCTGGTGCCTGATTGGTTGATGGGCTCCTGCCTGGACCAGCGGATAAGGGAGAAACTGGGGATGGAGGCTCAGGAGCAGCTTTCCCTCTTTCCACAGGGAACTAGAGAGTGGCAATGGAAGCTTGCGGTGCAGCCCTGCTTTGGACAACATTGGGGCTGCCTTTGGTTGTTTTTAGCTTCACTGAGTAAGGTATCTAGGGGGATTGAGGGAGAAACTACGTTAAAGGAAGGTCTGAGAACAGGGAAGCTTCTGCGGTTGTCCAGGTTGCAGTATTGGCATGTGCATCCCCTAGGTGGCCCAGAGGGAGGCCAGGACAGGACTTAGGAAGAGCAGAACAGATATTCCTCATCAGCGGCCTCATCAGCCGCCAGCGCATGAGAGCGCTCACTGGAAGCCGGGATGAGTTTGGTAGGGATAGAAGAAGAAGGCCTCTTGGATACCGGGTGAGGGGGTAGCAATGGATGATCTCTTGCAATGGCAAAGAAAAAAAAGAGGTGACAGTAAGGAGGAGCAGAGCTAAAGTGAGAAAGCCGAAGGAGGACACAAGGGGTAGAGTGGAATAAGACAAGGCAGCTGGTGAGGCACATACGCAGAAGTCGGAAGTCGGGGAGCAGATGTGTGGGTGAGGTGGAAAAGAGAATGAGGAAGTGGAGTTGGTCGTGAATAGGCAGCAGGGTCGGACTGGGGCATAAAATTGTCTCGGACACCAATGAAAAAGTGGCCCACAGTTGCAAATGGTGATGAATTCCTTTTGTGACAGACTGTTTGAATAGTACCGAAGGGGGAGTTTAGGGAACAAAAATTGATGGAAATTGTGCATTTTAAAGAATATTTATTCAGCAGCACTGGTCAAAAGACCTAGCCGCATAGTGAAGTAACTCATTAAACTGGCCCGCATTTGCCAAAAAATTGACCCACTTTGACCCAAAAAACGGTCACACACCAGCATTTTGAGTTTTTGGTTCGGGCATTGCCCTATAGGCCAGTCCAAGCCTGATAGGCCAGAGACACACATAGCAAGGCCAGACAGGGCCTTCTTGCTAGGCATGCATAGGGCAATGCCAGGGTATCTATGCCAGGGATGAAAATAATGCTCATTAGGGTGAAAAAACAGGCGAAGTGGTCTTGAGCTGCTAGAAGGCAGAAGGCATGCACAAGGCAGGAGCAGATTGGGAATCTCCAATGGGCAGGGACGGCAATGTGACAGGTGATCAC
Source organism: Ambystoma mexicanum (assembly GCF_040938575.1). Classification (NCBI taxonomy): domain Eukaryota; kingdom Metazoa; phylum Chordata; class Amphibia; order Caudata; family Ambystomatidae; genus Ambystoma; species Ambystoma mexicanum. The sequence continues at coordinate 1,058,199,307 of NC_090925.1, forward strand.
TGCGGACTGGAAGGAGAGGACCTCTGGGGAATGTTGACAGCGTCCTCAGATGATGTGGAAGAAACTGATAGTTTTGAAAGGGAAGAAATGAAGCCTGCTGTGGGTGAGGAGAAAGATGGGAGTTGGGGCAGGGAATAGGGACACACTGGTGAGAGATTGAAATGGTCTCCTATGTAGCCACCTTTGGACAGAAGGGAAAAGAGGGAGTGGTGGGGAGAGGGATCCAAGGGAGCACGTGATGCAGAGGATGGGAAATAGTGCACACGCAGATCACGTGATTTAGGAGAGGGAGCGGATTCTGTGCCAAATGCTCAGGAAGACAGCAGACTCAAAATGTCAGATACGAGCATGTGGGCAGGGACTGGCTTTGAGTTAGAATGGGGTTTGTGGGAGAGTCAAGATTAATAGACATGGCACAGAGAGGTGTGGGAGAAAGGAACAGACAAAAAGAAAGATGGGAATGGACAAAAGGATGTGGTCTTTGCCTCACACACCTGGCTAGCCCTGCCCTTTTCTATTCTGCCTATCTCGTAGATAACAGGCTGTCTCTGCCCAGGGATTCAGACATGAAAGGCAGATGAAAAGAATGGCAATTTCTGTTTGGTGCTTTTAAGGCTGGGAAAGAGAAAGAACCTCTGCTCCCCACCTCCCAGATAATCTCATCCCCCTTCATCCCCACAAAAAAGGCAGCACACCTGACTTTGTATTCAGCACTTTACTAGCCATATGCCTCTTCTCCTTTACCTTTTCACTGGACCACCACACATCTAAACCCATCCTGATTCACAACACACCTCTCCCCTATCAAAGCCAACCCAAACCAACCAATACACCCAACCAGTCTTTCAAGAGCTTCCTCAAAATGCACTGGAAGGAATGACATGGTACCTGCTGTTTGCAACATCACCCCCTGAAGAATTTCCCGTTACTCATCCTATCCAAGGTCAATGGGAATGAAACATGTCGGGCTAATGTTTTCTTTGTGAGAATGCTATCATAAGTCTAATAAGGCATTTATAGCTGTTGCGCACTTTGAACTATAGTAAATGTCTCAACATTACAATAGAGATTTTAAGATTGACATCAATGGTGTGTTTCATCTTACATGTTATTGTTGCATTTTTTTCATGTCACATGGTTGTTTTTTGGTATACATTGTTTAGTTTTGTCTTGTAATTCTAACAGTTACTTTCTTGTTTATGGTAATCAGTTTTTTTGTTTTCTTCTAGGTCCTATTCTAGGACCATTGGTCTAGCATACACTTGGTTCACAAATTTGTTTTATTGTCTTTGTCTATTGGTTGTCGCCTAGCATATTAGAAGGTGTCACGGGTGTTTTCCCGTCCTTTTTTACTATTTTTATTAAATGGTTTTTTAGATAATTGTAAGAATAAAATAAAAAGAGATACATATACATTTTTTCAATTATGACTGTAGTGTCATTTGTTGCAATCGAGAAGCACAGTTCTTAATGTCTCCCCATAGATTAATCCAGATCTCAAAGGGTGAGCCTCTGAGAGGAGTTAAGACTATTTTGTGGTAATTTAAACATTTTGTATAGGGCACTGTCTTAAGCCTCTCTCCCTTTGTTTTAAAAAAAAAACCCTAGTCCTCTGTAAGTTTTTCTGTGCACTGGAAGGAAACCTCATAACCCTTGCTTCGAGTTCAACACCCAGTTCAGCAACTTTAACTAGAGGGAGCTCAACCTCACCATAACTAATACCACCAATACCCATGCACCACTTAAAATTCCTCTCAACCAACATAGGCCCTCCACACCTTGGTGCACACAGGAACTCATTGATCACAAGCATGCCATTGTGAACAACTCATCACCCTGAGAGCCCTCTGCCCAGCAGGCAAGATACCTATCACCTCAACCAAAGCACACTACAAGCATCATGGATGTATCCAAGAAGATGGAAGTGCTCTTCCCAGCTCTGAAGCACTGCATCAACCTGCTACCAAAACCTGCAAAACCACAATCTACTGCTAAATGCTGTGCCACCAACAGCTCCTTCACAGACAATAAGGACAAGATAAGGCAACACATTGAGAGCTCCAAACATACAACAGATAACCCACCCTTACCAATACACAGCACAGAAAGATGGACCAAATCCAGGACAATTACCCCAGGAGACCTGACTGACACTCCAGCAGCCCCAAACCCACCATCTACAAAGATGATATTCTGCCCTTCTCCATTGTGAAAGTCATCAAAGTTGAAGCACTCGCACCACTTCTCAATGCTATCCATGCATCCCTCACACAAGGTACCTTCCCAGATTCACTGAAAATGGGACAGATCTTACTGCTGCTGAGGAAACCAACACTCAACCCAGATGACATGGCCAACTATCTGCCCATAAATACAATGTGAAGGTGGGCACCACAGAAGTTAGGTCCTTTAATATAGATAAAGTTCATTTAGGAAAATTGTGTAATATTTTAACCTGGAGCTGCCAGTCTATGATTGATCCTGTGGCATCCGGATCACACTAAACGAATTCCAAGAAAAAGTAAGGTAAAAATACCGTACTTAAGACTGGTGCTCTCAGTTGACCTTAAATAAGGTTGCTCAATCATATATAGCTCTTGCGTAAAATAATTCAAATGTCAGACAAAATATATTTCCAAATGGTACAAAGTTTTTCCAAGAGAAATGTTTAATTCACATTTCCTGGTTTTATATCTTTCTTGATTAGTTCAGATATTGCGAGGCAACTCAAAATCGATAGGTCAATTATTAACAATAGTACATATGCCAATGCATTTCGGTCTGAGACCATCTTCAGGGCTGTACTGAAGTGAGTGTAGAATCTGCACCGTGTTAACATCAATTATTCATCAGAATACACATAAATATAATAGATAATTCAAAATAAAGCAAGGCACATACCCCAAATAGATCCAAATGGATGTTGTACATGTAAGAGAAAAATAAATATGAAAAATATGTCAACATACATTATATCGCTAACCATTCATAGTTGTTTTTCCTCTTTGTATTTTGTGTCCTGTACCTGCTAATTGTGAGTTGTCCTCTCCTGTGAATGCGTTCGTAGAACGTCTCCAGTGTTCCTGTTAATTGCCAGAGGGGAATATATATTACTATTATTCTAGCTATATCCAATTGAGAAGCTATTTCAACCTGAAAAGTTAAATGGGCTCTTACCTGCACTCGTATGATTCGCGCGCGGGACCGATCGCGCTCCCTGTGAGAGCGAAAGTGAACTGCGCGCGGCCAAAAAATGCTTTTAAGGGTAGTCATGGGAACCTGGGCGGGGCGTCGAGCAGCAGCAAAGTTGCTGTCGCACGTACGCCTCGGGACCCACCGCCCTACGGGAGCGCAGGGGGGCGGGACTGTTGCCATGACCCCAAGGTGTGTGTATGCTCTGTGTTACTGATGATGGAATTAACTCGAGTGAAAGAGAGGTGTGGATAAAGCCTAGGCAATTAGTGGAAACTATACACGTGACTTCGTTCTATATCTGTGTATATGTTCTATGAATGTCAACCAATGTAGGTGTCAAAATAAGGATAGATACTGGTTGTGTGGAGTGGATCATGCGATCCATACCCATTCATACACTCCTAAATATTTTAAACTGTTGCATGATGTGCAATTAATACATGTAAGTGCAAAAACACCAGAAAACAACACCAAGTTCAATCACACGTTTTCAATGTGTCCCCAGTTGTATCTGGATCTAAGTCCATTGCGCTTCTTCATCCACGAAGAATTCAAAGACTTATTCTTGAACCAACCGTGAATCTGGCTTTTTTAGAGAAAACACATATAATTGATCTCTTCATTGATTCCCTTCGGTGTAAGGGAACTTAGTCTGTCTATCCAAAACGTTTCTCGTTGATCAATTCTTTTTTGTAGATCCTCGTATCTTTCTCTTCTTTGGACTCTTTCCAGGACTACAAATTTAATCTGTGCCAGATTGTGTTGTTTACTCTGCCAGTGTCTTGCTACTGCAGAGCTTGCAGTCTTGTTCCTGATACAAGATCTGTGTTCGTTCCACCTGATCTTTGCTGTGCGCTGTGTTTGTCCGACGTAGTATAAACCACAAGGGCATTTAATTCCATATATGATTCCTGCCGTGTCACATGTGGCATAGCATTTCAATTTGATTTTTTCTCCAGTATATGGATGATTTATGGTTTGTCCTTTCATGATATATCCACAGTTGCTGCAGTTGAGGCATGGAAATGTACCTATGCGGTCCGTGCTTCTCTTCTTTTGTGGGGGTCTCGTGTGGACTAATCTGTCTTTCAAATTAGAACTTCTCTGGTAGGCAAATGTGGGGGTTTCTTTAAATAGGTGTTCTACCCTTTTATCACATGTAACAGTGTTCCAATTTTTCTTTATGATTGACTTAATCCGATTGCTTTGGCGTGAATATTTCGATACAAACACCAGTGGGGGAGAGATATCCTGTTTGTTGATTTTGGGTTTGAGTAATTCTTCTCTATCTTGTGTAGCCGTGCGTATTTCTGCTGATGTAACTTCCTCTGTTGAATAACCGCGGGCTAGAAATTTCTTGCCCATTTCTCTCACAGCTCTTTCGTATTCACTTTGGTTACTCACAATCCTTTTCACTCGAAGCAACTGACTGTAAGGTAAATTCTTGATCAGACTGGGTTGATGAAAACTGAGTCTATGTAGCAGACTGTTCCTATCTGTGCTTTTCCGATAGATAGTGGTTTGATATCCAGTTTCTGTGACATTAATCTCAACGTCCAGAAAATGAATAGATTTACGTGAATATTCGTATGTGAACTGTATACGTGGGTCTATGTTGTTGATGTATCCAAAAAATTCTAGTAGGTGTGATTCTGTGCTCTTCCAGATGCCGAAAATATCATCTATGTACCGGATCCAGGTGATAAGTTCTTGATTCCATACGTTGTTTGTCAGAACATGTTCTGTTTCGAATTTGTGCATGAAGGAGTTTGCATATGAAGGGGCCATGGTTGCCCCCATGGCCGTGCCTGCAACCTGTAAGTAAAATTTATCTTTAAATTGGAAGTATGAATTGTTACTAATGAATTCCAACAATCCCATAATGAACTCTTTTTGTGCAGGTATTTCTCCTTCCCTCAGGAGCATCCACTCCACCGCTTCTCTGCCCAAGTCATGGGGAATCGATGTATATAATCAGAATCACACCTACTAGAATTTTTTGGATACATCAACAACATAGACCCACGTATACAGTTCACATACGAATATTCACGTAAATCTATTCATTTTCTGGACGTTGAGATTAATGTCACAGAAACTGGATATCAAACCACTATCTATCGGAAAAGCACAGATAGGAACAGTCTGCTACATAGACTCAGTTTTCATCAACCCAGTCTGATCAAGAATTTACCTTACAGTCAGTTGCTTCGAGTGAAAAGGATTGTGAGTAACCAAAGTGAATACGAAAGAGCTGTGAGAGAAATGGGCAAGAAATTTCTAGCCCGCGGTTATTCAACAGAGGAAGTTACATCAGCAGAAATACGCACGGCTACACAAGATAGAGAAGAATTACTCAAACCCAAAATCAACAAACAGGATATCTCTCCCCCACTGGTGTTTGTATCGAAATATTCACGCCAAAGCAATCGGATTAAGTCAATCATAAAGAAAAATTGGAACACTGTTACATGTGATAAAAGGGTAGAACACCTATTTAAAGAAACCCCCACATTTGCCTACCAGAGAAGTTCTAATTTGAAAGACAGATTAGTCCACACGAGACCCCCACAAAAGAAGAGAAGCACGGACCGCATAGGTACATTTCCATGCCTCAACTGCAGCAACTGTGGATATATCATGAAAGGACAAACCATAAATCATCCATATACTGGAGAAAAAATCAAATTGAAATGCTATGCCACATGTGACACGGCAGGAATCATATATGGAATTAAATGCCCTTGTGGTTTATACTACGTCGGACAAACACAGCGCACAGCAAAGATCAGGTGGAACGAACACAGATCTTGTATCAGGAACAAGACTGCAAGCTCTGCAGTAGCAAGACACTGGCAGAGTAAACAACACAATCTGGCACAGATTAAATTTGTAGTCCTGGAAAGAGTCCAAAGAAGAGAAAGATACGAGGATCTACAAAAAAGAATTGATCAACGAGAAACGTTTTGGATAGACAGACTAAGTTCCCTTACACCGAAGGGAATCAATGAAGAGATCAATTATATGTGTTTTCTCTAAAAAAGCCAGATTCACGGTTGGTTCAAGAATAAGTCTTTGAATTCTTCGTGGATGAAGAAGCGCAATGGACTTAGATCCAGATACAACTGGGGACACATTGAAAACGTGTGATTGAACTTGGTGTTGTTTTCTGGTGTTTTTGCACTTACATGTATTAATTGCACATCATGCAACAGTTTAAAATATTTAGGAGTGTATGAATGGGTATGGATCGCATGATCCACTCCACACAACCAGTATCTATCCTTATTTTGACACCTACATTGGTTGACATTCATAGAACATATACACAGATATAGAACGAAGTCACGTGTATAGTTTCCACTAATTGCCTAGGCTTTATCCACACCTCTCTTTCACTCGAGTTAATTCCATCATCAGTAACACAGAGCATACACACACCTTGGGGTCATGGCAACAGTCCCGCCCCCCTGCGCTCCCGTAGGGCGGTGGGTCCCGAGGCGTACGTGCGACAGCAACTTTGCTGCTGCTCGACGCCCCGCCCAGGTTCCCATGACTACCCTTAAAAGCATTTTTTGGCCGCGCGCAGTTCACTTTCGCTCTCACAGGGAGCGCGATCGGTCCCGCGCGCGAATCATACGAGTGCAGGTAAGAGCCCATTTAACTTTTCAGGTTGAAATAGCTTCTCAATTGGATATAGCTAGAATAATAGTAATATATATTCCCCTCTGGCAATTAACAGGAACACTGGAGACGTTCTACGAACGCATTCACAGGAGAGGACAACTCACAATTAGCAGGTACAGGACACAAAATACAAAGAGGAAAAACAACTATGAATGGTTAGCGATATAATGTATGTTGACATATTTTTCATATTTATTTTTCTCTTACATGTACAACATCCATTTGGATCTATTTGGGGTATGTGCCTTGCTTTATTTTGAATTATCTATTATATTTATGTGTATTCTGATGAATAATTGATGTTAACACGGTGCAGATTCTACACTCACTTCAGTACAGCCCTGAAGATGGTCTCAGACCGAAATGCATTGGCATATGTACTATTGTTAATAATTGACCTATCGATTTTGAGTTGCCTCGCAATATCTGAACTAATCAAGAAAGATATAAAACCAGGAAATGTGAATTAAACATTTCTCTTGGAAAAACTTTGTACCATTTGGAAATATATTTTGTCTGACATTTGAATTATTTTACGCAAGAGCTATATATGATTGAGCAACCTTATTTAAGGTCAACTGAGAGCACCAGTCTTAAGTACGGTATTTTTACCTTACTTTTTCTTGGAATTCGTTTAGTGTGATCCGGATGCCACAGGATCAATCATAGACTGGCAGCTCCAGGTTAAAATATTACACAATTTTCCTAAATGAACTTTATCTATATTAAAGGACCTAACTTCTGTGGTGCCCACCTTCACATTGTATTTCTGTAACTTGGCCTAGGCATATCCAAGGTGGAGGCACACATCTCTTTAAAGAATTTATTTTAGAAATCCTCTACAGTACCATAATCATCAAGAATAATGTCATTTGCGGACATTGAAGGCTTAACGACAAATAGAGCGGACACGCTAGGCTTCACAGCCGAAGAGGCGAACGAAATCTTAGGTCTCATCACCGACAGTGGATTTAGTGGCACAAGCAATAAGAAACAGGATCCAACCAGTCAAATTAAACAGCTAGAATATCTAATAAGAAAAGAGATCAATCGTAAACTACATGCGATAACACTGGGGAGATATCATAAAAGTCAAAGAATACCAAGAGGTCTACGTCTACAATTGAGGCCCACCTTATGCAAAGAAAGTAAAGCTTTCGTAAAGAAGTGGGAGGCTATACTGAATAAATGTTCGTTGGATTTGATTTTATTAACCATACAAGAACTGGCCAAAGACCTTAAAGATCTGGGAGAGGAGATCTTAGAAATTGAGAAGTCTTTAGTGGCAACATTAAATAGAGAAGAAGTAGATTCCATCTTGGAAGACATCAACAAGAAATTATCTGGGTACAAGACGGAATTAGAAACCAAAAAAATCCGAAAATTCAAACGGGATACTTACGATTATCTCAAAGATGAAGTTTATACATGGATGGAAAAATATGGCCCTCCAATAAGGAAACCAAAACAAAACTTCACAAGCGAGACTTCTAGTTCTGGAACGGACACTGAGAGAGAAATACAGAATCAAGAAGAAGAAGCTACACCAGGAGCATCAAGTACAGCAGACCCAACTGAAACACCGAACAGAGAAAGAGAGCCTTTTTTAGGATTAGGAAGAAGAGAACAAGAAGGGGGAAAAGGAAGGCAAAAGACAAAACCGAATACGAGACAACAACAGAAGAGAACATAGTGATTAATTTGTCCTCTAGAAATCTAACCCTGTCTGAAATTAAAACATTACAAAAGGGACTCAGTTTTGTTCCTACATACGACAGCACCCTATTTGATTCTAAGATTGAACTATACAAACTGGTTCGTAAAATGAAATTGAAAGTTTTTTTCAGTGAACTAGAGGAAGAGAATCCTAGAAATACAGAAGATTCAGACTTCAAAGAATTCAGAGGAAAGAGCAATTTCATCCCACCAATAACAGTCCCCTCGGTGGATATCTTCCAGAAACAGGTCACAAGAGACCTTGAAAAGATCAAATTCAGGCATCCGAGAAATCAGAACATGAAACCTCATGAGTTGGAACTCATTAAGAACTTGTATGGAGATGACAGGATAACAATACGATCTGCAGATAAAGGAGGAGGCTTAGTTCTACTCAATACAAGCGATTATGAAGAAGAATGCTTTAGACAGCTTGGGGACATCAACACCTATGCGTCACTAGACGCAGATCCTACAGAGGAGATTCGGGGTAACCTGGACAAACTTTTGGAAAGAGCAGAAGAATTAGAATGGATAAATCATAATACAAAGAAATTTCTGACGAATACATATCCAAAAGTTCCTCATTTCTATACTCTTCCGAAGATACATAAAGATACACAGAAACCTCCGGGAAGACCTATAGTAGCCGGAATCAACAGCATCCTCGAACCACTCGGAAAATACATTGACTATTTCTTGCAACCTTTGATTCAAAAGACAAGTACCTACATCAAAGATTCTACTCATTTCCTACAACACCTAAGAAGTGTTCCATTCAACAACGACAACATTTGCTTCACAGTAGACGTAAAAAGCTTATATACATCGATTCCCCATGACTTGGGCAGAGAAGCGGTGGAGTGGATGCTCCTGAGGGAAGGAGAAATACCTGCACAAAAAGAGTTCATTATGGGATTGTTGGAATTCATTAGTAACAATTCATACTTCCAATTTAAAGATAAATTTTACTTACAGGTTGCAGGCACGGCCATGGGGGCAACCATGGCCCCTTCATATGCAAACTCCTTCATGCACAAATTCGAAACAGAACATGTTCTGACAAACAACGTATGGAATCAAGAACTTATCACCTGGATCCGGTACATAGATGATATTTTCGGCATCTGGAAGAGCACAGAATCACACCTACTAGAATTTTTTGGATACATCAACAACATAGACCCACGTATACAGTTCACATACGAATATTCACGTAAATCTATTCATTTTCTGGACGTTGAGATTAATGTCACAGAAACTGGATATCAAACCACTATCTATCGGAAAAGCACAGATAGGAACAGTCTGCTACATAGACTCAGTTTTCATCAACCCAGTCTGATCAAGAATTTACCTTACAGTCAGTTGCTTCGAGTGAAAAGGATTGTGAGTAACCAAAGTGAATACGAAAGAGCTGTGAGAGAAATGGGCAAGAAATTTCTAGCCCGCGGTTATTCAACAGAGGAAGTTACATCAGCAGAAATACGCACGGCTACACAAGATAGAGAAGAATTACTCAAACCCAAAATCAACAAACAGGATATCTCTCCCCCACTGGTGTTTGTATCGAAATATTCACGCCAAAGCAATCGGATTAAGTCAATCATAAAGAAAAATTGGAACACTGTTACATGTGATAAAAGGGTAGAACACCTATTTAAAGAAACCCCCACATTTGCCTACCAGAGAAGTTCTAATTTGAAAGACAGATTAGTCCACACGAGACCCCCACAAAAGAAGAGAAGCACGGACCGCATAGGTACATTTCCATGCCTCAACTGCAGCAACTGTGGATATATCATGAAAGGACAAACCATAAATCATCCATATACTGGAGAAAAAATCAAATTGAAATGCTATGCCACATGTGACACGGCAGGAATCATATATGGAATTAAATGCCCTTGTGGTTTATACTACGTCGGACAAACACAGCGCACAGCAAAGATCAGGTGGAACGAACACAGATCTTGTATCAGGAACAAGACTGCAAGCTCTGCAGTAGCAAGACACTGGCAGAGTAAACAACACAATCTGGCACAGATTAAATTTGTAGTCCTGGAAAGAGTCCAAAGAAGAGAAAGATACGAGGATCTACAAAAAAGAATTGATCAACGAGAAACGTTTTGGATAGACAGACTAAGTTCCCTTACACCGAAGGGAATCAATGAAGAGATCAATTATATGTGTTTTCTCTAAAAAAGCCAGATTCACGGTTGGTTCAAGAATAAGTCTTTGAATTCTTCGTGGATGAAGAAGCGCAATGGACTTAGATCCAGATACAACTGGGGACACATTGAAAACGTGTGATTGAACTTGGTGTTGTTTTCTGGTGTTTTTGCACTTACATGTATTAATTGCACATCATGCAACAGTTTAAAATATTTAGGAGTGTATGAATGGGTATGGATCGCATGATCCACTCCACACAACCAGTATCTATCCTTATTTTGACACCTACATTGGTTGACATTCATAGAACATATACACAGATATAGAACGAAGTCACGTGTATAGTTTCCACTAATTGCCTAGGCTTTATCCACACCTCTCTTTCACTCGAGTTAATTCCATCATCAGTAACACAGAGCATACACACACCTTGGGGTCATGGCAACAGTCCCGCCCCCCTGCGCTCCCGTAGGGCGGTGGGTCCCGAGGCGTACGTGCGACAGCAACTTTGCTGCTGCTCGACGCCCCGCCCAGGTTCCCATGACTACCCTTAAAAGCATTTTTTGGCCGCGCGCAGTTCACTTTCGCTCTCACAGGGAGCGCGATCGGTCCCGCGCGCGAATCATACGAGTGCAGGTAAGAGCCCATTTAACTTTTCAGGTTGAAATAGCTTCTCAATTGGATATAGCTAGAATAATAGTAATATATATTCCCCTCTGGCAATTAACAGGAACACTGGAGACGTTCTACGAACGCATTCACAGGAGAGGACAACTCACAATTAGCAGGTACAGGACACAAAATACAAAGAGGAAAAACAACTATGAATGGTTAGCGATATAATGTATGTTGACATATTTTTCATATTTATTTTTCTCTTACATGTACAACATCCATTTGGATCTATTTGGGGTATGTGCCTTGCTTTATTTTGAATTATCTATTATATTTATGTGTATTCTGATGAATAATTGATGTTAACACGGTGCAGATTCTACACTCACTTCAGTACAGCCCTGAAGATGGTCTCAGACCGAAATGCATTGGCATATGTACTATTGTTAATAATTGACCTATCGATTTTGAGTTGCCTCGCAATATCTGAACTAATCAAGAAAGATATAAAACCAGGAAATGTGAATTAAACATTTCTCTTGGAAAAACTTTGTACCATTTGGAAATATATTTTGTCTGACATTTCAACTATCTGCCCATCACACATCTAGCCTTCCTCAGCAAAGTGGTTGAAAAGACTGTTGCCATCCAGCTGCATGAAGGGATCACTTAGCACAATATCCTAAATGACTACCTATCCAGTTTCCAACCATGACGCAGCACAGAGACCACCACCACCCAAGTTATCAATCATGCTCTGCAGATCCTTGAGGGGAACCATGATTACTCGTCCTCTTTGTCCTCTATGCTACTTTCAATACCATTGACCATTAAGCCATCCTCAACATCCTTGCCCCATGCATTGGCTTTGAAGGAACAGTCCTGCACTGATTTGCCTCATATCTATTCAACAGAGACCACATTTTCCAGATGGGCCCAAACAAATCGCAGTCCTGCACAATAACCTGCAGAATTCCACATGCTCCACATTGTCCATTGTTATCTTCAACTTGTATGTGTAACCTCTTAGAAAATGCCTCTCCAACACCAACATCATACTCCAATAAGGAAATAATTCACATTATTACCTAAACATCAATTGCATCAAAGACAGGGCCTCATTACAGGTCGGGCGGTCCGGAATTAACAGTGGTGGGAAACCCGCCGCCACTGCTAATTCCGCACCGCCCGATCCGGAGTCCTGCAGGCGGGAGGTGATCTTCCCGCCAGGTCTGACCTGGCGGGTTGAACCCCTCCCGCCTGCAGGCGGATGTGGAAACACCGGCACCATCACGAGATGGTGCCGGTGTTTCCACTTCCCTATTCCCATTGAGTCTTATGGGACTCAATGGGAATGGGGATTAACACCATTCCGCCTCTGTGACTCCCGGGACACCGGGGCTGTAATGCCCTGCTAATTCTGGGAGTCACGGAGGCGGAATGGTAATACGAGTCCAGCGGTAACCAGGCGGTTTTACCGCCGCGGTTACCGCCAGACTCGTAATGAGGCCCAATTGACTTAACGACTGTTTATCCATCATCCAAGTTTAGATGACAAGAGTTTACCTGAAGCCCAACCCTACAAAGACTGAATTCATTCACCTGGGGAACCCAAGCAAGCACACCCAATCCCAAAACTGCGTATCTGAAACAAAGTTCAAGGGATTCACCACTCACCAAGTGCAAGATCAATTGGCTTTAATATCGAATGTGACTTTTAATTCAAAACTCACATTCCTGCGAAGACCCTCAAAGAGCTACACTGGCTACCACGTCAAGCACACATCATATTCAAGGCTGCCTGCATCACATACAAAACATTTAAAAAACCTGTTTCAAGTCTGATCTTAGTGTGGCTTTCTGGTGATGCACTGCTCTGAGGAGATGGCAAGTTTCTCGACCAAGTCGGCAGGTGTTTTGGTTGTGAATGTTTTCAAATACAACGAAATGTATTTTGTGTCTTAAGTAGTAGCCAGATCACTAGTGGGGGTTCAGATAGCGCACTGTCATAGTTCACCCAGCCAATCTCTCAAGACGCTGACCTCTACTTCTTCTCGATATTAGTGCTCATAGAGTACTGTAGGGTAAATCCAACCCAGCGGATTGATCCTTCTCGCTCCGAAACACGGCACTGTCAGCCAGAATGTGGAGATGTATGTGAGGGCCGAAACACAATGTGTCAACTTTCGAAGAAACAAAGACAACACTGCAAACAAAGGGCAGGTCATATCTCATATATATTTATAAAAAGTACAAACAATGTTTGAAAGGTCTCTGAAATAAGAGAACCAAGATGGTGTTCTAAAAGTATCGGACACTCCCGTCCCCTGAATACCTTTGTGCTGTATAACAGCCAATATGTTATTAAATAAATATTAATACATATTAATAAATAATATAGAAACCAATCAATGAATTAAACATTACTCTATGCCATAGTGTTTTCAACACTGAGCATATTATTGAACATACAGATTACCTCCTTATTACATATCTTTATATGCATGGGTTCTTTTCCCCATCCACTTCGGTAGCACTTTTCTATTCGTGACTCGCCTGAGTCCTATTTCTTTGTTTATACTTTATCCGTAGTCCGCTTTCTATCTCTCCACCGTGTTCCCATGGCTACTTCACACACAACAGAAGACAGCATGCTCTGATTGCATCTCCAGCTGTGGCTTAGCCATTCTCTCTCGTATAGCAGGTACGCACTTCTGTCCCTCAGTGACTCACAAGTCTAGTTTATTGATCTTATCCCGTGTACTAATCACCACGGCATATTTACAGTACAGCCTTTAGCCGGCTTCAAGCGACATTGATGCCTGCTAGATGCAGGGCATAGAAGCCCCCGCTTTACGAGCATTAACTCATTTGAGCACACAAATGTCCATGAACAAATGCACCCATGATTGACACATAAACTGTCGTAATCCAGTTCCCTACTTTTATCTTTCACTTCCTATAAATTGTTTATAAATCTCATCTTGTCGATGCATTTTTTTTACATAGTTCTCCCCAGTGCAGCAACAAAGCCGTTTTCTACCCCGCGATCAATTAGATTTTCCATATGGCCCAGGAGCTCCCATCACAACCTCTGTTTTATATATATTGGTCCTAATTACGGGTCCGTTGGTAACCATGCTGGTAAAACCGGCAGGTAGCCACTGGACCTGTAAACAGTTACTGGCGCCTGACTTGCCAGTAATACCAGGGTATTACAACCCTGGCGTCCGGAAAGTCAGGCCCTGGCAAACTGTTGTTCCCCATTCCTATTAGGCCTGGGAATGGGGACCACGGAAACACCGACACAGGTAATAACGGTGCCGGTGCTTCAGTGAAACTCTGTGGACAGGTGCTGGTCCGCCCGGCAATTCAGACCTTCCGGGCGGGAGGGGAGGGTACCCGCCAAGTAGAGTTGTACTTTACCGGTCCGGCAACAACGGTGCCGGTAAGCTTACCGTCACCGTTGTTTCCGGACCGGTAAGGTTGTAATGAGGCCCAATATGTTTTCCTCTTCTCACATTTAGACACATGGGTCATAAGGATAAAGTATAAAACACCACAGCAGCATGCCAGCATGCACACCCATCTATTCTTCGATGAGACACACACTGCCATCCCTCTCACATGGTTCGATCTGTTCATTAATAGGCTTTATCCCTTAGAGTTCCACATCCTATGACAGAATTAACCTTTTTTACCATTCACTTCCTTGAATATCCAAAACGATTTCTAATGGCTTTCTTCTGGCTAATTGATTGTATTGACACAATATTTAATGTTGTGTGGTTGACCTAACATGAAATTATATACATTTGTTATTCTTCAGACCTTTTAAACCGCACCTGATAAAGGGAACTCTGAATCCCGAAACGCATTGTGCCTTGCACTGCTAAACATAATGACGAACTGGACAAAGAATTTCTCTCTGTACATCTTTCATTCGTTGAATGGTTTCTATATTATGTATTAATATTTATTTACTAACATATTGGTTATCATACAGCACATAGGTGTGCAGGGGACAGGAGTGTCCGATGATTGACGCATTTTTCGTGTGACATAAAGGCCATGATCATTTTGCTTTGCACATGTTGTCAACAGCCTGGAAGATGAAGGCCTACCCGGCCACCTTAGCGTAGAAATACTTGTGGACGATTACCGGACAGCAGGAAGCCTAAATATTTAGCGAAGGTTTCAGAGAAGGCTTTCGCGTTCCGTCTAGGGGCCTGTGGAAAGGCACTTGAGAAGAAAAGCCATTTTCAAAGATCCCACTGCCATATTTCATGTTAAAACTGATGGGGACAAAATGAGCGAGTGTGACAGTAAGTTGGCCTTCAGACTACTCCCAATTGTGCCCGGATGATTTACCATTGCTGGGGATGTAGGGGCAGTTCTCTATATCTCTCCCTTTGTGACTGAATTACTAAGGGTTGTCTTGTTTTAGGAATTCTTCACAATTTGAAATAGTCCAGCTGACATATTTTTGGATGGGCTATTGCATGTTGGCATACACTGCTCCCTCAACCAGAACGCAATGGAATGTAGAGTGCTATAGAAAAGTCCTAGATGCAGAATCTCACACATTCGAACATATGCACCCCAACTGTAAATGCACAGAGACAAAAAATGCACCCACTTGTCCAATCTCTTGTCACACTATCATAAAACGATATCATTACTGGGGCAGCTTGGCAAGCCAGTCTGCCTTCATCGGGGTCGCTTTGCCCCTATGTCCTCGGCTTTGACAATAAACTGTAATCTTCTGCCTTGCAAGCGACTCCGCAGCTGAAGGACTTCTATTTTTGCCTTGTGTTCCCTGCCTTTGTATGAGCATATTTTACAACTGGCTGTCAGGCAATGTGAGCGCAGCTATTGAGTGACTGGATGAAAGAGTCAACATGGCCCTTGGCTGCTTCCATCTGCAGCAAGAATGAACAAGGATAATAAAGCAAACGATTACATAAAGTGACGTGCATTTACTTTGCATGCCTGTTCTTACTGTTAACCGAGTCAGGCCAGAATAGCTCTAAATTGGAAATCCTTTGCAGAGAAATCAATTGGTAGTCCGGTGGTGGCATGGATACGGCTACTCCACTTCCTAACCCTCGCCAGATTCATTCTTCGAGCGCCCTTACATTTATGGTGATTGCCCCTTACCCACTTCTTAGTTTGTGGGGTTGTTTGCCAGGGCTAAGCTTGACACTTATTTCTGAACCCCGGCACTGTCTCAGACTCAGTTTGATTATGATGTAGTGTTTTGGCAACTTTACCTTTTTTTTAACTGCCACTCAGTGGTAGTCACACAACAAGCACCAGCGTGAACTGGCCACGCGCATCTGCATCCTGAGCCGCCACATTGTAATTCATGAAGCGGATCAACCACAGTGGTGGGGCAGTGAGAGTTATCTGTCACATACACTGCTTGCCAAAAATGTACTATGTACGTAGGTAACTAACTTGTATTGATTCCGAAGGCGTCCCTGGCGCCCCGTGTAACTTAGCTCATCAGATTCATTCTTCGAGCGCCCTTACATTTATGGTGATTGCCCCTTACCCACTTCTTAGTTTGTGGGGTTGTTTGCCAGGGCTGAGCTTGACACTTATTTCTGAACCCCGGCACTGTCTCAGACTCAGTTTGATTATGATGTAGTGTTTTGGCAACTTTACCTTTTTTTTAACTGCCACTCAGTGGTAGTCACACAACAAGCACCAGCGTGAACTGGCCACGCGCATCTGCATCCTGAGCCGCCACATTGTAATTCATGAAGCGGATCAACCACAGTGGTGGGGCAGTGAGAGTTATCTGTCACATACACTGCTTGCCAAAAATGTACTATGTACGTAGGTAACTAACTTGTATTGATTCCGAAGGCGTCCCTGGCGCCCCGTGTAACTTAGCTCATCAGATTCATTCTTCGAGCGCCCTTACATTTATGGTGATTGCCCCTTACCCACTTCTTAGTTTGTGGGGTTGTTTGCCAGGGCTGAGCTTGACACTTATTTCTGAACCCCGGCACTGTCTCAGACTCAGTTTGATTATGATGTAGTGTTTTGGCAACTTTACCTTTTTTTAACTGCCACTCAGTGGTAGTCACACAACAAGCACCAGCGTGAACTGGCCACGCGCCTCTGCATCCTGAGCCGCCACATTGTAATTCATGAAGCGGATCAACCACAGTGGTGGGCAGTGATAGTTATCTGTCACATACACTGCTTGCCAAAAATGTACTATGTACGTATGTAACTAACTTGTATTGATTCCGAAGGCGTCCCTGGCGCCCCGTGTAACTTAGCTCATCGCATGTAACAACACCTCGATGCCCATGCGCTGTTTGCGCGCTATATATATATCTAAATAAATAAATAGTTATCTATTTTCCTGAATAACAATGAGTTGGAAGGTGACGTTACTGGGCACTCGTCTGAATGCTATTGGGTATAGGACGATTTTACCGTAAAAAAATGGTCGCAATGACCAAAGGTTCTAAAAATGATACCACCAAAAGTTCGAACACCAAAAGTTTGAACCTTTAGTGGTAACATTGAAAAAAAAATGGGGGCTGCTGGGGTGTCCTCCGCATCGCCCCGCTCACTACACTTTATGGTATAGTGAGCGGGGCTGCGGGGGACACCCCTGCAGCCTTCCGAAAAAAAAAAAGAAAAGAAAAGGACCCTGCAGCGCCGGTCCCCGATCACGGAAGTGAAAGGGAACTGGCGCTGCAGGAACCCAGCGTGAAGATGAAGGTAAGTGGGGTTTGTTTCTGTTGGCGGTGTGGGTGGGGGTGTGCTGAGGGTGTGGGTGGCGGGTTGTTATGGGTGTGTTGTGTGTGTGGGTGTGAGTATGTATGTGTTTTCACATGAGAAAGGTGTGAACTTTTGGTAGTTCGCACCTTTCTCATGCGAACGTTTTGCCTGCGGTAGTTTCAGCTGCGCGAAAATCACTTGGATTCTGCTATTGGTGCAGCGGTGCTACTGTAATAAGTGCAATCAGTGCCACAGGAAGGTGGTTTGACAACCAAAGGGCAGCCTGCAGCACTAACACTGCACAGTAGCAGGGGAAGGCCACTACTGAGGAGGAGTGCCTGTACTCATTGCCAGCCTATACAAGAAGGTCTTGCTGTAGTGTTTGACATGAAAGTTCATCAGTTCAGGAAAGTTTCGCCTGCATTTTTCCATCAATTGTCTGTAGCTAGATTGTAATTGTCTACCTAAAGAATCGGGCAACATGGTAAAATATGATTATATCATTTCAAGACTCAACTATTATGGTATGTTATGTTGATTGTATTTGTAAATCACACATCTGCCAGTCATTGCATCCATCAACTCCAATAGGACAGGGCAGGTTGCAGCTTTAACCCCAAATCTGTTGACGCTGTGGTGAACGGATATGGCACGTGGAACAGTGGCAGGGAGCCCCTTGCCCCATTGTGTCACAGGCGTGCTAGAATATATTTGGGCTCAAGTCACTTATTGTTTTACAAATTAAGCAAATGAATCCTATACCAACTATCAGTACCAGGTGTCATTAGCTTGCATTTATCCCAATGGCAATAGTTATCAATGCATCTGAAAACAGAAGAATGATCCTTACCTTCCATAGGATTTCTACACTGACATGCTGGCATTCCTTCAGGGGCGCGTGACTGCTGCTTGGGCCTGCATCATCAGGTTACATTCCCACCACTGGAAGGTGATGCATTTTCGTGCAGGATGGGCATAATTATACACACCAAAAATGAACAAGCTTCCCCTCAAGGTGGGGTGGAGTGACCATTCCCCAGATATTGCTTCCAAAATTGGATTGAAATTCTCCACTTTACTTCTCGAGTTTCAAAGAGATTGGATGCACATCCTGAGGCTTTACAGCTACTTTTGAAAGGGGCACGTGCATTCTTCCAATGGTTCCATGTCATTCCATCGCCGTTTTTATTTTACGGCATTTTTTGCTGCCAATTTTTTGCCCCTGATTTTTTTTCCGGGTGTTACCCCCCAAATCCCCCTTCCCACCTACTTACAATCTAGTCCCCACAGCCCCTACACCTTATATCCCTCTACCCACTCCCCCATATTTTTCAATGTTTTTTTGTAATAGAAAATCGCCTGCAAAAAATGCAGCGGAAAAAAAAAACGCTGATGAATGGACGTCGCACACTTCCAACACATAGGTTATCAGCTCTGCCACAGTCACACAACAGCAAATCATGTTTGTGCTGATCAACGAATGGGGCATCGCTTGGCAATACACAATGCAGAGTCAATAAGTATCGGTGCCTCTTTGATGAAGCAAGATGCCAAAATGCAAATTCCTCAATGGGAAAAAGCCAATAATAATTTATATCGATCAACAAAAACTTTTTTTTCAGAAACAGCCATAAAAGCCTGTTGCATCTCTGAGTACGAATGGGTCCAACATTTTGCTAACCTATATGCCCTCTCTAAAGAAAATATTGTACCGGATCTGGAGGGCCAACAATCTTGTGAGGTAAGGGACTCCCCCGCCCTAGGTTTTTTCGCTGCCAGAGATTATAAAGGCAGTGGAGTCCCAGAAATCAGGTAAGGCTCCCGGGCCTGATATGGTGCCGGTCGACTTATTTAAGAGTGCCCCTGTCATCTGGGCAGCAGTTTTTTTTTACTGCCTATTTAATGCAATCGTTGAATCAGGTAAGACGCCAGAATCTTGGATGAAGGCAATGATTGTTCCGCAGTACAGAAATGGTGGACGTGAATGCACTGGGAACTATACGTCAATTTCACTTCTTGACACTTCAGGCAAAATATACGCTAGGGTTTTGTTAGCACGTTTGGAAGACTGGGTCCATGGTCAGAACCTTATAAGCCATCTCCAGGCTGGTTTGCAACCCGGCCTGAGTACGATATGTCAGGCCATTAGGCTCCAGTTGTTAGTATTGAAGTATGTTCATCTAAGGAACAAGTGCTTGTATGTTGTCTTTGTAGGCCTGAAATGTGCTTTCGATGCTGGCCCTAGATCAAAGATGTGGAAGGTCCTCCAAGATTTGAACATCTCCCCGCAGCTCCTACGCGGGATTCAGGGGCTTTATAAAATGGTAACACTGCTAGAGTCAGGTGGAAAAAAGTAGGTGATCTAATGGTCCCAATTACAATTGAGCAAGGGGTGGGACAGGGGTGTGTCCTCGCACCTATTTTATTTTGTCTGTTTATTAACAAGAACATACTCAGGTTCACTGACCTTCAAACAGATTCCCCAAACTAGGTTCAGACAAAGTTGCACTCCTTTTATTTGCGGACGATGCGGTTTTGCTGTTTACGACTCCGGCAGATCTCTGCTAGCCCAAGGATGAGTTTTATGAAGCATGTAAGAGTTGTGGACTCATCATGAACTTTGAGAAGACACAATCGATAATCGTCTACAAGCATGGACAGAGGGGGCCTAGTAGGTTAAGAATTATGATAGAAGGGCATTTGATTGAAGAGGTGAACACCTTTGTGTACCTGGGTGTCAAGTTCTCCGGAAACGGAAGTTGGATAATGCCAGGTGATAGGGCCATGCTCACTCTTGAGAGAGAGAGTAATGTCATCTTAAAATGTAGTCAAGATCACGGCAATGTCACTTTTCAACCAGCATTACAGCTCTACAATCAAGAGGCTAGAGCTACCGCTATTTTCCATGATGAGATTTGGTTCCATTCATCTCTGTCTAAGTTGGTTACAATTGAGAATCAATTTCTCAAAAAAGGGTTATGTCTTCCAGCCTCCACCCCTAATGTAATGCTACGGTTGGAGTTTAATAAGCGCTCTACTGCAGACATTATTGGAATTGATCCAATCCGTTACTGGCTTTGCCTAGGGTCCTCACCTCACCTGAGGAAATATAGAGTGGTGATGGAGGATGCGTTGTCACACATTGAAGGACAGGAGTTGAAATGGTGCTCACATGTGCTGATTCTAGTTCCAGAGGCAAACTTTGGAAGATACTATCCGTATGTAAAGCTCTGCACCACTTGATTAGACTCATAGGGATACTCTATGCTGGCAGTAAAGCTACAGTGCGCTATGGATTGGGAGGGGAATTGACAGAAGACTTTGATGTGACTAAGGGGGTGCGACAGGTTTGCCCAATGGCTCTGACCCTATTTAATTTATACATTCAGGAAATTATAGATACTCTACTTACAGGATGCCAGGATTGTCCCAAAATAGACAAGGATAAAATCCCTGCTCTATTTTATGCCGACGATGCAGTAATCTTGACGGTAATCTTGGCTACAACCCCGCAAGGGCTGGCAAGGGCTGGCAAAGTTGTTGCACTGTTTGTGCAAAAGTGTGATGAAATGGAGCTGAAACTGAACATCGATAAGACAAAATCAATGGTGTTCAGGCCTAGGCTTACAAAAATTAGATCATTGAAATTGGGGGTGAACGGCAACCAAATAGAGCAGGTAAAAAACTATGATTACCTGGTGATCCGGTTCCAAGTGACAGAGGGGTGGGTGGCCCAAGTAAACCTCTCTGCAACCACCCTTGACAAGTTTGGAGGGTCCATAGGCACTTTCCATGCAAGCCACGGTTGTGGCACAATTTCACAAGCGTTAGATTTTTATGGGAAACAACCAGTTCCTTGCAGCCCTGTATGGGGCCAAATTGTTGGGGCATGGAAACTTAGAAAAATTGACTTCTAATGAGGCCACATTTTTGAAAAAACGTGTCATTTTGCCCAAAGGTACCCCCAATGCACTGTTGTTGTTGGAGCTGGAAGTAACCCCAGTGACATCTCTTGCATCACTAGGTTCAGCCCTCTTTTGACTATGACTGTGGAAGCAAGAGGGTCTGTTGAAGTATAGAGAAGCACTGATCCATGTAATGTCCTTGGAGGGAGGGAAATCCCTACAATGGGTCCATCATGTAAAAAAGACGATCAGGGAGCTAGAGGGTGTTAACCTATGGGGGAACCCCCAAATCCAGCCGCCGGGGATTAGAAAGGAGCAAAGGCTTTGTGCAAAGGAAAAAGCATGGGATTGATTGGTGAGAAGAGCGAGGAAGTTAAGACTGGGTCCGCTTTACCTCAAGCTCCTCTCCCCGGGCAAGACATCTTATCAAGATTATATTCATCCCCCCTATGAGAAAAGTCTGTACATGCAACTGAGACTGGGGATTCTGCAAGTGGCAGGTTTCATGTCCAAATGGAAAGCATAGAATTCGGATAAGTGCCCACTATGTGGGGGTAGGGAAGTGTAGAAACAATGACTTATTTTATGATGTTTTGTAAGAAAACTGAACATCTGAGGAAAGTGTATTTAGAGCCTGTGCTGAGAGAAGCCAGATTCAGAGACACTATATCAGCAATGAGATTCCTAAGACAAGGCACTCAGCAAGTTGTAGTCTTGGCAGTGGCGAGATACACTTACAGATCCTGGTTGTTAAAGAGGAAGTTAATTAAACTGCACCTTTAATATAATTGATATAATTGAATACGTGGGAAGGCATAGAGGCTGCGAGTTAGGCTCTCCTCTATGAGTTACATTTTAAAGTTATATTTCAAAGATGTTAATACATATGTTTCATGCTGTCGCCAAAAATGAACCGCTAACATACTTATTTGATTATGATGGCTTAATGAGATGCATTTTTATTGTGACTGGATAATGTTTTTATGTATTGACTTGAAGATTTTTATATGCCAAATAAAAGTATGATGTCTGAGTATTGCAGGAGTTGGATCTCGCAAAACCTTGGCATTATCCACAACATTTTTTTGCGAGCTCTAAGTGTATCATTTCCTGCAGATTTGAATCTGTACGATTATTATTATATATATTTTTTTGTTTTTTGTATTTTTAAAGCGCTCACACAGCCCACGGGCATCAAGGCATGGTTACAGGAATTGTATTAGTTGTGTAATTGTCCTTTTTTTTTAATCTTAGTTGCGTATTTATAACACAAGCGCGGACCCGGGGATCGAACCTGTGTAGCTTCATGTGGTCTTGCTTCCAAGGCGAGCATGTTGCTGCTGAGCTGTCCTCCCGAGACTAAGGAAGCGGATTGAGCTTTTTTTGGGTTTATTCTCTCTAGTGATTATTGGTCCATTAAAATGGACTTTAGCTAGTAAAAGTAATGAGACTTTGGGACTCCTAGGCATCCCCACAATTAAATTAAATTCTACGTAGGAATTGTTCTGCTGCAAGATCGGGTGCTGAGTAGTTCGGATCTATGTCTTTTGTCTCAATTACACATGGAGAACACAGCCCATTTACTTTTGTTGAGCCCTTTTTTTTAATAACCATAGGGCATATTTTCTTAAGCCATTGTTGAGATCACGAGTTCGAAATCACATGGGTGCCCTGGCTCAACATAAATCTACCTCAAATAGGGAAAACATTGTTGTGGTGTCGTCATACATTGATAGGACCCGGGATTTAAGAACCAATGCCTCACTCTGTTAGCACAGGATCCTGAGGCTAACATTCTTAGGAACTCCCTCTAGGTGGCACATATTCATTGTGGTTCACTAAATAAAAAAGCATTTTTGGGTTTAACTATTGGCATTGCAGGTTTGTTCTTCTCAGAGTAGTGCTGGTAGTACTATAATGTATTTAACTCACAATTTGACTTAGTACATAATTGTTGCATTCTTCTTTGGGTAATAATTTATATTTGAATCATGTGCTTTATGTATGTGAGGGTATCACATTTTGAGAACTTTCTTACCCATGAAATTGTCATTATTTTTACATGATGAAGAGTTGTATGGCCATTTTATGATTGACTGAATTATTTGTTTACCTTTGCCTTGTAATGTTTGGGATCTGGCTGATCAATTTGGTATGTACGCTTTATTGATTGCTTTAATGTGTAATTCGTGCATTTTGTGGCAGTTGTCAAAAAAACGTTTTTATTGAATACCTTATATATCAGTAAAAGGTATACCATTTTCAAATATTTGTGAAGGAAATGTAATTATTACAGGTTCCAATACTCTTCCAATAATTATATTGTATTTTATTGCATTTGGTTATTTATATAGCACTCTTTCCCCATTTGTTTGGCCTCGATGCGCTTTGTGGTTGGAACGCCCTCGGTGATCGTAGTCAATGTGCCGGAGGTTCTAAGAGTTTTAGATTCAGGGATGCATGTGTGCATTTTGGCGGTCTAGGACTTAGGTGGCTGGCTAGGTTCAATATTTATAATGTCCATCGTTGTTCCTGTGCGAGTAAACGTCAAAAGAGAATTGCCACCGAAAATGAGATCAGAATTGCTGGTCTATGCAAGGGAGCTGGCACCATATGCCAGGTTACTTCTACTTTTTTCTGAGTTCATTCAAATAGTCCAGGTTGCTTCATATAATAAAATGATCAATGTGACAGCCTGTCAGTGGCACTGCTCAAATACATCATGACACTATCTAATAATCAAGAGCTCCACTCAGTACACTAACCTATCAGTCTACACATCTCCATGTCCATTTGCAAATGGCCAAACTAATTAAGCACATCCAACCATTCCAGTTTCATCAGTGGCATGACAGCAGTTTTGCTCTTGTGAAGCAAATTGCCATTCTAATTCATACATTGCTCACATTATATTGTCATGGGGCCTCATTATAAGGTTGCCGGTCCGGATACAACGTACCGGTAAGCTTACTGGTACCGTTGTATCCGGACCGGCAAACTCCGAATTGTGCTCCTGGGTGCCTTTCATTCCGCCAGGTCTGAACTGGCGGAATGAAAGGCACCCGCAAGCACAGCAAGCCTGTAGCACTGGCACAGTAATCAACTGTGCCGGTGCTACAGGCATCCCCATGCCCATTGAGCCCTATGGGGCTCAAGTTGGAATGGGGATCTACCGGCACCGGCACCCGCAAAAGAGCAATTACCGGGTCCAGCGGGGCCGGAATACCCTGGTAATTGCCCATTCGTGGGTGCCGAACCCTGTTGCAAGTTTGGAACCGGCAAGGCTACCTCCAACCTTGTAATGAGGCGCATGGTATTTTCTATACTGCCATGCCAGTTTTGTCCTAGTTAAGTCATTCTAGCTTTTATATTGCCTCAGGAAATCACTATGTTAGTTTTACACTGCTCTTAGAAAATATCCATGGTACTTTCTCCTTATACCCAGAAAAATACCATACCTGTTTCAACAGTGGCACAGATAAACACATTGACATGTTGGTTTCCTGTTTGCCCCAGAAAATCATCATGTCAGTTTTATCTTGTCCTATTCCACTTTGAAAAGCACATTCTCATTCTTGCCCACATTACGTAGGTTGTCATGTTAGTTCGAATTTGCAGCCAGAAAATGGCCTCATGCCACTTATTGAGAGCCTGGTTGGATATTCTTTTCTTTTGGTGTTGCCTTACTATAGTTGTTTGTGTTGCAGCTGTGCCCCACCCCCCTTAAAGATTATAGCCTGCCTCCGGTCCACGTTACCAAAAGAGACAAAGAGGCTGTGTCTGTTTCACCTTTATGTTTGAGATCCCTGCTGGTTAAGTAGCAATATGAGGCAGAGTGGGTGGTGTAGCCATTACTCATATCTGTACTCCTGCAGAGCAGAAGTCATGGTAACATGCATTCCATGGTAACGGAGTGAGCACCTGGGCATTTGATTGCAGTTCCGAGCTATAGTGTGTGTACCCGGTGCCCAATCCTTTATGGTAGAGCGTGGACATTGTGGGAGCAGCAGCAGCTGCTGATGGCAGCAGTGCCCGTCTGCCTGTCATATGATGTGAGTTCCAGAGCAGCTGATGGTAGTGCCACAGCATAGAATGGCTTTAGCTTGAAAAGAGTGAATGCCTGGGAAATGCGTCTACAATGTCTATATACAATCCCAGACCAGCAGCTTAGTGAATGCTTGTTCACATGGTCTGGATTTACAAATGATTGATTGTTGTGAATTTTAATCTTATTCTTTGTTTACTATCACTTCCTTAAATCCTTTCTCGCAGATATTCCATATTTTTAAGAAGAGCTCCAAAACTGCTGATTTCTCTTGTTTTTATGTGATTCTGATGTTGGCTGATTAGGGAACAGCGGCCCACGGAGAAAGAGACAGGAGTGGGCAGGCCTATCGGCCTTTCGGCCGCCTGCCAAATCAAATTCAACTCAGTGTGGGCTATGGGGGGTTTTCTAAGCCATAGATGGGCCCGATTTTAAATTCACATTTACGCATTTATATGCTATGCAACCTCACTGTAACGTTGTGCACATGGATGTATTTTTTACAATGCACTCGAGTCGAGTTTCAACTTACTGCAAGTGACTAAGTGTGAGCAGAGCCAGTAGTGGTTCTTTTGTTTTGGCTCGGCAGGTCGCCCTGCCCCAGGGAAAATATTGGGGGGGCAGATGGAGTCCATCTGCTGCACAAAGTGGGAAGGACAGAACATCATCAAAGTTAACACTTAGTTACTAAATGTTCACTTCACTTTGAAATGAAAATGCACCAATAGCATTGAGCAAGGCCCAGGCCCTGTGCTGCCAATTGTTTGCTGGTGTGGCACGAGACCCGGTCAAAATGACTGAATTCATGTGCGGGTGGGTGGGTCGGAATAGTGTGACATGTGATTGGCCTGCCTGGTCCCGGACTGCATGCCTGAGCCTCAGGGCAAGGGGCCTGGCTGCTGCTATGGAGCAGCTTGGTTCAGTGCTCTGCTCTTGTGCATTGGTGGTACATGCTGGATGCGGCCAGAGCTGACACACCCAGCCAGCACTGCAGCCTGGAGGACAGCGCAGAGACGAGGGAGGAGGAGGCAAAGCATGACAAGTGAGGAGCGCAAGGCCTACTCGAGCTGCCTTGAGCCAAGGAGACGGATTGTGCATGTGGGCCAGTGTGCTATATCCTGCTGCCTGCTGAGCCTGCAGTCTGAGTGACTTTGTCAGGCCGCTAGTCAGCCTCAGCGAGCAAAAATAAGCCAATAAAATAATACAATTAAACAAGGAAGTAAAATGAAAACATAATTGAAGGTAGAGTCGAGTTGGGAGAAGTGAAGTGTTAGTCAAGAAAAGGCAGGGCCACGGCCGGCCTGGCATAAAAGGGAGTTGGGGTCATCATGGACATGGTGGTTGGTGGAGTGGCTATTGCTGCTAGTGCTACAACTCAGTGGCTGAGCCTGATTGCTTGCCTGAGGAGTAGTTACTTCACCTCACCCAGGCTGAGTGATCAGAGGAATTGGCTGGGTCTGGGAGAACAGGATTTATTGCCACAGCCCGCGGGCAGCAGGAGAACATGGCCAGGTCCAGAACCAGGAGGGAGGAAGGAAGGAGGCATGTGGTGGTGGGGTGGCCGTGGTTTAATTTCATGTCCCCATTCCTGTGGAGTCCTATGAGATTCCAGGGGAATGGGGAATTACAGTTTCCGCTGCCTGACATCCCGGGCTGCCGGGACTTGTAATGTCCCAGTGGCACCGGGATCTCAGGCGGCGGAACAGTGTTACGAGTGCAGCAGCAACCCGCCGGTAGCATTGGACGGTTACCGCCGACCTTGTAATGAGGCCCATTGCCTTTGTTGTTGTCACACTTAGTGTGTCTGATGTATGAGTGTGTATTGTACTTTACTCACATGTACAGCCAGAGGATCATGAGGGCAGATTTAGGGTACCAAATCCCGTATTGTAACATGGCAGCATCGACTGCCTGCCCGGGCCCTTCAGAGCCAGCTGCAGGAGAAGCCACAAATCTGCCAATTAAGCAAACATCTGGGCAACAAAGTACATATTCTCAATTCAGTGGGCCTCATTACGAGTCTGGAGGTAGCCATGCCATTTCTAGCGGCATGGCTACCCCCATACCGGGTAACGGGTCCGGGTTACAGGAATAGGGAATTACCGGGCCATGCCGACTTTGGTGGACCCGGTAATTCCCATTTGCGCGACCCGGACCTGGTACATCCCCATTCCCATTTCAGCACCCGTAGGGCTCAATAGGAATGGGGAGGATGCTAACAACGGACCCATTAATGATGGGTCCGTTGTTAGCATCCTTTTCTGCTAGCAGGTGCCGCTCTGCATGTCTGATCTGACCAGCCGTGCAGAGCGGGACCCGCTGCAGAACTCGTAATGTGGCGGCCCGGTATGAACGGTGCCGATCCCTTACCAGCATCGTTCATACCGTGGCCACCACAGTCCTAATGAGGCCCAGTGTCTTAAGTGCTACGAGTTCATTCATGCCAGAGGCAGGACGAGTATACTTCAGTGAGTGACCTGTATTCCAACGTATGTTGGTGTCGCTGAACAAGGATATCTGTTATGGGAAACTATACTGTGAGTATAGCACCTCCTGTGATAAGGCAGCCCTACCATCAGGAAATGCTATGGTGAATGTGACTATATGACAAACAGAGGCTAGTGGTGCCCCACTTGTCTGCACAGCCCTGGAAAGAGCCTCAGGCCTCTATCCAATGCCTTTCTTTAACATGAGTTTTGCCTCTCAAGTGTGCACATTTGTAACGTTTGTTTTCTATCAGCGGGCATATGAAAGATATGGCGTTATTTTAGATTCCTTGCTCTCCACCTACTCCAAGTGTATGCTGGGTAGGACACAGAGGCAACCATTTTGAATGGGTGAATGAACACTTGAAGCTGGCCACTGGTCCCCCTCGTCATGCAGGAGGGCCCTCTCCTCCTTGAGGCAGAACCTTGCGTTTGCCGCATCTTCTCATGCATGATGGCGAGTGCATGTTACCGCCAGGGTCCTCTTGCATGAGGGTAATTTCAAGTGAGAGCACTGTGCGTCAGTGTGTGTAATTCCGTGGGTGTCTGTGTGTGCAGGAGCACATATGTGGTGGAGTCAGTGTAGAGAAATTCAGAGACATAATTATAAATGGGCTGACAAATATATTACTTTGAAAATGTACATATCGTGCACCACACAGTGAGGCGAACTGCCCTTCACAGGGTTAAACAACGGTTTTCAACACTTGTTAAGTTGTTGTTATGACCCAACTAGGGTGGATTTGAACCAACCTGCGGCCTGTACGTTACTCCCAGCTTCCCCCCTGAGTGCATCGTCGGGCACAGGGCCAGAAGAAATGCCAACAATAGCACACACTGCAATCAATTAAAGCTACCATCAGAAGAATCCAAACATTACAAAATAATGCCCTCAGAGCGGCACTAGGCATTTCCAGAAGAGACCACATCTCCGAGAGCAGCCGACAAAACAACTGGCTACCAACCAATGACAAAATCATCCTAAAAACGTTGTCGCTCACCCACAAATCTCTCAACAATGCTGCCCCCAGCTACCTGGCTGAGAGATTCCATAAACAGACTTCCCTGAGACCACTCAGATCAGCCAACAGAGATCGCCTCTCCATACCTAGTTTCAAACGCTTCATAATCAGAGGCAACAGCTTCCCTTGAAAGCAGCCAAACTGTGGAACTCCCTGCCTCCCACACTGAGATTAGACCAATCTTACCAAATCTTCAGATCTAACATCATTATGTGGCTGAAATCTAACGACCAGTAAATGATATCTCTTGTTCAACCTTTGTATATATTGCTTCTGAAAATGTCTGTATCATTTGTATATAACACTTGTAATTATGTACCTTCTGTATATTATTATTCAGGGGTTTATTATTATTATTATTATTATTATTATTATTATTATACCTTCTTGTATTAATAACCTGTATGTAAATTGGATACCTTCTCTGTTGTAACTAAGCCTTGCATATACTTGTAACTGCTGCGCCCTGTTACCCCCGGGTATGATGCGCATTATAAATAATAAAACAAACAAACAAACACGCATCTTCCTCCTGAAAGAAATGGGTGCATGTCATACGTGCAGTCCGGTGCCTCGTCTACTATTTCCGAGGAAGGGAACCGGCGTCCAGCACATTCATTCACACCGGGCACAGTGTTTGTTCTACCGCGTCTGATCAGAGCAAATAGGCCAAGGATTCATGTTGCCCCTCGCTCGCTCCAGAGTGATAGACGTGCAATGGCACACAGCGTGAAATGCTTCTGGGGACTGGTGGAAGCTCCTGCTGGACCCTGGAGCACCGACTCTTCACACTACATTCTCCCTAGCGCCCAGAGGCTGCTAGGTGTTGGAGCTGTAAGTCTTTCTCACACCTTCGGAGATCGTAAATCGCAATGATTTGAAATAAATGCCACTTAAAGGCAAGCAAGAGCCTTCCTCTACGCACTGAGTTTGGGAGAATTGAAGTGTATTGCAGAGCTCTATCCGTGGTGCTGAAATAGCCCTCAGTCCCCCTGTCCAGAGAAACTGTATCCATACAAATGTATGAAGAAAAAAAAATAAACAGGAGAAAATGCCGAAAATGGCACTGGAAAAAAAACGGAAGGAAATAATGTCGATCAAGGGGAGCAGGGGTTGATGGTCCCCTTGATCGACATTCAGGGACTTCGGTGGTTGCAGGGGTGACCCTCGCTTCCCTAAAAAGTAAAGCGGGGGACAAGTAAAGTTAAAAATATTTTTTTCAAAGGATAGGTCTCTGCAGTGCCGGTTCCCTTCCATGTGCGTGAAGGGAACCAGTGTTGAAGGGTCCATTCCTTTTTTTTAATTGGAGTTTGTGGCACTCTTTGCTGTGTGCTGCCAGAAGGTAAGGAAATTACTTTCGTTTTTTTCTCCCTCTGACATTTCGGCTTTGACCATTTTTTAGTAATCCCATAGAAACATCATATGAAAAAGCAAAAGTCACCTTCAAAATAAAAGCAGCCTTTTGCCATTTGCTGGCTGGATGAGAAGTCGGATGTCCAGCTCTGAGGAGCTCTGCCATACCTTTAATAAATGAGAATTCATGACGGAACCTGAGATGTGAGCCCCTGAGTGAAGCTGTCCTTGCAAATGTTAATCATCACATGATGGGAACTCCATGTGCTGTAAGGATGCAGAAGGAGTAGACTGGCACACAGGTAGCATAGCGATTGCTATAGACTTTTATTTAAGATCAAATTAAAGAGAAAACTTTCCTTTCCCTATCTATGAGGGGTTTCCCTGCCTCAACTAAAAGTGCTAATGCATCTGTCGGGATGTTGCAACTAAAGATAAATTACTGTCCATGGTCAAACGTCCCTATCTCAGTCCCTTATACTTATAACTAAGCTAAAGCTGTACCAATTTTCTTACTCCAGAAGAATGACTCCCTCCTGCTGGAGGGATGGCGCCATTCTGCTTGCAGGTCTCTCTCAAGCGGGAATGACTCCCCTCCCCTGACTTCAATACTTCAAAACAAAGGATTGCTAGCTTTGCATCAAAAGTTCATTATGTCTTGCTTCCAGGGGGAATGACTCCCTTCCCACTCGATCACTAGTTTGACCCTCCTTGTAACCGCAATTACCGGGAGAATGACTCCCTTCTCCTGATGTCTGGCTGTCAGCGGTTTTCCCCATACAAAGCCAGGGGAGTTACTCCCTTACCCTGGATTCTCTTTTCATTTGATTAGACCGTTTCACAATGCCAGGGGAATGACTTCCTTCACCTGGCCTACCTTGGCTTTAGTACAATTCACAACAGGAGGGGGAATGATTCCTTTCCCCTGGCCTTTCCCAGGCTTTTTTTTTATCACAGTTCACAATGCCGTGGGGAATGTCTCTTTTCCATTGTCCTTTGTCATATATAAACTTGTTGGTGTGGGTCCCAGACCCAGGTTTCTTCAAGGCTTCGTCTGGGAGACCTGATTCACTTGCTTGCCAGGTACTGCCATGAAGAAGATGGCTAGTGAGGATCTGCTTCCACCCCGACCTCTGTTCCTCCGGTTCCTTGGTCTGCCCAGGTACAGTGGACTGGATAGGTACACCTCGGCTCATTCACACGTGTCCCAGTCAGCATCAGCCTCTCGCTTCCACGCAGATCCTCTTGGGAGGGTCTGACACAAAGGCAAGTCCTTCCTCTCTCTTTATGCCAAATGAGCGATGACAGCTAGAATGCGCATTCAAGTTCTTAGGAGGACTTTTCATTGTTCTGCATCTCCTCCTCATCTCAGTATCTGTCAAAGACATCTTCATTAAGTCATCACTACTTTTCCTCGCCTCAGCATCTGTAAGGCATTCATTCTCACATATATACATGGAAGGGTGTTGTATGGAAGTGAGGGAAGATAAGGTGGGCCTCTTGGACTGACGGAAGGTAAAGGAAGTGGGTGGGGGGTGTGGGGTGTTGTACCGCGTTCTTCTGAGATGTCCTCCCTGATCCCCAGACGGGGAGTGTCTCTCATGAGATTCTGCCATTGAGTACCACCCCCAGAGGGACTATCAGGTAGCGGCCTCACCTCCCCGGTCTCATGGGAAGGAGCTCTCCTCTGGCGAGAAGTGATGACATCTCAGGATTCGTCACAGTGCTTACACACTGCTTTATAATTTCCAATTATAACGCATGTTAAAAAAGACAAACACAGCAACTTAAAGATGGACTATGGTATTTCATATGCAAATAACAAAGATAATCGTGAACTATGACTTTTACATATGCATATTAGAATAGTGTTAGTCTTAGAGAGACAGGGGTGTGAGTGTGTGTGTTGCTGGCATATATCCAGCCTCTCATTATGGATGCACTCTCATTCACCAAATCCACTAAAAGAGTTTCTAAAAGCAGGGGAGAGGAGGAAAGGGGTTAACGTTACCCCAGCCTCACCAGCCTCCTGGCTATGTTGATCTGTCCTTTCCTCTTCCTTTGCATGTGGGCATGCAGTCTAGCTCTGGGATTTCCTGACAGATGAATGCACACATCATTTAGCAGCCAAATCACAGGACTGTGCCCTTCCAGGGGCCCTGCTCAGAGCACCTTGCAGGCGCATAGGTATGATCCCTATCAGGCTTTATGCATTGTACCCCAATGCCATAGAAAGGTCCCCAACAGTATACATAGGACACCTATCTGGTTCAAGTAAACCAGATTGCTGCACCCATATGCTATGGAGTTTCTCAAATCTGTCAGAGTGTTAGGGATGACACTGCTATATGCCAGGGATACTGAAATGCTAGCCTTATTGCTCAAATATCTATGCAAGTAGTGTACTTCTTTGTCAAAGCTGGTGTTGGATAATAGGTACTTGAGACTACGGATATTACATGGTCATGCCTGTCACAGCAGTGCTATCCATAACGTTGGAACAATTGCCTTATTTATAGTTTCCACATTTGTACTCCAAACACACAGTGCCTTAATGCAAGTTTTCACATTAACCCAGTAAAGAATATACTTTCAGCATGCTAGTTGCTTAATTGCCCCCCATTGAAATCTCTATCACACACTCTCTTCTTTCTTTCTTTCTTTCTTTCTTTCTTTCTTTCTTTCTTTCTTTCTTTCTTTCTTTCTTTCTTTCTTTCTTTCTTTCTTTCTTTCTTTCTTTCTTTCTTTCTTTCTTTCTTTTTTCCTTTCTTTCTTTCTCTCTCACTTTCTCTCTCTCCCTCTTTCTTTCGCCTCCTCGGTTTTTGAAAGTATTTTGTTTAGGATTGAAGGTTCAATGTAATCCAGTATAAGGCCTTGACTAAGAGGAACTAAGAGTCTGGTGCGCACTGCCAGTGCTAATCCGTGCTAATCCATAATGTCCTGGGCATACGTTTTAGGTGCCCCAGCAATATTCTTCACTTTGCCTTTGAAGATGATCCCCAATAATCAGTTGTGTCCTGGGGATCTGGCCTTTATACACTCTGACTGCAAGAAAGACCTTTGCATTTACTACTTTGCTCTAGGGATCTCTTTTGCCATTTGCGGGGGCAAGTCCTTGACTTTCCTCTCTTGCGGAAAGCGCCTTTTGGGTAGGATTTACAGAGCGCGAGGAAGGAAAGGAATATGAAGGAATGGTCGGTGAGACGAAAAAGAATGAGGGTAGAAGGTTGGGGACAGCATTGAGAGGAAAGATTGTGGAGAGACAGGAAGGAAACAATGTGAGAGAGGAAGGATAGGAGGAGAGGAAAGATGCCTAAGAAAGAAAGGGGAGAGAATGGAAGGGAAAGCAAGAAAAAAAGGAAGGACTAAAAGACGAAAAAAAGAAGAACATTAAAAGTTGAAGGGAGAGAGGGATGAGGGAGGAATGGAGTGAGGTAGGGAGGAATGGAGGAAGGAAGGAACTGCTTGCTCCTCCTATCTTACTCCAGTAATATAGGCCAGCAGGTTGAGCGCTCACTGCGCTGCTGCGACCTGCGTATGATCTGCAGGGAGCAGGTTAAAATCCTGGCAAGGCCATCTCAGCCTTGAGATGCACACAGAAAGAGTACAAAAGGGCCACACCTTCCCCAAGAACACTTTCCCACACAATCATGCTGCCACTCATCATAGTGTACGTGGACATGGAGCTGCTCCAGGCCAACCTATAGCTGCATGGGCTGGAGGACCATCAGAGGGCACAGGAGGCATTAGAGAGGAGGAGGAGGAGGGTGCAGTTGATTAGGAGATGCCACACAAGGCATGCAGCCATACCCCGTGAAAGGGCCATACCATGGACCCTCACAGACACACAAATACTCACCCTGTACCGCCTCAACAGGGAGACGATCACAGAACTCCATACCCACATCCAGGAGGACATAGGGAGAAGAACTTGCTCTGATCAAGCTGGTGTTGGTCCTGCACTTTTTGGCCACAGGCACATTCCATCCCTCTGTGAGCCAGCTGCATGGCATCTCACAGCCAGCCTTCTCCAGAGTGTTGGGGAAGGTGCTGGAGGCACTCCTGCCCCATGTGGGATAGCACATTGCTCTCCCCACCACCCAAGCACAGTTGAATGTCACCAAGGCCAGTTTCTATGCCATTGCCGGCATTCAGAATGTGGTGTCAGCTTTGGACTGCACGTATGTTGAGCTGGAGACCTCCTATGCCTCAGATGAGGTCTACATGAACCAGAAGCAATTCAATTCACTAAATGTTCTGGTCACCTGTGAGGCCGAACTCACCATCATGCACTGCTCTGCCCAGTTCCAAAGAACAACCCACGATGCAATGGTCCTGCGAAACAGCACACTGCTGGCCTACATGGAGCGTCACAGAGGACAAAGGACCTGGATATTGGGTAAGTAGATGTACAATCCCACCTAACTTGCAGTATGAGTGAGGGGGTGGAGGGACAGTATCAGAAATGCATGTCCAGACTAGTCCCTGTACATGCAGGACTGACCAGCACACCCCTCAACCAAAAGGGCACAACAAACAGGAGTAGCACATGGCTGGAAATGCAGCATTCACTGACCAGGCCATTGCAAACCCAACAGGACAACCACACAAAATGCACTACAGGTACCAGAATGCATCACCACCATCCCCCTCCCAACATGCAATGGCAGTAAAGCGGTGGCCCGACCACCTAGGGGGATTAAATGTATGTCCAAGAGTACCCCCACAAGCCCGGCGGCAAGCCTGAAGACGACTCATAGCAACAACATTGACCAAGGTTGATGTCCATTCACAGGAAACAACACAGTGCAGTGTAGCTCATTTACCTGTGTCTATCCAATGAGGCATACATGTGCGGAACAGGCTACCCAGGTCCACATACACTTTCTGTAAGCTCAGGGGTCTGTGCAAAGACTAGTTGCTGGGCCCACAAACTACAATGTTCCCTATGGTGTGGCCGTTAGGTGAGGCACCAAATGACACCCCAATACATGGAATGACACACTGCCAAACAACAACTGTGGGACACTACCCTGAAATCAGACATGGCATGCAATCCGTTCCCCAGAAACAATATTCACCATCATGGAGGCCACAGAGATGACCTGCACATGTAACCCAGACTCCCATCATGCACCGTGAATGGGAGCAATGCACAGGCCCAAACCCCCCACCGCCATGGCATGCTGCCATGTCAGTCAGATACTGAAATGCAATGAGTGTTGGTTGTGAGCTGTGTGCAAGTAGTACCTTGTCAGACTGGACACCCACCTGAGCATTGCAATCTACATGCAAGGACTGTAATGTGAAACAGTGTTGCCCAATGAGAAATCGGACATGCATGCACAGACTGACCATTAAGATGCCACCATCACAGGCAATACAATTTACGATTATCATGAGACACACCTGTGTCTTCCCCCTTGTAGGTGACTCTGGATACCCGCAGCGTTTGTGGCTGATGTCCACTCTGAGGAATCCCCAGGTGCTACAGGAAGTGGCATATAAAAGGGACCATGTTAGGACTGAGGTGACCATAGTGTGGGCCTTCGACCTCTGGAAGTCCTGATTCAGATGCCTGCACTGGTCTGGGTGTGTGCTGATGTACAGGCCAGACAAGATGGAACAGATAGTCCTGGCCTGTGCAATGTTGCATAAAGTCTGCCTCAGGCGCAACGTACCCATGTGCCCAGATCTAGACATTCCTCCCCCAGAAGACGATGCTGCTGCACCAGCTGGACCCATGCACTTGCGCGCCAAGCGCATGAAGGCCAGGGAGGGGCGCAAGGCCCGGCAAGACCTGTTTCATAACTTTTTCTGAGTTTCCTCTCCACTTTGCACACCCCTTGCACCTTTGTAGAAATCCTGCACCATCACAGTAAACATTGTTTGAAAGGAATTTCCTGTCATTTCTTTAAGTGAAAATATGTTCATGTGAAACGTGACTTGAGAAATGCCCTACACTACAACATATTCCCCACACCCTCCACAAAAACCCACCTTCCCTACACCCTTCCCAAACACACACCCTCCCCAAACACCCACCCTCCCCAAAGACCCACCCTCCCGACAACCTCCCCAAACACCCACCCTCACAACATCCCCTGATGTGTGCTCCTACATGTGGGTGGTGGGAGTGTACGTTGCCTGTTGGCCGCCAAAGTGGCTTGTTGTGTGTGTGGTTGGCCTTCAATTTGTGACATGGACACAATTTGGCAGACATGGGTGCTTCTCGTGTGTCCATGTATCGGGCTGCACTATTCGGCAACGGTGCTTGTGCATGGCTACTTCTACCCACATACCCTGGCACGTGTGTGTGATATGGCCATTTGATGTAACTGACATGTGTTGGACCACTTCCCTTGCCCATTTGGTCCTTCTCTGCTGGGGGATGCATGCATCTGCACACAACATTTGCTTGTACATGGGGGTCTGTTGAACTTACCACCATTGTCTTGGGTCCCGGCTCCTGCCTCCTGCCTCTGCATTCCCAACTGCCTCAATGCCCTCCATGTGGAGTAGCTACTACACATCTCCTCCCAGGGCATGAGGCATAGGAGTGCCACCGTCCCTCCTCCTGTGGCAGCGCTCTCCTTCCTGTGGTGAGCAATGAGGCTGCATACTCGCAGCTTAAGATTGCCCCACCGCTTGTGGCAATACCTCATGTTGCAGGGGACAATCCTCACAGCAACCACCCTTTCTATGATCTCTTGCCAGATTGCTGTTTTTCTTTGCTGTCTCGGTTTCCTCGGCAGGGTGCTGAAAAATGCCTCTTAATGTTGCACCGCTGCATCAGCCAATGCAGTGAGTTCCGCATCTGTGAATTTTGACTTTTTCAGCCTGACATCTGATACACAGGTCTTCTTTGCATCAGACATGGCGTTGGCAAATATTTCCCTAGTGGATGGCAGCAGAAAATGGTAGATTCGAGGTGGATTGTGTGTTAAAGATGGCCGCTGGTAAACTTCCCTTTCCAGCAGTGATGCTATTTCTGGCACCGGTAATTCAGGTGCTTGTAATTCCAGCTGTTCGAGTGCCGGCATTGGTATTACTGGCACATATCTGCCGATGCCGGTAATACCAGCTTGCCGGTGTAACTGTTTCTGGTGGGTAGGGGGTGCGTGCACACGAGGAGTCATGATGCGCCGGTAATTCTGGTAGGTCATCTCTGCCAGAAACGATAACACTGGAGAGCCGGTACTGCCGCCATTTTACCAGCAAACTCGTAAGGAGCCTCTTTTAGTCCAACTACATACATTTCCACAAGAAAATACTTTCCAAAGAACTGCAAAGTTATTTTATTTTATGAGTTGTGTTGTGATTTTTTAGCATAAATACAACTGGCAAGTTACTTTTCGATGTAATCTTTTGTCTGTATTACTGCCTATCAAATGTAAATCCATTTTCATTACTGGTGGCAACTAGTAGACATGCCTTTGAGTCTGGTTCTGCAAAATTAGTGCAGGATTTAGTTATGTGATTATGTTTATTTAAAAAAAGAACTCATTGAATGTTTTCACTGGTTTTTACAAAAGATCACATGCAACAAACACCATCAACCCCCATAATTAGCATTTTCTGTCAAGGATGAGGGCCACTTTTTCTTTTAGGTTTCCGGGCCTATTTCTTTTCCCAGTCTGACCCTGGACAGAGGTAGACTTAAGGAGTGGCAAAGATGATATAAAAAAGGGGAGGGCTTCATGCTGGACCTGCATGCCAGACACTCTTACCATTTTCCCTGCAGGCAACGGTATGAAGCTGTGAGCACTGATTACATTGAAGTGAAAATGAGACAGGAGTATCTCTGGTCAGCTAATCTTCTCAGCTCTTTAACACTTCTTCAGAATGAAGCATGAGAGCGGGTTCTGTGAACATGAAGTCCCAGTATTTAGCTAATGTAACATTTCATCACCTCCATTGGTATGTCATGACACAGTACAAGCTTTGTTATGTGGCACCTCATTAACCAAAATGGGATATTAACCAGCATCCCCATTCTAGCAATGGTAACAAAAAACAAAAAAGATAAATAACACATTTTTGAAGTCCAGTAACTCAGTGTGTAGATGGTAGAGTTCCAGTAGACAGAAACAATCCAGGAAGGTTTGTTATTCAGTCTTTGTGCTCCATTTTCCGGCTCTCGGCCACCTGGGTAAATGACATTTGGTGATCTGGCATAATTGTGTATCTGATATGTTTGAGTTCGCAGTGATGCTGGATAACACATATGTTACTGCATTTCTATTTGAATTAGTCTGTCTGCTTCTCAAAATGTTTTTTCTTGGAATATTAGTTAAGTTTACCAATATTTTAGCCTTATGTTACTTTCCTTGTCTTTGGCATCATACTATCGAGTACAGCACAGGTGCATTTGTAATCTGTGGAGTGCTTTCTGGCCATTTTGCACGTATGTGTTGTCTGTTGTGCTCTGTGGCCCTTTCAGAAGAAATGGTCTGGTCTATTGTCTAAAGTGTCAGCTTTGAGAGTGGAAAGCCAGGACTAAAATCCCAGTCCAGCCCAATTGACCACATTCTTTCTTGTCAAATGTGTTCACCTCACTGTTAATTATTTTCCTAAATTGGGGTCATCAAGCAATGTTTCATTTCAGTATGTGTGCAGAAAGGTCTCTTTCAGAGATGGTTACATTGCGCCTCATTACGAGGTGGGCAGTAAGGGATTACCGGCACCGGTAAGGGCACCAGTGCCGGTAATCCCTTACCGCCCTACTACGAGGTCCCTTCCTTTTACCAGGCGTTATGGAAGGAACCCGTTAAGGGACTTTAGAGCTAATAACGATACCGCAATTTGCGGTACCGTTATTAGCACCTTCCCCCTTCCCATTGAGCCCTATGGGGCTGAAATGGGAATGGGGAATGGCTTTTTCAATGGGGACTTACCGGTCCTGCAAAGGTCGGAATAGACTGGTAAGTCCCCATTGAACGGGACCGGACACGGTACCGGTATTGGAGGTAGTGATGGCGCTAATAGCACCATGACTACCTCCAACCTCGTAATGAGGCCCATTGACTATTAGCTGTACCCAGCGCACGATACACTTAGCTAACACATAGTATTTTGCTCCATCTCCCTCTCCCTCTCACTGACTCACTTCATCCTTTCATTTCCATTTGTGCTTCAGTGCAAGACCTCATCCTCCTCTACCCAAAGGCATTCTGAGATGTGGGGGAAGGAGGGGCTGAGCGGAGGTGCAGGGGGCGGGCGGGTGCTGCAGTTGCCCACAGGGGCTCTCCGTGTGTCACTAATCATTTCTCGTGGGTGATGTAGGTAAGGAGCTTCACTAATGTTTAGGACGGTGTGATGAGAGCGGGAGCTGGGGAATGTACATGTGGGGTGACCAGATTTTCATAATTAAAAACCAAGACAGGCCACCAACATGCAAATAAAAGCACAATGTGCCACCCCTAGTCCTGCTGCACTGACATGAAATAGAAGACCCTGGCTGCACAATGTTATCAGTTAATAAAGCGGGCATTAGCACCGGGTCTGCGGGTTCCACATCTCTCTCAACACCTGCATCAACATGATTTAGTAGAAGAAAAGAGATCAGAGCGACATATTGCAAGTCTTGTGTTCAGTTTTAGGAGAAATAAACCATCCTTCTTGAGAACAGAGGAAGGAACATAGGGATGGAGCAGGCGCAAGAACTGAGCGATTTACAACCTTTGCATTTTAAAGGAACACTACTTCCCTGAGTAGACTTCCATTACAAAAAGAGTCTCGTTCTTTGCACATTCATCTCTAATCTTTAACTGCCCCATTGGTGTCCTAGTTGAACAGGAAGTAGATTTTTTTTTGCTTGTTTAAGCAGTTTTTGCATCTGAAATATGTGTATGTGGTTTGCTCGGGTCACCACAAGTGTATGACAACAGCAATTTATTTTACACCAATTTGGATTTTGCCCTGCTGGTGATTCAGTGAAGCTGCATCTTAGCACTGCATGCAACACTCCTCTTGCCCTCTTTTCCCCACTCACATCTTCCATGATCTTCCTTCTTCATAGTAGTCAATTCGCCACAAGCAAAACAAAAAGGTGATGGCTGGAAGGTTTTGAGATAATCATAACCAAGGGCACAGCTCTGGCCAACCGTCCAGACCATCGTTTTTCTGCCTACCAAGCCATTACAGAAGGGGGTAAACCATATGCATATCAGGCTTGGTCCTACCCCTAAAGGGGCAGTCCAGCCCGAACTGCTGCGTCACATCCCTACTGCACGAGACCACAAGCATCCCCAAACATGTTTCAGCCTTGTTGGGTGTTATCAGTGAGGAAAAGCTTGGGTTTATAGGCCAGGCAGGCTCGGGACCCACGACTGGGCATACCTGTCCCACTCAGGATGACTTTAGCCAAACAAAAATGTGATGGCTGGAAGGTTTTGAGTTAATCAAAACGAACGATGGGCACAGCCCTGGGCAACCCTGCGGGCAATTGTTCTTCAGCCTGCCAAGCCATTACATAAGGGGAAAAACCCTATGCAAATCAGGCTGCGTCCTACCCCAAACTGGGCCGTCCAGCCCGAACTGCTAGGTCACATCCCTTCTGCACGAGACAGACCACAAGCATCCCCAGACATGTGTCAGCCTTGTTGGGCGTCACTAGTGAGGAGCTACAAGGTCAGGGGTAGCTGAAGTGACACCATACACCTGATGACATCACATCCAGTCACAACATATGACTACATCTACAATTAGCATACAGCTAATAATATAGCAAACATCTACTACTGCAAAGAAAAGGCTATTTTAGTTACCATCGATATTTTAGCTGGTGTTGTGCCTTTATATGCCATGTTTGCGTTCATGACATGCCAATTTTACACTCAGCAGAACCAACAGACCTAGGCCCCTGTCTTCATATCAAAATGCAGCATCATGTGGCCAATTACGGTCATCCATTTGTAGTTAAGGCATCCCTCGCGTTTTAGCCATCATCTGTTAAAACTGAGCATCACATTCCCAGGTTTTTCTTCAATATGCTATGTACAGCCTCCTGTATGGTGGTACAGCCACATTGTGCTCGTTAAAGCATCACATGACAGACATAGTCATCATAGCAACCAGAGTGAGGCCTCCAAAATCATAGCAGTATTCTATCTCCTTAAACACCAGTAGTATCCCTTTGCAATCATCATGAAACTCTCTGACCACTCACTTCTATTTCATACAACTCACTCTTGACTTCTGCATTAAACTTACATTTACCACACCCTCATTCTGGCTCACCATCATCTGTTTCCTCCCTTCCCCTTAAAACCCCTTCTCACATGTTCGCTCTATCGCCTTAGGAAATTAATTTCTTAGTTCTTGGCAGTGACGGTGGCTCCCCAGTAGATACCCACCCTAAGCCTTTTCAAACCCCTCTTGAGCTCATGCATTTCCCCCCTTGTGCTAACATTTATTAAAACAAAAAAACAGGCCTTTAGCGATGGGACATCAATAACTTCAGACCGATCATCAAATGCAGTTCCCTGGTGAAACTGAGAGACAAAGCAGCTTCTAACCAAGTAATACTTTCTGCTGAAAAACACTCACTTGCAGATTCTGCGCTGACAGGTTTCAGACGAGAGCATCACCCTTCATCGCATCGTCATGACACAGCACCTGTAACTCTGTCAATGTAGGACAATCTAACAGTCCTTTTCACTAATCAGGCAAGTCACCTCATTAGAAGATGCAGGATCTACCACTGAAAACTACAGCCTGTGACTCTGAGAGCTCGGCTTCTTTATGGGCAGATGTGTAAATGGAGGAAGCCATGCAAGTAGATGTCTTCCCTTCTCACAGACAGACATGCATGATCCTCTATGGCCTGACACTTCCTCTCTTCTAAATTGGCCCAACATGGAATGCCTTCTCTTCTCTATGGGTGAGCTCATTGCCCCTTAAATACTCACTGTTTCCTTGCTTACTATTGAGCATGATTTGGGTAGTATGCCTCAATCTCCATCACTGTCTTCTTTCCACCTTCCTGTGTTGCTATGCACGTATGTCACCTTGGAGGTTGGGATCTCTCCTACAATGCCCCTTCCCTGTTTGTTTCCATCACGTTCCCCTTTCAAATTGCCTAGCACGGGCTGTGCCACTTCTGGCAGCTGGCTGGGCAACCTCATAATTTCAATCTGAGGGTCTGATATGGTACAGTACCACCTTACATATTGATATACCTCAATTCTTCAAGGGTTACCTTGAGCACAACTCAAGCTGTTCATACAACCATTCACTCACTCATTTGTTAGTATTTTCAAAACATGCTTTGAAACTGCCCTCATGGACCCACTCTTATTTTCAGGACTATTTGTGTCCCGTTCTGCATGCTTCCCTGATACTTTCTCTATACTGACACCTAACACATGCGATCTATCAACAACATAACCACTCTGTTTCCTCCCTTCGCTGTTTGTTAAAGAACTCTGACAAGTCTGTCTAAATCCTAATCCTATGCAGACCAAGGTCTGTAGACCC
Organism: Ambystoma mexicanum; assembly: GCF_040938575.1. Taxonomy (NCBI): domain Eukaryota; kingdom Metazoa; phylum Chordata; class Amphibia; order Caudata; family Ambystomatidae; genus Ambystoma; species Ambystoma mexicanum. The sequence continues at coordinate 1,058,242,733 of NC_090925.1, forward strand.
TTGATGGCCAGACTCAGACACTCAAGGCTTTTCCTGGAACTTGGTTGAAAAACCTTGACAAGAGTAGGTGTACCTTTCTCACAGGTAGCTCAACATGGCATATCGGGGCATTACTGGGAGATTTAGGTTGCACTTGCATTTCTGTGGCTTTCTTTCTCGTGGAAAGCTTTACTTTGCATAAGAAGGCAAAACATACGTGGGGCTTTAACTGGCGGTCGATGGCAGCACCTGGTTGTTGTATGACTTGTAAGGATATCTCCATTAAATAAAAGTGCAACACGAAAAGACAACATGTGGGCTGTGGCCTTTGCACAGCAGTTTGGAAAAAACACACATGCAAGCAAAATGTGTAATATTTTGAAGTTCCCTAAAACCAGAATATGGAGAAAAGGCCAGAGATGAACATTTCAAGTAGCACAAAATAGGGAACATGCTGCAATTGCGACTGAAACTAACTTTAAATGGAGCCAGCACTGAATTCTGACATATGGGAACACTTTCAACTCACAAGGGCATCCTCAACCCCAGCATACAGGATGGTAGGACAGATAGGTTCCATTCCCAAGCTAATAAACTATTTGAAGCTGCCCACTACAGATAAGAATCATCCTTCAAACAGGCAAAGGAAAGCAGAGTGCCCCATAAAGTGTAAGTGTTGAGTTTTATTACTTGACTTGTAGGTGTGTTAGGGATGGGCACTGAAAGAATAATTTTAATTCAGATGAATCCATGGTCATGTTCAGTCAAATAATGTGACACTATATGACAGACCTTCGTGAATCAAATTATTTAACACTTGACAGGACTGCAGGTCTGTAAACCTCTCAAGCGGAGGCATAATAAATACTATATGACCCCCAAGAACTGCAGATTACAAAGAATCTTTTCATCAGCAAGGTCCTGGGCCATAAAGACCATATGATTCAGGCTGAGTCAACAAGAGCAGATTTCCTGCCCTGACTTGAAAGAAAATAATGGCATATTTTTGTATGAAGAAAAATGCACTTTAAATATACATTGAATTGTTTATATCACCTGTATCTCTGGAACCAACCCACTTAGGGAACTAATTTAGGTGTCAACATTTTCTGCTGAAGATCCTCTATTAGATGGGCAAAGATGTAGTTTTACTATGCCAATTAGGTGAGATGGAATAGCTGGCTCTCTTTTTGGACCCATTTTGGATTATCATCAGAGCCATGAAAGTAAGCACTTTGAAGGAGTTAAAGTCCCAGGCCTTCTTCAGTGGAAGCGAAAGCACAGAGGCTGTGGAGAAAAGGTGGTGCCCACCTTTTCCTAGAGGCGGAGAATGGAACTGTAAGTATTATGTAAAAGGGACTGCATTCTGTGTGAAAGCAAATTAGAGTAAATTATGGTCCCTATTGTTTCTTAGTACTGAGGGGCGGAACTAGATCATTTAATTGTGCATCCTGGGAACATTTCAGAAGTGTATGTGCTACATCATTTCTAGACTAGGTCCATTGGGTGCAGATAGTGATATCTTCGGATTCCTTTTCTGTCCATTGTGCAGGCACAGAAGACCATAGGACATCTCCCTGTGTGCATATCTAGACAAATAAAGTACTGTAAGCCACTTCCTGGATATACCATTGAGTAGAATACTGTTGTTAAAGCTAAGTTGCTCAAGATAAAAGGGAGAGGGTGATTATTCACTGTCCATTTCTTTCCCCTGTTCAAGGTCTCCATCAAAAGGGAAAACGGTAAACTTTACACAGTAATTGAATAGAAACATCACTGCAAGGAATGTTACCAACATACTGCGGAAACATACATGTTCTTTGCTACAAGCCATTCACATGTGTGAAGGTCCAATAGTTTGTTACACATGAATTGAAACTCTAACCTGTCTTTCGAGTAAGGGGGGTGGTATTTTGAATAAAGGGGAAGTAGCGAGAAGTGGATAGGCAGGGATATTTTAATGCAATTGTTGTTTTCACAAATGAAAGATTCATCCTGCAATCTACTGCATTCAATCTATGCTGCATGCGTGATGAGGGTGAATTAAATGCATAGATATCAATGGTGAGATGTGCATTATTAAAGCCTCTATTTTCATATATGTGGCATTGAAAATGGAAGTGACTAGTGTGTTGATTATTCCACAGCTTTGAAACAATTTATTATTCTTTAATCTGATTCCAGTATTTCTGTTTTGTTAGTAAATAGACCTTCTGTGCAACTCTGCGTGTTTCTTGTCCCAAAAGGGGATGGAAGCTGTAAAGAATTAATTCAGTTAAATTGTCGGCCCCAGATTCAGAAAAAGAACTTTATAGGAGAATTGTGCGTACATAGTTTGAAGCGGGTGGAACATTCCCCTGAAATAGATATAGACAGGTTAAAACATCCTGCAGAACATAACTGGCATTAGTCAGAGCACAATTCTGCCACCACATGGTAAAGACTCTGCACTGCTAGACAACTGCAGTGGTGATTGGTGCACTAAAAGACACACTTAACATAACATTTAGAATGTACAGCCTCTTAATTCCCGATGCTTCAATCCTCAAATACCATGTTCTACCATCTCATGCCTAGAAAAGACTCTTATGAGAGGAAGAGTCCTATATGTCCAGGACAACCCCCATATGCAAATAATTGCCTCCACCTTCCCAGCATTTCCATAGCATGGCAAGTAAAGATTCCAATGGCACATATAGAAAGACAAGGCCAGGTGCTGCCATCATCTTGTAGTTGAAGTCCACAATAATCTGTTATCGCCCTAGTATGCCAAGCAAAGCTTTCTATGTGAGAGATAGCCACAGATGTCCAGGCTCAGCAATCCTATTTTCATCGACACTGGAGGAGGCTCTAATTAACCATTCACTCTGGTTGGAGAAAATAAATATCCCATCACATGTAGGTTTTACATAAGGTATTGTTATTCACATTCAGATGTATACTGGAAAGCAAAATAACTATGCATATTTTAGGATTATAAGGAGACAGAGATATGATTTATAATTGTAAAATGATTTAATTTTATGAGAAAATGAGTAATGCATTTTTTTTGTATGAAATATTAAGAATTGTTGTGTAACATAATTAAGTTTCAACTATTTCCATTCTTGAAGGTCTTGTCTGCATAGAGTGTGCCTTGGATCGTCATTAGATACATGGGGTTTATATAGTTTCGTTATTGACAATGTTCTGAATAGCCAAACAGATGACATCCAGACTCACAGGAAACTGATTGAGACATTTAAGTGTTCAAAGAAGTGATTAAAATATTGAAATATTGAGTGTGTGCACCCCTTGAGCAAGTTTTCTTTGTAAAAATCAGGTTTTCTCCCATCCTCAAAGGGGCAGTTCAGCACAAACTGCTAGCTCACATCCCTTCTGCACAAGACCACATGAAAACCAGACATGTTTCAGCCTCATTGGGTCTCATCAGTGCAGCGTACATTGGGCATCTTGGCATGACATGGTCATCGACCAACGTTTGGACATACTCGTCTGACTGTGGGGTACTTAGACAATACAGACGAGTGATGGCTGGAAAGTTTTGAATGAATTATAACCTCTGACATTACTCCGCCAGTGTTCAACTGTCAGAGTACCCATCATGAACCTGTCTTTCGAAGATTAGTGTTTAAGTTTAAAAACGTTTGAAAAATAATGTCTGCCCCGCACAGACACGGAAACCTCACAGACGTGATACCTAAAATGTAAGCTTCCCAATATAGTTAAGCAGTAAGAAACAATGGTCTCCCAACAAAAGCCTTACTGTCTCTCATAGAAGCATGACTCACCCTGAACTGCAATGGTATCCAAACCGATTGAGAGGAAGTAACTTCTTTCTCTAAGAGTGCATGTTTAGTTTTCGTAGGGTGCTCTGACACCTGACAGTCCTCCAGGATGAAACCATTAGCACTGGCAGTAAGGTACTGCAATAGAAGAGGGCAGCCGAGATTGATAAGAAAGCCTTAAGGAAAAGTTGTATTTTGGGGCTCAACAAAAATTAAGATGTTTAGGGAGAAAACAAATTGACAACGGAAGATTGTTCTAGAACTTCCGGAATGGGTGCCAGTACATTGCTATTGGCACCCTTATTTCCGGACCTCCAGACTTGTAAGGAGGCCACTGGTGCACACATTGTTTGCCTGAGGCAAAAACAAGGTTGCACACATTGCTCCCACAACGGTAGATTTCATGCACTTTTGCATCTGAAATCACAACAACCCATCACGACAACCCAAAATTGGTGGTTTTTCAGCTATGTTGCCAGGGTGAAATTATAGGTGGCACCCGCCATTTCTGCTATTCCCGTAGTTAGTTCAACCAACTGTACTTCAAAACGGCTTTGGTCTTTTACGCCATGACTAACTGACTTGAGGGTTTCTCAATGCGAAAGACCAATTGGAATACCTAGAGCTAATTAACATATTTCTCATATTAAATCTTTATGAAAAAAAGGCTTCAACACTGTATGTTTGGTGACCTGTGTCTATGACTGCATGGAGTTATGCGCTATTGACCACACCAGTGCGGCCTTCTCGGAAACTACTGTTAGGAAAGGACGTACAGTGGAAGCCTCATTACTATCAGAGATATTCACAGACAAGCCGATTCCAACAAACTCATTTGTTTCCCGCTCTCCCGTGGTTTCTTCCTGATATACTATTAGGTTTCAGTGGTGAACTTGATACGCTTGGTTATGCTCAGTTATAGCAAAATAAAAAAATAGAAAATTTGACAAGCATCCAATTATTTTTTGTGTGTAGCGGTGGAATATACAGTTCCTCCTGCGAATAGTAATGTGGATGAACACAATACAGTGTATGAGCACGGGCTCCCTGAAGACTGCAAAAGCCATTACGCTATTACTCGAGCAAAGATGTACACACCGCACGGGTCCCTGGTTTTACACTGAGTAGTGAAGATAAAACACAGGCTATTCATGGCTTCAATGTTGCAAAGCCGCATTTTCTGATAATTTTACTGGCATTGAAATCACAAGGCTCATCCTTAAGAAGCTTCTGGGGCATGGAATTTGCCACCATGGGCGTAATTATAGGAAGGATGGGGGAGACAAGTCCTCCAACTTTTGTGGCATGCCCAATTGCCCCCCCCCATCTTTTGGCAGGGGCAGTGCAGGACCGGTGGGTCACATTGCAGCCACTGAATCAATTAAGTAATTGCACCGCGCAAGCCTGGCTGTCCATTGCATAAGCGGGCGGCAGGGAAACGCCCGCGCGGCAGGGACACGCCCGCGCGGCTCAGTTATTCACCCTGGCTGGTGGCATGACTCAAAGTCAGAAGCCACTGCCAGGGTACTGGACTGGGTGGAATTAATAGTATTCATTGATAGTATTCATATGTTCTCATTTGGTGTGTTAAATATATGTTTATTTGGGAGGGAGAATGCCTTTGTCAAAAGATGCAAAAGGTCACCATTTTACAATATCTTTTGTTATGATTAAGTCTTAAAAGACAGCCTGCAAGCCATTCTTTATAATTTTGTGGAATCGCATTCTGGTATTTGTAGTCTTCAAGATGGGGTGATAAAAAAACATTTGTGCTCTTATTGTTTGACATATTTCAATAAGGATTCCTATATTACTGGAGCACTTTAATTATGATATGTGTACTTTTTAGGTCTGAGTAATAAAACAGTGCATTGCTGAAAGCCAAACGTCATGGAGAGGAAGGGAAAGGATCAGAGGGCACATTTGTTGTGATGATTTACCAGGTCCATGGATGTGGGAAGAGGGGTTGCTGGACTGAAGATGTTCTCCCTGGTCCTGTGTTGATTTTCAGGGTACAAGTTGAGATTACATGTAGATTGACTGCATCCGCTCACTTTTTTCACAGTGCCGACTCCATCCTCCTTTGGTGTTTTTGAGGCCAGCATGCAAAAAAGCTTGCTTGCTCAAGTTTTTTCGCCCACCAGGATTTGAACCGACAAAACCACATGAAAGTGTCCCCAAAGCACACATCTTGTATTGGTATTTTGCCTTCCACAGAATATTTCAATATGTATTTTTGGGTTAAAAGGTGCACACCTTTTACACTTTGCCAGCAGTTAACTAGGAACATCTCCTCTAGCTGTTTTTTTCTCCGGGTATTGATGATTCATTTTGTAAAAGACAATGTTTATTTCTATTTTGAATTTTCTTCCATTAGGAAAGGCCAACTGAATTAAATTAGCGTATTTCACTGTAGGATACGTTCAGTACCTGTGCGTATGTTAATGAACCCCAGCACTTTTTTTCTGGACTTGACACCTATGGATGACATTTGAAGACCTGCAGAATTGCTTACTCCAACTGCCTTAGTACCTTTCCGGTAAATAGGCTTTGTTACAATGGCACTATCCTGCAGCAAAAGCACTTTGCCCTGTCTGGCCCAGGGCCAATCCCTGCCCTTACATACTTGGAACGTGCAGCCACATTCGTAATGCTTGGATTACTTACCGGCAATCTTCATTTCTCTCTGCCCTGCTTTTCCTCGTCACAGTATTATCTTTTGAGGCCCCCATCCCTACAAATGATTCAGCTCACTCGATCGGCTACTCCAAAATAAGCCTCACTCCTGATATTGCGACAACCGTAATATTACCAGTTAAAATTCAGATATTGAACGTCAGTTTATCTGATCCCTACGGATATTAAAGACTCATTTCTTTAGATAATTTTCTACGAGGGGACCCACACATCATTTGCCGCCAAGGGCCTCGCAAATCCTAGGGCTGGCTCAGACTGCAGGCTAACCCTGTAGTGAGAGACTAACTTTTAGAGACTGCGGGAGTCCCCGGGAGAGGTGCAAACTTTGTGGGTGCATCTGCATATTCTAATCAGACTGCTCTAGTCAGCTTAAATGTTAAAAGCTGTTGACTCTCTGTCAGAAACACGCACTTACTTTAGAACTGTGAGAATGAGCTGCCTGCTGTCTCCCATGTCCTGCTCACTCCCCTAACATGCAAGTACAAAGTCACTCATCATGATTTCAATTGCCTAAACATTTATGCATACACATTCCTGTGCTAACAATGAAATGTGTTAAATTATTAATAATTGCCTGGCCTTTGTTAAATGTGCACCCCTCCCCCAAGCACTGTTTGTCAGGTCCTGTCCTGCTACGGCATTAAATTTCAGCCAGGTCAAGGCAACGTAGCCCAACATTTCGGGTGCCAGAGCCAGGGGAGGATAAAACATGGTCTGCTCAATGGCTGTGCGTCACTGTTTGTATGCGTTATTGTGTATGTAATGTTGTGGGCACACGTTGCATTGCAATGGAGATGCTGGGTGCATGTGTGTGTGAGTAGGTGAGTGTGAACAAGCATATGTGTGTTTACTTTTGTGTCTGAATGAATGATAAATAAAGCATGGTTTGTTTGTTCTCGGTAGATTGAATTTTGTGAATGTTATTTTGTTGTGTCACTAGGTGGGTGGCAGGCGGGAATGAAGATGGGTGGGGGCCGATATTCAACATGATGGTTGTGGGCTCCCTGCTTAGAGCAACAACAGTCTGAGGCACCCATAGGGGGCATACATTACAATGGTGACAAAGATAAAGTTAATTGCCGCCAATTATCTTGCTGCGGCCAGCCAGTTAAATACCCGCTGAAGAGCTCTAAACCCTTCTTTGACAGCAAGTGGCTGATGTGGAGGAGCCAGTGTTAGAGGGAAAAGAGGTGAAAACATTTCGGTGTATCCAGTGGAAAGAGAAAACGCAGTTTGTAATGCAAGTGCTGCAAAGTGCACATTTTAAGCCCCAGAACTAGAATAGAGAGAAATTAATATAATACTGTGTTACAAGACTGCTGAGTGCTGACTGGCAACATGAGGGCAGGTGCTGGGGGCCACCCCTAAGGCTTAAGGCCTCTCTTATTTGAAAAGGTTGAAATGCCCTGATGTCGTCAATGGTGAATGGGTATGAATTTTTTGTGTGTGTGTATGTATAAATGTATGTATATGTGTGCATGAGAGGTGCTTAGCAGGTGTGGCACTTGCTTATGGGCATCGAGAAGGCAAATATGAAATATTACATGGCTAGACTCAGACTGGGATTTTGGGGCAGCCAGTCTAGCCCTTTCTTACTGTGACATGACTTTATTCTGGGCATCTTGATAAAGCAAGCATGGTATGTGTTATTAATTGGCTAGACTGGCATTTTTTACTGTTGTCAATGCAGTGAATTGTGAAGACACACTGTGGTGTTATAACTTTCAGAAGACTGGCTTGTCTTTAGAATTACATTTTAAAGATACAGCACCAATCTTATGCAAGTTATAACAGAGTGTCAGCAAGGGATTCTTGTGGTGTCGTAGTTTAGCGTTATCCCTCAGAGCCACCATCCACCCTTCCTTCACCTTGCCCCTTTCCTTAAGTTGTCATGTCCCCCCACAACATTTTCCGTAAAGTTACTCCACTGTTTGCCGCAACAATATGGTCTTCTGGAGTATTGAAAAGGCCCTTTCTGGGCCTACGGTACAAGCACATAGGAGCTCATCTTGCTCCAGATCGTAATTTGGCAGTAGGAGCCGTTATGTGTAGACAAACATGGAGGCGGAACACTGCAGTCAAATTTGGTCATTTACAAGGCATAGTGCAAATGTGTATGGGAATCGCAGAGAGGAAGGGAGGTAGCGGAAACACAAGGTACGTTCGGCCCCTCCTCTCTGCCCTTACAAATGGATGAAAATGAGCCATAACATAAATTTATGGCATAAAAGCTTGCTTTTGTGCCATACATTTAAATTATGCGTCATTCGAAGGCAGGCAGTCCATCGCACGCAAACTATTGCGCACAACCATATGTATTCATGGATCTGACTGCGCTACCTCTCGGTGGGGAAATGGTCACACAAAGCCCTCATACAATCCGCCACCCGAAGGCAGGCGTACAGACACGTGCATAGGATTCACTGTGCAGAGGTAAGATCGGTTATCAGATTTTTGGATGCATGTACGCAGCCGTGGTACTGATCTAACTCAAGGGTGCACATATGCAGTGTTACAGGGTGCAGGAACGGTTTACGAGGGTTCGCATGTACATTTCCGAGTTTTACCCGACTTACCAAGTATCGTATGCATGTTTTCGGGTACCGGTAACAGTTACGGGGGACCCTGCGCAGGGCCCCCGAGATGCAGGCCTGCTAGCGGGGGACCCCACACACTGTTTGAAGGGTGCATCTATTTGCACCCCAGGTAGCACGCAAAGGTGGCTGTTCTGGCTGTTTCTGGTTTGCGTGGGGGTGTGTCGGGGGTGTTCCGGACATGACTTACGTACACAGTTAATTTGTGCAAACAAGTCCATGAATATGCAGAGCGCACGTTTTTATTCTGCAAGCAGGCTCGCACAGTGTCCTTCTCGGCATGCGGCCTTTGCAGGATAAATGCACACTTTTCCAGGAAACCTTCTCAGAGTATTTAGGGCATATGCAAGTAGGCTATATAACAATATGTGTTTCCTTTTCCTGAGTGAAGGAGTTGACAAAAGCTGAGAGCGCATCTGGATCAGCATGAGATGAGGTTCTGTCTCTGTGAGCAAACTTCATCCTGGCGGGGCCTTGCGAGATGTCAGGCAACCTCCACGCATGGAAGGGTGTCTCACCAGAGAGAACTTTATTGTGTTCAAAGTGTTGTTGGGTAGATCCTGCCCAATTGAGACAGCTCTGGTACCTCTGAACCTCCAGCAGCTGTGGATACCGTAGCCGGTAGAAGATGATGCTTTTTAGTGTCCATTTTCGATTAGACATCATCTAGGGGCTCAGCCTATGAGCGCGTTGGATAAGAAGTGAGACAGAGGGTGGCAGCCCAAGCAACCGTGGCAAGAATTTGTTTAAGAAGGGTAGAGCTTAACAACCTTTGCCGTCCTCAAAAGGCTACACATGTCCTAATAGTTCCTTATAATTCTAATCTCAACATTTTCAACCATTTTACAGATGGCCACTACTGCTCTGCTAGTGCTTGCCTAGTTTCAGTGCCTAAGTTCCACCTTTCTAGGGTAGGAGGGGTTGCAAGTTCTCAATAGCCACGGGCAAACTATGGAACGCTCGTCCCCTTGCCCTTAGGTGTAGTCAAAACCATCTTGAACTTAGACACTCAATGAAGACACTCCTCTTCTAGGTTATGGCATTGCTTAGTCTGTCTGTGTGCCTCCCAGGACCATGATGGCCTTGAGTGAACGCGCGCTCTATAAATCTAAGATAACATGACCTCACTTTTTGCTTGGTTATCTGGCAAGATTCATCTTAGCAGGTACACACCCTATTCACCATTGCACCAGGCAAAATCCATTGTATCTCGCAACGACCCTTTTCTACAGAGACATTTGCGCCCAATGTGGCTCGGCAACTGCAGGCCTACACCACAGCTCATCGCTTCCAGGATGATTTTACAGCAGGGTTTGGTGTTGGTGTAGGCACAGAAATAATGAGCACTGGCAGGGTCGGGGCACTGGTGCTGTTAAATTTATTTGCTGCTTTCGACACCATCGTTCAAGCCATCCACCGAGGACACCTACAAACGTTAGTTGGTTCAAGTACTGCCATTAAATGGCTACCTTCTTCTTTTATCTGATCAGTCACTTTCAATAGATCTTGTCGCTTATGAATTCCACAATATCTGTCCCTCTGTGGCATGCCACAGGCCTCAGCCCTGCCTCTACTTTGTTCAGCCTCTATGTACACCCATTGCCTACATTGCTTAATAAGTACGACATATGTTTCCATAAAAATGCGGTCGACACACACAGTTTTTACTCAGGTTCGGCGCCTGTGGTGCTTTGCTCCAATTTAACCAATATATGACTTCTATTAATACATGCACGAGCGTGAACGACTGCAGGTTTCATGCTACAACGAAAGAAATAATGATGTTTGTGGCCAATCAAATTCCATGGCGGCCAAACCCCTTCTAGCTGCCTGCTCCTGGACCTCCAACAACTCCAGTATCATCTGTCTGTGAATGTTGGATAATCTATGAGACCTTAGATACACAAAATAATCCCATCATGCTTTGCCCAAATCCTCACCACGAGCAAGGCTATGGATTTTCTTTTTCATTTAGCCACCGGGTTACGTTCATGAATGCCTGTCATGTTCTGTTGGTGTATACGGCGCACCACTGCCATTTGCCTGATTTCCACATGCATCAATCTAAAACAGATTACTGCCATTCGGAATACCTAAGACCTCTGAAAAAGGACTCCCACAAATTCCAGAGCGGAAAGAATACTGTGGATTCTTTTAAATACATCTGAAAGAGCTTATATTTTCCCAGGTTTGGCACAACATCACTGTCTCGCGGATGCTCCAAGGATCCCATTCAATGCGCAGTACATGACACATAGGGCCCCATTTCAAATGGGTAGGAGTAGTAAATTATTGAGTAAAAGCAAGACGTAATGCTTCTACACCTTGATTTGGCTCGCTGTCCCCTTTTGAGTCAGTGATGGGGAGCAATAGGATCTCTGCTGTGCGTTTCTCCTCCGTCTTGTAAGTGCCCTTTGTTTCACGCCCCCAGGACAGGACACTTTCATGCACAGGTGAAACAAATGTCTTCCCACGCAATATGCCTTGGTTTAGCATATTCTAAAGAACAGGCAGATTCTAGAAGAATCAATTATTAAAAGCCGCCTGCAAAGTGTAATTTGCAATCAGCTTTTATTTCATGACAAGATGAGAGCAAAACTAAAGAGTAAACATACTTACAACCTGTATTACTCTTTACTGTTCCACTCCATCTTGTGAACTTTTACAATTGCACGCTGCAGACCCAATAGCATGTAAGTGCAATTTACATTTTCTATAAAATTAGCCTAATAGGGCCTCATTGTAAAAGTGGTGGCACATTAAACAGAGGCATAAAAGGAAGGGATAATGTTTGTATGCCTCCATTTAATGCTCGGCCCCATTTTAAAGAAAGGGCAAGACAGCTCAGGGGCACAGAGTGGAGATAATATCTACGTCATGCATTCCTCCGCCATCTTGTCAGTGTGCTTCATTTCACACCTGCAAGATATTTTCATGTACGCATAAACTTAAGGGTACATTTAAGGGATTGTTATGGAATCCGCCTTGGTTTTTCACCGGCTCGGAACCAGGCAGATTTCAAAGTAACCCATTTATAAATGCAATCTGCAAAATGTAATTTGAAGGTGACGTTTACTTGGCTACAAAACAGAGAGGAAAAGCTTTCCTTTTTCCTTTTCCCATTCGCCTCATGCTCGGAGCCCCACATCACGTACCTGCTAATGTTGGTGCTCAACTGCATGCAATTCACATTTAATATAGAAGGAAGCGGACAGGGCCTCATTTGAAATAGAGCTGGGGGATTGTATATTGGATTACTATACCCCATCGCCGCTTTCAACTCCTTTAAGGAGTTTCTAGCACATTTTACTTTGGGAGAGGGAAGGAGAGCAGAGAGCTCAACACCTTCCTCCTTTCGCTGACTAAGCATCCACTCCTCAGGTGGAGGGCCATCCCTTTCTTCCTGGTACATTTTCCAGAGCTCTAGAATCGCTAATTTTTTATCAAATATCTTCCCCGTGTACGCAGCGTGCAAGTATGTAGTCATGTTATTGCAATACCGCTTTTGACAACGATCCCCCTTGTGGCCATGGCATGAACATTTGATCTGCCGTGCCTTTCAGCCATTCCACACTATACTGTTTGAGCTTGGGCATATGCTTTGGTAATGTTTTACATAAATGCATCAAAGGAGTATCTCCTATAATGACAAGTCTCAACTGACTGCCAATACTTACCAGACTTGTGAAATAACGTTTATATTTTTGCTTAAATTACCACTTTTTCAATGCCTTTAAAACAACAAATATGAGCACGCACCATCAATTGCCGCTCAAGCCTCTAATTTCTTAATTAGCTATCTCTACCTTTTGATTGGTACCAATCACTTTGCTATACTTAATCACTATAGCTCCTCAACTTTTTCAATTACTTCACAACATCTATCGCACTTCGGTATTTTTACTCAACAAACAACATACAGACTAGTCGACATTTCCACATTAATAAAAACAGTAATTACTTTTTTCTCTCTCGCCTTTACTTTGTACCTATACAGGGTTTGAGACGTCACCTTATATAAATCTGTTTACGCGTTATATGTTTTTTTCTAACACCGTTGGATTTGAAATTTCTCCTTCTAAAAATTCTTTGAGCCAGGAATCCAGGCGCTACCCTTTCTTCACACAATATTTCTCATTACTTAAAAAATGATCACCATTCATTCATCAATTGACTTGAGGCCTTCGGTATCGACTCCTCCTCCAATCTGACCACTTTGCCTTTTGTCCGCAGAGAGCCTGTGCAAACCGGGTAGGGATTTCGTCAAAGGGGGTCCTGCCCACTGTCTCGGTTCTTCTTGCAAGTTTATTTCTATCAGCCGTTCTCCACAGGAAACCCAGCGATCTTCCGGCTAAAAGAGAAGGATGCCTGATCGTCCGAAAATCTGGAGACAAATTAGTTTGGATCTTTTCCAACCATCTGCACTGCTACCACGTGAGCATAAGGACCTTTGGGTATTGTGCATTCAATGGATGGGGATGCAGAATAACTCTGACACCAAATAATCAAACTAACACAGGAAGATGGCAAAGGTGCTGTTTTATTAACAATGATGTAAAACAGGGAGTTACAACGGACATGAACAGACATTCGCTCGAGCTCTCAGTGCATTTCTCATAAAAACATCCTTATATGCAAAAATTACGTCATACTACGTGGCAAATAAGAAAAACCTGCGAGGGATTGTGATAGGTTCAACGGGAACATCTAAGTCTATTTTCTATAAGGACTGAGATTGTGATTGGATGTTTTCTGTGAGGTGGAAAACGTATGCCTAACTATAAAACATGCCATCTTGAACACTATGTACACAGAATATCATTGGCTCACAAACTATAAGCCCCTTCGTTATACAGCCCCCTATAATCGTTTGGCATGCTTGTGCCATGTCTGGAACATTCGGTTCACTTAGCAGCATGTAAGCTCAGACCCAGGTGCCCGGAGATGGACTTGACTTTACCTCCCCTCCCAATTAGCCCATCATATCTCATCACCCATGCTTTCTGCCATGAAGATTGTCTTTGAACTTGGCCTTGCAAAGTGTTCTTGTCTCTGAGAATATATGGGAGTGCGAGCACTCTCTATCATTGTTCTAGGACTCCATGCTCAACTCTATTTCCATCCTTGGCTCATGTGACAGGAGACCACGATTTCGTCCATTTTGCAGCGTTTAAATGTCTTAAATGGATAAAGCTTGGCCCACTTGATGTTCTTGCTTTGCACCTTAACAAGGGATGATTCAGCTTCTCACTTTCATATCCTTCAATAATGGATAACCAACCTTTGCAGCTTCAACTTTGATACCAGGCCAGGCAGCCTTGCTGCTCGTTTCCACAATCTCAGCTCATTCTTGATGCGACACAGATCTCACCTTTTGCCTCCATGTGTCCTGGCTTACTAAATTCATGACACTGATGTCCAGTTTCTATACAATGGCGGCTTCACCTGCAGTCTATTCACTACATATAGCCAGCTTCTATGATTACTAATCTACTTGGGTTACAGCGTCTGTACAGCTATTGAACGGCTTGCATTTACTGTAGTGCTTTGCACACATGCAATTTTCTTTTCACATATGAAAATGTACTCGATTCTTAACTTCGTCATCAGTTTCTGTAAGGTCCATGCATTCTCTTCAGCCGGCATACTCAGGGCGTCACAATCATCTTTCGTGACGTCATCAGCTCCTTCTTTTGCTCCTTTTCATATTCCTTCAGGGAGTTCCTCCCTTAGATTATTATCTCTTCTGGGGTACATTTAATATGGTTTTCTCAGAGGATACCTTCTTTCGAATACACGCTGTGGTATGGTCACAACTGCTGTTGTTAAGCATGGCGTAATCTCAGGCTTCCAATATATAGGAGGTAGGAGGGCGGGATATCCTGCAGAGGCATGCAGCTGCTCCTCTATAAAGGGATCTGTGCATGAAGGAGTGGCTCTGGTGACATTCATAGTAAGGGGTAGGAACATAAAGGGACAGCTCTGCTGCTATCCATCCCAGAGAATTGAAAATTAAAAACACAATCGCACTGTCGTGTAACTATCCCACAACCAAGTGACACAATTTGCATACAAAAACAGCATAGCAAAAATGCTATTTCACTTTCTCCTCATTGCAGTCAGTTGGTTCAACAGAGCACAACTAAAGTATTACAATGCTGCCCTCTCCAAAGGCTCCTTGGGCCCGATTCATGGAAAAGTATGCAGAGATCCCGCAAAGGCTGTGTGCCGAAAACGCTTCTGCGCGAGTCTGCTTGTGGTCTGCGTATTCATGGAATTGGTTGCACAAAGTGACTGTACATGCAAGTCATGGCTGGAATGCCCCTGACACACCCCCACATAAAGCAAAAAGAGCCAGATACAGCAAACCTGTGTGCTTCTCGGGTGAGAACACATGCCCCCTTGAAACCGTGAATGGGGTCCCACAAACTGCACCTCAGGGACACTGCGCGGGGTCCTCCGTAACTTTTACTGGCACCCCAACAACATGCATACACATTTCCGTAACTCTTGTAAAACTCCAGGAAATCTGCGTGCGAACCCCTCAAAACCATTCATGTACCCCGCTACACTGCGTAGGTGCACCCTCACCACTCAGCAGTGATTCCATTGTGCAAGTGTCTGTACACCTGCCTTCGGGTGGCGGATAGATTGGGGGCATTGTGAGGGCATTTACCCAACGATAGTTTGTGCGATCAAATACATTAATACGCTCCACTCTGCACATTTGAGGCGTGCGTTGGACTGCCAGCGGCCCGCCGCTCATAACGCCCACATTTTCCTATGTTCTTCTGCATTTTCCGTGTTCCGCCCCCCTTCTCTGGCCTCTGCGCAGAGCACGCCCACACAGTGCGAGGTGACTCACACAGGGCGATCGACTGCACGCAGAGACTTGCTGAGCCTGCGCAAAGTCCCTGCAAAGTACAAAAAAGTCTTGCACAGTCGATTCCATGAATTGACAAACAGGACTTTGCGCGCGGGTTGATGTGCAAAGTCTCTATTTACCGTGCAGAAAATTCCATGAATCAGGCCCTATGTGTTTTTAGGTTTCGCAGGTGTGGCTGACAGGAGCACATATGTTGAATGTGGTACAGTAATCATTTTCTGTGTTGAACAGACTTTTTGGTGAACATTCGCAATGTTTCTAAAAGGTTGGATTGGTCTGATTGTTTGAATTTTTTATCTGACAGAATTTATATTTTTGACAATTATTTATTGGCATTTGTTCCAAATAATTAATCTGCCCTCAACTTTCTGCAGGAAACTAATTCAACACAATCTTCATTTGGGATTCTTGGTTTATAGTGAGTCCAGGGGAGGCTTGTGTTTCCAGAACTGATTTTGTGATATGGTTCCCGGGATTCTCTTTGGGGAAGGTAATCTTGTTGTAGAAAGAGCGACTTTGCGGAAGGCTGCGGGCAAAATTCCACCCTCTGAGAGTTTGCTTTTCTTTCCCCCTTGCCACTTTCGAGGGGGTCGCCCCCACATACACGCTTGCACTGCGGCCCTGATCAGGGCTGGATTGGACCCTCTGCCTTTCGGCCTGCGGCCGGGCCGAAATCGTCCCTGCGGAGTGGGGGCTGGTTTCTGCCCACGCCTGGACCAGTTTTGAAAACAAAACATTTTAAAAATGTTTTGGGGAAAAATAAATTAACACCTGCAATGGCATAATTCAACAAAGCAAGGTAAAACATGTTACCTTGCTTTGATGATTTATTTGCATACATGACGTGTGCATCATAAATTATGATGCATGCATCATTCACATACTGCTGCAGCATGCAAACTAGAGGGGCCGGTGCCGCCGCCGGGCTGGCGGCTGTCACTGTGCCGCCACTCCCCTGGAGTTGCTGTGCTGTTGTATTAGTGATGAATATGCATCAGTGATATTAGGATTAACTGCCAATTTTAGAGTAGAATAAGGAGCCATTTCAGACTATGTATTTTGCCTTTCGCAAGTTGCAGTAATAGCATGTATTTTTTTCTGCCGTTGTCTCTGTTACAAGCATCACAAGACATTCCATCTCCGTGTCCTCGGTCACTTGACAAAATCCTTGTGCCAAAAAGATTCTGTACAGTGTAGAAATATTTGACCATAGCACATCAAGTGGCAATTGACTTCTGTGTGCCACAATGAATGCTTTGTTGCAATGGGCCTCATTACAAGTTTGCCGGTACAGTAACAATGGTACCGGTAAGCTTGCTTGTACCATTTTTACTGTACCAGCAAACTACAGGTTCTGCTCGCGGGTGCATTTTTGCCCAACAGGTCTGACCTGCCGGGCAGACCAGCACCCGTGAGCAGAGCATGTCAGATGCATCGGCACCATTCACGAATGGTGCCGGTGCATCCGGCCTCCCCATTCCCAATGAGCCCTATGGGGCTCAAATGGGAATGGGGAAGAGTATTTTCCTGCGCCCTGGAATGGGTAATTACTGGGTCCTAATACCCCAGTAATTGCCCATTCCCGGGTACTGGAAAAATTCACAAGTTCGGCGGCAGCCTGCCGTTTTTACCAGCAAGGCTACCTCTGAACTTGTAATGAGGCCCATTGTTCACATCTCTCTAGCATGCTGTTCAGAAGTTTGTTTGCATGTATGGGGTAACATGTACTCAGAGTATGGGATGAGCTGTGAGTGTGGTGCTTTCCCTATTTTGCCAACCTCTGAAGCCTGAAAGTAGATGAATGCAGGCTTGACATACGGCCAACTTTGCACCAGACCTGCAGATGAACTTAACTGGCCTGCTGTTAAATCTCAGTTACCAGTTTAATGGTATCCACTACAGAATAATTGCTCATTTTTCTATAGCCAATATGATAGCTCAGTGGGATGAGTGCTCACTGCTGCGATGTGTGTTTGATCTGCAGGTTCGAATCCCAGCAAGGCCATCTGACCCTTTCATCCTTCTTAGGTCGATAAATGAGTACCAACACAAGCTGGGTGAAATTGTATGCATATTTGTTCTATTAAAAAGAGCTTAAGCGTAAGTGCTATACAATAACATATTACCATTTAACCTTGGACCTCTGCTTGCATTCACAGTAATTTGACAATATGGATCTATACACACGGATATTAATTATACATATGGTGATCTATTCTTATATGACATGTATATCACATTAGTGAAATCATAACCATATTTTTCGTAGTGTACTTAGGAACAATGCTATTTGATGCCACTTGCTGTTTTGTCAATGGGTGAAAGGTCGTGTTTCGTCGCTTCCCGGGATTTCACTTTTGGGTGGGGTCAAATGACATCACTTCCGGTGATGTCATCAGATGTCAAGGGTCATGAGGCGAACGGTCGGCCACTTTTTTGAAGCAAGGGATCAGCCACTTTTTGAGGCGAGGGGTCAGACACTTTTTTGTGTGTCCGGGCCTATTTCTTGTCCCCGTCCGCCCCTGGCCCTGATTCTCCCTTTGCCCCATTGGGAGATAGACGAAGGATTTTAGAGGTATTCCTAGAAAGGGAAACAAGAAAAACAGCTTTGAAGCTATTTATAGTAAAGTATCCCGAGGCAGAAGCATGGTGCATTCATGGCAATAGGCCTGGACAAAGAAGAGGAGATTTGCAGTGAACCAAAGTAGGGGAAAGAGGCATTAACGCTGCCGTTAGTCATTAAAACAGAAAAGGGACCAGTTCGATAGATAAGAAAGAATTGGGAAAAAGAGGAACTATTTCAAAGATGTCCTGAAGCTTTTAAGTGTATATCTGTGAGGTCCATACACTATTTGTGGGGTTTCCAATAAAAAGTATGATCCCCTCAATGGAGGCTATTTTTGGGGACCAAAACAGCACAGTATCCTAATTTTTCTGTAGCTATCAATACTAGGGGATCAAGAAAGAGAAGAACACAACTCCATCTATCCATAGTGCGCAATCCTGAGAGAGAAACGCATCTTGAGCCCGGCATTGTAAGTGCAGGGGAGGGTAGCGGCACCTGCCTTCAGCAATCCATTGTAAGTTTTTGGGTGGCTGAGACCTACTCTAGCTACTGCTTACCAGAGACTGGGGGACAGGAGAGCAGCACAGCATCACGAGGTTAGACGGGCAACAGGAAGAGCACGAGCTCAACGGTCGCCTGCACTTACACCACTAGGGCGGAGAGAAAGAGCGCGGTGTCTGCCTGCACTCAGCAATAAGCGGATTAAGAGGTTGCAAAACGGCTCATTATATAGAGTCAGATGTCAGTATTAGGCAAACTGCCACTGAGCCCTGCAACACGAACTGAGCTGATGCAGGATTAGGGAAAGCTCCGACTGCGGAGCTTAGGACTCTGGAAAGCCTCTTTATGTCCGGCATTTGTGTTTTTATTGCAGTCTCAATATTTTAGAGTGTGTAGAGAGATCCAGTTGCGCAAACATAAATTGTCACAGGCAAACAGAGCTATGGCAAGGCAACCATCCCGGCAGTGAGAAACTAAAGCGCCCCGGCTAAATGCTGCTGTTCTGCGGTGTGTGTGCACGGGGAATAGGTTATCTTGTACACTTGGGGCCAGATTCATGGACTTGTTTGCACGGTGCAAAGTGACTTTACACTGTCTAGTGCATTGTATGAACATCAGCTGTTGATGGCTCGTACACTTACCAAGCCGGTCCAATTAGAGTGCTCGCTTTGACATCTGTGCAGAGCCTGCTGAGGCAGGTTCGAATCCCGACAGGGTCGCTAAATGGACACCACACACTGTGGGTAATAATATTCAGCGCTCAGATGCCTGAGGGTTCGGAGCACTATATAAATGCAAAACTATTATTATGCATTAAAATCCAGTAGGGTTTTTCTTATGTCCACAATACTAATGACTGCGAAAAATGGACAAAGAAATGAATTTCTCAGCATCTTTTTTTTACATTCTGATTGACCTATTCGTTGGGTGGCTAAGCCCATCCCTAATACTACCACAGCCAGAGGTGCAGTCCTGAAGGTCTTGGACACTTGCACTGACCACTTGGTGAACCTGGGGTCAAAGCAAATGTTGCTCTTATTCCACAACGAATATCGCCAAACAGGAGCAACGGTAGAGGCCTGGCTTCAGCCATCCTCTCAGATAATCCCCTTTCTTTCTGCAGCATTCATCTGGGTCTTGGTAGATAGAGGCTGTTGGACTTCTGCATGAGTATAGTATGCCAGAGCTCCCTGGCGCTACCATATGGTGCTATGCCTGCACTATAGAAGCTAATACTATGCCCGACTGCCTTCTCTCAGGGTGACTGGGAAAACGGAGTACTTTGGCAGATGGGAAATGTTAATACATACAGTTCAGACCAAGGCATCCCCGGAACAACGTGTGATGTGAGGGCGTGGATGTAGCTCATTCCCATTCCCGTGGGCAAGTAGTCACATGCTGGCTGGGAGCAGGGCAATATCCACAGATTCGAATGCACATCCCGGCTTCACAAATGGAACTCACACCCAAATGCCATGCATTGAATTGCAGCAGTTAAGGAAAAGCATGCAATGCACAGAAGGGGCCATTTGGACGCTTCTATATAGTTTTCAGAGCCCAGGAAAAAAGGGGCTTGAACCACTTTTGTACTAAATACAGCATGACCCATTCATGTTGGCCATGCTGATCTGATGTTCCCATCACCCATGTCAGGGCTGGGGGCCCAACGAATGCATGAAGGTCTGGAGCATGCACCCAGATTGTCTTCATGTGGCCTACATCAATTGTGCTGCTTCACCACTGTCCCGCAGGTGACCATGCCACCTTTGTGATTGACATGTTCATTTCATAGAATTGTGCATCTCAGTAAAGCCCGTCATCTTTGCCTGGTTCATTTTTAATTGCATCCTAAATGTACTTTTGAGATCAAGCATCCTTTCCTTATGAACTCTTTCGCTACAAGTTTTCACGAGCAAACATGCCTAAACAAAACAGTTGATAGGCGCCAAAGGCAAACTGTGGTCTTCTTACTTTTCCGTAGGCCCTCTTTGTTCCTGTATAGATGGAAATACATGTCTCAGTATGATGGGCCCTGAGCCTATGTGCACTGCCCTTCATTGTGTCCTATGCAGCACAAGGATACATGTTGTGTATTTTCAGTTTAAGCTGTTCAAGTGTGTTACAAATCAACTTAGAGGGTACCAGTGGTGAATATCGGTTTCTGAACCATCAATCAGCCCCACACCTCTAGTACACCAGAAGGGATATGAACAGATTGGAATAACAAGAAAATTACAAACCTCTTTGTCCAATTTTGGTAACACAGACGGAACAGCAGGCTTATCTCCGAAAGGTTGTGGGTCGTTGGTTAGTTGCAACACAGAAAAATATAATTATTACCCAATAAAAGAAGTTTGGTGTCAAGGTTGTTTTAAAAATACCTACTTTATTAATCACAACAGACAGTCTAACAACACTACGAAATACAAACCCTTTAAAGGAATGCAGAGGACAGACAGTTTAAAATAAGGAAAAAGGAAGCACTCTGGATACTGACAGGAGGGTAGTTAGTATGTTTAATAACCACACCAGTTTACGTTTACTTGGCTTCAGCACAAAGGAAGCAACAGGCCTTAATATGTCTCTAGGGACCTTCTGGGAAGGTCCAAGGGGATAGAACCACATTGTATCTTGTGCTGTAGATGTTCTTGGTGCTTGACAGGGTCGAGTTGGCTTCAGGGTGCTTTGCAGGCTTCTGTGAGTTCGAGATGGGAGTCAGCTGCGGGTATCAGGCATCAAGACGGTTCAGTGAGTAAAGCTACATGAACGGCTGCAGGTTGGCCCACACGGTGGCTCAAGGGTTAGGAATCGTTGTCTCAGTGCTGATTGGCAGCTCTGATGCACTTGTCAAGACATCTCAGATGTCTTTAAGCAGTTGCGGCTTGACAGCGGTCAGTGTTGCCGTTGGTTGCAGATTGATGAACTCGATTGGCTTGAAAATGTCCTTTAACGCAGACATCGCTAGATGCTCGTTGAGGCACTTTTCCCAGCTTTTTCAATGGGCTTGTGTCGTTCTTTAAAGCAGACAGCCCACAGCTGTGGAGTGTGTTGCAGGCAGCTGCCTTGTCCTGTATTGTACGTTCAGAGAGCTTCTGGCACTTCCAATCCAGGAAGCTTGTTGCAGAGCCGAGCAGGGCACACTGTGTGCTGGCTGGGTACCGGTTCTGAAGCAGCTGGGGAGTTCTCTGTGTTCTGTTTCTCCCTCTGTTCTCTCAGAGAGGTTCAAAGGAGGGATCTTGCTTCCCTCTTTGGATATCCTGGCCTTCCTTCACTGGTAGAAGATGTAGGCTGCCTTCAGCCTGGTTCCAAGGTTGCTTTCTTCTTTGTAACTTCAAGTGAAGTCCTCAGATGATCTGCCAAAAGAGGGGCTTAGCCCTCTTTTAAAGCCAAGTGGGGCACAGTGATTGGCGAAGGCCAGGTCTACCTTGATGAACCAATCCGTGGTCCCTACCAACAATCTCCTCTATGCGTGAGGTCATAACTAGAGTGCTTTGCAAAAGGAAAGGTAAAGGGGTGAAAGCAGGAACAAGGTGTGTCTCAGAGCAAAAATATCAGAGCCCTTCTCTCAACAGAAAGATCTCTGCCCACACTCCCTTTTTCCTGAATAAAGCAGCAGGTCTCCCTTGAAGCTGTGGTGAGACCAGACTCTCAGGCTCCTGCAAACCACATTCTCGGACCTTATGAATGGGGTCCTGCTAGCAGTGGCTTACTGTAAACAGCAGTCCCGGACATAACAGCTCACTGTCATGAATACTGAGGGTGGAAGCTGGCTTCAGGTTGACACAGTTACATTGAAAGGTTGTTGGGTTTTCTGCCTCCTTTGATAACCTCTTCATACCCTCTATTGGTATGTTAATCGATGCCACCAGCTGCAGGACCTAACAAAAAAGCAGGGTGGATCCATGGAGCCTGTGTTAGTTAATCATGATGGCAATGCAGGGGGAACATTTGGTCCTCCCCCTTCCTGGAGATGACAGAGTGCAGTCCTGGCCATCATATTCCAACTAAATATGACAGGGCAGACTGTGCCTTTAGGCTGTGTCCATCCAGAGTACACGGGTCTATGTGTTTGTCGTGCTATGAGCATAGGACAATGTTTGTGGTTTAGCGCCACACATTGTCCTGAGGTTTATCTATTATCATTCCATTTAATTACAAATTTCAAAAAGCCCAGGCGATCGCACGTCCTCCATGCATATGGTCGAATTCCTCACAAAATGCAATTTATTATGGGGCTCATGTTCATATGGGGATATTGGTTTTATGCAACATTCCTCAGGCCACACACACTCTGCTGGCCATACCCTTGATTGGGTTTAATCCCACTCTCTGACCGTTGTCGATCTTATGGTAACCCCATGTTTTTGGTGAGATCATTACCTAATTTCTTTTAACGTTAATATCCCTAGGCCTCATGCTAGGCTTGACACCAATCCCAGAATAATCATTCAGTCAAGGAATTGGAAAAACGCCTTACCAAACAAATTATCATCTCTTCTCAATGTGTTCCTGGGCTCACTAGATCACTTTGAGAAGGCCGATGACTTGGCTAACCACCTCATTACCACACTTGAAGGTGCTATCAACATCCTCCCTCCTATTAGATCCGTCCAAGTTAAAAGTGAAACTGTTAAAGAAAAATTGGTGCAATGAGAATATTCTCCTTCTCCGACAGGAGAAACAGTCTGCTGAACTTCAATGGCGTTCCAACCCTTCCCCACTCACTTTGGCTAATTATAAAGGCCTTATGAAGCAATATAAGGCAGCCATTATAAAGCCGAAATCTGCGATTTACAATGAGAGGATTTGTCAAGCCAAGTCTAGCTCCAAGGAGGTTTTTGCTGTACTTAATGAATTTAAGACCAAACTACGTCTATATTCTTCCATTTTTGGCACTGCTGGACAACCTGGGTGTCCAGTATACTAATTAAGCTGATGACACTCAGGTTGTCATGAAACTCCCTGGATAATATGCCACAGACTCAGCTAATCTTAATAAGATCTATGTCACCATCCATGAGTGGATGGCCGCTAACTCGTTGGCTCTGAATGCCACCAAAACTGAGCTGCTCATTGTGGCCTCTGCACCTAAACTTAAAACCTTTCCTGTATCTTAGCTTTATGATTTTTAATTGTGTTATTCCGGTGGTTAAGAAAGTGAAGATTTTGGGGTGTCGCCTTCGATTCGGAACTGACCATGAAGCATCGTGTGGCTCAGATACGTAGCTCCTGTGGCCTTGTCAATAGGTTGCTCAGCAATATCCAACCTTTTGTGTCAACCGAGAATGTCGCCATTCTGGCTACAGCCATCATAAATTCACGACTGGATTACTGCAACAACCTTATGAGTGGTTGTTCCCAGTTTGCCTTTTCTTCCCTCCAAGTCACTCACAATAGTGCTGTGCACGCCATTACAGGCTTCTCTAAATGCACTGGCTGCCTGTAAAACACTGAGTGATGCACAAGAATCTCACTTTGACACACAAATGCTTTCTTGATATAGCACCCAAATATCTCTCAGCTCGACTCAAGCATTATATTCCAGCACGCTCCCTAAATTCCGAGAATCAACTCAAACTTGTTCAGGCTCAGTTCAGACTGGTGTCCGCGGGTAGTCTGAGCTTTGATGTGCACGGCCCGACTGCCTGGAATTCCCTTCCGCTGACTTTTTCGATCCATTTCTTCGACTTTGGATTTTAAATAGGGACTTAAGACAATGTTGTTCAATAAGTCTCCTGATTAGTTGCCCTCTGCCTCTTCCCCTGATATTTTGATCCATTCTGACTTAATCCTTCACAATGTTGTCTCTTCCTGTTTTGTTTTGTGTTTTTTGTGTGTGCCCTGGGGCGTGTGGCGCAGTGTATAAGAATTCTAATACATAAATAAATAATGTAAATGGAATTTGCGCCTTGCATTAACGTTATGGCTCATATTCAGTCATTTGTATGTTGGAGAGGAGGGACGGAATGCAACTTGCGTTTCCTCCACCCCTTCCTTCTCCGCCATAAAAATTCTCCAGAATCTGCCAACACAGATGCTGGAAATCCCTATGGGGTCCGCCTACTGATCCTTCCATGCTCATATGTACAATTAATATTAACCCTCCCCAACATGCTATTATTTTCAATTGGGATCAGGTAAACCGTGTTCCCAGCTGAAATTAAACCCTCTGCGACACGCCCGTATGTCGGAGAGGGTTTCATTTCAATTGTGAGTCCTGCCTGACATGCAAGCATGTCAAGCAGTGTTCACAAACAAATGTAAACGCTGCCTGGCATACCAGCATGCCAGGTAGCGTTTACTCACTTTGCACTGTGGAGTGCAAATATGACGGGCAAAAGGCGGCGTACATGCTTTTTCCCTTTACATTTGCACCCCACAGTGCAAATGACAAAAAATTGATTGCTGGGACTTGCTTACGTTACAGTGTAAACGTAACGGGTTCCCAACACCACATTACACATTTATAGAAAGCCCCGATGTGGTTGCTTCCTTTTCATGATTGTTGTTACTGATTTGGGATTTTGCTGTGTTGTATACTGGGCTTGTCAAACAGGATGTTTGCTTAGTTTGTGCGAACTGAGAGTAGGGTGGGTCGAAAAAGGGTCATATCAAAATAATGTTAAATGCATGAAGGGACAACCAATGGTTGCAGTTACGTGCTGTTGCATCCCCAACATGCAAAATATTTGCAGGGCGTCGGGTGAAGGAAAGAGTAAAAGCAAAGCAAACTCACTTTCACCCTTTCATTTTCCCATCCGTTCTCCAACAAGTAAACGCTGCACGCAAATACAATCTGCAGGCAGCATATACTACTGCACTCTTATGAAATCTGCCTGGTTTTGACTAGGCCCAAAACTAAGGCGGATTCCATAGAATTCATTAGTTTTACACCTGCATGAAAATCGCATTCCAGGCGTGAAAAGAAACTCACTGACACAATATAAGAGGACTGCACGGTGGAGATCTTATATCTGCTCTGTGCCGCTGATTAACCTGTCACTGCAGGAGAATGGGGCGGAGAGGCAAATCAAGGAGTAAAAGCATTACTGCTTATTCTAGGCACTGATTTACAACTCCACCCCTTTTAAAATGAGGCTAACATGGGAATATACTGGGGTTTGTCCTGCTGAGAATATACGAGCAGCATTTCACATCTGGATTATAGCGGAATTTCCAAACTGGGAGTACACTGGGATTGTGCAGATTGAAAATAGACTAACATTTTACAAACTGGGACTATACAGGAATTGCAGACCTTTTATAATCTGGCCGTATACTGTATTTGTACCATTTTAATTTGCGAGTATAATGTAATATAGTGAACCTCATTATTGAGTGAAAAGGGAAATTGCTCAGGCATAAACACATCCTGGGAGTTTGCAAAGAGAGAGTAACCAAAATCAAGTAACATGACACTGGGGTACACTGAGATGCTGCCAGCTAGACTTTAAAACTGTAAATACTCTGGAATGGTGTAAACCAGCAATAAATTAGGATGAAACAAACTGGCAATACACTGATATTATGAACACTGGAGTATTCTGGTGTTGCCACTCGAGCAGTAAAACAGTGGTTGTTACACTAGACATGTATTGTGCAAACTTCAAGCATGCAGAAATGTAATATCTGAGTGTAGACATGTATAGTGCAAACTGGGAATGACAAACTGGCAGAATGCTGGCATTGCTAAAGTGAGAGAATAAGTGTGTTGTGTAAACTCAAAATATAGCAGGATTACGCAAACTGGGAGTCTACTGACACTATGCAACAATATATTTGGATTCTGCAAACTTGACAGCAGCAAATTGAATAAACTGGAAGTGTGCAAACTAGGAAAAAAAGGGATTGAAAAAATATTTAATATAATGGGTTTGAGCAAACTGGAGTATGCTGTCAGCCTCATTTTATAAGTGCGGTGAGGGAAATGGCAGGTTGCAATGCTTTTATGCCACAGTTTCTTGCTCTGCCCCATTTTCGAGAACTGACATGGTGGAGGAAGGGCCTGAGTGGTGATATGAGATCTGCTGTACTAAATTCAGCCATTTTGGGCCTGATTTATGGAAATGTGCGCAGAAATCCTGCAAGGGCCATGCGCTGACACTGCACGAACCAGCACGCCCAATAAAAAATGCGCACCTCATGTATTTATGGAATTCACTGCGTAAAGTAACCGTATTCACAAGTCGCACCCGGAACACCCCTGACATGCCCCCATGCAAAGCATAAACAGCCAGAACAGCTACCTTTGTGTGCTCCCCTTGGCGGGAAGACACAACCCTTCAAACAGTGCGTGGGATCCCCCGCAAGCAGGCCTGCATCTCAGGGACCCTACACAGTGTCCCCTATAACTGTTGCCGGCACCCCAGCGCCATGCATATGAAAAATCGAAACTCAGTAAAAACTCTGAAAATCTGCATACGAACCGCCGTGAACCGTTGTGCACCCTGCAACACTGCGTATGCGCACCCCTATGTTAGTTTGGAACCCTGGTTGTGGACAGGCACCCCTATATCCAACATGCAAACCTACCTCTGCACTGTGATTTCTATGCGCAAGTGTACTTACATCTGCCTTCGGGTGTCGTAGAGATTGAGGGATTTGCATGGCCATTACTATGCCAAGAGGCTGCAGGGGTGGTTCCATGAATACGTGTTGTTTGGCACAATTGTGGGCGTACGAGGGTTTGCCTGCGTGCCGTCCCTCTGAATGCCCACTTTTTCGGATGTTCTTCCCCATTTTTTGTTCCACCCCCTTCCCAGCCCTCTGTGCAACAGACGCCCACGCTCTCCATGTTGTATCTCGCAAGGTGCTCCACAGCTAGCAGAGACATGCAGAGCTGCGCAAACTCCACGCAAGTCCAGGTAAAGTCCTGCATAGTCTATTCCATGAATTGACAATCAAGGATTTGCACGCAAAATCAGGCTTTTTATCTGTGCACTTTATTTTATGCCTGCAGGGGATTTTCATTCAGGTGTAAAATTAATGGATTCCCATGGTATCCACATTGATTTTAAACCTGCTAAAGAGGAGTCGAATTGCATAGGAATCGATTAATAAATGTAACTGCAGAGCGTAATTTGAATATGAAAAGTGGAGAAACTCCCATATAATCGTCCTGCGTTCCCTTAAAAACAGTAAGGCCCTCATTACGACCCTGGCGGAGGTCCATGGTGCAATTTGCACCATGGACCATGGCGCAGAGCTGCCAACTCCGCCATGGGGGTTGGCGGACTTACCGCCCCATTCCGACCTTGGCGGGGCGGTAAGTCCCCAATCCCCATTTACCCTTCCCCATTCCCATTTTTGCCCCATAGGGTATAATGGGAGTGGGGAAGGCGTTAATTACGCCACCGTAGAATACGGTGGCGTAATTAACGAGGGGACCCGTAGCGCCATGGATTTTTCCGCCCGGAAAATCCGGGCGTAAAAATCACCATGGCGCTACGGGAAGTCCTAATCTGGCGGAGAGGTACGCCATGCATTACGCTGGCGTAAACCCCTCTCCGCCAGGGTCGTAATGAGGGCCTAAGAGAGGAGCGTTCTGCCGGTGGCGGCCTGTTAATCACTGTGTGGGTTCCGTGCAAACAACAAAAATTCCAGTTAAAACAAATGAAGGACAACACTCGGCACTGAACCAAATCGTGCCTCTTTATGATCGAAGATCGACACATTTTATATCCCAAGCATTTTCCAAGGACAAAGTGCCCAAAGCCAAGCACCCATAAAATACCTTTCTCTATCCTGTTCTTTGGTTGAATTTACTCCATCGTGTTTACTTGTGAGGGACATGGACACGTAAGAGTAAGTTGTGAGACCATCTTTGTTAATAAGGGTGCACATCATTGATTGAGCGCCGGTGCTGCCCTTTATTTAGTTTAATTCTATTGAAGTTGTCAGAGTGGAGCACTCTAGGTTTGTGGAACTGAGAGAATTCTGCCTTTCTCTGGTACTATACTGGCGAGCAGTGATGGCCGCCCGCCACAGCACAATGAGCTCCATCTTTCATGGCTGTGTTGAGGTGAGTTTCCGCTTTCCCTCTGGCCCCACTTCCACATAGTCCTTTTCCAAGGTCCCGATATCTCGATGGAGTTCACATGCAGGCTGCTAGGCGGCAACTTCTGGGTACCAACGAAGGACCGCAGGCACATGGACAGCTGTGGGCTCTAGCTCTCTGCGGCAAAGGTGGACATTTCAGCCACCTGCGGACTGAGAGGCCTCCTTCCAAACAGCCATGGGAGCTGATCTCGGAGCCACCAACCAGCACCGTTGATCACCACAGACCAGGGCGAGAGACTGATAGAGAAACATTATTTACTTCGGGAACTCTGCACCTGCTGAATTCAAATGGCAGGGGGTTGCATAGGTCAGTGGGACCACTGTTTCCAAATCTCACTCTACTACAGTGTGATGCTTTGGTATCCGTATAAAAAGGTCAAAATAAATAAATGAATGGCAGAACAGAAGTGTTCGATTTTCGGCTGCACCGAAATTACGTACAGCTGAAAATTTCGAACAATTCTAGTATTCGTTCCCATTCTAGCGTACAAAGGAAGCAGGGCTGCGGAGGTGGCCCCAGCTCCCTAAAGAATAAAGTTAAAACTGCAGCACAAGTTCCTATCCATGGAAGGGAAGAGAACAGGTGTCATAGGGAGGCAGGGAGTCGGTGGCACACAGCGTAGGGTGCTGCACAGAGCGAAGGGTGCTGCCAAAAGGTAAGCAAGGGGATGCAGGGGGGGGAGCGGGGACCCAGAAATGTCCGGGGGAGAAAAAAACGATAGTCATCTGGGTTCTAATAACCTTCGGTTTTTTTCTTCCTCAGACATTTCGCATTGGACTTTTTCATGGACATCCTGGGGTTTTACATGCAAACTGGAGGTTTATGGGGGATAGTTTGGACATGAGGGACCTTTGTTCCAAGAGCTTAGACTTGGGAGGGATGAGCTTGATAGACAGAGAAGAAGGCAGAATTTCTTCTGCACACACTCCAGTGCTTTCTAGCGCTAGGTCAAGTTTGCAGTTTCAAGGTCCTTCATAAGGTTGTGCTATTATTGCAATGGTGCAGAGGTGCTTACGCTGTTGACAGCAGAAGAATGAGCGATTGGGTGGACTCACCGGTGTCTGCAGGCTGCATGTGACACACAGATACCAGCAGCACTTGCATTGACCAGCTGAGGTGTTTTGCACCATCTTGGCTTTCTCTGTCGTTGCCTTTCCGCACTGGTGTCTCCTGTGCCCACATCTCCGCATCACATCACAGCTCCGCCTGCACCAACCTCCGGAGGAGTCGGAGGCTGAGTATTGGGGCTGCAACCTGTTACCTGCTTTCCACGCTGTTACCAGTCCTCTTTCTACTTTCTACTTTCTACTTTCATCAACACCAACCTTTAAAAACCTCCTCCCGCCACGGAGCGGCCACAGAGTCGGAGGCTGAGTCTTGGGGCTGCAACCTGTTACCTGCTTTCCATGCTGTTACCAGTCCTCTTTCTACTTTCATCAACACCAACTTTTAAAAACCTCCTCCTGCCGCGGAGCGACCGCGGAGTCGGAGGCTGAATCTTGGGGCTGCAACCTGTTACCTGTTTTCCACGCTGTTACCAGTCCTCTTTCTACTTTCATCAACACCAACCTTTAAAAACCTCCTCCCGCCGCAGAACGGCCGTGGAGTTGGATGCTGAGTCTTGGGGCTGCAACCTGTTACCTGCTTTCCACGCTGTTACCAGTCCTGTTTCTACTTTCATCAACACCAACCTTTAAAAACCGGAGGCGTTAAGGAAGGGACCCGCTAAGGGACCTCGGAATAGGGCGCAAAGGGATTACCGGCACCGATGTCCGTAACGGTGCCCGGTATCCCTTTGCGCCCACCTCGTAATAAGGCCCATTGATGCAAAATGCCCTGAATTCCTAATAAACTATATTTACCAATTACACACGGGAACAACTGTCCAAATTCGAATCTCTATGAATGGAGTTTTTACAAGCCCCATTGACACCAGGAAAGGCTTGAAACAAGGATGCACTTTTGCTTCTGCCTTATTCAATTTTTACATCTCTGACATAGGTAACAGTTTCAAAAAAATCAATAGTGATTCTCCGAAATTGGGAAATGAATACATACAATGGCTATTATATGCTGACAATTTGGTTTTAATTTCTAAAACTCCAAAAGGCATGCAACTATTACTGAATGCTCTTGCGGCATATGCAAAATAAAACTGTTTAACCATAAATGTAAAAAAGTCAGAAATAGTGCAGTACGGTCAAATGAAAAAAACAACAGAAATCGGGGACCTGGCATTTACAAAAACAAATACTTTCAATAGCCAATGAATATGTTTATTTAGGTCTAAATATCAATAATCACCGAAAAGACGAGCCATATGAAGAAAGAATACGAGGTAAGATCAACACTGCAATTTCGCAATCAAAAATCATAAATGCAAAATATGAGAAATTTTCGATCATTCCGGTAATGACCTACTACAAACAGAAGGTCATACCTACCATTCTATATGGCTCAGAGACAAAGAATGAAAGATCAGATGTATATTGGCAAAGAATTGATAGTGGAGAGCTGTTTTACAGATGCCGAATTCACAGCCAATGCCGATATTGCGCCATGAGTTGGGCTTATTTTCATTGTCTGCTATGTATAAATGGCGAAAATGTGCGTTATACAGCAAATGCATAACAGCAGAACAAACAAACAACGTTCTTTTCTTTTTGGCAAAATATTTGAACACCTCCTCCCACAAATTCATCAACCAATGGGAAAAATCTGTAGAATCAATTTTACAAGAAGCCAGAACAAATGTGGAGCTTCTTGTGACCAATCCAGATAAAGCGAAACAAAAGATATGGCAAACGGATTGGATAACAACCAGACAGCAATGTACCACATATAAAGACTTTGACTCAAATCCATTTAACATTAGGAAATATGGAGAAATCCAAACATACTTGACCCAATCTCCAAGTATAACGTACAGAACAACTATTATGAAATTTCGAATAAATCTATGCAACACCAACGAATTGAGAGCTAGACGAAAACTCATCACACCAAAAGAGAATATCTGTCGATTCTGCAAATTAACCAAAGAAACAATGAAGCACTTGATGACAGAATGCTTAAGACTATTCGAATCCATTATATACTATTTTAAAGACTTGTTAAAAAATGTACATATATGTACATACATGTGTACAAGATGAGTTCTGGCAAAGACTTACAAGAGTTGATAATAGGAGGATGGGTTATGCAATAACTATTTTTCTAAACAAAATGAACTTGGTAAATGAATGTAATTCAATTGAAACCTTAGAACAGTAACTTATGTTTTATTTTAATATTTTTTGCTTTCTTAATTTTGCATTTTATAAATAATATTGAAAAGTTGATTGTAATCAGCTGTGTCAATAAAAAGAAAATACACCAACCTCCTAACTATCCCTAAATTCAAAAGACAGAAAGTTCCCAAATTGTGGAATGCCCTTCCTACACATCTAACAAATGACACCTCCTTCTGGTTGTTTAGAACACACTTAAAAATGTTACTCTTCAGATCAGACTTCCCACAATAGCCGCTTTGACCCTGGCCCAACACCTGCGAAACTTGTGTCTATAAATGTATATATATATGTATATAAATTTGGTTTGTATATTATGTAAAAAAGTTTTTGGGCAACCATGATGCTATGATCCAAAGAAATGTAACCATATCCTTAAGCTTGTATTACCAACTAGCTGCCCCTGGACTTTGCGCACTTTATAAATGAATAAATACATACATTAATAAATACATTAAAATAAATAAAATAAATAAAATTAAAAAATAAATAAATCTGCATTCTTGCTCATTGTGCTTTGTTTTTATGTGTCCAACCTCAATCTCCGTCTCTCAAAATGTCCCAGTTCTGTGTCATATGTCGTTCACTTCTGGGCGCTCAATCCCGCAGAGGTTATATAATGTGTTGGTTGCTTGCATCTTAGTTGCAGCTCCATTATAGGGCATGGTAGCCGTCAGCAAGAAGAGCTGAACTAGAGGGCTGGGTTTATGAGCTAACAATGCTATGGTAAAAATAGAACAGGTGAGATTTTGCCCTTCAGGTGGTTCCAGAGCTGCTCATGTGACCTGTTAGCTGCTAACATTGCATTTGCACTGCCTTGATGCTGCTGTACGCTGCCGGGTGGGGAGAGAAAGAAAGCAGGGGTTTGACGTCACAACATCCTGCAGGCCTCCATGACTATTAGTATACTGGTCGAATGCCGAGCTGGAGGCTCTGGCATCTGCTGGGATGCTTTTTGTTTGATGCTGCTGTGGCAGTGCATGTAGGCCTTTGGTAATTGACCAGGGTGTGTGCTTCTATGAAGACTATCATGCTTCAGGCTCTTGTTGGCGCTTGAGGGAGAGGCATTTGTGAACGTGTGGTGTGCTGATGCGGTGCACCTTTCAAATCCCCTATCAATCACTTCTGATTGCAACAATCACCGGCTTTCCGGTACGGTTGCAACTCATTGCTTGTTTCCTTGTTTGTTTCCCCTTGTTGTCCTTCCTATTCTTCACACACAACTACACTTCACATCCGTGACCTATCTCGGGCAAATCTACCTCCCAGCTTCAGGCCATGCCTCATCAACCCATGCTGGGTAAATGACACCTACTTTCTGTCGCCCATTCCACTAGTCATTTACCCATCACATTTCCAACTACCCTGGCATCATGTAAGGCTCTGTCCCCCATGGCATAGCCCCCAGCCCCTTTAAAAAAAATAATGCCCACTGGTTCCTCCCACATAGCCAGGACCCTGGGCCCTGATTGGCTGCTTCATGGTGTTTGATACACCAAGGGCCTAACCCTCTGCATCCAGAGGCCTCTGCTTCGTTTTCAACTAACCTGGCAGCAGGTAAGGCTCTCTCCCCCATGGCATAGCCCCCAGGCCCTTTTTGAAAAAAGAATGCCCAACTCGCGATGTCCATGCTCCTAGTGGTCTCCCCTCTGCCCTTCCTGCTTCCCACTGGTGTCTCCCACATAGCCGGCCCCCGGGCCCTGATTGGCTGCTTCACGGTGGTTGATACACCGAGGGTCTAACCCTTGGCATCCAGAGGCCTCTGCTTCATTTTCAACTACCCTGGCAGCAGGTAAGGCTCTCTCCCCCATGGCATAGGCCTCAGGCCCTTTTTTGAAAAATAATGCCCAACTTGTGCCACACACGCTCCTCATGGTCTCCCCTCTCCCCTTCCTGCTTCCCACTGGTGCCTCCCACATAGCCGGCCTCGGGCCCGGATTGGCTGCTACATGATGTTTGATACACTTAGGGCTTAACCCTCTGCATCCAGAGGCCTCCGCTGCATTTCCAACTACCCTGGCAGCAGGTAAGGCTCTCTCCCCCATGGCACAGCCCCCAGGCCCTTTTTTGAAAAAATAATGCCCAACTCGCGCTTAACACGCTCCTAGTGGTCTTCCCTTCCTGCTTCCCAATGGTGCCTCCCACATAGCCGTCCCCCGGGCCCGGATTGGCTACTCTACAGTGTGCAGTCATCTTTTATAGGCCAGTCACCCACCCTCCAATACCATGCCCCACCTCCTACCAGCATGGGCCTTGGCCAACGGGATGCTTAAAATCCTTAGCGCTAGGGCAGCCCCACTGCCCGGCAGTCCCTACGGCTAAGGGACCCCAAGGCAAAGGGCGGCTCCAACTGAGGCGGCTCCAGAAAATGTCAGCCGGTGTCAGCAGGGGAAGCCAGTGGCCAGCTGTCAACTAGCAACAACCAAAAAAGTAAGTGTGGCATGGGTGGGGAGTAGAGCAATTACTCTACTCCAGAAAACCCCTGCCACTCTACATTACCCTACCTCGGTACTGTGAATATTAACACATGCCACATTTAGATAAGAATTGTGAAAGTTAGCCTAGAATGCCATACTAATGTGAACATCAGCCACGTCGCTTCTAGATAGAATTTTGAATGTCAACAAGCCTCACACTGAGATGGAATTGTGAATGTTAGCATGCCTCACACTGAGATGGAATTGTGAATGTTAGCATGCCTCACACTCAGATGGAATTTGTGAATGTAAGTATGCCTCACACTTAGAAGGACTATGTGAACATTAGCATGCCTTCACACTTAGATGGAATTGTGAATGTTAGCAAGCCTCACACTTAGAGGGAATTGTGAATGTTAGCAAGTCCCACACCTATAACTGTGAATATTAGCATGTGCCAAATTTAGATACAATTGTAAACACTAGCCTCTAATGTCATACCAATGTGAACATCAGCCTGCGTCACTTCTAGATAGAATTGGGAATATCAGCAAGCCTCACACTTAGATGGAATTGCGAATGTTAGCAATCCTCACACTTAGATGGAATTGTGAATATCAGCAAGTCCCAATCCTAGAACTGTGAATTTTAGCATGTGCCACATTAAAATAGAATTGTGATCATTAGCGTGCATCGCATCTAGACAGTACTATGTAGGCTAGCAAGTGCTGCACCAAGATGGAATCTGTGAATGTTAGCAAGACTCACGTTTAGATGGAATTGTGAATGTCAGCAAGTCACATACCTAGAACTGTGACTATTAGCATGTGCTACATCTAGATAGAATTGTGAAAATTAGCCTCTGTTGCATCTAGATAGGACTATGAAGGTCAGCACGTGCCGCACTTAGATGGAATCTGTGAAGGTTAGCAAGCCCCACACTTAGATGGAATTGTGAAAGTTAGCAAGTCCCGCCCTTGGAACTGTGGGTGTTGGCATGTTCCGCATCTGGATGGAACTGGGGGCGTTGGCCTGCGTCGCGTCGGGATGGGACTGTGAAGGTTAGCAAGCGCCTCACTTGGATGGAATTGTGAATGTTAACAAGTCTTACACCTGGATGGATTTGTGAATGTAGGCAAGCCTCACACTTAGATGGAATTGTGAATGTTAGCAAGCCTTACACTTACTTGGAATTGTGAATGTCAACAAGCCTCACACTTACTTGGAATTGTGAATGTTAACAAGTCTCACACCTGGATGGATTTGTGAATGTTGGCAAGCCTCACACTTAGATGGAATTGTGAATGTTAGCAAGCCTCACACTTAGATGGAATGGTGAATGTTAGCAAGACCAACACTTAGATGGAATCTGTGAATGTTAGCAAGCCTCACACTTCCTTGGAATTGTGAATATTAACAAGCCTCACACCTACTTGGAATTCTGAATGTTGGCAAGCCCCACTCTTAGATGGAATGTGTGAATGTTGGGAAGCCCCACACTTAGATGGAATCTGTGAATGTTAGCAAGCCTCACACTTAGATGGAATTGTTAATATTAACACGTCCTGCACCTAGAACTGTGAACATTAGCATGTGCTGCATTTACCTGCGTCGCATCTAGACAGGACTGTGTGGGTTAGCAAGCGCCGCACTTAGATGGAACTGGAATGTTAGCAAGCTTCACACTTAGATGGAAGGCTTGCGCCACATTTAGATACCATTGTGAACAATACAACACACTAACTAAAAAATCTCAAATTCTGCATACCTAAACCATATAGAAATCTAAACAAACCACCACTAGCACAGCAAAACGCACACACTTCACCACACCGCAACAACAAGCAAACAACACATAAGCGGCACCAACAGCACTCAAGGACTCACTCCGATCCGATACTCGCACCAAAGCTCAGCGCACGGTGTATACTGAACTGAAGCCGCCAACAGGACACCACTTCTCTCAGTATCCTACTCCCTCTTCACCTTACTAACCCAACCCGCCTTCTTGTTTGCAGATCCGCCTGAGCACCTGAGGACCAACTCCGGTGGTGACAGTGCGCTTTACAACTACCTTTAATATTAACATGTGGCACCTTTATTCCCAAGCTGAATTGTATTCTGTGATGTATAGTCTTCAATTCGAATAGTCCAATAATGATACAATCATATTCCTTTTCTAACATATTTCTATAAGAATATATATATATTAGAGCAGTGTTGAAAGCAAATCACACGTGTCTGCCTATTACTGCTGGTTGCTATCACCATCTTTCATTTGTTCCTTTGGCAGTCTGACTACTTCTCAAATGCTGAAACCTTAAGGCTTAGATTTTCTGAAGGAAGTTCCTTATCCTCCACCTTCTGTGGTGAGTTCTTAACAACAGACCTATTTGCACTTTGCTGCCATGTCCTTTGCCCAAATCAATGTGAATTCCACAGTGAAACTTTGGCATGTTGATAACATGTCAAACTGAAACTTGGCCTCAGGGTGATTCGGATCCAACCATGGTCCACTCAGTTTCCTGAAGTTTACAATTCACATGGTTACTAGACCCGGCTAGGAGCTCAGGGGTTGGTGATTATGATCTTCAGATCAATATTCAGAAAATAAGAAATAAATCGCACTCTAAGCTTATGCAGACTCTTTGGAATCTTGATTGTGAGGTTGCCTAAAAATACATACATTGATTGTATATTAAAATGACTAGTTGACTAATGCTTTGATTAAAATCCACTGGGAACACTTTGCACTTTTGCTTCGTATTATCACTATTCAACTCCTACCATGCAAAGCATTGATGGTAGTGAGTTACTGCTCTGTGCATCTTCCTTTCTCCCCACAACAACAAAGTGCTTTTTACTTCTACGTAGACATTCTGGCTATTTCTCTATGTTTGGTATTGATTTCAAGAACAAAGATGTCAATGTTGATGAGAAATGTTTTTCAACCAAACATTTACAGATGGTGGAGGCATTCATACCCAGCAAAAACAAAGAGGTGATGCCTGCAAGGTTTAGAATGAATCTTAACCTCTGGCATTGCTCTGTAATACTCTCCAGACCATTGTTCTTTGCCTGCCAAGCCATTACAGAAGGGGAAAGACCATATGCAAATCAGGCTTGGTCCTACCCCAAAAGGGCAGCCCAGCCCGAACTGCTAGGTCTCATCGCTTCTGCACTAGACAACACATATCCCCAGACATGTTTCAGCATTGCTGGGCTTCATCAGTGAGGAGTAACTTGGGTCTCCAGGCCCAGCAGGCACAGGACTCACATTGGGGCATACCCTGGACAAAATAAAACAAGTAGAGAAAATATATAATTTGCATATCCACAATGCCTTGCTGATGTGGCTCAGAACTGGGGGTGAACTTCTAGTGATGGTTAGTAGGTGGCACTGTGGCATGTGTGACTTGGTTCAAATGTATTTTTCTTCTTTCAAATTTCTTGTGAAATGTTTTTTCCAAGTCTTTTCAAACACACCATAACTTTGTTGGTGTTTGCTTCATATGCCCCCATGCTCCAACCACAAGGCTGTTAAAACTATATTGCAAGAATGATCCCCAATAAGGCTGAAACTGGTATGTCTTCAACCTTGAGAAATGTCTGTACAAGTGAACCACAGAAGAGCTGTTTATTGAGAGTGGAGATTTTTCTATTCATTCAAGGAGCACTGGTAAAGACAATCAAACCAAAGAAGGGTTGCATGTTTTGAGTTGTGGCTTGGACATCCGTGCAACTCAACACTAGAGATCTGAATAACCTGAGAAAATGAGGGAAGAAACACTTATTGAGAACTGCAGAATACACCTCACAACCGCCAAAGCCAGCGCCACAAACATTATTCAAAAGTGGCTACAAACTCAGATTAATATCATCATTCTGTGTTTTCCACAGACAACTGCAACTAAAGAGGGGAAAAAGCACAGAAACAGACCAACATCTAGAGTGATAGAAAGAGAACAGGAGAGAGATAGAGAGAGCAAGAGAGAGAGCGAGAGAGAGAGAGAGAGAGAGAGAGAGAGAGAGAGAGAGAGAGAGAGAGAGAGAGGGAGAGAAAGAGCAGACTGAGATCTGAGTTTTTAGAATCCCATGTGAAGTAAGAACACCATTAACTGAACCCGAAACCCAAACACACTTATTTATTTATTTTGTCATTTGTATAGCACACCTAACCCAGAGGCATCTTGGCGCTGGTTACATAAGAGGGTTGGTTAATTTATGCAGCAACACAAACTCAAAGGAGACTAGGTGTAAGAGACTGTTATCTTAGATATTTTTTCTATCAGAAAGTATAGAAATTGACTCATCCTGAAAACCTTTGAGGCAAAATCTGTAGAAGGAAGCACATCCTTTCAAGAAAACTCTATATACAACAAATAATAAATCTTGACCTGTTTTTCGAAGATGGCATTAATTGTTTCATTACTTTAAAATCATTACACTACCCAGTTTGAGCACATGATCTGTCTACACAAACACAGCACACTCCCAGATTGACATTTCATGTTTTCACAAACCCGACTCCTTGTGTGGCAATGCCAATACATACCCATTTTTATAATCTCAGCCCACTTCTCTCTCTCTCTCTCTCTCTCTCTCTCTCTCTCTCTCTCTCTCTCTAGCTATCTCTCTCTCTCTCATTCTCTCTCTCTCTCTCTCTCTCTCTCTCTCTATCTCTCTCTCTCTCATTCTCTCTCTCTCTCTCTCTCTCTCTCTCTCTCTTTCCTCTCTCTCTCTCTCTCTCTCTCTCTCTATCTCTCTCTCTCTCATTCTCTCTCTCTCTCTCTCTCTCTCTCTCTCTCTCTCTCTCTCTTCTCTCTCTCTCTCTCTCTCTCTCTCTCTCTCTCACACACACACACACACACACACACGTAATCCTTTTACAAGGTTCACAATCCTTATTTTGACACTAGACTCCCAGGTTCAATTGTGCAAGTACATTCCTACACCCCAAAATGACAGTCTCAAATTGAAAAATTAGAGTATATTCCGAGTGTGGCCATCCGACTATATTCACAATTTGATCATGTTGATAACCCCATATAGAGCATGTTTGAAATTCCCATTTTTTACAATTCCAGTAGACTCCAGGTTTAGCAATCCCACTACTTTCCCAGTTTGCCAATTCCAGCGCACCCTGAATTCACACAATTTCAGTTTATACCGAGGTTGCCAATACCAGCATAACCCCAGTTTTTATAATCCTAGGTCATTTCCAGATTCACAATCCCAGAATATTCACGTTTTGTACAATCCCAGAATATTGAAACTTTAGCAATCTATTACATGCTTAGTATAACAACCCTTTATAATCCCATTGTGCACACTTCTGATATACAACCTGTCTGTTTATTTCTAATATATTCTCAGGTTGACAATCTACTCAGTCTGCTCCCAGTTTCACATGGTTATGTTATGGTAAGACTTTTTTATTGGTGCTTGATTTGCATATGGCGGGATACCTTTTGCAATGGCGCAGATGAGCTAAAAAACGGTGGTGTTGAAGTTTGCCCAGAGCAGTGCCAATTGTCTAGATTAATTCAAAACCTTCCAGCCATCACTTTTTTTGGTTGTAGTTTGTCTCTCTGTGTGTGACGTATGTCCCTTGCTCGCTGCACCATACGCACCATAGGGAACCAAGCTGCGCCTCACTGATGAAGCCCCCCAAGTCCGAAACATGCTGAGGGTTGCTTGTGTTTACGTGCAGGGGAGACCTGACCTAGCAGTTTGGGCAGAGCTGCTCCCGTTGGTGGCAGTATGTGCCTGATTTTCATATGGCTTGACCCATTTTGCAAAGGCGCAGATGGGTTGAAAAAAACGGTTGTCTGGAAGGTTGCCCAGAGCAGTGCCAGTGGTTCAGATTAATTCAAACACTTCCACCCATCACTTTTTTAGTTAAAGATTTTCATTCAGTGCCAATCACCAATGCAGTGGTCTCACAGCGCAAGGTTTGTCCAGAAAGTGGTGTACTGTGCCCCTGCCACAGGTGAACTAACCTGCAGAGGAATGGAAAAAGGGCATCATTGGAAAGGAAGAGTGAAGGGGAGCCGAGTTAAACAAACATGAAAGGCTTGTATCGTTAGGAGAGGGGATTTAGGTTAGTTATAGTTACCGTGTCTGTAGTGTCAGTGAAGAGCAATCAAAGCAAAGCACTGATCAGTAAAACGAGCTAAAGCTCAGTGCTCCAGGGAATGACTCTAAAACCACCGAAGCCATTGCTTTAGTACTTTGAAGAAAAACTGAAATTAGTGAGTGGTTGCATGATGGATTTCAGATGTCCTCCAGTGAACCCTCCAAGCACGAAGGCTTGATGGTCTGTTAGTTGTTGCTGTACCCTGCTCGGCCCCAGATTGGAAAATCTGGCAATGCCCAGCCCGATACCAGAAGTGACATCGCCTAGCGTGGGATCCGTGCAAGGTGAATGCAGTGGACACAAAGGGCGAAGACGAATACAGGCTGATGACAACCCATAGAGAGCCGTAACCTACATGGCCAAGAGCCGTGTCATGCAGGTTTGGGAATCTACCCAATTGATTCTTTCAGTATACCTTGCCCAGGATTCTTTCCTTCTCTGTTGCTACCAGATTTCATTTCATTTCTCACATTCTGCAATTAAGCTCTAATTATCAAGCTCATTTCTTGAGCATCTCCTTCCTCATATTTGATCTCAGGGCCTACAAGGAGCCCTAGGATGGCATGATACAGGCAGCCAACATAACATGTCTCTTTAACCTGGCAGCACTGTGCCTAAGTGGGACAGTAACGACTCAGACATATCCTCATGGGCTTAGGCCGGCAGCTGACACTTCCTATCTTTGCTCAGATGCAGCCCATCCACAATCTGAAAGACCTTAATTGAATTAATAAACAGCAAACAAGCGTCAGATTCAGAAAATGGAAGTACGCAAGTGTAGGACTATAATACAGAATGGCATGCAGGTGATGAAGTCACGTGCCTATGAAGGGTAAACCATGCAAATGGAAAGGGGGGTGTGATGTGCAGGACTGGTGACGGTGGAGGATATTAGAACCAGACAGACAGAATCAGAAGAGAGGGATGGGTCTGTGCAGATGGTCTGTATTAGGAGAGGAATGTGAAATAGTTAAACGGGAGTACGGAATATAGAGGGTACAGAAGAGGTGGGGCAGAAGGGGTTAAGGAAGTGGTTGTTCCTGGGGGAGCTAATGACAAGAGAGTTTGTAAGACTCCTATGTGTAGGTTGAGTGGTGAGAGGATGAGGTCGGTATGTGAGAGGGCAGGAGGAAGAGACGAGATGCTAGAAGGGACAGTGTGAAAGAGAAGATGAAAAGGCGCCAGAAGAGGAAGAGACAGAAGAGGATGGGAACACAAAGAATGGATGGTAAACATAGAAGGGTGAAGAAAAGGAGAGAGGCTTAGAGAGAAGAGACAAGAGAATCAAAGGCAGAGAGAGCGATACATAGATAGAAGAGAACAGGGTCGGGCTGGGCCATAAAACTGTCTCGGGTACCAATGGAAAAGTGGCCCACAGTAGCATTTGGCTATTCATTCCTTTTGTGACACTATCTGTATAGTAACTAACTGGAAAGAACACACCTGACACTCAGAATGTATAACTGACTTCAATGTGTATGTGGTGCTCTATTATGAAATAGAGGGATCTATTTAAGAGTAATTCAAGGTGCAGGGGAGAAAAGAAATCAACCCTGGCATATGGGTTGTACAATTACACAAAGACCAAAAAAAATAGGGTTCTTTTTTGGTCTTTGTGGACTATCTGTATAGTACACAGGGGCGAGTTATTTGATCAAACGTGATGCAAATTTTGCATTTTAAAGAATATTTATTCAGCAACACTGTTCAAAACTACTAGTCACGTAGTGAAGTAACTGATCAAACTGGCCCACATTGGCTAGAAGAGTGGCCCACTTTGACCCAAAAAACTGGCCCACACCAGCATTTTGCGTTTTTGGTTCGACCATGGGCCTATGGCCCTATAGGCCAGTCCGAGCCTGGAAGAGAAGAACAAAGTGCAAAAAGGTTGAGGACGGCCAGGTGAAGGGGGAGAGAGGAAAGGTTGGCAGAGAATGACAGAACCTTGAGAAAGAGTGGGAGACAGGGGTGGAGTCAGGGGGGACAAGAGGGGTGGCCAACCCTCCTGGCTCCACCATGGTGCCCAGTGCTCCCGACAGCTTCCCACAGGGCTAGCGCTCGGATTGAGCACCAGCCCTGATTATTAAAAAAAATAAAATAACTGTGAGTGGCACTCAGATGAGTTTTTTAAGCATAATATATCTAGGCAAGTAACAGTCACTTTAAATCACTTGCATGAAGCGGTTCATGCATGTGATTTGAACTAACCATTACTGGCATAGATAGGTTGTGGCAGCAGTTTCATGCATGTGATTTAAAAGGTTCATTACTGGCATAGATAGTAAAACCTCTCTATGCCAGTAATGGTAACTTTAAACCATGTGCATTAAGCGCTTTATGCATGAGATCGACCCTCCTGAATCCTCACTCATCCTGGAGGAGTCACACCAGCCTAGGAGCACTCCCTCAGCTGCAGCTAATGGAGAATTCCTGGGCTGGCTTGAACTGTCAAGAGAAAATTGGTTTCTCCTTGACCGGTCGTACCCCAGCCGTGCACGTCCATTGGGCCATGCAAGGTCTGGGGAGTTTTGCTTTCCAAGACTTGCATGACCCATTGGGAATGCAGGTTGGGTTACTGCACATTTGAATGTGCGAAGGAGTGCTCTTGCACCTCCCTACACATACAAACTTGTCAGCACGCTGTGTCAGTAGTGCTCTGGCTCCTACCTGCATGTGTAGGAACCAGGAAGCACTCTGCTTTCTGGTTCATGTTCATGCTGCACAGGAGCCAGAGGGCTTTCTGGAGGACAAAGTGGAGCTGCATGAACATTGGTCCCGGCTGCATTCATGTATGGATTTTATTGTTTTTCACGTTTATGCATTATACATGTGTGAAGTGAATGTGTCCGTGTATGATGTATAGGTGCATGTGTGAATTAGTGAGTGGATGCTATGTGTAAATGGAATGAGCAAGTGAATGTGTTGTGTGAATGTGTGCGCACATTTCTGTTTGTGCTGGACCGGGAATTGAGTGGGGGAGCAGCCACAACACATTTTTTCTTGGCATCTATTATAGATACCCAGTAAAAAAAAATCATTCTTTCTTTTATCAACCAGCGTTTATTATGTGGCTAGACTGGCATTTTGGGTCAGCCAGTCTAGCCATTTCTAACTGTTGCATGGCGTTTTCTACTGAATATCTATGATAAAACATGCATTTTTATTATTATTACTTGATTAGAGTGGCATTTTGGGGACCCAATCTAGCCCTTTCTTACAGTGGCATGACATGTTTTACTGCCCATCTATAATAAACCAACCATGGTATGTGTTATTTCTTGGCTAGACAGGCATTTGGTGAAAGCCAGTCTAGTTGTTTCTTACCGTGGCATGGCATTTTATTCTGTTCATCTAAGATAAAATAAGCATTGAAAGAGGTTGTTATGTGGCGATACCGGCATTTTGGTGCACCCAATCTAGTTATTTCTTACTCTGCCATGTTGTGTTTTTACTGGGCATCAAGGATAAAAACAAATATAAGTGTTAGTACATGTCTATACTGGACTACTTTGTGCAAACGGTTTGCATATTTTTTCTTATTGTGGAATGGCATTTTTAAAGGCAAAGCCAACTGGAGTATTTTGTTATGTAGGGATACTGGCCTGAATTGGCAGATCCATTGTGTATATATTTTCCTGATTACTTGCATTATATGGAAAGCAAACATGAGTATGTTCTTATATAGTCATTCTGGCATATTTTGGTGCAGCCATCATGTCAATGTATGGGCACAGCTAGTGTGAACATGTTTTTATGCTGGCAGATTTTGTGGGCGAAGGCATCATGAAAATGCCTTGGGAAAAGCTTCTGTGCACTGTTGGTAACATACCTCTGTTGCATTCTGGATTGGAGTTACCCTACAAAGTCAATTGTCTTGCTTTTCATACAATTTTTCACAAAAATTGTGCTGTATAAAGCACCATTTTAATCCAATATTATAAAACAATTCTGGGTTGGTTTGGTTCCCTCATTACGCTCGGTTGCTTTGGCATATTTGGGGAACAC
Organism: Ambystoma mexicanum; assembly: GCF_040938575.1. Taxonomy (NCBI): domain Eukaryota; kingdom Metazoa; phylum Chordata; class Amphibia; order Caudata; family Ambystomatidae; genus Ambystoma; species Ambystoma mexicanum. The sequence continues at coordinate 1,058,287,655 of NC_090925.1, forward strand.
ATTTACACCCCTCTATTTAATATAATCACTAGCCCTCACTGGATTTAAAGCGACCATTACTGGCCTAGATAGGATAACCTATCTAGCCCAGTAATGGTGGCTTTAAATCATATGCATGATGAGCTTGAACTTTCATGTGTGTGATTTAAAGTAACCATTGCTGGAATAGATAGGCTAGATAGGCTGTCCTATATATGGCAGTAAAGGTTGCTTCAATCACATGCACAAAGCTGCTGTCACAATCTGCCCATGCTAGTAACGGTCACTTTAACATGTATGCATGAAGGCTAATGCGCTTCATGCATGTCATTTAAAGGGACCATTACTGCAATAGATAGATTGTGGAAACAGCCTCATGCATGTGATTTACACTGACCATTACTGGCATGGATAGATTGTGGAAACAGCCTCATGCATGTTATTTACAATGACCATTACTGGCATTGATAAGATTGTGGAAACAGCCTCATGCATGCGATTTTCACTGACCATTACTGGCACGGATAGATTGTGGAAACAGCTTCATGCATGTGATTTACACTGACCATTACTGGCATGGATAGATCTCATGCATGCAATTTACACTGACCATTACTGGCATGGACAGATTGTGGAAACAGCTTCATGCATGTGATTTACACTGACCATTACTGGCATGGATAGATTGTGGAAACAGCCTCTTGCATGCGATTTCCACTGACCATTACTGGCATAGATAGGCTATATCTGCAACCTCACGCATGCAATTTACACTGACCATTACTGGCATAGATAGATTGTGGAAACAACCTCATGCATTAGATTTACACTGACCATTACTGGCATGGATAGATTGTGGCAACAGCCTCATGCATGCGATTTACACTGACCATTACTGGCATGGATAGATTGTGGAAACAGCCTCATGCATGCGATTTTCACTGACCATTACTGGCACGGATAGATTGTGGAAACAGCTTCATGCATGTGATTTACACTGACCATTACTGGCATGGATAGATCTCATGCATGCAATTTACACTGACCATTACTGGCATGGATAGATTGTGGAAACAGCCTATGCATGTGATTTACAATGACCATTACTGGCATGGATAGATTGTGAAAACAGCCTCTTGCATGCTATTTACACTGACCATTACTGGCATAGATAGGCTATATCTGCAGCCTCACGCATGCAATTTACACTGACCATTACTGGCATAGATAGATTGTGGAAACAACCTCATGCATTAGATTTACACTGACCATTACTGGCATGGATAGATTGTGGCAGCAGCCTCATGCATGCGATTTACACTGACCATTACTGGCATGGATAGATTGTGGAAACAGCCTCATGCATGCGATTTACACTGACCATTACTGGCATGGATAGATCTCATGCATGCAATTTACACTGACCACTACTGGCATGGATAGATTGTGGAAACAGCTTCATGCATGTGATTTACACTGACCATTACTGACATGGATAGATTGTGGAAACAGCCTCTTGCATGCGATTTACACTGACCATTACTGGCATAGATAGGCTATATCTGCAGCCTCACGCATGCAATTTACACTGACCATTACTGGCATAGATAGATGGTGGAAACAACCTCATGCATGCGATTTACACTGACCATTACTGGCATGGATAGATTGTGGAAACAGCCTCATGCATGTGATTTACACTGACCATTACTGGCATGGATAGATCTCATGCATTCAATTTACACTGACCATTACTGGCATGGATAGATTGTGGAAACAGCTTCATGCATGTGATTTACACTGACCATTACTGGCATGGATAGATTGTGGAAGCAGCCTCTTGCATGCGATTTCCACTGACCATTACTGGCATAGATAGGCTATATCTGTAACCTCACGCATGCAATTTACACTGACCATTACTGGCATAGATAGATTGTGGAAACAATCTCATGCATTAGATTTACACTGACCATTACTGGCATGGATAGATTGTGGCAACAGCCTCATGCATGCGATTTACACTGACCATTACTGGCATGGATAGATTGTGGAAACAGCCTCATGCATGTGATTTACACTGACCATTACTGGCATGGATAGATTGTGGAAACAGCCTCTTGCATGCGATTTACACTGACCATTACTGGCATAGATAGGCTATATCTGCAGCCTCACGCATGCAATTTACACTGACCATTACTGGCATAGATAGATGCTGGAAACAACCTCATGCATGCGATTTACACTGACCATTACTGGCATGGATAGATTGTGGAAACAGCCTCATGCATGTGATTTACACTGACCATTACTGGCATGGATAGATCTCATGCATGCAATTTACACTGACCATTACTGGCATGGATAGATTGTGGAAACAGCCTCATGCATGTGATTTACACTGACCATTACTGGCATGGATAGATTGTGGAAACAGCCTCTTGCATGCGATTTACACTGACCATTACTGGCATAGATAGGCTATATCTGCAACTTCACGCATGCAATTTACACTGACCATTACTGGCATAGATAGATTGTGGAAACAACCTCATGCATGAGATTTACACTGACCATTACTGGCATGGATAGATTGTGGCAACAGCCTCATGCATGCGATTTACACTGACCATTACTGGCATGCATAGATTGTGGAAACAGCCTCATGTATATGATTTACACTGACCATTACTGGCATGGATAGATCTCATGCATGCAATTTACACTGACCATTACTGGCATGGATAGATTGTGCTTTGCATAGATTGGCGCAGATGAGCTAAAAAACGGTGGTGTTGAAGTTTGCCCAGAGCAGTGCCAATTGTCTAGATTAATTCAAAACCTTCCAGCCATCACTTTTTTTGGTTGTAGTTTGTCTCTCTGTGTGTGACGTATGTCCCTTGCTCGCTGCACCATACGCACCATAGGGAACCAAGCTGCGCCTCACTGATGAAGCCCCCCAAGTCCGAAACATGCTGAGGGTTGCTTGTGTTTACGTGCAGGGGAGACCTGACCTAGCAGTTTGGGCAGAGCTGCTCCCGTTGGTGGCAGTATGTGCCTGATTTTCATATGGCTTGACCCATTTTGCAAAGGCGCAGATGGGTTGAAAAAAACGGTTGTCTGGAAGGTTGCCCAGAGCAGTGCCAGTGGTTCAGATTAATTCAAACACTTCCACCCATCACTTTTTTAGTTAAAGATTTTCATTCAGTGCCAATCACCAATGCAGTGGTCTCACAGCGCAAGGTTTGTCCAGAAAGTGGTGTACTGTGCCCCTGCCACAGGTGAACTAACCTGCAGAGGAATGGAAAAAGGGCATCATTGGAAAGGAAGAGTGAAGGGGAGCCGAGTTAAACAAACATGAAAGGCTTGTATCGTTAGGAGAGGGGATTTAGGTTAGTTATAGTTACCGTGTCTGTAGTGTCAGTGAAGAGCAATCAAAGCAAAGCACTGATCAGTAAAACGAGCTAAAGCTCAGTGCTCCAGGGAATGACTCTAAAACCACCGAAGCCATTGCTTTAGTACTTTGAAGAAAAACTGAAATTAGTGAGTGGTTGCATGATGGATTTCAGATGTCCTCCAGTGAACCCTCCAAGCACGAAGGCTTGATGGTCTGTTAGTTGTTGCTGTACCCTGCTCGGCCCCAGATTGGAAAATCTGGCAATGCCCAGCCCGATACCAGAAGTGACATCGCCTAGCGTGGGATCCGTGCAAGGTGAATGCAGTGGACACAAAGGGCGAAGACGAATACAGGCTGATGACAACCCATAGAGAGCCGTAACCTACATGGCCAAGAGCCGTGTCATGCAGGTTTGGGAATCTACCCAATTGATTCTTTCAGTATACCTTGCCCAGGATTCTTTCCTTCTCTGTTGCTACCAGATTTCATTTCATTTCTCACATTCTGCAATTAAGCTCTAATTATCAAGCTCATTTCTTGAGCATCTCCTTCCTCATATTTGATCTCAGGGCCTACAAGGAGCCCTAGGATGGCATGATACAGGCAGCCAACATAACATGTCTCTTTAACCTGGCAGCACTGTGCCTAAGTGGGACAGTAACGACTCAGACATATCCTCATGGGCTTAGGCCGGCAGCTGACACTTCCTATCTTTGCTCAGATGCAGCCCATCCACAATCTGAAAGACCTTAATTGAATTAATAAACAGCAAACAAGCGTCAGATTCAGAAAATGGAAGTACGCAAGTGTAGGACTATAATACAGAATGGCATGCAGGTGATGAAGTCACGTGCCTATGAAGGGTAAACCATGCAAATGGAAAGGGGGGTGTGATGTGCAGGACTGGTGACGGTGGAGGATATTAGAACCAGACAGACAGAATCAGAAGAGAGGGATGGGTCTGTGCAGATGGTCTGTATTAGGAGAGGAATGTGAAATAGTTAAACGGGAGTACGGAATATAGAGGGTACAGAAGAGGTGGGGCAGAAGGGGTTAAGGAAGTGGTTGTTCCTGGGGGAGCTAATGACAAGAGAGTTTGTAAGACTCCTATGTGTAGGTTGAGTGGTGAGAGGATGAGGTCGGTATGTGAGAGGGCAGGAGGAAGAGACGAGATGCTAGAAGGGACAGTGTGAAAGAGAAGATGAAAAGGCGCCAGAAGAGGAAGAGACAGAAGAGGATGGGAACACAAAGAATGGATGGTAAACATAGAAGGGTGAAGAAAAGGAGAGAGGCTTAGAGAGAAGAGACAAGAGAATCAAAGGCAGAGAGAGCGATACATAGATAGAAGAGAACAGGGTCGGGCTGGGCCATAAAACTGTCTCGGGTACCAATGGAAAAGTGGCCCACAGTAGCATTTGGCTATTCATTCCTTTTGTGACACTATCTGTATAGTAACTAACTGGAAAGAACACACCTGACACTCAGAATGTATAACTGACTTCAATGTGTATGTGGTGCTCTATTATGAAATAGAGGGATCTATTTAAGAGTAATTCAAGGTGCAGGGGAGAAAAGAAATCAACCCTGGCATATGGGTTGTACAATTACACAAAGACCAAAAAAAATAGGGTTCTTTTTTGGTCTTTGTGGACTATCTGTATAGTACACAGGGGCGAGTTATTTGATTAAACGTGATGCAAATTTTGCATTTTAAAGAATATTTATTCAGCAACACTGTTCAAAACTACTAGTCACGTAGTGAAGTAACTGATCAAACTGGCCCACATTGGCTAGAAGAGTGGCCCACTTTGACCCAAAAAACTGGCCCACACCAGCATTTTGCGTTTTTGGTTCGACCATGGGCCTATGGCCCTATAGGCCAGTCCGAGCCTGGAAGAGAAGAACAAAGTGCAAAAAGGTTGAGGACGGCCAGGTGAAGGGGGAGAGAGGAAAGGTTGGCAGAGAATGACAGAACCTTGAGAAAGAGTGGGAGACAGGGGTGGAGTCAGGGGGGACAAGAGGGGTGGCCAACCCTCCTGGCTCCACCATGGTGCCCAGTGCTCCCGACAGCTTCCCACAGGGCTAGCGCTCGGATTGAGCACCAGCCCTGATTATTAAAAAAAATAAAATAACTGTGAGTGGCACTCAGATGAGTTTTTTAAGCATAATATATCTAGGCAAGTAACAGTCACTTTAAATCACTTGCATGAAGCGGTTCATGCATGTGATTTGAACTAACCATTACTGGCATAGATAGGTTGTGGCAGCAGTTTCATGCATGTGATTTAAAAGGTTCATTACTGGCATAGATAGTAAAACCTCTCTATGCCAGTAATGGTAACTTTAAACCATGTGCATTAAGCGCTTTATGCATGAGATCGACCCTCCTGAATCCTCACTCATCCTGGAGGAGTCACACCAGCCTAGGAGCACTCCCTCAGCTGCAGCTAATGGAGAATTCCTGGGCTGGCTTGAACTGTCAAGAGAAAATTGGTTTCTCCTTGACCGGTCGTACCCCAGCCGTGCACGTCCATTGGGCCATGCAAGGTCTGGGGAGTTTTGCTTTCCAAGACTTGCATGACCCATTGGGAATGCAGGTTGGGTTACTGCACATTTGAATGTGCGAAGGAGTGCTCTTGCACCTCCCTACACATACAAACTTGTCAGCACGCTGTGTCAGTAGTGCTCTGGCTCCTACCTGCATGTGTAGGAACCAGGAAGCACTCTGCTTTCTGGTTCATGTTCATGCTGCACAGGAGCCAGAGGGCTTTCTGGAGGACAAAGTGGAGCTGCATGAACATTGGTCCCGGCTGCATTCATGTATGGATTTTATTGTTTTTCACGTTTATGCATTATACATGTGTGAAGTGAATGTGTCCGTGTATGATGTATAGGTGCATGTGTGAATTAGTGAGTGGATGCTATGTGTAAATGGAATGAGCAAGTGAATGTGTTGTGTGAATGTGTGCGCACATTTCTGTTTGTGCTGGACCGGGAATTGAGTGGGGGAGCAGCCACAACACATTTTTTCTTGGCATCTATTATAGATACCCAGTAAAAAAAAATCATTCTTTCTTTTATCAACCAGCGTTTATTATGTGGCTAGACTGGCATTTTGGGTCAGCCAGTCTAGCCATTTCTAACTGTTGCATGGCGTTTTCTACTGAATATCTATGATAAAACATGCATTTTTATTATTATTACTTGATTAGAGTGGCATTTTGGGGACCCAATCTAGCCCTTTCTTACAGTGGCATGACATGTTTTACTGCCCATCTATAATAAACCAACCATGGTATGTGTTATTTCTTGGCTAGACAGGCATTTGGTGAAAGCCAGTCTAGTTGTTTCTTACCGTGGCATGGCATTTTATTCTGTTCATCTAAGATAAAATAAGCATTGAAAGAGGTTGTTATGTGGCGATACCGGCATTTTGGTGCACCCAATCTAGTTATTTCTTACTCTGCCATGTTGTGTTTTTACTGGGCATCAAGGATAAAAACAAATATAAGTGTTAGTACATGTCTATACTGGACTACTTTGTGCAAACGGTTTGCATATTTTTTCTTATTGTGGAATGGCATTTTTAAAGGCAAAGCCAACTGGAGTATTTTGTTATGTAGGGATACTGGCCTGAATTGGCAGATCCATTGTGTATATATTTTCCTGATTACTTGCATTATATGGAAAGCAAACATGAGTATGTTCTTATATAGTCATTCTGGCATATTTTGGTGCAGCCATCATGTCAATGTATGGGCACAGCTAGTGTGAACATGTTTTTATGCTGGCAGATTTTGTGGGCGAAGGCATCATGAAAATGCCTTGGGAAAAGCTTCTGTGCACTGTTGGTAACATACCTCTGTTGCATTCTGGATTGGAGTTACCCTACAAAGTCAATTGTCTTGCTTTTCATACAATTTTTCACAAAAATTGTGCTGTATAAAGCACCATTTTAATCCAATATTATAAAACAATTCTGGGTTGGTTTGGTTCCCTCATTACGCTCGGTTGCTTTGGCATATTTGGGGAACACATTTACACCCCTCTATTTAATATAATCACTAGCCCTCACTGGATTTAAAGCGACCATTACTGGCCTAGATAGGATAACCTATCTAGCCCAGTAATGGTGGCTTTAAATCATATGCATGATGAGCTTGAACTTTCATGTGTGTGATTTAAAGTAACCATTGCTGGCATAGATAGGCTAGATAGGCTGTCCTATATATGGCAGTAAAGGTTGCTTCAATCACATGCACAAAGCTGCTGTCACAATCTGCCCATGCTAGTAACGGTCACTTTAACATGTATGCATGAAGGCTAATGCGCTTCATGCATGTCATTTAAAGGGACCATTACTGCAATAGATAGATTGTGGAAACAGCCTCATGCATGTGATTTACACTGACCATTACTGGCATGGATAGATTGTGGAAACAGCCTCATGCATGTTATTTACAATGACCATTACTGGCATTGATAAGATTGTGGAAACAGCCTCATGCATGCGATTTTCACTGACCATTACTGGCACGGATAGATTGTGGAAACAGCTTCATGCATGTGATTTACACTGACCATTACTGGCATGGATAGATCTCATGCATGCAATTTACACTGACCATTACTGGCATGGACAGATTGTGGAAACAGCTTCATGCATGTGATTTACACTGACCATTACTGGCATGGATAGATTGTGGAAACAGCCTCTTGCATGCGATTTCCACTGACCATTACTGGCATAGATAGGCTATATCTGCAACCTCACGCATGCAATTTACACTGACCATTACTGGCATAGATAGATTGTGGAAACAACCTCATGCATTAGATTTACACTGACCATTACTGGCATGGATAGATTGTGGCAACAGCCTCATGCATGCGATTTACACTGACCATTACTGGCATGGATAGATTGTGGAAACAGCCTCATGCATGCGATTTTCACTGACCATTACTGGCACGGATAGATTGTGGAAACAGCTTCATGCATGTGATTTACACTGACCATTACTGGCATGGATAGATCTCATGCATGCAATTTACACTGACCATTACTGGCATGGATAGATTGTGGAAACAGCCTATGCATGTGATTTACAATGACCATTACTGGCATGGATAGATTGTGAAAACAGCCTCTTGCATGCTATTTACACTGACCATTACTGGCATAGATAGGCTATATCTGCAGCCTCACGCATGCAATTTACACTGACCATTACTGGCATAGATAGATTGTGGAAACAACCTCATGCATTAGATTTACACTGACCATTACTGGCATGGATAGATTGTGGCAGCAGCCTCATGCATGCGATTTACACTGACCATTACTGGCATGGATAGATTGTGGAAACAGCCTCATGCATGCGATTTACACTGACCATTACTGGCATGGATAGATCTCATGCATGCAATTTACACTGACCACTACTGGCATGGATAGATTGTGGAAACAGCTTCATGCATGTGATTTACACTGACCATTACTGACATGGATAGATTGTGGAAACAGCCTCTTGCATGCGATTTACACTGACCATTACTGGCATAGATAGGCTATATCTGCAGCCTCACGCATGCAATTTACACTGACCATTACTGGCATAGATAGATGGTGGAAACAACCTCATGCATGCGATTTACACTGACCATTACTGGCATGGATAGATTGTGGAAACAGCCTCATGCATGTGATTTACACTGACCATTACTGGCATGGATAGATCTCATGCATTCAATTTACACTGACCATTACTGGCATGGATAGATTGTGGAAACAGCTTCATGCATGTGATTTACACTGACCATTACTGGCATGGATAGATTGTGGAAGCAGCCTCTTGCATGCGATTTCCACTGACCATTACTGGCATAGATAGGCTATATCTGTAACCTCACGCATGCAATTTACACTGACCATTACTGGCATAGATAGATTGTGGAAACAATCTCATGCATTAGATTTACACTGACCATTACTGGCATGGATAGATTGTGGCAACAGCCTCATGCATGCGATTTACACTGACCATTACTGGCATGGATAGATTGTGGAAACAGCCTCATGCATGTGATTTACACTGACCATTACTGGCATGGATAGATTGTGGAAACAGCCTCTTGCATGCGATTTACACTGACCATTACTGGCATAGATAGGCTATATCTGCAGCCTCACGCATGCAATTTACACTGACCATTACTGGCATAGATAGATGCTGGAAACAACCTCATGCATGCGATTTACACTGACCATTACTGGCATGGATAGATTGTGGAAACAGCCTCATGCATGTGATTTACACTGACCATTACTGGCATGGATAGATCTCATGCATGCAATTTACACTGACCATTACTGGCATGGATAGATTGTGGAAACAGCCTCATGCATGTGATTTACACTGACCATTACTGGCATGGATAGATTGTGGAAACAGCCTCTTGCATGCGATTTACACTGACCATTACTGGCATAGATAGGCTATATCTGCAACTTCACGCATGCAATTTACACTGACCATTACTGGCATAGATAGATTGTGGAAACAACCTCATGCATGAGATTTACACTGACCATTACTGGCATGGATAGATTGTGGCAACAGCCTCATGCATGCGATTTACACTGACCATTACTGGCATGCATAGATTGTGGAAACAGCCTCATGTATATGATTTACACTGACCATTACTGGCATGGATAGATCTCATGCATGCAATTTACACTGACCATTACTGGCATGGATAGATTGTGGAAACAGCCTCTTGCATGCGATCTACACTGACCATCACTGGCATAGATAGGCTATATCTGCAGCCTCACGCATGCAATTTACACTGACCATTACTGGCATAGATAGATTGTGGAAACAACCTCATGCATTAGATTTACACTGACCATTACTGGCATGGATAGATTGTGGAAACAGCCTCATGCATGTGATTTACGCTGACCATTACTGGCATGGATAGATCTCATGCATGCAATTTACACTGACCATTACTGGCATGGATAGATTGTGGAAACAGCCTCATGCATGTGATTTACACTGACCATTACTGGCATGGATAGATTGTGGAAACAGCCTCTTGCATGCGATTTACACTGACCATTTCTGGCACAGATAGGCTATATCTGCAGCCTCACGCATGCAATTTACACTGACCATTACTGGCATAGATAGATTGTGGAAACAACCTCATGCATTAAATTTAGACTGACCATTACTGGCATGGATAGATTGTGGAAACAACCTCATGCATTAGATTTACACTGACCATTACTGGCATGGATAGATTGTGGCAACAGCCTCATGCATGCGATTTACACTGACCATTACTGGCATGGATAGATTGTGGAAACAGCCTCATGCATGTGATTTACACTGACCATTACTGGCATGGATAGATTGTGGAAACAGCCTCTTGCATGCGATTTACACTGACCATTACTGGCATAGATAGGCTATATCTGCAGCCTCATGCATGCAATTTACACTGACCATTACTGGCATAGATAGATGCTGGAAACAACCTCATGCATGCGATTTACGCTGACCATTACTGGCATGGATAGATTGTGGAAACAGCCTCATGCATGTGATTTACACTGACCATTACTGGCATGGATAGATCTCATGCATGCAATTTACACTGACCATTACTGGCATGGATAGATTGTGGAAACAGCCTCATGCATGTGATTTACACTGACCATTACTGGCATGGATAGATTGTGGAAACAGCCTCTTGCATGCGATTTACACTGACCATTACTGGCGTAGATAGGCTATATCTGCAACCTCACGCATGCAATTTACACTGACCATTACTGGCATAGATAGATTGTGGAAACAACCTCATGCATGAGATTTACACTGACCATTACTGGCATGGATAGATTGTGGCAACAGCCTCATGCATGCGATTTACACTGACCATTACTGGCATGCATAGATTGTGGAAACAGCCTCATGCATGCGATTTACACTGACCATTACTGGCATGGATAGATCTCATGCATGCAATTTACACTGACCATTACTGGCATGGATAGATTGTGGAAACAGCCTCTTGCATGCGATCTACACTGACCATCACTGGCATAGATAGGCTATATCTGCAGCCTCACGCATGCAATTTAACTGACCATTACTGGCATAGATAGATTGTGGAAACAACCTCATGCATTAGATTTACACTGACCATTACTGGCATGGATAGATTGTGGCAGCAGCCTCATGCATGCGATTTACACTGACCATTACTGGCATGGATAGATTGTGGAAACATCCTCATGCATGTGATTTACGCTGACCATTACTGGCATGGATAGATCTCATGCATGCAATTTACACTGACCATTACTGGCATGGATAGATTGTGGAAACAGCCTCATGCATGTGATTTACACTGACCATTACTGGCATGGATAGATTGTGGAAACAGCCTCTTGCATGCGATTTACACTGACCATTTCTGGCACAGATAGGCTATATCTGCAGCCTCACGCATGCAATTTACACTGACCATTACTGGCATAGATAGATTGTGGAAACAACCTCATGCATTAAATTTAGACTGACCATTACTGGCATGGATAGATTGTGGCAGCAGCCTCATGCATGCGATTTACACTGACCATTACTGGCATGGATAGATAGTGGAAACAGCCTCATGCATGTGATTTACACTGACCATTACTGGCATGGATAGATCTCATGCATGCAAATTATACTGACCATTACTGGCATGGATAGATTGTGGAAACAGCCTCATGCATGTGATTTACACTGACCATTACTGGCATGGATAGATTGTGGAAACAGCCTCTTGCATGCGATTTACACTAACCATTACTGGCATAGATAGGCTATATCTGCAGCCTCACACATGCAATTTACACTGACCATTACTGTCATAGATAGATTGTGGAAACAGCCTCATGCATTAGATTTACACTGACCATTACTGGCATGGATAGATTGTGGCAGCAGCCTCATCACAATGGTATAAAGTGTTCCTATATAGTGCACTCTCAGAAGGTAAACAGTGTATCTCTTTTGGCTGGTCAGAACCGCTTTTCCGATGATTCCTGCAGACTACATCAACCAGTGGAATTTTCCATCACTGGAATTTTCTATAATGGTGTTAATTATTTTCCAATCCCTTTATTGTACAGTTTTCTGGTGCTTTGGAGGTACTTTGAGGCATACAACTCACGCACATACAATACAATGTCATGCCTGTGAGGGGTTCTCTTCACAGGCCAGGGTTCCAGTCCAGAACAAATCGGAAGTCAAATTAAAATGTCCCATTTCACATTCTTAATTATTGCAAACATTACCACATATTTTCTATATAATTACAAACACACATGAGTGCCCGGCTGAGACTTAAATGCATACTTTCATAATAAGTATTTCACTTTCTCATTGAACCAATAATCGGCCAGGGGCAATCTGTCCATAATGTGATGCCTTGGCGCTTTCTTGTTTTAACACAGATAGGTTGGCCATTCTTTGCCGACATCAAAGTGATGCATCCATCATTTAGGTTCCTGTCTTGGCGCATCCAATTACTCACCTGTGGTGTTCAGCAGACGCATTGATTTTCCGCTCGTTGAGAGAGGGAGTGGCTCCAGGTCAGGGATGAGATTTGCTTGAAGATGTCAGCTGTCTTCCAGTGGGACCCCTCTTTGTTAGCGCATTGTGGCAATGAAAGAGGCTCGGCCGAGAAAGACCATTCCCCCCATAGGTGGAGTCCAGTAACTGGTAAAGGTGACATTAAATCATGTCTCACATTGATTGAAAATGACAATGTTTTATGAAGACCCTATAATCCTTTCTTGCTCTGTGAGAGAATTTGCCAACGAAACACATTGACCTGAAGGGACTACTTCACTGGGCCAGAAAAAAGACACAAAGTACAACTGAGCTAAGTGTGCCCCATTCACGAACGTAAAAAGGCTGTTTTCGGGCCACCAGGGTGAAAATGTGTGTGTGCTGTTTGCATTGCAACTGCACAGTTTTCACACAGGGCACAGCTAGATGCCACTCAATTAATGCACAAGCTCTGGCGCAGGCCCACACATTGGAAGGGGGCGGGTGTTTATGTTCACAGTTGATCAGTTGGAAGGGCCCGGTGTGGGAGGAGAAAAAGACAGGCGGCCAGTGGTGGAAGAATGACAGTCGCCACTCTGTGGTGGAACCACGCTATATGGAAGGCCTTGCCATACCACATCATCCAGACCTGGTTGAGCGCTGTAGATTTAGAAGGAGTGGAGTTCAGTGTGAGTTTGAGGTCTGGCTGTGGCCCATGAAACCAAGTCACCGATAACAATAGGCAATCTTTGCCTACATGGGAACAATCATTCCACATGGTCTGCATTTCTTGCTGCATTTTGCCATGTGTGGTCTGAACATGAAGCCCATTGTCCGCACGCAAGGCATTCTTGGATTCCCTGAGCTCACTCAAGCCATCCATCGTGGAGACCATGTTCTTCTGAAAAATGGCCGCCTGTTACAGGAAACCCTCCTCCTCTGTCCTTGAAATGATATGCATATGCCAACCAGCATATGGCAGCCATGCAACCTCGGTCCTCAGTGACCGCCTAGAAGCATCTTTCAATGACAGAAACGTGCTCCACTGGGAACTACAGCCAATGCATGCATGTTCGCAGTCGCACCAGACATTCTTGGCGATCACTGAGCATAGGATAATTTCTGCATTGCTGTCATTCTGGACCCAAAAGTCAGAACCCTGATATATAGCTAGGCCAACCCATCAAACAAGAACACAGTGGAGTCATGCGTGTCCCCTTGGTGAAAACCCATTAGCTATTGCAAACAAACAGTGAGACTGACACGCATGTCCCCATTCATCATAATATGAAGAAGGCATGAAGTGTAGGGAGAATGTGACCATCAGAGGTGAACATGAGAGAGCTTTGGCATGACACTAATGCAGAGGGGGGGGCATGTGTGGGGCATGTGATGGACAGACGATGGGTCAGCATGACTAACACAAGCCCACATGACGAGTGATCCAAAAACACACACACGCATATGATGAGCACTCAAGTGAGCTATGTCCTCATGAGAACCTTGCAAGTCTACTTTAATCCCTCTGTAATCACTGAGAGGTTATTATTTAACCAATGCGAAAGTAATACAGAATTGTTGCGGATGACCAGGCAGTTTATGGCAAGGCATTTGAACCTAGACATTAGGTTTTCGCTAACAGAAGAAAACAGGGTCCGACTGGGGCATAAAGTCAGCTCCGGCACCAATGAAAAAGTGGCCCACAATGACACATTACAATTTGTACATTTTCAGAGCAGACTGTTTGACTGCTACCCAAGGGGCTGTTTTGGGTAAAATATGGTGCAATACCGTATGAATTAGAAGGCATATTTGCTTAACAAAATTGGTTAAAACTAGTGTCGTAACTTCTGAAACAGGCCCACACTGCCAAAAAAAGTAGCCCCTTCTGGCCCAAAAAACCTGGCCCATGCTAGAATCATTGACTGGCACTTCGGGTGGCATTACCCTATTATTGCCTTATTGGCCAGCCTGGTAGAAAAATCTGTGAACATGAAAAGGTCAGGTTTGTTCTTGGTGATTCTGTGTGCTTGGTGATAGTCTTTTACGGGTGCAGGAAGCAGGAACCGACCAGCCAAGTTATTTTAACTTTTTTGTGGAATTTGCAGGGATAATTGAGTGCAGCTACTTATGGCCCTGGCAGTGAGACAACATCCAGGCTCGTAGCTCAGTCAGCCATCCTTTTTGAGATGTTGTGAAAGGATTTACACACTCCTCTTAGGCCTTTGAATGCAGATGTCCCTGTACTCAATGGTTGAGCGGTGCCGTTACTGTTGTGTGCTGATGCTGCTTCTCTACTTGCCAGGACAGAGAGGGCCTCCGATTCCCCGTCACTGGCCCTCGCTACCTCCTGTCAGGAGAAACTCCTCATCATTGATAGCTTTAAGCCTAAAGTAAGGCTAAATGGGAATGGCAGTCGCCGAAGGCGGACAAGGCAGCGCCACGGGAAGCCCCTTGAACTACTTTCGACAGTTCATTATTTAGGACTGTGGTTTATGTGAACTTCATCTCTGATCCAACAAATAAATAAAGCTGCTGTTACTTGAGGGAGAGGTTGCTGGGGGAATTGTGAAAACGAGGGGGATCAGTAGAAGCACTCCCTAATTTTTTATGACAAGAAGTTAATTTCCTTAGTAATGTGTGGTAATCTAGATAATTTTAAGGTGCGGTGGAGGAATCGTGATCCTGGCACAGGATCACTACAACATTTATGTAGAAACAAAAGCGAGGA
Source organism: Ambystoma mexicanum (assembly GCF_040938575.1). Classification (NCBI taxonomy): domain Eukaryota; kingdom Metazoa; phylum Chordata; class Amphibia; order Caudata; family Ambystomatidae; genus Ambystoma; species Ambystoma mexicanum. Next base: position 1,058,303,385 of record NC_090925.1, read on the forward strand.
TCCAAAGGTAGGAGCCCTCCCGTCCCCTGCACTCTGTCACAAATCCATCAAAAGATGGTTCACCAAATTTCGTTATGCTGGCTATGGTTATACAATGATATACAGGTTGAATAAGTAATAAAGCTAATCATTCGATTGTTTAGTAAAAGAACCAAAAGAGGTTTTAATTGTAGTCACAATTAGTTCACCATTAAAACTTAAAGTGAAAAAGCCAAACTAGCTGTCAACAAAATAACATGAAGTAAGTAAGCAAGCAATGATAATCCAGGTATACAATTCAGTAATGGCTGACGCGTTTCGGGATACACATCCCTTCTTCTTGAGCCAAGTAGATTAAACTGAAAAACATAAACAAAAGTAGAGACTGTTTCAATAGACACAATGCCTATGCAAAGGTGTATTAAGTTTAGACATAGCAATCATAATAAATCTTTCATAAAAAAGATATACCATGCTGAGTACAGTTCAGAGATATTCTTAAAATGCTAATCCGAGTTACCCTGAGAATGGAGGCCTCTACTGCAGCCAGTGTACCAGATAATGCCCACTATATGTACCAAGATAAATAAATTGAAGCTCTAGGTTGCCCTTTAAATAAAGCCAAACTCCATTTACTAATTTCAAACAATTTCAAGTCGGCATACCTTAAACGTAGAGAGGGTGAAGTATATGTCTCCACTAAAAAATGGTGAGCTCATATGTTCCAATCCTTCACACCAGCCGGTGAAAGAGGGTGATCACCTCCTGAGTGCCTAGCGCCTAAGGAAGAAAATTAGAAACGGGGCTCAAACAACAGAGTGCCTACGTATGTGATAAAAAACAAGCTTTCTCAAGATTGTGCACTGGTTAGAAACTGAAAACGTGGGTGTCCCTAGGAAAGTGTACATCATGCATTAAATAGTGGGTACGGGTAAACAGCCATGTGCAATTAAATGGCTTACCTGTTAAGGTGAAAGAATGGGAGGAAGTGAAAGAAATGGAAACTCCACTGGCAAAATACTCCTGGCGTGCCCAGCAAAGTAATTGTAGACCAATCTGTGGTATTCTGTATAGAAATATAAAGAGACGGAAAGCGTCAGCTAAGAAAAAAAAGCTTTTGCTGGGGGAATTCTCGCATTTATTAGGGAATTCGGCAAAAGCCTGTTCAGGAACTCTGTGTAGGGACAAATTGTGGGGTTTTGCAAGGGGCTAGTAATCTGGACCCCAATGAAAATACATTTCTCCAACAGCTTTCTGGCCTCCCCCTGCCTGCAATGCAGTATGAAATAAATGCTGCCTCTGTAGCCAACCCAGTGACTCTCCGGCCTCTATGTACTAATCCCTGCGCTAGAGTATATAGGCAGGGCATTGAAGATGGGTTCACTCTGGATAATGATTCCTGGTTGGATTGCCGTTGTTTTGAGACATCCTTTGCAAACTGGGCTTCAAAGAATATTGCACCATTCCCAGGAGCCGTAAAGGAAGTGTCACCATTGCCTATTTTTTATTAATTTTTAATAGTATATTATAATATTTATATTATTGTGTCATTAGATTATAAACCTTTAACACAATATTCAACAATACAGTAAAATTAACAAAATCATACATAACCATATTCTTCCTATGTTTTTCCAGGATTTTATGCTATAAAACTATAAATAAACATTTTCCTCTAACCCAACATAAATATATTTTTTTTAAAATCGTATATGAACAAGAGTTAGTGAAAGATAACCCTCACTCCCCCCGAACAGTTCACTCCAAAACCCTTCAGAAATCAATGTAGTCATCTGAGTCACAAACCTTCCAAAATAATGAACCCTTTCCCCGGAGAGTGCAGGACAGGATATCACCCAATGTTTTAGGGACTTCAAGGATCTTTTCGCCACAACATCAGCAGAACCATTTATCAGGCGACAAGCCTCTAGTTCTACCCCATCTATCCGGCCTTAGCAGGTTAACTGGAAAACGCAAGCAGAATGGACGACACTTCGGATCAGGGAATGTCTTGACATCCTCAGGCAATGATGCATAGGGCCTGCAGTGATTCGCTGGTTCAAGGTGCAATTTGTACTTACATGGCTGATCCTGGTCCCCACTCCATTGGTCCAACTTTATTTTCTCATAGGCCTTTCCAGAATGTGATTATTTACCTTCATTGCCGATGGAGGGAGATCCTGAGATGAAAAATGCCCTTATCCTGGGGACAGGAAGGCCAGGTCCCCTGGTGGATACTCCATTGCAGCTTTCCCTGCATGTGTTCAGGAAACTTGCTCGCCAGTGAGGACACCACCTTCCTTGTGCTCCTACTGGTTGCAGTGTTTACAGCAGGATGGAAGGCTCATCGGATTCCATGTGGTGTCTGCTTTGAAATCTTGTGTACACGAGACAGCGGGTCAGCACATGGATGTGCCAGGCATGTGTGCCAAACTGGATCTAGTTTTCTGTTGGCCAATACAGCTAGGCAGCGTATAGGTATTTACAATGAAATAAGTTTAGTGGTGGTGTATCGTTTTTTTATGCTCCCGTTTTATACAAAATATTTTGAATTGTGTCCACTCTGTGGTTTTGGATCGCAATGACTTAATTTTGCTCGGCCATGAAGTTGAAATGAAGTGAACTGCTAAGGACCCCCATCCCACGCCCAGAGAGTTACTCTTCATGTTACATCACTTGTCGCCATGACTTTCGCCATTACTTACCATCTTGTCTGCGGAAGAGCTCCTCAGAACAATGACAGAAAATGCTGAGTGTGGGTTTATCCACCTCCTTTAATTACAGCCAATCATAACAGCTTGACCGGTCACTCATATATCCGGAGGTGAGTGCACCAATCACGTGCTGTATGTCTGACCCGTCTTGTGATGTGATGCAGCATGGTCAATATGTGCACATGTCAATGTTCATTTGAAGGTGTGTTTCATGTGTGACTCACATTTTCTTCCATCTGGACATGGGTGCTTCGCTGGCTCTCTCAAGTTGTTGGCCAATAATACTATAGGCATTGTTCTGCACTGGTTCATGGTGGTGTAGGCTATAATGGCAACACTTGCAATGCACAATGCCAGTGGCATTTTCTGATGAATATATCTTCTATAGCAGATGGAAAGATTGGATGCTACTCTTAGGTGCAATCCACACTGATGAATGTGTGGAAACAGATGTCAGATGCCCCCAAGATGGCAGGAATTCTGGAATCACTGGTATAACCACACTTGGAGTACACACTCCGGCTGCAGCCAGCGTTCAGTGCTCATCACCAGGACATCAGCAATGGGCTATACCATATCAGGATCCTGAATCGGTGTCCAGCACAGGCCAATGATGTACTTGCTCTCCCCATTGGTGGCAGCCCTTATCTAGGTGTTGGGTACAACATTGGCCACAGAATTGCCCTCCAACAGAGTGACATGACTCCAACTCCTCCCCTTGCCCCATCATGGCCTTTATACCATGATACAATCCTCACCAAAGGAGCTTCCTCCCTTTCCTTGGACCTAAAGGATCAGACCACCATGGTGGGGGACCAGTCACCTGAGTATGATGCGACCATCCCTGCAGCCAAACATGGAGAGGGTGGATAAGAGGTGTGAGAAATAGACAAGGAAGTAGAGAGGGCAGGTGCTGGTGGAAAGTAGGGAGGTATAGGGAAGCGAGCGGGGTGTGGAGGTGGAAGTGATAGTAGTAATTGGAGGAGGTAGAGCAGAGTAATTAAGTAGAAGACTTAAAGGAGGCGAAGGAGGTAGAAGCGGGAAGTTGAAAGAGGATAGGAAGACGATAGAGCAGATGGGTGAGGTAGAAGAAGGCCTGAAGAGTGAGCCGATGGAGGACGCCGAGGTGGCTGTATCGGCTGGTAAGGCCAGCACAGGCATGCATATTCTTTCTTTTGTTTTAAACTTTATTTTAGACTTTTGCCTTTGTTGGATATGTCGTATGCCATGTATGCATTCTCTTTTCCATTTGTGCTCCCCTCACCACTTTCCTGCAATGTGTTCCACTCTAGCCCACCACAGCCATTTTGTTTCTTGCTTTTTCATATCACCCCAATTGAAATGTGCCAGCCTTTTCTTCTAATCAACCTGATGCCTGTGGGTTTACTTGACTCCTCCTTTGCTGAGTGTCACCACTGATGCCTCATCTATTGTGTGAGATTTGTTGTGGGCACATCCTTACGCTGCCAGACAACGTTCTTAATTTGTTCACAGTATGCCTGGGTTTTGTAACGTCCATGATTTATGGGCAAACATGTTCCATGACATGATGTGCTGAGTATGAAATATGGTCGTTGGATTGAGATGGAAGTCATTTTCTTTGAGTACTATGTCTCCGTTGCCAACTTTATGATATGATATGATATGGTATTTGTAACGCGCCTATACACAGGTGTTTCAAGGCGCGACGAGGCAGGGAGGGGAGGAACAAGGGGAGACAAAACAAACGATCCTATTAGGCCAGGTGTCATTCAGATCGCGCAAACCAACTCTGACATCTATGCAAACATATACCGCTTTCACAAAAAGGGTGAACTTATTTTTGATGGGTAATGGGGCACCAGCACATACAACTATTTTCCCTATTTTGGACATGTGCATCCGGTCTCTGGGCATCCAATCAGTCAGCTTGCATACGGTCTAGCCATCATTAGGGTCAAAGGGTAGGACGACACCATGATATAGCTTACATCATGGTTTTGCAATGTTTCTTTTTAATATAAGCTTTATTTCGAAAGAAAAACACATTGAATTTGACTTGCTGTTTGTGTACTTTATCACCCTTGTCTAGAGATTGTGATGCACAGCCTAGAAACACTTGTGTACAGGCGTAATGTAAATGCCATATCATATCAGGTTGCACCCCTGTCTATACCCCAATGATGGACACACACACACATGCGCGTGTGCCCGTAGACTCACACACTTGTCTGTGCACACACAAACACACTTGGATCTGACGGGGCTGTCTGCAATGCATAGGGATCTCACTAGTTGAAGAGCGAGTCCTAGCCTGTTCATACTGCAATTGTGGTTGTTGAGGGGTGTCTGCACGGCCTTGGCGCATGGAAGGAGGCAATGGGGGTCATTACGACCCAGGCGGTAAGTAGGCCAACTTTACCACCATGGTGTAAACTATGTTTACACCATGGTGGATGGCGGATTTACCGCCCCATTCCAAGGTGAGTGGGGCGGTAAATCCCCATTTCCCATTTTACCCTTCCCCATTCCCATTTTTGCCCCATAGGGCATAATGGGATTGGGGAAGGCGCTAATTACGCCACTGTAAATTACGGTGGCGTAATTAGCACCAAGGCGGTTTAGCGCCATGGATTTTAACGGCTGCTAAAAGCAGCCGTTAAAATCGGAATTAGGCGTTAAGGGTTAACGACGGCGTTAACCCTTAACGCCTGAGTTGTAATGAGTCCCAATGTATTGTGGAGGTTGAGAGCAGAGAAGCCACGGGAGGTATGCAGTGGACGGGTGGGAGAATCTGACGTTGACCAGGAGGACTGTTAGCAACACAGAGGAACACATGCCCCCCCCAAAAACTGGAAAGCCTATTGCACATTTTTGCAATAGTTTAAAAGATATAACGCAACACAGAAAAGGAGTGTGTTTTAGGTTTTGCATTGGCTATCCCATAGGAAACCAGGCACACACCATAAACAATGAGCAGATGTGCTTCAAATTTGAAACTAGTGGGACGCAAAGCAGAGCACAAGTCCCTTTTTGTAGGTTTGGTGCAAATCCGTCAAATAGGTTTGTAGAAATTTTGCAGAGAGTGGGGAGCACCAGCACCAACATCTTTTATATATCTCCCATGGTGCATTGCAGCAAGTGAGACTTTTCTGAAATGAAAAGCAACCATTTTTTTTCCACTGATGCAAGACGTTCTCATGAGAATGATCAGAGAATGAGAATGCTCTGAAATGTATATTAGGGGGAAAGGTGATGTTTGGCTTCAAGGGGCAGTGGGGAGGCTGAAGCAGTAGCCATTTTTAAGTTTGAGAGTTTGTGGTGGGCTAGGGAAATTATTTATTTTGATTAATTCTTTGCTTTTTTCGAGAGAGTGGTAACATTCTTGTGAGAATGCTTTTTGAAGTCTATCACTGGAAGAAGACCTTTTTGCGCTCCTTTATTTGCAATTGTAAATTTTGGGTAAATTCTCACCCTAACTTCAATGTAAATTCTTACATCAAATCTTTGCGGTAAAATCCCACAGGAACATAAAAGGGGAGGTTCACAAAAAACTCTTTTCAAAATGTGTGATAAAACACTATCTGTGATGTCATCAGTGTGCTCATGAACTGCAATAAGGGCTTCGAGTTAAGGTGGAGTAGCTTCCAACACTTGCCAAACTACAAGGGTTTTGCTACCTTAACAGCACCACTGTCTCGGGAGGATAGCTCAGGGGCAACATGGAAGCAACAACATGGAGCACCAGGGGTTTGATCCGCGGGTCCACGCTTAGAAACCTCTGGGTATTAAGCGTGTTCTAAATAACCAATTATATCATATCATAAATAAAGTTTTTCCACTGAATTTCAAGGCTTTTGTTGCATTGAACAGTTTCAACTTAACACTCTATCAACTAAAGTCTTTCTCTGAATCTATGTCTATATAAACTGCATAACTAGTGTACCACAGGATCTGCCTCTTTTGCAGTCCTCTTATGCATAGGTTTGGGTCGCTAACTGACAGTTGAGAAGACGAGAAGCCTAATGGGCCCAGCCCAGCCATGATAGGCTGGGCAAGAAGGGAAGTGGCAGGATACACCCAATCCAGCGCTCTGACTTGGCATGAACCCTCAATCTATGCATGCAAAGGAAGTCTTGATTGGCTGTCACATTCAAGGAAACCATCCAGGTTTATCAACCTTTCATGGTTGGTCACTTTTATGGAAGAAGACATTTGAGATCACCAGTTCTTTCCTGGCTTAATCAAGACATACTAAACTTAAAAAAGAAAAAGAAAAAAATTCAGCTAGTCCTCTACTTCCTCTTCTGCGCAGTCGTCGTTCTGGCCATTTCCTGGAGGGGAAGAGTTCATTCCTTTGTGTCTGTTTTACGATCCCCTTCCCCAGCCTTGTTTTTCTCTAATACGCACAACAGTCTATTAATGCCATGCAGCACAGAGCAGAAATTGAATGCCAGCTGAGAGAAGGGCACTGGTACGCGCTTTCTCAATGCCGCCTGCGCTCAATTATTCATCGGCAATCTGTTCACAGGCCAGCGCACGCGCTCACCTGGATTCCGAACCGTGTGTCTCGCAGGCTGCGATTATTCTGTGCACACATCCAGCAGCACTCTTGGCGAACCAAGCGTTTGACAGGATTTCTCCGTTTTCCGTGTTCGGTTTCTCGCGGCGAACGGAAGCGTACAGGAAATCGAAGGCCATGCAAATATCTTCCACGGGCTTCCATTTAATGTATGTGATTGACAAAGGGCAATGATTCAGGCACTGAGCACAAGAGGTAAAACGCCGCGAGCCCTTTGCTGGTGTATTCATTTGCAGGCGCGTGTGGCCTGCGTCTGATCAGTATTCTCCTGGTGTAGAGCAGCACTACATCAGGCGAGGCCATTCCTCCGAAGGAAATGTACAGACAGAGCCTGCGTGAGATCCATCAACTGGTAAACCTTTATATTCCAAATGGATAAAGGCAGGTTGGGTGAAAGAAGCACAGTCCAATACTTGTAAATATAACCCGTAGATTGGAAGTGGAAGAGGAGTCCGGGGTTATGATATGATATGGCATTTATAACGTGCCTGTACACAAGTGTTTCAAGGCACGACAAGGCAAGGGAGGGGAAACAGAGGGAAGACAGACAGCGATCCTGCTAGGCCAGTTGACATTGAGATCCCGTAAGTGCGGGGGGGAAGGGAGGGGGCAGTGCAGTACCTAAAATAAATAACGACAATAAATAAAAGTGCGGGCAGCTTGTGGCAAGTGCAAGGGTAAGTGCAGACATCAGGTGTCAAGTGCTAGTAGGGGCTGCAGGGTTACAGAAACAGTCCCCAAGTGCAAGGGTTGCCAGGGGCAGTACAGGAGTGCAACTGGCTGAGAGGGAACGTGGGCCCGAGATCAGAGGGTAGGAAGGTAACCAGTGCAATTACAGATTCAGCCATAAGATCAGCAGGGGGAGAGGAGGAGAGAAAGCAGAAGCAAAGACAAAGGTATTGAGGTGCTTCCAGAAAGAGAGATGGCTCTCCTCAAGTTTCAGAGAGGCACGGAGGCTGTACCAGAGGGAGGCCCCAGCAGAAGAACAGGATCTACCACCAACTTGCTGCTTGGGGAAGCAATAGACTGGGGTTGTGTCGTCAATCGTGGCAGCAGTCAACCCTAATGATATTTTAGAAAACCTTTTTTGTTGTAAAAGTGGAGTAAAAACATGTTCTTGATCAACATGCATATGGGTCCTCCTTACCTCCATACAACATCCAATTATTTGTAACATGAGGTCATGAGATGATCAGGAGGAATGAAACGAGGAAAACCCTATGCAAGATGATCCTGGGATGAGATATTGCGTGGCTCCCCGGCGCCCTTCTGCCCACCCCTGCCATCACCCAAGAAATACATGTGAATAGGGCTGGATGCAACATTCACTGTGATAGATCTGCTATTGAAATGCCGTTTGCCCATTGCTGTTGTTGGTTGATCCGGGATTGGTAGTCGAATAAGGTATCTGCTGGATACGTGAAAGATGATGCATAAATAGCAATAAACAGATTGCTAAAATAAATACAATATATATATATATATATATTTATTTTTATTTGAATAAGACTGCAGTTTTTTACATAAGAAAAGACTTTTGTTTCAAAACTCCATTCCTTCGTTACATATACAAATTAAAATACAATTTATACTTCTGAGGCTTCAACAATGACAAAATAGATAATTAGGTCCTTATCTCAGAGGTTTATCGATCTTTTGACTAGAAGACAATCAAATCAGACCTACCTCGGGGAAGCGGATGAAAGGAGAAAGAGAAATCCCAAACAGAAGACACAAGACAAAAAGGAGAGAAGGAAAATATCAAACACAGATATCCAAACGATCAGCTTCGACACAACAAGTGGGTGTGGGATTACTCCACCCAGTTGGTGAGCCCACAAGATATGTACTTTGTGGTAGACAAATTAAAGAGGAAACTTTAAGATAGATCTGCTATTGAAATGCCATTTGCCCATTGCTGTTGTTGGTTGATCCGGGATTGGTAGTCGAATAAGGTATCTGCTGGATATGTGAAAGATGATGCATAAATAGCAATAAACAGATTGCTAAAATAAATGTAAAAAAAATATATATATATATATATATATATATATATATATATATATATATATATATAAATATATTACACAGCCACACTAGTGGCTGTGTAGTTATGGTTAAGTTGCTGTTTCCAAAGGAAGAGTCCTTTTTGGGTGGCTTATAACTTTGCTCTCCCTAAACGAATCCTCACCAAAAAGTATATGGGTCACTCTGAATTATTTTGCAAAGTTTGGTGAGGTTTGGTCCGGGGGGGGCAAAGTTATAGGGGGGGTCCCAAAACATATTTTTTTCCCCTAGACTGAATGGGGAAAAAAATTTCCTCACGCCTACAGGCCAAACCGCTGGACGGATTTTCACCAAATTTGGACCAGGAGCAGTGGCTTGGTCCCGAAAGCGTGCTGTTGCAAATTTGGTGAAAATACATCCAGTATTTTTTTTTAAAATGACCAAAAAGTAGGTCACAAAAAATTTGTGATATCTATGTTCGGTCCGCGGACACACTTCCCTGTTCGCTCCGCGGACTGTGTCCTGATTGGCCAACCGGCTTGCGTCATGTCCGTGGACATGCAACGTGTTCGCGGATTGGACGGTGAAGAGCGTGAAGCGCGTCAGATTTTCGGGAACTTCTGCCATCTTGGATTTGCGGATGTCCACGGACAGCGCGGTGAAACTTGGTGGAAAAAATACTATTTAGTAGAGTGTGTTGGTGTGTAAAAGTGTTTGGAGGGGTGGGGAGTGAGAGATGGGTTAAATGTTGTATTTATTTAGGTGGTAGACCCCCCTGTTGTGTTCGATTTTCCCGCGGACAACGCAGATGTTCTGAAATGTTCTAAATAAACGAAATGGGGGTCTTCTGAAGACACTAGGCCTATACCTATTGTTCGCAAGCAAGCTGAAAATGTTCTAAGAACACTCGCAGTGTCCTGAAATGTTCGAAAATAAATGAAATGGGTGTGTCCTGAAGACGGTATGCCTGTCCGTTTTGTTCGTAGGCAAGTTGAAATTGTTCTAATAACACATGCAGTGTCCTGAAATGTTCGGCAATGGATGAAATGGGGGTGTCCTGAGGATGCTGTCCGTATTGTTCACTGGCAAGATGAAAGTGTTCTTAGAACACATTATGTGTCCTGGGATGTTCGTAAATAAACAAAATGGGGGTGTCCTGAGGATGCTATGCCTGTCCGTACTGTTCGTAGGCAAGTTGAAACTGTTCTAAGAACACTCATCATGTCCGCGGACATTAAAAGTGCCAATATGGCATAGTTAAAATGTTTGACTATATGGGTGTGATATGCTGCGGTGGTTGTGGCCAGGGCATAGAGTCTTGGGAGCATGGCCATATGGCTTATAACTTTGGGATCCAAGTACAAATTTATAAGCAATGAAGTTATAAGCCACTATGGGTGTGATATGCTGTGGTGGTTGTAGGCAGGGCCTATAGTGTTGGGTGCATGGACAAGACCAAATTTATGAGCACCAAAGTTATAAGTCACTATGGGTGTGATTTGCTGTGATGGTTGTACTTATTATAATATACTTACTGTTTGCTTTAGTAACTGGAGTACATGTATTTCTTGATTATTTCTGTTATAAAAGAAAATATCATGTTAGTATTGGTATTTTGTAACGATTTATAACATTGAACAATCAACTTTTTTTTTTTACCCTCATATTTAGTAGATTACAAAGCAGTGTACTGTGCAATTTGCTCAGTTTCTGTGTTTGTTGCTAAAATCATTGGGTCTATGGGAGAAAAAAATTCCATGTTGGATTTTAAAAAAAAAAACTTTTTTTGTTATGCTACAGTCTATTTGTTTGTTTCTTTTTAGTGTTCACTTGTTGTTTCTGGCTAATGCTCTATATATTGGCTTGTTGCAGATTTTTGGAGCAGTTAGATACCTGTTGACATATACTAACAGTCTATTTTTTGTTATAATGAAGTGGTATTGATTTATCTGTTTGCATATTATAAAATGTTGGGCTAGTCAGATACCAGTTGGCGTATTCTAACTGTCTATTTTTTGTTATAATGTAGTGGTATTGATTTATCTGTTTGGTTATTGAAAATCGTGGGGTAGTTAGATACCAGTTGGCGTATTCTAACTGTTTATTGTTTGATATAATTTAGTGGTATTCATTTATCTGTTTAGTAGTTGTAGAATCTTGGGGCAGTTAGATACCTGTTGGCATATTCTAACAGTCTATTTTTTGTTATAATGAAGTGGTATTGATTTATCTGTTTGGATATTGTAAAATCTTGGGGCAGTTAGATACCAGTTGGCGTATTCTAATTATCTATTTTTAGATATAATTTAGTAGTATTCATTTATCTGTTTAGTTGTTGTAGAATCTTGGGGCAGTTATATAGCTGTTGGCATATTGTAACAGTTTATAGTTTTTAATATAAGTTTAGTTAATGTTTAAGTACAGTTTAGTAAATACATTTTGGTTTTAAGAACATTAAATAAGCGTTTGTAAGATTTGCAGGTAATCTCTGCTTTAGAGTAATGGCACTATCATTACATTCGAACCATCCACATTTTTTTTATATATGCAGTATAGTGACCTACATTGCTTGTGGCTCCTGTGTGGTAGATTATACCTATTGTTGTGAGGGTTTTCTTACCAAGTGATACTTGACCATGTGTGAATCCAGTCAGCTTGCAGTTGTTTTTGGTACCATCTGCATTGTAAAGTAGAAGCATTAGTATTAGGTATTTACTATGTGTTTGTATTAGTAAGGTGGAGCGATTATCCGAATTGCAGGTAGTACATGATCTACCATGGTTTGCATTTTGTACAGGTTGCTGAAATGGAACGGATTCACACTTAGGTATTGATACATACACAAAGCGCTCATTGGGGATTTGTTCTTATGTCACATTGTTGCACAGAGTGAATGTATGTTTCCACATGTATGTATGTATAGGTATGTTTTTGTTTTCCAGTACTTGTAGTAAGTACATTAGAAATTCTTGTGGATCTTCCTGTGAGTTTATAGTGAATTTCACCATTCCAGCACAGTAGTCCAATTGTTGTCTTATTCCATAAACACTATACGTGTTGTCAGGATTGTTTGTTGCGTTTCTATGAATTACTAACATTTGCAAACACAATTGGTCTGTACTGCGTGAGTAAATGTTGTCAACAATTGGTGGTAATTGAAATAGAATATTCATTGCTACATTTGCGTAGCAACTTACACTAATTACATTTGAAGGTTTAACTGGACCAGGTAGTTCTTTATCTGAGTGCTTTTTTTGGAGTTTGTATTCCTTCTTTGAAGAAGTACCTGGTTTACTGTCCCTAATAGGTTATTTTTTGATTGTGGTACTTGATGAAGTATTAGTTACTTTTAATCTTTTTGGAGGATTTGCAGTGACATCCTGTTGCATTTCTGTTTGATTTAGTTTTCTTTTAGAACATTTTACTTTTTGTGGAATAGGATGTTTTTAGATGGCGGGTGTATAGTGAACGAAGTCTATTGTATTCTGAAATGCAAGGAATATCAGCGTTTACTTTACTTGCTTCAAAGTTGATTAGAAATAGACTGTCAAGTGTACGTAAGCGTGATAGTGCTACGTAGCTCATGCCTTCTTTAAAGACTGTATTACCAATGTCTATCAATGTTTTGTCTAGGGTAAGAACTTGTGATTTATGAATGGTGACTGCGTATGCAAGAGTTAGAGAAAATTGCTCTCTGCTTTCATACATTTCTTTGAAGAGAAGGAATCGAGCTGTTGAGCGTCCTATCCTTTCCACTTCTGAAAGTTTGTCAAAGAGAATATTGACAAACTGAATGTTGTTGTCACATGGGTATGTTTGAAAGCCAACAACTGTACCCATTACCCCATTAACTAGTCCTTGATCCACGTCAAGGTTACGTTTAAGCATTACTCTGCAATTTAAGGATAATTTTAATATTTTTTCCAATCCAGCTGTGTTGGAGATTGAATTTTCTAAACCATTTAGCCTCATTCTGGCTTGTTCACACATGGTTAGTGTCATACCATATATGTCTAGTTTGTGGCATTAATTTCAATTATTGGTTGCATTTCTTTTTTTAACATTGTTTCATTGAATTTGAAACAGCTTGCAAGAGTTGACATTAAGGCCATACAATTGACATTTTTGTGGGCTAATTGTTCCATAACATCCGTAGCACATGCACTATCGCTATAAAGTGCATGAATGTGCCGGGTTTTCAATATTGCTTGTGCTTCTTGAGATAATATAACAACTCTATTACTTTTTAAGATGTTGGCATAAGTGAGATCTGCAGATTGCCACATGTTTTCTGTTAATTCTCTGTATTGGAAATGTTGCCAAAGGTTGACATTTGCAATGCTGCCAACAGTGTTACGGCAGAGTTTGTGTCCTAAGGTTTTAAAAATAGGCTCACCTTTCACTGGTGTCAATTGAAGAAGATCTCCGAAAACAATAATGTGTTTTCCTCCACAGAGCTTTTCGTAGTTTGTTTTGAGTACTTTTTGTAATCTCAGGTGAATCAAAGCCAACATTAGGTTGGCGACCATGATCACTTCATCTATTACTAGCATTTTCATTTGTTTTAATACTCTGTGTAGTTCCATTGCAGCTTCTGTAGAAAGTTTGTAATAGTCTCATTTGTTTTGGTGTTCTACTGGCAGGAGTAGTAATCGGTGTAAAGTGACAATGCCTATGTTGTAGGCAGCTAAACCTGTGGGGGCATTAACAACAGCTGACAGTTTGTTGTTTGTCAATTGTTGAAGGAATTTACTGAGGATTTTGATTAAGAATGTTTTGCCAGAACCAACTTCACCACAGACATACAGTAGTATAGGTTTGTAATTTTGGCAGGTGCATTCTTTGTTTTCATGTTGTACACTATGTGCAATTTCTTTTGTTACTTCTTCAAAAATGCTACGTTGCTCATTGTTTAGTTTTGATTGTAGTATAGTTAAGTGTTCTTTATCTTCATATTGACAAATGGTGTTTTCTACTTCTGTCATAGCTAATTATGCCTCATTTGTTATTAGTGGCTCTCCCAGTGGTTCTTGGCTTCCTGTTACAGAAGGTTGACTACTGTCAGGAGTGTCCTTATCTAGTTGGGCCTGGAGTTCTTCTTCGTGTTGCTGTTCATTGTGCAACATTGTTTTATACTGTGCAAAGTTTACATCAGTTATAATGCTTTCATTTACTTTGAAAGCGTCTTCATAGGAGTCATAGTTATCTAATATTTCTTCTTCTTTTCTTCATGGTTTAAAGAGTTGTAGCATGGACATGTAATATAGTTCTTTATGTTGAGGAGTCTTTAATGACAATTTGATATGATTAATTAAATTTGGTTTTGTGAGTTTTACTAAGCTGCCTTCACAATTTGTCACTCTGTATTTACCTTTTTTTTCATCGGATTTTATATTATTTTTGTATGTGGAGTTTTGGGCTATTTGGTATAGACACATGGTTTCCAAAGTGGTACTTCCGTTGGGTAGTATGTGTCCAGTAAATTGTTTTTTAAAATGTCTTGGCTGTTGGGATCATGTTTGGCTATTGTTTCTATATCTTCGTATGATTTGAGAACTCTTTTGCTAGATTTAGCAGGACCAAGACTTAGCCATACTATATTTTCAGATTTTCCATACAAAACAATACCAGTTAAACAATCTGCTGCTTCATAGGAGCCACATTCTCTATGGGAGAGCATTTTTATGCCCAAGCTGTATAATTTCTGAGACAGTGTTTTGTCTGATGACAGGTCATTCCAGAGGTCTTGGAGCTCTGTTTTTTCTGCTTTGGTTAAGTATGCTGTAACATATCGTGCAACTGCAGTGGAATTGTCTGCAATGTACTGCACATCTATGTTCGCATTCCATAAGTGGGCAATGATTGCATTGTAATCATTGATATATTTTTCTTCTTCTGTTCTTTTTATGTAATATGTATTTTTAGGTGATTTTCCTTTAACAATATGTCTAACTGAAGACATGAAGTTGTTAACTTGACCTGTTTTTGTAACAGGTCTAGGGAAACCAATGCGGCTTTTGGTGTAGTATTTCCCTTTGTTTTTGTATTTGTGACAACAATATTTGCCACATTTGTGTCTTTGAAATTGTAAAATTTGTGCATGAAGATCACGATTTTAGTCCTTCTGTAGGAATTTCACAAGTGACATATTTTTCAATAAACTGTAACACAGTAGCGTCATTGTCTTGACCAAATTTAGGAGCATCTTTAATCCATAAAAGCATGTGGATATGTGGTGCTCCTCTGACTTAGTATTCTTTTCTCCAAAAGAAGTGTTGCACTTCTCCGAGGGGAGGAACAGTTTTATTACCAATAAAGTGTAGCATAGCAATGAAGCGATGGTGAAAATATCTTGAAACATTACCAGGATCTAGAGAAGAAAGTTCTACAGGTGTTAGTATATCTATGTTTGTTTTGTTTTTGTTTGATATGCGTAGGAAATCATGTAAATCTTCCCATGCATATTCTGCACAACTTAATGTAACAAACCAAGTGGGTGGGCCAAGGTTTCTTATCATACAACGTACATCTCCATGACGTTGAAACCAGTACTCTTTTGTACCACAAATTTTTGCTAATAAATTTCTAATATTTGATTGTAAAACCTCATCTTTTTGTTGCACTTTTTGTAATAATTGTGTAGCTGACATATTTTGAAAGTGGGATCCTAATTTTAATGTGTGTGCAACTCCGTAACATAAAGTTGCTAGTTCACTTTCAAAGAGTAGGTGGAGTATGTATTCCACATTATTTCTAAATCTGTGATCTTCAGAATACATCCGTAACGTGCGGTATTCTGATGCTGTTATTTGAATAGGTCTATCATCATACCTTCCTCCTTTGTCAGTAGGAAAGAGTAGAGGAAAAGCATGTGCTTCTATACTTTTTTCCCATATGCTGATTGGTGATCCTTTTGTTTGACGCATTTGGTACGTTTCTAGTGCATCTTCTACGGTGCCATTAGAGAGCAATGGATGAATTGTATAATGGTCTGAAGAATTGGATATTGTAGCAGGATCTAGGAGCTCAAATTGACCAGCTTCTTGTGTCTCTTGAATTATTTCAGTGGTATCCTTCAAGTTCTCTTCAATATTAATTTCTTTGTAGTATCCATTATTGTCTTTTAGATATTGCAAGGCTTGTCTAACTTTATGTAAATCTACCAGTTGTTGCCTATTTTTTTTGTCTTTTGTAGGTACACCATTTACTAAGATAATTAAAGATTGCTCCATGGGACGTTTCACTCCTAGAGTGTGCTCATTTTTTTTTAGATTTTTAGATCTAATGGTAAATACACTACTTTTCCACGAATACATTTCACTAATTCAGAGGGAGGTAATTTTGCTGTTTTTGGTTGAAGGCGTATTATTGCTTGAAAGGGGTGCACTGTTTGAATTATGATGCTCTCATATAAATTGAGTTGTTGTAGGGGTTTTGGTAGTGGAAATAATTCCAAATTATTTGTGATAGCACGTGAAGGAGTTTGGTTGTTGTCAAGTTTTGTAGTGCAGTAACTGCAAAGTATTAAGGGGTCAGTTATTTCATATTTGTTTTCTGCTATAAGGTAGAGAGCTAATTCAAACCATTTAGAATCTTCATTGTCTTCTATTTTATATGTTAGGTCTACAGTTTTTGTGTTACTTTTATAAAAAGTTCTACAGCAACATACACACACATGGTTTGGTACTTCAGCAGTTGTACTTTTACATTTCGGTATTTCTTTTTTGTATGTGTGTAGTAGAAGGTTGCCATGCATAGAATTGTTATCAATTTGCTTTAATGTTATTTCATTCTGTAAGTGGCTTTCACTTCCAAAATATTTTTTCTGGATATAGTCGATTTCTTCAAGTAGGTCTTTTGCTGCACCATGTAGAAGAATGTTATTGAAATTGGCTAGAGCAAAAGCAGGACTTTTAGCATAATACAGTTTATAGACTAGATTTCTTATAGATGAATGATGTGTTGATATGTTTTTGATATATTGGAAGGTGGTTTTGCAAGTAGGTCCTGAAATGCAGGCCAATGAATGTCCTTGTAGTCCTGTGTACTTGCGCACTGGACAGGTATCCATATTTTGCAGTAGTTTAATTTTGATTTTGTTTTTGCCTTTCACATATTGATTGAGGAATTGGCGTAAAGGCTTGAAAGATTTTTTCGGGAATGTTACACATTGACGTGCATGGCCATTTGTATACTAGACTTTCTGATTCAGTTGAATGCAGAGGTAATTCTACGTTTTCTGGGGATAATTTTGTAAGCAGTATTTCTTGTTCCATTATGGTACTATTAACTTTTACATAACTTTGTCCACTGCTATGTATGGAAATTGTATTTGCTTGCTTTTGTTTGTATGCTTCTTCATTCAAATATGGTTCTGTGCTTGTAGTGTGACTCCACTCACCTCCACAGATACTTAAGAAGTTATTTCTGTTGACATTTTGTTTATTGAGAAGTCTTTTTTGTAATTTAGTCATTAGTTTTGTTAGTTTAGTTTAGTTTAGTTTATTTATTTGTACCGCGCACCGAACCCTGGGGTAGCTGGGCGCCGGAGACTTAAAAACAGTTACAGCATGGCAAAAATATACAGTACAGATTGTGAAAAAAACAACAACGGCTTAGTAGACCGGGTTACAGGTGGTCAACAAAGGCAAGCAGAGAGAAAGTGCATTAAACGGCATTTTTGTTGGAAAGCCATGTTTTTGTTTTGGCTCTAAAAGTCCAAAATGAGGGTTCTGCTCTAAGGTATGGTGGCAAAGCATTCCATAGTTTGGCAGCTAGGACCGGGAAGCTGGCGCCGCCTGCTTTTTTTAGGGAGAATTTGGGAACAGAGAGGCAGTGTGCGTATGGAGTTCTAGTTGGTCTAGTTGAGGTGTGATTGTGGAACTTGTCTGCCAGGTATTTGGGTGCGTCGTTAGAGCGGCATTTATGGACGATGACGAGGGATCTGAGGGAGATTCTGTCTCGTACTGGGAGCCAGTGAGCATCTTGTCTGAAGCTGGAGATGTGGGCGTTTCGTGGGATACTGAGGGCTGCTCTGATGGCATTATTTTGAAGTACCTGTAGTTTGTTCAGGTTGTGTTCTGATGAGCCAAGAAAGAGGGTGTTGCAGTAGTCAATTTTTGAGAGCACTAACGCTCTGGCTAGTGTAATGCAGCTAGAAGGTGATAGGAAAGGTTTGCAGGCGTTGATGAGCTTATTGGTGTAAGCGGTTGAAGAGGCAGTTGCGTTCACCTGTCTTTTGAGCGAGAGAGTAGAGTCTAGATAAACCCCAAGGGTTTTAATTTCTTTGGCTACTGTGATTAGGTTACCGTCTATGTTGAAGGACGCGTAACGGGGGTCTAGTTTGTTTAGCCGGGGTTGGGAGCCGACAATGAGGAGCTCAGTTTTCTCATCGTTGAGGCATAGGCCGTGCTCTGCCATCCAGGCTTGGATCTCTAAATAAAGGTTGTTGATTTTGGTGGAGTCCTCGTCGTAGCACCCTGATAGGGTGATGAGAACCTGGGTATCGTCAGCATAGTTTGTGTAAGTGACACCTAGATTATCTAGGCGGTCAAACAATAGCTTTGTGAAGATATTGTATAGGGTCGGCGAGACGCACGAGCCTTGAGGAACGCCGCAGGTGATGGGGACAGGGAGTGCTGATGCCCCTGGGGAGAAGACTCGGGTGGTTCGGTTGGTTAGGAAGGACTGGATCCAGGCAGTCGCCTGGTTAGAGAAGGCCGCTGAGGTCATCAGATGTTCTGTGAGGATCTGATGGTCGACGAGGTCGAAGGCAGCTGATAGATCTAGCAGTAGGAGAATGGCTAGATTACCCTTGTCCTTTGCCTCGTCCATCTGGATTTTTAGGTCCAGTAGGGCTGACTCTGTTCCATGCCTTGGCCTGAAGCCGGATTGTCTGAGACCCAGGAGGTTGTTGTCTTCCAGGTGCTTCTGTATTTGCAGGTAGGCCACTCTGTCTAGGATCTTTAGGATGTAGGGAACGGTGGTGATTGGCCTGTAATTAGTTGGGTTATTGGGGTCTAGATTAGGTTTTTTTAGAAGTGGCATGACCCAGGCCTCCTTGAGGCTACTGGGCACTGAGCTTGATTTGAAGGATGCATTGATGAGGGCTGTTATGAAGGGGGCCAGAGTGTTGGCGCCTTCTTGGATGATGGGAGCTGGGCATGAGTCCCCTTGGCATCTAGAGGGCTTGAGGCCCTTAATGATGCTTTCCACTTCTTTAGTGGAAACTGGTGAGAAGGAGAAGGGGGGGCAAGTAGGTGTTTTGGGGTTAGTGGTTTCATTTTGTTTAACACTAAAATAAATAATTTTCTTTTGAGAAGGATTGCACTGTCTATAAATGCTTCTAAGATTAATTTCCTACAATAGGTTTTAAGGGTTATGCCAGATTTCTCTGCTGTTTTTATAAGATTTTGAAGGACTCTGTGACGGAACATTTTTGCTAAAATACTTTTTTTGGTATGCTTACTTTGCACTATATAGAGATTTATAGGAGCAGTTTTATCTGTAGTGGTAGCTGAATTTTTGTTAATTGTTTTCTGGTTCGTTTTACATTTTGATAGAGGAGGCAAAGTTTCTGTATTTGAAGCTTGTTTTGTTTCGCTAAATGACTGTATTAGCTGTTTTGTTTGAACTTTTTTTTTACAAATTCTGCTAGAGATGGATGCTTATTTTGGACTCTTCTATTTTCATTTGCTCTGCTTCTGTGTTGCTTTCTACGGATTTGATTTTTGGTAGGCATTCTTTAGGGTGTGTTGAAAAAAATAAAGAAGGTATGGGTTGGGGTGTTCTGCAATGTATTTGTGCTGTGTGCATGAGTGTCTGAGTAAGATGATAAAGATGTATGTGATGGTGTGTGATTATGCATTGGGCAACTACAACTCGTTGGGATGTGTATTCTTGAATCTATGTGCTACTAAACTGGGGTTCAGATGACAGTAGAAAGTAAGCTAGTGGTGTGG
This sequence comes from Ambystoma mexicanum, assembly GCF_040938575.1. Lineage (NCBI taxonomy): Eukaryota > Metazoa > Chordata > Amphibia > Caudata > Ambystomatidae > Ambystoma > Ambystoma mexicanum. The sequence continues at coordinate 1,058,323,607 of NC_090925.1, forward strand.
AGAAGTACAAATAGTAAATCTAATGATATACAATTAAAACAGTTGTTTGTTCCATAATATCAGAATTCTAGGGGCTGAGTTGGGTCATTTGTGCGCCGAGAAATAGGAATTTGTGCACCATTCTGCTTGTAAATCTCTGTTTAAAAAATGGGGATTTGTGGACAGAATGGTGCACAATCTCTATTTTAGGGGCAGAAATAGCATGAATTAACCTTACAGTGTGTTTGAGTAATAGTACAAATATTATGGTGGTATTCAAATTACTTTTTTTCTGGAATGATCAGGTTTCTCCTTAGTTGTTCTTTGTACTTCAAATTCGGCTGCTTCTTTTCAGGAGAATGGTCTTTACTGCAATTGTAAAGGAAACAAATTAGTAATTTTGTTTGTATATAGCACTGTTTTTAATTTAGACATTGATTTTTTTAATTGACATTGACCCTCAGCGCCTTCCGTGAAACCATGAAAACTATCTTATTCACATAAGTTGAATACATATCATATGTTCTTAATGCATAAGCTATATTGTAATGGCTAACTGTACCAACCGAAATATCAGTTCTATGCCTTGTGGAATTCATAATGTACCACTGAATGCCACTATTCCTGTAACTAAACTCTTGCAAGTAACAGCGCCTCAATGCCCATGGGCTGCTTGAACGCTATATAAATAAATAAATAAATAAATAAATAAATAAATACATTTTCATGTTTTTGTACAAGTATTGTTGTTTGATATTTGAACATACTGTGTGCATGCAATTTTATTAGAGTATGTTAACTCTTTATATTGTACTTTAAATATGTTTGTTCAACATGCTTTGCAAATGTGTGTGTAAAAAGAAATTAAATGGCAGATAGGTTTGGAAGTGCCAGTTGATTATAGGAGATGGAAAAAATGACAGTAACTTCATTTTATAGATTATACAAGCTAAAAGTCAGTTAATCTGTTTATATGAATCCATAAGAATTGTACATGTACTATACAAAAAATATGCATACCTGTAGTTTGTATTCATGCATATGGATATGCATGCAGATGCAAGTAGAAATCTTGGAGACTTGTACAGTATTACTTGTAGAAGGTGCTTTCCAATGATATGACACTTGTACTCAGAGAGATTAACAGTACATTTGAAGTGCTGATCTATGATGATGCAGTTAGATGTAGAGGTCTTGGATGTGATTGGTGGATGGTTGTGTGACTTCTTAGCTATATTCAATGCGGCAATAGCACAGAAAGTGAAATGAAAATGGTAGGACTGTCCATGTCACGGTATGTCCGCAGACATGGCGGTAGTCCGCGGACATCACGTGTTACATCCGGGGATTTTGGGGTGGGGAGGCATGCAAATGAGAATGAGCAGACCAAGGGATTGGTCAGTAAAGTGTAGTGGGTGTGTTGTGCGAGGAGAGAGTTTCTCAGATACTCTTTTTGCTGAGAGCAGAACAGATATCTATGGCTGTGTGTTTCAGAAAACAGATTGTTTGGATTTTGGGAGACTCGTGGATACATTGGTTGAAGATGCATGCAGAAAGCTGTGGAGTAGTTGTAGATCTTGGATTCCCACATGTGGAAGTGCACTGGCATGGAGTACGTGGAATGAAGTGGTTGGACTTGCTACCTCTCTGTGCTACTTTGGAGACAGAGCAACATCCAGACATAATTGTAATTCATTGTGGAGGGAACAGTTTAGGACAAGTGTCTGGAATTTCTTTGCAATTTGCAATGAAAGAAGGACTTGGGAAGGTCATGGACATGTTTCCAAATTCTCAAGTCATTTTTTCACAGATTGCGCAGAGACAAATGTGGCTTCGTTCTTCTTCATTTGGTCCACAAATGGAGAAAGCAAGGTGCAATGTCAATAAGGGTGTTTGTGCCTTTCTAAGACATTTTGGCATGTCCTATTTTCACAATGAAAATATTATGTTTCGTAACACATACATTTTTCGCAGAGATGGAGTCCATCTTACTTATGCTGGCAATCAGATTATTCTGAGAAATGTACAAAATGCATTGCAACCTTTTTTGGAATTACAGCATCCATTTTGTAGTAGGTGTTGAGCATTTCAAATTTTTCAAACACAAACAAACACCACCAAAATTCTCTTTTCAGAGCCACCATTTCCTCTCAGACAAAACTGCAATGGTTATGATAGGGCAGCACCCCAAAATTTTAGATGTTCACGGACTGTCCGTGGACTTCTAAAAAATACACAGGGCCCTGCTTCATTTATTTTCACTTCTATTTTTAAACTGTGAAAGGCGGCTCTGAAAAGAGCCTTTTTTTATTTTTGTTGTTTTATATTTTTTAGGTTTTTTATACACGACACACTAGGAGAGGAGGGAAAAGGAGGGTAAGGGGGGACACCAACCACGGGGATAAGAAAGGGCGGGTGGAGAGAGGAAGATGTAGAGTGGGTTTTACTTGGGTAGTGAGCAGATCTTCTCGTGCTCTGAGACCAGAGCCTTAAAAGCACTTCAAAGTCTCTCCCCCCTGCAGAGTACTGCGTTGCAGTACATACACACAACTATGACCCTCGAAAGGTAAAGGTCATCAGTATTGCGTATGGCCTGTGAGGCAGTTTGAGGAATACGCTGTCCCACAGGAGTGTTCCTTGTGGTGACAGGATCGGAAACGGATGATGAAGTAGAGGAAGTCAACCTACTACGCTCCTCACAAGGTACAACCTTGCGAATGGCCCCAGTGTGGAATTACTTTAGGTGTCGCTTCATGGTAGTTGTCCCAAAGCTGTATGAAGCAGGCCTCCCGCGACTGAGTACCATTTTGCACTCTTTTCAGGTGACTCGGTTCGCACGCGCCTTAGGAACATTACGATGAATGGTAAATAACCGCCACACCCAAGACTCACGCCGAGTGCTGGTAGTAGGGAGTTCCTCTGCCTCATTCTCGTCATCCTCTTCATCCTCCTCTGCATCCCCACTCCTGTTCCCCTCTTCAGGCCCTTGGTGAGGTGGTGGTGGTGGAGGGGGTGGGGGTGGTGCTGAGGCAGATGTAGCACCTGGTGGCAGTACTGCAGCCATGGATGCCATCAGGTTTCAGATTAAAATCTGGAAAGTTGGCTGGAAAATGCACTGTGTTCTGTAAGATAGCCAGAAACACAATGAGAATGAGCTCTGGGGTATGGCCTTTTATAGGGGTGCTTGTGTGCGGTTTGCGGACATGCGGCTGTCCGCGGACAGATCGAACACCAAAAAAAGGTTTAAAAAGTCCCAAAAAGTATGTAGAAACTCAGGATTACTATGTGGTACTTGTGCTTTGGTGAGTTATTATTGAAAAATATTGTGGATTGCTTGAAAAGGTAGTTTTAAATTGTTCGGGGACACCAACAGTGTTCGCAGTCAGATCACACGCTCAGCGTGGGTGTGGTCATATGATAGCTCCGCGAACATGTCCGCGAAGGGAGCGGGTGTCTGCAGGACATCAAATGCACTGAAACTGTTTTGCGCATGCACGTTGGTGTTCTATGGACACTGTTCGGGTCCTGAAACTAATTAAAAGTGCGTCACAAGTGAAACGAACATTTACGGACAGGCGTTTGTTCTTAGAACAGTTTTAACTCGCTTGCGAACAATATGGACAAGCATAGAATCCTCAGGACACCCCATTTTGTTTATTTGCGAACATCCAGGGACACTTGATGTGCTCTTAGAACAGTTTGAACATGCTTACGAACAGCACGAACAGGTCTAGCGTCCTCAGGACACCGCGATTTTGTTTATTTATGAATATTGTAGGACACCTTGTGTGTTCGTAGGACAGTTTCAGCTTGCCTCCGAACAATACAGACAGGTATAGCATCCTTAGGACAACCCCATTTTGTTTATTTATGAACATTTCAGGATACTGCCTGTGTTCTTAGAACAGTTTCAACTCGCCTGCGAAGAATACAGACAGATCAAGCGTCTTCAGGACACTCCCATTTTGTTTATTTACGAACATTTCAGGACACAGCGTTTGTTCTTAGGACAGTTTCAGTTTGCCTCTGAACAATATGGACAGGCACAGCGTCCTCAGGACACACCCATTTTGGTTATTTACGAACATTTCAGGACGCCACTTGTGTTCCTAGAACAGTTTCAACTCGCCTGCGAACAATACAGACAGGTCTAGCATCCTCCGGACACCCCCATTTTGTTTATTGACGAACATTTCAGGACACCGTGTGTGTTCTTAGGACAGTTTCAGCTTGCCTCCGAACAATACGGACAAGTATACCGTCCTTAGGACACCCCTATTTAGTTTATTTACGAACATTTCAGGATACTGCCTGTGTTCTTAGAACAGTTTCAACTCACCTGCGATCAATACGGACAGGTCTAGCATCCTCAGGACACCTCCATTTTGTTTATTGACGAACATTTCAGGACACCGCATGTGGTAGTTTGATTGCGGACATTCTGAACACCAGCTCTGTTCTTAGGACAGATTCAACTTGCATGCAAACATTACAGACAGATTTAGTGTCCTTAGGACGCTCCCATTTTCATTTCTTTACGGACATTCCGGACACCCGCGCTGTCCGCAGACACCTGAAATGCTTTTTAAAAAATTACAAGAAATGAATTAGGGCACAATATAATAATTTTACTTTATTTTATATGGATGTTAAATTTATGAGGCGGAAACTGAAACAAAAACAGGAGAAATGGGGGTTTCAATAGGGTTATATGAGGTGAAGAAGGGATGGAAGTCTCATCAAAACATTTTGATTCATGAAGAGGGTTTGTGGATAATTGACTGGGATATGGTGAGGGGGGACAGGTACATGTGGGACAATGGTATGTAGTTGTTTGTTTCAAGTGATCCTCCGCAAAGTTTTTTAAATTTTTAAAATTTGCCATGAGTAGGTCCATTTTTTCTTCTATGTGCTGAAGAGTCTTATCCAATACTTCTTTTTGTTTAGAATTTTCAATTTTTGTATGGTCTGGACAAAAGAAAATGTATATGTTAAATGGATATAAAATAATATTTATTAATTCGTTTATATAGTCAAATGTCTACCATTAGGTTCACTATCTTCAGACATTTCCTCATGTGGGAAATGCTCCTCTAGCCACTCCAGAGTACTAGACATTTCTGTGAGAAAAAAAACATAATATCACTTTTTTTGTATCTAATACAGAAAGTTTACAAATATATGAGTAAAATGCAGTACACTTACTAACTTCTGGTAAGGTGTGTTCTTACTGGTCTGTAGACCTGCTGTTGCTCTTAGTTGTGGAGTTTCTGTGAGGTAATCATGTTGGAAGAGAATCTTTCTTCTTTTGGTATATTCCATTTTAGAACATATTGTATTTAAATGAATGGTTAATGTGTTATATATGTGAGTTACACTTCTTACTTATTACTACATATAACGTGTATGTGTGCTGGTTTGTGAATTTGTAAAATGTTCATATGTTATGATATAACAATTAAATATACCCCCAGACTTTTTGGGTAGTGGTGCTGTTGTCCGCATATGTCAGCGGACATTAGAAGAGTTTGCGGACATCAAATTCAGTAGAGGGGCTACAGTATGCTCTATGTTACTTGTACATAAAGTCAGAGATATTATTGTTAAATTGTGCTACTAAAAACCTATGAAATTCAATAAAAAAAACTTTGTTAAAGGGACGTTATGGTTAAGTTGCGCTACTAAAAACTTATGAAATTCAGTAAAAAAACATTGTTAAAGGGTTGTTATGGTTAGGGTGTGCTACTAAAAACCTATGAAATTCAGTAAAAAAACTTTGTTAAAGTGACATTGTGGTTCCAAGTAAAACCGAAAAACCCTTGACATTCACCAGTTATGGTAAGCTAAGCAACCATAACTCACGCCACCACCGTGCACTGCTAAGACTAACACCTACGACATCAAAGATGACATCACAAATGTAATTGATGACATCACTGATGACATCACATGTGTATTTACTTTTCATGAAATGTGTGTACAAGGGATTCTTATTATAATGTTGAGAAAAAACTGTCAAGGATCATTGGAATAAATATCATGAGCTAATTAGTGCATTAAGCAATGCATTGATATAAATAGCATTCTATTATGAAGTTCTATCCAGTATACTAAGCTACTCATGCAGAAACATAGGCATTGTGTGCAGCATACATGATGAAGGTACAATATTCATAATGTTGATATGTTGAATAATGAAATAACTGTTTTCTTATTAGAGTTTTGCATACTGTGAAATATGTAATATGTAGCTAATAAAACCCACGTATTACATAATTGCATTATTACAAACAAAACACAAAGGGCCTCATTACAACTCAGGCGTTAAGGGTTAACGCCGTCGTTAACCCTTAACGCCTGATTCTGATTTTAACGGCTGCTTTTAGCAGCCGTTAAAATCCATGGCGCTAAACCGCCTTGGTGCTAATTACGCCACCGTAATTTACGGTGGCGTAATTAGCGCCTTCCCCACTCCCATTATGCCCTATGGGGCAAAAATGGGAATGGGGAAGGGTAAAATGGGAAATGGGGATTTACCGCCCCACTCACCTTGGAATGGGGCGGTAAATCCGCCATCCACCATGGTGTAAACATAGTTTACACCATGGTGGTAAAGTTGGCGTACTTACCGCCTGGGTCGTAATGACCCCCAAAGAGACAAGAACACATACAAATATGGGTATATACAGGTAAAGTGAAGTAAACATAAAAGCAGAACTAGTTGCAGAAACAATTCATAACCTAACTGATTATCTTTATGCAAATAAATGATTGCTCTGTTTGAAAGCTGCTATTTACCATATGTGTATGTATCACATGATGTGACTGGACCCTAAGGAAAGTAGTGTGAGTACAATGTATACAAATATGAGCATACACAGGGAAAGTACAGTAATAAAAAACAACACAACTATCAGAAAGTGCTGATAACTCTACTGAGTATCTTCATGCACAGAAAGGATTGCTGTCTTTCAAGCTTGTGTCTTCCCCTATGTATATGTTTCATATGATGTGACTGGACTCTAAGGGAATTACTGTAAGAACCTACTTGAAGGATACGTCTACAAATAAAATAACATTTTTAGTTTCTGACTGTTACTGAAGAAAACCATGTGGCCTACATATGTCAGTAAAGGAAAAAAGAGGGAGACAGACATGTGATGTCATCAGTGATGTCATCAATGGCATTTGTGATGTCATGTCGTGGGTGTTAGTCTTAGCAGTGCACGGTGGTGGCACGAGTTATGGTTGCTTAGCTTACCATAACTGGCGAATTTCAAGGGTTGTTCGGTTTTACTTGGAACCACAACGTCGCTTTAACAACGTTTTTTTACTGAATTTCATAGGTTTTTAGTAGCGCAACTTAACCATAAGGTCCCTTTAACAAAGTATTTTTACTGAATATATATATATATATATATATATATATATATATATATATATATATATATATATATATATATTTGTAGAGCCTCCCATTTTCATTTTATAATTCAAGGGTACATATTCCAAGATAGGAAGTGGGAGCAGCAAACCAACATTGCTGGATAAGAGAACGTATTAATGAATCACTGGGAATTCCTGGTGATAGCATTCCATTCAATCCTATTTTAATGTCACAGAATGAAACAACCTGATGCCAGATCAGTCTTAACCCATACACCAAAAGGAGATGCCCAACCCAACCTGCTAGGCTGCAGGTGCACAGGAAACCCCAAATATCCCTTCTGCAGAAACTGCCTTTTCATTGTGACCTCATGATAGCTTAATCCATGCTTCCCTCGTGTTCAATATTTCACGAGTAGGGGCGTGACAGCACCCTTAATGATCACAGCCAGTTTCGCAACGGCAATTGAGCAGACCGGGGTTTAGCCCCTCCACCTGAAATTTTGAGTTATGTTGAATTGACCTGGCTGAACTACAGAGGCAGGGCAGGGTACGACTGGACACAGACAATACACAGTGCTTGTGGCTGCCCTGCTAACCAATGCTCGGCAATTACAAATGTAAAGCATTTCATTATTAGCAGCTGCATAGATTTTTAGGCTAGAACTAAGGATAGAGGCTGCGAGCTGGGCTCTCCACTGGCATTTGTCTACACAGTGTACTTATTTATACTGATATTAATTCATATTGTCAATTTTGATATGTATTTCATGTATTTTATTTCAAATAAAAGTGTATAGACTGACTGATTTTTTAGGTAATTGAACTTGTGATAGGTTGTTAGTACTTGCATGTCAGGCAAGTGATTAGCTGGGAATGGGGACAGATAGCTCATTGTCACATCAGTTCTTAAGTGTGTGTTTCAGACATGGAGAGAGTTAACAGCTTGTAACATTTAAGCCGCACTTGGAAAGTCTCCTTAAAATATGTAAAGAAGTTAGATGCACCTACACAAGTAAGGTCACCTCTCCCCGCAATCTCTAAAGCTTGCCCCTTTCACAACATTTGAAGGGTTAGCCCGCCGCCCCCCAAATGTTTGACTAGTTGCACACCTGGCACGCCCCAGATATTTGTGGAGAAATTGATATTTCTTTGTTATTTTCAGCGCGTTGCATTCTTTTCTGGGCAGGTTATCTGCCCCTTCATTGGGAGGAGTTCACGGATCAAGGGCCTAAAGGCCACAAACAATGGCCGCACCGGAGAAGGAATGGGAGAATGTCCTGGAGGATAGGCAAAAAGGCCAACGTCATTCTTTCATGTTGCAATGGTGTTTACAGGGAATGCCCTTTAACATCTCACAAAGCATTTACAGAAGCAATTTCTTAAGGTACCCATAAATGAGATATTTATTTTGTCACAGTGGACACAGTTTGAGGTATTTCACATGAATCAAGACTCTGCTAAAGGTGAGGCTTGCAATGGAGGTGTAAGATGACCGAGAAGTCTGCACTTACATTTTTAATTTTCATGTACATCAGTTTCAATGCTAAATTACTGAACCAAAAAGCAGATGTAGCTATAACATAAAGTGTGGCACAGTCAGAACGTGGTGACTGCATAATAGTAAGATTAAAATATTTTGGGCAATGATTCTGTGGTCGATCTTTGGCATGCTGTATTCCAGGATGTTTGTAAGGCCCAGGAATAGTTCCATTGGCCAAACTAGACACGCTCAGACATGTGACCGCTTTTGGGCCGTGTTACTAGTTTGGCAGTATCAGTAGAAGTAGCATTATTCCCGAATACCAATGATATTGCTGCTCTGAAAATTGGAAGCCAGGGCTGTAAGTGGGCAGGAGCTAGGCCTGGCAGAAGGCCGGTAGTCTCCAAAAAGTGATGTTCAGCCAGGGCTCTGCTGGGGTTCCCCAGTGTCTCGCTACACCAGTATGCACAATTCCCATCATCGCTGGACGTTACCGCCTGGGTGCACTGGCTCTTGTGGTGTCTCACGTGACTTGTGGCTGTAGGCCTCGTGAGGACTGTAAGATGAAGTTAAGGCCCCACACCTCTACAACCGCAGCCCTAATAAAAGGGAATGAGGGGCATTGCGCGCCATTTTAAAGTGGTCCCAGCTTTGTGCTGCTGGCCACCAAGACACGGAGCAGCCAAGGTAAATAAGCTGAGTCTGGTTCTTTAAATGCTCCAGCCCCCGGCGCCGGTTCAAAGCGCACCATTGTCAGACTGGGCTTTTAGCCGCACAAGTGGGCTTTAAAAAGTCCTGCTGTGCTGCGAAAAAAACGGGTGGTCTTTTACTTCAAATTGATTCGGTGAGACGTCCCTGGGCATTGACATATGAATGGCAAGTCATTTTTGGATTCAGACCAAATTACTTGGGATACACGTAGCAATGCCCAGGACCGGTCCCTCACTAATACAATCCAATGGATTGGATCTTTGAGGGACTGCGCTGTTAATGCTTTTTTGTAATGCCTACCTGAGTTATGTAATATCCCAACCCCGGGCCATGCCCTGTAGACACATCCCCTCCCTACACCTCCATCCATTAATATATTATTACTGGTGTACAGGCCGTACTGTAGCCGAAGTGCAGGTTTTCATTAACACAGAAGGAGCACTATAGATCCTAAACCTACAGCTCCCTCTAGCGGTGACAACAGGTGAAGCTATGCGAGTTGGACCATGGTATATCCTAAGGCAACAGCTCTGTCTAGTGGAGCATTCTGTGCATTCGGGCAGCCTCTACTGCGCATGACGGCATTGGACACACATGCATCTGGCCTTTTATTACAGTAAGATTTGACACAACCCAATGTTTTTTTGTAGAATGTCAATTTTTTCTTGCGAACAAAGAAAACAAACCAGGTTACCATATCACACTTTGGGCCTCATTACGACCCTAGCGGTATGGAGTGAACGGCGTTATAAAAGGTGCCGGCGCCGTTCACTCCATACCGCCGCAATACGAGTTCCCCTCGCGGGACACGGTAAGCACGCGTGGGAAAACCAGGCGTTCTTACCGGGTCCCGCGAGGGGAAGAGGGAGCAAACAACAGGTAGTCCCTCCTCCCTTTCCATGGCAGCCATTTAAAAAATAGGGAAAAATGTAAACCAAAAAATGTCTTCCATGGAAGGGAACAGAAGTGTTCCCAGTGCGTCAGCTCCTGAAATAGACAGAAAAGAAGGTAAGTGGGGTTGGGAGGACAGGGAGGGAATTCTTTGGATTGGAGGAGTGAGGGAAGGGGGAGGGGGAACAACACTTACCTTGATCTCCGGCGGGGGAAGATGGCAGCCTCCAGCCATGTGGTGGCTTGGAGCAGGGATTACCCTGTTCCGAGCCTCCTCATTGGAGTGGCTGCGACACCCCCCCGCCGGGGAAGGAAAGAACGTTCTGGGGAAAGGGATTCCCGGTCGGGTAATGCCCCGGCAAAGCCAATGAGAATTGCATGTTACAATCTCATTGTCCTTCACTGGGTACTAATTTTAAAAAGAAAAAGTTCTGGGTGGTTTTGTTTTAAAATAGAAATGGAGGAAGAAGTTGAAACTGGCACTTTCATTGCACTACACTGAACATTCCCTTAAACAGCAGGAGCATGTGTTTGGGGTTTCTATTGTGCGTTGGAGGAGGCGTGGCGATGGGGCATGTGGGGAGCAGGGGCAGGCCAGCAGGGAACATAGTTCCAATACTTCTTTTCTTACACTTCGACCACTGGGGAGTGTTGGGGGCTTAGGTCCCTCACTCAGTCATACGAACACTCCTTAATAAATGACAGAGCCATTTCTCATTCCAACCTTCTTTATTCCGTTACAAAACTCACCTACTTTTCCGTCCCCTTGTCCCTCCCCTTCCACCCTCTTCCCGCCCTGGTGTGTGTGTATGTCTTAAAGGGCTGTGTCCCTTTACTCAGATACAACACCTCCCCCGTGCTTAACATGAAAGCCGGAGTTACATCTGTTCAATGAGTCTCGTCGGTCTCCTCACTGTCCTGTGAGGTCTGCCTGGAGACTCTCTGCTTTCACCAGTCGCTTCAACCGAAGGGCCCACGTCTTCTTCAGTTCCTGGGCTCTCAGAGACTAATTCTGGTGCCTCTTGATCATCGAGATATAGTCTTTTAAAGAATGACGCATTCCTGGTTACTTTCCCTGGCTCTCCTGTTGCCGTTATCATGGGTCCTTTTATGGCCGTGATTATTCGAGGTTCCGGATTGTAAATGGTGTCTGTTTTCCTCCTCTGGGTTTGACGTACTACGACTGTTTGTCCTACTTCGAGCTGGGGGTCCTTTCATTTCTCTTTCTGTCGGCCCATTCTTTGGCTTTCCTCTTTTTCTTGGCATCTCGTTGCCTTATGGCCGCATCTTCTTCTGGTGTGTAGCCTTCCCACTAGGGGATGCGTGTCGGGGTCGGTATCTCACCATTAGTTCTGCTGGTGTTTTCCCCGTTGCATCGTGTTGTGTGTTCCTGTACCTTCTGAGCATGCCACAGATGGCCTGTGGTTGGGATACTTGTTCCGCGAGGGCTTTCTGTCTGGTTAGTTTGATAGTGGCCATGAACCGTTCCACCATTCCGTTGGCTTGGGGCCAGAGTGGGGTAACATTCTGGTGGTGGAAGCGAGATAGTCTGCGAGTTTGGCGAACTTGCGTCCCTGTAATGGGGATCCGTTGTCCGTCTTGACGATGTTGGGGATGCCCTATTCACTGAATAGTTCATCTATGATGGGCGCCGTTTCAGAGAATGATGTCAAGGGTGTTTGTTTGATGAAAGGAAATCTCGAGTATTTGTCGATGATCACGAGCAGGTATCCGCCTTCTTCCAGGGGTCCATAGAAGTCTATTGCAACCTTTTGCCATGGCCTCTCCGGAAGTGTCATTGGCTGTAGGGGGCTCGGAGGTGATTTCCTCGCTGCTAGTTGGCAGGGTCAGCAGTGTACTAGCATATCTTCCACTACGGCGTCCATGTAGGGGAACCAAATGTGGTTTCTTAGGATCTTTTTTGTATTGTCAATCCCTCTGTAGCCCTCATGGGCTAGTGCTACTAATATCTTTCGTAGCTCCTTTGGGGCCACTAGCCTGTTTCCTCATAGTAGTATGCCTTGGTCAGTGGCTACCAGTTCCATGTGTATCTTGGCTAGGCAGTCTAGATCTTTCTTGTCCACCCCCTCCCCTCCATTTCTTCTTTCTTGACATTCCCTCCACTTGTTGGTGCGGGTGAGACGTACGGCCACTTTGATTGTTGGGTCGGCCTTACTTTGCTCTGCAAATATTGCCGTTGAGATTGTTGGTGGCATGGCATTGGAGGATAGGTAGGAGATGTATTCTTCGGCCTCGTGAGCTAGGGTGTCATCACTTCTCATCAGTGGGTGTCTTGACAGGTAGTCTGCCGGGTTAGCTTCACCTCCAGGCTTGTGGATGATCACATAGTCATATTCTTGTAACCTTATCCCCCAGCGCTCTATTCGGGGAGGCATTTTTGTTTTGGGGTTCCCAAATATCGAGAGAAGTGCTTGATGGTCTGTTACAAGGGTGAACTTTCGGCCAATTACAAAGTGATGGAAGTTTTCTCAGGCCCATACAGCTGCAAGGCTTTCTCGTTCAGCTTGGGAGTAGGCCTTTTCAGTGTGAGACAGAGCACAGCTAGTGAAGGCTACAACTGCTTGTTGTGCATTGTCCTTGGTGTCTGTCTGGGCTAGGATGGCTCCTAGGCCAACTGGACTGGCATCAACTGTGATGATTGTGTGCCACTCTGGGTGGAAGTACGCTAGCTGGCGGTGATTGGCGAGGTTTTCTTTGATATTTGTGAATGCTGTTTGGCAGTGTACGTCCCAGAGGAAAGTCTGGTCCTTTTTGAGGAGGGCTCGTAGCGAGTCGGTAACTGTGGCATAGTTTGGGAGGTAGCGCGTACAATATCCTGCCATCCCTAGGAACAAGCATAGTTCCGCAGTTGTTGTGGGAGCTTGAAGGTCAGCGATAGCTTTTATCTTGTCTGGGTCAGCTTTTATGCCCTTGTCTGAGAATATACATCCGAAGAATCTGAGGCTAGTTATATTGATGTCGCACTTGGGTCCTTTCAGCATCAGGCCCGCTTCTTGGAGGATCTTGCCGACAGTTATGAGTGCCATGTTGTGCTGCTCCTGGTCCTTCCCGAAGATCAGGATATCATTGCTGTAGTTTAGGGCGTTCACCTCGGATGATATTAGGCGTCTGATTGTTTCTTGAAAGATTTCTGCGGCGAAAGATATGCCAAAGTTGAGCCACTTATATCTAAAAAGCCCTTCGTGTGTCGCAAAAGTGGTGATTGCTCATGAGGCAGGGTCTATGACGAGCTGGTGGTAGCCCTGATTGATGTCTAGTTTTGAGAAATGCGTTGCTTGGTTTAGACTGATAAGCATATCTTCTACGCTTGGTCCTGGGCGCCTCTCCCTTTGAATGGCGGTGTTGGGGATGTGCATATCGCCGCATATGTGTAGGCGTCCATTGTCCTTAGGTACTATTACTATGGGGGATAACCATGGTGTTGGACCTTCTGCCTTTTCGATGATGTTGTTGAGGAGGAGGAATTGGATCTCCTTTGAGACCTGTGCCTGGAGTCTTTGAGCATTCCTACCCCTCCAAACAGTTGTGGGAACTGAGCTTTGAGATCCTCTTTGGTGAGGGGTCGGCATGTTATTGACATAATGGCATCGCATTCTGACGGGTGGCCTTTTATTATCTCAGTTTGGTCATATTGCAGGTCGATGAGTGCCAGGGCTCTGGCTGTTCTGTAGCTGAGGAGGCAGCGTCCTACAGAGGGGCTCTTTATGACATGAATTGTGGTTGTTATCGTGAGGTTGCGGTGCATACTTTTCCCTCCCCTTGTTCCTCCCCTTCCGCCCTGTTCTCGCCATGGTGTGTATGTCTTAAAGGGTCTGCATCCCTTTACTCAGATACAACAGGGAATGCGTTGGTGTTGTGGCACTATTGTTGCTCAATTGCTTCCTATTCGGATTCGGGATCAATGAAATTGTGCTTGTGCACGTCTCACATCCTCTTGCGTGGTCTCAAAACGTGAAACTGCAGACTTGTGTCTGCTGCCCAGACCTTAGTGAATCTGTTGCATCACATTGAAATTGTCTTTTGGACGTCATGGGCAGGGTTGCACACCATTGGAAGATGTGTGTTCTAGTCTTCCAAAGGGGGTAGAGGGCTGCGATCTCATAGTATAGTTCTTCGTTCAGGACATTCACTGTCGCCCCGGTGTCAACGACAAATTGGTTTCTGGTGCCTCCCATTTGTATTGTGACTCTGGGGGCCGTCGTGTCCTCAATGTCGACGCATAGAAGTCGGACGTACTCTCTATCATATCCGTCTTGTAGGTATTGTGAACGTTGTGCCTCCTCCTGATGATAACTTGGTGGAGAGTTGTCGTACGGGTCGACCTCCAGTGGGAACGGCTGGGCCAGGCTGTCTAGTTCGTGAGGTGGCGAGAGTTCTCTCACATACGTTCTGTCCTGCGCAGCTAATTCCACTGGGTCACGGTGACAGAAGTCGTAAAGTTCATGAGTTTTCCTGTCGGGTTCAATTTGTAGTCCTTCTAGCGCTCTTAATGTGTTTGGACGATGGTAGGTGGTTGTGAAGCGCTGGTCATGCTGTTCTCTGTGTGACTCTGGTGGGTGACTGGCATTCGGTTGGCAGGTTGGGCTTACTTCACGGAGTTGTTCCTTGCACATTGCTTGAAAGTGGTTTTCTTGCCCACATCACATGCATGGTTGGCCAATCACGAGGCATGGTCCCCTGTGTGGGTACTCAAACCCACAGCAGTAGCATTGCCGATCATTTTGTGTACGTGGCGAGGAGTATCTGGGAGTTGGTCTGCTTTGGGTATTCCGGTATCGGGTGTAAGGTGTTATGGCTGCGATGACATCACCCTTTTTGGGGTTCTCTATGGCTGCTGCCTGAACATCAATCCTTTCATACACCCTGGCCAAGTCCAGTACTTCTTTGAGGGATAGGGGTTTTTTCAGTAGATGTTTCCTGAACATTGACGATATACATCCCTCTATGATGCGCAGCCTGATAGCTTCGTCGTCGTTAAAGTTGGCGAAGTCACATTTGATGATCTTCCTTTGGAAGCGAATGACGAATTCCCCAATGGATTTGTGGGGGAGCTGGGCGCACTGATTGAAGGTATAGCATTCATAGTCACTGTTTGGCATTATAACTAGTTTCTCTGTGATGGCTTCAAGTAGACGTTGGTAGGTGGCACGGTCTTGCAGGGGAATTGTACGTATTATGTTCTTTATTTCTCTCCCTGCTACATTTGTAAAGATGCTGATCTTGTTGGGGGATCTTGGGTGCCAATGGCACCTACGAAGTCTTCGAATTCCTCGATCCATTCTTCCCATCGCTGACCTTGATCATGATGTGGGGTGAGAGTGAATGGGCTTGGTCTTCTCATGAGGCTGGCATGTGAATTGAGGCAGGCAGGAGCGATTGTGGGAGTTCCTGCATCAGCCGCTGCTTGTGCTTGGTCGGTCATGGTTGCACCTTGGGTGGCGTCAGGATATTATTGTCTGTTGGTCTCTCTGTGTGGTGCTTGCCTGTTCTTGGGTATAGTATTGCTGGTAAAGGTTTGGGTTCTGGGAGCCTTGTAGTTGGACAGGTTTGTCTTCCTTCCCCCTCTTTGTGTTGTGGGCTGAGTGGCTGGGTGGCAGCCCTTCTTCTCTTGCGTTGTGTCTTGTGGGTTTGTTGGTCGCACGTGTCCACAAGCGCTGGTGGAACAAGGCGTGAGCGTTTGATGGTGCACTCAGGCGTATGCTGCTGGCGGGGGCTCACACGTGGTACGAGCGTTTCATTACACGGCCAGGCGTATGTTGCTGACAGGGTGCACACGTGTGTCTTTCTGTTACCCTGTGATGTGAGATCATGGGTGATGGTCTCTTTATTTTGTGGTTTCTAGCCCCATAATTTGACCGGGGAGGTGGGTGCGGGGTCTATACCTGGCATCCTTGTCTTCTCTCCCGCGGCGCCTCCTCATCGGTGTTCCCCTCTGTTATTGGGCGGCGTTCCGTTGGCACTCTCCCTCCGCTGCTGGGCTCCGGTTCAACAGCACTCCTCCTTCGCTGCTGGGCTCCGGTTCAACAGCGCTCCTCCTTTGCTGCTGGGCTTCGGTCCGACGGCACTCCTCCTCCACTGCTGGGCCCCGGTCCGGCGGCACTTTCCTACTGTGGCTGGGCTCGTGGTCCACCGGCGCTTCTCCTCACTGCTGGGCTCAGGGTCTGGCGCCTTACTTTTGCTGCTGGGCTCGTGTTCCAACGGCGCTGTCCACTGCTGCTGCTGGATGGCCTTTCCAGTGATGTTCTGCTGCTGCCGGGGGCTTCTGCTCCTGCGGCGCCTTCTTACACTGCTGGGCCCATGCTGTAGGCGGTGGTCCTCCTCTGCTGCGGTCGGATGACTGCGACGTTTCCTTGCTGCCTCGTCATCTTGTTGGTTGATGAGCCTCTCCTGCTGCACGCCTGATACGGCGGCTTCATCGCCAGTTATTGGGGGCTTAGGTCCCTCACTCAGTCATACGAACACTCCTTAATAACACACAGAGCCATTGCTCATTCCAACCTTCTTTATTCCGTTACAAAACTCAACTACTTTTCCCTCCCCTTGTTCCTCCCCTTCTGCCCTGTTCCCGCCATGGTGTGTATGTCTTAAAGGGTCTGCATCCCTTTACTCAGATACAACAGGGAATGTGTTAGTGTTGTGGCACTATTGTTGCTCAATTGCTTCCTATTCGGATTCGGGATCAATGAAATTGTGCTTGTGCACGTCTCACATCCTCTTGCGTGGTCTCAAAACGTGAAACTGCAGACTTGTGTCTGCTGCCCAGACCTTAGTGAATCTGTTGCAAGACGCGGAACCAAGCATAAAAATATATGTACTTCAATTCTGCCTTCCCTCAGGAACCCTTAGGTGGGTGACAGCCCCTCCACCAGATTGGTGGCCCAGTAATCATTGTAAAACATGGGTGACCAGTTCATGTTTGACTGTGAAAAGGAAGAAGTTCCCAAGATGGGGAACTCTCATCACCTGTATCTAGGAATGCTATAATGCTGGTGGTGGGTTCTCCTCCTGACCCTTCACTTTGGGTGTCTTCATTCTGGCCTTCTTCTTTGGGCCCCCTTCCTGTCCCAGCTGAAAAGGTGAGGAATTTGGGTGTAATAGTTTCGTCCTCACTTTCCATGGAGCCACAAGTCGCCACTGTCTGTAAAGCGGGTCATTTTCATCACAGAATTCTAAGGAAGGTACTCCTGTTGATGTCTCCTCATTTACATCCTCCTGTAGTTGCTGCCCTTGTGCTCAGCTGCTTAGATTATTGCAACTCCCTCTATTTGTCTCAACCAAAGGGTTTAATGCAGCGGCTTCAATGTCTGCAAAATATGGCTGCCCGGGTTTCTACCGGCTCCCCCTATGGGTCCCATATATCTCCTGTGTTGCGCTCTCTGCATTGGCTGCCGGTTGCCCAGCGTATTGCCTTTAAGGCCCTCTGCTTGGTACACCGTGCCCTGCACGCCCAAGGTGCTGAATATCTCTGCGATAACTTTCCTGCTACCTTCCTACGTGACCTCTAAGTTCTGCTACCACGAGCCTACTTGTTTTTCCACTATTTATCGCATTGGTGGGTGAGCTTTCTCTGTTGCCTCGGCTCGTCTATGCAACAGCCTCCCACTGATCTTCAAAAAAACTCTTCAAATCATTCTACCTTTAGAAAGTAATTGAAAACCTATCTGTTTTAAGATTGTGATTGTAGTTGAGGCTTTTTTCTCTCCTTCAGCGCCATGGTGCCCTTGGGCGAACGAGTGCTTAATAAGTGACATAACATAACATAACATAACATAACATAATAACTAGGGTCACCTTTTATTGACTAAGAGTGGAATTGAGGAAATCTACGACATCTTGCATGGACAGATAGAAGATTTGCCTGAAAGCTACAGGTAACAAGAACATATTCACACACAAATCAATGGTACTATGTTTTGACAAAGTGGATACAATGGTGATATTGTTCTCTAATTGTTTATAGAAATGTAAGAAGATGAATTTCCCGTGATGAAGAGAGTACCACTCGAAACACGTTGGGACCTAATCTTTTATTATGTTGGAAATATTTATGCTGTTTTACGTCTACATTTAAACATTGAAAATTATTCAGCTTTGATCTACTTGCGAAATAATGTTAATCAATAACTACAGAATCTCTCTAAACAGCATTTAAGCTCTTAATTTGAGATAAAGACTCAATTTACATATATCAATATTTTTTAGCGATCAGACATACTCTACCTGTAACTCAATGGTGTGGATAGTGCATAGTGACCTGTTAATGTTGTCTTTTACAAACGTTAGCATTTGTTTTATGCCTTCACTGCACAGAGGAACTAGACATGGTGGTTGGGCTCATGAGTTTCCTAATAACATATTTGCATAGTGCAGCAGCATGGAAAGTCAAAAACTCATAAAGAAATCAGTCTGGAAATCCCCTCTGCAATCTACTTGTGGAGGGCAACGCAAAGTTATTTTAACTATGTCCTATTTTATTAATAGTGCCTAATTGGGGGTTGGGAATGCATTAAATAATTACCGCAGGGATAACAATGAAAGTTCTTTATGGGGAAAAGTAATCCTAGTGAGCATATCCATTTCTTTCTTTTTATCCCATGCAGTAAATATTTCCTACAATACCAACTCAGACTTAGGTAGTAGTAGTTGCAATAAAAAAGTGGTACTTAAAATGCCATGTTTTCTCCCTTAACACCATACTCATAATGATATCCTGAAGTTTGTTGGCAGAAAATTACCCAGCACAACAATGAAACATAGCAAAACACTATAAGGTCACTCTATAAGCCACTGTTGGGCATTACTGTGAACTCCTGCTCCACCACAGAGTTATAATGAAGCAATATACCCTACACTAGAGGGCTCTTTTGTGTGGTAGGTGACTGCCACCCAGGTTAGGGGTTCAGAACCAAAGGTGAGGGCCTCTTACAAGGACGAAGGTCACCTAGCACACTATAGAGCTAGGTGAAAGCTCTAATGCTGTTAGCGCTTTTGCAAGGGTAGAAAAGGAAAGCCACATCTGGGATTTACTGTGATGGAATTTATCCATATCTCCTTGCCCAGTGTGTACACATCACAAAGGGAAGTTTAGAATGCCACCTTCTACAGATTGAAGCCCACACCCCAAGCTTGTTGACTGGCTAGAGAACTGGAAACATTTAGTAGAAACAGGGGTGGTCACACAGCTGGTTGCTCGGGTCATAGGCTTAATCCCATAATTCATGCCCGCCCGCAACCTGTAGGCTGTTCGCACCCACCCTGCCTTTTTCCCCACCTCCGTGCTCGTTCCTGTTTCTGTCCCTCACCACACAGCCCTACCTACCCCATCCCACTTACCTTATCCCTCTGGTGGGAGTGCCACAACTGCCGCCACATCCTGGGCCTCCATGGAAATGGAAGAGGGTCTCCGCATGGACTCCCACCTTGCATCTCAACGGTGGTCATCTTAGGTAAGTATTTTGTTTGAATGAATAGGACACCGCAAGTGCGTCCCGTTAATTCAAACAAAATAGATTTCTGTTAGCACCCCAGGATTCAGATTG
Organism: Ambystoma mexicanum; assembly: GCF_040938575.1. Lineage (NCBI taxonomy): Eukaryota > Metazoa > Chordata > Amphibia > Caudata > Ambystomatidae > Ambystoma > Ambystoma mexicanum. The sequence goes on from NC_090925.1 coordinate 1,058,343,617, forward strand.
AAAACCTTGGGTGCTTATAGCAATGAAACCTGATCCGACCTGCACCGTTGCCCATCATTGAGGACCTCGCTGTGCACCGGGCCTACATTTTAGGCCCGGGCCATTACCAGTGATCTGACCTTCCGGATTGCATTCTCTAATTATCTAAAGAGAAACAATCCTGCTCTAATTAAGCAATAATAACTGGGTCCTGGGGATTTAATGGTTGGTAATGAGGGTCCATGGGACGTAAACATCCAGTACCGCACAGGGTCCCTGTTATTATTGCTATTGGGGTTAATGCCCCAGTGTGCTAGTAGCAATGTATTTGGTTGATTCAACGGGTCACGCACTCTCTGCAACCTGTTGATTCAACCAAATAACTACCCAAGATGGCCACCATGGACATGGGAGGTGGGGCTCCATGCAGAACTGCTTTTCCATCTCTATAGCATCCAGGGATGCAGTAGCTGATTGGTGCTGCATCCTGCTGCTATGAAAAAGAGCAGGTGAGTCGGAGCGGGGTGGGTGAGAATATGTGGAGGCAGTTAGTGGTTGGAAGGGGAGGTGGGTTAAAGATGGGGTGCCAAAGCAAGTAGCATTCAGCTTGTCTGAAATGCAAGCGTGTGTTGCGAGATTCAGGCCCTCATTCACAGAGTGTTTTTCAGTGGAGATTTGCCATTATAAAACGCTTCTGTGAATTAGGTCGTCAGCCTGAAATCCAAGCGACCTTATTTGCTTCTGTGCCCTCTCTGGTTGCTAATAAGGCAATATAACCTGTAGCTGCGGGCAACCCTAACGGTAATAACCCCCACTAAAGTTAAGGGTCTGAGCGAAGCGAGGGTCTATTAATGTAGCCAGCTGTGCCATTGCCAACAATGCTGTCTCACTGCTGTCACTTATATTGCCATTAGTAACTGGGAACCATGTGTGGGTGGTAAGGACTTGTTTCACATTTAAAAACAAAAAAAGAAAACATACCTGAGGTGACCTGGAAATCGTGCAGCTGTAATTAAGTCGATTTTCTGTGTTGATCACATTGTTGTAATCAACATGGACAAGGGACGACATTAGTGCGACCTGTCACCAGCAACACCTTAGATAATTTCAGTTTGTTATTATTTTAAATTTCTAGAGGCCTCTTGGCAATTTTGTATGATGTCAGAGGGTGCTTGTGGCTGTGGGGAAGGAATGCATGGGGCAAGTCAACAGTGAAACATTGATGTGAGGGCACGCAGCTGACTGGCAACGCAGAATGTGGTCTTATACCATCAAATGCAGTCAGGTTTATACCCTGATTGGCTGACACCCTCGCCAAGGGTAAAAACTATTGCTATGGTGCAGTGCAATATTGTCTGACTCTGGAAATACAAAACAAAACAGTAAATAATTGCGTGAAATACATTTTGCACCCGGGGAAGGGCACCAATCAGATAGCTGGAAAGCCAGGCGAGAACACATAGTGTACCACCAGCGTTTCTCTAGCCACCCGAGGGCCAACCCAGGTGATGCCATCTGGATTGTTGGAAAGCAACAGGGAACCCCTCCTGCTTCCTCCCCAGGCCTTACCCTCTCCTTGATCCTCAAAGACATCCTACCCGTTAACTCCACCCCCATCATCCCTCCCCACTTACAAGCTGAAGCGGAGCTTTGTGCTCTGGTCTCGGCACTCCTTCCCGCCTTTGGCCACCACAATATAATAGAAATAAAAAAGGGACACTGAGAACAGACCAATCTTACCAAAACTTCAGATCCAACATCATTTTGTGCCTGAAATCTAATGATCAGTAAATGATAACCCCTGCTCAGCAAGCAGCTAGGACTCACTGCTACGGTACCTTATGCCTTTACGGAGTGTATCCTTCCCTGCTTCTCTCGACCTGCTACCCTTGTGGTAACTACATCTGCCCTACTCACTGCCTGTATACCTGTACTTATCTCCGCCCACCCTATAGCTATAAACACCATGTATATATTGCTTCTGCAAGATATCTGTATCATTTGTATATACCCTCTTGTATCCTACGCCTGTAAATAGGTACCATCTGTATATACCCTCTTGTATTTAATGACTTGTATGTACATTTTATACCTTTTCTATTGTAACTAAGCCTTGCATATACTTGTAACTGCTGCGCCCTGTTACCCCCGGGTATGATGCGCATTATAAATATTAAAACAAATTAACTATTGCAGCAGATCTCTCGTTTCTTTATGGCAGATTGGGCTTTCGCAATGCGCAGTACTGTCTGACTGTCTGAGTGTAACGAGAATATGTGTAGGATTGCATTGATGAGCCCCTCCCTAACCCGCAAGATTTTTGTAAATTCAGTCTGAAATGCCCCAACTAACCACTATGCTCCATTAATGGCCTGACTATTCATACCAAAAGTCAGCGCGTTGAAGATTTCTGTGGAAATACAAATGATGTGTGTATGTGATACTTCCTCTAAGCAATTTGTAACATTAGAGGTAAACATCACTGGCCTCTTGCACGATGGAATCAACCCCCAGACTTTGATGAAACAGACTTGATATTCCAGAGATGGGCAACTTGTGGCTCGCCAGATGCTTTGGGCTATGACTCCGTTTATCCCTCACTGTTCACTATGCTCGCTAAGGCTGATGGCATTTGTAGTCCAAAACATCTGGAGAGCAAAAGGCTGCAGACCCCTGCTCTCTGAAGTCCATGGGTAACCCTATCAATAAATGAAATGCAAATTCTCATTCTCTCATGCATAGACTCTGAATATCCGTGGAAATGTTCGTTTCCATCCTCCCTTCTGCGGCAATGTTGTGGAAGGCGGTCCTCGGTCGATAAGGCTGGCTTGGTGTCCAATATTATTTGCAAATAGCTTGTGGATTTGGGCACCTGTTTAGCCCGCCCCCATGAACTGGTATCTATAACAACAGCATTCCAGAATATTCTGGCAGGGATTAAAAAGCCTCTCATACACCAGCTACACCTAGAGAAGTTATTAAAACAACATTGTGACTCCTGATTTGAGAAAAAAACTCCCCACTTAAGTCTACACTTTTAATTATTCTTAAAACTGAGCAAAGAAATGTGGCCATAGGTCACCCCTGTGACGCATGGGGTGGGGAACAAGTGGCACTTAATATGTGAAATGTTAGGTGTTTTGGGAACTAGTCGCATGCTATCTAGTCTCACATGCAACTAACAGGGGTGAAATAAATGTTACAGGGAACGCCTGGATAACACTCTTTACAGAGGTTGACTGCATTGTATAGTGCTCATCCTCGCCAAATGAGCAGCCATGATCTCTAATTCCTCAAGCTTCTACGACGACACCAGATGTCAGACTTTTAAGCATGAAAGCAAATGAAGCAAATCAAATCCCAGGCCCGCATTCTATACCAATAGATTGCCTTACACATAACCTAGAAATCTGAATTCCTATATTGACTAATTCCTTTAATGCAATAGTTCACTTGATTGTTTATACAGAATCCTGGGCCTTGGGCTGCCCATTTTTAAACAAGGAGAGAGATCCCAACTGAGCAACTACTGGCCAATATCTCTATTGCACCAATCCTTTAAGCTTTTTAGCAAACATATGCTGAGTAAATCTGAAATCTGGATTAGGGGAAAGGAGAGCTTACTTGACAGACAATGCATCACACTCTTAGGGCCTGGTTCACAGAGTGTTTCCCTATGGGCCTGCGCCATTATAAAGAGCTTGTGAATCAAGCTCTTCATGTGTATTTTACATTGGTCAATTCTGTTTTTATTATAAAGATGTCGATTTGTGTGGCTTTCATGGATCTTAGCATGCTGTTTCGCGGAGCAAACAGGAAAAGATTGCGTGCCCTATCCGGTATCCCGGCAGTAAATCTGCCGGAATACCACCCAACATTATTACTGTTACCGCCACTTTGTCTGTCACTATTACAGCTGGATCACAAGTGGCGGTGGAAGTTTTAGTGTCCATTTTTCTTGAGTCCATAGGACTCAATGGGGCATTTTCAGTGCAATTTACTGTGCCGGTAATTGCGCTGCAATGATTGTGCCGAAAATGGGCGGAAAATCTGAACATTCATCACAAAACTCACAATTGGGTGTTGAGCTATTACCACCACATTTTTACCACAACACCCAACTCCTGTTGAGGCCCTGTGTCTAACTCTGTGTAAGTAGGCATCCCGAGAGATCATTAATCCATATTGGTAGCTGTACGCTGATCAAACAGTGCAGCAGTAAGGTATGCCAAACATGGCCTGTTCAATATGGATTACCCTGTAATTTCAGGAGTTAGGAAAGGCTGTGTGTTAGCACCTTTCATATTTTATTTATATACCAACAGCCTTATAGGGTAATTCATGGATTTCAGAGCAGAGGCAGCGGAGAGGCAGCGCATGCCGTGTGCGCTAAACAGCATTCTGGTGCACTGCGTATTCATGGAATATCAAAGCCATTTTGAGCACTGGCGCAGAGAACATCCCGCAGCGCCAGTTACGCCCCCAAGAATACCTCTTGCGCAAGGATAAGGCATTGAAATCCCCAATGCAGCGCAAAGGGCCGCGCTAACCCTGCACCAGTTCAGAGGGCCGGGACAGTGCATTTGGGGGGTCGCGCGGGACCTTTCACACGTGATAGGCGTTGGGCGATCGGGGTACGTGTATTTCGGGGGTGCGCGTGAAGTATCACACACGATAGGGCTTGGGCTAGTGGGGTACGTGTATTCCGAGGGGTGCACAGGGAGAATCACACGCGAAAGGCCTTGTGCTAGCGGGGTACGTGTATTCTGAGGGGTGCGCGGGGAGAATCACATGCGATAGGCCTTGTGCTAGCGGAGTATGTGTATTTCAGGGGTGCGTGTGAAGTAAAACACGCGATATGGCTTGGGCTAGCGGGTACGTGTATTCCGAGGGGGTGCGCGGGGAGAATCACACGCGATAGGCCTTGTGCTAGTGGGGTACGTGTATTTCGGGGGTGAGTCTGAAGCAACACACGTGATAGGGCTTGTGCTATTGGGGTACGTGTATTCCGAGGGGTGCGCGGGGAGGATCACACGCTATAGGCCTTGGGGAGCGGGGTACGTGTATTCCGAGGGGTGCACGGGGAGAACCACACGCGATAGACCTTGGGGAGTGGGGTACGTGTATTTCGGGGGTGCGCGTGAAGTAACACACGTGATAGGGCTTGGGCTAGCGGGGTACATGTATTCCGAGGGGTGCACGGGGAGAATCACACGCGATAGGCCTTCGGGAGTGGGGTACGTGTATTTCGGGGGTGCGCGTGAAGTAACACATGCGATAGGGCTTGGGCTAGCAGGGTACATGTATTCTGAGGGGTGCACAGGGAGAATCACACGCAATAGGCCTTGGGGAGCAGGGTGTGTGTATTCCGAGGGGTGCGTGGGGAGAATCACATGCGATAGGCCTTGGGGAGTGGGGGTACGTGTTTTTCGGGGGTGTGCGTGAAGTAACACACGCGATAGGGCTTGGGCTAGTGGGGTACGTGTATTCTGAGGGGTGCGTGGGGAGAATAACATATGATAGGCCTTGGGGAGCGGGGTGCATGTATTCCGAGGGGTGCGCGGGGAGAATCACACGCGATAGGCCTTGGGGAGTGGGGTACGTGTATTTCGGGGGTGCGCGTGAAGTAACACACGCGATAGGGTTTGGGCTAGTGGGGTACGTGTATTCTGAGGGGTGCGTGGGGAGAATAACACGCGATAGGCCTTGGGGAGCGGGTACGTGTATTCCGAGGGGGGCGCAGGGAGAATCACACGCGATAGGCCTTGGGGAGTGGGGTATGTGTATTCCGAGGGGTGCGTGGGGAGAATTACACATGATAGGCCTTGGGGAGCGGGGTACATGTATTCCGAGGGGTGCGCGGGGAGAATCACACGTGATAGGCCTTGGGGAGCGGGGTATGTGTATTTCGGGGGTGCGCGTGAAGTAACACACGTGATAGGGCTTGGGCTAGCGGGGTACGTGTATTCCGAGAGGTGCGTGGGGAGATTCACACGTGATAGGTCTTGAGGAGCGGGGTACTTGTATTTTGGGGGTGCGCGTGAAGTAACACATGCAATAGGGCTTGGGCTAGTGGGGTACGTGTATTCGAGGGGTGCCAGTGAGAATGACACGTGATAGGCCTTGGGCTTCCGGGGTATGTGTATTCCAAGGGGTGCACGGGGAGAATCACACGTGATAGGGCCTGGGCTAGTGGGGTACGTGTATTGCGAGGGTTGCACGGGGAGAATAACACGCGATAGGCCTAGGGGAGCGGGGTACGTGTATTCCGAGAGGTGTGCAGGGAGAATCACACGCGATAGGCCTTGGGGAGCGGGGTACGTGTACTCCGAGGGGTGCGTGGGGAGAATCACACGCGATAGGCCTTGGGGAGCGGGGTACGTGTATTTCGAGTTGTGCACGGGGAGAATCACACGCGATAGGCCTTGGGGAGCGGAGTACATGTATTTTGGGGGTGCGCGTGAAGTAACACACGCGATAGGGCATGGGCTAGTGGGGTCCGTGTATTCCGAGGGGAGTGCAGGGAGAATCAAACGCGATAGGGCTTTGGCTAGTGGGGTACGTTTATTCAGAGGGGTGCATGGGGAGAATCACACGCGATAGGCCTTTGGGAGCGGGTACGTGTATTTCGGGGGTGTGCGTGAAGTAACACATGCGATAGGGCTTGGGCTAGCGGGGTACGTGTACTCCGAGTGGTGCGCAGGGAGAATCACACGTGATAGGCCTTGGGCTTGCGGGGTACGTGTATTCCGAGGGGTGCACGGGGAGAATAACACGCGATAGGCCTAGGGGAGCGGGGTACGTGTATTCCGAGAGGTGTGCAGGGAGAATCACACGCGATAGGCCTTGGGGAGTGGGGTACGTGTATTCCGAGGGGTACGTGGGGAGAATCACACGCGATAGGCCTTGGGGAGCGGGGTACGTGTATTTCGAGGTGTGCACGGGGAGAATCACACGCGATAGGCCTTGGGGAGCGGAGTACGTGTATTTTGGGGGTGCGAGTGAAGTAACACACGTGATAGGGCTTGGGCTAGTGGGGTCCGTGTATTCCGAGGGGAGTGCAGGGAGAATCAAACGCGATAGGGCTTTGGCTAGTGGGGTACGTGTATTCAGAGGGGTGCATGGGGAGAATCACACGCGATAGGCCTTTGGGAGCGGGGTCCGTGTATTTCGGGGGTGTGCCTGAAGTAACACACGCAATAGGGCTTGGGCTAGCGGGGTACGTGTACTCCGAGTGGTGCGCAGGGAGAATCACACGTGATAGGCCTTGGGCTTGCGGGGTACGTGTATTCTGAGGGGTGCACGGGGAGAATCACACGCGATAGGCCTTGGGGAGCGGGGTATGTGTATTCTGAGGGGTGCGCGGGAAGTTTCACACGTGATAGGCGTTGGGCGAGCGGGGTACGTGTATTTCGGGGGTGCGTGTGAAGTATCACACACGATAGGGCTTGGGCTAGTGGGCTATGTGTATTCCGAGGGGTGTACAGGGAGAATCACACGCGAAAGGGCTTGTGCTAGCGGGGTACGTGTATTCCGAGGGGTGCGCGGGGAGAATCACACACGATAGGCCTTGTGCTAGTGGGGTATGTGTATTTCAGGGGTGCGTGTGAAGTAACACACGCGATAGGGCTTGGGCTAGCGGGTACGTGTATTCCAAGGGGTGCGCGGGGAGAATCACACGGGATAGGCCTTGTGCTAGTGGGGTACATGTATTTCGGGGGTGAGCCTGAAGCAACACACGTGATAGGGCTTGGGATAGTGGGGTACGTGTATTGCGAGGGGTGCGCGGGGAGAATCACACATGATAGGCCTTGTGCTAGTGGGGTACGTGTTTTCCGAGGGGTGCGTGGGGAGGATCACATGCGATAGGCCTTGGGGAGTGGGGTACGTGTATTTCGGGGGTGCGCGTGAAGTAAAACACGCGATAGGGCTTGGGCTACCGGGGTACATGTATTCCGAGGGGTGCACGGGGAGAATCACACGCGATAGGCCTTGGGGAGTGGGATACGTGTATTTCGGGGATGCGCGTGAAGTAACACACGCGATAGGGCTTGGGCTAGCGGGGTACATGTATTCCGAGGGGTACACGGGGAGAATCACACGCAATAGGCCTTGGGGAGTGGGGTACATGTATTCCGAGGGGTGCGTGGGGAGAATCACATTTGATAGGCCTTGGGGAGTGGGGTACGTGTTTTTCGGGGGTGTGCGTGAAGTAACACACGTGATAGGGCTTGGGCTAGTGGGATACGTGTATTCTGAGGGGTGCGTGGGGAGAATAACACGCGATAGACCTTGGGGAGCGGGGTACGTGTATTCCGAGGGGTGCGCAGGGAGAATCACACGCGATAGGCCTTGGGGAGTGGGGTATGTGTATTCCGAGGGGTGTGCAGGGAGAATTACACATGATAGGCCTTGGGGAGCGGGGTACATGTATTCCGAGGGTTGCGCAGGGAGAATCACACGCGATAGGCCTTGGGGAGCGGGGTACGTGTATTTCGGGGGTGCGCGTGAAGTAACACACGTGATAGGGCTTGGGCTAGCGGGGTACGTGTATTCCGAGAGGTGCGTGGGGAGATTCACACGTGATAGGCCTTGGGGAGCGGGGTACTTGTATTTTGGGGGTGCGCGTGAAGTAACACACACGATAGGGCTTGGGCTAGTGGGGTACGTGTATTCCGAGGGGTGCGCAGGGAGAGTCACACGCGATAGGCCTTGGGGAGCGGGGTATGTGTATTCTGAGGGGTGCGCGGGAAGTTTCACACGTGATAGGCGTTGGGCGAGCGGGGCACATGTATTTCGGGGGTGCGCGTGAAGTATCACACACGATAGGGCTTGGGCTAATGGGCTATGTGTATTCCGAGGGGTGTACAGGGAGAATCACACGCGAAAGGCCTTGTGCTAGCGGGGTACGTGTATTCCGAGGGGTGCGCGGGGAGAATCACACACGATAGGCCTTGTGCTAGCGGGGTATGTGTATTTCAGGGGTGAGCCTGAAGCAACACACGTGATAGGGCTTGGGATAGCGGGGTACGTGTATTCCGAGGGGTGCGCGGGGAGAATCACACATGATAGGCCTTGTGCTAGTGGGGTACGTGTATTCTGAGGGGTGCGTGGCGAGGATCACATGCGATAGGCCTTGGGGAGTGGGGTACGTGTATTTCGGGGGTGCGCATGAAGTAACACACGCGATAGGGCTTGGGCTAGCGGGGTACATGTATTCCGAGGGGTGCACGGGGAGAATCACACGCGATAGGCCTTGGGGAGTGGGGTACGTGTATTTCGGGGATGCGCGTGAAGTATCACACACGATAGGGCTTGGGCTAATGGGCTATGTGTATTCCGAGGGGTGTACAGGGAGAATCACACGCGAAAGGCCTTGTGCTAGCGGGGTACGTGTATTCCGAGGGGTGCGCGGGGAGAATCACACACGATAGGCCTTGTGCTAGCGGGGTATGTGTATTTCAGGGGTGAGCCTGAAGCAACACACGTGATAGGGCTTGGGATAGCGGGGTACGTGTATTCCGAGGGGTGCGCGGGGAGAATCACACATGATAGGCCTTGTGCTAGTGGGGTACGTGTATTCCGAGGGGTGCGTGGCGAGGATCACATGCGATAGGCCTTGGGGAGTGGGGTACGTGTATTTCGGGGGTGCGCATGAAGTAACACACGCGATAGGGCTTGGGCTAGCGGGGTACATGTATTCCGAGGGGTGCACGGGGAGAATCACACGCGATAGGCCTTGGGGAGTGGGGTACGTGTATTTCGGGGATGCGCGTGAAGTAACACACGCGATAGGGCTTGGGCTAGCGGGGTACATGTATTCCGAGGGGTGCACGGGGAGAATCACACGCAATAGGCCTTGGGGAGCGGGGTACATGTATTCCGAGGGGTGCGTGGGGAGAATCACATGCGATAGGCCTTGGGGAGTGGGGTACGTGTTTTTCGGGGGTGTGCGTGAAGTAACACACGTGATAGGGCTTGGGCTAGTGGGGTACGTGTATTCTGAGGGGTGCGTGGGGAGAATAACACGCGATAGGCCTTGGGGAGCGGGGTACGTGTATTCCGAGGGGTACGCAGGGAGAATCACACATGATAGGCCTTGGGGAGCGGGGTACATGTATTCCGAGGGTTGCGCGGGGAGAATCACACGCGATAGGCCTTGGGGAGCGGGGTACGTGTATTTCGGGGGTGCGCGTGAAGTAACACATGTGATAGGGCTTGGGCTAGCGGGGTACGTGTATTCTGAGAGGTGCGCGGGGAGATTCACACGTGATAGGCCTTGGGGAGCGGGGTACTTGTATTTTGGGGGTGCGCGTGAAGTAACACACACGTTAGGGCTTGGGCTAGTGGGGTACGTGTATTCCGAGGGGTGCGCAGGGAGAGTCACACGCGATAGTCCTTGGGGAGCGGGGTATGTGTATTCTGAGGGGTGCGCGGGAAGTTTCACACGTGATAGGCGTTGGGCGAGCGGGGTACGTGTATTTCGGGGGTGCGCGTGAAGTATCACACACGATAGGGCTTGGGCTAATGGGCTATGTGTATTCCGAGGGGTGTACAGGGAGAATCACACGCGAAAGGCCTTGTGCTAGCGGGGTACGTGTATTCCGAGGGGTGCGCGGGGAGAATCACACACGATAGGCCTTGTGCTAGCGGGGTATGTGTATTTCAGGGGTGCGTGTGAAGTAACACACGCGATAGGGCTTGGGCTAGCGGGTACGTGTATTCCGAGGGGTGCGCGGGGAGAATCACACGCGATAGGCCTTGTGCTAGTGGGGTACATGTATTTCGGGGGTGAGCCTGAAGCAACACACGTGATAGGGCTTGGGATAGCGGGGTACGTGTATTCCGAGGGGTGCGCGGGGAGAATCACACATGATAGGCCTTGTGCTAGTGGGGTACGTGTATTCCGAGGGGTGCGTGGCGAGGATCACATGCGATAGGCCTTGGGGAGTGGGGTACGTGTATTTCGGGGGTGCGAGTGAAGTAACACACGCGATAGGGCTTGGGCTAGCGGGGTACATGTATTCCGAGGGGTGCACGGGGAGAATCACACGCGATAGGCCTTGGGGAGTGGGGTACGTGTATTTCGGGGATGCGCGTGAAGTAACACACGCGATAGGGCTTGGGCTAGCGGGGTACATGTATTCCGAGGGGTGCACGGGGAGAATCACACGCAATAGGCCTTGGGGAGCGGGGTACATGTATTCCGAGGGGTGCGTGGGGAGAATCACATGCGATAGGCCTTGGGGAGTAGGGTACGTGTTTTTCGGGGGTGTGCGTGAAGTAACACACGTGATAGGGCTTGGGCTAGTGGGGTACGTGTATTCTGAGGGGTGCGTGGGGAGAATAACACGCGATAGGCCTTGGGGAGCGGGGTACGTGTATTCCGAGGGGTACGCAGGGAGAATCACACGCGATAGGCCTTGGGGAGTGGGGTATGTGTATTCCGAGGGGTGTGCAGGGAGAATTACACATGATAGGCCTTGGGGAGCGGGGTACATGTATTCCGAGGGTTGCGCGGGGAGAATCACACGCGATAGGCCTTGGGGAGCGTGGTGCGTGTATTTCGGGGGTGCGCGTGAAGTAACACACATGATAGGGCTTGGGCTAGTGGGGTACGTGTATTCCGAGAGGTGCGCGGGGAGATTCACACGTGATAGGCCTTTGGGAGCGGGGTACGTGTATTTTTTCGGGGCTGCGCATGAAGTAACACACGCGATAGGGCTCGGGCTAGTGGGGTACGTGTATTCCGAGGGGTGCGCAGGGAGAATCACACGTGATAGGCCTTGGGCTTGCGGGGTATGTGTATTCCGAGGAGTGCACGGGGAGAATCACACGCGATAGGCCTTGGGGTGCGGGGTATGTGTATTCTGAGGGGTGCGCTGGGAGAACCTTGGGGAGCGGGGTATGTGTATTCCGAGGGGTGCGTGGGGAGAATCACACACGATAGGCCTTCGGGAGCGGGGTACGTGTATTCCGAGGGGTGTGCTGTGAGAATCACATGCGATAGGCCTTGGGGAGTGGGGTACGTGTATTTCGGGGGTGTGCGTGAAGTAACACACGTGATAGGGCTTGGGCTAGCGGGGTACATGTATTCCGTGGGGTGCGCGGGGAGAATCACATGCGATAGGCCTTGGGGAGCGGGGGTATTTCGGGGGTGCGCGTGAAGTAACACACGCAATAGGGCTTGGGCTAGCGGGGTACGTGTGTTCCGAGGGGTGCGCGGGGAGAATCACACGCGATAGGCCTTGGGGAGCGATGTACGTGTATTCTGAGGGGTGCACGGGGAGAATCACACGCGATAGGCCTTAGGGAGCGGGGTACTTGTTTTCCGGGGGTGCGCGGGGAGAATCACATGCGATAGGCCTTAGGGAGCAGGGTATGTGTATTTCGGGGTGCGCGGGGAGGTTTACACGCATTTTCGCTGCCACGGGAGGGGTAGGTGTACTCCTGGAGTGCCCCAACGCGAATTGGCAGTGTGTGTCCTCCCAGGTGTGCCCTCTCACCCCTCCCCAGGCCCTGCAGGCAGCCCACAACACAGGGAACTACCCTGCACCCCTGGCCATGCTCCGCAGGCAGCCCTTCCACCCTGGCCATTCCCCCCAGCCACCCCACATGTCACCATGCACAAGTGCGCAACGACACATGTCCCCCTGCACCTCCACCCACCCAGCAGTGCCAGGCACCTGCTAGCAGGCCCCGACTCATGTCCCCCTGCACTCCCACCCACCCAGCAGTGACAGGCACCTGCCAGCAGGCCCCAACTGATGTCCCCGGCACCCCCACCCACCCAGCAGTGACAGGCACCTGCCAGCAGGCCCCAACTCATGTCCCCCCCAATACCTCATGACCATCCACAATCATGGGCCTTATTGCCACCAAAATCACACCCCACACCACCCCAGTCCAAACACACAACCAGGTATTACATCCACCCCACAATGAAATCCCCATCACATGATACATCCCAAATGGCAAGTATGCACATCAACATATTTCCGTCACACCCACACAATGGGTGCATGTGATTGAGAAAACACACATTGTGACATGCATGAAACCAAAGAGAGAATACCACACATTGAAGTAGGAAATAAAAATGTATTAAACACAAAAGCAAGGGAATTAAATGAAACACACAAATAAAAAGCTGCATGTCCAAAATATAAACCAAAAATGCATGATAGCAAAATCCAAAGCAATCCAAAAGCACATGTTCAAAGTGTCAGTCCGGCAAAACAAATCGAAAGTGCAAAAACAATAAAAAACCATTGATCCATGGAAAAAATATAATAAGAAGCCAAATCCATTGTAGAAATATTTACAAAGTACAAATCCAGGGTCCATGTGCCCAATCATTGAAATGAAACCTATAAAAAAAAACCTACCTAATGAAGAACTATATACAAAAATGTGGGGCATTGTCCAAGCGCTCCAAAATAAATAAAAACAGAAAGGAAACCTAACACTAACGAACTATATACAATGGCGTGGGCAAGTCCTACGGCTCACTCTGTGATGTCTTGGGCCAGGGCACCATCGAACTCCATGTTGATGTCCCGGAGGCGGGCCTCTGCTCTTGCCCCGAGGTCTCGTAGGGATGCAGTCATGGCATGTTCCTACTCCCTGCGAGTTGCCTCGAGGCACTCAGCCCGCCTCAACGCCCGGCGCATGGAGAACTCCGCCCTGACCATGGTGAGCCAAGCCTTTTCCGCCTGCCGCCGCTCCGCATCTATCTGCTGGCCCAACCTGTGCCACACGGAAAACACTCCCATTCCAGGGTCCTCCTGCCCGCCGGCCGATGCCTGCCGCTCTGATGTTGATGGCCCAGAGCCATCATCGCTCCCACCTTGAGCCTGCTGCTGCTGTCCGTGTGCCCTGCCCGATGATGCCAGCACATCCTCCATCTGCGGGTCTCCAGTTGGTGGGGTGTCCACCCCTGCTGGACCTCCGACTCCCGACTGTGGCAGGGATGTGAGCTCCACCAAGCTGGCTGTGTTGGTCGGGCCAGGTCCACAGGGGGCCCGGGTGGAATCTGGGCTGGAAGACAGCAGGGAGAACGACTGGCGCATAGTCTCCACAGAGGAGGAGAGGGCCGCCAGAGTGCTTGACACATGTGCCCTCTGACCAGGGCCCCTCCCAACTGTGCCACGTTGCCACGCAGCTCTTCGTGATGGCGTGCATGGTCCCCCGAGGAAGCATGCACGTCATCACGAATGACACGCGTGCGCAACGCGACACCAATCAGGACGGAACCCATACGGTCAGGGGTCTCCTCGTCCGCAGGTAGTGGAGTGTCAGATGACATGGGCCTCCCCCATACCTGCGGATGGGCCTGGGACGGGGCTTCCCTGCTTGTGCATAGTGGTGCAGTCACAGGGTCAGGGACAGTGACATGCACAGGCCCCTCTGCGGTGACCTGTGCTGCCTCCTGGCCCTGAACTGCACCACTTGCACCAGTGGTACTACCCCCACCAGGCCCCATGTGCGGCTCAGTAGCGGCCTCCTCCTCCTCTGTGGAGACCACCAACCTGGATGTCTCCACACCGTCTTACGCCATCGCAATCCCCTGTGGGGGCTCACCCGGCCCTTCCGCTACAGCTGTAGTGGCAGACGCGGCACCAGTCCCCTCGCTCGCAGATGATGGCAATTCCTGTGTGGGTGGCTGGGACTTGCACCGCCGCCCGGTGGAGGCATCCCTGCCGCTTTGCTCCACAGCGCCATCTCCACCCTCTTCTTCACTCTACGCTGCGTAGAGGGAGAGATAGAACACAAGCATCAGGGTACTGTACAATAGTCCCCTAGACAGGAAGCAATAACACATTAGTGGCACTGTCAAACGTCACTTCCATCCTGTCCCTCCACAACACATGGGTCAATGCAGGCAACACACATGCAGAAACAGGCCCGGCGCATGAAATCAACATCAGCATCCATGTAAAAGGGCCTCTATTGACAGAAATGTTGGCTTCAATCTCACATGCATCATGGCTCATACTAATCCCATGCACACACATCACCGGAGGGTCATGCATCAGGGCTTGTACACCACAGACACAGTGGATAAAAGGATGACTAGACTGCATAAGTGAATCAACACATCGTCACGGGCATGTGTCATGCATCCATTGCGTTTCAAAGTCACACACACGCCACTCAGACACACAGACATGTACACCATACATGTACATGAGAGCAGCACCCATCTCTCACACCCCATCCATGTCCAAGAACAGAGACAGGCATGCATTCATGTGTGCATTCTGCATGCTGCTCCCCATGCCGCGTTGGAACACATGCACCATCCATGTGGTTAACACATGACTGGTCTCACATGCATTACCATGATGTCCCTGCACACACACATCCATACATGGCCTATGTCACAGATACAGGCAATTAGCTGACTACCAGCACACTGCAACATGCCCTGTTTCACACAGCAATGCATGGCCACTTACCGCTCAACTCCAGACAGGTCTGCCTCTGAAGGATCTGGATGTGGAGCGCTGGGCTTATGCGTTCCAGGACCCTAATCTGGATGTTGGTCAGGCAGACCCGGCACCCCTCTGCATCCTCTGCCTTCATGAGGCGCCGGGCCTTGTTGAGGGTCCTGGACCTGAAGTCCTCCCAGTGCTTCCGACGTGTTTGATGTCGCAGGTTGCCACCCCCTCCATGTTGATGGCAACTACTACGTCCTCCCAGATCCTCTCCCATCCTTCCTTATTGGTGCGCGATGGTGTGAAGAGGGCATCATAATGCCCCAGAACTTGCTCCACCAGGGTACCAACTTCCTTATTGCTGAAGCTGGTAGCCCTCTGCCTCTCTGGCTGGGGGTCACCAGTGGTTTTGGATGGTCTTTGCCCCGACATGGCGACCCCTGTGGCAGGTGTAGGTGGGCAACAGGGTCCTGGGGCTGGGCTGTGGAGTGATGGTATCCCAGTTGGGAGTCTTCTGTTCCAGCAGGGGTGGACACAGCAGCTGGACCCCTGCAGATGGCTGACGTGCAGGCACCAAATAGCAGGGCATGTGGGCAGCAGGCAGGCAGCAGCAGATGGCAGGTGGGTGCGTGCTCGTGGTTCTGAGGGGTCAGGAAAATGGCCTTTTGGGCAGGAGCGTGGTCTTCCATGTGTTGTCGCATGGCCAGCTTGATACGGAGTGATTTGGCAGGTGAAAAAACTGCACGTCAGCGTGTAATTCGAGGAATGCCCCTTAGCGCGTAACCGCGTCTGTGACGTAATGCGCACAGGCATTTCCCTCAACACAGGTGCATAGGGAATCAGCACGTGAAAAAACAACACGTCAGCGTGTGATTCGAGGAAAGGCCCTTAGCGCGTAAGCGCGTCTGTGGCGTGACGCGCAAGGGCGTTGCCCTCAACACGGGTGCATGTTCATTGTACACGTGCAATAACTGCATGTCCGTGTGTCACTGCGTGCACTTGGAGGAAAGGGCCTTAGCGCGTATGCGCCTAAGTGACATTGCACGTGTGGGCTGGCTCAAAAGGCACGCGTATGACGCCATTTTCTCGTACGTGCTTTTTGTGGAAAGCGAGCGGGTGATTCTTGTACTTCTTGTCGGTTCACACGCGATTACTTCACTTCACAACAGTTCCAGTTCGTACTCCCTGTTTACTCAGACACCGTTCAATTCTTCTTTTGGCGGGGGTGTTGCCAACAAGCACACACGCATCTTTTTCATGTTCTTTTTCCAGGCAGATGGTGAGTCGCACACGTATTTTCCAACTGTGGTTGCCCCCGTGTGTCACGTACCCCTTCAGAGGTCATTGTAGGCTGTGTGTATCACGCATACGCTTATTTTTGTGTTTCTGGGTGCCACAGCGTAGTGTGGATTCATTTTTCCACACACATGGTCTACCAGGGGTTGCGTACACGTTCAATATTGTTTTCGGGTTGCCTGTGCGTTGCGTGACCCGTCATCTTCCCCCAGGGGTCACAGACAGCCTTGCTAGAGCACTAGGGTATGAATTCCATCTAGTACCCTACCTCTTTCACCCCAATTGCCCAGGACAATTGTTAACTTCAACTCCCATACGCACAACAACATCAGTGCCATGGTTGGGAGGTGACCAAGCAGTAAGGGAGGCAAAGGTGGCCGAGCTCAAAGAGGTGTGCGCGGTAGGGGACGTGGCCAGGATGTGCAGGGTGGCCCAAGAGGACAGTGTGTGGATGACCAATCGAGGACACCTATGCCCCTCCCAATGATTGGGGGGAATGTAGCTGACACCATCCCAGCTCAGTCGTTGTTAAACCGGGCCATATTGTCAACTGAACCGGCACAGGATGACTCCCCAGACTTCTGTGTCACCAAGTCTAAGCCACGTGTGGCGGTGAAAGTTGCTGTCACCAGGCCACGTGGATCTGGGGCAGCAATGTCATCTGCTGCCCCAAGTAGCCAGGGTGAGGAGGCTGCAGGGGCAGCTGCAGCTCAATCCACCCCAGCTCCGAGTGTCCCAGCCAGGACTGTGTCAGTCCAACTCCATCACACCGAGGTTGGTCCTGCCAACATCACCCTGCAGCCAATGCCTGCAGTGAGACCTTTGGTCATTGTGCCTTTGGAAACTTCCAGTGCCCAGTCCACCTGCGCTTCTACCCCTAATAACCAGAGCGGTGTAAGCCACTAAGGGTCGCACCACCTTCCAAGAAGAAGAAGGGTGCTCTTGCAGTACAGGCTGGGACCCCAGACACGGCTACACACTCCGGCACGTCAAGGAAGCCTAGTTTCAATGACGCTGAACTATATGCACTTGTGGCCTATGTGTTGGCACATAGCCGTGAAATGGTGGGGACTCTAAGGTGCAAGACTATGCATGCTCAACCTACGGCCCACTGGCAGACCATCGCGGACCGCATTAGTTCCCTTGGATTCGTGAAGCGCACAGCTGATGATTGCTGTAAGCAGTGGAATGACCTGAAATGCAGAGCAAAGAACAAGCTGGCTTCCAATCATGCCTCTACTCTGGTGACTGGCGGTGGGTCTCAACCAGAGGACGACCAACTCACTGAACATAAGTCTGTTGCTGGAGGCTTCATCACAGAGGATCAGATCCGAGGCATGGGAGGCCTACCAGATCTTGAAGCATTGTTCGGTGAGTGCCCATGCATGTGTGTGCAATCCATGTGTATGTTGCTTGGGTGATGTGTTCTGACTGAGTGCCAGGTGAGGCTGTGTAGTCATGACTGGTATGGGTCACCCATGTGGTCCCTCCAAATCATTCCCCGGCCTTACAACAACATTGTTCAAAATGTTTTCCTGTTCATTCAGCCTGATCGTTTTAATCCTTGCCATTTTTACCACGCATTTGTTTGCCGTACTGCCACAAATGTAACATACTTCTGTCATAGATTACACTCCACAATGGCCCACATTTATTACCTTGTTATGGGAATGATTTAACCATTCAGGCTGATTGAGTAATGGCCTGCACACAATCATTTCGGGGCCCTGTTTGAATGTTCAACATAACTGTTGTCTTCTGTCATGTTGAAGTGACCAACCATTGATGTATCCATCTGCCTGCCATCACTGCATCAGTGAACACTGGATTTGTTGCAGCGTGTGGCACATGCGTGTTTTGTCACACTATTTTGCATGTTTTATCTCATGATGTCCATCTCACATGGATGGGTGACATTACTTATTTCCTACCATATGGCTGTACTTGTCAAATGTACCATGTGCTGGCACGTGTCATGTATGTGTATTGGTCATGCCACTCACAGGCTAATGTGTGATGCCAGTGCTATTGTTACGCTAACCTGGTTCCCACAGGGGCGTCGATCGGACCCCGACAGCTGCGGTCTCCACCAACGTGATGCGTAGTGAAGAGATGACAGTCTGGACTGGCCAGCCTAATCTTGTCTGCTGGACTCATAGAAGTATTCTCCTGCAAGTGGAGAAAGGGATTTAGCCACACATGGACTTTAGTGATGCCCCCCCCCAACTGTTCTCGTTCTCCCCACTAATCACCTCCGATATCCCCTCTTGGTAACCTCATCTTATGTTTTTAAATGATGAGCTCTCCATCCTGCATGGCATGCAGGGGCGCTTAGATACCAGTTACTTCACTGGTTTGAAGGTACTGGAGGAGTTCCGGAGGAATATTGACTGCAGTGTCTATAAAGTTCAAAGAGTTCAATATGTCCGATGTTCACTCTTGTTCCATTCCCTCGTTAGGTTGCAGCTGGGTCCAAAAGAATATTGCCTGGAGGCAGCTGATGGCGTTCAGGTAAGAGTCTGTATTACCAAACACTGTCCGGTAAACGTTGCATGAGTTTAACTTGCTGTTTTCTCTCCCTTTATAGGTGCGGCATAGAAAGATGCAGCGAATTAAAGGATAATACCTCCGGTGGTAAAGCAGGTACGCCTATGGTGGCAAAGAGATTGTCTTTGTTGGTTTTCTCGGCTCACCTTCTTATTCCTTTTGTTTTCCCCCCTAGGTGCTGGGTTTCGACGAAGAAAATGATGGAGGCAGCGCCGAGTTGAAAGATGCGGTGGACTGGTGAGTATAACGCGGCGCTGCTGCTGGCGAAGCGACGCGTGCTGAAATAATGTCCTTTCCGGGCTCGGAGATGTGCTGGGTCCGGAATCAGGTAAGGAATCAAATAATGTCCGTGATCTAACCTCTTCTCCTTTCTTTTCCTTTTGTCTAGGAGCTCCGGATTCGAGGTGGGTGTGGCAGAAGACTGGATGCTGACTTGCAGACACGGTGAGCGTTACGCTGCTGGATGCAGAATAACACAAAGCATGAGCTGCTGTTCGGGCGTGGTTTAAATAGCCTGCAAAGTAGTCCCCGGTAAGAAGTTCCCCAGAACCACACCCGAGTAAAAAATAGTCCCTGTAATAAAATAGTCCCATCCAGGCCTCACGTTGGCTTGGACTCATTTGCACCATGGTCTGCATAAGGTAAGTAAAGTCTATGAGCCTGGCGCCTAAGGCACCAGGACTGAATCCAAACAGCCGGGTCTGTTGGGGTTTTAATGAGTATCTGGATGCCTGCTTCCGGGGCTGATGGACTCGATCCGGATGCTCGGGGGTAGGCATCATGACAGCTATCCAGCATGCAGCACATATGTTGCTTTTCCATCTTGGAGTCCTCAGTGTCTGCTTTTTGCCCCCCCTTCCAACTCATTCACAGTGCATGCATGCCAGTGTTATTGTCATGTGGGACATGTGTCATTTATGTACTGAATCTCTGCCTCGTCAGGCCTATGTGTGTGTGCTGTGGTGCTCATGCCTGTTTCCATTTATTTTTCATGTTTTTGCAGTTGATGAGGCACTTGATGCTGTTGAGGAGGAGGAGATGGTGCAGACCCAGGAGGAATCACAGCCACAACCGGGCACCACTGGAGGACGTGGGGTGGTGGTGGGTGAAAACCCATTTGTCCTACAGACCATGCTGTCCACGGGTGTCTCTGGGTACACCTCTGGAGACCTCAATGAATCAGGTGTTGAATCGGACATTGAGACATATGTGCCATCGCAGGTGAGTGTTTCTGACAGGGATGCTCTTCTGTCCAACTCACCTGCACCGGAGGTAGACCCCTCTATGGGATTTCAGTGTTGGAAAGTCCGCCTGTGGCGGTTAGGGATGCAGGGTCACACTTCACAATATTTGCTCCTGTTCCTGGGCCAGCAGATCAAAGGAGGAATGCAGTGCTGTAGCCTAAGGCACTGCCAGCACAGCAAGGTGCACATCGCCTCGCCCCAAACAGGTGTGGTGCCCGCCAACGCGGTGGCCGTGCACCACCAGGCAATACTGTGTGGGAGAACTCCATGTACAGTATAGCAGCACAACAGGGGTATCGTGTGAAATGATTGCTCAGGCAATGGATAGCGTGGCCACTTCCATTCTCCTCCCTGAAAGGCAGATGGAACTTCAGCAGCAGGCAACAGACTCCATTTGCCACTCATACAGGGAGGACATGTTGGCGTCCAACAGGGACCGATGGGCTGGACTGGAGACTCTGCGCACAGCCATATCTGTAGGGTATACACGCATTTCGCCGACCTATTTTTCAACGTGGGACTTTTCATCGTCAGAATTTTCATCGCCAAAAACCCAGTTTTTTCAATTTCTTATTTTGGGGGTTGTTTTGTAGGGGTTGGGGTATGATTATAATAGTACGGGGGGGCCTGGTGGGGGAACCCCCACCCCCTTAATAAAAAAAAAAACAGGGTTTTTGGCGATGAAAATTCTGACGATGAAAAGTCCCACGTTGAAAAATAGATTGCCGAAATAACGTAGAACCATCTGTAGAGTCACAGGCCCACAGGGTAGCCCTCAGGTTAGAACACAGCTCCCTCAGAGATACTCTGGCTGAACTTGAGGTGTCCCAGAATACAAGAGCATCACGCAAGGCCATGCAGGCAGAAATGCGTGCTAACCGTGAGGTGCTGCATGGGGATCTCCGTACCATTATCCTCCAGAACCAAACCTTCCACACCCGCATGCTTACTGCCATGGAGGACCATACCAGGGCTTTGTGTGGTCTGCCTCCCATATCACGGCCACCTCCTGATGTAGCAGCAGAGGGTGATGACAGTGACGACAGTTCTCCCACTGTAGCGTAGCTGTGCAGGCCATGAGCCCATGGAGTTTTTTTTTTTTTTTATTCTCTCAACATCCACGCATGTGGGTGTTGGGGTGCACCCTGTACCTCATCCCTTCTGGGTGGCCTCTCCCCCCCCTGGTCCACACATGGCCATTTTTGATTTATTTTTTATTTTTATTTTTACAGTGTGCTGCTTTGTGTGGCTCCCGTAGGCATCCACTCTGTATTCCAGCTGGGTACATGCAGGCTTGTCCTGTCTTTGGGTTAGATGCGTGGGTTCCTGACACACACACCCCTCCTGCTTCCCCTTTCCATGGGCTTGCAAAGGGTGTGACCAAGTGGAAGTAATTTACACAGTGACATTGGGCTCCCATGAGTTGTGTGTCCAGTCTGTAGTCAAAACTGTGTGTACATCCCTAGTGGGGATTGTTGTTCGATTCTCCACTGCATGGTGGATTGATATTTGCTTGTGCAACCATGTCTTTATCCTTATATACATGTAGCTTTTTCATGTCTTAACAAGCCCATCTCCTTTGCAGATGCAGTTCATGTTGTATGCAGTACACTGACACATTTGCCTGACAGCAACACTCTGCAGTTGGAAGGGGTCGATGTGCTGCCTTAGTCAGGTTGTGACACTTGCAGTACTTTAATTTTTTACTGTCATATATTGCCACTGTTTCATCCTGTACTGATGTTTTGTGTTGCTGGTAAGTATTTGTTCATGTGTGCTGTTTCTTATTGATTACTGGGAGCATATTGTCTGTGGCCTGTTTACATTAGGGACAGTGCACTTTGTGACACTTGTGCCATGTGTTGTGCATTCATTTGGTTGCTTTCACATTGCATGCCATGCCATGGTGTGTTGGGTAGCTGAGATGGGGAGGGGTTGGGTGACATGGCACTATTTTGATGTGGTATATTGCAAGGGGGTAGTGATTCATGCTGCATGAATCTGTGTCATTTTGTGACACAGCATTAGGTGTCTTTAAGTAGCTAGGGATGCACACAATGTAACACTTCCAGGTGAACAATCTCACGCTGGTATGGTTGTGACAGTTGACTGTCCCTTTTGTCATCATCATTGATTGACAGCTGGTATGTGCCAGGGCTGTGTGCACTCCGCACGGGTGGGATTTTAGGTGAAGTAATTTGACACCAAATTACTGTGTAATTTGGGTATATGGTGGGGTATGGGCTGCCCCACCACGTGCGCTTTCTCCTCCCATGCGCAGCGGCTGTGCATGTGGTTGGGGATGTGGGGGCACCACCATGTCCACCGGCACGCCCCGGCGGGTTGCAATGTTGTGCAGGACACATGCTGCCACTATGAACCTGCACACTACTGGGGGCGCAAAAAGCAGCTGCCCACCAGAGCAGTCAAGGGAGCGAAAGCGTGACTTGAGCACTCCGAATGTGCTCTCCGCTATGCCCCGGGTTGCAATATAGGCTGTGTTGTATCTTACCTCGGGTGGTGTGGTGGGGTTCCGAATTGGCATCATCATGTAGTTGCTCAGAGGGTAGGCACTGTCCCTTGGGGAGGTGATGATGGCTATCATTAGTGGGGTTTTCACATTACTCAGTATCTGACATGCATGCATGTGCAGAGGCATTTATACTCACCAATCAGCCATGTGTCGCCATGCCGCCCAGCTTCCAGGTCCCGGTTTAGGGGTGACATTCTGAAAATGAAACTATCATGGCTTGACCCTGGATAGTTGGCATATACTGACATGATGATTCCCTTGGCATCACATACTACCTGCACGTTGATTGAATGCCAGTGCTTGCGGTTTCGATGTATGTGCTCAGTGGCCCTGGGGGGATGTAGAGCCATGTGGGTGCAGTCAATGTCACCTAGCACTTTGGGGAAGTGTGCCACCCCGTAAAAGTCCTGGACCACGGCCTGCCTTTCTGCAGGTGTTCTGGGCATGTGTATGTGCTTGCGGACTGATGGGCTTGCAGTCATGATGGGCAACACCTGGTGTAGGCAGCGTGACTGCGTGGCCTGTGACACACCCCCCACTATGGCACTTGTCCGCTGAAATGAACCAGTAGCCAAGAAGTGCAGTACACTGAGCACCTTTTCCAAGGGGCTCAGTGCTTGCGAGCACAGGGTGGGTGATGTGAGGTCATCCTCCCACTCACTCACCAGGTCTAGGATTATGTGTGGTGGAAACCTGTACCTCCCATACACCTGGTCATCAGGCATCCCAAAAAGGCTGGCGCTGGGTACAAAAATGCGGGGCCTGGCTATCCTCCTCCTCCTGTGGTGTCCCACGACCACTGCTGCGAGGAATGGTATATTCATCGTAGCGTCTGAGCTTGTTTGTTGTTTGCGTGCACTTTTCTGCTGCGCTGGGCTGCTTACGCCTGCTTCCTGACGGCATACGTGTTTACGTATTATGGCATATTTTTACGGCGCACGCCTTTCCTCTGTTCGATTCAATGAATACGTGTTGTTGGTGCACGTGTGGGCGTTGCAAGCATTTACCTCCTGTACTTCCCCCGTAACGCCCACTTTTTCACACGTTGTTCCCCATTCCGCGTGTTACGCCCCATGTTCTGGCCACTTTTCTTGTGTGCGCTGCACTACCTGCGCTTTCCCTGTGCGTGTAGCGCACGCCGTTTCATGACATGTGCGCCCTCATGCGCCACCCACGATTTTAGCGCACATCTCAGGATTTACACGCGCACTGAATGCCATGAATTGATGTGCGTGGCTTTGGCACGTGTGCTTGCGTTCAGGGTCTCAACAAATCTACATTTCGGGGGGCTAACCCTTCAAATGTTGGGAGAGGCGCTAACTTCATGGGCGGTGAGGGAGGGGCAAACTTATTTGTTTGGGGCATCTCATTTCTTTATGCATTTTAATGAGACTATTCTAGTGCATCTTCAATGTTACAAGCAGTTAACTCTCTCCTTTAAGTTTGAACGCACCCACTTATGGACTGCTGTGAGAATGAGTGGTCTCCTGCTGCCTTCCTACCCTTTCAATCACTCCGCTGGCATGCAAGTATTAAATCCACATCACGATTTCAATTGCCTAAAAAATGCAGCATTTGAATGCTGGTGCTCACAGTGAAATTCTTTATGTTAGTAATTGCTGGGCTCTTGTACACAGCAAAAGCCAGGTGCCATTTAAGATCTGTGTCCTGTTTGTCTGGCAACTGCTGTGAAGGTCGACCAGGTTGAGTCATCATAGCCCAAAATTTCAGGGGGAAGGGGGAGGGAGTGCTGAATCCCAGTCAACTCAATGGTGTTGCACCAATACTTGCGTTTAATGCCTTGATTACTCATTACTCCTAGCCCTATTCTTCCTCGTCGCAGTGTGTATGAGACAGCACTTGTGTAAGAGGCAGAGTGCCTTATACACAAGTACTGGGATGAGGTAGAGGTACATGGAGGTAATGCCTGACTTAATTACCTGTAATCATCATTTCTCCTAGTCCCACTTTTCCTCATCCCAGTACTTACCTATGAGGCAAAGAACCTCATTCATAAGCTCTGGGACAAAGAAGAGGGATGTGGAGGTAATCCTGGGCACAGAAGCTGAGTTTAGAGGTTGGGGTAGGGTTGGGAGGGAGAAGGGATGTGTGGGAGGTGAAGGCTTGTGCAACAAATCATAAAGGCTGTCCATGTTCAGGCTAATCAGGCATGATATGTGGTATTAGTGGCTAGAGAGGCATTTTGGTGTAGCCAGTCTAGTCATTCCTCAGTTTGGTATGACATTTTTTTAACTGGGCATTTCTAATAAAGCAGTCCTGCTAAGTGAATTATCTGGCTAGACTGCCATTTAGGTGCTGCCAGTCTAGCCGCTTCTTAGTGCGGTTTTGTTTATTTTTCTGGGCATCTGTGATCAAATGACATGATATAAGTCATTTATAATGCGCCTGTACACAAGTATTTCTAGGCGCAACAAGAAAAGGGCGGGACAATAGCGCGGCTCTGGGTAGTGCAAGGAGAACAAGGGACTGTAGGGTTACAGTTACAGTCCCTAAATTCGTGGTAGGCCCAGAGGCAGTGCAAGGGTGACTGTCAAGAAAGAGTCTGGACTCAGCGAGACTCTGAGGGTAGCCAAGCAACCAGTCAGTACAGTAGACAGGTAGGTCAGGTAGGCCAGCAGGGGAGGGAGAGAGAGAAAGCAGAAGAGAAGAGGAAAGGTTTGAGCTGCTTCCGGAACTTCAGGTGGTCCGGCTCAAGTTTGAGAGGGGCAGGGAGGCTATTCCAGAGGGAGGTGCCTGCAGAGGAGAGAGATCTACCACCCACTCTCTGCCTGGAAAAGTGTTTAACCCTTAGAGAGTTGTAGGTAACAGAGGAAAGGGCTTAAGAAGAAAGATATTTTGGAAGAGAGCGTTGGATGTAGTGTGGGCCACAGGCCCAGGAAGCCTTGTGGATAATGCAAAGTGTCTTGAACTTGATCCTTGCAACAACTGGGAGCCAGTGGAGAGATTTCAGGGCTGGAGAGATACGATTCCCTGGGCTTGAGTCCTGTTCTGGATTAGTTGCAGAGGGTGGAGAGTAGAGGAAGTCAGATCGAGAAAGAGGCTGTTGCAGTAGTCCAGCCTAGAGAGAACCAAGGCTCTGGAGACAGTGAGCTTCTGGGGGAAAGTGAGAAAGGGAAGAGTACCTTTGAGGAGGAGCAGCTGGTAGTGGGACTTCCTGGCGACGTCCGACATGTGAGGAGAGAATGAGAGAGTGGAGTCAAAGATGACACCAAGGTTGTTTGCCTCACAGAATGTCGAAGGAAGAGGGCTCAAGTTGGGCGGCCAGAGTGAGAAAGGGAAAGCAGGGACAGGAGTCCAAATGAGAAAGATCTCCATCTTACTGACATTAAGGCAGAGATCATTAGAGGCACACCAATCTTGAATCGCAGATAGACAGTCAGGAATGAGCG
Organism: Ambystoma mexicanum; assembly: GCF_040938575.1. Lineage (NCBI taxonomy): Eukaryota > Metazoa > Chordata > Amphibia > Caudata > Ambystomatidae > Ambystoma > Ambystoma mexicanum. Next base: position 1,058,370,066 of record NC_090925.1, read on the forward strand.
AGAGAGGAAAGGAGTCTGAGGTGAGCCTGAAGGACGGCGGAGTGTCATCCGCATAACACTGAAAGTTAGAGGCGAAGGTAGAGATCAGGTGTGCCAAAGGGGCCAAGTAGAGGTTGAAAAACCAGGGTGAGAGGATGGTGCAGAGAGAAAGGGACCAAGTTGGACCTGGGAGGGGCTGTCCAAGAGGAAGAAGGGCAGCCACTCAAGGGCCTAATCCGTGATGCCCATGTTCTCATGGAGTCGATTGATCAAGATTGATCAGGATGGCGTGGTTGACTGTGTCGAAAGCAGAGGAAAGATCAAGGAGGATGAGGACAGAAGGAATGCAGGAATCAAGGTTACAGAGCAGATCTTCACAGTTGTTTAGGAGAGCAGTTTCCGTGACTCTGGCAGCTCTGCAGCTAGACTGAAGGTCATGCAGCACAACCAACAGATTCTGTGTGGAGAGTAAGCTGGGAGATGGACAGCTTTTCCAACAGTTTGCCCAGGAAAGGGGTGATGGAGATTGGGTGATAGATTGCCAGGCAGGCAGGATCGGCAGACAGCTTCTTGAGGAGTGGATGCATAAGGGAGTGCTTAAGGGGAGAGGGGAACGTGCCAGTGGTGAAAGTGTGATTACAGAAATCGGCCCAAGGCTGGAGCGAGGGTCTGTGCATTAAAACACATATTTATATCGTTCTGCTAGTGCAGTGTGCGGCATATACCTTCAGCAGCACATTTGTGTGTATTGCTCAAGCATGATGATCTATGGCGGCCCAGAGTGTGGCGTGACCAGTGATTTGTTGCTGAGTTGGGGGGCCCCCTCAGCATGGCTGGCAGGGGGGCCCCCACATTTTGTGTTACGCCACTGATTATCTCTTGAATTTAAGGCAGGATGTTCCAAGTCTAAGTCCCACTCGCTTGCCAATATTCTCCCATGTAGTTGACTGCATGCTCTCCAGAAACCTATTTAGTGCTATATGAGGTACGCACATAGGGCCTGATCACGACTTCGGCGATAACCCTTAAATCCGGCAATAGCGCTAATACCGCCGGATTTAAGGGCTTCGGCGGATTTCGCCCCAGCTCTGAGCTGGGGGGAAATCCGCCGAAAATTCGCGCTATTATCGCCGGCGGGAAATCCACTGGCGGTAAGAGCACGAAAATTCCCCATTGAGCCCAGTGGGGAATGGGGCATTCCCGAATGGGATCAATGGGGAATGGGGAATTACTTTACCGCCGAACTCTTGATCCGGCGCTATTAGAGCCGGGGAGTTCGGCGCTAGGGCTATTACCGCCGGCGGTAATACCGCCGGCGGTAACGGCCAAGTCGTGATCAGGCCCATAGTTTACATCTAAATGTTAAGACCAAATAATGAACAATAGTGATGTTTGGCCCCGGTGCCTAACGCTACCCTCGCTTTTCTTTTAAATCTAATGACAACATTATTCCCAAAGCAGCTGATTTTTTGATTAATTTAGGGTTAACACATTTATGGAAAATGTAACTGGCACTACACATAGGAGTCTCTGCAAATAAAATGACTCAGGCTTTAGCGGGCATCGAGCTCTTTTGTAAAATATATAAAGCTTGGCCTAATGTACCTACCCTGAAGGTTTATGAATCTAGGCCTAAGGCCTCTTATGGTGCTGCACTGCTTGGCTATAACAAGGTATCGTGTTTCGAGGGGATGGAAAGCTCATTTGGAAGAGTCTCTTTGGTCTCCCAAACTCAGTCCATAGCCAGGGGTATATTGCAGATCGTATTTAGGGAGGCCCATTAACTTCATTGTTAAAACGGTTATTCATTCTACATCGGTTTTCCATTTTACATTATATGTAGATCCATCCATGTAGAAGATACACCCCCAAAAATATTCCTGGAGTTCTGGATTTGCTCTCGCTAGCTGCGAATTGGGAAGATGATTTTGCATTTATTTTTTATTTAATTTAATTGTTTTTTTTTACAACGCACCTAATAACATACCTGAGTTTGGTTTCAAAGCACAGATCCGGGAGTTGAACCCTTGTTGCTCTGTGCGTGGTCTTGCGTCCAAGACCATCGTGTTGGCCCTGTGCTATCCTCCATTCATGATACTAGTGTTAAAAAAACTCTTGCAATTATTCAAAGAATAGTTACTAACAAGAAGAAGCACAGTGGAGGGCCCTCTAACAACCAACAGCCCCCTAGAGGGTTTCCAGTTTAGAGATGCTAAACCTACCACAAATGGGATGAAGTAAATAATCCATGTACACAAAATGAAGTGTCGAAGAAGATGGCGATAAAGGACCTCTATCAATATGCCTCGAAGAGTCTTCTTCTTATTATGAAATATCCTCCTGGCAGGATAGCTCAGGGCCAACGTGCTCCCCTTGTAAGCAAGGTGACAGGACATGGAGCAGCAAAGGTTCGATCCCCTTGTCGGCTCTTAGAAACCTCTGGGCATTAAGCACGTTATAAATAACCTATCATGCCATATCATACTTAGGAACACCATAAGAGTGTTCACTTACAGTAGTCACAAAAATGCATGTATACAACAGAAATGATGTGTGAATCTTGAATTGGCTACGTATTTAGATCAAAACCATACAATATGCCCAACAATGTTTTGATCTTGAGAACAATTACAAAAGCCCACCGTGCGGCAAGCAAAGAAATGTGACACAACATGTATCCGTAGAAATATCCCTTCACAGACAGCACACAAAGAACAGTCATTTAAAACAATCATAAGTACAAACAAACTATCCTGATAATGTGAAAAAGCCTCAGGACGCCAAATGTGCTTAAATGAGACTGCCAACTGGCAACTACCACGGATGATTGTAGCAATGCAGCCTGAGAGCAGCTCCACGTGCACGCCATTCTCCAGCCCTGTGGGGTGGCATATAGAGAGATTAAACAACCTTGCCTCCTGTACTCAGCTCACCATAGGGATCTATTTACATTTACGAAGCTACACTCAGGGATGGACTGGGAACCAAAAGAGGCCCCGGAAATAATGTTCAAAGTGGCCCCATATGACACATTTTCAGCAAGCTCAATGCTTTTCCTATGAGAACATTTGGAAAAAAACAGGTTACCACACAAAAGACGCCACCCGGGAAAGAGGGGTGCAGAGGCCTATCGGGAACTCTCCAGAGTTCCCCACAGGCCAGTCCAGCCCTGGCGACAGAGTTTACCAATAAGTTCCAACGCTTGCAAGTGGTATAAGGATACACCTGCTAATGAAAGTAGCCCTTATTGCATGACTAACATAGACATCAGAATATGCATCATTTGTATTCTGCCCAGTGTATCAGGCTATCCCACATAAAATGATTATTCCAGTTTTAAAGAAATATGAATTAAAAAAATATACCCCTGCTTTTTCAATTTTGACTTCTGTAGATTATGTGCTTGTGTGTTGGGCTTTCAAAACCGGTGTATTTAGAAACATGAACAGAAGGAACTGATCACTCGGGATATTTTAATTGTAGAAATGATCTATGTGTAATCTTTCTTGCAATTGAAATGAACTATTGACATCTGTATGTTTTAGTTTAGTTTTTATTAATTATTTTTGAGGACTTAGGTTGACTGTTTTAAACTTTTGCATTACTTCAGTGCAGAGCACAAAGCCAGTTGATGATGATGTAGTAACGGCCTATTTTGATAGGTAATTTCTAGAGATCTCGGCTGTTTATCATCAAGTCTCTGTCACAGCTTTAGATATGGTGTGAAGGCAGTGCTTAATTTTTGGGGGTGTTTGCCAGGGCTCAGCCCTGACACCTATTGTCTGAGACTCACTTTAATTATGACGTGGTGACAGCCAGTGCATCCATCCACCACAATGAGCTGGTGCAGGCTGTAGTGTAAGCCCAAATAAGTCGACGCTGTGGGGAGTACCTATGGGTGGTGGCAGCAGTGGTGGGGAACAGGCCACCCGCCGTGTCACAGGAGTGCTAGATCATATTTTGTTCCTGGCACTTATTTATTTTTTACAAATGATGCACCCTGTGAAGGACTGGTTGAAGTTCATGCTACGATGGTTTTAATGGAAGGCACCCACTCATCTCATGAACTGGTTAGATGAGTTAGGAGACCTGTGAGAAGACTTCTATGGCAAAACACACCAATAGAGTGAGCGCTGCCTATAGCAGTGGGGGCTATAGTTTGCTTGTTTGTTTATTCATTTGTAATGCGCCCCAGACCAAAGGGTATCAGGGAGCAAAAGAACAGGAGGAAACATCAATACTTTCAACTTGTCCTTACACAGATTACAGAGGAAATGTTCAGGAATTGACAGATGAAACACAATAAGGATTGTGTACCGGTTAAATATATACAAATATATACAGGATAGAGTACGGTGTACAGGTGTATAATTACATAGTTTACAGCAGGTTAGAGTTCAGCATATAATGAGTTATACAGTATCTATATACATTATAGTGATAACTGATTGGCCCAACACCTACAATGTGGGTGAACTATGCATAATAATCTCCAAAACCCACCGACCTCATTCTCTAATAGACATCGGACAGCGATCTCACATTTGCATCTAGACCTGGGAAGTGCTATGACGGATGCTGCATGTATATATATATATATATATATATATATATATATATATATATATATATATATATATATATATATATATTTATCATGCATTAGCCTTGCCTTCAGCTTTGAAAGGTAATGTCTACAGTGAGGTGTAAACCCCCAGTAGGATAGAAGGGCTCTGGCTGCTCTCGCAATTAGGGATCCAATCTTGGAATACTGGAACTGTAGTCTTGGGTTTTAGGAGTGGAACAGCCTCAACACTTGGGGGAGGGGAGGCAGGAGGACAGTTTAGTGGGCCCCTGTGCGATCACCCAATGCCCCTCCAAGTGTTTGCAAGGCCACTATTTATGTAGCCTTTTCTTTGTGCACTCTGGACTAAGCAACCCTCGACATACATAAGTTGTCTAAGAAAAAGTGAGCAAAAAAGGGAAGCAGAGGCAATCAGTGTTGACAATTTAATTGTGTTGTGAATCCCTCGGGGGCACCTCCAGAGGTGAACTGAGGTGACTTAAGCACCGAACACAAGCAAGCAAACAAGTTTCAGTATCTCACCAGGAAATTGGTGTGTGGCCTGCAGGTTCCACACAGATCACTACAGTAGGCGCACTAACCCATTGGGCGTTCTAATCAGGTGTCAAAGCTGGGTCTTGCAAGTCACACACACACACCCTTCCTCTGACACCAAGAAACGCTAATCATTGGGAGAAGTGTACCATCTAAAAGCTGAGCTGAGCAGTTACGTCATCACTGGGGGGTACGTTGATATGGGCAGAGAAGGCTTCTGTCCTCTTCCACTGTCTGTGTGCTGCTGGTTACTGATTGTTGAAACAGCCTGCTCTCATGGGTGGACGATATGACCGTATCTTGCTGTAGCGTCTCTTTCCCATTGGTGCCCTGGGCTGACTGTCATTCTTAAGCGCTGACCCCGGACTGCAACTTCCTCGCACCCTCTCCATCCAGCCCCCCAAGGGCATGGCGGCCTCTGTCAGTCTCGTGCCTCAATAACAGTGCCACCATTTTGGTGTGCTTAAAATTCTTCGCATCTCTCAGGCCCATTTAGCTGCCTCTGGCTAGAAAGCCGCATCCCCGTGCAGCGGCACTGCATTGCAGCTCTCTATGCATGCCGAATACAGACAGGTCGTTACTTCTCTTTACTTAACCTGCCTTACACAAATATTATCCTGCAGAGAACTCCCGAGGGAGGCATTCCAGGAAACAGCAATTTCCGTGCCGGAGCCGAGCAGATTGTACTGCGCCATTCCCCCACGCAGAGCGGCGCAGCTGTATATATGTTTTATCGTGTATGTTTTATATTTGCTTCTCACATGAAATGGATGTGGATATGGCAGAAGGGGGGTTTACTAGCAAGGAGCACATAAAGCGTATGTACTGGGTGCTGGAGAATTCCGCAAGAGTCTGTGCTATATGCCGACTCGTTTCAGATGTGACCTAGTGCCCGCTCCCACTGGCCACTCAGACTGACTGGACATCCCTTTTATTTTCCTGTCAGGCAGTGCTGGAAATGGGAATAATTTACTGGGGGATCCCACAAGTGCCAGTGGGTGAGGGGGTGGAGTTTGGAAGGGGGCGAGACTGGCAGTAGAACTCCGCCCAATCTCACTATAGGGCATTCATGCAGTCGAAGCTGTTTGCCCCATCTTTCCCCACTCAACCCCTGCCCGAACATCATTAGATAGGCAGCCACAGCTAATAATCCACAAATAATCTGTGTCTGTAGCATCTCGAGTAAAAATGTATTGTTTGCTTGGACAGCATTGCCAAATATATTCACCAAAAGAATAAAGGCAATTGTTAAACTGTCCAAAGCACCAGTAGGGCACTTAAATTAAAATGAAGATAAATTACTACATTAAAATGAAGTCAAAAGAATGCAGCCAGGGGAGTTAATAGCTGCAGAGTATCATGGAAAGGCAGCAAGCAGAGTGCTGCAACACCAAATGTCAGCTGAAAAGCAATTAACCGCGCTTTGACAGCAAGGTGCTAATGTAGAGGAAACCAGAGTAAAAACTACAATAAGGTTATAGGACTGTTGCTGGATACTGCAAGAGGCCTGAGGGAAGTGATGGTCTGAAGGTGCCAGCAAAGGCAGCCTGTAGCAAATGCGCTGCAAAGCACAAATTACATTTCCCAAATTAAATGAGCATGTTAATGTGTTGTAAGACTATCAGCATGGGGCAGCTTCTCAGGGGTGCCTATGAAGTTTTGGGCTCATTTCAACTGAAAATATTGAAAGGCCCTGACACTGTCCTTGAAAAGAGGAAAAGAATCTCTGGCCATCAAAGTCAACAAATAGTTGGTGTTTTCTCATCTTTACAAGGAGGGCCTCAGAGAGGCCTGTGCTTCAGTGCTCCTGTGCACCGGTTAGAGAGATAGAATCTCTTTCTGGAACCTTGCAACCCTTGCAGGCATAGTGAATATTTTCCTGTTTTATACCTTTTGTTTTGGACTGGGGTATGGCATGCACACCTTAATCAAAAAAGTTTTTTAAGTGTTAGGTGGTGGTCAAGATAAATACTGTAGATTAAGGGTGCATGGGAGACTCTGGCATAGGAAGTCAAAACTAGACAATGGCAACAATAAGTGTCCAAAACTCCCAAAACTCAAGGACGTCCCATGCACACTTGTCAAACTGTGGATAACCTCAGTCAATATTTTGGATAAGCTAGTATAGCATTGTGGGGTATATTTACCAGCCCAACAGAAATCCCTGCATCACAAAACTGCATTTTAGCAGTTACAGAAACAAGGGCCGCAATGTGACTGCTGAGCATGTATGGAGCAAGATGGAACATAGCCCCCCTAGAATGGTTGCACTTTGTTTTCTTCATGTCAATCCAAAGAAAGTAAATTACATTCAGAACGACTCTGCACTGCTTCTGCCATTTAAAAACGCAAGGCTGCGCCCAGAAATGATCTGCATTTAAAATGACATTGCACTGGTACTCATTTCATTGCAAACCTCACACAGTTTGTTCTAATTCAACAAAGCCCTGTCCATATATTTCAATGCAACATCATCAAATAGGGCTTTCCAGCCCAGAATGGCATTGTTTATCAAGTGAAATCTGTGAAGAACAGAGAAATTCATTTCAGTCTGCATGGCCCGTGTTCACTTTTGTAACAAGTTAATCAAAGGAAAGCTCTTTCTCCCTGGCTATGCATCAATTACAAAGAAAACTATTTCAAGCATCTTTCTATGCTCTGAAACTAATCTGATCTGTCAAGGCCTTTCAGAAAATGTATCCCAAAGAAACCGCATCTTGTGAAATTCCTATGTAAAAGGAACATGTGTAAATTAGTTTTTTTTGCAAAAGCAATAAAATTACACATTGAAAGCTAAAAGGTGAAATCATCCCAGATACTCGCACATAAACAGTATTTTAAGGGTGGAACTGGGGTGGTTTAAGTGTATATTATATTTATTTACAAAAAGACTTGGTTTCTGTGAAAAAAAGAAAGGAACACAAATTGTGTTTGAAAACAGAAGAATAAGTTGGCCTAGGAAGGCAGTTCAAAGGCACCAAGCCTTCCTGGGAAAGGAATTCCCTCCATAAACTGTGAAAGGGCCAAGGTGTGGGAATTCACAACCTCGTCAGACTTGCTGACATTTCCCCCAGCAAGGAACATTGGATCAAGGGGAATCAGCCCTTTTCCAGAGCAGTTTGAATTCCTTTTGACACCTCTACTCTGCTTCATCTGCCAGAATCAAAGGTCGCAATGGTAACCCTGTTGTTCAGAACTGATACAGAGGGGGCAGGCTGGCTGTGGAGATTTGAAGGACCACCCTACATTGACAAATGCTATCCATAAGACTTGAAAGAACTTTTTATATTAAGACATTTATTTCAGTTATCCAAAGAAGCAGTAATGTGAAATTATGACAGATTTAATGTAATTTTTGCACCATTAAATAAGACCATGTGGGTTTCCTGACATTTGGTGGGCGCAAACGACAGTAAAAAGACATTTCTGGGGAAAGCGTACATGATACAGTAATGAAACTTGATGTAAATATGCCCGACACTGTTAGGCTTATGTGTATCTAGTTGAAGAATTTTTGATAAAAGGATTTCCATAGAAATTGCAACAGAGTGCTAGAAGGGCAAAGCAATATCGGACAAACTTTGCATTTGGACAAGCATACTCACTGTGAAATATGGGATTTGCCTATCTGATTTGTATAAAGGTGACTATTGAAAATATGAAGTTGTATTCCATTACTCCTTTTGAGAAAAATGTGGCTTGTGGACCGAAAGTGGCATAAAATGCATACTCATAAGGGTAAGCCACTTCCTTCAGTCCAATCAGCTCGGAGGTAGGTAGCGACATCCACAGCCTGACCTATCCCATCTTAGAGGTAGGTGCAAGTTATTTCCGCCCACATAGTAAAAGTCCTCTGATGTCATCCTGCTTATAAAAGGAGGAAGCGTAGAGAGAGTCAGGATTCAACATTCAGGACATCCAGAATCCAGATCCAGACATTCAACATTCCACATTCACCCTGCAAGACGCCAGACTCCAGAGCCAGGCCAGAGGTAGCTTATCCATATCCAGGCAGAACCTCCTATCCAGGTACAAACTCCTCTCCAGGCAGAACCACTATATAGAACTAAACCCTAAAGGAAGAGAGGCTGTTGACCCCTTTGGGAGAATCCAGTGACCAGACCTGTCCTTGCCCAGTTGATGCACCCCGCTGCCTATTGTGACCAGACCCTGGTTGCCCGCTGTTCCCTTAAAGGAGAGCCCAGCTGCTGTGCATTGACCAGATCCTTGTCACGCTATCTAGAGACCCGGTTATCTGTCCAAACTACCCAATTCAAGTGCATTTTGTAAGTATCACCCTTCCCAGTAACCAAAAGCTGCATACACCGCTCTGTTTCCTTGCATTCTGTCTAATCCTATAAAAATCCTATAAGTACCATAGCAAAATCTTATATTGTCAGAACCCTCTGTGTATCCTGTCCTTAGGAAAATCTGTCTTAGTCTCCATGTGTAGCGTAATTCTTTCCAAATAATTTCAGTCCATTGTGTAAGTCCTTAGTACTATTTTGAATAAATAAATTAATTTCCCATAGAGTTGAATGCGGTGTGAATAGGTCAACCTTGCAAACTAACCTCCTCGCGTACCGTGTCTTTCTTTAAATATCTAGCCCTAAATATAGTTGCAGTAGAACAAATCATTTTGCTAACAAAACTGAGTTTGCCCGTGAAAGTGTATCCCTTTTTAAAATCCAATTTTCCTTCCTATAAAGAATCCCATACTGTCACCTATCAAGAGTCACTCTTTCACTTTAGTATCATACCTGTTATGTGCCTTTGTACCTCATCAGTAAAACTGATTTTCGATTATGTCTGTTTAGCCCATTTTTGAAGCTGTTTGCTTGTTTTAAACCCGTGAAAACTAGGAAATTGCAAGTTTTCCACGGGTAATTCTTGCAGCACTGTTTCTCCTTCTTAAAGTCGATTTTCTCATCTGTATGCATGTCGTTCAATACCTTGTAGCTTGAAAGTTTTCTTGCTTCTTTAGTACAGCCACACAAATTCCTGTCTTATCTATTCAACTACACATGTAAAATAACTATTCAGTGAATTCCCAGTGCTATTTAAGTCATTTTTGAAGGGTTTTCAATTTGTTTTTGGCCTTACATTCAGGGGTGATAGGTCGGATTTCCAAACTGATTTTTGCCTATTATATCTGACTCCTTGCTACTCCTCTCCACCCACACAAAGCTTGGTTAACTGGGGTTTGAGGGAGTGTTGCAAGGGGAATGCATAACAGTTGTCCAATTTACAAGTATTACCAAAGGTGATCTGGTTTTCATTCATATTTGCATTGCTATGTCTGATGTCAGAAAGTTAAATTAAGTGTATCCTATCATTTTGCTGTATAATAATCATCCCGCTGGTGATTGCTGCCCTATATTGAATCTGTTTGATTTTTATTTGAATTTAAAAATAAATAAATAAATATGTCATTATTACACACCGGGCTGGTTCATGGTCCATTGCGACACAGGGTGTACGTAAAGGGGTGTGTGAGACGGGCTGGCTGCCTTCTCAAACAGAATCTGAAATTAATAAACTTGAAAGTGTTTTTATTGTGCACCACATCCCTGGCCAGTGGAAAGAGTCCTAGTCTGGAGTGTGCTGTGTTTTTAAATCTGTGACAGCGTTATAGTGTTAATGACACCCTCCATTATACAACCTTCCATCCAGCCTCCATCCAAAACATCTCAACAACAACCTTCCATTGAGCCAATTGTTGAGACTGAGAAGAATTATTTCAGATGACACTCAATACAGCAAAGCTGTTGTTGACCAAACAAAGATAAAAAAAAAGGTTTTCTGGACACGGTTCTAAGAATGCTATAACTAAGAGTGGTACACAAGATAGAGACAACCTTATTGAAGAAAAAGGAAACAAATGAAGACCTCCGCGTTGATATATCTCACCAAATTCTCAAAATAAAGTATGCAGATTAATCGCATGCTAAAAAGAACTGGAAGATCATGAGACTCGATCCTCAACTGTGTAAATTATTCTCTAAACCACCCTTAACTGCATACACAAGAGGACGTACTATTAGAGACCATCTGGTTAAAGCAGAAAGAATCGATAACCGCAAACATCTATCACTGCAGCAATGTACAATAGGGCGAGCAAATCAGACACCCACGTACAGATCACAATATCAAACTTCGTCAAAACGCCACATGCGACACCAAGTTTGTAATATATATGGTTTGATTTACCCTTGTGGTAAATACTATGTTGGCCAAACCACCAGGAAAATGAAAGAAAGAAACTCCGAGCACAAATCCAACATTAGGACGAAGAATGCTAAATCGCTGGTATCCAGACATTTTCAACTCAACAAACACACTATAGCCCAACTTAGACTTGTAATTCTAGAAAATATCACAAAACCTCTGCAAGGAGTAAACATTCTTGAGTTCATTACAAGCAGACAAATGTTCAGGATCCATAAATCTGACACATTGGAACCATCAGGCATGAATTAACAATTCTCTATAACATCATTTCTCGGACCATATCTATACCTGTTGACCAGGGTTTCCACCAAATAGATAATGTCACCCACATTATATGAACTTTATGGTGTAAACCTCCTATTCCACCATTCCTCTTTCCTGAACGGACATATGTCCCCCATGTCAATTGATCTCGAATAGCCACAATTATATCGCAGAAGCGATGAATTGGGTATAAATATTGATGAGACATATTGTTTGATATATTTGTTGTTATGTTTTGCTATTTAAAATGCACCCTCCTGTATATCTTGTAAATGTGTTATATTCAACGAATTCCTGAACCTGTCATGGATAAGATTATTCCACATACTTTTAGGTCCATTAATGGAAAAATAGAGAAAAAACGTTGTATTACATTTTTGAAAGTCTAAATCAAAGTGCTATATGGAGGAATTTTGTCGAAATAGTCCTATGATAGATCTATTGCCAATGAAGATCTAATTGAATGTATACAACATTAACATGCCACACGGCGTGAACTTGTGAACCTGTTCCATGCAAGAGTAAATCATATAGTCATTATCAGGATAAATAACTATTTATTGTTGTTGAAATGAGATTATTTGGGTGTTATAGATTGGACTCAGATTATATCTGGCTGGTAACCAGCACCATACAAATATATACCTCATACACACACAGGATCTAGTGAATCCCAAACATCTGCCTTGTATAGCATGGTTATCTACAGTAATTATTACATTGATGTCTGTCATCAATTGTACCACCATAGTACTTGAGACTGATATTCTAGATCAGCATAATCACAACTATGACACAACCACGTGCATGATGATACGCGTCTTGTTACTCTGACACCTATCGCATCATTGATTGCACAAATGCTATAAGCTACACCCTCATAGCACCTAGACTCTCCAGTACAAGTACAATTACAAACCATAGATACTTTAAGAACTAGAAGTATAATTTTCATTACACGTCACATCTGTGAAGTCATTACAGACACGTACATTTGTATATCCCTGAAGGAGCAAAGAAGTGGCAGGTTAATTGCGGTTCACTTCTGGGTTTCATCCCGTCCAAATGGAAGAACAAGCTTTGATCTTAACTGTCTGTTTGCTAACTTAGCCTCGGCACGCATGTACAAGCTGACCATCCCTCATCTCCCGATATCATATTTCTTAGCAGGATGCAGAACCACCCGGCTCCCTATTGAATAATAGGAAACACATCTAAATAACTGCCGAACAAGCTATATTAAACACTGTAGTGTCCGGACCACAGTGTCTATCTACTACCGCTCTACCAACCCCATGTAAGTACAAGTTTAACTCTGGCTATCATTTAGTGACGTTAAATCAGTACTAGGATTTTGTCAGAATCCGAGGTAGTAGAGCCCGAGATTGTACCCGTATTGTAGCCGTTAAGTTCTTCTTACCAATGTAACCCTCTGAACACACAAGGTAAATTACAGAGGGATCTATTAGTCGAAAGAGAAGGAACACCACACAAACGTCCAGGCACTGCAAAGGAAAAAGGGCAAATTACTTGGAAGGTCAATCTCACGTTAAACAATGATAACAGTAACTAAATACCAAAACACTAACCAGAATGAATAAGAATTCTTCCTGAATGCTCTGGGTCAAATTCGGAAGACAAGACGGGATAGGAGAACACAGTATAATGAGACATAAATACTGTCATGAGACAAAGATAGGATTTAGGATCATGAAATAACAAACAGCAATGACAAAGACTTACCAGTAACCTTTGCGATGATACTCGTGTACCAACAATAGATTCATTGTATTCTATTCCTAACCCGACGGCATGAGGATGCCTAAACGATTTGAGGCAGTCTCTAGTCCCAGTTCTATCCTGCCGGCACGAGGACGCCTAACGACTTCAGCACATGTAGGCAGTCTCAAGTTCAGTGCTTTCTATAATACACAAGGGTGTTGTTGATGTCTTCCAAGATGTGAAGAATGAAAGGCCAACAATCCAGTTGGGTGAATTCCAAATCAGCGGGCAAGTGAGGGAGTCAGAATGCAGACCGGGCTCGAGACACAGGAAGGCAGGCAGTTCCGAATCAGCAGGCAAGTGAAAATTGGAAAGCAGTCCGGGTTCGGTACACAGGTTAGCAAACAAGTCAGATTTGGCAGACAAGCGGGTTGTCAGTAACGGTCTGGGTCACAATGATCACAGGGGAACAGGGCAAGGAAACAGGAGCGAGTCGAAAGATCACAGGAAATAGGGAAAGAAGCCAAGAAAAAGCCACGATTGATTCAAAATCAGAAGCAGCGAGGTGAGCAACCCGGAAGTGTTATATAGGTTGCCATGGCAGTTAAACACCACGCCCTCCGCATGATACATTGTAGGTGGAGCAAAACGGGCGCCAGAGTCACCATGGTAACCCATGTCCATTATATCTATGGAATCGGGAACGGCATAGAAGAGGCGGATGATTAGATGACCGTATAAGCAACGGTCCCTTACTGTTCATGCAGTGTTTCACGCCCTGACACCCATACCTGAATGAATGGGAAGGATTGGATGTAGGGCGAATCCTGGCAGTACCCCTCCTCAAAGATGTCCTCCCCCTGAGAGACCAAAATAGAGATATCAATCTCGAGGCATGTGTGTTCTGTACAGGTTCCCAAGTCCTGTCCTCAGGACCGTAGCCCTTCCAGTCCAGTAGGTAAAGACACACCCTTAGGGAGACCTTAGTATCGAGTATGCGATGGACTTCATACTCGTCTGAACCTAGTATGGAAATCGGGGTGGACGATCAAGCAACCCGATGGAGGGATGAAAGGGTTTGAGGAGGGAGACATGGAAGACCAGGTGGATGCGCCAAGATGCAAGCAGATCCAGATGCACCGTGACAGGATTCACAAGACAGTAACTGGGTAAGGACCCACAAAACGAGGCTGGAGAGAAGGACGACCTGGTAACCATAGAGTATGGGTTGACAACCAGACCTTTGAACCTACTACATAACAGGGTGCAGGAGACCTATGGGAATCTGCGTGTTTCTTTTGATGGAGTTTGGCTTCATACAAACGGTTGGTTACAACCTTCCGAACTTTTGTCAAATCATATACACAGGCCAGGGCAGCAGGACTATTTGAGGATAATGCAGGCTCCAAAGGAAGGGTACATGGATGTCTACCATACATTTAAAAAAAGGGCAAAGTACCAGTAGACGTATCTAATGAGTTATTGTAAGCAAATTCCGCCATGACGAGAACAGACAACTAGGTAACCTGGTGTTGAAGTATAAGACATCGCAGATATTGTTCAAGAGTGGCATTCAGATGTTCCTTCTGGCCATCAGTCTGCGGGTGATAGGCGGTAGAAAAATGATCCTTGATGCCCAAGGATTTCGTGAGAGGTCTCCAGAATTTAGATGTCAATTGAGTTCCACGATCAGATATGATAACGTTCGGGAGACCAAAGAAACTATATACTTGTCGCAGAAACAAATCTGCCAAGACAGGTGCATTACGAAGGCCTTTAAATGGTACAAAGAGGGCCATCTTGGAAAAAGAATCAATAACAACCCAGATAGTGTTAAAACCATGATCGTCTGGTAGTTCAACAATGAAGTCCATGGACAACATTTCCCAAGGTTGATCCAGAATGGGTAAAGGAGATAAGAGACCGATAGGCTTGGGGAGCACTTTTTGCACTGTGCACAGACTGCACAGGATCTTATGTATTCGGGTACATCCTCTTTCATGGAAGACCACCAGCACCAACGTTGTAATAGTTCAATCATTTTCCATACACCTGGGTGAGCTGCGAACTTGGAGTCATGACACCACTGGAGTGCTGTTCTGCGGGTATTGGAATCAGGAAAATAGATTAGCCCCAGGTGATAAGTTAAACCTTTGAGAACTGTGAGTCCCAGCTCCTGCAGAAGTGTGGGACTGTAACGAACCCACTGCAACAGTGAAGTGCGTAAAGGTGCTTGCATAACACAAGCGCAGACAACCTGATGTGGAAGCAGGAGGGGACCGCTGTTATGGTCACACGATGGAGCACCATGTATGTGAGACAGTGCATCGGCCTTGGAATGTTTGGAACCAGGTTTATACGTGATTTCAAAATGATACATGGAAAAGAATTCATGCCACCGAGCATGTCTGGCTGTGGTGCATTTCACAGACTGCAAAGCCAGGAGGTTGCGGTCGTCTGTGATGACCTGTACAGGAACAGAAGTACCCATGAGGTGATGACGCCAGACTAAAAAGGCATCACGAACAGCCAATAACTCCTTTTCTGTTATCGTGTAATTGGCCTCATATGATGTAAATTTCCTGCAATGGAAAGCCAATGGATGCAATATTCCTGTGTCAGGGCACTCTTGCGAAAGAATCGTACCCACTGCCACATTGGAGGCATCTGCTTCGACTATGTAAGGCAAAGCAGGATTAGGATTTAACAATACTGGGGCTGTAGTGAAGGCTGATTTCAGGAGGTAAAAAGTGTCCTGTGCTGCATGATTCCAAGCAAAAGTATTCTTAGAACTCGTAAGAGAAGTCAGGGTGGCTGCCATGGAGGAGAATGACTTGATAAAGCACTGGTAAAAATTTGCAAAACCAAGAAAGGATTGTAGTTGCTTCAAAGTAGAAGGGACCGGCCAATCCAGAAAGGACTCTACTTTGGTGTTACTCATTCGTATACCTCGATCGGTGATATCATAGCCCAAAAACTCCACCGAGGTGGCATGGAAAATACATTTCTCCAACTTGGCATACAACTGATTCTCCCTTAGTCATTGCAAAACAGAGGATACATGTAAAACATTTGATTCGTAATCCACAGAATAGATGAGAATGTCGTCTAGATACACTACGACATACATATCTAACATATCTTTCAACACATCATTGATGAAATGTTGGAAAGTGGCAGGGGCGTTTCATAGCCCGAATGGCATGACACAATATTCAGACAACCCGTATTTGGTTTTAAAGGCTGTCTTCCATTCATCACCAGAACACATCCGTACCAGATTGTAAGCTCTGCTCAAATCCAGTTTAGTAAAGATTTTGGAAGTACCCAATCGGTCGAGTAACACTGAAATCAGAGGAATTGGGAATTGGGTACGGATGGTGACTGCATTAAGTTCCCAGTAATCTATACAAGGACGCAGATCCCCCTCTTTCTCAGGAAAAAAAAACATAGGTGAAGCCGCTGGGGAACGTGATGGACGGATAAAGCCAGTGCTTAATGACTTTTCTATGTATTCTTTCAGGATGCCATCCTCTTTCTGGGTTAGGTATTTTTGCTCCTGGGATGATATCAATGGGGCAATCATAGGGTCTACGGGGTGCGAGCACTGCTGCACCTTTGGGCTCAAAGACATCCTTGTAAGTCGTATATACATGAGGTAAAGACACTGAGGAAACTGCCCCCACAGTAAGTGCGATGCCCAACAAGGATCGGCAGGGATTTGTAAGCATGGTTTGTGTTATAAGACAATGGTCCTCACAAAATGTAGACAAAAACCGGAGTTCCTCAGTCACCCAATCATTGGCTGGGTTATGTAGTTTCCGCCATGTCAAACCCAGAATCATTCTGAACTGAGGTGCAGTTATAACGACAAAAGAGACCATTTCTGTAAATCCTGAATCGGAAGTCATGACCAAGGGCACAGTTTGTTTAGTAACCAAGCCTGAAAGCAAGGTGCTACCATCTACTGCATTAACTATTTCAGGCTGATCTTTTGGGACAAGAGGCACATTATTTTCCTGGGCAAAAGAAAGGTCAGTGTAATTATCCATGGCCCCTGAATCCAGTATAGGTTCACCATACCAGACAGGACCCATCTGATGCTTAAACAATGCGTGAATCGTAATGGGAGACATCATGGTGGAGTCCGAAGGCATAAAACTCGGTAGCCGGACCCCATCCACTACCGAGTTTTCGCGTTTCACGACTTCTTGGGTTTTTTCGGACATAACTTTAGAAAATGTTCTGCTAAGCCACAATAGAAGCATAGGTTGTCTGCCCGTCTCCTCTCTCTTTCACTAAGAGTCAAAGGACCCCTTAAGGCACCTATTTGCATTGGCTCAGGATAGTTAACAGAAACCGGGAATGGTGGTACTTAGACCGGTATTTTAGGCCTCTTCTCTCCCTTTCTTTCTGCTCTACGAGCAGCGATCTGTAGGACAAGATCCAAAAGCTAATGGAAGGCAGTCGGAACCACTGGAACTGTTGCAAGAGTATCTTTGAGAGCGTCTGACAGTCCTTTATAGAAGAGTGAGGCTTTCTTGTCCTCGTGCCACCCTGTTTCAGCGATGAGTTGATTAAACTTGGCAACATAAGCAAGGAGAGAGGTATCACCCTGCTGTAAGCCCAAAAGTTCCAACTCGGTAGCCTGGGTTTTGTATCTTGTATCAAAAACCTGACTCATAGCTTCCGAACAAGGCATTGCAATCAAACAAAAGAGGACTACCAGCCTCCAACAGAGGATTGGCCCAAGCAGCCACGGTACCAGCCAAATGGTAAAGGACAAAGGCAGCTTTTGTAGCGGAATCAGGAAAGGCATTGGGACGGCACAAAAAGTGCAACCGGCACTGATTCAGAAATGTACGATAAACCCTAAGATCCCCATGGAACCGTTCAGGTGGTGCTAGAGGATGTTGCGTTGCCATATATTCTGGGGCGACGACTGCGGGTTGGGGCTCAGGTTCCCCAGAACCGGAAGCCATTGCATGATTAGGAATCTGATCAGCTGCCGGAAACCTTGCCTGAAGCTCGTCAATGCGAGCCTGCGTGGTAGCGTGGGCTGTTTACATATCAACACGTATTTCCACCATATCTTGCATTAGTGTAGTCAAGGTCTCGTTAGCATCCATTTAAATAAGGCTTCTGATTATGTCATAATCTGAGGTAGTAGAACCCAAAGTTGTACCTGTAGTGTAGCCGTCGAGTTCTTCCTACCAATGTAACCCTCTGAACACACAAGGTAAATTACAGAGGGATCTATTAGTCGAAAGAGAAGGAACACCACACAAACAACCAGGCACTGCAAAGGAACAAGGGCAAATTACTTACAAGGTCAAGCTCACGTTAAACAATGATAACAGTAACTAAATACCAAAGCACTAACTAGAATGAATAACAATTCTTCCTGAATGCTCTGGGTCAATTCGGAAGACAAGACTGGATAGGAGTGCACGATCTAATGAGATATAACGACTGTCATGAGACAAAGATAGGATTTAGGATCAAGAAATAAGAAACAGCTATGGCAAAGACTTACCAGTAACCTTTGCGATGATACTCATGTACCAACAATACACCAAGTGTATTCTATTCATAACCCGACGGCACGAGGACGCCTAAACGATTTTGAGGCAGTCTCTAGTCCCAGTTCTATCCCGCCGGCACTAGGACGCCTAACTACTTCAGCGCATGTAGGCAGTCTCAAATTCAGCGCTTTTCATAATACACTAGGGTGTTGTTGGTGTCTTCCAAGATGTGAAGAATGAAAGGTCAACAATCCAGTTGGGTCAATTCAAATCAGCAGACAAGCGAGGGAGTCAGAATGCAGACCGGGTTCGGTACACAGAAAGGCAGACAGTTCCGAATCAGCAGGCAAGTGGAAAGTTGGAAAGCAATCCGGGTTCGGTACACAGGAAGGCAGGCAGTTTGGAATCAGCAGGCAATGGAAGATGGAAAGCAGTCCGGCTTCAGTACACAGGTAAGCAAAAACGTCAGATGTGGCAGACAAGCGGGTTGTCAGTAACGGTCCGGGTCACAATGATCACAGGGGAATAGGGCAAGGAAACATGAGTGAGTCGAAAGATCACAGGAAACAAGGAAAGAAGCAAAGCAAAAGCAGCGATTGATTCAAAATCAGAAGCGGCGAGGTAAGCAACCCGAAAGTGTTATATAGGTTGCCATGGGAGTTAAACACCATGCCCTCCGCATGATACATTGTAGGTGGAGCGAAATGGATGCCAGAGTCGCCATGGTAACCTGTGTCCATTATATCTATGGAATCGGCAATGGCTTAGAAGAGGCGGAAGATTAGACGACCGTATAAGCAACGGTCCCTTATTGTTCACGCAGTGTTTCACGCCCTGACACCCATACCTGAATGAATGGGAAGGATTTGATGTAGGGCGAATCCTGACAGATCTGATATACTATTTTCTTAAATTAGGCTAAAGAGCAAGGAAACGCCATCACACGGCTCCTATCTTCACCCAGAAGAATGCTCCCACAGTATAGACAATCGGATGCTAGGTGAGTACACTGGCATTGGAACTCTACCAGATCTGCTTATTTCCAACTTTTAATCTAGTCCACCTGATCACTTTAGCGTCACTGTTTCTTACAGATCCCCTTGAATCCAACTACTCGAAGATACATACCGTGAAAAAGATGCTGTAAACTTACCACCGACTGATTAGGTAACTCCTTGGCCAAGGGAGGCCTCATCTTAGACCTTTCTTAAAGTGGTAGAATTATCATTGCAGCAACGGGATCATTACATCCCTACCACACTTTCTATCACAGGTGGCCCTCCTGAATGCTGCACAAGTGCCTAATTGATGGGTTAGCCAAAAAGAATATTATTTATTACACTGGATTCGACTAGGTGAAGTATCATGTATATACTTAAAGGTCATGAAGAGTTTATATATACTGTATAGCACTCTGAGAGGCAATTGTTTCTGATACACTTTCAAATATTTACTTGTAGAACTGAAAAACACAGAATTGAAATGTTTGCAACCAGGCAAAGCAACAAACCTAGCTCCTGAAGAAGGGATGGACATCCTGAGACACGAAAAGCTCATCTTTTGATTTGTTTCATGTTTATTTGATTCTTAATTGTTCACCAATGTATTTTGTCATGAATTTATTAATTGATAAATTGTCACAAAATACAATACTGACCAAGTTCAGTATAATCAAGAAATATTTTCTGTATTTGCCTAATTCATTATGATCTGTAATCTATACTAACTTATCCAAAATGTTGATGGATGTTATGCACAGTTTGACAAATGTGCATGGGACAAGAGTGTCCTTGGGTTTCGGACACTTATTGTTGCCATTGTACATTTTGTTTCTCAGGGTTTGTTTCTGGGTGTAAATGTCTAGGGTGGAGATCCTGCACCATGAAGGACCACTTTGCATATCTACACAATCCCTGCATCGATCCTCTGCACTTGAATTCCTTTAACACTGTGACGAATCAACTTCCGGGGCACCGGTGGTCCAGGGATGAATATCAGTTTCTAAGCCATCAATCAGTCCCACACCTCTAGTACACCAGAAGGGATTCGAAAAGATTGGAAACACAAGCAAATTATAAACCTCCTTGTCCAATTTTGGTAACGTGGACGGAATGGCATTCCTATCTCCATAAGGTTGTGGATTGTTGGTTAGTTGCAACACAGCGAAAATACAATTATTACCCAATGATAAAAGAGACTATCCAGTCAAGGTTGTATACAAATATCTACGTTATTATTATTAGAACAGGCAGTTCTAGCACACTACAAAACACAACCCACCCTGTAAAGGAATGCAGAGGACAGGCAGTTTCAAGAAGGAAAGGGGATGCAGTCTGGATACTGACAGGAGGGTAGTTGATAAAGTAATTCATCACAATAGTTCAAGGATACTTGGTTTCAGCACAAAGGGAGCAATGGGTCATAAAATGACACTAGGGGTCTTCAGAGAAGGACCAGGTGGACAGAACCCCAATGCACCTTGTGCTTGTTGAAGTGCTTTATGCTCGATAGGGTCAAGAGTCAGTTTCAGGGCACTTTGTATCTTCTGCGAGTTCAAGGCGGGAGACAGCTGCGGGTATCAGGCGGCAGGCAGTTATCGCAGTGCTGGTTGGCAGGTCTGAAATCCTGGTCGAGGAGTCACAGACGACGTTAGTGACTGTAACGTGGCAACAGTCAGTGCTGGTTGATGCTTGTCAATGCACTTATACTATTTTCTACGCTGGACATGTGTCTTCCTTTAAGGCAGATGGGCCAAAGCTGAGGAGAGTGTTGCTGGCAACGGCCTTGTCCATCTTTCAGTTCAGAGCCTCTTTGGTACTTCCGACCTAGGAAGCTTTCTTGTAGAGCCTGGCAGGGCATGCTGTGTGCGCTGGCTTGGTACTGGTTCTGGAGCTGCTAGAGGGTCCTTTAGATTCAGTATATCCCTCTGTTCCCTGGGAGATGTTTAGGGGGGGATCATGCTTTCCTCTTGGAAATCCTGGCCTTCCTTCACTGGCGGAAGCAGTAAGGCAGACTGTGACTTGAGCCAGGGTCCAAATGAATCCTTCTTGTTACTCTTTGCAAAGTCTTCAGATGATCTGCCAAGAGAGGAGCTCAGCTCTCTTTGAAAGCGAAATCGGTCCCACTGATTGGTGCAGGCTAAGCCTACCTTAACCAACCAATCCTGGGTCCGCACCAACACTTTTCAGTTATGCATGAAGTCATAACCAGAGTGCTTTGCAACAGGAAAGGTAAAGGGGTGAAAACACCTATCTTTCTGTCTGTTGTGGATCAAAGGGTCTCTCTGGTTAATTGAGCTCTCTGTGGTTCCTGATCAAAGCTCGGGTTTCCCTTGACGTTGTGGGGAGAACAGGCATTCTGACTACATCAAATTGCATACTTCTACCCTCTGAAGGGGTGTCCCCCTGCAGGGGTTGCCTAATGTAAACAGTTGTCACAGACATGACAATTCACTGCCCTTGATACTAAGGGGCGGGAGCTGACTTCAGGTTGACACAGAAGCACATCAAAAAAGGTGTTGGGTTTCCTGACCCCTTTGTCAGCTCTGTGACCAGGCCTCTTGCAGGTCACAGGCTGGCTTCAACTAACTCTCATCAGTATGCGCTGCCACCAGCAGGGCAGATAAAGAATAGGGCGGATCCATGGAGCCTTTGTCAGTTAATGAGGCTGGCCATGGCAGGAGGAAGGTTTTGCCTTCCCCCTTCCTTGAGAGGCTTTGATGTACCCGTGACTGTCACATTACAACTGAACATGACAGGAGGACTGCGCCTGTAGGCTGTGTCCACTCAGAGTACACATGACTATCTGTTGGTTGTGCGAAGGCATAGGAAAACATGTGACGATTAGCCCCACACATTTTCCAGAGGTTGATCTCCCAACATTACATGTCATTGCAACAAAAAAAATGTTAAAGCCCAGGCGAGCGCACACTCCCCGTGCAGCCGGTCGAATTCCTCACAATGGGCCGGCAGTCACAGCACTATAACCATACCATTTCACCCAACACCATCCACCATTCTCTCCTCTGATATCAAGGACCTTTCCTGGGGATACATTATATTTAGCATGATATATCCATCATGTCTCATACAAGTAATCACATGTCGGGCCACTGTGTATAACAAACATAAGAAAGCCATCATTGGTTAGGTGAGACTCCCGGTGACAGTCCTCATTCATGAAATCCTACTAAGGGAAGACTGCAGCACCACGAACTCTTGATGAAACACAAGACCTAAGGATACTGCACGGCTTTATGCCACCAGGGAGACTGTGCTTCCAGCGTTAGGCTTTCCTTTTCCAAATCATTGTTATTGGTAATTCAATCCAAATGGGTCCAGGACTGTCACCATAGCTTTTGGGTGGACATAGCTCCAATCTGGCCCATTCTTGGAAGCTTTTTTGGAGCAAGTGTCAAAAAGTGCATGTTACTCTCTTTATAATCATTTATTTATACAACATGTTTGCCAAAGCACTGTACATGGTATATTTTGTATGTTCAATTATTATCACCCAATAAAAGTTGCGATTCATTTAACAATATCAGAAGGATGAAAGCCTTAGCTGGCATTCCTGTTATTCAAACCTCTAACCTGCATATGACGCGCATCTCAACAGCAAGCATGTCATCCGCTGAGCGAGCTTACCAGCTGCATGTAACATGTGCAAGTAACGTTAACAATCTTCTAAAATAATTTTTGAAAATGAGTTGCAAAGAGTTCCTTAAAAGCACAGCAGCCATTTTCCATTGATGATAACTAGATCACATTTAAAGTTAAACTTGCAGAGGGTCTTGAGAGCTCTCCAAACGAAATGTTTAGGGACAATTAATAACAAATGGTATCATTAAAAGGATATTGTTCCAAAAGGATGACAACCTGAACAGAATTCAAAGCGAAGTTCTACAATGATATTCGGGGGGTTCACTCCACAGCTTCTTAAGGAAAGTGCTTGGCAAATGGTGGATTTTTTGCTTGGCCAATGGTGGATTTTAGACCTCCAATTATAATCGGGACAACTGGATTGGATGTTATGATAACATTTCATGGGGAATTGTCCCCAAGGATTTATTGGTGTTAAGGCGTGTCAAATGTGTTTTTAAAACCCAGGTAAGCCACACACAGAGACTTGAGAATACACCTCCAAGGTATTTGTGAACAAATGGTGCATTGTAAAGTATGTTGGGCCATTGATATTGCTTATGATTCAAGAGAATTGTAATGTAATTCTACAATGGGTGCTAAAAGTCGGTTTGGCGAGGGGGGCTCGCATTTCAAAGGGTTGTGACACCAAGAATGTATGCTAAAAGAGGTTGCATGGATTTAAATGGGTGCCCATCTAATAACACTGTTAATATCTGGCTGAGAAATAAATCCAACTTTGCAAGTAGCTTTTATGGTTCCTTCCAAGGAATGTTTGTGGGAAGCTATTGCAAGTGGCGCAGGTGCATGCAAAGTGGGCCAGTAAAACTAGTCAAAGGCAGTTTTGATGTAAAGATGACTTTACTGCGGGTTTCGGAGGTTTTGTAGGTTTTGTGGAAATGGTTGGGAAATGGTTTGGTTCAGGAATATTGATCAAAACTACATAGAGTTTTAAACTACTTGTGCAACTGTAGTTCTTCCTGAATAAACATTCAGTAAAAGCTGTGGCAAATTTACAGTTCCGAGGAAATGAAGCCATTCAATCAGTCACGCTAGACAGCAGTTAGCTAGTCTTTAAATAGGTGTGTGGGTCCCCTGCCTGTTCTTATGCATAAATTATCATTTTAAAGCACACTGGACCTTTTCCATTCATCATAACTTCATATAATGTAAATACACTTTTACAAGGGAGGTAATAGTTTATGGAGGAGGCAGGCAGGGGTGTTGCTAGGTCTGGAAAAGATCTGGGGCTACGCTCATTTTGGGACAGTCGGGGCTAGCTCGTTTTGTTGGTTGTAGCCCCTGAGCTTCTTTTCGGGGCTACAACCAAAGGACCCGAGCCTGTTGCCCCCTCACGCCCAACCCTCCATCCCCCAACAACGCCTCTGGAGGCAGGTTATGCATTTCTCCAGAAGAATATGTGAGAAAATTAGGGACAAGAGGTCTATTTTGAGGCATATTTTGAGAAAGACCCTGGACGTTTCTTAAAGTCAATTCTAAAGGGGCCTTATGATTCATGGCCAGATAATGTTTGTAATTTCAAACCATTGTTGCGAGCTTTTAAATGTAGCATTGTGTTATATTATGCTATGTGATGCTGTGTTATGTAACAAAGCTTTCCTACTGCACCAAATCACCACCTTAATTTTCTCCGAGCACCAGGTCTTGTCTGGAAGCTGACGCAATGACCCCTGCTCATGGTTATCCGAACTTTAGTCTGTGGAGGAAGAAGAAGACAGAGATGATTAGACGATGGAAAAGAGGGTACAGAGATCCCAGGTGTAGGGATGAGATGATGTAGATTGGCAAATGAATGTTTTGTGATCATTTAAGGGCGTGTAGATCCATTAAGATGGACCATGGATCAGGGTGGCAGATAGGAAGGTAATCGTCAGACTGTCTACATGAGGACGATTTGCCTGCATGATGGCCTTGAAATATGCTGCTGAAGCCTAGTTAAATCATGGTGCCCTTTAAACCGACCCGGGATTACCTTTACATTTGTCCTCATCAGGCAAACTCCGGAAGACTATTTTAGGGACTGCCAAGCCTAGAGGACAGGCGTGACCCAACATGAATAGAATGTGTGAAAGGTGAATTTAGTGGAAGAGAAAAGGGAAGTATGGACTGCGACAGACGACTGTAAGAAATTGCCGCAAGCCGCGTCCCTTAACAGTGAGACACTCCAGTGATCAGAATGTGCTACTGTTTCTGCCCCAAGAACTCAATTCATGCAGGTGCAGCAGCATGAAGGTGAAACCCACAGGACATGTCAGCTTCTACCTCTAAATGCCAGTGGAAGGTGAAGTAGGGGTGTGCAAACACTCAGAAGCATGGCCATGTGAGTTAAACAGGTATTGTGGTATAGGGAGATAGGGAGGATAGCTCAGAGGCAACATGCTCGTTCTATAAGCAAAACAACACGGAGCACCACAGGTTCGATCCCCAGGTCCGTGCTTAGAAACCTCTGGGTATTAAGCATGTTATAATTAACCTATCATATCTGATAAGTATGCGTAACATTTTAAACATTCGCCAAAGAAATTAAATTCAAATAAATTCAATAAACCAGGTTATATTATAATGAGGAAAGGATATCAAGAATAATAGTGTGAATAATGCAAGAGTAAGAACGTGTAGCATAAGAGAGGTTCCCACATTAAACAGGACCTGAGAGAGACCCCTTGCCGCTCTGCCTGAACCCAACACAAACTAATCCTTTCTATTTGTGGTACACCTGAAATCCTCCCGAGCCACTATAATGCCTGCTATACACAGACCTGACTGCCAGGCTGCTGGTGCATTCCCCATTCCCGCTGTTTGGGTGCCTACGAAGCAAAGCCACGAGACGTTTCCGCAATGCGGAATGCTCCATGGCAAGGCAACTACTTCACACACAAGAGGACATCTGATGTGACGATACAACTGATTTAAATTAAAGTAGAGTACCCTGACATTCACTATGTTGGTGCCAGGATTTCTATGCATAGTGCCATTTTGCTTCCCTCCACTTTGTGAAGTTCCAAACGGATTTAGCACATTTCAGGACATTGCAAAAAGGTTCGTCTCTATTCCTAAAAGAAATGAAAAGACATGCAACATAGGTTGGCAATTCTGTCATAATTCTAATGACAGGAATAATGCATGTTAATGAATGTATTTATGCCTGTTGTAAATGGATGAATTAAACAATTACATTGTTTGTTTGTTTGTTTTATTCGTATTTATATAGCGCACAACAGCCCGAGGACATCGTGGCACTTGTTACAGTAAAAAGCTTAGTTACTTAGTTACATGGTCATTAGCAATATATATATACAGGTTGCAATATAGTTACATAGTCATTAGCAGTATATATACAGGTTACAATATAGTTATATTACATTTATGTTATATCACAATATACATGGCAGAAGTAGAGGAGGCAGTCCTCCACTTGCTAGTTGAGGAGAGTGGCCTTGAGGTTGTTGCAGAAGACAGAGATGGAAGTTTCAGCTCTAAGGGTGGCAGGGAGTGAGTTCCAGAGTTTCGGTGCAATATAGGAGAAGCCTAGACCTCCCGCTGTGGCTCTCTTTATGCATGGTATGTGTAGCTGGTTGGTGTACTGAGCTCTGGTGGGGCGAGTGGATGTGGTCCTTGATATTGCTTCAGATAGGTATGCTGGAGCGGTTTTGTTGATGCACCTGTGAGTGATGGTGAGGATTTTCAGAGTAATACGGTCTTTGACCTGGAGCCACCGGGCTTCACGTCTGGCGTGGGATATATGGTCTCTTCTAGGGATGCTCATGGCGGCTCTGTTTTGTGTGGTTTGCAGTCTGTGAAATGTTTTGGCGGAGGTGCCAGCTAGAAGGGCGTTGCAATAATCGAGTTTGGCTCCTATAGTTGCTCTAGCTATGGCCAAGCGGTTGGGGGTGGATAAGTAGGGTTTAATGGCATTGATGAGTTTGGTGCTGAACGCTGATGCAGAGGCTATGGCGCTGACTTGTTTGTTCATCGATAGATTTGCATCAATGTGAACACCTATAGTCTTGACAGAGGATGATACGGAGATGGTTGAGTTGTCTATGTTGAAGTTGTTGTATTGGGGCTTAGTTCCGATAGTGTGTTTGTCTGGCCCAGGATGAGAATTTCAGTCTTTTCCCCATTAAGACAGAGGCCATTGATTGCCATCCAAGCTTGGATAATGGCATAGATGTTGTGAAGGGCCGGGGCGTCTTGGTGATAGAGTCCAGATAGGGGTAAAAGTACTTGAGTGTCGTCTGCATAGTTTGTATATGCAACACCTATGGAGTCAAGTAGGTCGAATAGGGGTTTTGTGAAGAGGTTATAGAGGGTGGGGGCTGTACAAGATCGTTGGGGGACACCGCAGTTTATGGTGGTAGGATCTGCGTTAGCTGTGTCGGAGTAGATCTTCATGGCTCTTCCTTCAAGGAAGGAAGTGATCCAGGATGCTGCTTGATTAGAGAAATGGGCTGCATGGGTGAGGTGGATGGTGAGTGTTTGGTGATCTACCAGGTCAAAAGCAGCTGATAGATCGAGGAGGAGGAGCAAGGCAGGTTTGCCTTTGTCCATGATCTGTGAGATTTGATTTTTTAGGTCTAATAAGGCGGATTCTGTTCCATGCCCGACACGGAAGCCAGATTGTCTTTTGCCTAGTGTGGAGTTAGCTTCTATGTATGATTGGATCTGGATGTGAGCTGCTCTGTCCAGGATTTTTAGGAGGAAGGGGATGGTCATTATCGGTCTGTAGTTGTCGGCTTGCGCTGTGTGAAGTGTGGCCTTTTTTAGAAGTGGCCGCACCCAGGCTTCCTTGAGATTGTTTGGGACAGTTCCTGTTTGGAAAGATGCGTTAATGAAGGCAGTAATCAGGGGTGCTAGCTCATTGGCGCATTCCTTGATGATTTTGGGAGGGCAAATGTCTGCTTTGCGGACGGATGGTTTGAGGTTTTTGATGAGATTAAGGACCTCAGGTTCAGTGACGTTTCTGAAGGAGAATTGAGTGTGATTGAGATTACTACACTTGTCTTGTGTAGGGCGGTTGGTGTTTTGGTTTGGGTGGGCTTTGCAGTGGTTTTGGATTTTGTTCTGGAGGAGTTTTATTTTGTTGAGCATGGAGGACTGAATGCTGGCACACCAGGCTTTGTCTTTAGTTATCTCGTCAGCGGTAGCCGGAGGAGTGACTAATTCATTAAAGATTGCGAATAGTTCTTTAGCTTGGGAGTTGGCCTTTGAGATCCTAACATTGAAGGAGTTGGATTTTGCTTCTAAAATGGCTTTTTTATATTGGAGGGCTATTTGTTTGAAGAGGCTCTTATTTAGATCACTCGGATCCGTTTGCCAGTTTTTAAGCGACTGGCGCTTTTGAGCTAGAAGGGTTTGGAGTTCTTCCGAGAACCAAGAGTTGCAATGAAATGATTTTATTTTCTTCTTGCTTTCAAGTGGGGCTATAGAGTTTATGGCATTGGTGAGAGTATCATTGAAGATAGCTGATAGTATATTTGGGTCCTGAGAGAAAGGTGGTCCTAGGCAGGGGCTTTTAAGGTGGGGACGCAAGTTGTCTGCGTTGAGTTTTTTAGAACTTCTTTTTGTGGCAGGTGGTGCGTGGGTGAGAGTCTTAGGTTTAGGGTTGGTGGGGATGAGGAATTCGATGCATGTGTGGTCCGTCCAAGGAAGGGCAGTGTTTGATGTAATGTTGGATGCACAGTTGTGATCCATGACCCAGTCAAGGGTGTGGCCTTTGGAGTGAGTTGGGGTGAGGACTCTTTGGGAGAAACCTAGGTCTGCGAGTTCTTTAGCTAGGGTTGCGGCCGATTTATCCTTAGGATCATTGTATCCTAACTTTAAGTCTCCTAATAGAAGGATTTTGGAGGACTTTTTAATGTTGTTGCTGAGTTGATGGGAGAGGTGCTCTTGGAAGTCAGCTGGGAGTCCGGGAGGTCTGTATAGGATGTGGATGTTGATTAGATTATTGGGGGAGAGTGTAAGCTTGGCTGATAGGATATCAGCATTACCACCCCATGTAATATGGTCTGCCAATCTGATGGATAGTGAGTCTTTGTGGATAAGGGCGACTCCCCCTCCAATTTTATCACATCTATCTGGCCTAACGATGGTGTAGCCTGTGGGTAGGGCTAGTGCGATGGCTGGGCAGGAGGCATCATTGAGCCAGGATTCAGTGATGCAAAGTAAGTCCAGATTAAGTGTGGATAGTAGATAATTTATCTCGAGGGCATGTGCAGGTAGGGAGCGTACATTCAGTAGTGCACATTTAAGAGGTGGGTGTTGTGTGCCTTTGATGTTTTTGTTTGTACTAGTATGGGGTGAAGTGTGCTTGTTGTGGTGTGTCGTAGTGAGGAGCTTAATGTGAAGTAGTGTAGAGGCATGTTGGGGTGGTGGGCGGAGAGGGGCAGTGCCTATGCTCATCTTAGCATGGGGTAGTGGTGCAGTGCGGGTGCCTAATCTGGTGTTTCTAGTTGTGATGGGTGTGGGTGAGCAGAGTAAATACCTAGGAAGTGATCGATTTCTGAGATTGCGGAGTCTGGTGGCTAGGCTAGGTGGCCGAGACTGTGTGATGTTGTAGTCTGGTGCTGCTGCATGTGAATTTAGTGCCGGGCGCTGGGTGAGGTGTGCTGGGAATATGTGGGGAGGCGTAGAGGCCATTATAGTGAGGGCTATAAGGATGGCTGTTAGGCTGGCTGAGTGGAGTGTGGCAGGGAGAGTGCGGGAGAGTGAAACTATGCTATGATTGGGAGGTGCATTCCTGGGCATCATGATAGTAGAGAGTGGCTGTGTGTGTGTGTGCAGGTGGTGTGTGCTGCTTGTATGTGACAGAAATGACAGGGGTATCGTGCGACTAGTGCTAGGTAGTTCAGAGGCAGGGCATAATAGGTAGCAGTTCATCAAAATACAATGCCTAAATTCGATTTTCTAAGTGGGGCAGGCAGAGGCTAAATGGTGGCAGGGCATAATAGGTAGCAGTTCAACAAAATACAATGCCTTTTGAAATGCTCATTTTGGAAGAAATGAATGCATTAATCTAATTATGCGAGGTGTGCTGAGTTCTAGCCCAAAATAAATGTGCACCTTTTTCTGCTCTTAGTTAGACTCAAAGATACAACCTTATGTCCACATTGCCTCTTCCCGAAGTCACATGCAGAGTAGGGATGTGCACATTTCTTTGCTGTTGGTGTAAGTGTGCCCGACCTCGCAACACGTACAATTGTGACGTTTCCATTTCTTTTTACTCCGTCATCAGCGAAAAGTATTTGTCTGGGTCATTCATGAACTTTATTACTGCAAACATACATTTAGCAGTAAAAGCACACAATCACATGTACACCCTCCCTCCCAAATGTACTAAAAAGTTAATTAGTTATAATAAATGTGATTAGTAGATATGATCAAAACAATGTGAGGATCTCACGGCCGACTAAAGGGTCCCTCCAGATTATTCTAGTCACAAAGATATAGTCAGTCATCCCTCCAAGGGCAGTCACGAGAGAAACCCGGAAGTAGAAATGGTATACGGTCTATCCTACTGCCTGCAGTACATGACATGATCTTCTCCATCACCCTTTCATGACCTGGAAGTTACTCGTTTGACAGAATCATTTCAGCAAACGGTGTTTCGCGGGACCATTTCTCTGCACACTCTTTCTGGATTCACGAGGTTGAATTTAGCAGAATTCGTTTCATGATAAAAGCTGTTTGCAAGAAGGATAATACATCACCTCCAGAGCACCATTTATTCTGCTAATTATCGCATATTCATGCTTAAGTTCCCGAAAATGCCAATGTGAGGGCACTTTATAGTGTCAGTGAAAACATTGCAGTTTCATGAAGTTTTCAAAGTGTTTTTGTAAACTTCAACAAGAATGCAAAGGCAATGGCCCGCAATGTTGCACTGTGATCAGGCTAATGCAGACTTTCTAGGTGTGTTCCCAGAGATATCAAATCACCCATCTCACGACTGTGTGCTTTTTGTGTAGTGTTGGATTGTGAGTTTTTGGACAAATAAATTGTGTCACCGAATAGGATTCTAAGAATAGGACTCTATCAAGCTAAATGAACACCAACATTGCAGAGCGTGAGACCTGTCAGCCTCATACCCGCGGTAAGATAGCCTGTTGCACAGGCTGTGCGACATTCCAAGGTGTGAGACCCGCATTTACTTGGACTGTGTACTGATGTGTTCGATGCAAAAAGGGTGGGGACTCAGGTGCCCCCCCACTTGACCCGACCCCTAGACACAGCCCTGAATGGAGTTAGGTGTTGGTGCTTGTTAGGCAGAATTACATGCAGTACCCTTTGGGAACACTACACACAAGACTACAGGTGTAAGCACAATCTCAGATTTGGTATAAGTCTGTACTACACAGTTTTGTGGTAGCAGAGCTGAGCAGCCAGACTTATCTCAAGAGGGATGTGAGCAGTACAAGGTGTTACACAACAGACTTACAGTTCTTCAAACACTCAAGGTTTCTTGGTTAACCAATATTAATTTATTTACACAGTCATTTAGAAAACATTCCACTAGCAATAAGCAGCTCAATATCACACTATAACACACTCCAGTACCAACCAATACGTTTTTGAACAAGTTAGGTTCCCAAGAAGTGGGAGCAAAATGGCACTTTAGTAACTTTAAATTGGGAGTAAAAGACACAAGTTATAAAAATTAAACACAATACTTTCTTAGGCAGGGCAAATAGTTTCAGTTTACTATAAGAGGCAGTTCAATTCAATAGGCCTGGGCAAAAGTCAATGGATCAGTGTCTTGGATAGGGTAGCACAGTTCTGGTAGTAAACGGTTAAGTCTTTACCAATGTTCTTAGAAGTAGTTTGCACGAAAAAGAGTTATATGTCGGAGTAGGAGCAAATAAGACTCCAAAGTTGGGAAAGTTTCACAACCTTTCACCATGGCAGAGAGGATTTCTCCACCACGTTTGCACAGTACCTTTGTAATGAAGAAAAGCATTAGCTGAGGCAATTGTTCCTGACAGTTCCTGCAGATCTCGCTGTTCCTGGGCCTCAGTCATGGGGACAAGAGGGAGTACGTCGGGAGGTTCCTGCACTGCACAGGGACAGATCCACAAGCTTGGCAAAATGTTGGCTTAAAGTGTGAGTGCTTTAAAGTCCACAAGCTGGTATCCTTCTCACTGGCTATCCGGTCTGAAGAAAATTTAACCAGTATGGAGATGGTGTCCAGGTGGCTTGCGAGTTGGTTGTTCCCACCAGCTCAAGGTAAGAAGTCGTCTTTGAAGGGCTTTTCTGTGGAGGGAGTTTCAGGCTATTCGCACCTGCTGCAGGGCTGCACCGGGCAAACCAATGGTCCAGGAGTTGCAGCAGTTATCTTCCTTCAGCTCATCTTCGGTTCTTTCATTCCAGTGGTCGACTGTGCCTCTCAAGTGCAAAAGACCTGCCTTTTAAACAGTTTTCTCCCATTCATTCCAGCCTAGATGCCACTCACCCAGCAGGGTGGCTGTCTTTGTCGGACAGTCACCCGGCCAATCATGCCAAAGTACCTTGAGGTCTCCAAGGAGACTAAGCACAGGGAGTTTCGGGCACCTCCCTCACTTCCTGTCCACCCCAGACACTCAGGCGCCAGAGGCGGTCTTCAGTCCTGAAGCCTGCAAAAGGCAAAGGAACAAAAGGACCAAACCTGGTTTGGCGTGCAGAGACAAACACTAGAAGCCTTTCCAAAAGGAAATGGTGAAAAAAGTCAATCGGAACCTGTTTTTACAGAGGGGGCTTGGATGCCATCTTGAAAAACATGGCTCTGGTGGATTTTAGCTACCAGAGCGTTTAAACGGATCACGGTCGGGAAAATCATGGTAATACCACTGCCACCAGCCATTCTGAGAGGAAAGGGTAGCATTTGAGTGCATCATGAGTTTTCTAGGCATAGGGAATACTAGGTATTCCCGCCAGCACTCTGCTGTATGGCAGTGTGTGCTGGGTCTAGCAATTTAAAAAGACTAGCAAAGTCCCTTTAACTTTACATTCACTGGGAGACAGTAGTGAGTACCAGAGAAGGTATTTAAACCTTGGGAAGTCTGAAAGGCATCCCTGTGCCACTGCACTGAGGATGCTGTGTGACACACAAGAAAAGTTGATGCCTATGGAATTGTCTAAAACTCCATATCCAAAGAACACAAAAGTAAAACATAGAACAAAATACATGAAAGAGTGGGAAAAAAATGCCCACGCTCTTTCCAGGTAAAAATGAAAGTCCTAAAAATCCAGCAAAGTTGCTGGGGGTCTCAAAAGGTAAGGGACATTCGCACATTTATGAGAATTCTCCCTAAAACTGCTGCATATTTAGAGCCTAATTCACAAGGTGTTTTTTAAAGGGGTGTTTGCCTTTATAAAACACTTCTGTGCATTACATCCTAAAAAACACAAGGTGAGGCGTGTGCTGCAGCAAACTCAAGCCATTTGACCTCTTCAGAAAAGAAATAAAAACTACCACCTCTTCCACTCGCCCCAAACCCTGGCAAGTACTAAGGCCCGGCCTGCTGAGCCCCCCTCGGTTTATCATCACGCTTAAAGCATGCGATGCTGCAACTACACACGTAACTCTGTTTACTAGAATGTTTGAACGGGGTTAAGCAGATACTAAAGCAGTGTCTTCACATTCCCAAAAGCGCGATGGTGCTATGTCTTTCCTCCATTACAGGAAGCAGCATTCCGTGACTCCGCTTTGTTAAGGATGCTCATCCGGCAATTTGTTTACACTTGCATAACTGTATTGTTCCTGCAATTACATCTGAAATGCATTTTAGATTATCTCAGCTATTGTAAACAGGATGTCTACGGAGCCATTTAAAACATGTTCATGAAGTGAACAGAAGGCAGAGTTGCATAATCTTTTGTGTTCTTTTTTTGTACCTTGCAACGTTACCATAGCAACCAGTAAAAGGCATAACAAAACTATATCTGTTTATCTTCGGCGCAGCAGGGAGAGTAATGCTCATCGGTCTCATGGAAGGAGCTACACTGATATCCAAATAGCCGAAGCACCATGTGCTGCACAATAAAGCCAGATAAACAAGAACTGCAAAAAAACAAGGTTTTACAAGAACTTGGCTATGTTGGTCAGGTCTAGCATGGCGACATATTTCTTCTGGTAATTATTGAGAATGTTATTTTCTCTCCGTTGAATTTAACCTTCGGTCGCGTCCCCTTCGGTAGTGGTTTAGCCAAGCGAAGACCACATGAAAGATGTTTAAAGCAAAAAAGAAATTCCAGGTTGAGACTGCGCCCAATTTTTCAGAACTTGGTTTATTATATGAATGCCCTTTCTGATGACACGTGTTTCGGTCCCTCATAGGACCTTTTTCAAATCAGGGCTTATTTTCACCTACTGCCCCTTAATGGGTTAATTCAAATAGTAGTCGCTCTATTTGATTTAAACCATTAAGGGGCAGTAGGTGAAAATAAGCCCTGATTTGAAAAAGGTCCTATAATGGACCGAAACACGTGTCATCAGAAAGGGCATTCATATAATAAAACAAGTTCTGAAAAATTGAGCGCAGTCTCAACCTGGAATTTCTTTATTGCTGCAAAAAAATAAGTCTATGTGTGCCGAGGTGCTGCTTGCCTTTAACCCAAGGACTGGTAACATACGAGCCTGCACGGCGGCAGTTAATTAACTGTGATGCGGACACCAAGGAGAGTCAAGTAACACATCTTAATTCCACCACATGCCAAGACGGACTGCTGTATCCCCTCCCTTTCCGCCCACCCCGCATGCCGTGCCTTCCAGCGCGCTCCCGCGTCGGGTGATCACAAACACATGATCAATGAGATCATTACATCCTCCCCCTGTTTCAAACACAAAGTCAATTATATTCCATTTCTTCTATCAGTCCTCTTTGGCTTGTTTCTGGCACGCTGAGGCTGCCTTGTCGGGGCCACTAGGACCCGGTCGGGCTCGGATGAACGGGAGGGTTCCAAACATCACTGTCAGACTCTTCTCCATCTCCTTCATAGGGTTCTTCCCAATCGCCTAGCTCTGCGGCATCTCTCCAGGTTTCTCCCTCCTGCACCCCTGTAAATCTTCTGAAGTGCAATGAATTTCTGGTCCCTTGCCACCATCCATCCCCTGCTGTTATGAGTGATCCTTTGACTCTCATGACAGTCAGCAGGGTACTGCTGAAAGCGACCGTATGTTTGTGAGTGCAAAGTTGTCTCACTGCTATAGTGTCTCCTTCCTGTAGGTCTGCTGCCTTTGCTTCCCTTCGGAGGTCAGCATGGTGTTTCATAGCTGCTTTTGCCAAATGTCTTGCTCTCTCACCTTCTGATCTTCAGGGTATCCTTCCTCGGGCATCGTGATGTGTGGTAGTCGTCGACCTAACATAATTTCTGATGGAGTCGAGAGTTGATAGAGTACCTTCTTCACTGGCTCTCCAGTTAAGTGGGAAATCTGGATGATCCTTTTGACGTTGCTCATAAAGCATTTACTGTCCCATTTGCCTGGGGCCACAGTGGGGTGATTCTTCTATGTCCGAGACCCACGTACTCTGCAAAAGTCCTGAAATCTTGTGAATGGGGGACCATTATCAGAATAACTACTTGTGGCACCCAAATGTAGTGAACATCCTGTCCAGTTCTACCAAACCTCATAAAAACCATTCAACTGAGGCAGTACAAGACTCCACACTTAGTACCACCTGAGTTCATGGTAGCGTAGAAAGAGCAGCCAGGCTTATATTAGGCAGGACAGAGGGCCCTAGACCAGTACAAAGATCATATAACACACAAATGAATCAATAGAAACACTGACAACAAGAAGTATTATAACAAAATAAATATTTATTTTAAATACAATTAGGCCAAGTTAAGTTGTGGAGTAAGTACTGGTGGTTCAAGGGAAGTAAAATATTTTTAAAACACATTCAGTAGAGGACACACCTATTCTTGGGGAGTAAAACCAATGGTTACTTTCAGATTACATTCAGTAATACCAGGGTATTAGACCCTAACAGTTGTACTGTGATGCTCAGCAAGAAATCACATAATAAGTCTAGGTGCCAGGTGAGTAAAACCTAAGGATGTAATATTCAATTACAGGTGCTTTTGAGATTAGTGAAACACAGATTGACATAAGCAGTAACTCCTGTAACTTATTTTAGGATAGCGCACAGCTAACTCAAGTTAAGTAAAACCCATATACGTTTTGAAGGAGCTATCAGCAACTTGGGGCAGGTGTAAACCTAAGACTGTTTTTGTGTCTTTCTAAAGCAGAACAGGGAAAGCAAAACCTAGGGTTACACTTTATGAATGACTCAAAGTTATTCTAGGTAGATAAAACATAATGTAGGCTTATACTGGACAGGCTTTCAGCAAGTCAGGGGAAGCAAGACCCATTTGGGGGACACTCATACAATTATCCTAACAGGAATAATAAAGTGAAACCAACACCATTAGTTTCAGGGAAGAGGCACAACCATTTCACAGTTGAGTAACTTAACCTTATGTATACTTTTCAGAATAGTGCAACACACATTCAAGGTAAGTAAGAACATTTGCAACTGTTCATTCTCAGAGTTAGTTACCAACCAACTTCTTTTAAAAATAAGTAACTTTTAAACATGTATTCTCTTTTCTAGGCAAAAGGCCAAATCCCTTAAAAGTCTGTCCCGTATTCTTGGAGCATGAATGTTCTCAGTGGCAAAAGGGAGGGTCACTAAGGTCTAGTGTTCAACAGGCAGTGTCAGGGTAGGTTCTTAAGTAGTTCCTAAGGAAGTCTGTTCAAACATGTGAGTATTTTACTTTAGAGTTAGTTGATGGTCCAGTGGCTTCACCATAGACACCCCAGGAGGATTCCAGCAGTGGGTTCGGGTGAACTGGATGAGAGGCCTCCAATCACAGTAAATACCCCAAAACGACACAGGAATCATAAGGGACTTAAGGTAAGTAAATACCCAAGCCAGCCCAGTACCTCAGCACAGAAGAAGATTTTACAGCAGGAGGAATTCAGGCTCGGCAGCCAAAAACCTGGTCGATGGATTGCTTGTCGTGGTGACTGAAAAAAGGACCTTGGAAGGGATTTTGCACTAGGCTTTGAGGTGGGTTCATAATTTTCGCAGTACTCAGGTCAGTTGGAAGGAAGGGTTACAGCAGGCTCAGGTTATACAGCAAGCTCTCCGGTCGCCTGAAATCGGCTCATCCTATTTTCCTTCATCATCCTCTTCAGTTTTGGTTCCAGTGGTCGACTTGTCTTCAGCTTCCAGATTCGGATTATTTAACAGGAACTACAGCACATCTTCTGCATTCTCTCCCTACATTTTACAACAAGGGGCGGTCTGGTTGTCCAATCAGGATATCCACCCCCCCCAATGGGATGTATACCCATTCAGGCCAGGAGGAAGACAAAATGCTGTGGAGTTTTAGACTCCACCCTCGCTTCATGCCTTCACAGACAGACTGGAGCCTGGGTGGGGAGTCCAGGGTACTCCCGCCGAAGATAAAAATCACACAAAGGAATTTCCTACCCTGGATGTTAGAGGAAGGAAGAAGGAAGGACAAGCAACACTAAAATGTTTAAAAAACAAGACAGGGGACATTTTGGTAAAATGAGCACACTTGAGTGCCTTTACCGGAGCTGTGCACACAGCCCGCAGTAATTGTGCACCAAATTAATAAAAGGTACCACTGCCACCAGCCATTAAAGGTAAGCTTGTCCCTGTAACATAACTGTTTGTTTTAGTGCGAAAGGGGATACATTGTATCTCCCCAGCACTCCACATAAGGTGGGGTTTGCTGGTTTCACCAAATAAAATTTAAAAGGGATCCAAAGGTCCTTTCTACCCTTGGGAACTGTAGTTATCTCAAGGTTAGACAGAGAACATTAAAAGGGGATCCCAAAGGGCAACCCAGCAACAATAGGGAGTTAGTGCCAAAAGTTGTCAAAGAGGATAGAATTAAAAAGACACTATGGAGAGTCTAAAAAATTACACCCATAAAAAGAGTAAACGACTCTGTGAGTATGGAAAAAGGTTCCCGCTCACTGAGGTATTAGGAAATATAATCCATCAGTAAAGCAGAATGTTCTGGGGTTGACACCGGTCAGGAAGATTTATCATTACTATGAAAATCTTACCTAACACTCGTCCCTCCCAGACTAAGGAACAGGAGGATCTAATCCTCACCAGGATGGATCTCATGTTTCAAGTTGGTTAAACTGGCTGCTGAGTCCACCAAAAATCTTTTTGTACTCTTGCTGTGAAATTTTTTAATATTATCATTTGCAAACTATATGACCTACAAGTATTGTTGGGCACATTTCTATTATATAATTATAGAGGATCTGGTTTAACAGACCCTCAGAGGTTGGGAAAACTTCTGAATTTACAATAGACTTTTTAAAGGGGTTCTTATAAATGAATCCGTTAGACCTAGAGGTGTCCTAATGATTCCTCACCACCTTTCCTCTTGGAGCAGGTTGGGTCTCAGGCATCTTAGTTGGGGTGGCTGTGGCAAAGCAGTGTACATGCTCCCACTTCCGCTTAGATCAAATTTTACGTTGATTAGAGGTTTCCCTACTAACACTAGGATTTATACTGGAGTCTTCAGCAGATTATCCAACAGTCTCAAAGTCTTTCACCATAGACTTAGGTTTCCTGGATTTCCACCAGTTTTGAGAATTACCAGTGCTCATTTGTAGTCTCATTGCAAAGGAGTAAACAGAGATGATAGTCACAGGTTTCAATCCCACCTTCAAATTCAATTTTCACACTTCAAGTGTCGGTTCTAAAGAGAACAACATGGGATATGCCCTGATTTGAGAAAGGCACGGTTCAAGTGCCGAAACACGTGCTATCTTAAAGGCCCACTATTGAAACTAACTTTTGGATCACCCTAAACAAGCTCTTTGACTTATATACACAGGAATTTTGAACACACTCGGATGTTTCATGGCGCATTAAGTGGTGTGGGGGAGACACACTTTACCTTCCTATTTTTCCAACGGAGTAGAGGAACTCTAAGTGTTTGTTGTTTTTTCTACACCTTTGCGACATCCATTCTAAACCGAGTTTGAATGTGGTCGCAGAGGTAACTTAGTTGGTATCACCAAAAAGTTCCTAATTTCAAGATTTTTCTTGTATCTGAACAACGCTAGGTGCGTGACAAAGGTTGTAATATATCTGGATTCCGCGCTCAGCTCTAGCTGGTGGTATCCCTTGCTAAGATCTAGCTTGGAGAAAAGGTGTGCTCTGTTCAACAGATGAATCATGTTCATAATTCTTGGGCCTTGATCTTCTCCCTCATAATTGGGGGTCATTACGAGATTGGAGGCAGTCATGGTGCTATTTGCGCCATGACTGCCTCCAATAACGGGACCGAGTCCGGTGTGGTGCAATGGGGACTTACCGGTCTAGTCCGACCCTGGCGGGACCGGTAAATCCCCATTGCACCAACCATTCCCCATTCCCATTTGAGTCCACATAGGGCTCAATGGGAATGGGGAAGGCGCTATTTACCGGCCTGCTAATGGCAGGCCTGTAATTAGCGGCCTGGTCCCCTAACGGGACTCGTAAGGGACGTGTGGTTCGACCACACGTCCCTTATGGGTCCCGTTAGAGGACCTCGGAATCGGGCGGTAGGGGATTATGGGCATCGGTCTCCATACCCGTGCCTGGTATCCCCTACCGCCCGACTCGGAATGACCCCCATTGTCTTGTTGCGACTGCACATGTCAACGCTGATCCTAATGTCATCAGTGTGAGGCTGGAAATGCATTGGAGGGACAGGGCCTCCATGTCCTTGTCCTGTAGTCCTTTTATCATGTATGTTTGTGTTATAATCTGCACAGGAGACGATGTGGGACTCCTGGCAGTTCAGCTCTTCTTCTTTTTGGTTTGGTGAACAGACCCTTGGGATACCCTTATGGCACCCATGGTTGGGGGTACAAGCCTGTACTCCTGGTGTATGTTTTTGGGCACCTGTGTGTGGCCCAAAGAGCAGGGTATGGGCTGGTGGCAGCTCCATGCTGAATTTGACAGGTGCTCTGAGTATCCTCCATTTGGGAATACCCAGGCCCTGCCATTGGAATCAGTTGATTCCTGATAGGATACAAGATGGCCCCTCTGGCCTCTAGCTTTGTATTGCCTGTTAACTTGTTTTCCCATAGTCATGGTAAGCCCTGACTCTGTCTCTTCCCCTTTCCGGCTTTTGGGTGGAAGTTCCATATATGGTATTGTGGGGAAGTCCAGGCCAGACTGGCTGGAGCCTTCCCACTGACTGTATATTGTGGGTACGTCCTTGGGGTGGGATCTGGGTGATTGGAGTGTGTGACCAATATACAGTTCATGTTGTGGGTGTCTGGTTTCTGGTATGTAACACAAAGACTGAAACAGGCCTGCCCGAAACTGTTATGAATGCAGTGTGGAGTGCTGAATGGCTGGGTGCGTGTCCCAATCCACATTCCTTGTTGTGAGTGTCTGGATGTAGAAGAATGGCCTGAATGCACTGTGAGCCTGATTGGCTGCCTGCCTGCATGAATGCCCTTCTGAATGATTGGTTGCCTGAGTGTGACCCAAAGGAGTGAAAGAGAGACCAAACAGTATTTGTGGACCTCACACTGACGGAAATCATTCAGAAGCTGAAGTCGAAATTTGATGCTTGATCTCGAAGCCGAATCAGAAGAAGAAGGTTTACTGCTGTTTCCCTTTGATGCAATCTGAAAGCCGTCGCGCCTTTCGAGGACTGATCCAAGGAGGAGTTGGCTAGGCGACCTCTTCTGGATCTGCGAGGGAACATGGTGCACCAGCGAGCCTTCACCAAGGCTCCCTGGAAGTCAGTCATCGAAAGGCTGCCGACCGGAGACGGGGACCACCAAGGAATCTGGAGCGAAGTACCAGGATGTTGAGGCCATCGACGACCGCCACCTTCGACCGAGGTTCAGAGGACCGATGTAACCTCGTCGACCCGAGCCGCCCCGCTCCATTGCGTAAGACACTTTGAATTAAGGACTCCCTTGCTCATCACCATCGACCACTTTGTCTTGCTAGAGAAAGTCAAGGTCACTGCCGAACCGAGGACAATCCGCCGGAAGGTTTCCCTCCACCCGAAGTCCTCAACGACGCTGACAAAGATACGAAAGCCAGCCGTGGTCGAGTCCCGCTCGCTGACACCAAACGCTGACAACCCAACACCCTTTCTGGCCCTACGTTCTTCATTGAGTCTTTGCGACAACAAATGGGGCTATGTTCTTTGGCTGTGGGGTTCTTAAGGGCATATAAGTACCCTTTCCTCGTTGGTTCTTTGGTGGCTGGTTGTCTGGATATGTGTATTGGAGCTGTTGTCCGAGGTAGACTGTTCTATCAGGTATCTGACATAGTGTTTATGTCTTTTCTGGTGCCTTGCACTGGAAGAACGATGCGTATGCCATTCTGGTACTGGTCTGTAGTGTGAATGGCTCTCTTCCACTCGGTCTCTGTGACGTCTGTGCAGGGGTTCATATGGTGCCGATGCCCCTACATGGGGTCCGGTCGATCTGTCTTTCGGTCTGGATGATCTGCTTGTTTGCCTTCC
The DNA here is from genome assembly GCF_040938575.1 of Ambystoma mexicanum. Lineage (NCBI taxonomy): Eukaryota > Metazoa > Chordata > Amphibia > Caudata > Ambystomatidae > Ambystoma > Ambystoma mexicanum. Next base: position 1,058,412,086 of record NC_090925.1, read on the forward strand.
CCTCTTGCCTGGCTGCATGACATGCGGCATACCACTTTAAAATGGTTCTCCCTTCTGTATACCAAGCATTGTTCACCCAGGGCAGGGCATACATCTTTGTGTGGAAATTCATAACCACTTCTGGAGCAGAAAGGGTCACTGTTCTGTTGGAGGGTCGAGAATCTGGTCACCTTGTGAAGTACTTCTGGTGGCAGGGTAGATACTTTGATGTTGCCCATGGCTTTCACTTGTAGCTGCAGAGAGGTGTCTGACCTGGCCAGCTTCAAGATCTCATCAAGCAATCACTGTTTTTGTTCAGAAAATTGGGGTCTCACATCCCGGAATGATTAGCATTCTCAAAGATTTTTCGTTGGAGTAATCGTTGAAGTTTCAGTGCTTCTTCTGGACATGTAGACGCATTACAAACACATCCAAAGACTCACAATTGTTCTGTTTGGTCGCATAAAATACGTGATGCTCATAGTCCACGTTAATGTGGGGGGTAAAAAAATCGCTGAGTGCATCCTGAGGCCTGCATAGGTGTCTGTGGTGTCAGCCGGGAGCTTGTCCACAAGGTCCCTCTCATTTGGCCCTATCGCAAGTGACAGCAGGCTGTGTTTCTTATCCTTGTCCAATGGGCCTATGGCCCATATGTATACATTGAAATCTCTGACCCACCTTTTCCATCAGGGCCCCAGGGTGCTGGTTTCTGTAATATCAAGATGGCCAGGTAGGTGCATGGCCAAATTGTCCTGCAGTCTAGATGGTAAGCCTCCCTGTGGCGTGGGTAGTGGTGTGGCAGGTATGGCAATGTGGTCTTGTGTGTCCAACTGTAATTTTGTCCCCTGTGGAGTGGTTCTGCCTAATGTCCCACTGTGACTTCTGCCCCTGGTTCCTAATGCAGTTGGCGCCCTACCTTTTTTTGCTCCCTGTTGCTCACTATAATTCCCAGGACTGACTCTAAGATATTGCTTCTTGGCCTCGTAGCATGCAAAGTTGTTACTGGGGGCCAACAAGGACTCTCTGGAGTCCCAACTCCAATACTCCTCCAGAACTATTCTCACCCATTGCTGCATGCTCTCTATATTTTCGACTCCTCTCTGGGTTCCCCCACTATCATCCAATATCAGTCCCTATACACTGTCTACTGTCAGAGATGCCATTCCATTCCGGGTGCCTCCGGCTATAGTGTCACAAGTCCTTGCTGTGAAGGGCATCACTACTGAGTGCCTGCTAACCACTCACCCACAAAGACTTTGCCCAGCTTCATCCTGACCACAGCCAAGCTTTCCGACCCCTATTGCAACCCCTAGACGCCTTGCAGTGAATCATAAACTGGTGATTTTATGCCAAACAGATAAGCACACGTTCACCAACAAGATGTCACTCCTCTTCAAACGATGCCACAAGTTAACTGCAGTAGGCCTGTTTCCCCATAACGTCTTTCCTTGGCACACTAACCCTCAATTCGACTGTCACTTAGAATACCCTTCCGCACAACTGGCTACTCACAACACTGCAGTACTGGATGACTCTTACCATGCTTGGGGAACTCATGTTTACATTTAGACTGCTGACATCTGCACGTTTCTTTGAGGAAATTCCAGAGCATCTCTATATTTGAGGTCAGTAAGCCCATCCCCAGACTCTGCAAAACCTTTGAAATGGATTTCCAATGCAATTATTTAAAAGGCCTTGGGACAGCAGCATTCTGTCCCTTTTTCATTTAAAATCTAAATCTCTTATAACCTCAAAGGTCACTTCCAGAAATGTCTCACAATAGATGCTCACTAAGATTAGAAATACAGACATCCACATTTAGTTTGCCATGGATAACCGGAACAATGCCAAAACTTTTCTTTGCCTCTTCTTTACAACACACCTTCCAAAGTGACAACTTAAAACAGATCCATAAACTTGCCTCCCTAAATCTTATAATTGGGTGTAGCCTTCAAATGGGCCCTGAGAGGCTTAGTCATCCCAATGCATTACAATTACTTTGACCACTGAGTCCCAACGCTGCCAAACTGCAGCACCAGGGTTACTTGTCTTTCCATCAAAGTTTTTCCATCAAGGGTTCATTCCATCTAATCTTTTTCATTGCAAGATGTTTCATCGAATTGCCATACATAAAGTGCAAAGTGTTTATGCAAGAAACCCTTTAATCAAATAGGGTTTAGTTATATAAACACTTTACATTTCTTTGCATGGAAATTCGATGAAACCTGCATAACGTTATAACATTACAGGGAGCTGTCCAGTGCTGAAATCTATTCAATACAGTTTCAATGTATTTCAACACTGGACAGCTCCATCGAACTTGTGTAGTGTGCACTTTCTTTTTATTTTTTAGTTGGGGGGGGGGTCTCCCCTAAACCCCCAATAAAATAAAATAAAGTTCTCCAGTCCTAGAAAATAAAATGAAAGTGCACACTACACAAGTCAGAGGGAGCTGCCCAGTGCTGAAATCTATAATGTATTTCAGCACTGACAGCTCCCTCTAATTTGTGGTGTTTATTGTTTTTTGGGGGACCACCCAATCCCCCAACCCTCAGGGGTCCCTCTCTAAACCCCCCACCCCCATTTTCAAAATGTAACCCTTGTCCAGTGCTGAAATCTATAATGTATTTCAGCACTGGACAGCTCCCTCTAACTTGTGCTGTATATTATTTGTAGTGGGAGTTCGCCCCCAAACCCCACCCCCGACCCACATGGGGTCTCCCAAACTCCCCCAAATCCCCATTTTCAAAATGTAACCCTTTCCTATACCCATTGAATATCCAAACCAAACATCCATACATCTATTTTAAATGTATGTTTGAGTTGGAAATAAAAATGAAAAATCATTCAATGAATATTCTTTTTGAGGGAAAAGCATTTCAATGAATGAATTTTGATGGATAATGATTCGGTGGAAATTATTTCAATGGAAAGACTGCATACCCATCACCAGCACACACAGCTACCTATTACCCCCTGCCTTGCTTCTCTACCAACAAAGCCCTCATGGCCAAGCTACCACCAGAATGTTACAAGGACTGCAACCAGCTCCTGTCCCCAACGTGTAGCTCAACCACACTCTGTTATGTTTCACCATGAGCCGTCTCAGACTCCCTCCACTCCAGATCCATTCTCTACAAATCAATGCATTATAGTTGCTACTTACTGGTCTTTGAAATTCACATATCACCACCAGTACCAAAGGGCATTTTTCCCAACACAATGAGGGGATGTTCCTTTCTAGCCTCAACAGCATCCTCTTCCATTCGTTGTGGGCCTTCATTCCCCTTTAATCACTTCCTGACTTACATGCCCCTCAATGTGCAACTCACCCTGTTCCATTCCTCAGACCCCACCAATCTCATCACCTTCCTCACCTGGCAAGACAGACCCTGCCAGCTAGATTTCCCTCTGATAGGTATCTGCAATTCCCAGGCCCTCCTATCTCACACTCCTTCGAGTTGGACTGTCAATCTCCAACCTATTGCACTGTTCATTTCAGCTCAGACCTCGTTGCACACACACTACCTAACTGCACCTGCTTTTCCTGCAGAGGTCCAGTGCTTGTGGTCCCTCACTGGGCTAGCTACCTTGGGTGACCAGTGACTGTCCCCAAGGAGAACATGCCCAGTCCTGTCTCTTTCTCACTCTAGTATGCCATATCACACCAATTCCACAATGCCCAAGGTGCTGCATTAGGCACCCGAACCAAGTCCCCACCTCTTCACCTCAACAAGAAGTGGCCATCTATTTTTATGAAGCCAACATTATGACATCACCAAGTTCAGGCTTATTTTTCCCTGATCCAGATGGGACTGTTCTGCACTCTGCCATTGCACTGAATTGCCCACTTGGCATGCCCTGTTCCCCTCCAACAACAAGGACAGCTTGGTAAACCCTGGTAGGTCCATAGACCTTGTCACCCTTCTGCGGAAGCCAGAACAACCTTGTCCAAGATCTCTGGCATTTATTTTACCCAAGTGGAATGTGCCTGGCCACCTCCATGGCACTATCTGTACTTATGCCTACCGGGGATTCACCAGCCCCTTTGCACAGGAGGATACCAGCTCATGCCCTCATTCTGTGGCTGTATGTCTTCGCTTCCATGGCCTGGGTCATAATCATTCTATAGGGAGCCCAGCAAGCTGTCCCACGTGATCTGCATAAACCTCCCCCATATGCTTGTTTTGCATGTTGTGGTTTCTAAATCATCCATGCCATTTTCATTGTAAGACAACTGTGACTGTGCCACTGTAATGTACTGCTGACTTGGGTATTCAAATGATGTTGTATGGTTATGTTATTTTGTTTCACAGTCACATACAACTTAAAATGATAGACACATGTAATTTGTGTTGAAATGCCTGGCATTATTTTTATTTATTTATTCAGTTTTTATAATGCGCCTATACACAATGGGGCTGATTCATGGAATTTGTGCGCCGAAAAACGGGGATTTGTGCGCCATTCTTCCTGTAAATTCCCATTTGGTAAACAGGGATTTGTGGGCATAATGGCGCACAAATCCCCATTTTTCGGCACACAAATTCCATGAATCAGCCCCAATGTGTTTCAAGGCACAACAAGACAAGGGGGCAGGGAACAGGGATGGCAAAACAGAAACGATCCTAATAGGCATTGTGACATTGGTCATGCAAGTGCAGAAATAGAAGTGCAGGAGCAAGGGGTGGGCGTGCCAGAGGGTTAAGCGAGGCCCAGGGAGGCCAGGTGGATAGAGCCCAAGGAGAAGAGTGCAGGTGCAGAAAGGTACACGTGCTAACTGTGAGGAAGGGGCTGGAAGGGCTAAGAGTGTGCATGCCCAGCCAGGCTAGTGCAGAGGGAGGGAGCCCAGAAGGGCAAGTGAGGGTTGGCGGGGCGGGGGGACAAAGGAGATAAAGTGCATGGGTAGATTGGTAGTGGAGGGCCTGGTGCCCTGTAAAAAATCGGAAGGAACCAGGCAGCCAGTCAAGAGGAACAGAGGGGGTGGGGGGAATTAGCAGGGGAGAGGGAAGGGGGGAATTAGCAGGGGAGAGGGAAGGTGGAAGAGAAAAGGAGGGTCTTGAGAAACTCCCCGAACTTAAGGACCTCCATCTCAAGTCTGAAAGGGGCAGGGAGGCCATTCCAGAGGGAGGAACCTCTGGAGGGGAGAGATCTTCCCCCACTCTCTGCTTGGAGAAGCGTTTGATCTGTAGAGAGTTGGAGCTAGAAGACCGAAGGGCACCAGCAGGGAGGTATTTGGGGAGAGAGTGATGGATATAGCAGGTTCCCAGACACCAGAAAGCCTTGTGGATGATGCAGAGAGTTTTGAACTTGATCCTCGCATGAACCAGCAGCCAGGGGAGAGATCTTAGGGCTGGAGAGATGCGGTCCCTGGGCTAGAGGCCAAGAATAAGTCTTGCAGTCCTATTCTGGATTAGTTGAAGGGAGCAAAGGCAGGATTTAGGTAGGTTGAGGAAGAAGCTGTAACAGTAGTCCAGGTGGGAGAAGACTGGAGCTCTGGAGACATTGAGCTTCTAGGGAAGGTGGGGAAAGGAAGAATACCTCTGAGGAGGTGAAGCTGAACGTGAGCCTTCTTGGCAAGGTCCATGATGTGAGGAGAGGAGAGAGAGGAGTTGAAGATGACACCAAGATTTTTTGTCTCACAGGAGTGAGGCATGAATAGTGTATGGTGGTGGCCAAGTTACTTTTGTTTTATGATGGCAATGGCGGATTTATGGTACCTTTAGAAACCATTGCCCATAACTTGCCCATTATTGCCCAGTGTTGTTGTTATGCACTACCACCATAACATACCTTTAAACTGAATATCAGTGTTTTCTTAAATTAAACCTAACCATAATGTCCCTTTAACAAAAAATAGTTTACTGAATGTTAATGATTTTTCAATTATGTACAGGATCATATCATATGTACCCTCTGGGTATGGCTGTAGGCCTTCTCTGTTAGCCACATTTTCTGCAGTTTGGCCTTTACCAGCTCAGCGGACAACCCACTGTGAAAGAGGTAGGGCATTGTCATGCCTTGGACACTTCTGAGACACCCGATGAGACCAAAGGGCATGGCCTGCAGGCATTCTCACTGGATACTTGATGGGGCAGAACAACTGGGCAGATCTATTGGCAGACATGACCAATGGTCCCTTTCCTTCTGAAGTGGGCACTGGCCATGGCCTGCGGCCAAGACCAGTGGTGACTACGACTGGAATATGGGCTCATCCAACGACAGATACAAAGAAAAATCAACAATGCAAGAAACATTGACAGAAGAATCTAGAGAACACACAATTGCAAATATCGAAATGCAAAATAATCAAAGAAAGTTGAGTGTTTAAATAAATGGTTTCCAGCTGCATGAATGGGGGATAATGGTGGGCCAGTCAGCAGTGGCACAAGAAACATGGGGCAGATTGGGCTTAAGTCCTCCAACAAAATGTCGGGTTACAAAACCGTCCGAGCTCCAGACAGGGGACAGACGATAAACTGTTAACAAAGGCCCAACAGTAACTAATGTAACGCATTTGATTGTTAGCACCTGCATTTGTATGCACACATTTTCAGGCAATTGAAATCGTGATGGGGTCAGTGGTCGAAGTGAGCGGGAGCGGTCGGGAGCGGTGCTCCTATACTTTTTTAAATTAGCTTGTACAGCTCCTATACTTTTATTTTAAAAAGAAACCGTTCCGGAATGGTTTTGTTTTAAAATGATAGTGTAGGAAGAAGTTGAAACCTTCCCTTTCAGTGCACTGCACTGAACATTCCCTTAAACAGCAGGTGCAAGTGTTTGGGGGTGTATTGTGTGTGGGGGGTTGTGGCAATGGGGTTTGTGGGGAGCAGGGGCAGGCCAGCAGGGAACATAGTTCCACTACTTCTTTTCGTACACTTCGACCACTGGATGGGGTGTTAGTACTTGCATGTCAGGGGAGTGATTGGAAGGGTAGGGGGGCACGCGACAGCTCATTCGCACAGCAGTCCTTAAGTATGTCGTTTCAGACGTGAAGGAGAGGGTTAACTGCTTGTAAAATAGCCTCATCATAATAGTCTCAATATAATTTTAAAAAAAAGTTACATGCCCCCACGCAAGTATGTTTGCCCCGACCCTGACAGTCTATGAAGTTAGTGCCCCCTTCCAAAATTTGAAGGGTTTGTCCTTCTCCACCCCTCACCCCCTACCCCCCCCCCGGAAATGTTTGTCTAGGTGCACCCCCGCCAGTCAGGAACAGTATTGCTAGGTTGGGGTTTGGGCAAGAGCAAGGTGTAATTATACCATACCTGCTCTGTATTACAAGATGGTTTGGACAAACGTTTGGCAATGGTAAACCCTGTAGGAGTAAGGCAGCAAATATGGGCCTCATTACAAGTTTGCCAGTCCGGCAATTAAGGTACCGGTAAGCTTGCCGGTACTGTAGTTCCTGGACTGGAAAACTACGAGTTGTGCTCGCAGGTGCCTTTCTGCCCCCCAGGTCTGGCCTGGCGGGCAGAGTGGCACCCGCAAGCCTAACATGTCAGATGCACCGGCACCGTTTATAACGGTGCATCCAGCTTCCCCATTCCCATTGAGCCCTATAGGGCTCAAATGGGAATGGGGAAGAATATTTTCAGCACCCAGGAATGGGCAATTAAAGGTTTCGGCAAGGCCGTAATAACCGGGTGATTGGCCATTTCTGGGCGCCGGAAAAAAAATACTGGCGGCAGCCGTGGCTCCTAATGACGCCCAATGTGTTGAAAACATTGAGAGTTTTTTACTCTGTTTTATTGCATTAAAATACACATTGTCTTCTTTGTTGTAATAGCAATTCAGACATTCGAGAGTCAACTCTTTGTAATCAAGGTTTAAAGACAGGCTACCTTTAAATCATATCGCTATTGTGGGTGTTTGCTTTGCTTTCTAAAAGATGAAAGGCGTCTGTTCCTCAGTGGGCATTTTCATCCCCACCTTTCCTGCCTCTGCTCTCGTTATGGGGTGGGGTGATGAGCGGCGGAACAGTAGATTTCCATAGGGAATGCAGAGTTCTTACCACCCATGAACCATGCCGAAAGGCTCCAAGATGGGCTCAGAGTCGAGTGCGCCCGTCTATTTCACAGGTGGGAAGCCTGGCAGCGAAGTGGCACCTATGCTGGGTGATATCAGCCTTACTGTGATTCTGAAGCGACAGCGTGTGTCTGACCTGAGGGCAAGGGAGCATCTGGCGAAGAAAATTGGGTTCTTTAAATAAACGGGCACCTTGCCTCGCAGCTCTGTGTGCGTCATCACCCTGACTGAAAGATGCATCTGGCCCTAAGCGGCTGTGCAAGCAGTTCCTCGGGACTCTTGGTTACAAGTAGCACACTCCTGGGCGGCCTAACACAAAATGGAAGCAGAGACTGTATTATGAGCGTTATCATATAACATAACAGAACACAGGGGTCTTCGCCAGATCAGTGGCGCACCTCTTTTGTTCTCCACTAATGGCGTACAAAAGAGTTAATGGCTTCAGAAATGGGAAGAATCATGGAATTACGCTTGGCAAATAGCAGTAAAAGCCAAAGTTGACCTGAATCTACGATTCATTCATCAACGTGTTTTAGGACGTATTTACTGGACACCTGTGAAAATGTATCGGAGAGGTTTGGCAGATATGGATTTCTGTTGGGTTGTAACTGTCTAAGAGGAACCTTTCAACACATGCTTTGGGAGTGTAATAGAGTATTGGAGTTTTGGAAGGATGTTTTGGATCGGGTTGATCTAGTGGTGAATGGTTTATTTCCTCGTTCTTTTAAATCAGTTATATTTCTTCCAATTGATGATAATAGTGGAGATATATTTGTGATTCTTTGGATTGGATTGATAGAGCACTATTGATGGCTATTAAACATATTGTGAAAGTATGGAAACCAAGGAAAAAAAAACATTATGATTGGTTATTGGATATGCGGACCCTTTCGTGGTATGAGAAGACACAAGCTGTGAAGCGGGATCGGGAGATTGAATACACTGAGATGTGGGGGTCGTTCAACAGTTTGTTTGATTAATGTGTGGAACTTGTTTCATAGGTGAGTGAATATTATTGAGGGTTGGGTGGTGGGAGGGTCTCTGTATTGACTATTGTATTGTCTTTTATTGTATTCTGTAATGGAAATGTGATATGAAGTGGGTTATCATAGGGATATGATAAGATGCGTTGAAATGTACTAAGCGTTGTAGTATCTGATTCTGTAAAATTCTTACGAATTCACTCTTTCATATATGTGTTAATGTTTTCTGACTGTGTGTAAAAATAATAAACAAAGTTGGAAAAAAAGAGTTAATGGCTCACACACCATCAACTGAATGCCACCCACTGTTCTATAGTTAGCATTCCAGTCAACGCATGGTCAAATGCTTACATTTTTATACATTTGTTCATTCATTCATGTATTTGCGATTTCTTAGGGGCAAGCTGTGAACATAGTTACTTCGTAGCGCCTGAAAGCTTTAGACCTTGGAGCGTCCCAGAGATGGAGGCCCAGTAAGGAAAGGGTGGGGTCCCAGAAAGGACAGCTTGATGAGGTAAATGAAGGCTTGCTACGTTCTCCCAGATTAACAAGGTGCCACTGGGCCATGACCACGAGATCTTTGGTTGTAACCAGTTGAGTGCCTGACACAACAAAGGAGCTCCCACCCCCACTGCTTTCTGTACAAACAGACACGGGCAATAAAGGACTCTGCACAATTTTCTCTCACACCCCTGCACAAATGTTGGTTTATCTCAATCTGTTCAAGTTTACTTTCCTTATATTCTGCATTTTGGCCCATCTGTGATTCCTTCAATCCGATCCTGACTCTGCTTTTAAATTGGGAGACGCAGTAGTATAGCCATTGTCATATTGAATGTTGTGTTTTTTCCAGAAAGTGGTCACATGGTCTGCCATTCCATAGTGATCCACACATTTACGTACTGCAGTGTTAGGAGAGGATATAGAAGTAGGACTAACTGAGTTTAAAAGGGTGGGGCGAGCCATTCCTGACCATATATTATCATGGGAGGTTGGTGAATAGGGGCAGAGATGTCCTTGAGAGGTCCTTGAGAAGAGCTTGGCACCTCAGTCTATATTGAGCAGATGCCTGATGACAACAGACAAGGATAAAAGGAAGAGGAGTAGGTGTAGGCCGGAACAGCGTACATAAGGACGTTTAATTAGCCGCCTGCCAGATCAAAAGGTAGCAGGTCCGAAAACAAACTCGAAGACAACAGGCAGTCTCGGTGCTGCATGCAGTTAATGCACGTGGCTGGAATCTGGAAGGTGCGAGCCCCATACTGAGATGGACAAATACTGGGCTTGTGATGTTTTTTTACCACATGTGTACAAGGACCATTCACAGTATTTCAATTCCATGCGTATTTTGGGCAAAAATGCACTGGTAAGTAATGGAAGCCTTCAGATAGGGCAATGGCAAAAGTTCTGCTGGCACGCAGTTTTTCAACTATCAGTCACGGTGTGTTCAACCTGGGAGGAACGGGTAATTACGATAAAGAGGGGGTTCACCTTTCGAAGGTAGGAAGGACACGCCCATCACCCGACGTATAGGAAGCCCTGGTGTGCCTCTTGGGGAGCCAGACACGGTGAGGGTGCAGAGGAATAACCGTGAATAACAAGCCCCGTTGGATAGACTGTCATGGTGGTGGCGGAACGGTTTGTAAAGAGGGCATCCCCGTTTTCACTTTCCAGCCCCTGCTGGTAAAATGATGGAAATAAAGGCGCTACCTGCAGCCATGCTGTTCCAGAGTGGGAAGCTCAGGAAGGTTAGGGGTGCGAGACCCGGATTTTGGACAATGCAATCAGGTGCTTTGATGATCTAAAGCTGAAGGAATACCAATTGAGGGTGTGCAGGTAAGAGAGAAATGTGGAAGGGAGCATGGCCAATTTGATTGAATTTAGAAGATGCTTTAAGAGAGTGAGGGTGAATAGAAAGCACCTTTTTACACTGATGAGGGCAGCAAAGGGGCGAACACCCCTTTTTGCTGTGTCGGTTACTCAGGTGATCGAGCAATGCCAAAAGCAGGAATAAATAGCCCCCCGATAGCCTAGCATGGCAGGGGTTTGAATGGTCGGATAAAGAGTTGCACCCCTTAGTTGGTCATCAGCTTCCAGCCTTGGAAAGGAAAGTATAACGGTGTTCCGCGCAGCCCAACAGCGGCGGCTACCAATGTGTTTCGCCCTGAGCAGGAGGCTCAGGGAGGTTCGGGGAGTGAGATCTAAGTATGCTTGGTAAAGAGTTGATAAGGAGTAAAAGAGAGCTGACTGCAGATGAATAAAGACATGAAAAGGAAAAGGTGGGGTGCTGATGAGGAAGAAGACTAAGCAAAAAGCTGCTGACGATTGTCTAGGTTATTAAAAAAAATGTGTGTTTACAGTTTTAAATATGTAATAATAAACTGTGGCCTTGTTTTGTCACAATGAGACGATATTGGTCTGGCCCCAGTTATTCAAACAAAGTAAGTAACAGAGGTATGGGACATATGTTGGAGGGTTGGCGTCAGCAGTACTCGACTGCCTATGTTAATGCTGTAATACGTCGAGGGAGGACTTAGTACAGGAAGAGGAGGACTACCGAGAGGAAAGGTCTCTGCATCTATGTTACCATCCATGTGCCCCATTTTGAATCGTTAAAGTTGATTAGTGCACAAGTTGCCGACATTACAACTCTTCAGGAATGTTGGAGGGATGATGTTTTCGTTCTGAGGATAGACTGAGATGTGATTTTCTTTAAAAGAGAGCTGGAAATTAGAGCTGGGAGAGCCTGGCGGGGCTTGGCCCGTCCCGAGCCCCACCTAGGGCTCTGGCCTGACCCCGCTGTTGTGCCAGTGGCGGCCCAAAGCAGGGGACAGCCACGAGCCCCACCGGGTTCACCCCATACCTATTTAAAAAACGCATCTGCCGGCCGCCTGAACCGAACTTACCCTGCTTGGGAGAGCATGTCTTTCTCCACCACTCCCCTGGCTTCCTGCATCCAACAGCTGTTCACGTCTTCAGCTGCGACATCTCTCAGCGCAGCTCATTTACCATTGACGCACTGTGTTACTGTGAAGCTGTAGACCACATTCTGTCCTTTTTTCTTAGGTTATTCATGATGTTAAAAACCTTTCATTAGTGACTTAAGGCAACTTTGTTTTGCATGTCAAGATAGTAGAGGTATCATGCATATAAACACATCTTTCAATGGGTGCTTTGTGTTGCTCACTTTAACTAGCACAGATTTGCAAGGTAACTGGTGCTTTGGGAGCTCTTTGAGTTGGAAATGTTCCATCATGCATATAACAGGCTCTGCCACTGATAAAAGAAATGTGTTTGCAACTTGAGCACCTTAAGACCTGCAGAGCCACAGACGCTGTGTGTGTGTGTCTGCCAAGCTTAGACCAAGGAAACTGGCAGTGCTTGAATGTCCGGCCTGAAGCGATTCTATAAATGGCCCGGGAGAAAGAAAAAGGGTCAAGGGATTGTTTCTTGAGCCTTTGAACTAAAGGTATGCTCTGTAAAAATGTAAGAACTCGTGGTACAGCGTTACAATGATTTATACTACACTTCCATCTCTGAATGTCGGTGAATTGCTGCCCCGCTGCCACTTTTTGCAGGCACTAAGGCTTCATTAACAATGTCCATGAAAATGCAGTCGAGGGCACAAAATACATGTCCTGCCAACTTACTTGGTAACAGTTAAGGTCACCATCACTTTATTTATGAACTCCACGCTAAAGAATAACGGGGATTGTCTTAATTATATACCATAGCTGGTAACATAGCTCAGCGGGTTGAGAGCTCACTGCTGTGATTTGTCTGTGATATGCAGTTTGCAAGTTCTCATCCTGACATAACTAACTCAGCCTTTCACCCTTCCGAGATAAATTAATAGATACCAACTTCAGTACGTTTTTATCGACATGCAAATATTCTGTATGTACAGGGCTTTGGAGAAAGCGTTTTGTGCAGCCATTTCCCAGGCTAGGCTCGTGATGGGCTCGTAGAGCTAGGCCTGAAGGCCTGGCCATGGCTCGGCCCTACTCATCAAATCTCTGGCTCCCCCACCTCTACTGATAATATTGCACAGGTTATTTTCGGTCATGTCGGAGATACATAGGAGAAAGCCTGGCTCTTTGTTTCACCTCAGGAGAAAGGGGTGGGGGCGTCCGGGTGATAATGACACATATTGTGGTGTAAATTGCTGCCGCCATTATGTGTGAATCGCCGGTTCTCATTAGCACTTTCCTTCTCGGTGCACACATGTATAAGTGGGATGTGCTCCAACCAGCTTAATTACCATGCTTTGTTCTGGAACCCCGCCCCATTGCGTCTCTTTCTCCATCTAAGCAAGTCCTGGCAGCAATCTGCTCGCTCCCATTATTTTATTTGCTTTAACTCCGCTGCTGTGTATCCACAGCAGCGTAGCGCCAATACTGTGAAAAGCAAGAGCTTTTGTTGTTGTTAATACAGTTTGTACGTGGCCCAAACTCTTTGGGCCTCATTACACGGATGGCGGTGGACCAAGGTGCTCTGACAAGACAATCACAGGTCATTCCAGAGCCACTATTATTCGTTTCTGTACTTTAGGCAATCGGTGGTGTCAAGGTGCCAATAGGAAACGAAACAAAACAAACACTCTGAATACTGCAATGCGTGCCCTACCTCTCAATAATCTTCCAGCACCCGCCAGTCGAGCAGAGGGCTAGCCTGAGAGGGCTCTGGCAAGCCCAGGCCAAGGGGCTAATTCAAGTTAGCTTGACCCAAGTTTAAAGTGTATTGTGGCCAAAACACAGGCAGAAACCCGTCTGCTTTGGCACAAAAAAAAAAAAAAAATGTTGCCTGCCGGCTCGTGCCTTCTGCCCAGTTTCACCCGCATAGCCACCCAGCCCAACACCCCCACAGAGGCTCGCAATGCACCCAGCATGATCAGGGCAGCGGGGCAGGGCTTGGCATTTCAAATGTTACCTTGTTGTCTGTTGCACATCTGAAGGGGAAGGTTGTTTGGATACACAGCAGCTGGCCAGCAGGCAAATGGCTGGCAGGGAATGTGTCATTGTGACATTCTGAGTGCACATTTTAGTTGATAAGAACTGGATAGACGCATGTACCCAAAATCCCCTGTGCCTTACGGGCCTGTTAACTAGAAAATACGTTATTTTTCCGAGTTACAAAAGAAGCCCACGTTTAATCTATCCAAGCGTTTTACATAATGTCTTCTTTTTTGACACCTACAAAAAGTGTTTGCTTTTTTACCGCACTTCACATTTTCTTCACACCATGTATAACACCACTCTGCCTTCCTTTGACAAAAAATGACTAAAATCAGATGACCTTGTCATTTGGTGTTGCTTTTCCTTGCTGTTTTTCCCAGAGCAGCTCATATTCCAGTTCCGGTGTAATTTCGGCAGTGGGGACCTATACGCATGCGCTTGGCGCGCACAGGTCCATGTCACCTAATTTTGGTCTTTAGAACATCAAAGTGGGAAAGGCAACATTCAAGCGTGTGCGCTCCCTTTTACCCTTCCCTTTTCTACATGCTGTGCACTGCCCAACATGTGCGCATACACAGCATTTCCGTTGGCATAACAATCCATGTCAGCACAAATGCTGGGAGTATTTTGTAAGTGATTTTCAACCCAGCACTCCACCTTAGTCAATGCCTAGCGTGTGGTGCACAGCTGGAACCCTTAATTATTTATTTATGTCTATAAGTTTCACTATATATGGTTAAGTTGCTGTTTCCATAGGAAGAGCACTTTTTGGGTGGCTTATAACTTCGCTCTCCCTAGACGGATCCTCACCAAACTTTGCAAAAAAAGTATTTGGGTCACTCTGAATTTTGCAAAGTTTCGTGAGGATTCGTCCAGGGGGGGCAAAATTATAGGGGGGTCCCAAAACTTTTTGTTTTTCCCATAGACTGAATGGGAAAACATTTTTGCGCGCGCCTACAGCCCAAACCGCTGGACGGATTTCCACAAAATTTGGACCAGGAGCAGCGACTTGGTCCCGAAAGCGTGCTTTTGCAAATTTGGTGAAAATCCGTCCAATAGTTTTTTTTTAAAATTACCAAAAAGTAGGTAAAAAAAAATTAGTGATATCTGTGTTCGGTTCGCGGACACACTTCCCTGTTCGCTCCGCGGACGGTGTCCTGATTGGCCAATCGTCTTGCGTGATGTTCGCGGACATGCAAGGTGTTCGTTGATTGGACGGCGTGGAGCGTTAAGCGCGTCAGATTTTTCGGTAGCGCCTGCCATCTTGGATTTGCGGATGTCCGCGGACAGAGCAGTGAAACTTTGTTCAAAATGTGTATTTAGTAGAGTGTGTTGGTGTGTAGGAGTGTTTGGGGAGGGTGGGAGTGTATGAGATAGGATGAAAGTTGTGTTTTTTATGTGTTAGACGTTCTTTTTGTGTTCGATTTGTTTGCGAACATCACGGGTGTTCTGAAATGTTCTAAATAAACTGACTGGGGGGTGTTCTAAGGACTCAATATGTGTCCGTTTTGTTCGCAAGCAAAGTGAAACTGTTCTAAGAACACTCGCGGTGTCCGGGGAGTGTTCGTAGGGGGTGTCCTGAGGACGCTGTCCGTATTGTTCTCTGTCAAGTTTAATGTGTTCTAGAACACCCGCAGTGTCCTGAAATGTTCGCAAATAAACAAAATGGGGGTGTTCTGAAGACGTTTTTGAGAACACTCCCGGTGTCCTGAATTGTTCCTAGGGGGTGTCCTGAGGACGCTGTCCATATTGTTCTCTGTCAAGTTGAATGTGTTCTAAGAACACCCGCGGTGTCCTGAAATGTTCGCAAATAAACAAAATGGGGGTGTTCTGAAGACGCTTCTAAGAACACTCGCGGTGTCCGGGGAGTGTTCGTAGGGGGTGTCCTGAGGACGCTGTCCGTATTGTTCTCTGTCAAGTTGAATGTGTCCTAAGAACACTCGCGGTGTCCTGAAATGTTCGCAAATAAACAAAATGGGGGTGTTCTGAAGACGCTTCTAAGAACATTCGCGGTGTCCGGGGAGTGTTCATAGGGGGTGTCCTGAGGACGCTGTCCGTATTGTTCTCTGTCAAGTTGAATGTGTCGTAAGAACACTCGCAGTGTCCTGAAATGTTCGCAAATAAACAAGATGGTGGTGTTCTGAAGACGCTTCTAAGAACACTCCCGCTGTCCTGGAATGTTCGTAGGGGGTGTCCTGAGGACGCTGTCCGTATTGTTCTCTGTCAAGTGGAATGTGTTCTAAGAACACCCGCGGTGTCCTGAAATGTTCGCAAATAAACAAAATGGGGGTGTTCTGAAGACGCTTCTAAGAACACTCGCGGTGTCCGGGCAGTATTCGTAGGGGGTGTCCTGAGGACACTGTCCATATTGTTCTCTGTCAAGTTGAATGTGTCCTAAGAACACTCGCGGTGTCCTGAAATGTTCGCAAATAAACACGATGGTGCTGTTCTGAAGAAGCTTCTAAGAACACTCGCGGTGTCCGGGGAGTGTTCGTAGGGGGTGTCCTGAGGACGCTGTCCGTATTGTTCTCTGTCAAATTGAATGTGTTCTAAGAACACCCGCTGTGTCCTGAAATGTTCGCAAATAAACAAAATGGGGGTGTTCTGAAGACATTTTTGAGAACACTCCCGGTGTCCTGGAATGTTCGTAGGGGGTGTCCTTAGGACGCTGTCCGTATTGTTCGTTGTTAAGTTGAAAGTGTTGTAAGAACTATCGCGTTGTTCTGAAATGTTCGTAGGGGGTGTCCTGAAAACAGTGTCCGTATTGTTCGCTGGCAAGTTCAAAGTGTTCTAAGAACACTCACATTGTTCGCGGACATTAAAAGTTTCCCATAGATCATAGTTGAAATGTTTGACTCTATGGATGTGATATGCTGCGGTGGTTTTTGCCAGGGCATAGAGTCTTGGGTGCATGGCCATTTTGCCATGCAACCAAGACTGTATGCCCTGGCAACAACCACCGCAGCATATCACATTCATATTTGCTTATTACTTTGGGTGAAAAACAAATGTATGGTTCTCTGTCAAGTTGAATGTGTCCTAAGAACACTCGCGGTGTCCTGAAATGTTCGCAAATAAACAAGATGGTGGTGTTCTGAAGACGCTTCTAAGAACACTCGCGGTGTCCGGGGAGTGTTCGTAGGGGGTGTCCTGAGGACACTGTCCGTATTGTTCTCTGTCAAGTTGAATGTGTCCTAAGAACACTCGCGGTGTCCTGAAATGTTCGCAAATAAACAAGATGGTGGTGTTCTGAAGAAGCTTCTAAGAACACTCCCGGTGTCCTGGAATTTTCGTAGGGGGTGTCCTGAGGACGCTGTCCGTATTGTTCTCTGTCAAGTTGAATGTGTCCTAAGAACACTCGCGGTGTCCTGAAATGTTCGCAAATAAACACAATGGTGCTGTTCTGAAGACGCTTCTAAGAACACTTGCGGTGTCCGGGGAGTGTTCGTAGGGGGTGTCCTGAGGACGCTGTCCGTATTGTTCTCTGTCAATTTGAATGTGTTGTAAGAACACCGGCGGTGTCCTGAAATGTTTGCAAATAAACAAAATGGGGGTGTTCTGAAGACGTTTTTGAGAACACTCCCGGTGTCCTGGAATGTTCGTAGGGGCTGTCCTTAGGACGCTGTCCATATTGTTCGTTGTTAAGTTGAAAGTGTTCTAAGAACTATCGCGTTGTTCTGAAATGTTCGTAGGGGGTGTCCTGAAAACGGTGTCCGTATTGTTCGCTGGCAAGTTCAAAGTGTTCTAAGAACACTCACATTGTTCGCGGACATTAAAAGTTTCCCATAGATCATAGTTGAAATGTTTGACTCTATGGATGTGATATGCTGCGGTGGTTGTTGCCAGGGCATAGAGTCTTGGGTGCATGGCCATTTGGCCATGCACCCAAGACTCTATGCCCTGGCAACAACCACCGCAGCATATCACATTCATATTTGCTTATAACTTTGGGTGAAAAACAAATGTATAAGGAACAAAGGTATTAGATACTATGGATGTGATATGCTGCTATGGTTGTCCTTATTATTGTATACTTACTGTTTGGTCTAGTAATGGGAGTCCATGTTTTTCTTCTTCATTTCTGTGATAAAAGAAAATAGCATGTTAGTATTAGTATTTTGTAATGACTTATTACATTGTATAAGCAATATACTTTTATTTTTTTTCGACCCTCATATTTAGAAGAGTACAAATCAGAGTACTGTGCAATTTGCTCAGTTTCTGTATTTGTTGCTAAAATCATTGGGTCTGTGGGAGAAAAAAAAATCCATGTTGGATTAAAAAAAAAAAACTTTTTTTGTTATGCTACAGTTTATTTGTTTGTTTGTTTTCAGTGTTCACTTGTTGTTTCTGGCTAATGCTTTATACTTTGCTTTGTTGTATTTTTTTTGAGCAGTAACAGATTCTTCATTTGTTTTGATATTATAAAATTTTGGAGCAGTTAGATACCAATTGGCCTATTCTAACTGTCTATTTTTTTAATATATTTTAGTGGTTTTGATTTATCTATTTGGATATTGTTAAATTTTGGGACAGTTAGATACCAATTGGCGTATTCTAACTGTGTATTTATTGGCCTAATTTAGTGGTATTCATTTATCTGATTAGTTGTTGTAGAATCTTTGAGCTGTTAGATAGCTTTTGGAGTATTCTAACAGTTTATATTATTTTAACACAAATTTATAATTTTGGGACAGTTAGATACCAATTGCCGTATTCTAACTGTGTATTTTCTGGTCTAATTTAGTGGTATTCATTTATCTGATTAGTTGTTGTAGAATCTTTGAGCAGTTAGATAGCTTTTGGAGTATTCTAACAGTTTATATTTTTTAACACAAATTTACTTGAAGGTTTAAATACAGTTTATTTATCAAATTTTGGTTTTAAGAACATCAAATAAGTGTTTGTAAGATTTGCTGCTAATCTCTGCTTTAGAGTAATGGTACTATCATTACATTCAAACCATCCACATTTCTTTTTTATATATGCCGTGTAGTGCCCTGAATTGGTTGTGGCTCCTGCGTGGTAGATTATACCTATTGTTGTGAAGGTTTTCTTACCAAGTGATATTTGACTATGTGTGAATCCAGTCAGCTTGCAGTTGTTTTTGGTACCATCTGCATTGTAATGTAGAAGCATTAGTATTATATATTTACTATGTGTTTGTATTACTAACGTGGAGCGATTATCTGAATTGCAGGTAGAGCATAATCTACCATGGTTTGCATTTTGTACAAGTTGCTGAAATGGAATGGATTCACAATTTGGTATTGATATATATATGAAGCGTTTATTGGGAATTTCTTCTTGTGTCACATTGTTGCACAGAGTGCATGTATGTTTCCACATGTATGAAATCTGGAAGACTTCCTTTATAGGTATGTTTTTGTTTTCCAGTACTTGTAGTAAGTACATTAAAAATTCTTGTGGATCTTCCTGTGAGTTTATAGTGAATTTCACCATTCCAGCACAGTAGTCCAATTGTTGCCTTATTCCATAAACACTATATGTGTTGTCAGGATTGTTTTTTGCGTTTCTATGAAGTACTAACATTTGCATACACAATGGGTCTCTAAAGTGTAAGTAAATGTTGTCAACAATTGGTGGTAATTGAAATAGAATATTCATTGCTATATTTGCATAGCAATTTACACCAACTATATTTGAGAATTTAAATGGTCCAGGTAGTTCTGTATCTAACTGCTTTTTTTGGAGTTTGTCTTCCTTCTTTAAAGAAGTACCCGGTTTACTTTCTCTAATTGATTCTTTTTTGTTTGTGGTACTTGATGAAGTATTAGTTTCTTTTACTCTCTTTGGAGGATTTGCAGTGACGTCCTGTTGCATTTCTGTTTGATTTAGTTTACTTTTACAACGTTTTAGTTTTTGTGGAACAGAATATGTGTTTAGATGGGGAGTGTATAGTGAGCGAAGTCTATTAAATTCTAAAATGCAAGGAATATCAGTGTTTACTTTACTTGCATCAAAGTTGATTAGAAATAGACCGTCAAGTGTACGTAAGCGTGATAGTGCTACGTAGCTCATACCTTCTTTAATGACTGTGTTACCAATATCTATCATTGCTTTGTCTAGGGTAAGACCTTGTGATTTATGAATCGTGACTGCGTATGCAAGAGTTAGAAAAAATTGTTCTCTGCGTACATACATATCTTTGAAGAGAAGGAATCTAGTTGTTGAGCGTCCTATCCGTTTTACTTCTGAAAGTTTGTCAAAGAGTATATTGACAAACTGAATTTTGTTGTCACGTTGGTATGTTTGAAAGCCAACAACTGTACCCAGTGCTCCATTAACTAGTCCTTGGTCCACGTCAAGGTTACGTTTAAGCATTACTCTGCAATTTAAGGATAATTTTAACATCTTTTCTAAGCCTGCTGTGTTTGAGATTGATTTTTCTAAATTATTTAGTCTTGTTGTGGCTTGGTCACACATGGGTAGTGTCATACCATGTACATCTAGTTTGTCTGTGGCGCTAATTTCCATTATTGGTTGCATTTCTTTACTTAACATTATTTCATTGAATTTGAGACAGCTTGCAAGAGTTGGCATTAAGGCCATACAATTGACATTTTTGTGGGCTAATTGTTCCATAACATCTGTAGCACATGCATTATCGCCATAAAGTGCATTAATGTGCCGGGTTTTCAATGTTGCTTCTGCTTCTTTAGAAAGTATACCAACTCTCAAACTTTTTAAAATGTTGGCATAAGTTAGATCTGCAGATTGGCGCATGTTTTCTGTTAATTCTCTGTATTGGAAATGTTGCCAAAGGTTGACATTTCCAATGCTGCAAACAGTTTTACGGCAGAGTTTGTGCCCTAATGTTTTAAAAATAGGTTCACCTTTTACTGGTGTTAATTGAAGCAGATCTCCAAAAACAATAATGTGTTTTCCTGAAAAGAGCTCTTCATAGTTTGTTTTGAGTACTTCTTGTAATCTGAGGTGAATCAAAGCTAACATCAGGTTGGAGACCATGCTCACTTCATCTATTAGTAGCATTTCATTTGTTTCAATACTCTGCGTAATTCCATTGCAGCTTCTGCAGAAAGTTTGTAATAGTCTAATTTGTTCTGGTGTTCTACTGGTAATAGTAGTAATTGGTGTAATGTAACACCACCTATGTTGTAGGCAGCTAAACCTGTGGGGGCAGTGACAACAGCTGACAGTTTGTTGTTTGTCAATTGTTGAAGGAACTTACTAATGATTTTGATTAGGAATGTTTTGCCAGAACCAGCTTCACCACTGACGTACAGTAGTATAGGTTTATAATTATGGCAGGAACATTCTTTATTTTCATGTTTTACACCATGTGCAATTTGTTTTGTTACTTCTTGAAAAATGCTACTTTGATCATTGTTTAGTTTTGATTGTAGTATAGTTAAGTCTTCCTTATCTTTATACTGACACATGGTGTTTTCTACTTCTATCATAGCTAATTCTGCCTCATTTGTTATTAGTGGTTCTCCCAGTGGTTCTTGGCTTCCTGTTACAGAAGGTTGACTACTGTCAGGAGTATCCTTATCTAGTTGGGCTTGGAGTTCTCCTCATGTTGCTGTTCATTGTGCAACATTGTTTTGTACTGTGTAAAGTTTACATCAGTTATAGTGCTTTCATTTGCTTTCGAAGCATCCTCATATGAGTCATAGTTATCTAGTAATTGTTCTTCTTTTCTCCATGGTTTGAAGAGTTGTAGCAGGGACATGTAATATACTTCTTTATGTTGAGGAGTCTTCAATGACAATTTGATATGATTAATTAATTAATTAAATTGGTTTAGTGATTTTAACTAAGCTGCCTTCACAGTCTGTCACTCTATATTTACCTTTTTTTTCATCAGGTTTCATATTATTTTTGTATGTGTAGTTTTGGGCTATTTGGTATAGACACATGTTTTCCAAAGTATTACTTCTGTTTGGGTAGTATGTGCCCAATAAATTGTTTTTTAAAATGTCTTGGCTGTTGGGATCATGTTTGGCTATTGTTTCTATATCTTCATATGATTTTAGAACTCTTTTTCTAGATTTAGCTGGACCAAGACTTAGCCATACTATATTTTCAGATTTACCATACAATGAAGTACCAGTTAAACGATCAGCTGCTTCATAAGATCCACATTCTCTATGGGTGAGCATTTTTATGCCCAAGCTGTATAATTTCTGAGATACTGTTTTATCTGATGACAGGTCATTCCAGAGGTCTTGGAGCTCTGTCTTTTCTGCTTTAGTTAAGTATGCTGTGACATATTGCGCAACTGCAGTAGAATTGTCTGCAATGTACTGCACATCTATGTTTGCATTCCATAAGTGGGCAATGATTGCATTATAATCATTGATATATTTTTCTTCTTCTTTTCTTTTTATGTAATATGTATTTTTAGGTGACTTACCTTTAACACTATGTCTAACTGAAGACATTAGGTTGTTTACTTGACCTGTATTTGTAACTGGTCTAGGGAAACCAAATCGGCATTTGGTGTAGTATTTGCCTTTGTTTTTGTATTTGCGACGACAATATTTTCCACATTTGTGTCTTTGAAATTCTAAAATTTGTGCATGAAGATCACTATTTGTGGCTTCTGATGGAATTTCACAAGTGACATATTTTTCAATAAACTGTAAAACAGTGGCATCACTGTCTTGACCAAATTTAGGAGCATCTTTAATCCATAAAAGCATGTGGATATGTTGTGCTCCTCTGGCTTGGTATTCGTTTCTCCAAAAGAAATGTTGCACTTCTCCAAGGGGAGGAACAGTTTTATTACAAATAAAATGTAGCATAGCAATGAAGCGATTGTGAAAATATCTTGAAACATTAACAGGATCCAAAGAACAAAGTTCTCCAGGTGTTAGAATATCTATGTTTGTTTTGTTTTTATTTGCTATGCATAGGAAATCATGTAAATCTTCCCATGCATATTCTGCACAACTTAATGTAACAAACCAAGTGGGTGGGCCAAGGTTTCTGATCATACAACGTACATCTCCATGACGTTGAAACCAGTACTCTTTAGTACCACGCATATTTGCTAATAGATTTGTAATATTTGATTGTAAAACCTCACCCTTTTGTTGCACTTTCTCTAAGAATTGTGTAGCTGTCATATTTTGAAAGTGTGATCCTGATTTTAATATGTGTGCAACTCCGTAACATAAAGTTGCTAGTTCACTTTCAAAGAGTAGGTGGAATATGTATTACACATTTTGTCTAAATCTGGGATCTTCAGAATACATCCGTAATGAGCGGCATTCTGAAGCTGATATTTGAATAGGTCTATCATCATACCTTCCTACTTTGCCAGTAGAAAAGAGTAGAGGAAAAGCACGTTCTTCTATACTTTTTTCCCATATACTGATTGGCGATCCTTTCTGTTTGACGCATTTGGTAAGTTTCCAGTACATCTTGTGCGGTGTCATTACAGTGCAAAGGATGAATTGTATAATGGTCTAAAGTATTTGATATTGTAGCAGGATCTAGCAGCTCAAATTGACCAGCTTCTTGTGTTTCTTGAATTATTTCAGTTGTATCTTTCAAGTTTTCCTCAATATTAATTTCTTTGTAATATTCATTATTCTCTTTAAGATATTGGAAGGCTTGTCTAACTTTATATAAATCTACCAGCTGTTGCCATTTTTTTGTCTTTTGTAGGTACTCCATTTACTAATATAATTAAAGATTGCTGTATTGGACGTTGCACTCCTAGAGTATGCACATTTTCGTTTAGATTTAATGGTAAATAAACTACTTTTCCACAAATGCCTTTTACCAATTCAGAGGGAGGTAATTTTGCTGTTTTTGGTTGAAGGTGTATTATTGCTTGAAATGGGTGTACTGTTTGAATTATGATGCTGTCATATAAATTAAGTTGTTGTAGAGGTTTTGGTACTGGGTATAATTCCAAATTATTTGTGATAGAACGTGAAGGAGTTTGGTTGTTGTCAAGTTTTGTAGTGCAATAACTGCAAAGTATTAAGGGCTCAGTTATTTCATATTTGATTTCTGCTACAAGGTAGAGAGCGAATTCAAACCATTTAGAATCTTCATTGTCTTCTATTTTGTATGATAGGTCCACAGTTTTTGTGTTACTTTTATAAAAAATTCTAGGGCAACATACACATACATGGTTTGGTACTTCAGCTGATGTACTTTTACATTTTAGTATTTGTTTTTTGTATGTGTTTAGCAAAAGGTTGCCATGTGTAGAATTGTTGCTAAATTGGTTTAAAGCTATTTCATTCTGTAAATGGCTTTCACTTCCAAAATATTTTTTCTGGATATAGTGAATTTCTTCAAGTAGGTCTTTTGCTGTACCATGTAGAAGGATGTTATTTAACTTTGCTAGTGCTAAAGCAGGACTTTTAGCATAGTACAGTTTATAGACTAGATTTCTTATAGTTGAAGGATGTGTTGATATCCTTTTGATATCATGGAAAGTGGTTTTACAAGTAGGTCCTGTAATGCAGGCCAATGAATGTGCTTGTAGTCCTGTGTACTTGCGCACTGGACAGGTATCTATATTTTGCAGTAATTTAATTTTGATTTTGTCTTTGCTTTTTACATATTTATTGAAGAATTGGCTTAAAGATTTGAAACATTGTTTGGGAATGTTACACATTGACGTGCATGGCCATTTGTACACTAGACGTTCTGATTCAGTAGAATGGAGGGGTAATTCTAAGTTTTCAGGGCATATTTTTGTAAGAAGTACTTCTTGTTCCATTATGGTATTATTCACTTTTTCATAACCTCGACCACTGCTATGTAATGCAATTGTATTTGTTTGCTTTTGTTTGTACGCTTCTTCATTAAAATATGGTTCTGTGCTTGTAGTGTGATTCCATTCACCTCCGCTGATACTTAAGAAGTTCTTTCTGTTGATATTTCGCTTATTGAGAAGTCTTTTTTGTAATTTAGTTATTAGTTTTGTTAGTGGTTTCATTTTGTTTAACAGTAAAATAAATACATTTCTTTTGAGAAGAATTGCACTGTCCATCGATGCTTCTAAGATTAATGTCCTACGATAGGTGTTAAGCTTTGAACCTGATTTCTCTCCTGTTTTTATAAGATTTTGAAGGACTTTGTGATGGTATATTTTGGCTAAAATACTTTTCTTGGTATGCTTCCTTTTCACTATATTAAAATTTGAAGAAGTAGTTTTATCTGTACTGATAGCTGATTTTCTGTTAATTGTTTTTTGGTTTGTTTTACATTTTGATAGAGGAAGCGAAGTTGTTGTACTTGAAACTTCTTGTGTTTTGTTTCAACTTTTTTTTACAAATTCTGCTAGAGACGGATGCTTATGTTGGACACCTTTATTTTCATTTGCTCTACTTTTGCGTTGCTTTCTATGGACTTGACTTTTGGTAGGCATTCTTTAGGGTCTGTTGAAAAAAATAAAGAAGATATGGGTTGGGGTGTTCTGGAATGTATGTGTGCTGTGTGCATGAGTGTTTGAGTAAGATGATATAGATGTATGTAATGGTGTGTGATTGTGCATTGGGAACTAAAACTAGTAGGGATAGGTATTCTTGAATTTATGTGTTACTAAACTGGGGGTCAGATGACAAAAAAAAGTAAGCTAGTGGTGTGGAAAAGTACAAATAGTAAATCTAATGTATACAATTAAAACAGTTGTTTGTTCTATAATATGAAAATTGTAGTGGTTCAGTTGGGTAATTTGTGTGTCCAAAAATAGAAATTTGTGGGCCATTCTGGCTGTAAATCGCTGTTTAAGACATGGACATTTTTGGACAAAATGGTACAAAATCTCTATTTTTAGAAACCGAAATAGCTCGTATTAACGTTATAGTATATTTGATTAATAATACAAATATTATGGTGATATTTTACTTACTTTTTTTAAAAATTAACAGGTAACTTCTTAGTTTTTCTTTCTTCTTAGAATTCGGCTACTTCTTTTCAGGAAACTGGTCTTCACTGCAATTGTAAAAGCTTCAAATTAGTAACTTTGTTTGTATATAGCACTGTTTTTAATTTAGATATTGATATTTTTAATTGAAATCCTCAGTGCCTTCTTTAAAACCATTAAACTAATTTATTTACATAAGATACATTGCATCAGTTCAGTACAAATGATATGTTCTTAATGAACAAATTGTATTGAATGACTAACTGCAGCAAAAAAAAAATATCTTTACTATGTCTTGTGAAATTTATAATATATTAGTGAATACCACTATTTCTGTAAATAAACTGTTCTAGGTAATAGCGCCTCAATATCATGTCTAATTTAAAGTAATTAAGTAAATAAATAAATAAAAACAAAAAATATGAAATTGTATAAGTATTTTTATAAAGGTTTAAACATAGATTGTGTTTGCATGCAATTTAGTTTGAATATATGTAGTCTATATATTTCATTTAAAAAATGTTACTTTAACATGATTTGAGTGTGTGTGTATAAAGAAAGTAAATAGTATAAAGGTTTATAAGTGATAGTTGATTTTAGGAAATTGAAAAAAGTACAGTAAATTCATTTTATAGATTTTACAAGGTAAAAGTCTGTTTGAAAATGTGTTCATCTACTATACAGAAAATATTCATACCTGAAGTTTGTGTTCATGCATATGGATATGCATGGAGCTGCAAGTAGAAATCTTGAAGACTTGTACAGTATTTCTGGTAGATGCTGCTTGCCAATGATATGACACTTGTACTCAGAGAGATTCAGAGTACATTTTCAGTGCTGATCTATGATGATGCAGTTAGATGTAGAGGTCTTGAATGTGATTGGTGCATGGTCATGTGATTTTTGAGGTACATCCAATGAGGGAATGGCAGAGAGAGTGTAGTGGAAATGGTAGAAGGGCTGTTCATGTTACGATATGTCCGCGGACATGGCGGTAGTTCGCGGACATCGGGAGTTACATCCGGGGATTTTTGGGTTCAGAAGTCATGCAAATGAGAATAAGCACTGAAAGGGATTGGTCAGGAAAGTTTGGTGGGTGTGTTGTGCCAGGAGAGATTTTCTCAGATACTCTTTTTGCTGAGAGAACAAAAGATAGCTATGGCTGTGTGTTTCAGAAAACAGATTGTTTGGATTTTAGGAGATTCGTGGATACATTGGTTGAAGGTGCATGCTGGTTGAAGGTCATCAATGACATTTGTGATGTCATCTTTGATGTCCTGGGTGTTAGTCTTAGCAGTGCACGGTGGTGGCGCGAGTTATGGTTGCTTAGCTTACCATAACTGGCGAATTTCAAGGGTTTTTCGGTTTTACTTGGAACCATAACGTCCCTTTAACAAAGTTTTTTCACTGAATTTCATAGGTTTTTAGTAGCGCAACTTAACCATAACGTCCCTTTAACAAAGTTTTTTTCACTGAATATATATATATATATATATATATATATATATATATATATATATATATCACACTATTTAATATTAATACAAGGATCACCAAGGGGGTGATGTCACAATCAACAATCTCTTCAATCAGAAGGAGTATGGATAGGAAAAATACTGCAGCGTAGAATAATACTTTGTAATACTTTGTGTGGGTTCAATCAAAAGGCAATGTAATGGCTCTTTCCCCCTGCACACTACTCATTCCCCCCAATATGAAAGATAAAGAGATGGAAGGAGAGCAGACAGGTTTCAGGAATACACACTCAACAAATACAGTATTAATCCCAATTTCCCTCAGAAAACTCAGAGAGAAACAGGAATGATTGCAAACGTGTCAAATGCTTTTGAATGTAGCTTTGAATGAATGGTTAAAAACACTGAAAAATTGATTTAATTCATTAAATTCGATTCAAAACTCGCGGGTGCCGCTTTGTATGGTATCAGATAAACACTTGCAATGATTATTGGGTCACTAGCAGATTGAACACTTAATTCTGAGGTAAGGATGCAAAGAAGAGCTGTTTTACACATGATGAAATTAAGCCAAACTAGGAATTCGCAGCAAACTTTTCCACTGGATTTGTTGGAATGCTGAGGATGTTAGCTTCAATTTGACACTTAAATGTCGTTTCTAGCATACATGGTACGGAAGTTATGAAGGTTTTAGTAGAGGTCAGTTTTTCTCAGAAAGAGTCAAAATTTGCAAAATAAAATGCGCTTTTGAACCTTACAAACAAGATTTCTTTACACTAAAGAGACTATGAAGCCACAAGCTACACGACAGCACAGCCAGCAATCCAGCAACACCTCTGGATGGTTTCTACCTGCCGAGACGCTTGTCTTTCTTCGGCAAATATATTAGTGCAAAGATGATTTTAACACTACTATTATCAAAGGACTATAGGAATGAGAGAAAGATTCAGGAAAGACAAAGATTTTCCACAATGCAGTTCTGGATATGATAGAATGGTTTGGATAGAATTACTTATGAATAAGATACTTGCTAGGGTCAATTCTATGCTATAGATACTCACTACTACTGTTTGGAATGGACCCATCAGGGATCTGATCAAAGATTTCTGGACTGGAATTCTGCTAGCCCACCAGACGGAATTCAGGGAACTCGAGTTCTGCACTCAGCACGGCACTCTGGACACTGCACGGCACTCTGGACTGGATGTGACGGTTGATTCTGGGTTGAAGCTATCTGGTTACAGCTCTGCTCTACTGGTTTGGATCTCTGGATTCTAGCAAGAATTCTTGTCAAGAAAGTAAAAACAGCAGGCCAGGCTGTTCTTTTTGGTTTGTTTCCCCTTGGAGGTCTGGGGTAAAATCTGGTTTCAGGATTTAAAAGGCCAAGCTGACAAGGCTTCAGCTTTGGAATTGGGCCTTTCTGCTTTCAAAATACTGGACTCTTGGATATGGAGTCCTCTTGCAAAGTGCTCCGCCAGCAATCAGTTGATGGGTGAATGTGTGTGTCCTAGGTCCTAAGCTGTCTCTATTTATGTACTTCCCAAAGGGGTGGGTAGGCTGAATTATACTAGGCATACCCTCTAGGAATCCTATTGGTTAGGGTCTGTCCTCTCCCCTGATTTGAGAAGAAAATCTGGTGTCATGATGATGCTGTATTTAACAATCCAGGGCGAACCTCCCCTTTTTTTTTGCACAGTAAATCTATTTTTCATATAAAGCATATTTACAATTTTACCAACTTGCTAGCAATAACTTATTTACGTCCCAGATTTAGTGGAGCAACTATTCATCCGAGTCCCATTTCGGTGAGAGCTTTGGTTCAGATTTGACAGTTTTTCGCGCTTTTGGTCAGGTACCCAATGTTAGATTTGTCCACATTTATATACATATATGCACATGACATCTGGGCATAATCCTGTGAAGTTTTATATTTCTAGCATCATCACAAATGCTACAAAACCACAATTTCTGTAGTCATGTCCCTGAACATAGCACAGAGTTCTGAGTAGTTTCAAAATATGACCAGAATGTTCACGTTAACAACACTATATTTTATAGATTTTTACAATTTTGCACAGTTCTCTGTCAGTCTTTTTCAAAAAGATACTGTCTTGTGGTTTAAGGATACACATATCTGTCTGGCCCGCCCCCAAAGGTTTAGTGGGCCAAGACCAATCCAGGCCTCTCTTCCTGTTGGCAGGAGTTCTGTTGACACTTGAATGTGCATACTCTTCCAAAACAGAAAGCCTTTTGTCTCTCCCCAGAACAGCAGAGCAAAATCTCATCCCCCCTCCATTAACATCCGACTGAGAGTTCCTGCCCTTTTGGTGGGAAGGAGAAGGGCGGGGTGTTTCCCAATGGGGGAAGCTTCTTTGAAGTTTTGCTGAATCAGGTTACTTTAAAGTAAATTGTTACATTTGTTCTTTGTTGAAATTAAAGTTACAATTTTAAAAACAGGCAAACATATTTCCAATTCCAGTCTTTTTGAACATAGAAATTAAATAGTGGCAACCTATATGGCTTTTTATGGCAAGTCACTTCTTTTCAACAATTTGATTTTAATGCACACGTTTAAACTCCTAATGCACTTAACTGACAGCTGTCATGCAGGTAGGCGGCGGTACTGCGCCCATATTCTGACAGATTTACCCAGGAAAGCCTTTTTTTAATGTGGATATTCATGTGATGAAATCTGCTTCTCCTGACATTGTGTTTTTATGGGGATTCCTTAAATAAGGTGATAGTTAACACCCAGCAAGGATGTTGGATCTTTTCTGATGTTTGGGAACCATTATTTTGCAATTTCAACAGCCAAGGAAAAATGATTTCAGATCACCTTTGGTTTTCCTGGCAATGAAGCACTGCCTTTCAGTAGTTTCTATTCCCTCTGTGGGCAGCGCATTGACAGGTTTTGGCAGTGTGGTCTCCTGTTCTACCACTGACAAAGGCAAAGTAGATTGGCAGACAACTTTTCCGGTTTCACTGCGCACTTCTCAGCAGTTTTAGCGTGCATAGGGCTTTTGCGGCCATTCTGTTGGTTCTGGTGAAAGCAGCACACAGTGATGTCGCAGGGCAGAGCCTAGTGGGTCAATGCATCCAACAAGCCCCCCCTCGCGATTTGTTGTTGACCGTCCGTCAATGGGAAGTCGCGAGATTGGGATGATCAGTTTCTTTCCTTTCTGGTTCAAATGTCAAAATTCATCAGCTTCTCCCATCAGTGGTGGATCGACCTGTTCTCCTCGCCCAGTTCTGATGTGAGTATGGAGCGATACCCCTGGCCCCTTGGATCTTTCCTTCCGGTCCCTGGGTGGTCCTCCTTGCTTTTAGTCTCCATTGTTTTCCAATTCTAGGATGACAAAGCAAAAACATATTTGTAGACATTTCCCCACCCCTATTTATGTAGTGGGGTGCACACCTACATTCTGACAAATCAGGACAATTTTCTTTCTATTGGCAATTTATTGATTATATAGATGGAATATTTTATAGTTGGGATTTTTTAGGCAGGTTTTTAGGCCCCCCATCTCCAAATCTAAAATGGGGGCAACCTTCACCTCTGCCACCTTAGCAGCAGCAGGTGTGTTGGTTGGTTTGGGGCTTTTCAAATTATTTTTGTTTTCTATGGACTTTTGCACCTCATAAATTTGTGTGGCCTGTTCAATGTCCCAGTCTAGTGATCTTTTCTCATGAAAATCTCTCACTAGCTGGGTCATGATGTACTTGGGGAGAGCGTGCAAAAAAGTATTCACAAACTCCTTGCTGTCAGTGCGCACCCTTATGTTGGTCTGCGCAAAGGCACGCTTTAATTCCTGAACGAATTCTTGTGGGGCCTGATCTTCCCTACATTGCAAGTTGTAGGCTGCCTTGCGAGCCTCCTGAGGATTTATGTGCACAGATTTTTTTTCAAGATGGCCGCCCTATAGGTGGACCATCTAGAATGATTTTGGTCCTCCAGCCCCGCAAAGAAGCTGGAGTATTCTGGAGAGAAGGTCCATTTCACATATTGAATACAGCTTTGGCTGTCCTTCAAATGAAAAGTTTCCATCATCTGTTCAAAGAGCTCCAAGTGCTCCCAAACAGAATAATTTGCGTTCTTATGATAGGGCGTGATGACGCTCCATATCGCTTTGATTTGTTTTAGGGGATCCTTGATCAAGGCCCTTTTTACCTTATTGGCCTTTTTGGTTTGGACGACCCTGGTCCACTCCTCCTCTGACTCTGAGGCGCTGCTATCATAGGTGCCCGTCTTGTCTTCTAGGCTCTCCCGGATTCTGCGAGCCTGGGAATGGTTGGCAGAATGTGGGGGCCTAGTTTCCTGTGTCCTGGGGTGCTCAGAGGAGTCTTCTGATTCCTCCTTACTCCCAGGATTTGAAGAGTACCCCCCACTGTCCTAGCTGGGCAGAGGTTTTCAGGATGCCCTTAGTGGGCCTACTCTCATAGAGTTCCCCACTAAATTTTACAGCACTTGGGAACCCATACCCAGATGCCCGTCCATCCATTCCTGGGAGGTGCTGGTCTATGGGCCCCATGTTCCTGATTGGATTCAAGTCTGCCATCCACGTGGCCCTTGGCTCATGTGTGCCAAGGGCCACAGAGTCGAGGGATTGGAAGAGATGAAGGCCTCTAGTACTAGGGTTCCTGAGGTTATGCTCAGATGTTTCCCTTTCCCAGCGAACCTCATCCCTCTCAGCCCCTGCTCCCTGTTGCCATGCAAGAATCTGAGCTTTCTGTTCCTCTATCAAGGCCTTGCTCATTTCTATCAATTGCTCTTGCATGGCTACCTGTCTGTGGAGCCTGTCGTTGTTCTCACTTTCTCTCTGTGCTTCCTCTGTCATTTTAGAGTACTGGGCCAGTCTTTGCTGCAGGTGGGTTACCTCCTGAGTCCTGTCCATACTGGCCTGGTCCTTCCTTGCTAGAGCATCTTCCACCCTACTGGTGTGCTCTAAAAATTTTTCATGTTCTTTTTGGAGGTCACCCAGTCCCTGGAGGGCCAGGTATTTTTCTTCTATCTTCTCTTTTAAATAACAGACTTCCTGGCCTAAGGTGTCCCTTTTTTGAGCAAGAGCCTGCCTCTGTGCAGCCAGGTCGTCCCTCTGTCTTTGGAGCGCCCCAGCCTTCTGGCGCTCTTTATCAAATTCTGCCTGGGTTTCCAGGTCTTTCAGGATTAATT
This sequence comes from Ambystoma mexicanum, assembly GCF_040938575.1. Taxonomy (NCBI): domain Eukaryota; kingdom Metazoa; phylum Chordata; class Amphibia; order Caudata; family Ambystomatidae; genus Ambystoma; species Ambystoma mexicanum. The sequence continues at coordinate 1,058,444,557 of NC_090925.1, forward strand.
TATTACTCTCTTCTTTCTCTCTGTCTAGGTGGCTTTGCAGGGTGACTACCTGCTTTACGCATGCTCTGTTAAAATGTATTTGCTGTTCCAGCTTTTTCTGGCTCTGCAGTAGAGGGTCCAAACTTTCTTGGTACTCCTTCTGCAAAGCCAGCATTCTGGTATCCTATTCTACCGTCTCCTGCTGCAGGATACCCATGTCTTCTTTTATTTTGGTTAGGTACTGCCTACTTTCATTTTCTGATTCCTGGCTCCTCTGTAGGCTTTGCTCAACAGAGTCCAGATCAGTTTGGGCCTTATCTAATGCCTGCAGTTGCTTGTTTGCCAGATCTTGGCTCTCAGCATATTTGTCCTGGATTACTCCAATATGGAGGTACAAATATGCCGCTATTTTGGCAATCTTGCTTTGCTCTTCCTTTACCTTATGGGCCATATACAGTTCACTCAGGGCCACATGTAATGGACCCTGATCTTGCCATTTGTCTACTCCTGTTGCAGTGGTCTGTTCTGTGATTGCCTGCAACCACACATTCTGATCCTGCTCTGTCCATTCACCCCTTACAAATAATGTATGCATTAGGTGTTCTTTAGCCATATTGATCTCTACCAAGGTCGCCATTCTGGAAATATTAATTTCCTTTCTGACTTATAGGAATTTATTTTATTTTTGCAAAACAGACCAATTCTTTAGAGTATTCATATTGAGGGGTGTTTTTCACAGTGTAACACAGCGTGGTAGCCCAACAGGGTCTATGTACCCCGTTAGTTAGCACACTGTATTAGACTGTCACAAGTGGTATGTCTAATTAAAAATCCCGGACACAAGCCCCCAATCTTGTAAGTGATTTCAACCCGGCACTCCACCTAAGTCAATGCCTAGCATGTGATGCACAGCTGGAACCCTTAATTATTATTTATGTCTATACGTTATTTTATTTCTGAATGATATACCCTTATATCACGCCCCTCTCTTTGAATCCCCCACAGTCACACTGAACCAGGAAGCAGGCTGTTTTGCAAAGTTAAAAGGGTTTATTTTATGATTTCACAATATATATATATATATATCACACTATTTAATATTTATACAAGGATCACCAAGGGGGTGATGTCACAATGAACAATCTCTTTAATCAGAAGGAGTATGGATAGGAAAAATACTGCAGCATAGAATAATACTTTGTGTGGGTTCAATCAAAAGGCAATGTAATGGCTCTTTCCCCCTGTACACTACTCAATCCCCCCAATATGCAAGATAAAGAGATGGAAGCAGAGCAAACAGATTTCAGGAATAGACACTCAACAAATACAGTATTAATCCCAATTTCCCCCAGCAAACTCAGAGATAAACAGGAATGATTGCAAACAGGTCAAATGCTTTTGAATGTGGCTTGGAATGAATGGTTAAATACACTGAAAAATGGATTTAATTCATTACATTGGATTCAAAATGAGTGCAAGCCGCTTTGTATGGTATCAGATAAACACTTGCAATGATTATTGGGTCACTAGCAGATTCAACACTTTCGGATGCAAAGAACAGCTGTTTTACACGTGATGAAATTAAGCCAAATGAAAAATTTGCGGCAAACTTTTCCGCGCGCGGATAGCGCGATTGTGGAAAAACTAGAAGGAGTTGGAATGCGGTATGATGTTAGCTTCAACCTTACAAACAATATTTCTTTACACTAAAGAGACTATGAAGCCACAAGCTACACGACAGCACAGCCACCAATCGAGCAACGCCTCTGGATGGTTTCTACCTGCTGAGACGCTTGTCTTTCTTCAGCAAATATATTAGCGCAAAGATGATTTTAACTCTACTATTATCAAAGGACTATAGGAATGAGATAAAGATTCAGGAAAGATAAAAGATTTTCTACAATGCAGTTCTGGATATGATAGAATGGTTTGGATAGGATTACTTATGAATAAGATACTTGCTAGGGACAATTCTATGCTATAGATACTCACTACTACTGTTTGGAATTTACCCGTAAGGGATCTGGTCAAAGATTTCTGGACTAGAATTCTGCTAGCCCACGGGACGGAATTCAGGGCGCTCAGCTTCTAGCACTCAGCACGGCACTCTGTACACTGCACAGCACTCTGGACTGGATCTGACGGGTTGGTTGTGGGTTGCAGCTAACTGGTTACAGCTCTGCTCTACTGGTTTGGATCTCTGGATTCTAGCAAGAATTCTTGGCAAGAAAGTAGAAACAGCACAGCCAGGTTGTTCTTTTTGGTTTGTTTCCCCTTGGAGGTCTGGGGTAAAATCTGGTTTCAGGATTTAAAAGGCCAAGCTGACAAGGGTTCAGCTTTGGAATTGGGCCTTTCTGCTTTCAAAATTCTGGACTCTTGGATATGGATTCCTCTTGCAAAGTGCTCCGCCAGCAATCAGTTGATGGGTGAATGTGTGTGTCTTAGGTCACTGTCTCTATTTATGTATTTCCCAAAGGGTTGGGTAGGCTGAATTATACTAGGCACACCCTCTAGGAATCCTATTGGTTAGGGTCTTTCCTCTCCTCTCATTTTAGAAGAAAATCTGGTGTCATGATGTTGCTGTATTTTACAATCCAGTGAGAACCTCCCCTTTGTTTCTGCACAGTAAATCTATTTTTCATATAAAGCATATTTACAATTTTACTAACTTGCTAGCAATAACATATTTACATCACAGATTTAGTGGAGCAAGTATCCATCCGAGTCCCATCTCGGTGAGAGCTTCGGTTCAGATTTGACAGTTTTTTGCGCTTTTGGTTGGGTACCCAATGTCAGATTTGTCCACATTTTTGTACATATATACGCATGACATCTGGGCATAATCCTGTGCAGTTTCATATTTCTAGCATCATCACAATTGCTACAAAACCACAATTTCTGTAGTCATGTCCCTGAACATAGCACAGCGTTCTGTGCAATTTCAAAATGTGACCAGAATTTTCTTGTTAACAACACTATATTTTACACATTTTTACAATTCTGCACAGTCCTCTGTCAGTCTTTTTCAAAAAGATACTTTCTTGTGGTTTAAGGATACACATATCTGTCTGGCCCGCCCTCAAATGTTTAGTGGGCCAAGAGCAATCCAGGCCTCTCTTCCTGCTAGTAGGAGTTCTGTTGACACTTGATTTTGCATACTCTTTCAATCCAGAAAGCCTTTTGTCTCTCCCCAGAACAGCAGAGAAAAATCTCATCCCCCCTCCATTAACATCCAACTGAGAGTTCCTGCCCTTTTGGTGGGATGGAGAAGGGCGGGGTGTTTCCCAGTGGGGGAAGCTTCTTTGAGTTTTGCTGAATCAGGTTACTTTAAACTAAATTGTTACATTTGTTTTTTGTTGAAATTAAAGTTACAATTTTAAAAACAGGCAAACATATCTCCAATTCCAGTCTTTTTGAACATAGAAATTAAATAGTGGCAACCTACATGAATTTTGATGGCAAGTCACTTCTTTTCAACAATTTGATTTTAATGCACAATTTTAAACTCCTAATGCAATTAACTGACAGCTGTCATGCAGGTAGGCAGAGGAACTGCGCCCATATTCTGACAGATTTACCCAGGAAAGCCTTTTTTTAATGTGGATATTCTTGTGATGAAATCTGCTTCTCCTGACATTGTGTTTTTATGGGGATTCCTTAAATAAGGTGATAGTTAACACCCAGCAAGGATGTTGGATCTTTTCTGATGTTTGGGAACCATTATTTTGCAATTTCAACAGCCAAGGAAAAATAATTTCAGAGCACCTTTGGTTTTCCTGGCAATGAAGCACTGCCTTTCAGTAGTTTCCATTCCCTCTTTGGGCAGCCCAATGACAGGTTTTGGCAGTGTGGTCTCCTGTTCTACCACTGACACAGGCAAAGTAGATTGGGAGACAACTTTTCCGGTTTCACTGCGCACTTCTCAGCGGTTTTAGCGCGCATAGGGCTTTTGCAGCCATTCTGTTGGTTCTGGTGAAAGCAGCACACAATGATGTCGCAGGGCAGAGCCTAGTGGGTCTATGCATCCCACAAGCCCCCCCTCGCGATTTGGCGTTGATCGTCCGTCAATGGGAAGTCGTGAGATTGGGATGATCAGTTTCTTTCCTTTCTGGTTCAAATGTCAAAATTCATCAGCTTTTCCCATCAGTGGTAGATCGACCAGTTTTCCTTGCCTAGTTCTGATGTGAGTATGGAGCAATACCCCTGGCCCCTTGGATCTTTCCTTCCGGTCCCTGGGTGGTCCTCCTTGCTTTTAGTCTCCATTGTTTTCCAATTCTAGGATGACAAAGCAAAAACATATTTGTAGACATTTCCCCACCCCTATTTATGTAGTGGGGCGCACACCTACATTCTGACAAATCAGGACAATTTTGTTTCTATTGGCAATTTATTGATTATATAGATGGAATATTTTATAGTGGGGATTCTAGGGAATCTGAAAAGAAAAGGTGACAGCTAGATATGGGAGAAGTGTTGGGTTCCCCTGGTTCTGGTGCTGGGCTGCCCCCCCTTTTGGAGGCATTCAACAGGCTGGGTTTGAACCAGGGAATTTCCTGCTGATGATTCTGGGGTTGGATGATGGGCGGTGCTAACTCCATCCACACATCTACCCAGTCTGGATTTGGATCCTTTGGGACCCATTTTTCTTTGGGAGGAGTTCCCCCATCTCTGAAGGAGAAGATCTTTTTCCCAGGATCCTCTGAGGATCCCTCTCCTTCAAATTGGAAGACTTGTACCCCCTCCTCAAAATGGGTCTTTTTGGGTTCTTGGTTTCTCCTACACCCCCTCTGCTCCGTGGGTGGCAGACTTTCAGGGGCAGGAGATTTTGGTTCTGGTTCCTGGGTTTCCAGGGGCTTTTTACAAGTGGGAAAGGAAGCTTCCTCCAAGGCTTTACACTCCCCTTCCCCTTGTGCCTCCTCCCTGGGAACCGGTGGGTTATCAGGGTTCTTCCCCCGTCATTGCTCTGGAGCACCAGGTCCAGAGTTTGAGGCATTCTGCGCCGGCATGCTCATCTGAGGGTTCTGGTGAGCCCTCAGCAGGAGACCCAGATCCTATGCCATGTTTTGGATCTGGCGCTCCAGTTGTGACACCTGCTCGGGCTTCTACAGGGTTCTGTTGTCTTCCCTGGGCTGATCCTGGGAAGGGTAGCTATCCCTTCTCTGAAAATACCCCGGGTTTGGAAAATGTGGGTACCCCTCCACCCTTGGCCTCCCCAATCCCGGATTAGGTTGTCTGGGCTCAGGAAAGTGGGGAAAGAAGGATGGATTGTTTTGGGGTTGAAAGTTTTGCGGGTACCTGGGGAAGAAGTTCTGTCCAGGATTTAGGGAATTACTGCCCTCCTTGGGGAAGTGAGGAGGGAAGTTCCCTGGGTTAGCTGCTGCTTGGTTGGATCCCCCCCCTTGGGCTGGATGAGTCCACACATAACCCAGTATAGGTCTGTTCCCCTTGTAGCGGGGGCTGATGTAGTCAGGGTAGTGAGGGGTCCCATTTGTGGGACTACCTCCTTGGCTCCCTGTTTGTGACTGGCCCGAGGGCCTTCTGGGCTTGGGATTGCTCTGATTCTGTTAAGACAGGTTTTTAGGCCCCCCATCTCCAAATCTAAAATGGGGGCAACCTTCACCTCTGCCACCTTAGCAGCAGCAGGGGCGTTGGTTGGTTTGGGGCTTTTCAAATTATTTTTGTTTTCTTTGGGCTTTTGCACCTCATACATTTTTGTGGCCTGTTCAATGTCCCAGTCTAGTGATCTTTTCTCATGAAAATCTCTCATTAGCTGGGTCATGATGTACTTGTGGAGAGCGTGGAAAAAAGTATTCACAAACTCCTTGCTGTCAGTGTGCACCCTTCTGGTGGTCTGTGCAAAGGAACGCTTTAATTCCTGAACAAATTCTTGTGGGGCCTGATCTTCCCTACATTGCAAGTTGTAGGCTGCCTTGCGAGCCTCCTGAGGATTTATGTGCACAGATTTTGGAGTATTCTGGAGAGAAGGTCCATTTCACATATTGAATACAGCTTTGGCTGTCCTTCAAATGAAAAGTTTCCATCATCTGTTCAAAGAGCTCTAAGTGCTCCCAAACAGAATAATCACATTCTTATGATAGGGCGTGATGACGCTCCTTAACGCTTTGATTTGTTTTAAGGGATCCTTGAGCAAGGCCCTTTTTACCTTATTGGCCTTTTTGGTTTGGGCGACCCTGGTCCACTCCTCCTCTGACTCTGAGGCGCTGCTATCATAGGTGCCCGTCTTGTCTTCTAGGCTCTCTTGGATTCTGCGAGCCTGGGAATGGTTGGCAGAATGTGGGGGCCTAGTTTCCTGTGCCCTGTGGTGCTCAGAGGAGTCTTCTGATTCCTCCTTACTCCCAGGATTTGAAGAGTACCCCCCCCCACTGTCCTAGCTGGCAGAGGTTTTCAGGATGCCCTTAGTGGGCCTACTCTCATGGAGTTCCCCACTAAATTTTACAGCATTTGGGAACCCATACCCAGATGCCCGTCCAGCCATTCCTGGGAGGTCTATGGGCCCCATGTTCCTGATTGGATTCAAGTTTGCCATCCACGTGGCCCTTGGCTCATGTGTGCCAGTGGACATGGGGGTTGCAGAGTCCAGGTATTGGAAGAGATGAAGGCCTCTAGTACTAGGGTTCCTGAGGTTATGCTCAGGTGTTTCCCTTTCCCAGCGAACCTCATCCCTCTCAGCCCCTGCTCCCTGTTACCATGCAAGAATCTGAGCTTTCTGTTCCTCTATCAAGGCCTTGCTCGTTTCTATCAATTGCTCTTGCATGGCTACCTGTCTGTGGAGCCTGTCGTTGTTCTCTCAGAGAGCCTCACTTTCTCTCTGTGCTTCCTCTGTCGTTTTAGAGTACTGGGCCAGTCTTTGCTGCAGGTGGGTTACCTCCTGAGTGCTGTCCATACTGGCCTGGTCCTTCCTTGCTAGAGCATCTTCCACCCTCCTGGTGTGCTCTAACAATTGTTCATGGTCTTTTTGGAGGGCACCCAGTCCCTGAAGGGCCAGGTGATTTTCTTCTATCTTCTCTTTTAAATAACAGACTTCCTGGCCTAAGGTGTCCCTTTCTTGAGCAAGAGCCTGCCTCTGTGCAGCCAGGTCATCCCTCTGTCTTTGGAACGCACCAGCTTTCTGGCGCTCTTTATAAAATTCTGCCTGGTTGTCCAGGTCTTTCAGGATTAATTTATTACTCTCTTCTTTCTCTCTGTCTAGGTGGCTTTGCAGGGTGACTACCTGCTTTATGCATGCCCTGTTAAAATGTATTTGTTGTTCCAGCTTTTTCTGGCTCTGCAGTAGAGAGTCCAAACTTTCTTGGTACTCCTTCTGCAAAGCCAGCATTCTTGTATCCTGTTCTACCGTCTCCAGCTGCAGGATACCCATGTCTTCTTTTATTTTGGTTAGGTACTGCCTACTTTCATTTTCTGATTACCGGCTCCTCTGTAGGCTTTGCTTACAGAGTCCAGATCAGTTTGGGCCTTTTCTAATGCCTGCAGTTGCTTGTTTGCCAGATCTTGGCTCTCGGCATATTTGTCCTGTATTACTCCAATATGGAGGCACAAATATGCTGCTATTTTTGCAATCTTGCTTTGCTCTTACTTTACTTTAGGGGCCATATACAGTTCACCCAGGGCCACATGTAATGGACCCTGATCTTGCCATGTGTCTACTCCTGTTGCAGTGGTCTGTTCTGTGATTGCCTGCAACCACACATTATGATCCTGCTCTGTCCATTCACCCCTTACAAATAATATATGCATTAGGTGTTCTTTAGCCATATTGATCTCTATCAAAGTCGCCATTCTGGAAATATTAATTTCCTTTTTGACTTACAGGAGTTTATTTTATTTTTGCAAAACAGACCAATTCCTTAGAGCGTTCGTATTGAGGGGTGCCTTTCACAGTGTAACACAGCGTGGTAGCCCAACAGGGTCTATGTACCCCATTAGTTAGCACACTGTATTAGACTGTCACAAGTGGTATGTCTAATTAAAAATCCCGGACACAAGCCCCCAATCTTGTAAGTGATTTCAACCCGGCACTCTACCTAAGTCAATGCCTAGCGTGTGATGCACAGCTGGAACCCTTAATTATTATTTATGTCTATAAGTTATTTTATTTCTGAATGATATACCCTTATATCACGGCCCTCTCTTTGAATCCCCCACAGTCACACTGAACCAGGAAGCAGGCTGTTTTGCAAAGTTAAAATGGTTTATTTTATGATTTCACTATATATATGTATATATATATATATATATATATATATATATATATATACATATATATCACACTATTTAATATTTATACAAGGATCACCAAGGGGGTGATGTCAAAATCAACAATCTCTTTAATCAGAAGGAGTATGGATAGGAAAAATACTGCAGCATAAAATAATACTTTATGTGGGTTCAATCGAAAGGCAATGTAATGGCTCTTTCCCCCTGTGCACTACTCAATCCCCCCAATATGCAAGATAAAGAGATGGAAGGGGAGCAAACAGGTTTCAGGAATACACACTCAACAAATACACTATTAATCCCAATTTCCCCCAGCAAACTCAGAGATTAACCGGAATGATTGCAAACAGGTCAAATGCTTTTGAATGTGGCTTGGAATGAATGGTTAAAAACACTGAAAAATGGATTTAATTCATTAAATTGGATTCAAAACTAGTGGGAGCCGATTTTCATGGTATCAGATAAACACGTGCAATGATTATTGGGTCACTAGTAGATTGAACACTTAATTCTGAGGTCGGATGCAAAGAACAGCTGTTTTACATGTGATGAAATTAAGCCAAACAAAAAATTTGCGGCAAACTTTTCTGCGCGATTGTGGAAAAACTAGGAGGAGTTGGAATGCAGTATGATGATGTTAGCTTCAATTTGACACTTATATTTTGTTTCTAGCATACACGGTACAGAAGTTATGAAGGTTTTAGTAAAGGTCGTTTTTCTCAGAAAGAGTAAAAATTAGCAAAAGTAAGATGCGCTTTTGAACCTTGCAAACAAGATTTCTTTACACTAAAGAGACTATGAAGCCACAAGCTACACGACAGCACAGCCACCAATCGAGCGACGCCTCTAGATGGTTTCTACCTGCCGAGACGCTTGTCTTTCTTCAGCAAATATATTAGCGCAAAGATGATTTTAACACTACTATTATCAAAGGACTATAGGAATGAGAGAAAGATTCAGGAAAGACAAAAGATTTTCTACAATGCATTTCTGGATATGATAGAATGGTTTGGATAGGATTACCTATGAATAAGATACTTGCTAGGGACAATTCTATGCTATAGATACTCACTACTACTGTTTGGAATTTACCCGTAAGGGATCTGGTCAAAGATTTCTCGACTGGAATTCTGCTAGCCCACGGGACGGAATTCAGGGCGCTCAGGTTCCAGCACTCAGCACGGCACTCTGTACACTGCACGGCACTCTGGACTGGATCTTACGGGTTGGTTCTGGGTTGCAGCTAAATGGTTACAGCTCTGCTCTACTGATTTGGATCTCTGGATTCTAGCAAGAATTTGTGGCAAGAAAGCAGAAACAGCACAGCCAGGCTTTTCTTTTTGGTTTGTTTCCCCTTGGAGGTCTGGGGTAAAATCTGGTTTCAGGATTTAAAAGGCCAAGCTGAGAAGGGTTCAGCTCTGGAATTGGGCCTTTCTGCTTTCAAAGTTCTGGACTCTTAGATATGGATTCCTCTTGCAAAGTGCCCCGCCAGCAATCAGTTGATGGGTGAATGTGTGTGACCTAGGTCTCCTAAACTGTCTCTATTTATGTATTTCCCAAAGGGTTGGGTATGCTGAATTATACTAGGCACACCCTCTAGGAATCCTATCGGTTAGGGTCTGTCCTCTCCTCTGATTTGAGAAGAAAATCTGGTGTCATGACGATGCTGTATTTTACAATCCAGGGAGAACCTCCCCGTTGTTTCTGCACAGTAATTCTATTTTGCATATTTACAATTTTACCAACTTGCTAACAATAACATATTTACATCACAGATTTAGTGGAGCAAGTATTCATCCGAGTCCCATCTCGGTGAGAGCTTTGGTCCAGATTTCACAGTTTTTTGCGCTTTTGTTCGGGCACCCAATGTCAGATTTGTCCACATTTTTGTACATATATGCGCATTAAATCTGGGCATAATCCTGTGCAGTTTCATATTTCTAGCATCATCACAATTGCTACAAAACCACAATTTCTGTAGTCATGTCCCTGAACATAGCACAGAGTTCTGTGTAATTTCAAAATGTGGCCAGAATTTTCATGTTAGAAACACTATATTTTACAGATTTTTACAATTTTGCACAGTTCTCTGTCAGTCTTTTTCAAAAAGATACTTTCTTGTGGTTTAAGGATACACATATCTGTCTGGTACGCCCCCGAAGTTTTAGTGGGCCAAGAGCAATCCAGGCCTCTCTTCCTGCTGGCAGGAGTTCTGTTGACACTTGAATTTGCATACCCTTTCAATCCAGGAAGCCTTTGTGTCTCCCCCCAGAACAGCAGAGCAAAATCTCCTCCCCCCTCCATTAACATCCGACTGAGAGTTCCTGCCCTTTTGGTGGGATGGAGAAGGGCGGGGTGTTTCCCAGTGGGGGAAGCTTCTTTGAAGTTTTTCTGAATCAGGTTACTTTAAACTAAATTGTTACACTTGTTCTTTGTTGAAATTAAAGTTACAATTTTAAAAACAGGCAAACATATCTCCAATTCCAGTCTTTTTCAACATAGAAATTAAATAGTGGCAACCTATATGGGTTTTGATGGCAAGTCACTTCTTTTCAACAATTTGATTTTAATGCACAAGTTTAAACTCCTAATGCACTTAACTGACAGCTGTCATGCAGGCAGGCAGCGGTACTGCCCCCATATTCTGACTGATTTTCCCAGGCAAGCCTTTTTTTAATGTGGATATTCTTGTGATGAAATCTGCTTCTCCGGACATTGTGTTTTTATGGGGATTCCTTAAATAAGGTGATAGTTAACACCCAGCAAGGGTGTTGGATCTTTTCTGATGTTTGGGAACCATTATTTTGCAATTTTAACAAATTTCAGAGCACCTTTGGTTTTCCTGGCAATGAAACACTGCCTTTCAGTAGTTTCTATTCCCTCTGTGGGAAGCCCAATGACAGGTTTTGGCAGTGTGGTCTCCTGTTCTACCACTGACACAGGCAAAGTACATTGGCAGCCAACTTTTCCGGTTTCACTGCGCACTTCTCAGCGGTTTTAGCACGCATAGGGCTTTTTGAGGCCATTCTGTTGGTTCTGGTAAAAGCAGCACACAGTGATGTCGCAGGGCAGAGCCTAATGGGTCAATGTATCCCACACTTTTTATGGTGAAGAGGAAGGGAGCAGCGGAAAAGCAAGTTTCGTTCTGCTGCTCCCCTCTGCCAAATTTACTAAAATGAGCCGAGGTGGGTATCGTTAGCGCAAAATCCTTGTGCAAGACTTTTATGCTATTGTTTCACGCCAGGGCCCATTTACGCAGGGGCGAAATTGAGCCCCCAGCAGTTTTTCCTGCTGACATGACTTTGCCTTCTGGCATTTGTAATGTTTCATTCAGGATGATGAAAAACAAAAGCTACAATCAGCATGTGTTTGCTGAACATAAAAATGTATATGTATGTCAGGTTTGTTAATAATGTAATGTGTGTAATTTGTAATCAATCTCTATAAATATTATTTTAAATCTTTAAATCCATATATTACTGTATATTTATTTCAGCTAGAGCTGAGAAAATATGCACTCAAGTGTGTAAAGTGAAAACTGAGCTCAAATCCCAGCTTCACATTTTGACTAAAGTGTTTGTTCCTGGGCAAATCATTTTCACCCCAAACTACATGTCTGCGAACAATAATAATACCTGGTATGGGTTGTGCATTTATGGGTGCGGGAGGCAGGACGCTAGGTATGTTTTTTGTGTTATGGGAGGCAGAGAGGATGCAGAATGCCATTTGTGTAGAAAACCAGAGATGCGTGTTGTGGGGTGAAGATGCAGGATCCCAGGCATAGATCTTGTGTTGGGAAGATTGAGGAGGAAGGATGCCACGTGTGGGGATTTTTTCTGTCTCAGGCTGTGTTTAGCTCTTTCTCACAACCAAGTTAGGCGCTCTGCTCTACCCATGTATTCTCTGACTCCCCAATTTATACACTCAACCCCACAGGTGCAGTTTTCGAGGGGCACAGGAGATTGACCCACCTCAACCTTTGGGGACAGCTAAACGTCTCCCAAATTTTGCATGGTTTCATTTGCAAGTTGAAAATGAAATCATGATGCCGAGTGGCTTCTGTACCAGCCAGGTCTGCAGGTAGCTGCAACACCGTGTCTTCAGGGCACAGATAGGTGAGGCTGAATGCAAAGTAACACTTGACATGGTTTAATCTCTAAATTGATGAGAAGGGGTGGGTTAAAGTTCCACACGCAAAGCAAAATGTGCAGAATTCGTACTGGAATCCGCTTCCGCCAAAAGCTTTATGGTTCCGCCGCCACTGAAATTCTGTCAGTTTTTGTACAGTTTTGCACAGTGTGGTATTTTGTTTCCATGTGGCTTTTGGGCAGTGAGATGAGAAACTTTGCATGTTTTTTTTTCAATCCATTCAAGTTCTGCGCCGCGACACAAGAACATTGGTGCAGTGATTTTTTGATCTGCGTCAGTTTTGCGCAGCGACACACGAAATGTTGCATAGTTTCCCCGATCCATGCTAGTTTCATGCTGCAACACAAGAAACCTCACATGTTTTTCAAAATATAGGTTCACACAGTGGCACAACAAATTGCAGGCAGGTTTTATTTCGATCCGTACTAGGTTAGCAATGCGGTACAAGAAACTTTGCACTGCTCTTTTCGATTCATGCTAGGATCACCAAGCAGCACGAGAAACCTTGTGCTGCTCTTTTCGATTCATGATGGGTTCACGCAGTGGCACAAGAAACTTTGCACTTCTCTTTTTGATATGCGGTTGTAGCGGAACGACGGATTGGCATGAATCGGTTTGAAATCAAAGAGATTTCGCATAGACGGATGGCAGAACGGAACCTAACAATTTCAACCAGCCCGATTAGTTGCATTTGTTTACAGCTGTAGCAATTCGTACAGGTGTAAAGTGGGTAATTTCCACCTCTAAAGATGGCCAAGATGGTAATTGAGAGCCTTCAAAGTTTCTTCTGATCAACTACAAGTTATCTGTGTTAGAAGGCACGTACTTCAGCACCTTCTCAATATCAGTCACCTTTAACATTACAAAGTATCAAACATGCTTAATTCCCACTCATTGTCCACTTTATGTCATTAGTAACCGTATTGTACTGTACCCCTATATATGTTTATATTTGCACATCTTTTCCCCCTTTTTTGTATGATCATAAAGAGACACAATATAATGACAGTGCTTGGGAGCACATCACTGAATCGATTCTCATGTGCTCTGGTGACCTTGGATGTTATCACCATCATTGCATTTGATGTTGTACTTCATGCCTAACAATAATTCAAAGTATTCCAGATTTTGCAAATAACATCAAAGTGCATAGCTTTCCAAACAAGTCTCAACATTTCCCTATTTGAATTGTGTTGCTTTGCAGTTTTGTTATCAGTTAAAAAGAAATAGTACTTTTAGGGAGTTAGTAGAATCAATGGGAACTACCCAGTGTTAACATTATCAATGCTTTTTACAAAATCTCAGGAAAAACATTAAATTTTTTGTACAAAAGCACATATAAAATGTTCCATTGATAACAGAGCGGAGAGGACAATGGGGTGAGAACATATGACTTGAAAACCAGATGTTACAGCGGAAGATGGAAACATAAAACAGGGACCAGGACTGGGTAGAATAACAAGGGAATGGTATGGTGGAGGAAGTGCTAAATTAAGGATGGAGGGGGGAAGGAAAAGTGCTGTAGGGTTGTCTGTGTAGGGTAGGGAGAGTGCAAAACATGGTAATGCAGTAGCCTAGCGTGCAAAGAAACAGGTTCAGAAAGCAGGGCTTTGAGGTTGGATTTAAATAGTGGCAGAGTTGGAGTAGTACAGAGAGAACGAGCATTCCAGAGTAGGGGAGCGAGCAGAAACAGTAGAAATGAGTAGGGGCACAGGGGGCTCGAGTGGTGGCAAAGAGGTGAGCCAAGGATGATCGTGACGAGCGAGGTGGAGAGTAGCAAGTGGGATGAGCAGATAGGTAGGGTGGGAAAAAATCTGTGGATAGTTTTAAAGATGATGAAAAGAAGTTTATACTTAGCCATTTGTTTCATAGATAGCCAGCCAATCTGGCGATGGGCAGATGAGGTAGAGGTAAAGAGAGAAAGGTTGAAAAGTTGTCAGTCTGCAAAGTTGAGGACTTTATCCAGAGGTGAAAACGCATAGTTGGGAAGGGCATAGAGGACACTGGCATAGTAGTCAGATCTAGATAGGACTAATGAGGAGATTAGCAGTTCAGCAGTATTGAAAGGGTCGAAGATGACACCAAGGTTATGAGTGGAAGCAGAATAAGGTATGTTGTCAGGAGAAAATAGAAGAAGAGCGGGAGAGGAAGAGGTAGCCTGTTTGACTGAGAAGTGGAAAACTTCAGTCTTACTGTAGTTGAACATGAGTTGGCGAGATGCCATCCAACATTTGATAGCAGAGAGACTGTTTGAAATTTGTGAGGGAGAAGGAGTGAAAAGAGAAGAATATTTGAGTGTCGTCAGCAAAGGGTTGCTAGGGAAAGCTGTAAGAGGAGATCAGGGCACCAAGAGCTGAAGTATAGAGAGTGAAGATAAGTGCACCAAGGATAGACCCTTCGGGAACTCCATCAGTAAAGTGGATGAGTCGGCAAGGCATGCTGTTCCAAGACACTTTAAAATGTCTCGGGGCAAGGTATGAAGCAAACCAAGTGAAGGCCTTATCTGAGATACCAAGGAGAGATCATGTAGAGAGAAAGTCTGAATGGTTTGACAGTATCAAAGTAGTAGAGAGGTTGGTAAGAATAAGAACAGATGAAAGGTTTGCATGAAGGGCAGAAGAGATGGCATTTCTGACATTGAGGAGAGCTATCTCAGTAGAATGCAGAGGTCAAAAGCCAGATGAATGAAGTGGCTACCGGATGTTGTGAGTATCAAGAAACTCAGTGAGTCGATTGAATACTACTTGCTCTAAGATTTTGGAATAGTCTGGTGGAAGAGAGACAGGGTGAAAGTTGTCAGGGCATTTAGGATCAAGAGCAGGTTTATTAAGGAGAGGGCTGGCCATTGCTGTCTTATAGGGTGAGGGAAAAGTGGCACTGTCAGGACAGTAGTTGAAGAGGGAAGCCAGATGTGGAGCAACACGGGAAGCTTTGTGCTTCACAATGTGTGGGGACTGTGGGTCAGTGTGGGGCACAGGAAGGGCTGGCCTTGAGGAGTAGGGCAAGAATCACATCAGTATTGGTAGAAGCAAAGGTAGACATAGCAGTGGGAGAGGACCTCAGTGGGAGAGGAGAGTAGGAGTGGTGGATAAAAGTGAGCAGGAGGGGACACAAGGTACGTAGTAAGATAATTTGCAGAAAGAGTAGAGGTGATGGAGGTGGGTTTAGGAGGGGAGATAATTGAGATGAGAGATTTCTGGAGGCACCTAAATTGGGAGGATTGAGACGAAATGAGAGAGAGATAGAAGTCATGTTTGGCAGAGTCAAGAATAGAGGAATTGTTTTCAAAAGCAATGCGATATGAGGGGTGTCTTGACCTTTGCCAAGTGCAAAGCTTTTTCTGCATTGTTGTTTTCAGGGTGCGGATTAGAGATGTAAATCGGGGCCGTGGAGGGGAGGAACTAGGAGTGAGTGTAGTAAGAGGGTAGTAAGAGGAGAAGGTAGTAAAAAGAGCAGTGCTAACATTAAGAAAGGCTTCTTCAGTGGATGTAAAGGTGAGTTCAGCATAGAGGGAGAGAGAGTGGTGTAGGTCAGAGAGGTAGTTAAGGAGTTTGTAGGAGGGAAACTTGTGCTTAGTAATAGTTGTAGTAGATAGAGAAAGAGAGAAAGAAGCAGGAGAGGAGATTGAGTCACAGAAGATAGAATGATCCGAATGAGAGACAACGTTGGAGATATTACAATCTGAAATACAGTTCAGCGGGGATGATACTAAGGTCAATGGAGTTTTCATTTGAATGGGCGGGCAGAGAGTGGACAGAGGAGAGTGAGTGTTTAGGTAGAAGAGAGTAAATGTCAGTGGCTAGAGCAGCAGAGAGAGAGGGGAGGTTGAAGTCACCAATGTCAATGAGGTTGTGATTGGAAGGAGAGAGTCAAATATTTGGGAGAAGTGGTAGAAGAATTGATTGACCTACCTGATCAGGTGGCCAGTAGAGAGAGATAATAGGTATGCCATGGAGGGCAGTGATTTTGGAGGTAGTTTTTTTTTTGAATGAGGGAGAAGTAGCTGGAGTTAGGGGAGTTAAGAGAGATAGGAGGTTTGGAGGATGAAAACTGTCCTTCACCACCACCCCTACCCGGTGAGCATAGAGAATATGTGAAGGTCTGCACAGGGTCATGAAGGGCAGCAAGGGGTGCAGAGTCAGAGTGAGAGATCAAAGTTACACTGCGAGTAATGAGGTCAAGAAAAGGAGAAAGTGAAAGGAAGAAACCAGTGGTAAAAGAGGTTTATTGGAGACAGACTGTGAATTCCAAAGAGCAACACAAAGAGAGTGAGATGTAGAAGCATAACAACGTTGAGTCTGGAAATAGAGAGGCGGTGGGGGTAGATGCGAGAAGAGGAAGTGTGATGAAAGTTAGGGTTTGATTAGGTTTTATGAATAGAGAGAGTAGTGGAGTGAGAATTTGACAACACAAAAGTAAATAAATGGGTAAAACGGCTAAATAATATGTGACAGAAATACATACAGTTCAGATGCAATATTTTCCTACATGTAGGTGCATGCCACAGATGTGGATGAGATAATTAACCACTTTTTAAGCAAATATTCATAATTATTTGACTGTGATCTTTGATGTGCAAACCTTATCCTTTAGCCTAATGGAGGCAGGGACAAAGGCATATCCATTTGCCCATTTTAGGAAACTGGATCAATAACTGCAATAAGGTGCAAACTGTGCATATATGTCTGATATGGCTAGAACTAAAGTATATATCCTTGAAAAGAGTTTTATGATATGTGATCACAAGCATCTGTAAAGAGTCTTTCAGAATGCTATAGGAAGGTTGGACTATTTGGCATGCTGCTCCTCGAGTTTCAGTGAGTGGCTGTCGGAGAGTACGACCTGCTCCTCTCACCCAAGGATTTGCAGCAGCGGGAGCTCAGCTTCCCAACGTGGGACACGATAGCAGACTTTGCTATGTCATCCTTTTATCTGCCCTGGCACTTTTGGATGCCAGGGAGGCTTGCGGTACTTGCCACTCTATAAAGCAGCCATAGAGAGGTCAGTAATTGGCTTCCAACACCCATTGCGAGTAGTGCCCACAAACCAGAGGACCTTCAATCTGTATCAAGAGGGGCTTCATAGAAAAGTGGTATAAACATGTGGTATAGGTTGTCAGATTATGGCCATTAAATAAGTAGCATATTGTGCAGTAGATGGGATGCAGAGTAACTCTTACACCAAATAAACCAACTCAGGAAGAAGGCAACATCTTTTAACTGTTTTAATGTCAGTTATCTAAAACAGGGAGTTACAACAGACATCAACGGACGACGGACAACATAGTCGCACTCAATCTTGCTTATTCACTCAAAGCATTTCATTAAAAAACAACACTTTTATAGCAAAAACTTGTCATACATGACGTCATACTATGTGGCAAACAAGAAAAACCTACAAGGGGTGGTGGTTGGCTTAAGGGGAACATCTAAGTATACTTTCTATATGGGAATGGGTTGTGATTGAGTCTCTACAGTCAGGTGGAAAACTCATTCTCACCCCTAGTACAAGTCATCTTTGACACTCATTAGAAACACGGTACATCATTGGCTTTCAAACTATAAGGCCCTCCATTTTATGTCCCCCTACAATTGGTTGGCACGCTCGTGCCCTTCTGGAACATTCGACTCACTAGTAGCATGTAAGCTAGCACCCCAGGTGTCAGTGGGTGGACTTGACCATGTAACTCCACCCAATTAGTCCAACATCCATCATCACCCATGTCTTCTGTCATGCAGACTGTCTTTGAACTTGGCCTTCCAAAGTATCCTTGCTCCCGAGAATATATGGGAGTGTGAGCATGCGCTTATCACAAGTCTAGAGCTGCATGCCCAGTTTCTATATTCATCCATAGCCCATGTGACAGGAGACCACAATTCGGTTCCTTTTATCTAATTTAATTATATTAAACGAGTAAACTTGACGCTCCTGTGTTCTTTCTTCACACCTTAACAAGGAATGACTCAGCTTCTCACGTTCACTGTTCTTCAAGGATAGATAACCAGTTCTTGGCTGCTCCATTCTTTGGCAACAGGCCAGACAGCCTTCTAAGTCTTTCCATGATTTCTAGCACTTTTTTGCTGCGACACACAGCTCTCAATCCTTCTTTCTCTGTGGGTTTAAGCTTACTAAAGTTGTGACGCTGATGTCCTGATTCTATATAATGGTGGCATTGCCTGCAGTCTATTCGCTACTTATAGCTAGCTTCTATGATTACTTAGTCTACTTGCATTGCTGCATCTGTACAGTTATTAAACGGCTTGCATCTTCTGCATTGCCCTTCACACGTTCAATCTTCATTCCGCATATGAAAGTTTACTTGATTCTTTACTTTAACATCCTCTTCTCAGCCAGTCTTCTCAATGTGACAAACTCATCTCTTGTGACGTCACCAACTTCTCTTTCTCTCGTCTTCATATTCCTTCAGGGATTTCTTCCAAGAGATTGTCATATCTATGGGGTACATCAAATAGGGTTTTCTTAGTGGATACCTTTTCTCAAAAACTCTGCGAAATAGGCAAGATCACTGGATTCATGCTTGGCGCGACTTCTGGCTTCCAGCATATAGGCGGGAGGAGGGTGCAACTTCCCGCAGAGGCATTTGGCTTCTCCTCTACAAGGTGTTGCATCCATTATGCAAAATCTCACTCATAATGTGTGCGGTCTGCAGCATTAGAAAATTGCAAATGTAAAATGTGCTTAGTGGAAGAGCATGGTAACTGCAATATGGACTAAGCTAAATATTATAGGAATTTCCAATGTATATATGAGAGTAGAATTATGCAAATGTGCAAAGTGAGCAGCTCTAACATCAAGCAACTATGATATGGAGGTTCTTAGTCATCTTGGTCTGATCCTTTATTTTTTTAAACTAAAATTATGCTACAATATTTGCATTAATTGTATTTAAACGATTTTTTTAATTAAAAAATAAGATTTTTACAATACTGTCTGAACATTTAGTCGTTTTCACTATTTCACTATTTCCTTGCGTAGAGCAATTTATCATAGGCAAAATCAATTTCTATTGTTTTACACAACTTTCTTCTAATTTTCAGGAGTGGGCGTTGAGTAAATTGTTGTCGATGTAGTCCTGCATTTTGGCTGTGGCGATTTGCCAAGCTGTTCTATCGCCTCCGATGAGCCTGCACCACCATGTGTCTTCCTCTTGTGATATGTCAAATCCTGTCAGTAGCGGCAAGTAGCGCTGTCTAATTGCTTCAGTGGCTGGACAGATCATTAGAAGATGTCGTACTGTTTCCTTTGATGGTTGTGGAGTATTGTGGCAAAATCGACAGCTGTCCATTTGTGCAAGTCCTCTTATATGTAGTATTTCATTTGTTTTTAGCAAGTTTAGGCGTGCGCGTAAGATTAAGTTACGAGCCTGTCTGTTCGGGAATTGCTTTATTAGAGGTTGCAACTCTTTTAGTTTCAGTATGTTAATTGGCAAATGTGAAGTGAGCTGTAATTTAGCTGCAGTGTCTAGTGTCTTTGCCCAGTCTGCGTCTTTGATTTTGCGTAGGACTCTACATGGGTTACAGATGAGTTCGTCTTCATCAGATGCAATTGAGCTTAGTAAGGCTTGATTTTCTTTTTGCCAAGCTGTCAACATGCTGGAGTTTCGTGTGTCCATCTCAAGTTTAAACATTCTGAATATTTAGATACTATCAACCACTCTGCACTTCAAGAACAGCATGATGGTGTTACGGTTACCGTGCATTCTAGGGACTGAAGGCTCAATTCACGTCTAATAGCCACTCCTGATGTTAATTTGGGCAACTTGAGCACTTGTCGCCAGAACGAGGCTTCGAGTTTTGCCCATAGTTGCTTGGGGATGGTAGGCATAGCTTCGGTGCCGTATGTAACAGCGGGCACAACCTTCATTTTATAAAAGTTGATTATTGGAATGAGTATTTCCCAAATTTGCTATCTACTGCCTTTGCTTGCGCCACTAGTTTGTTGATCTTTGCATGCAGCTCTGCTTGCATGGTGGTTTCATGCTGGGAACTGTCCAAGTAAACTCCTAGATATTTAAATGTTTTGACAATCTCAATTTTTGTTTGACCCAGATGCCAGTTGCAATCATTGGTTTTCTTGTCGTGTTTTTGTAGAATCATGATTTTGGTTTTATCTTTGTTAATTTCTAGATAGTTGTTGTTTGCATACTCTTGAAGGCCATTTAGTTGGGATTGCAGCCCTATTTGCGTCTGATAAAATAACGTGAGATCGTCCGCGTAGAGGAGATGACCAATTGGTGTAGTTCTGATTTTCGGGGGAAAGGCTCTTGTCGTCTTCTCAATTTCCTGGATATCTCCGATGTAAGTGAGAAAGAGAGCTGAGGCTAGCGGACATCCCTGTTTTACACCACGTGTGCTGGGAATTTCTGCTGACAATTCGCCTTCGTGACTCAAGCGCACTCTCCTCGTGGTGTTGTGATGAAGGGCTTGGATTGGCGCTAGGATGTCTTATGGACAGTCCAAAGCTTTTAGTTTCTGCCACAAGCGGGATATTTCCACGCGGTCGAACGCTTGTGTGAAGTCTATAAAGACTGCAAACAGGCGTTGGTTGTTTTGTAGGGCTTTGCTTTTTAAGATGCTGCAGACTAAGATGTTACAGGTGGTGCCTGCGTTGTTTTTTTTAAACCAGCTTGGAGCTCATCATTGCACTGTGCGGATGCTGACCATGATTGAAATCTTTTCAATATTAGTGTGGATTACACCTTGCCTATGACGTCCAGTAGGGCTATCGGACGAAAGTTCGAGGGATCCGTAAGGTTGCCCTTCTTATAAATTGGTACGATCGTGGCTTTGGTCCATGATTTTGGTATGGATCTTGTTTCCGCGCAATGCCGAAAAATGACACTCAAGAAATCTGCCCACTCATTTGGGTGAGTTTTGAGTTCGACGTTAGTAATGCCGTCCGGGCCTGGGGCGCTTGAGTTTTTTATTTTTTTAATTATATCCAGAATGTCGTTTCTGTTTTCCAGATTGGCCCACGTTATGGCACCCTGTTGTTGGTCACTGATGTTTTCCCTTGTGGCCGCTTTGAAGACAGCTGCGAAATGATTTTCCCAGGTTAGTTGGTTAATGTTGTTCAATATTTGGTTATCCAGGGGTTTGTCCGTGGCTCTTAGTAACGACCAGAAGTCTCTGTTGTTGTTCATGACGAGCACTTTGGTGATCTGTTCGGCATCTGACTGATAAAGTTTGTGTCTGTGAAATCTCACCCTGGCTTTATAATCTGTTTTCAAACTTTTGATTGTTTCGTGAGCCTTTGTGGTTGGATGTAATTATTTTGCAGAGCGCAGCGCTCTTCTGTGCTCACATCTTTTGTCGACTAGTTCCTTGTTGTATGTTTGATTTGTGTTAGATTTTGTTGCATTCAGATTTTTTCTTGGTCGCATGTGCGGGATCAGCAATGGTTGGTAATCAATTGCACTGCTCGTTTCTAGTTGCACTGATGCTTTGTATTTTGACGTTAAGTCATTGATGACGATGGCACTTAGTTTTAGCCGGGTACCTTGAGCATTTGGCTTGATTTGTAAGTTTGAGAGAGTTTTTTTGCTGCTTGGCTGTTGCCAGGCTGTTTCCAACAAGTTGCGGTCACTTGTCAAAGTACGCCGTACATTGAAAGAATTTGTGATGCGTAGGAGCAGCTGGGAGACGAAAATGTAGTCAATCGTTGATGCGGAATTTGCTCGCTGCCAAGTTGGAATTCTGTTTGTTTGTGGGAACGCGTCATCCAAGTTATGGAGCCCGCGTGAGTTGGTAAAGTTGAGCCAGTCTTTGTCTCGTTGTTCTGCAGCGAAGTTTGAAGTTGTTGCTCGATTGTTTTTTGTTGATTTACAAATTGCGTTTAAATATCCACATACAAGTATGGTAGTCACTAGATGTTCTGTTGTGGCTATGTCAATTGTTTGCGCACACAGATCAATGAACTTTTTTGCTGTTATTGCGTCTGGATTCCAGTATGTGTTGACTAATACGGCTTTGTTGGGTGGAGCTTTGTGATTGTTGTCTTCTTCCAAGGTAAGTAACACTGCCAGGATTGACTGGTTTGAAGTTAAGGTCTTTTCGATAGATGCGCCACATCCATTGCGGCATGCCATCATTAATCCTGAGGTCGGGAGCCCTTTGCAGCCTCTGGCTGCAGGGGCTAAAATGACTTGGTAACCTTTCATGGTTGGCGTTTGTTGTAGCCATGTCTCCTGGAGACATATGATATCATATTCTCCAAGGTTGAGCCCCCCAGGTAGGGTCAGATGTGTATGGCCTTGCGTGTTCCAAGAGCATAAGGTTACTTTCTGTGGACGCTCTTCTGCCTGTTGTGTTATCAATGTCTCGGAGAACGTGGATGGCTATTTCTTGCGCTGCAGTGTGAGGGCTTTAAGTAACCAAGCCTATAGTCCTGTTTTGTTACTTTCAGGTGCGTTAGTTTTTTGTTGAGTCGGGGTGGCACATACTGTTTGTGCGAAGGTTCTTGTTATCGCAGTGTCACTGTTTTTTGTGTGTTGGTCTTTTTGCTCTTGTCTTTTGTGGCCTGTTCTGCGTTCCGTTGTGAGATTTTTGTTTATCACGGACTCTGTTGTGGGTTGGTTCATTTGGCGTGAGTTGGCCCTCCACAGGTTTATGAGCCTTTGCTGTTCTATATTTGTTTTGTTGACTTTTTGTTAGCACATTCTTGTCGTGCGCGTTGTTGTCAAGACCAGATTTTGTGTGTCCATCTAATTTTTCATAATTTTTGTTACTTACTTCTTTTCTTTCTTGCTCATCCCGCTTCGTCACATCTTCTACGTTGTAGATGTCGGGTTTATGTTTTTGAATCAGTTTGTAGGCAGTTACTGATTCAAAGTGGAGCAACGCTGCTGCCCCGTGTCGGTTGTGCCAAGGGTCAACAATTCTTAAGTCTTCTGAGTGTAGGCTTCTTAAGTTTTTGATTTGATTCATTATTGACAGTACAGATCTCCTATTTAAGATGAGTTCTTCTTGGTTGCTGGATTTTGCGTCATTTTGAGTGACCATCTGAACTCTTTCTTTTTCTTTTGTGTAGAGTGATCGTTTGTCTCAAGACTTGCTCTCAAGTTAGTGTTGTTACCTAATTTTGAGTATGGTTCTCTTGAGCCTCTTTTTCTTTCTTGTGGCTGTTTACGATCTACAGCGCAATGGTTTTTTGTTGTCTCTGCGCCTTGTCTCTTAGCTGTGTTATCTCGATGTGTATCTTTTGTTTTGTGTTGTGAGTAGTTAAGTTTGACTTGCGTTGGGGGGTGGGCTCTTGGCCTCCCCTTCTTTCACCTGTGCTGCACTTGTCATCATTTCGCTCGTCATTTTTTGTTTTTGTCTCTCGGGTGAGTTGTTGTTTTGCACTTGAGGCTTCTTGTTCTCACACAGATCTAAATTGTACAGTAGACGATTGCGTTTCTCCTCTAATGTTTCAAAATCTCGATCTTTGCATTCTTTGGTGCAGTTTTTTTTCGAAGTAGGGGATGCTTCATAAACTGAGCGATATTTCTGCTTTGACATTTGCCTGATTTGTACTGGCATCGTTAGTTGGTTTGGGCTGTCTTCTGGATAGACACTGAGATTCATCAGCGTGTCTTCTAGATCGTACTTTTCTGCTGATTGTGCTGCAGCCGAAGGACTATCTTTGTTTATTTTGGCTTCTGACACTGCGTGTTGGGGAACACCTTGCTGCTGCTTGTCAGATGGCGATGAAGTTAAACCATTCAGTGTGATCGAACTTGCTGATGGGAGAACGCCTTGCTTGTTACATTTGGTTCTCGAAGGTCCTGCGTTGTTGGACGATGAGGACCTGGAGTCACCAATGTCAGCTCTGCCTTTTAAGTTAAGCGGATCAAATATTGCATATGTTGTTTCTGAGACTTCATTGTCAGTCTTGTTGGTTGGGGTTGGTTTATTAAATACTAGGAGCACCTTTGGAGCATTGTTTGATTGCTCCATGGTCACTTTTTTTGTATTGTCAGATTTTTCATTTGTACTTCTACTTTGGGTCTGTTCTTCTGAATTTTCTGTTGCCTTGTTGTTAGACGTTAAGTCGATGATTGTTTTTGTCTGAGTGCCGAAGTCCTTTGTGTTGTGTTTTTTGGCATTTGTATCATGTGACGCTGACACGTTGTTTGTGGCTTTGATCACGCCCATCAGTTCGCTGGTGAGTTGCTTTATCGCCTCTTTATTGTTTTTATTGTCTTCTTTTGCTGTTATGTAGCCTTCTAGGTGTTGCACTTTAGTCAAGATCAAGGCTTGGATGGCTTGTTGATCATTTACTGTGTCATTATTTGCCTCGTACAATTTGCAAAATGGATTCAATGCGATTGTTATGGCTGACATTATGCTTAGCAAGGCAGCTTTCGTTGAAGATGCATCTTGTGTTGCACCAGGGGTCTGTGGGGAGGATCCCCTGCCAGCGATGCACGGATAATCACTGTGCCTCCTTCTCAGAGTTTGTAGGAAGCTAGCCGCTTTCGATGTTTTAACCGGCGAGTGATTGGCGGCTAAAGGTGTGGAGTGTTTCCTTTTGTCTTGCCGGTTTGGCTGTATTTCCTGCTCTTCCGTGCAGTGTTTCTCGTTCGATGCTGCTGCATTTGGATGGTTGGAGTGTGGGGGCTGCTCTGTTTCCTCAGAGCCTGTCAGTGCAGGTACACTGCCAATCCTAGACTCCGGTGACTGACTCAGCTCAACCTGCCTGTCTGCGGTGAGCTGAGAGTTGGGGCGCTCTGGGAGGGTAATGAACCTTGCATGGGCTCTGGTTCTTAAAAGTGTTTTTTGCTTCATCATTGTGGGGCATCTCTTTTGCTGAGTGCGGTGGTAAGTTGAGTGTTTGTCCAGCATGTGTCGAGGTTATATTGTCTTCGACAATGTGCGATGCGCTTGACACTTTCTGTGACAAATGGCTCCTTGTAAGAGCCCTGTTTTTGCAGGCAGTTTTGTCGCTAGATGGTACAATTTGTGCTGCGGATGCTTCTGGTGAATTTTCTAGCGTCTGAGGTTCGGGTACTTCTTCTAAATCCGACGTGATCTCTGACATGTTGTCCAATTTACATTGTTTTGCGTGTGGCAAGGGATCTTTCACGACGGCGAGCATTTCAGCATCGGACAATTCGCTGAATCTTTTGGTTTTTGAGAATAGTTGGGTTTCGAAAAAATCTGTCAAGATTCGCATTGTACAGGTTTTTTTTACTGCTGCCGCACTTGTATTGCTGTTTGTGCCGCCTTTGTTGGAACGCTGCAGCTGCTTGTTGTGTGTGTTTACTTTGCTTCGGACTTGTGCATTTTTTTTCTTATTTTGTTTTTTTTTGTTTTGTGTACTGAGGTTCCAGGTTATTTTTTCACAGTCTTCTCTGGATCTCTTCTTGTGGTTTCATGTTACTGAAAATGAGCTGTCCGTGTAGTTATCACAAATGTGCATGCTGATTTGATTTGGTAGACTTGCTGTACTTTGTGCGTTCGCCTTTCCACACATGGCATGCACTTGTGCTGTTGTAGTCTGGGCAGCCTCATGCAGTGTGGAATTCGTTGTCCTGGCGTCCGCATCGTTTCTCACAGGAGCACGGGAAACGTGATCCTTCGTTGTGGCGAGGGGCTCCTGCTCGCAGCTGAGCTCTCTACCTGCCTCCGGCCGACCCTCGACCTGCGTTGCAACGGCCCGCTGGGGCTCAGTCGTTGTCGCTAGCTGACTCGGATCTGTGCCTATGTCCGAGCTGTTGACTTGAGGCACTTCGGCCTCCACAGCGGAGCCGTTGCTGCCTCGCTTTGCCTCCCCTCCGGGGGACTTCAGCGAAACCCGTGCGGCGGCACTGGGCGGGGAAGCCCTCTGCTTCTGCAGGGCTCCGGCGGTTAGTGGCGCCTGAGGCTCAGGTGTTGTCTTGCGTGGCGTCGCCACTTCCTCGGAATCAAGTAGGTCGATTATGTCAGTTATCGGCATGGCGGGGCAGGGGATGTCTGGAAGGTTAGGTCCCTTGTGTGACCGATTAGGTTGTGTGCTGGAGTTGAGGGAGATTTGGGGGAGTTGTGATTCACCCTTTTTTTGTGCAGCTGAGCCATGATCAGTACTCCAGCCCCCTTTCTTTGAGCTGTGTAGGCAGCGGCCATCGTCTTCCTCGATTTCGCTGCAGATGGCAACAACTTTGGTCAACTTAGCGCCGACACCCTCAGTGGGGTGGCACGGTGGCAGACCTTGTTGCTCCCAACGCCCCCCCAGCTCTCATTCCACATTCCGACTCTCACTCCTGCCCAGCTACCCTCCTCCCAAATTAGCCCAACCCCCATCCACCCAAAGGATAGGCAGAGACCAGTAGGATGAGTGGGAGAAAAAATTGCCACAGCAAACTTTATTATACATAAAGTCAGGAGTTAACTTACAGGTGTTCCGTTCACGCTCAGGATTCTGCGCTGAGAGCAAGCAACTTTTCCCCCCCGCCCCTTCGGGTCCTTGGGGGACCCGACGCGGACGCCCAGTCCCTTCCTCAGCAGTCCCTCTCTACCCTTTGGCAATTTCTTTGTTTTGCAATTTTCTTTTCATTTTTCTTTCCCCAACGCTATTTAAGTGCATTTTATTCCGTGCTTTACTTTCTTTCCAGTCTCCATTTCCGCTTAGGCTCCTTCTAAAGGATGCGTTCCGGTCTCCTTTCCCCTTTTTGCTCCTTTATTCTTACCCCAGGATTCCCTCTTCCCGTTTCCCCGGGTTGGCTTATTATTATTGTTAAATTATCTCTCCCCAAACAGGTCTTCCTCCAACCCATCCTGCCAGGAGCCCCTCTCCCCCCTTCCGCCAAGACCCCGATCTGCCCTAGCTCTCCCCGCCGCCTTGGTTGTCCCATCCCCTCCGGCCCCCATCGCGGCCTCCTGTTCTAGAGAGCCCCATCCAACAAGCGCTACCTATCCCCCCAGAGCCCAACATCATTCTTATCCCCATCCTCTTCCCCTGCTTTTCGCTAAAGAGGGGTCCTCCCCAACTATCCCCCCTGCTCCTCCTGGCCCCTACCCCCCGCACTCCAAGCCCCCCCCCCAGTTTCTTTTTGATCTCCTTAAGCTGCCAATCACGAAGGGCCCCCCTCACTTGCACCCCCCCTTAACATCCTCCAACTCCCAGGGGCCCCCCTTCCCCTCAGTTACCAACGTACTTGCCGGAGCCCCGTTTACAGTGCAAACTTTCAATTCACCCCCCCTTGCTGACTTCATTGTTGCTTTCCAATTTTCAGTTTCCAACGATGCACTTCCCATTTCCCCCACCCAATTTTGGAGTTGGAAAGGTCTTCCAAGCCCCCTAACCCTCCCCATTAACGTGGGCCTCCCCTGAGTCTAATACTCCTGGGCGCCGTTCTTAATAAGCTGATGGCTGTGCAGTTCCCCTTGTGGTATCCGCCAGTACTTTCTAACGGGAACACCAGGTAACATCCGCTGGGCTTGTCTGCAAGAGAAAACATTACACATCAGTACAACATTGTAAAGGGCGGGCGGGAGGGCAACGTCGGTGAGGAGCCGGCAAAGAGAGACCCCGCGACCCTTGTCCGTTGTATTTATGGCGCCAATGGGCGCGCGGGAGATGACGTCACCCACCCCCTCCACCCCCCTTCCCCTCCAGACTCCTCTTGCCGCCGTGCCGCGTGAGGCAGTCGGCACTAAGGGGGGGCCCCCGCCGAGGGGCCCTCCTTCGTAGGGCGCGGGAGCCCGTCGTAGCGCCGACACCCTCAGTGGGGTGGCACGGTGGCAGACCTTGTTGCTCCCAACGCCCCCCCAGCTCTCATTCCACATTCCGACTCTCACTCCTGCCCAGCTACCCTCCTCCCAAATTAGCCCAACCCCCATCCACCCAAAGGATAGGCAGAGACCAGTAGGATGAGTGGGAGAAAAAATTGCCACAGCAAACTTTATTATACATAAAGTCAGGAGTTAACTTACAGGTGTTCCGTTCACGCTCAGGATTCTGCGCTGAGAGCAAGCAACTTTTCCCCCCCGCCCCTTCGGGTCCTTGGGGGACCCGACGCGGACGCCCAGTCCCTTCCTCAGCAGTCCCTCTCTACCCTTTGGCAATTTCTTTGTTTTGCAATTTTCTTTTCATTTTTCTTTCCCCAACGCTATTTAAGTGCATTTTATTCCGTGCTTTACTTTCTTTCCAGTCTCCATTTCCGCTTAGGCTCCTTCTAAAGGATGCGTTCCAGTCTCCTTTCCCCTTTTTGCTCCTTTATTCTTACCCCAGGATTCCCTCTTCCCGTTTCCCCGGGTTGGCTTATTATTATTGTTAAATTATCTCTCCCCAAACAGGTCTTCCTCCAACCCATCCTGCCAGGAGCCCCTCTCCCCCCTTCCGCCAAGACCCCGATCTGCCCTAGCTCTCCCCGCCGCCTTGGTTGTCCCATCCCCTCCGGCCCCCATCGCGGCCTCCTGTTCTAGAGAGCCCCATCCAACAAGCGCTACCTATCCCCCCAGAGCCCAACATCATTCTTATCCCCATCCTCTTCCCCTGCTTTTCGCTAAAGAGGGGTCCTCCCCAACTATCCCCCCTGCTCCTCCTGGCCCCTACCCCCCGCACTCCAAGCCCCCCCCCAGTTTCTTTTTGATCTCCTTAAGCTGCCAATCACGAAGGGCCCCCCTCACTTGCACCCCCCCTTAACATCCTCCAACTCCCAGGGGCCCCCCTTCCCCTCAGTTACCAACGTACTTGCCGGAGCCCCGTTTACAGTGCAAACTTTCAATTCACCCCCCCTTGCTGACTTCATTGTTGCTTTCCAATTTTCAGTTTCCAACGATGCACTTCCCATTTCCCCCACCCAATTTTGGAGTTGGAAAGGTCTTCCAAGCCCCCTAACCCTCCCCATTAACGTGGGCCTCCCCTGAGTCTAATACTCCTGGGCGCCGTTCTTAATAAGCTGATGGCTGTGCAGTTCCCCTTGTGGTATCCGCCAGTACTTTCTAACGGGAACACCAGGTAACATCCGCTGGGCTTGTCTGCAAGAGACCGGTCGCTGCGACCGGTGTCACCGCCACGACTCACAGCGGGCCACCGGCCGCAGTGAGTTCCCCCTCATGCACCTGGTCGCCTTAGTGCACGAATCCCCAGTTATAATACCACCCTGTTCTTTTTTACCCCCATTCATTCCATCCGCAACAGACACGCAGGCCCTCCGGCTAGAACCGGTGGCGTGATGAATGGTGCTGCAGCCTTCCCTGCTGGTGCTCCTCCTGTTGCTGCTTGTTCCGTACTCCCTTGCAGGAGGGCCCCTGACCTGGCAGCAGCGTTCCGAAATGAGGCCTTCCTTTGACCGTTCCGTTCCTAGCGGAGGCCCCCAAAACCCCCTAAGTATTGGGGAGGGGGCGTTTCGGGCCAACTAATGGCCTTTCTTAATGGGCAAGTCTATAGCGTTCCACCCCCCTTCCTTGTGGGCCCTCATTTGTAAGCCTTTTGATCACTTCTGTTGTTGCATCTGTCTAAGCAATGTTTTAGTGACTATTGATTTGATAGACTCATTTACCCCTGTCGTATCCTTTCCGTAAGATAAGAATCCTGTCCCATTCTTCCACCCCCCTTCCCGTGTCCGCTCTACGCTCCCCCACCCCCTCTTCCCTTGCAACCCCTCCGGTCACCGTGCACGTCCTCAGTCCCTCCTGGCGCCCCCCTTCCACACGCCTGCCAGAGCACCCCTCTCCTGCAAGAGAGGGAGGGGGATCCGGCTTGCGCACCCTACCTTCCCCCTAGCTTAAACCTCCACTTCTCCTTGCTAAGTGCAACTGCCATGCTGCGTTTTTGACTAAGTGCCTGTTAAGTACATCAGATCTGCAATGCCGACGAAAGGAATTGCCGAATGAACACAAAGCCTACTTTGAGTACACCGCAGGACACAAATACCCTCCTATACACACTAAACCATATGACATTGGCAATCTTAGCCTTGCAAAAGCATACAAACAGCACGATCCCGATGTATGAAATCCCCCCCCCTTATGCAACAAAACATTAGAAACGCGACCACCCCACCGTATATTGAAAGCGAATTATCCCTAATGGTCAGCGCCGTGGCCACTGCCCCCATGCCCGTTGGGTATCCACCCCCCCCCGCCCCGGCCGGAAGCGCACCAACAGACCCCTGCACACAACCGTCCTGCCATTTGCCTTGTGGCCCCTTGGCGGGCCTTATTGCTGCTGTACTACTGTTGAACGTGATGCAAAACACCTTCCCCCACCCCATGAGGGGTGACGCATTTCCCTTTGTGTACCCCATCTATGCACAAGTTTGAGCACTGGACATACAACGTCTTAAGGTTGCAACCCCCATTCCCCAGCGTGGTCCCAACTTCCAGAAAGCCCATAATAAATGACATTCCCAATTTGAAAGCGAAACCCTCACGTACTTTAAACAATTTAATTTGAAAAGAATGCCAAAACGCCTTCCCCACACCCGAGGTAGAAAGCAGTGGCGTAGCTAGGTCGAAGGGTCCATCCATACAAACAGCACGATCCCGATGTATGAAATCCCCCCCTTATGCAACAAAACATTATGCGCGACCATCCCACCGTAGATTGAAAGCGAATTATCCCTAATGCCCCCATGCCCGTTGGGTATCCAACCCCCTCCCCACCCCGGCCATAAGCGCACCGACGGACCCCTGCCATTTGCCTTGTAGCCCCTTGGCGGGCCTCATTGCTGCTGTACTACCGTTGAACGTGATGCAAAAACACCTTCCCCCACCCCATGAGGGGTGACGCCTTTCCCTTTGTGTACCCCATCTATGCACAAGTTTGAGCACTGGACATACAACGTCTTAAGGTTGCAACCCCCATTCCCCAGCGTGGTCCCCAAAACGCCTTTCCCACACCCGAGGTAGAAAGCAGTGGCGTAGCTAGGTCGAAGGGTTTATACTTAAAGAGAGCAAAATGACTATGCGGCTAGTAGTTTGGACCAGTCTTGCTGAATCAATGTTATTTACATGCACAATATACTTCCCATTTCATCAATGCCTGCCCCTTGGATACCCCCAAACAGTAGGCCCAAAAGGACTGACTTGGCATTTCCAACTGTGGGCCACTTTCTAAATGGCGCCCGGGCCAACTTTATGCCCAGTCCGACCCTGCTCGGCACTAAGCTACCTTGCGCACATGTCCCCCCCTTTACCCGTCTGCATGCGGCCCTGCGAGGTGCTGCACCGCTCCCTCCTGCACACCGCTGCATCCCCCAAAGGCCCTGTGAGCCGCTTCGCTGGTCCCTCGTGCTCCCTGCCTCGTCCACTCGTACCTCCTGCACACCGTTGCATCACCCGGACGCCCTACGAGGCACGGCACCAGCTCATCCTGCATCCCATTTAACTTGAAATGAACCACGGCCCCGGCGCCCATACTGTCCTGCCCTTTGACATGACGCCCCATGGTGCCCTTTACATGCCACTGTTTACCCTGATAAATGAAAAGCAAAACACCTTACCCCAGCCCACGAAGGTGTGACTCATAACCTCGTGAAGCCCACAATGCACCTTTTAGTGGACCAGCAGACCCCACCCCTTCACCTGGAGCGCGTAAATATTAACCCCCGCCCGCACTTGGAATAAACTTTAATGAAGGCGCGCCCTATGCCATGCCACAAGTTTCCATTTCCACCTCATAACAGTTTAAATGGTTTTTTTTTTTTTTTTTTTTTTTTTTTTTACTTCCCCCAATTGCAACGCGCCTTCCTCGAAACGCTAATAATTAAAGCAATTGACTTCGTGTAACCCACCCAACTGCACATATTAGTTAACCCCCAGTGTAGCAAAACCAAACGATGCCAACAACAAAACATTTCCCCACACTTAAACACCAGTAAATTGACGACCCCTGAAGCACCTTCCCCGCCCACGAAGCAGGAAAACCACTACCTTCCAGAAAAACTCTAAACCGGCGCACCTCAAATATTGCCCACACCCCCGTTCCCCCTTGAGCGATCCCACAGTACCCCCCCCCCCCGGCCTGCGTGCTTAACTGCTTTCCTGAAACCCCACCTGTTCCAGCAGCTGCTCGA
Source organism: Ambystoma mexicanum (assembly GCF_040938575.1). Lineage (NCBI taxonomy): Eukaryota > Metazoa > Chordata > Amphibia > Caudata > Ambystomatidae > Ambystoma > Ambystoma mexicanum. The sequence goes on from NC_090925.1 coordinate 1,058,476,922, forward strand.
TGTCCCCATACCTTGTTTGGCCCCTCTGCCGGATTTTCTGAATTCCCGTGAGTGCTCCGCCATAGCCCAGGAGGCAACGGAGCTCCCCGACATCCCTTTGTTGCCCATGCCCATTAAGGGGGGCCCAGGAAAGGTGAGGAGCAATGGGTGAGAACCAAGGGAACAAGGAAAACACACCTGAGAACGAATGCCATGGAGGAAAACATACCGACAGGCCACGGAAGCAGTCGCCCGTACAACTCACTCCCTTTGCATTGTCACCTCTTATATAGGGCTGCCTGCCCCAATAATTCAAGTGCCCCACCACCCTGGCGCTCCATGCGATCCGCCCCCCCCTTTCACCCTAAGTGTAGCTAACTCCATAAGGCTTCCCGTGGCCGGCCGCTCAATTTCAAATGTCGGCACTCTTGCTTACTCCCGTGCCCGAAACTGAACTCCCGCTCTAGAACCAAATCAGGACATACCCGAAACCTGGACCCTTCTCTGGCATTTATACAGCGCTACGAACCCTCGGGTATCCGAGCGCTGCTTATCATTACCCACGGTGTCGACCTCGGAAGGATTAAAGGCCGAGTTTGGTCCTGCCGGGATTCGAACCTGCGTCAGCAGGCTCTACAACGATGTCAAAAGCGAGCGCTCTACTCGCTGTGCTACTTGACCGGCTTGAGCTAAAAGCATTACTTGCTGGGTGCTCTAGGCCCACCATCCTGAGGCTTAACAAAACTACATATCCCAGAATGCAAAGCGTGCCTGCATATTACCGTAGGTAACAGCCACCTGTGGCACAACGGCTACATTGCAGTCATCAAAGAAGGCCCCACGCGGTGCGGCCACCAGTCGAGGGACCACAATGGTTCCCCGCACCATACCCCCTATACTGCGTGCCCCCGACAACAGTCGAGGGCACGCAGTATCAGTTTATGAATGTTTGAGGGTCAGCAAAATTCCCCAACGCTTCTACAAAAGGCGCGTTGTAAACCTGCATAAAGAACAAACCACACGCGGTTTAGCCAGTAATCTGCTCGCAATGCACCCCCCTAGCCTAGCCCCCTAGTGCCTGGTAAGCGCACACTGTTGCCTTATTAGCACACCCCAAACGAGAATGAATGCAAGGCCAATCGGCCCATTTCGCCCACCCCCCCCATTTCGCCCACCCCCCCCCCCGACGTGACGTAGCTATTCAGACGGTAGCATGGGTTTTTTTTTTTTTTTTTTTTTTTTTTTTTTTTCCTTTTCCCCCTCCCAGCAGCCTGACACCCAACGCCCCCTGCACCAAAACGTGCCTGCATCCTCCCCCCCCCTCTCGATCTGCCCCGTGGCACCAGGAGCCAACACCCCTTACCCCTTTCCCTCCCTCCGTCGTCTCAGGCAGTGTGTATCCCCTCGCCCATCCATTGACTGGCTCCTTTGCTGTGGCAACTACCGTTCCCAACGCTTTATACCAGCAATGCCCGTAGTGTAAGGGATCTCTGGATGACCTTGTTGCTGTTGCGATCCACACTTGAAACGGACCAAAAGTGAGATTATCCTACACATGCTAATTATATTCCTTGCCTACCCTCCGCATGCCCCCACCTCCCCCGACCCCCTGCTCTACCGTTGACAGCTGATCAAAAGAAATAGGTCACGCTTTTCAACGTGTGTCCACCCTGCCCTTAATTGCTGTCCCTTTAAACAAAAGCGACATCTACTCACCCTCAGCCGGCACAGGGCCCGGCACGAGAAGGGGGACAACCTGCTCCCTGCTGCCCCCGGCCTCCTTGAGAAGGGAGGCTCCCCATTGTCCCGGAGCAGCTCCCTGTCGGGTTCACTTCACCCGCGACTTCTTTTGTGTGTGTTTAAATCGGCTGCAACGCACCGCACCCGCGCCAAACGTGCGGTGCCACAAACTGAAACTACAAGCGAGCGTGTCAGGATTCAAAGGTGAAATGCGAGGCACGCCAGCTGCACGCCCCCTCCCCCCCCTTGCAAGCAACGAAGGGTCCTCACAGGCGCCCTCTTAGAAGAAAGGGAAGCACTTTCCACGCTGCAACGTGGCCCCTCTTCATAGCTGCTGCCCCCGTAAATGGCAGCTGCCTCATCTACCCGCCCTGGTCCAGTGGATTGCCCCTACCGCCTGACATACCCTAGCCGGCCACCCTCTGCCCTGGGCCCAATTCGGATCTAACGCGCCTCAGCTGTCCAAAATGCCTGTACCTGAAATTTGCTGCACGACCACGTCCCCACGCCAAACGCTTGCACTAATGCTCTTCAGGAAACAGTATTCACCGGCCACTCGAACCCTGGAAGCTCCTTCCCCTTGAACTCCGCACCAAGACAGGCAGCAACGTCGGTGAGGAGCCGGCAAAGAGAGACCCCGCGACCCTTGTCCGTTGTATTTATGGCGCCAATGGGCGCGCGGGAGATGACGTCACCCACCCCCTCCACCCCCCTTCCCCTCCAGACTCCTCTTGCCGCCGTGCCGCATGAGGCAGTCGGCACTAAGGGGGGGCCCCCGCCGAGGGGCCCTCCTTCGTAGGGCGCGGGAGCCCGTCGTTTGTTTTGCTGCCATTTTCTCCTCGGGGCTGTGGGGAGGGGATGATTAGGGGGAGAGTGTGGGGATGGGGCCACACTTGGCGTTTTACCCTACTGCGTGGTTAACAGGTGTGTAACGTGCACAGTTTTTATGTTTTACTGTATGTTGGTGTAGTGCACGACACCAACGAGGTCAAGATGGAACAGATGCAGGGTGGTTGGTTTTGGGCACGCTGCGGCCCTCGGTCCCCAGCCGGACCACGACACACCACTTGCTTCACCACTTCCTCTCTTCTGAACGATTTTTTCACTTGGTCCAGCATTCCAATGTGTTAGGAACATCATATTAACTTTGCTACATTTTGAGCTATGATAGTGCTAAGTTTATTATGTAATTATGGCATTTCAACATTGCAAATAGGGGGCCACATGAAAGTAGAAACTAGCAGTGCATGCCACAATATGGGACATTTTGAAAAATGCAAAGAGAGCTAACTGTGCATTAGGTCGTTTCCAAATGTAAAGTGTTTATAGGCAGGAGGAAATATGGAAACTGCAATGTCTGCTAGGAGAAGAATTTTGGATCAAGTCAAATAACCCTCATTTGAAGGTTCCCAATTTATTTCCAATCCTCATTTCCTGTCTTAAAAAGAAAATGTTCCCTAGTTTAAATATTTGTCCATTCAATGTGTTCTGAGAGGCTAAATAAATCTTGAGTTCACAAGCAATTGCAGCGTTTGTGCATAATGCATTTTCTTTTGGATGTGACGACATGAATACTGCTCTGCAAGAGTGCAGGGATGAGTAGTAAATAAAGCTCCAGCTGAGGACAACTCGTTGAGGTCTCTCAGACCTGTCAGGTCTGAAGCGTCTGTGTCCTCAATCTCAGGATCCTTTTCTACACCTATAGGCATCAGTGGGTCCCTTCCTGACACCGTGGTCACCTCAGTGGTGCTGGTCCCTGTCCTGCAGCAGCAGCCGACTCAATGAACATAGGTGCTGAATTGCGAGTTAGCAGTGGGACTGGTCTATCGCACCCTCCAGCAAGAGGAGCCTCAGGTCCTAGGACCTACAGCGGCTCTTCTCTAGATGCTGGCAGAGCTCCCACTCTAGTAACTACCTTGACTATGTTAGTGTCAGGAAGAACATTGCCTAAAATACACCGGCTGGAAATGGAGTCCTTGACTGCAATAAAGTGTGTGGAGCTTTTGGTTCTCTAGCACAACGCTACCAGTGCCATGGGACTTTGGCTGAGGCCATCGATCCCCATAACACTGCATTCTGGTTCTGAGATGTACTGGCCATCTTGCACGCATTGTCACCTGACAGCTTTGATACTTGCAGGCATGTCACACAGTGGGGTAATTTTGTTCCCATTTTTGAATGCATGATCCACAAATATCAGAGTACTTTTGGGGCATTGGGACCTCCTCTGGGGACGCAGTACCATTTCCGCTCAGAGGGACTAGATAACCATCAGCCACTCACAGCCCTAGTTGGTCCTCACCCTCTAGGATGCGCACATTAATTATAGTCTCTGCCACGAGGCCAACACTCAATGTGTCCTGAGTGGGGTTGCCCTTGCAGGTCGGATCTTCCTTCCTATGGGTCAAGTCCCAACACATAAGAATCCCCCGAGTATTCAGTATGTGGGTGCCCCAGTGTTAGAGGTACCATCTGCTTTTCTGTGGAGGCTGACATGCCATGCAGTGGCCATTTCCCTTCAGATTTTCGGGAGCCTTTTCGTGGGAGAGGAGTGAGAACCTTTGTCATGCACTTTGTCGGACCACTTCTCTGATGAGAGTGCTTGCCTGATCCTTCTTTTGGATGCAATACTGGTCAGCAGCTTTTTCGGGTTGCTTTGGGGTTGTGATATCCTTGTCCATTAGACCCTAGTGTAACTCTGTCTCACCAGTTTTAAGAACATGCTCACCTGCAACCAAATTACACCTTCATTTCAATGTGTGAACTCCTTAAAAGGTTGATTTCCCCTTCTGGGGAGTTCTCTAAAACTCTTCAGGTATTTTTCTGGGGTCTGGCAGAACTTCTGAAGGATGGACACTTTAATGTTTAGAATAAATGGGCATCTCCTCGGGAGCCAACTGAATGATGAAATAAGTGCCCTGCATCAGAAAGCCTCTCATAATTGCTGCACCCCAGAAGCCTCCCTCTACCTCCTGAAGCTGTAAGGCTAACTGCAGTAAAAACATCTCTTTCCCCACCTCATATTGTTGGAGTAAGTCTTTGGGGATATGGACCTAGGCTTCCTTTAGCTTGCACTGCTTGAAACACTTCCCTCCCCCTTGGAAGATTGTCTGTGGACCTCCCCTTTTCTCCTCAAGCTCTAGCGTGTGTGCTTCTAGCATCACCAGATCTCCCTGATTCTCTTCTGATATGGCTGCTCAATTCCCCTGTTTCACCTCTGCTTGGGCAACTCTCCTTTCTTCCAGAAGGAGAGTTCTAGAATCCAGGTCGGCCAGAGTGAGACTATCCTGGGACCTGGCTGAGACCCGGAATCTAACTAAAACTTGTGACCTAGCTGGATATTTGGGATATCACGCTACCCATCCTTTGGGAATAATGGCAGGAACAGCAACCACTATCGCTGTCACCATCTGCTAACATGGCCACCCCCCCAACTAGAATGGGTACCTGGCTTGGAGACTCCTGCTCACTGCTCGTACCTTGGGGCTCCTCTGCCACCCTGGCTTCCTCAAAGGTTTTGAGGCTTTTCAACATTTCAGGCTTGCTACCTTTACTTCCACGGCAGAGTACCCGTTCATGACAAAGATCACTGAGGGTGCTGGATTTCAAGCCCTTCACGAAATCCATTTTAAGTTCCATTGTGCAAAATGTATCAGGCAGTGTTTCTAATGTTGCTTTATAGTACTTTTATTTTGGCTGACTAAACTGCAGTTGCGGTCTGTGCTATACCCACCACTGCCTCCGGTGTGATGAAAAGACTACTGCTTTGCAGAGGTAAAGGGATGAGTAGTGGATAAAGCTCCTCCTCAGCCATGCACTATTTCTAAACCAGAAAAGATCCCTTTCATCAAGGTGAAAAAGGCACAGCCCGACAGGTATACCTCCTTTGCCTATGTTTTGATTGATTGATAAGTTATTTATAATGCGCCTATACACAAGTGTTTCAAGACTCAACCAGGCAAGGGAGGGGAGCAAGGGAGAAACAAGACACACAATCTTACTAGGCCTAGCATCATTTACACTGTGCAAGTGTGTAGACAAGAAGTGCAGGGGAGGGGAAGGAGACAAGTGCATCAAGTGCAGCAGGGTCATGAGTTAAGTGCAAGGAGGGCAAGGCCTCCCTACGGAATCACAGCCAGGTGGTGCAAGGACGGCCAGGAGGCAGTGCAGGAAGGCCAGGAGGCAAGTGCAGGGGACTGGATGGGGAGGTGCTGGTGTCCTGTATGACTCAGAAGAACACCATGCAGCCAGTCAGCATTACCATGCATGAGGAGGGGAAGGTTAGCAGATGAGAGGCTAACAGAGAAGGTTAGCAGAGGAGAGGCAGAGAGAAAGGAGGAGGGTAAGGTTATCAGAGGAGAGGCAGCGAGAAGGAAGAGGAGAACAGTAAGGTCTTGAGGAGCTTCAAGAACTTAAGGATATCCGGCTCAAGGAGGAGAGTGGTAGGGAGGCCATTCCTGAGAGTGGCACCATAAGAGGAAAGAGATCTACAACCCAGTCTCTGTTTGGATAAGTGACTCACCCACAGAGAATTGGAAGTAGACAGGCAGAGGGCCCTGGTAGGAAGGTACTTAGGGAGAGAATGTTGGAAATAGTATGGGCCCCGGCCCCAGGAAGCATTGTGGACAATGCAGAGGGTCTTGTACTGGATCCTTGCAGCCACCGGGAGCCAGTGGAGGGATATCAGAGCCGGAAAGATGCGGTCCCTGGGCTTGAGGCCAAGGATAAGTCTTGCGGTTCTTTTCTGGATGAGCTGAAAAGTGAGAAGGGTAGAGTTAGGTAGATTGAGAAAGATGCTGTTGCAGTAGTCCAGACTAGAGAGAACCAGGGCTCTGAAGACATTGAGCTTCTGGGGGAAGGTGAGAAAAGGTAAAATACCTCTGAGGAGGTGCAGTTGGTAATGGGACTTTTTGGCAATGTCTGTGATGTGTGGGTAGAAGGAGAAAGTGGAGTCGAAAATGACCCCAAGTTTTTTTACCTCACAAGGGGGTGAGGGCACAGGCCAAGGGAGGCTGGCCAAAGTGAGAGGGGAAAATCGGGAGCAGGGGTCCCAATGAGAAGGATCTCCATCTTTCTGGCATTAAGGCAGAGATCATGGTGAGAGGATACAGCCCTGGGGAACACCACATATGGAGAGTGTGGTGGAGGAGAGGAAGGACTCAAGATCAACCTGATATAGTTGGTCCAAGAGGAAAGAGGATAGCCATGCCAGAGCCTGATCCATGATGTCCAGGGTATCATTCGGAGCTGGGTGATCAGGATGTTGTGGTTCACTGTGTCAAAAGCAGAGGAGTGGTCAAGGGGAATGAGGACAGAGGGAGAGTTAGTGTCAAGGTTAGAGGGAAAATATTCATGGGTGTTCAGGAGAGCAGTTTCCGTGCCTCTGGCTGCTCTGAAGCCAGACAGATGGTCATGGAGACAACCAACATCTTCAGTGTGGAGGGATAGCTGCGTTATAGCCAATTTCTCCATGAGTTTGCCCAGGAAAGGAGTGTTAGAGATTGGGGGATAGTTTGCCAAATTTGAGGGGTCGGCAGAAGGTTTCTTTAGAACGGGGTGAACAATGGAGTGCTTGAGAGGAGAGGGGAAGACTCCAGTGGCGAAAGAGTGGTTGCAGAGATCGGCCAAGGCTGGAGCAAGAGAGTAAATGTTGTCCTTAATGGTTCTGGAGGGGTACGGGGACACCTGTTTGGATGAGACTTTCATAGACCAGACTTGTCTGGAAACCTCATCAGGTGTGACAGGAGAGAGTGAGGGGAGAAGTAGAGGAGAGGGTGTGGCCAAGGAGGCCTGAAAGAGGTAGAGGGGGAGGGGAGCAGGTGAGAGCGAGGACAGGTTGATCTGTGTTTTAGTGGTGAAAAGAGAGGCCAGGGCTGAGCAGAGGGCCTGTTTGGGTGTAGTGGAGGAAGATACTACAATAGGATTGTCCAGCTCCTTGCAGATTTGGAACAGTTTCGCCATGTTGTTAGAGGCTGCAGAGATGCTGGCTTGTATATAGACACCATTTTTAGAGAGGATGGAGAGTCTATACTACCTTTGGAGTAGGCGGCAGGCCAGTTTGTCAGAGGGTGTGCCCGAAGCTCCCCTTTCACATTCAGCTGCTCTGCACTTGCATTTCAGGGTGGACAGATCGAAGTCGTACCAAGAATTGCACTTGTTGGCAGGCTTCATGGGGATCCTCATGACAGGGGCAAGGATGTCAAGAGTGTTAGAGATACAGAGGTGAAGGTTGGAAAGTCAGCTGCAGGAGTAGGTGGAGGAGAGTGCAGAGGAAAAGGCTGCCAATGACACTCACTTCATGGGTTGTATGACCACGAAGGAAGGTGGCTGTGTTGGGTGGGCCTTTGCCAAGGGGACAGGAAGCTTCAAGCTAGAAGAAAGAAGGAAGTGGTCAGTCCAGGAGAGAGGAGTAGTGAGAGGATTAGAGAGGGGGATGTCTGAAGAGATGAGAGCATCCAAGGTGTTACTTGCAGAGCGTGTCAGATCAGAGGGAGAATGGAAAGGGAGAGTCACAGAGATTGCGGAAAAGTCCTGAGTCAGGTAAGTCCAGGTGAACATTGAGATCCCCAAAAAGGAGAAGCTGGGAGGTATCGAAAAGGAGAGAAGAAATTAGGTCAGCCCATTCAGAGTGGAAGAGAATGGCCTGGCCAGGTGGCCTGTAGAAGGTGACCAAGGTCAGAGAGGAGCCAGTAGAAACACAGAGCCTGCAGACCAGGCCTCCAAAGGAGGAGTAGGTTTGAGCGGGGATGATGGAGGAAGGAATCCACTCAGCAAAGATAAGGGCCACCCTACCGATTGGCCTGTTGGGCCTGGGCTTGGAGAGAATCTTGTAGCCCACAAGGAGGAGTGTGTCAAAATTCGCAACAGAGCTGGCCTTAAGCCATGTCTCGGTAAGAGCGAGAACATCTAGATCCAGAGGTTCAAGGATGTGGCGCATGTCAGAGAAGTGTTTGACAGCAGAGCGAGAGTTGAGAGTAGCAATGTGGAGCAGGATGCCACTTTTGAAAGACTTCCAGGGAGGGATACAGGGGACAGGGGTCCACTGTGCAAGTGGCAGAGGAGCCTGAGAGGTAGAGAGAGGAGCAGGCCGAGGAACCAGAGGGGCCAAAGGGGTACCAGCCAAGGGTGGCATGGGTGCCAGGAGAGAGGCAGCTGGCAAGGGAGCCAGGGAGGTGGAGGCGAGGGTGGCAAGGATGCCAGGAGAGAGGCAGTTGGCAAGGGATACTAGGAGGTAGATGGCAAAGGAGCCAGGGAGGTGGAAGAAGGTGGAAGAGGAGCCAGAGTAGAAGTGGCCGGAGTGGCAGAAGGAAGAAAGTTGATGGGGCGAGGGAGGCGCCTATCAAATAGTAGGAGGTTGGACTGAGGCTCCTGTACCAGGATGGTACCATTGAGATAGATATTAATGATGACTCTGGAGGAATGGAAGGAGGCTAAGAGGACCTACCATTGTGTGCCACCATTAATGGGTGAGGAGGAGTAAGAGGAGAGAAGAGCGACTATATGAAGGTTCCATAGGTCGGGTGAAGAAACGATATAGAGAATGTTGGTGAGAGTCTCTCTGGAGGAAACACTGACATAGGTGTCACTTATGGGAAGGCCTGTGTTGGAGATCAGTGTGTCCTTTCTAAGCTTCTTCCTATCAGTCTTAGTGTGAGGAGAAGGATAGGAGATAGAGAAACAGAAAAGATGGGGGGATGGAAAGCACCAGAAGGAGCGTGAGGGGAAGTAGGAGGAGGAGGGAGTGAAAGAGAGATGAGGTATGCACAGGCCATCGCCAAACAGTACAGGATATGCAAGGAATGCGGGGAGGGGTTAGAACAGTCTGGGACACACAGGAGGGGCACACGGAACACTAACAGTACAAAGGTACTTCCAGTGGGGAGGGGGGTCTAGGGAGTGGAATACCTAGTGAGACACAGTTAGTTGTGTTTGGACGATGTTTTGCAGTAGAAAGTACCCTCTAAAAACACACTGGAAATGACACTTCTTTACCCACTTATTCCAGCAATGTTTGTGGGGATCAGCCATCTGTGTTCAACATTCCCCTCACATCTTCACACTTCAATGCCATTTATGTCCCCAACCTTTTGGCAACATTAATATTTCTCCCGCCCATCACTGATCCACTTGACCACTTTTCCAACCAACACCTAGGTCTTTACCTAAGCACATGGGTGGGAAGAAGTCATACTGATGGAGTGATAAGAGTGGAATCATGGCAGGCAAGTGAGAGGCTTGTAAAAAGTATAAGGAAAAAGTGGTAAAATAACACTCAATTATATAGAGAGGACTTCAAAAGTGCCCAAACCTCATAATAAACGTACCTGCCTTTACATAAACCATTGCAGCAATATGTTGATCGAAATAGTATGATTACAGTTTTATGGAAACCATTTTGAATAGAAGCCTACAAATCCTGCAATACAAAGTAATGCAAACTTTAACAAATATCTCCTGTTGGTTTTAAAATTGTACTATAAAGAAACACTGTTAAAGAAAATGCACAATATAATCACTTGCCTAGCCATTGTTTCACAAAGCATGCAGGTTCATGCACGCCTTCCAGTTCTAATCACCCAACATTTGCACCTCTTAAGCGACACTAGTTACTCTCCTGCACCCACTCACCGCGTAAATGCCAAACAAAAAAAGACGAACTGGAGCAGAGCTCTTCTGAGACCGGAAAGTAGTATCCAAGCGCTAGCACAGATGATCAAGGCAGATGCAGTATTATATGGTAGTTCGGTCAAGGAATTATGGTTTTCTCGTTTCCACTAAAACAATTTTCCAGGACTTCAAATCTGGGGATATCCGTCTCCGTTCATGCACTGATTGCAGCCCAAGGCCAGGCCTGTTGGGCCACATGGCTCAGAGGCACAGCACACGCTAGAGCAGTCAATGTGTCAAGCCAAAGGCTGGGTATGGAAAGCTCAATAAAAACCTGTTTATAGCCTGATGAATAATTCATGCGATCATGCAGTTTTCAGGCAAGGTCCTGTGAGGCAGCACTGGCAGCCACAAATTCAACTCATTTCTTTAAAATAATTTGTTTTATTCTCACTGGAACAGGGAATAAGTGAGGTAGCACATTCATAGGTGGGTGGAAGATATCGTCTGCCGATCTGAAGGACCTCAACACATGCTTTTCGACGGACGCTGAAAAGATTAGGCTTTTAAATGGCCACGCATTCATGATGCAATGATTGACACGCTGGCAAAAGAAATGTGCCTGGCACGGAGCCATGGCCGAGTGGCCAGTCTCCGCGTTGAGTTGCCCTTTAATCCACTCACAAGGCAGAGGTGTTTGGAGCTTACACATATCTGGGAGTTAAGATTCACCACAGGCCACATTTTCCAACATGATCCATTTGAATGTATTTGTGCTTATTCAGTCTGGGGTTTTCTTTGCATTCTGGGACTCGTGGTTCTGTTTTTCCCATTATAAAACTCAGACTATAAGAATTCAAAGAAAAACCTTGTACTGGATAAGCACCTACAGATTGGAATGGATCATATTGGCAACTATGGCGCAGTAAAGGAAATATGTTCCAGGTCACAGTGAGGAAAGCTTCTCGCTAGCTGGCCGCAGCTTCTGACCCAGGCCCCGGGCCGCATGAAATGCGGGACGATAGAGGGTCTGGGAGTTTAGGCGCGGGGTGGGGGGAAAACGGCGCGAAAGCGTAGGGAGGGGCGTCCGAATGTCGCCACAAGAAACAAAAGCCCAGGAAGGGCACGAAACGGCACCTGGGAAGGTCCGAATTGTAACAGCAAGAGGTCAGGGGGTAACGCGGCCGCCCCCAGGAAGGAACAAAAGGCTGGGGGGTATAAGTAAGCCTGGGAAAAGGAGAGGAGGCACAAACCAGGTAAGAGCTCACCTCTCTCGGGTAGGCTCTTGGTACCTGGAGAAGGGAAAGGAAAAACGTTTGCTCTTGCGGGCTCACGCGCTTTTGACCCCTCTAGAAGTTGAGCTCTTGCGGGCTCATGCGTTTTTTACCTCTCTAGATGATTGAGGCTACCGCGGTGACCAAAAAAACACCGGAGCGGGAGAGAAGGATACTATTTGCAGTGCCGAACGGAAGCACGACCGACAGAATTCAGACGAGAAGGATTTATTTATTTATTCATTTAAATTTATATAGCGCGCAAGTAACCCATGGGCATTGAGGCGCTGTTACTTGCAAGAGCTTAGTTACAGGCAAAGAAGCATTCATCAGTACATTATGTATTCAACAGGCATAGAGCTGCTGTTTTGGTTGGTACAGTTGGTCATTACAAACAGTTTATGCACTGGAACATAGGAGATGTATTCAGCTGGTGCGAGGAATCTTATGTGACTAAGATGGTTTTTATGGATTTGCGGAAGGTGCAAAGGGAGGCCTCACCTCGGATTATAGGAGGTAGGGTGTTCCAGTGAGTGGGTGCGAGATATGGGAAGCTGGAACCGCCAGCTCTGGCTTTTTTTACTAATGGCACAGAAAGCATGTTAGTATATGGTGATCTGGTTGGCCTCGTAGTAGAGACGGGGTGGATCCTTTGGGAGAGGTAGTCGGGGGCAGTAAGGTGAAAGCACTTGTGAGTCAGTGTCAGCGTTTTGAAGATGATCCTTTCTTTTATTGGGAGCCAGTGTGCTCGTTTTCTGGCTTCCGAGATGTGTTCTCGTTTGGCAATGCCTTGGGCTGCCCGGAGAGCGCTATTCTGCATGATTTGTAACCTCTCTAGGTTTTTGTTGGATGTACCTAGGGAGAGTACATTACAATAGTCAAGCCTAGATCCAGTGATGGCTCTGGCTATGTTAGTGCAGTTCTCTTTGGAGAGAAAGGGCCTGACTGCGTTGATTAGTTTGGCATGATATGCAGCTGCAGAGGCTATAGCGTTGACTTGTTTATCCATGGATAGGTTGGAATCTAAGTAGACGCCAAGTGTTTTGACTGATTCTGAGACAGGTATTTTGATGGAGTCTATGGTGAAGTGACTGAACTGGGAGTCTAGATTTTTCAGCGTGTCGGGTGAGCGTACCAGGAGGAGTTCAGTCTTGTCTGAGTTGAGGCATAGTCCATTGTCTGCCATCCAGGCTTGGATGGTGTTGTAGAGGTTGTTGAGGGTCATGGAGTCAGTGTCGTAGTTGCCAGTGAGGGTGAGGAGGATCTGTGTGTCATCAGCGTAGTTGGTGTATGAAATGCCCATGGCGTCAAGGATGGCGGAAGGAAGAGCAAAGAGGGCCCGAGAATTCTCAGAATGGGCAAGAAAGGCGGAGAACGAGTATGGAGCACAATGGGTGCTAGAAGTAATGCAGAAAGAAGAAAGAGCGAAGGCAACATCACCTCTGCTGTTCATAGAGCACAGCAGCAGTGAAGGCGAAGACGTGGTGCCACAAGGGCAGAAGAGGGGGAGAGCGGAATCAAAAAGAACAGAGGAACAGACAGAGGCAACGACCAAGAGAAAGAGGAAAGATAAAAAGAAAGGTACTGTGAATAATAATGTTGCGAATAAAATAGTAAAAATGTTAAAAAATTGCGTCACGGTTTCGGGTAAGTCGCCCAGAACCAACGACAAGAAGAGCAGACGGGGGAAGAAAAGCAGGGAAGAGTGGCAGGGAAATTCATCAGAAGAGTCCAGCAGTGAAGACGAAGAAAGGGATCACATAAAGGCTTGGGTAAAATGGAGAGGAGTGGTGAGCAAGGAAAAACAGAGTGGGGTGGGGGGGCAGGGGTAGAACCCAGAGAGGCCCTGGTCCCTACCCCACAGGGGGCACCAGATGAGCCCAGGGAAGTCCTGGTCCCAGCACCGCAAGGGACAACAGTAGTCCCGGTGCCCCAAGGAGGGCCAATTGTATCGACACCGCAAGGTGTGACGGTAGGGCCAAACATAGGGGCAGGGGCCACACCACCGGGGGCAGCTCCACCGGTGGCAGCAGTAGAAAATGAGGCACCACTCATGACGAAATATGGCAGGCCTACCATGGGTAAAGACGCACAGGGCAGGTCAATGAAAGCGATGGCCTGGTACATAAATGACAAAGTAAAGGAAAAAATCTGGATAAAAGAATTGATCGATATATTTACATTATTAGACTGTCAAAAGAGAGGGATGAATGTAGCATTGAAGACATGAAAGAAGATGAAAAAAGTTTACTTAAAAAGGGGCCAGTGGTAAGGAACTTTGATAATTGGATGTCGGCCTTCACCATAATGTCGACAATCATATTACAAAAATTCCCAGAGGACGGGGTAGCGTTAGTGCCATATCAACAGAGGGTGCTGAAGGTCCACGCAGCGTTTGGAGGGGACGCATGGCTGGAGTATGACCATGAGTTCAGAAAGGAGATGGACTGCTTTCCGGACATGGGCTGGGACGAAGAAAACTTTAACCTCTACATTTTTAACGTGCTAAAAGAAAAATGGGATTCCAAGGAGCGGAGCACAGGGGACAGCAGAGGAGGCAGTACTGGCAGAACGATTACAAAACAGATTATAGATCGAGTGGCAGAAGGTACGACTCCAGCTATGACAGGAATAGGGAACAGAGCTTTCGGAGCAGAAATTTCGGCCGCAGAGAGGATGGCAGAGCAGCCTGCCCCCGACAACACAGGGGGGGGCAGTGGGAGCACGGGGACGGCTCGAGCGGAACCAGGGCAAAAGGAGTTCCATGCAGCTGGGGATGGAGGTGCAAATTCAGCCACAAGTGCGAGAGATGCAAGGGTGACCACACCAGCTCCAAGTGCACAAGGGCCGCAGCTCCAAGCGGCAGAAGAGACGAGACGCGGAAATGAAAACTGGGGCAGGAAAGGGGCCACGCCGGTGAAAATCGAGAAGATGGAAAGGTGACTCCGGAAATATCCCGACCGAGAAGCGGCAGAACAAATCAGACAAAGCTTTAGAGAAGGGTTCAACATCCCGTTCACCGGGCAAGGAGCACAAGACATTCCTAGGAATCTAAAATCAGCAATCGAAAACAGGGAAATAGTGACCAGTAAGATCAGGAAGGAAGTAGAACTGGGGAGGGTGGAGGGCCCATTCAGGGCCCTACCATTCGAAGAATTCTTATTCTCCCCGCTAGGGCTGGTGCCAAAAAAAGAGGAGGGGGAATACAGGTTGATACACCACCTGTCCTACCCTCCGGGGGCCTCGGTGAACGACGGCATCACTCAGAGCGAAGCGACAGTAACATATACAGATTTCGATGAGGCAGTGGAATTGGCATGGATGGCGAAAGCAGACATTAAATCGGCATTTCGCCTGTTGCCAGTCAACAGCAGATCACAAAAATGGTTATGTATGCATTGGGAGGGGGAATACTTCATCGACAAATGCCTTCCAATGGGGTGTGCCATCTCGTGCGCATATTTCGAGGAGGTGAGTTCATTCTTACAATGGACACTGGCACAGGAGATGAGGGAGTCCATGATGGTGCATTACCTAGACGATTTTCTATTTGTCGGCCCCAAAGGTGCGGATATGTGCAAGGCAACACTGGACAAGTTCGTAGAAACTAACGAGCCAGTGGGGTATTCCTCTGGCGAAGGAGAAAACGATGGGGCCAACGCAGGTTATCCAATTCCTAGGTATAGAGATCGACTCGAACAAGGGGAGGTGTCGGATCCCGGAGGACAAAGTGACGGAGCTGATCAAGACAATACAGGAACTACAAGGAAGAACCAAAGCAAAAGTGAGGGAATTGCAAGCTCTGGCAGGGAAACTGAACTTCGCAGGAAGAGTCATACCTCAGGGGAAGGTGTTCCAGAGAAGGATCGAGCAGAAAACAAGAGGTGCTACCAAAGGGCACCACAGGGTCAGGCTAGGAGGGGGAATCAAGAGAGACCTAGAAGTATGGGCAGACTTTCTGAAAAACTTCAAGGGGGCAGTAATATGGCGCTCACCAGTGAACGAGGAAGGTAAAAGGGTGTTGTTCACGGACACAGCCGGTGGCTTTGGTTTTGGAGCAATACTGGGGAAAAAATGGTGTGCAGACAAGTGGCCGAAATCATGGCAAGTAGCAGAATGGACAAAAAACACAACACTGCTGGAGCTCTTCCCGATATGGGTCGCGTTATGCGCATGGGGGAAGGAGCTGGGCAACAAGGAGTTGGCGGTATGGTCAGATAACATGGCAGTAGTGCATGTGTTAAACAAGGGAAGTGCGTCATGCAGTATAGTATTGGAATTGATGAGGGCAATCACACTGGAAAGCCTAAAAATAAATACATGCATAAAGGCGAGGCATATCGCAGGGGAGGAAAATGTGGTGGCTGATGCAATCTCTCGTTTTCAGTGGGAGAGATTCAGGGAGCAGAGACCGGACGCCGACAAGGAAAGAACGCTCACGCCGCGGAAGGCATGGGTCCCATTGGAGGCACTAGAAAGGAAATCACGGTTGGCCTCAAGGTCGACTCAAAAGAGGTGGGAGAAGAGCGGAAAAAAGAAAGGGTAATCGAAAAGCTGACCAGAAATGCCCTGACATACAAGACGGGTAAGCAGTATGAGAAGCATGTAAAAGATGTGTTGTAGGAGACAGGTGTAAAGGAGGTGGAAAAAGTATCAACGGAAAAAATCTGCGAATTTCTTGAAGGGGCATTTGCCAAAGGTAAAAAGAAAAGCTGGGCAGCAGCGCACCTGGCGGCGGTGGCATATACCACAAAAGTGGCGGGCATTCCGGACCCGACTGACAGCGATAAGATAAAATACGCTATGAGGGGATGGGCGAAGTTGGAAGGGAAAAAACCAGATAGCAGAAGGCCGGTCAATTTTGGGAAGTTGATAATTTTACTGAAAGTGCTCCAAGACACATGCAGCAGCACATACGAAACTGCCCTGTTCAGGGCAGCATTTGCGCTAACTTATTATGGGGCTTTCAGAATAGGGGAACTGGTGGCCAGGAATACGGTGGCAGGAGAAGGCCTGGCAAGAAAGGACGTTAGTATGGGTATCAAGGGGATGTCGATAATACTAAGGAAATCTAAGACAGACCAAATGGGAAAGGGGAGAGCGATAGATCTCAATTGCATCAGAGAAAAGGACCACTGTCCCAGATGCATCACCAGGGAATTTTTAGATCTGCGACCAGAAGTCGACGGGCAGTTATTGATCCATAGGGACGGCAGCACGCTCAGTAGGTACCAGTTTCAGGCGGTATTAAAACAAGCGGTGGCAAAAGCGGGATGGGATCCAGCCGAGTTTGGGACGCACTCTTTCAGGATAGGGGCAGCAACCTCTGCGTGGGCGGGAGCCTGGGAGCAAAGGGGGTGAGACGAATTTGGGGATGGAAGTGACAATGTTTTAAGAAATACAGAAGGGAGGAACTGATGTGACACTTATTTCCCCCGTTTCCACAGAGGTCGGACCCTACAAATCGGCCTGGGTAGTGGGGCACTCTTTCGTGACCCGGGCAGGCAGGTGGCTGGAAGAGGTGAAACAAGGATTACATTTCAGGAACACAATTACGTCATGGTGGGGCCTCCCGGGGATGCACTGGGAGGACATCCACGACAGGCTATCGGACCTGATAGGTTTCAGGGAACCCCCGAGTATCTGGTTATACATTTAGGGGGGAACGACCTGGTGAGCACGAACAGGGGTAAATTGCAAAGGAATATCTGTGAGTCACTGCATAGCATAGCCCGCAGCTGGTGGAAGACAGAGATTTTTATGTCAGAGATAATACTCAGAAGGATCTGGCATGGGGCACAGACGAGGCACGCAATTGAGATAGCAAGAAAGAAACTAAATAAATCGGTAGAAAAGTACTGCAAGAGTACAGGGCTGCATTTCATAAGACATGGCTTACACCAGAACAACCCGGACATGTTTCACCAAGATGGGGTGCACCTATCAAAGGATGGGATGGGGGTGTTTTCCGACAACATTTTTAGGGCACTCCAGGAGAGAGGCTGTAGGTAGGGTGCTTTTGGGGGGGACCTGAGCGGGCGTAAGGAACACCCACTCAGGTGTGGCGGCATGTGCCCAGGAACGAAGGCTCAGGGATAACAAGGACTCAGAAGGAGCCTTGAGCTGCTTCGGAACTGGACACAATGTGCCCAAAAGCATATGGCTATGTAATTATTTTTTGTTGTGTTAGATTTTCTGTAAGAATATAAAATGCCTATGGCCTACAATTTCTCCATACACATAAGTTGTCTGTAATTGATTACTTAGGTAGGGATCGGGTAAGAGAAGCAAAGTGAACCCACACTACTCAGCCTATGACCCAGGCCCCGGGCCGCATGAAATGCGGGACGATAGAGGGTCTGGGAGTTTAGGCGCAGGGTGGGGGGAAAACGGCGCGAAAGCGTAGGGAGGGGCGTCCAATTGGCGCCACAAGAAACAAAAGCCCAGGAAGGGCACGAAACAGCACCTGGGAAGGTGCGAATTGTAACAGCAAGAGGTCAGGGGGTAACCAGGCCGCCCCCAAGAACGAACAAAAGGCCGGAGGGGTATAAGTAAGCCTGGGAAAAGGAGAGGCGGCACAAACCAGGTAAGAGCTCACCTCTCTCGGGTAGGCTCTTGGTACCTGGAGAAGGGAAAGGAAAAACATTGAAAAAGAAAAACGTGGGGGTGCAGGCAGGAGCCAGCACACCGAGTACTCTCTCGGTACACGGTACAAAAGAAGGAGCAAAGCGGAAGTAAGAATGCCAAGTACTGTTTCGGTACACGGTCCAAGAAAAGAAGGAACAGGCAGAAGAAAGGAACGCCGAGTACTGTTTCGGTACACGGTCCAAGAAACGTCGTAGGCGGCATGTGCCCAGGAACGAAGACTCAGGGATAACAAGGACTCAGAAGGAGCCTTGAGCTGCTTTGGAACTGGACACAATGTGCCCAAAAGCATATGGCTATGTAATTATTTTTTGTTGTGTTAGATTTTCTGTAAGAAAATAAAACGCCTACGGCCTACAATTTCTCCATACACATAAGTTGTCTGTAATTTATTACTTAGGTAGGGATCTGGTAAGAGAAGCAAAGTGAATCCACACTACTCAGCCTATGGCCCAAAACATTCCCTGAGGTACTCTGCTGCACCCCTGAGGAAAGCGTCCCTGAGGTTTCCAGAGGCAGCAGAAAGGGACGCTTTTCTGAAGATGACAGCGTCAGACTGTGACAGAAAATAGTCGGCGAAAAACGGCCTATAGATCCCGAGTCTCAAATTGTGACCTTTCTTATAACTAGCACATAGAGCTGCATCTTTAGGAAAATGAGCGGGAAATGGGGCATTTCAAAGCACATTTGGCCAGTAACATCTTCCAGAAGCCCACCCTATTACTGAGATGCAAGAGGAAGGGGTGCTGCTATGAGACCGACTGAGGCAGCCAGAAGGACACCTTTCAGTATCATTTCTCTGAGGCTCAAAGAGAACGCCAGGAATCAGGCCTTCTCTTGCTATGTGAATCCTACCAGAATACTATCCTGGTCATACTCAGGATGTCTCCAATGCTCCTGCAGTTCAGGAAGGTTTTCACAATGCTTCTTCAGGGAATACCTCGGGGTTACTTGTAACCACCCCTTCCACTGACCTCTGTGAACCCCCAAATTACACGTATAGGGTTCTATTGCTTCCTAGCTAGCTCCGTGCTGTATAAACCCACATGCAGGGGTGGATTGGCCTCTAAGGAACTCTGGAGATTTGTGTTGTAACCTATTTCTTTTCCAGATTTTCTCACCAGAAAAGGGATGGGCTTGCTGAAAATGTAAAACCAAAAAGGTGATGTGTGGAAGGGTTTTAATTAATCTGAACCACTGGCATTGCTCTGGGCAACCTTCCAAACCACCGTTGTTTAGCCCGTCTACACCATTGCAAAAGGGGTCCACCCGTGGAAGCCCCGGCAAGTCCCGCTTAACCGCGGTATCCTGCTCCTGCTCCTCTGGACTTGTGGAATTGTATAACGTACGAGGATTGAACTACCTATCCCACAAGGCTTTGTTGGTGAGGTGTGGCTATATAACAGGGCACGCGCACGTAGCGCGCGTGCGCACCCGTGGAAGCCCCGGCAAGTCCCGCTTAACCGCGGTATCCTGCTCCTGCTCCTCTGGACTTGTGGAATTGTATAACGTACGAGGATTGAACTACCTATCCCACAAGATGAATCATTTTGAAAAGAAGGCAGAGTCTACAAAGAACTGATAGACATTACGCTTATTAGAAGCTAATAATTTGTTATTTCCTTTGCTTAGGCTTTGTTGGTGAGGTGTGGCTATATAACAGGGCATGCGCGCGCACCGCGCGCGCACCCGTGGAAGCCCAGCCAAGTCCCGCTTAACCGCTTTGCCGCGCTTGTCGCGGCTTCGCAGCTGCATTCTGCCCACACTCACTTGTCACCACACATTTTTCACAGTTTTGTACACCAGTGAATCTAAAACTGAACCTCAGTACATTTAAAATGAAACGAGGTATCAGCACCCTGAGAACTGGCATGCCAATGGTTACGTCTGCTCATCGTACCAACATTGATGGCTCCTTATTTAGCTCACCGCAATGCCTTGTAAAGAGATCCCGATTCAGTTCTACTCCCTCCTCGTGTAAAGCCAACTTGAAATCTAAAACAGAGACTCCCCTGAATATGGACATTCGATCCTTTTGTCGGGAAGTCCGGCACCCAGATCATCAGCCTGTGGAACACACAAACCCCCCATTTAAGGAAAGCAAGCTGCAATCTGAAGTTATTGGTATGGATAGTCACCCACAAAAGGGTTCTGCGCAAGGGCAGCATGATGTTCATGATGTTGTGTGTGACATGATTCTACCTGTATATCCTATTGTGAGCTCTAAGACATTTAAAGCACAAACAGAGTCTGTGACCGCTGGTGCTCCGACTGTCACCTTTGCTGATGAAAATGTTTCTTTAACAGATAGCATCCTATTGAATAATGCATTAACCGGTACTGCTGCCAAATCTGTTATTGATCTAGACATGCTTGATACATCTCATGACTCAACTTATAATTGCAAGTCTGACAAATCAGCGATATCTAGTGACATGGCTGTAATTGACTTGGACACGAATGCATCTTGCTTTCCCACACAGACGCTGTCTGATAATTTATCAAAATCACCTATTTTGTTTACGAACATTAGCGCAGACTCAGTTGAGAAGTTATCGTTCATTGCGCCTACTCCACGCAAAATGGCAGTTAATCACCTCCCTTTACTGGGAGTCCCTGATAAACAAACTGGTTTGACTGAGACTGCTTTAACTTCCATGAATATGGCTATCCAGTCTCTTGCTAAACGGTTTGTAGCTTTAGTTAACAAGGCCGATGTGCACTCACAGCAATTGAATCAGTTATTGGCCACTTATCTTGACATTATGAACAAATTGGAAATTTTAAGTGACAAAAACATTTCGGTCACCAAGCTAAAAAAGACGGTGAGCTCTCAAACTGACGCTCTGTCTTTAGCTCCTCCTAAATCATTCCATGCAATACCATTTATTTTGAATCCCATTTTTGATTTGGATCTAAATTCAAACAATTGTGTAACACAGTGTGAGCAAGGGAAAAAAGGTAGAAAATCCAACTATCCATTATTTGATGCTACTCATACAAATGTATCTGATTTGTTCACGAAGCCAACTCAATTAAAGCAAGGTGTATCTAAGAAGTCAAAAAATATCAAGTCTGTAGCCAAGCACAGCTCCAATATTAAAACTTTTGTTAACAAACTTTCAATACCTTCTAATGCTACCAAAATTGCATCTAGTGCTATTACTAAAAAAATATCTGAAGCAATTACAGATTAGTAAGACCATGAATTCTTTAGAGAAGAGTAAGTCTGTGGAATCGTATAGTCCTCTGAATTCCTTGGTAAATGTAGCTATAGCTGCTGAAAATGCTTGCTCATCCAACCAACCTAATACATTGTCATGCCTGCAATCTAAAGCAGCACTAGAAGATCCAATCCTGTCTGGCCATCGCAGAGAATTAAGGCAGGCAGTGGATGACTATATGGCCTCACAATTGCCGCCACAGAAGTTGCTTCTTCCAGACTCTCTATCCACGACTCATACACCTGAGTCATCCGATACTGACGTGTATACAGGCACAAAACACTCTGTCCCGGTGGCCGTGCCGAAAATACAATCAGCTGATTCCTTAATGAAAACTGGCTCCTTATCTTCTTCTAATAATACCAAGGTTGCACAGCAAGTGATGGCTCCTTGCGCAAACATTGAAGAATTGATTAAAATCACGCTATCCAAAATCTTGGCTTCCCAAACTGAACCAAATGGAAATGAAGTTAAATCTGCCTCTAAGCTAAATGCTAAAATACCAGCTCCTTGTAAAGTCGATGCCCAGAAAAATGTTGCCCGTTCCTCCAAACACCCGGCTGTGCACTCGCTATCTTTTAGATGTCGATCAGCACCGGCTCAGCAATATCACTTGAATCGAACAGCTGTTCTATCTATATTTAGCGAGTTGCCGGAACTTGATGATATTGGATCTATTGACATCGTACAGGTGGAATTCACGGATCGAATAAATTGGGCAGGTGTGAATTTATGGATAAATTCTAGAGTGGTGGTTAATGCCATTTGCGCCGTAAAAACCCAGCTTTTCGATCTGGGTTTTATAGTTTCAACAGGTTTGGAACCTATAGACTGCAACGCATTGGAAATCACTAAACCAAATATATATCAGCAATCGAATAGAAAGCAAAATGCTCTTATAGCTGAATGTCATTGCAACAATAAAGATTTGCAACGTTAGCGTTTAAATGGACATGACACCACTTTCTCCTTGATTAGCTTGAATTCTAGAGGCTACAAGCACTTAATGAACAACCAAAATATCTCATTACTAAATCACAATATTATTTTAATACAAGAATCCTGGTTGTTACGTGCTCCAACATGGGATAATCATAATATCGTACACTCTCCAGCTGTTAAGGGGAAATCAGGTCGTCCTACCTCTGGCTTACTAACAGCTGTTAAGCTGAGTTCTGCCTTAAAAATCCAATCATGGTTTTCTCCAAATTCCCATTTACAAATGACCAGATTGACTGGACACCGTATGCATTGCGCACTTATAAATGTATACTGGAATCCTCTGAGTATCTCAGACGATGACTTTTTGGACTCTATGCATAAGGCGCTTGATCTTATTATACTTGATTGCCAAGTGGACACCATCATCATAGCTGGAGATTTTAATCTCCATTGTCTGGGTCCTAAGTATAAATCTGACATGGGTCGCCTTGACAAATGGTTGAGTTTTGCGAATTCCAGAAATGTATTCATGTTAAATGGCTCAACTGCTATGGATATTCCACCCAGACCAACATGGCACCATGCAACTAGCGAGGCGATAATTGATTACATCTATACCAATCCCATCATGTTAAGTAAAGTAAAAACATTTCAAGTTATCGACATGGATGCTAGCGACCATAACATGCTTAAAATGACCTGGGTCTGTCATCAAAATGAGACTCAAGAAACTTTGCAATATCTAAGAGGTTCTATTTTTGTAAACACAGCCAGGAATAGGTTAACCTGGTCGCAAGAATCCTTAGAAGCATTTAGATCTTGTTATGAGGCTCAATTAAAGTGCCAGAATTATAGCGAAAGATGCTCACCTGTACTTTATCATGATCTAATGCAGTTGTTCCAGCACAACTCCACCTTACATAATCGAAAATAAACTCCACATCTACATATATTCGATCACGAATTGAAAGCAATGAAAACGAGAATTCGTGTTGAAAAAAGAGAGGCCTATAAACTCCCTCCTGATGAGAGAGCAACGACACTCACTCAAATCAAAACAAGATATAGGAACTGGGTGAGAGGTAGGCAGGCTAAATTGTACCAAAATGACGGGAGCACCATGTTAAGGACTCTAGCCAGTAAGAATTCGGCAGAATCATGGAGACTAATTAATCAAGCCACAGCAGGATATCAAGTCTCCATTCAGACAAACGATGTGAATGAAGACACATGGGTTCAGTTTTATTCTAACCTTTATGCGCCATCTTCTGATACTGCAAAGACTGTTAAACCTTTGCATAATTTGATGTTTGATCTCAAATTTGATAGGGAGGACATATTATTTTTTATTAACCAAGCTAGTTGTTCAAGAGCTCCAGGCCCAGACGGGTTGTCAAATATGCATCTTAAACAACATCCGACAATCTGGGCTGATATACTACATGCAATGTTTATTAATATTATTGACACGCAGCAAATACCTCACACTTGGAAGCAAGCCATTGTTGTACCCATTTATAAGAAAGGTGATCGGTCTAACCCGGCCAGCTATAGACCGATCTCACTATTAGATGTGCCTGGGAAAATCTTCTGCCGCCTAATATTGAGAGATTTGAATATTTGGTCTAAGAACAACTTCAAAAGGGATCCCTTTCAATCAGGATTTATTAGTGGGTTGGGCACACTTCCCAATATTATAACCATTAACATGTTAAAGGACCAGTATGCAGAGCGGAAGCAATCATTATATTGCGCTTTTATTGACTTCCGTTCTGCATTTGACTCAGTAAATCGTGACTTTTTGTTTCAAAAACTAGATCTGCTGGGCTGCCCTACATCATTATTAGCCTTGATAATTCATCTCCATACCGACACTACTATGCGCATTAGATTAACTATGGAAGGGCTTTTATCCTTACCGTTTAATACATATATGGGTCTTAAGCAAGGCTGTATATTGGCATCCTTCTTGTTTAATTTATTTATTTTAGACATGGGCAAATCTTTTAGGCAAGTCATATCTGATGCTCCTGAGCTGGGGGGACAGCGCATAGCGTGGCTTTTGTACGCTGACGACCTGGTTTTAATTTCCCAGACCCCTAGTGGTCTCCAAAATTTACTGGGTGCCCTCACGACCTATGTAAAGAATAATCATTTAACTGTGAACTTTGACAAATCACAAATTATGATTTGTAAACCACATTGCAAAAACAAAACATTTAATTACCCATGGTCGATTTGTAATGTGCTATTGAAAACTGTAACGGAGTATAAATATTTGGGGCTTATGGTCCCGAATACAAGAATTGACTATCTGTATCAGACCAACTTGCAGGTCAAACTCTCAAATATGATCTCGCAAGCTAAAATTTTGCATTATAAATATGGCTAATTCACGCTGAAGCACATCCTACTTTTTTATGAACAAAAGGTAGTACCAATGTTGATCTATGCGGCGGAATCGAAGTTGCACCCTAGTGATGAAATGTGGAACAAACTAGAAGCCTGTTACTGGAGAAAAGTATTACATCTTCCAAATTGTACACCCATGCCTATTTTACGGTTTGAGTTGGGATTGAACTCGCTAGCATCCAAAGTCAAGTGGCGAATGTGTGCTTTTTTTCGCAAATGTTTATTGGGGTTGGAAAGTAATAACATTTTGAGTACGGTGGCTCACCACCTAACTAAATCGAAACATCCCTTCCCACTCAGATGGCGAAACCAGGTATTGACCATTTTGTCTGACGTGGACATAACTATGATGCTCTTGCTTGAAAGACCAGCACAGGCCAAAATCAAGTTTAGTCGTTATGCCTGGATACTAAATTCTGAAATCTGTCTGAAATTTAAAGATTTCACTAGAGATAACTTTGGTCATAAAAGCTTGGCCAAGTGGCGAACTATTTGTTGAAATGCCCTGCACCAGCTATAAGAAATAACTTCCTACGCTTTAGATTAAATCTGTATTTAACTAGAGAAGTGCTCACAAGGCGGCATATGATTCCTCATAATTTGAATTATTGTCGCTTCTGCGAGCAGTGCACAGAAAAGGAGACCTTGCAACATCTAATTATCTCCTGTATCAATCTGCAAGAGTTACGAACCAAACATTTTGCTCATGTACTAAATCTGTATAAACAATATGATGAAAATCAGATTTGGAACTTACTTTTAGCTAGAACTAAGTTCTCTATTATTAAAGCAATAGTTCATTTCCTTGATGCAATTTTACCTTCTGAAATCAATATGTAATCATTCATTGTTACCAATTTTAAACTAATTGTACAACTGAGAAATGAGATTGTATAGTTAACTTTCTTAATTCATTTTGTATTGTTGGTTCTCTTTTATTAGTCATTTTAATGATTTTCTCTTGTATTTGTATTTCAATTTGTTACTATTACTTGTTTTTGAAAAGTTGATTAAATTCAGCTGTATCAAAATAAAAAAAATAAAAAAAAAAAGGAGTCCAGCCATATGCAAATTAGTCAGGTACTGCCACCAATAGGAGCTTCTCTGCCCCCACTGCTAGGCCAGGTCCCCTCTGCATAGAAACACAAGCAACACCAGACATGTTTTGGCCGTGTTGGTCATCCTCAGTGGAGTGCAGCTTTGTTCCCTATGGTGCAGCGAGCAAGGTCTGGGCATACCCTCTCTCTCATAGGGAGACAAACTAAAACCAAAACAGTGATGGGTGGAAGGTTTTGAATTAATCTGAACTACTACCATTGCTCTGGGCAAACTTCCACACCACTGTATATTAGCCTGCCTGCACCATTGCAAAAGGGGTCCAGCCATATGCAAATCAGTCAGGTACTGCCACCAATCAGATCAGCCCAGCCCAAACTGCTAGGCCAGGTCCCCTCTGCACGGAAACACAAGTAAACCCAGACATGTTTCGGCCATGTTGGGCCTCCTTAGTGAGGCGCAGCTTGGTTTCCTATGGCACAGCGATGAATGGACCCATATCTGGGCATACCCTCTCTCACATAGGGGGACAAACTAAAACCAAAACAGTGATGGGTGGAAGGTTTTGAATTAATCTGAACTACTGCCATTGCTCTGGGCAACCTTCCACACCACTGTTTTTTAGCCTGTCTGCATCATTGCAAAAGGGGTCCAGCCATATGCAAATCAGTCAGGTACTGCCACCAATCAGATCAGCCCAGCCCAAACTGCTAGGCCAGGTCCCCTCTGCACGGAAACACAAGTAAACCCAGACATGTTTCGGCCATGTTGGGCCTCCTTAGTGAGGCGCAGCTTGGTTTCCTATAGCACAGCGATGAATGGACCCATATATGGGCATACCCTCTCTCACATAGGGGGACAAACTAAAACCAAAAAAGTGATGGTGGAAGGTTTTGAATTAACCTGAACCACTTGCATTGCTCTGGGCAAACTTCCACACCACTGTTTTTTTAGCCCGTCTGCACCATTGCAAAAGGGGTCCAGCCATATGCAAAACAGTCAGGTACTGCCACCAATGGGAACAGCCCTGCCCTAACTGCTTGGCCCGGGACCTCTACATGGAAACACAAGCAATCCCAGACCTCAGTGAGGTGCAGATTGGCTCCCTATGGCGCAGTGAGAAAGGGATCCACATCTGGGCATACCCTCTCTCACATAGGGAGACAAACTAAAACAAAAAAATGGAGGGGTGGGAGGTTTTGAATTAATCAGAACCACTGGCATAGGGTTGGTACCAAGCTTGATTTACATATGGTCTTTACCCTTCTGTAATGGCTTGGCAGGCGAAGAACGTGCCTGCTGGGCCTAGAGACCCAAGATACTCCTCACTGATGAGGCCCAACAAGGCTGAAACATGCCTGGGGATGCTTGTGGTCTCGTGCAGAAGGGATGTCACCTAGCAGTTAGGGCTGGACAACCCTTTTCGGGTGGGACCAAACCTGATTTGCATATGGTCTTTCCCCTTCTCTAATGGCTTGGCAGGTGAAGAACGATGGTCTGGAGGGAAGCCGAGAGCAATGCCAGAGGTTAGATTCAGTCTAAACCTTCCAGCCAGCAACGTTTGTTTTTGCTTGCTGAAAATGTGTAATATGGGGCCACTTTGAAAATTATTTCCAGGGCCTCTTTTAGTTCCGAGTCCATCCCTGCCCACATACAAACACAAAATGCAACCTCGGGCCCCTTCCTAGCTCAACACCAACAGTTGGAGACAGGATCTGCTGCGGGTCAAGCAGCAGCCTCAGCATTGGGCGCAGTTAGGGCTGATCTATGAGTAGAAGTAAGTCCTTGATAAGGAAATCCACTTTATCCTAGCATCTCCATGTTCCATTCTCCACAGCATTCCCACTCGCTTGTGTCACCCTCAACACCTTTTTGGCTAATCCACATTAACCGGGAGCAATGTCAAGCCCCATTCTGTGGGATGGGCCATTGTTTGAGAGACTTCTGCTTCCACAGCTTGCTGTGCTTTTTACCCCTACATAAAGGGCTTTGGCCTAACTTCGTTTTTGGAAGGAATGTACCAATTTTTCCACTCAGTACTTAGTCGATAAACACCTTAAGGGGCATGCCAGGGTGATTACCAAAAGACACAGGACATAACTGGTCAGTAAAGGTCTGCCCCCAAGCTGTTTATTGCTGCACTTATCATTTGTTGATTAGAGCTGGGAATCAATCAGATTATATCATATCATATGACAGCAATGATGAGGCTCTATCTTACCTATGGTACTAAGGTGACATTATCAGACATATGATATATTTTTGGCATTGAAAAGTCTCAGGACCGGAAGATTCCTTTATCCAGCTTCAGGCCTGTCTTGATCAAATTAAGAACTGGCTTGCCAGGAATGACTTCAAGCTCAATGCCTCAAAAACAGACACAATGTTTCTTGGCTCCAAACATCTACAAAATCCGGAGCATCATCCATTACCACCCTCATTGTTTGGTCTTCTGACCACCTTAAATACTAAAGTCAAAAACCTTGCTGTCATTTTAAATCCTGATATGTCTTTGCTCAACCAAGTTAATGCTAGCCTTAGGTATGCTTTTCTAAGTATTCATCTTCTCCGACGTCTTCTCCCCTACCTCCCACACAGTGACCATGCCCTGGGGGTTGGAATACTCGTCCACTCAAGGCTCGTCTATGCCAACGCTCCTTATGCTGGCCTACCTAAATATCTGCTCCCCTGTCTTCAGGCTGCTCAAAATGCCACTGTATGTTTAGTTTTTAAACTTCGAAGAGATGTACACATCTCCACTGCTAGGAGCAGCCTTCATTGGCTCCCTGTTCACTCTCGTATTACGTTTTCAAGATCCTGTGCCTGGTGTTTAAATGTGTTCATGGACATCCCCCACCTTACCTTGCAGAATGTTCCAAACTTTATCAACCATTATGCTCCCTTCAATCCTCTAAGACCCTCCATGTTAATGCCCCTACAAGCCGCTACTGTACTAGAGGGGACAGGTGGATTCTGACCTAAGCTGTGGAACATCCTCCTTTCTCACTGTGCTCTCATGAAGCTGTCAAGGCTTTTAGCAAACATCTAAAAACATTTATTTTTTCCCAGTCCTTATTATTAGAACTGATAGGTCCTTTTAGCCAGAGAAAAGCCCTACATATTTTTGATTGGGTAGCTTATATGTAACTTAACAAGCCCACATTAGCTCACTCTTGGCAAACACTTGCTGACTGAGGCATAGACTGATAAGCTTATTTTTGAACCAGCCAAACACAATTACACATTGTTCAACTCCTGCCAAAAGCAATTATAGGTATCTCAATTGTCAACTCTTATCTACTCTTTGAGGTCCTGCCAAGAGTTAGTCAGTGTCTAATACCATGGAAAAATACACATGAGCTCAATTATGCTGCCAAGTATGCAGCTGTTCTGTCCAAATTGGTCTTCAAAAGTACATAATTTCTGGTTTTCCAGCCAAGCTCCAAATATAACCTCCCAGACGTGCTTACCTTACAACAAGATGCTGCCAAAGACGTTCTACTGTATAAGCATGAGTCAGGCCTTTCTCACACCTGTCCTAAAGAAACCATTTTGTGTTTTGGCATCCATTTTTTTTATTTTTTTTTATTTTTTTATTGTAACATATAGTTTATTACAAACTTTTATGACAACTTTTGGTTCCATCAAACCACTTGATTACCTCCCATCAGTCTATAATGTTGTCTAGAAAATGTATTACCGAGCAGGTTAGCTGCACTGAACTCCCACTCAAAATACGAGTCCAAAGGTCTTCCATATTATCAGTTTTTGACACAAATTTGCTCAAATGTAATGATCTTTTGTCTTTGAGTGTTGAGCATTCAATTAATAAATGTTTTACCGATTCAGTCTTTAATGCACATAAAAATATATCCCAGTCTTCCTGTGCTACCAAACGGTGATTCAATATTTACCTTTAATCATATCTCATTTTCTATCCTATTTTCAGAATACGTTTTTACATAATCATGATACGTGTGTAATACTCAAGGCACTCTTCACTTCCTGGGTCATTCTGACCCAAAATATGCTCCGCCTGACATTCACTTTTTTACCTAAATATAAAAGCGCTATAATTCTGATTTCTGCAATACTGGAACCATTGATCAGCCTATCATGTTATCTATACCTAGTTGGGGGGTGGGAGGTGGTACCCCTCTACAGTTGTTTTATTCCAGTCTTTACCTTTTAAAATACCCAAGAAATCCTTCCATAGCCTCAAAGTATTCTGACAAAGCTCCGGAGGCAAAGGAAGAGCGCACTCAGAGTGAAGATGGGACAAGCTTAGGAAGAAAAAAAGCGTTTCAGTAAAAGAAATAGTGCAAAATAAAACAGAGGTAAAAGAGATAAATATTGAGGAAAAGTAGATGTACAGGAAAGGTTATGTGGGTTGCCCCTGATAAAAGCATGCAAAAATATAAAGATTGCCAAAAAACTGCAAGCATGCTAGCAGAAGAAACACAATGCATTTGACTTTAATGGTGAAGAACGGACCTGATATTAAGATCATGTCTCTAAGACAAGACACTTACTTAGCATTTCCCTTGATTTAACGATAAAGAGGGAATCAATGCATATATTCATATAACCGTCAATAAAATATTGATACAAAACTGATTGTCCAATTAAAAACCTGAAACCAGCCAATGTCATCCAGTGACACCCACTTCCATGGTTCCTAGTAAAATTCCCTACTCTGAAGTGTGGCAAGCTACATGGCGGATGGAGTGCACTAAGATGTGGAGTTGGGGCACAGTAGTAAATGTGTTCCTGCCTAAGAAGAGCATGGAGAATATGCTGTCTCTCTCCAACAACCCCTTGGAAAGCAGTACTGGCATGGGAAAATATCTTAAGTTGGTAGATTCCTTCATCAATGTAACTGAGTACTAAATCATTACTACATTTATTGTATGCACTCCTCTAATTTGGCAATAAGAAATCTCTACACAATCAAAGTCCAACTAAAATGTATTTGTTATTTACATTAATAAGTTACTGTCTAATAGATGATCAATCCGAATATGTCTTTCAATAAAACTATTCCTCTCTGGCATGAAATGTGCACAGCATGCATTCAATACTGCATATAAATGACTTTCTCTCTGCTAATTGTGTCAGCATTCATAGGACACACAATCTCTCAATTTGTTACTGTGACTGTTGAGAGTTCTATCGATCTATCCATCTGCCTGTATATGTACCAATGCATCTACCTAACGACCTATTTACTACGCATCTATCTATCTATCTATCTATCTATCTATCTATCTATCTATCTATCTATCTATCTATCTATCTATCTATCTATCTATCTATCGATCTACCTGCCTACCGACCCCCAATTTCTTGTCCAATGAGCACATCTAGGATGCAAGGTCCTTCATGTAGGTTCTCATAGATCATGCTGGGGTTCAGAATATGCAGTTATTTCAGTGCAATATGATTGCTATCCAAGCCCTCAATAACCTGTATTTCTTTTAACATCCATAATTGTACAATATTGATAAGACAATAATCAATGCCACTGTTAGAATTGGTTGATCTATGAGTAGGTTTGGCAAGGATGTCACCCTTTAGGCGGCCATTCAAAGCTCTGATTTCCCTTTCTGCAGGTAAGGAAGGCAATGGAAGTGCATGGCCATGGAAACACCTAATTGGAGTTTTCTGAACCTTGGGGACTCCCCACAGTTTATCTTCATCATCAAAAATGCCATTTAGGCAGCTCAGTGGTCCCATTTGTGCTTTATGATCACTCATTAATATTATGATACTCCTGTTTCCAAAATAACTGAGGTCCTCAAGAGTATTTAGCAAATTCTCCATACATGCTAGGGTGAAAACCTACGTGTAATACCCAAATGGGCGAATATAAATGTTAAACAGCATTAGCCCTAAAGCATTAGCAAGAAGTATTTTCAATAGTTGTATATATGTGCAACTGGTGACAACCAACCCGACCCTGGCATTTTAGTCACTTGCAGCCCATGCAAGTAAACCTCCGCTTGGTCTCCCTCTCTCCCCTTTGGAGGCTGGAATAGCACAATTTACATGGCCTGGTTTCGATAAAGTTGAAATTGCCACGTTTTCTGTAAGATAATAATATGAGTTCAGTCTAAAAATAAATGGAAATCTGGGCCATCATATTTCAGATGGATCCCTGACACATTCCAAGACAAGATCCTCAAGAAAGCAAGACTATTATGGGGCAGAGTCAAATCCTGAGCAAGTTGGCAGTCCCAAAGGGGTAAGTAGTGTCATAGGGTGTACACCATATTCACCTTCAGCTTTCTTGCCTGCATTTGATGCCCTTAACGTTTACCTGGGTCTTGCATTTATGGAATACATTAGTGGGAAACATATCTACACACACATATAATGTTGAACAGATTAACACAGAGGAGGGGAACATCTAAAGTCTAAGAGGGAATCCCCCTTGTACAAATAGTCAGTTTCACCAGGTCACAATCATAAGCATCCCGATCTGTGGTCCTGGTGGCTCTGGCTATTTCACTCCATGTAACAGAGCGACAGCATGTGTTGTCAAAGTGTTTTTAAGCTCATTTATCCTGCAAAAGTCATGCATTTGCTTAACCCTCGTTTGTAAATTTCTACTGGTTCATCTTTACATTTCATCTTTATGTTTGTGTGTTTCTTCTTGCTTTCCTATCTTGTTTGTTTGTCATCATAAATATGATTGTGCCAACTCATTAACTATGTAAAGCACTTAGGTGTAAGCGCTTTAAAATAAATAAAATACAAATACAATCTCTAACATGTTTTATCCACTGAACGCTTTTGTTAATCAGAGGATCACTATTACCAAAGGTTCCTCTAGGGAGATTGACAGTCCTGGCATATAAACCTAGGATCCCACAAACCTTTGTCAGACTAGAAATAGATAGATGTATTAACTGGAATGCGTTCTCTCATGGGGCAAGTGTTTAAATAATCAAATTAGATGAATGTGTCCTTTTAGGAACAGTTCGTTTTATCACATGAACTTACTAATCAGTGGGGCGCTCTCTGTACCCATCTCACAATAACCTGATGCAATGTAACAGAAGATGTGGGTAATCTGAGGTGAAAGTGCCTTAGGTTTAAAAGCAACTCCTGCAGAGCTAATATCCGCAGTGTGCACAAGCGCTGTTAAAGTAAACAAAGTGTCCACAGGAGTCAAGGTAAGCTCCAGGAACAAATATTTATTACCTTAACCCGCTTAACCCGCTTAGCTGCCGAGGTTCAATCAAGTCTATGCAAAAAGGACGAGCATACTTGTCCTTAGCCCTCCTATCCAGATAGTTAACTGACAAACTGTGCAGTCGCCAAGCCTTTTATATGCTCTTGCACGGAAGGAACCCTGGCTGGTTCCATGTTTCCCAGGAAAGCAGTAACACGTGTTGCAATTACTGGAAAGAAACATAACAAGCAGGTAAACAAGTGAACAGGTGAAATAATGTTCATGGTAAACATGTTTACAGTTACAGTTATATACAAACCTTTTCATTAATATACATAACCACAATGACAGTTATAAACCAGCTTTAATATTAATATACGTAACAGTGGTCTTCTTGGAATGCTTAAAATACCCCGTTCCTAAGATGACTAGCTGTCAAAGTCAGATGCACTGCGTAATTGCTGCTAGCTGAGTTGACCTTATCACCTCCATATACTGTTTTCACAGAGCCCATCTCCTTAGCTCAGCCACAAGGTTCTGGAAAGATTTAATCTCATTTGTCATATGCAAACATTTTAAACTCAAATGGGTGATCAGAGGGGTTTGGTTTATTTTACTAGGAAGACATACATCTGAACAAGTGGTAGAGTACGATTAATTTTATTGTACATACAGGAAACACAAAAAGTACATGGTTCCTCGTAGCCATCCTTAACTGGAGCTAAAATGTCAAACCTGGGATGATGGGATCACTAAAATCAATTTAGGGACATCAGAATGGGCATGGACATGGTTGTCAACTGCCACACATACCTTCCCCTTGTCAGTTGTTGATCTTGCTAGTCCTGCATCAGGGGTATTATCGAGGTGAGGCGAAACCTGAGGTGGAGACATTGAAACTCAGCCCATTAATGGAGGGATTTGATCAACTGCTAAAAGCAATGGACCCCTCTCTTGGTTAGAAGGCCGTTTGACTTCCTGTAAACTATCATTTATTGGTTTGAGAATATCAGGTGTAACCACATCTTTACCTATAAGAGGCAAAATGGATTGTACAAAGCCCTTGGTAGACTTGAAAAATTCAATCGTTAGGTCCCTGGTTCAAAACAGCACCAGTAAGCGAGTCACACATCTATCCATTGGCTTTGTTCTTCGCACAGGGACATGGATTACTCAAACCCTTGTCACCTAGGTCCCCTAAAAGTACCTCATTTTCATAAATTGACAAAGTGGCATCGTTTAGAGGGGCCATAAGCTTAGCGACATCCCAGCCCTTATTAACTGGAGAAGTAGGTGTCATCACATTTCTTTTAGACCTATTAACAGTTATTTTTTTACAACAAAAGCAACATTTTAAACTAAAATATAATCGCAAGGTGCATAAAATGCATACAGACCTAAAGGGCAGAGGTTCATAGTGCAGGATATAGTAAAGTGCAACATTCCAAGAATGCCAACAGTTGAAGAATGATGCAACTTAAAAAAAATGCCAAACTACCACAACACGTTAGCTTGTAAACACATAATTATACATAATTATGCATTAATATGCTCAAGTGTGTCAATACAAGACGCCACCAGACAAAAGAACATTTTTGTAAAATTTTGTAAAATTTTAACAATTGAGCGTGATGGTAGTAACAAGATAACACTAGAAAGCAGGAAAAAAACAAACCTTGTACGCCTTACCGTAATTCCAAAATCAACGGAACACCCGACTGGCTCACGAGGCATCCATACATCGATGCCCTGCCCCTTTAGCGTGGCTTCAGATGGTCCATTCAACGATAGCACACAAGTTTGAGGCATTCCACAGGCCTCCCGATAGTTCAAAAGCTTGGTGCTATTAAAAGGGATACACTCGATCCCAACTAGCAAATCAAACTAAAAAGCGCAAGTAGCACCCACCAGTCAGAGTATCACAAGGCAGGAGATAAAGGACACGTGGTTTTAAGGAAAAGTAACGATAGCTACCGCCCATCCAAACAGTACTGGTCAAAATGCAAACTCCCAGAATGATTGCCCTGCTTGACTGCTCGTCTATAGAGTTGAAGGGCAGAAAAGAAAGAAGTGCTACTGTGTTCAGACCCTTGGAGGCATGTACGGATGCTAGGAGAGGATCACAGCCTCACAGTCCCTTCATGAATTGCAGGAACTTCCCGCTTCACCTCCCACTGCATTTCGCTGCCAGGAGCCTTTATGAACCGTTGTGGGCTTCACCATCCTGCCCTCAGGTCAGTTCCTTCGCCTTCCATCGTCTACCAGCACAGCAACTTCCTGCTTCGCCACCACCATTCGGGCATTCACTACCCTGACCCCGCGTCAGTTAATCCTCATTCGTTATTCTGTCAACGCAGGGCCTGTTTCCCATCTGAATGCACCATTTACCCAGCAGGGGCTTTTTTTCTTGGTTCCACCCACTTCAGCGTAACCTGAGCTGCAACTGAATGTTTTCGGCTGACTGCACAAAATACACAGACTCGCCGTTAGTGGAAACGGTCACTTTAATGTGACAGGACATGGCTTACAAACTACGTTAACCTGTCCCCTTGGCCTTACAGACTAAACAAGACGTTAAACATGTTGGTAAACCCACTTCCGCCCCCCATTCCCAACCTTCACATATTCCTTCCCCTTTTAACTGCCCCACATCTTTCCAAACGTTATCCATGTCCTCTACCCGAGCCATCACCTGTCTTTCTTCCCTGCCTCTTCCCCTCTCTTGTAACCCTGGGCTAGCCTGTCCGTCCAGACAGCACTATCCACCCTCCTTACCACGATAATAATACTTCGGCTTCAATCAATCAACATTTAACCAACAGTGTCCCCGGCTACTGCACCACTATCCTCAATCTCATCAATGGTTGAAGACCCCCAAACCTACCACCAATTTCCACTTTAATAAAAGCCAGGCTGACCTGCCACATCAGCAACAAGAAACACCAAAGTACAAATGGTCCTTTCTTTGTACCGCCCTGACCTGTCACCAAAAAAGAAACCATCTACTCTCCTTATTACTGACCTCACCTCAACTTGCACACCCCTAGAAGGAAAACACTACCTTCAAACCAAAGTTAACAGGGTGGGTGGGCGGGCAACACGGAACACAGTTAACCACAAAAAGTTCCTGAACCTTCGCTGGACCCCCGTATATATCAGGGGGGGGCCATCTATCCGCCCCCGACTCGCTGCTAGGGTGCCATGTCTAAAACCTCCCCGGGGAGCAACGCACACCGCATGCTCCCCAGGGCCCCCCTTTGGGCTGACTGCCCAAAATACCCAGACTCGCCGTTAGTGGAAAAGGTCACTTTAATGTGACAAGCCATGGCTTACAAACTACGTTAACCTGAGCCCTTGGCCTTACAGACTAACCAAGACATTAAACATGCAGGTAACCCACTTCTGCCCCCCATTTCCTCCCTTCAAATATTCCCTCCCTCTTCAACTCCCCCACATCTTTCCAAACATTATGCATGTCCTCTCCCAGAGCCACCGCCTGCCTTTCTTCCCTACCTCTTCCCCTCTCTTGTAACCCTGGGCTAGTCTGTCCGTCGAAACAGCACTAACCATCCTCCTTACAGCGATAATAATCCTTCGGCTTCAACCATCCATCATTTAACCAACCGTGTCCACGGCACCAGAAAGACCCTCCCCAGAGGTGTTCTTTCGCCCCCCCAAGCTTACTATTTAACTCCTTGTTTCATTGGTCCGTTGCTTTCCTTTCCTTTCTTTTTTTTTAAACATTCCCCACCAACAACCTTACTCCTAGACATGAAATCCCAAACTGAGAGAACTGTTCTTTATTTCCTCTTCTTCCATAATTCCCCCTCCTTCCTTTACCTCCAACACTGCCCCTTCAATATTGCTTGCAATGCCACCATAGCATTCTCTGCCCTTTTTTTCAACCGATAGCGTCCCTACCCAAAACTCTTCATAGAAGGCTAACCCCTTTGTAACTGCATAACTAAAATTGACCTCCAACTGCCATGGTCACATTAATTTGCTACATAATCATAATAGCCCTCATTCCCTTAATCTCTATCATCAAACATTCACTAGGGAACAAGCACCATACCCCACTGCTCTAAATCCTCTATACCCCTACATTAACAGACACCTTACATCCATTCACCGGTCCCTTATAATCGTCTTCAGAACACCCTCTCCTGCCGCATCTGTGAAAGAAAAGACAAATTAAGCACCACACGTAATTGAACTCAAGCCACCTTACTGCACTCCGTTATTCCTCCACTATCATACCTACATCCCGCCACAATAAATCTCACATTACCTTTTGCCCTGAATAATTCCTTGCACTTCAGAACCCTGCTCCTCCTCACCAGATCCCCTTCTGGCAAATTCCCCCACCCCATAACGTTTTCCGTCCTGCTCATACTCTCACAACCCAACCCCTTCCTTTCTCCCACCTGACCAGATAACCAGCCTATCCGTATTCTTGACATGTCTGCCCCATGTTCTGTTTCCTAACAGGGCACCACTGCCCTTTCTTCACACTAGCAGCCAAATAGCTTCCTTTTCCTTCTTATTCATTGAGTTTATTTATTATTTATTTTTTATTATTCATACCAACTTCCTTGTCCCACCATTCGTTACCCAGCACCCTTCCTTATCGCTCCCCCGCTGCACCGGGTGCCGTACATGCTCTCTCCATCCATGCAGTTGAATCACCCCACACAGTAACTCCACCCCCTCCTCATTTGTCACTGTACCCCTGTGTTCACCCTTGCCAATACTTGCTCCCCTGCTCTCTGCTACGCACCACAAATGCTGTCCCACCCCCCTTTGCCCGGTTGCCGCACCTGAGTCTTCTGTCCATGCAGTTCAATGCGCTCTGCACACTGCACGCCATGATACCACATCCCTCCATCTAGACCACTGATTCCCCATGCTCACCCTTGCAAATGTTACATATCATCGCTGTTTCCTCCACTGCACCAGGGGCCTTCCGTGCCCCCCGTCCGTGCAATTCAATCCACACCATCTGCTACTTCACACAGTAACACTGCCCATTTTATCCCCTGGTATGCCGCTCTGCTTTGCTCCTTCACCTGCGCGCCGATCCTCTGATATAGCCCCTCTTTGCACTCCACCATTTTTCTTTGTTTAATAAATCCTTGAAATGTATCCTTTCTTACCATTTTACTTTTCTGCACTTTTTTATTTATTTAAATCCATCCTCTCCATCCCTGTGCCGAGAATGTATAACTCCACACTGCAACCATGTATGTCACCTCCCATTCAACTCTCCTTCTCCCTATCCAAACTTTCCAGTAAATTGACATTTTCTCCCTCCATGATCCTCCAAGTTCCCCATTAGTCTGAACTGCTTTGTTTACCTGTAGTCTTACTCGGCACCGCTACAATGCTCGCCCCTCCCCTTAAAACGTACTTCTCCCCATCCCCATTCTCCCAGTAAATTGACATTCTCCCCTCCTCGATCATCCGAGTTCCCCATTAGTCAAAACTGCTTTGTTGACCTGTATTCACCCATCTTAACTGTCACCAAAATGAAGTGTCACCCAACCAACATCCCTTTAAGCCAACAAAACAAACTAAGGTACGACAAAATTATTCCTGAGTTGCCTTTCTGGCAAACCCAACCACTTTTTGACCCGATATGCTTATCGCCACTACCCCTACTGCTGCAATCCCTCTCCCAGAGCTTGTTGCCTGCCATTTGCCTCCTGTCCCCCCAAGCCCTGTCATGGGTGGGCGCAACCAATAACGGGCCGCACAAAGGCCCTGGGGTGGGATGCGGTATCAACAAGCTCTTAAACCATAAGGCCCAGAGGATCCCTACAACCACAACACTCTCATTCTTCCTGTGTGCCGAGCCAGGGCCCGATACCTCATGCCCCTAACTCTAGAGTAGGCCACCCACTATTTCACGTTAACTACTGCCGCCTTCTCTCGCTTAACCAATCACCCTTTTCCTTACTACCCAATCCCTGTCCTCACATTAAAATAGAACCAAACTATCTTCACCTTCCCTCCTCTCACTCTGTCCTTCTCGAGCCCTTTCCTTAGACACCTCCAAATCTCTGATGTTCAGACCCTTCGCTAGTCGAGAGTGAGGTGTATATTTTTCTCACCTGCAGGTACCTCACTCTGAATGACCTCTGAAACTTGAACCAGACCACC
Source organism: Ambystoma mexicanum (assembly GCF_040938575.1). Taxonomy (NCBI): domain Eukaryota; kingdom Metazoa; phylum Chordata; class Amphibia; order Caudata; family Ambystomatidae; genus Ambystoma; species Ambystoma mexicanum. The sequence goes on from NC_090925.1 coordinate 1,058,516,140, forward strand.
TGAAAACTCTGAACAGCTCAAAACCTTACTCTTCTACTGCTTTTCTCTCTCGATCTCCCCTGCTGACCCGCCTGAATACTGTGCTGATTGGCTACCCTCAGAGTCTCACAGGTACCAGCCCCCACTTGACCCATATCCCTACACTGCCTCGAGGCGTACCGCACACTAAGGGCTGTATCTGACTTGCACGATCTGACTGAAACAAGGCTTGGAAAGATGGTTGTTTTGTCTTTTGTCCTCCCTTTGTGTTCCCTCCCTCACCTTGTCCCTCTTAGAAACACTTGTGTACAGTCACATTATAAATTACTTATCATATCGCATCCTCCTCCCCCGCCCGGCTCATACCAACTGTTAATCTCTTCATCCTCATCATCTTTTTCAAACCACCCTTCCTGTCTCTCTAGTTCTCCAATGGCTTTTCTTTTTATTAATATTACCTGCCCAATCCTGTTCCAACCTGGAATATCCACTCTTCCTTCATAATTATTCTTTATTTTCCTTTATTCGTTTAATGTGTATTAAATTTATTTAATAGCTTCCTTTACTCACCAAATACACATCCCACATCACCTTCACACCACCAAACTTACCCTTTCCAAACACCAATGCACCTTCAGTTAGAATCCTGCTCACCTCTTGGTCAAAACCGTTGTAGGGTGGAGCGTACACACCATCGTAGCTGCACTGCTGCTGGGGGGGGCGTCCAAATCTCTCCCCACTCACTGCAAATTCCATCACCGCTGCACAGCCGTTGGGGGGAGCCATCCAAAATCTCTCCCCACTCTCAGTGCAGGTGACGGTGTTCCAGCCATTTCTCTACAGCAAGTTATCCGGCCCAGGAACATACTATTCCATTTTGCTCCTGTTGTAGGCTGGGGACACCCTAGCCCCTCCCCCTGCTGCTGCACCCAGGGATGATGGCATTCGACAACTCCCTTCACACTCATGGACAAACCTTGGGGCCATACTGACCCCTCCTAAGACCTCCTTGGGTGGCGCCCCACCAAGGCATATCCCCCATGGCTCCCTACACCCCTTCCCGATCCTAACTAGCCCACCTGCCCCTTTAATTCCCGTTATCCACCCGCGCCCCCCTTTGAACCATTAAACCTGGCACCCGTTGCACCCCTACCAAAAGCCAGGGCAGGTACCAGGCATTGCCTGACTCTTGGTGGGCAAACTGCGGCAACCACTATTTCTCCAGGGGCTCTAAGGAGGCACTCCTCCAGCACCCTACTACCTACCCCTCACACCCTACCCACTCTGGCACCCCCTTTCACCTCCCTGCTGGCTGCCACCCACCTGTACCCCCTGGAACCGGCCTGAATGGTGCATCCATCCATCCATATAATGATGGATAGTGCCCTGTTTGCATATTGAGCACACATGCAGCGCAGCTATTCCCCCGTGCATGTCCCATACACTCCCCACCTAAACGCCCTGCTCCATACTGGGGGCCCTGGCACTGAAAAGCAGGACAAGGTAGCACCCCACAGTATACCTCCCCTACACTGTATTTATCTCCCCCACTTTAAAAAATATCTGTTTATATTGTTATAAACCCTTTTATTGTTAAACCCACCCCATTCTTAAAGCTCCCAAAACCAAACTGACTTCAAACCCATAGCTGGATCAGGGCCTGGAGGGCCGAGAACCACACTGCCCCCTAGTGGTGTGCAATGAGCACCGCAGTCTGGCCTCTATAACAGAGCCGCAGGCAGGTTCCCCGCCCCAGCCCACTGCTCCAGTTCCAGACGAGGACCAGAGAAAAAAGGCCACAGCCCCACCCAGCTCCTTCCCACACCTCCTGGACGTGATCCTGACAGGTCACGAAGATCAAGGAGAGAGCGCTCCCTGCCCACTCCCCCTCACCAAGGGACTTTAAAACCCAGTGCATCCGTGGCCCGGAGCACCCCACATACCCGGAAAACCAGGAAGGTGAGGTTGGTTTGAAACCAACACTACTCCCTTAGTCCCTTCCTGTTTCATGTATATATATATTCAGTGAAAAGAACTTTGTTAAAGGGACGTTATGGTTAAGTTGCGCTACTAAAACCTATGAAATTCAGTGAAAAAACTAGGGACGTTATGGTTCCAAGTAAAACCGAAAAACCCTTGAAATTCGCCAGTTATGGTAAGCTAAGCAACCATAACTCGCGCCACCACCTTGCGCTGCTAAGACTAACACCCAGGACATAAGAAGATGACATCACAAATGTCATTGATGACATCACTGATGACATCACATGTCTGGCTCACTATTTTTTCTTTTGCTGAAATATCTAGGCCACATGGTTTTTTTCAGTAACAGTCAGAAACTAAGAATTTTATTTTATTTGTAGACATATCCTTCTAGTAGGTTCTTACAGTAATTCCCTTAGAGTACAGTCACATCATATGAAACATATACATATGGGAAAACACAAGCTTGAAAGACAGCAATCCTTTTTGTGCATAAAGATAATCACTAGACTTATGAGCACTTTCTGATAGTTCTGTTGTTTTTTTTATGGCTGTACTTTCCCTGTATATGGTCATATTTGTATACATTGTACTCACACTACTTTCCTTAGGGTCCAATCACATCAAGTGATACATATACATAGGGTAAATAGCAGCTTTGAAACAGAGCAATCATTTATTTGCATGAAACTAATCAGTTAAGTTATGAATTGTTTCTGCTACTACTTGTGCTTTTTTGCTAACTTCACTTTCCCTGTATATACCCATATTGGTATGTGTTCTTGTTTCTTTGTGTTTTGTCTATAGTAATGCAATTATGTAATACATGGGTTTTATTAGCTACTTATTACATATTTCACAGTACACAAAAATCTATTAAGAAAACAATTATCATTTCATTATTCAACATATTAACATTACGAATATCATACCTTCATCTTGTACGCTGCACACAATGTTATGTTTCTGTATGAGTAGCTTAGTATACTAGATAGAACCCCATAATAGGATGCTATTTATATCAATGCATCGTTCAATGCACATATTAGGGTATATTTCTTGCAATGATTCTTGACACTTTTTTCGCAACATAAAAAGAATCCCTTCTACACATATTTCATGAGAAGTACATACACATGTGATGTCATCAGTGATGTCTTCAATGACATTTGTGATGCCATCTTTGATGTCCTGGGTGTTAGTCTTAGCAATGCACGGTGGTGGCGCGAGTTATGGTTGCTTAGCTTACCATAACTGGCGAATTTCAAGGGTTTTTCGGTTTTACTTGGAACCATAATGTCCCTTTAACAAAGTTTTTTCACTGAATTTCATAGGTTTTTAGTAGCGCAACTTAACCATAACGTCCCTTTAACAAAGTTTTTTTCACTGAATTTCATAGGTTTTTAGTAGCGCAACTTAACCATAACGTCCCTTTAACAAAGTTTTTTCACTGAATTTCATAGTTTTTTAGTAGCACAACTTAACAATAATGACTTTGACTTTATATACATGTCATATGGAACTGACTAGAACTCTTCTTATGAACTTGATGTCCGCAAACTTATTTAATGTTCACGGACATGTTCGGAGAACAGTACCACTACCTAAAAACTGTGGGGCGGGGGGGTGGAGGGGTATGTTTGATTGTTATATCATAATATAGGAACATTTAACAAATTCAAAAAGCAGCACACAAACACATTATATATAGTAATACATAAGAAATGTAACCCATATATGTAACACACTAACCATTCATTTAAATACAATATGTTCTGAAATGGAATATACCACAAGAAGATACATTGGCTTCCAACATAATTACCTCACAGACACAACAGAACTGAGAACAAGACCAGACCCACTGAATATATAGGACTTATCTTACCAGAAATAGTAAGTGTACTTCATTTTACTCATATATTTATAAACTTTCTGTATTAGATTCAAAAATATATTATCTTTTTTTTGTTTTTTCTCACAGAAATGTCTAGTACTCTGGAATGGCTAGAGGACAATTTCCCACATGAAGAAATGTCACAAGATAGTGAAACTAATGGTAAACACTTTATAATATAAACCATTTATTTATTTTTTTTTTTATATACATTTAACATATATATTATTTTTTTGTACAGAGCATACCAAAATAGAAAAAACTTCAGAAAACCCTGTTATGGATAATAGTCTTCACAATATAGAAGAAAAAATGGATGTATTGTTGGCTAATTTTAATAATTTAAAAACTTTTGTAGAAAATCATTTCAAACCAAAAACCTTGTACCATTGCCCCACATGTACTTGTCCCTCCTCACCGTATCCCAGTCATTTATCCCCAAACCCTCTCCATAATCCAAAACGTTTTGATGAGACTTCCATCCCTTCTTCACCTAATACCAATCATGTTGAAACCCCAAATTCTCCTGTTTTTGTTTCTGTTTCTGCCTCACCTTCTCTGTCATAAATTATTAATATATGTTAAATAAAGTTTAATTTTTATATTGTACTGTGAATAGTTTCCGTTATTTTTTTAAAAAAACAATAAAAGTGTCCGCGGACAGTGCGAGTGTTCTGAAATGTTCGTACATAAACGAAAATGGAGGTGTCCTGAAGAACACCACACCTGTTCGTACTGTTCGCTAGCAAGTTGAAACTGTTCTAAGAACACGCGTGGTGTCCTGAAATGTTCGTAAAGAAACAAAAATTAAAGTGTTCTAAAGAACACTATATCTATCCGTAATGTTCGCTATCAACTTAAAACTGTCCTAAGAACACAATTGGTGTCCTGAAATGTTTGTAAATAAACGAAAATGATGTGTCCTGAACAACAGTACAACTGTTCGTAGTGTTCGCTAGCAACATTAAACTGTACTAAGAACACACGCGGTGTCCTGAATTGTTCGTAAAAAAACAAAAATTAAAGTGTCCTAAAGAACACTATACCTGTCCGGTACTGTTCGCTAGCAAGTTCAAACTGTTCTAAGAACGCTATTGGTGTCCTGAAATGTTCGTACGTAAACGAAAATGGAGGTGTCCTGAAGAACACTATACCTGTTCGTAGTGTTCGCTACCCAATTGAAACTGTTCTAAGAACACAATTGGTGTCCTGAAATGTTCGTACATAAACGAAATTACACGTGTCCTGAAGAACACTATATCTGTCCTTACTGTTCGCTACCAAGTTTAAACTGTTCTAAGAACACACGCGGTGTCCTGAAATGTTCGTTTCACGTTTGACGCACTTTTAATTACTTCAGAACCCGAACAGTGTCCGTAGGACATCAATGCGCATGCGCTAACCAATCTCCGTGCACTTGGTGTCCTGCGGACAGGCGCTTCCTTCACGGACTAGTTCGCGAACGGATCATATGACCGCGCCCACGCTCGTGTGTCCTGAAATGCGGACACTGTTCGTGTCCCCGAACAATTTAAAAGTACATTTTCAGTTAATCCATAATATTTTTCAATAAAATCTCACCATGGCACAAGTCCCACATAGCAATCTTGAGTTTCTATATACCTTTTGAAACTTTCCGATCCTTTTTTTGTGTTCGATCTGTCCGCGGACAGTGCGCATGTCCGCGAACCGTGCACAAGCACCCCTATAAAAGACCATGCCCAAGAGCTTATTCCCATTGTGTTTCTGGCTATTCTTCAGAACACAGTGATTTTTGCTGCCACCTGCAGACTACACCATCATCGAGATGGCATCTTTGGCTGCTGAACTCCCACTTGGTGCTGCACCTGCTTCAGCACCACCCCCAGCCCCTCCACCACCACCACCTCCCCAAGGGCCTGAAGAGGGGAACAGGAGTGAGGATGCGGAGGAGGAAGAAGAGGATGATGATAATGAGGTAATGGAAAACCCTACTACCCGCACTAGGCGTGAGCCTTGGGTGTGGCGGTTATTTACCATTCATGGTAATGTTCCTAAGGCTCGTGCGAACCGTGTTACCTGCAATGAGTGCAAAATGATACTCAGTCGCGGGAAGCACGGTAAGTACAGCTTTGGGACCACTACTATGAAGCGACACCTGAGGCCATTTCACTCTGGGGCTATTCGCAGGGTTGTACCTTGCGAAGAACGTAGCAGGTTGATTTCCTCTACTTCATCCTCTGTTTCTGATCCTGTCACCACAAGGACCACCTCTGTGGGACAGCGTCTTCCTCAAGCTGCCTCACAGGCCATACAGAATGCTGATGACCCTTACCTTTCGAGGGTCACAGTTGTATGTATGTACTGTGACACAGTACTCTGCAGGGGGGAGCGACTTCGGAGTGCTTTTGAGACTATCGTCTCAGAGCACGAGAAGACCTGCTCACTACCCAAATAAAACCCACTCTACATCTTCCTCTCTCAGCTCGCCCTTTCTTATCCCTGTGGTTGGTGTCCCCCCCCTTTACCCTCCTTTACCCTCCTCTCCTAGTGCGTCGTGTCTGAAAAACCCAAAAAAATACAAAATTACAAAAATCAAAAAAAAATAAGGCTCTTTTCAGAGCCGCCTTTCCCAGTTAAAAAATAGAAGTGAAAATAAATGAAGCAGGACTCTTTGTATTTTTTAGAAGTCCGCGGACAGTTCGCGAACATCAAAAAAATTGGGTTACTACTCCATCACAAACATTGTAATTTTCTCTGGAAAGAAGTGGTGGCTCTGAAAAGAACCTTTGGGTGGTGTTTGTAAGTCAAAAATTGTAAATGCTTAACATCTACTTCAAAATCGTTGTTGTAATTCCAAAAAAGGTCGTAATGCATTTTGTACATTTCTCAGAAAAATGTGATTGCCAGCATAAGTAAGATGGACTCCATCTCTGCGAAAAATGTATGTACTACAAAACATAATATTTTCATTGTGAAAAGAAGACATGCCAAAATCTCTTAGAAAGGCACAAACAGCCTTATTAACATTGCGCCTTGCTTTTTCCATTTGTGGACCAAATGAAGAAGAACGAAGCCACATTTGTCTCTGCGCAATCCGTGAAAATATCACTTGAGAATTAGGAAACATGTCCATAACCTTCCTAAGTCCTTCTTTCATAGCAAATTGCAAAAAAATTCCAGTCACATGTCCTAAACTGTTCCCTCCACAATGAATTACAATTATGTCTGGATGTTGCTCTGTCTCCAAAGTAGCACAGAGAGGTTGCAAGTCCAACCACTTCATTCCACGTACTCCATGCCAGTGTACTTCCACATTTGGAAATCCAAGATCTACAGCTACTCCACAGCTTTCTGCATGCACCTTCAACCAATGTATCCACGAATCTCCTAAAATCCAAACAATCTGTTTTCTGAAACACACAGCCATAGCTATCTTTTGTTCTCTCAGCAAAAAAAGTATCTGAGAAAATCTCTCCTGGCAACACACACCCACCAAACTTTCCTGACCAATCCCTTTCAGTGTTTATTCTCATTTGCATGACTTCTGAACCCAAAAATCCCCGGATGTAACTCCCGATGTCCGCGAACTACCGCCATGTCCGCGGACATATCGTAACATGAACAGCCCTTCTACCATTTCCAGTACACTCTCTCTGCCATTCCCTCATTGGATGTACCTCAAAAATCACATGACCATGCACCAATCACATTCAAGACCTCTACATCTAACTGCATCATCATAGATCAGCACTGCAAATGTACTCTGAATCTCTCTGATTACAAGTGTCATGTCATTGACAAGCAGCATCTACCAGAAATAGTGTACAAGTCTTCAAGATTTCTACTTGCAGCTCCATGGATATCCATATGCATGAACACAAACTTCAGGTATGCATATTTTCTGTATAGTAGATGAACACATTTTCAAACAGACTTTTACCTTGTAAAATCTGTAAAATTAATTTACTGTACTTTTTTCAATTTCCTAAAATCAACTATCACTTATAAACCTTTATACTATTTACTTTCTTTATACACACACACTCAAATCATGTTAAACTAACATTTTTTAAATGAAATATATAGACTACATATATTCAAACAAAATTGCATGCAAACACAATCTATGTTTAAACCTTTATAAAAATACTTATGCAATTTCATATTTTTTGTTTTTATTTATTTATTTACTTAATTACTTTAAATTAGACATGACATTGAGGCGCTATTACCTAGAACAGTTTACTTACAGAAATAGTGGTATTCACTAATATATTATAAATTTCACAAGACATAGTAAAGATATTTTTTTTTGCTACAGTTAGTCATTCAATACAATTTGTTCATTAAGAACATATCATATGTACTGAACTGATGCAATGTATCTTATGTAAATAAATTAGTTTAATGGTTTTACAGAAGGCACTGAGAATTTCAATTAAAGAAATCAATATCTAAATTAAAAACAGTGCTATATACAAACAAAGTTACTAATTTGAAGCTTTTACAATTGCAGTGAAGACCAGTTTCCTGAAAAGAAGCAGCCGAATTCGAAGAAGAAAGAAAAACTAAGAAGTTACCTGTTAATTTAAAAAAAAGTAAGTAAAATATCACCATAATATTTGTATTATTAATCAAATATACTATAACGTTAATACGAGCTATTTCGGTTTCTAAAAATAGAGATTTTGTACCATTTTGTCCAAAAATTTCCATGTTTTAAACAGCGATTTACAGCCAGAATGGCCCACAAATTTCTATTTTTGGACACACAAATTACCCAACTGAACCACTACAATTTTCATATTATAGAACAAACAACTGTTTTAATTGTATACATTAGATTTACTATTTGTACTTTTCCACACCAGTAGCTTACTTTTATTTTGTCATCTGAACCCCAGTTTAGTAACACATAAATTCAAGAATACCTATCCCTACTAGTTTTAGTTCCCAATGCACAATCACACACCATTACATACATCTTTATCATCTTACTCAAACACTCATGCACACAGCACACATACATTCCAGAACACCCCAACCCATATCTTCTTTATTTTTTTCAACAGACCCTAAAGAATGCCTACCAAAAGTCAAGTCCGTAGAAAGCAACGCAAAAGTAGAGCAAATGAAAATAAAGGTGTCCAACATAAGCATCCAGCTCTAGCAGAATTTGTAAAAAAAAGTTGAAACAGAACAGCTAATACAATCATTTAGTGAAACACAGGAAGTTTCAATTACAACAACTTCGCTTCCTCTATCAAAATGTAAAACAAACCAAAAAACAATTAACAGAAAATCAGCTATCAGTACAGATAAAACTACTTCTTCAAATTTTAATATAGTGCAAAGTAAGCATACCAAGAAAAGTATTTTAGCCAAAATATACCTTCACAAAGTCCTTCAAAATCTTATAAAAACAGGAGAGAAATCAGGTTCAAAGCTTAAAACCTATCGTAGGAAATTAATCTTAGAAGCATTGATGGACAGTGCAATTCTTCTCAAAAGAAATGTATTTATTTTACTGTTAAACAAAATTAAACCACTAACAAAACTAATAACTAAATTACAAAAAAGACTTCTCAATAAGCGAAATATCAACAGAAAGAACTTCTTAAGTTACAGCGGAGGTGAATGGAATCACACTACAAGCACAGAACCATATTTTAATGAAGAAGCGTACAAACAAAAGCAAACGAATACAATTGCCATACATAGCAGTGGTCGAGGTTATGAAAAAGTGAATAATACCATAATGGAACAAGAAGTACTTCTTACAAAAATATGCCCTGAAAACTTAGAATTACCCCTCCATTCAACTGAATCAGAACGTCTAGTGTACAAATGGCCATGCACGTCAATGTGTAACATTCCCAAACAATGTTTCAAATCTTTACGCCAATTCCTCAATAAATATGTAAAAAGCAAAGACAAAATCAAAATTAAATTACTGCAAAATATAGATACCTGTCCAGTGCGCAAGTACACAGGACTACAAGGACATTCATTGGCCTGCACTACAGGACCTACTTGTAAAACCACTTTCCATGATATCAAAAGGATATCAACACATCATTCAACTATAAGAAATCTAGTCTATAAACTGTACTATGGTAAAAGTCCTGCTTTAGCACTAGCAAAGTTAAATAACATCCTTCTACATGATACAGCAAAAGACCTACTTGAAGAAATTCACTATATCCAGAAAAAATATTTTGGAAGTGAAAGCCATTTACAGAATGAAATAGCTTTAAACCAATTAAGCAACAATTCTACATATGACAACCTTTTGCTAAACACATACAAAAAAGAAATACTAAAATTTAAAAGTACATCAGCTGAAGTACCAAACCATGTATGTGTATGTTGCCGTAGAATTTCTTATAAAAGTAACACAAAAACTGTGGACCTATCATACAATATAGAAGACAATGAAGATTCTAAATGGTTTGAATTAGCTCTCTACCTTGTAGCAGAAAACAAATATGAAATAACTGAGCCCTTAATACTTTGCAGTTATTGCACTACAAAACTTGACAACAACCAAACTCCTTCACGTTCTATCACAAATAATTTGGAATTATACCCAGTACCAAAACCTCTACAAAAACTTAATTTATATGAGACCATTATAATTCAAACAGTACACCCATTTCAAGCAATAATACGCCTTCAACCAAAAACAGCAAAATAACCTCCCTCTGAATTGGTAAAAGGCATTCGTGGAAAAGTAGTTTATTTACCATTAAATCTAAAAGAAAATGTGCATACTCTAGGAGTGCAACGTCCAATGCAGCAATCTTTAATTATATTAGTAAATGGAGTACCTACAAAAGACAAAAAAATATGGCAACAGCTGGTAGATTTATATAAAGTTAAACAAGCCTTCCAATATCTTAAAGAGAATAATGAATATTACAAAGAAATTAATATTGAAGAAAACTTGAAAGATACAACTGAAATAATTCAAGAAACACAAGAAGCTGGTCAATTTGAGCTACTAGATCCTGCTACAATATCAAATACTTTAGACCATTAGACAATTCATCCTTTGCACTGTAATGACACCGTACAAGATGTACTGGAAACTTACCAAATGCGTCAAACAAAAGGATCGCCAATCAGTATATGGGGAAAAAGTATAGAAGCACGTGCTTTTCCTCTACTCTTTCCTACTGGCAAAGGAGGAAGGTATGATGATAGACCTATTCAAATATCAGCTTTAGAATACCGCTCATTACGGATGTATTCTGAAGATCCCAGATTTAGACAAAATGTGGAATACATATTCCACCTACTCTTTGAAAGTGAACTAGCAACTTTATGTTACGGATTTGCACACATATTAAAATCAGGATCACACTTTCAAAATATGACAGCTACACAATTATTAGAGAAAGTGCAACAAAAGGATGAGGTTTTACAATCAAATATTACAAATCTATTAGCAAATATGCGTGGTACTAAAGAGTACTCGTTTCGACGTCATGGAGATGTACGTTGTATGATCAGAAACCTTGGCCCACCCACTTGGTTTGTTACATTAAGTTGTGCAGAATATGCATGTGAAGATTTACATGATTTCCTACTCATATCAAATAAAAACAAAACAAACATAGATATTCTAACACCTGGAGGACTTTGTTCTTTGGATCCTGTTAATGTTTCAAGATATTTTCACCATCACTTCATTGCTATGCTACATTTTATTTGTAATAAAACTGTTCCTCCCCTTGGAGAAGTGCAACACTTCTTTTGGAGAAAAGAATACCAAGCCAGAGGAGCACCACACATCCACATGCTTTTATGGATTAATGATGCTCCTAAATTTGGTCAAGACAGTGATGCCACTGTTTTACAGTTTTTTGAAAAATATGTCACTTGTGAAATTCCATCAGAAGCCACAAATAGTGATCTTCATGCACAAATTTTACAATTTCAAAGACACAAATGTGGAAAATATTGTCGTCGCAAATACAAAAACAAAGGCAAATACTACACCCAATGCCGATTTGGTTTCCCTAGACCAGTTACAAATACAGGTCAAGTAAACAACCTCATGTCTTCAGTTAGACATAGTGTTAAAGGTAAGTCACCTAAAAATACATATTACATAAAAGGAAAAGAAGAAGCAAAATATATCAATGATTATAATGCAATCATTGCCCACTTATGGAATGCAAACATAGATGTGCAGTACATTGCAGACAATTCTACTGCAGTTGCACGATATGTCACACCATACTTAACTAAAGCAGAAAAAACAGAGCTCCGAGACCTCTGGAATGACCTGTCATCAGATAAAACAGTATCTCGGAAATTATACAGCTTGGGCATAAAAATGCTCACCCATAGAGAATGTGGATCTTATGAAGCAGCTGATCGTTTAACTGGTACTTCATTGTATGGTAAATCTGAAAATATAGTATGGCTAAGTCTTGGTCCAGCTAAATCTAGAAAAAGAGTTCTAAAATCATATGAAGATATAGAAACAATAGCCAAACATGATCCCAACAGCCAAGACATTTTAAAAAACAATTCATTGGACACATACTACCCAAACAGAAGTAATACTTTGGAAAACATGTGTCTATACCAAATAGCCCAAAACTACACATACAAAAATAATATGAAACCTGATGAAAAAAAAGGTAAATATAGAGTGACAGAATGTGAAGGCAGCTTAGTTAAACTCACTAAACCAAATTTAATTAATCATATCAAATTGTCATTGAAGACTCCTCAACATAAAGAAGTATATTATATGTCCCTGCTACAACTCTTCAAACCATGGAGAAAAGAAGAACAATTACTAGATAACTATGACTCATATGAGCATGCTTTCAAAGCAAATGAAAGCACTATAACTGATGTAAACTTTACACAGTACAAAACAATGTTGCACAATGAACAGCAACATGAAGACGAACTCCAAGCCCAACTAGATAAGGATACTCCTGACAGTAGTCAACCTTCTGTAACAGGAAGCCAAGAACCACTGGGAGAACCAGTAATACCAAATGAGGTAGAATTAGCTATGATAGAAGTAGAAAACACCATGCGTCAGTATGAAGATAAGGAAGACTTAACTATACTACAATCAAAACTAAACAATGAGCAACGTAGCATTTTTCAAGAAGTAACAAAACAAATTGCACATGGTGTAAAACATGAAAATAAAGAATGTTCCTGCCAGAATTATAAACCTATACTACTGTACGTCAGTGGTGAAGCTGGTTCTGGCAAAACATTCCTAATCAAAATCATTAGTAAGTTCCTTCAACAATTGACAAACAACAAACTGCCAGCTGTTGTCACTGCCCCCACAGGTTTAGCTGCCTACAACATAGGTGGTGTTACATTACACCGATTACTACTATTACCAGTAGAACACCAGAACAAATTAGACTATTACAAACTTTCTGCAGAAGCTGCAATGGAATTACGCAGAGTATTGAAACAAATGAAAATGCTACTAATAGATGAAGTGAGCATGGTCTCCAACCTGATGTTAGCTTTGATTCACCTCAGATTACAAGAAGTACTCAAAACAGACTATGAAAAGCTCTTTGCAGGAAAACACATTATTGTTTTTGGAGATCTGCTTCAATTAACACCAGTAAAAGGTGAACCTATTTTTAAAACATTAGAGCACAAACTCTGCTGTAAAACTGTTGGCAGCATTGGAAATGTCAACCTTTGGCAACATTTCCAATACAGAGAATTAACAGAAAACATGCGCCAATCTGCAGATCTAATTTATGCCAACATTTTAAAAAGTTTGGGAGTTGGTATACTTTCTAAAGAAGCAGAAGCAACATTGAAAACCCGGCACATTAATGCACTTTATCGCGATAATGCATGTGCTACAGATGTTATGGAACAATTAGCCCACAAAAATGTCAATTGTATGGCCTTAATGCCAACTCTTGCAAGCTGTCTCAAATTCAATGAAATAATGTTAAGTAAAGAAATGCAACCAATAATGGAAATTAGCGCCACAGACAAACTAGATGTACATGGTATGACACTACCCACGTGTGACCAAGCCACAACAAGACTAAATAATTTAGAAAAATCAATCTCAAACACAGCAGGCTTAGAAAAGATGTTAAAATTATCCTTAAATTGCAGAGTAATGCTTAAACGTAACCTTGACGTGGACCAAGGACTAGTTAATGGAGCACTGGGTACAGTTGTTGGCTTTCAAACATACCCACATGACAACAAAATTCAGTTTGTCAATATACTCTTTGACAAACTTTCAGAAGTAAAACGGATAGGACGCTCAACAGCTAGATTCCTTCTCGTCAAAGATATGTATGTACGCAGAGAACAATTTTCTCTAACTCTTGCATACGCAGTCACGATTCATAAATTACAAGGTCTTACCCTAGACAAAGTAATGATAGATATTGGTAACACAGTCATTAAAGAAGGTATGAGCTACGTAGCACTATCACGCTTACGTACACTTGACGGTCTATTTCTAATCAACTTTGATGCAAGTAAAGTAAACGCTGATATTCCTTGCATTTTAGAATATAATAGACTTCGCTCACTATACACTCCCCATCTAAACACATATTCTGTTCCACAAAAACTAAAACGTTGCAAAAGAAAACTAAATCAAACAGAAATGCAACAGGACATCACTGCAAATCCTCCAAAGAGAGTAAAAGAAACTAATACTTCATCAAGTACCACAAACAAAAAAGAATCAATTAGAGAAAGTAAACCAGGTACTTCTTTAAAGAAGGAAGACAAACTCGAAAAAATGCAGTTAGATACAGAACTACCTGGACCATTTAAATTCTCAAATATAGTTGGTGTAAGTTGCTATGCAAATGTAGCAATGAATATTCTATTTCAATTACCACCGATTGTTGACAACATTTACTTCATAGTACAGACCCTTTGTGTTTGCAAATGTTAGTACTTTACAGAAATGCAGCAAACAATCCTGACAATACATATAGTGTTTTTGGAATAAGACGACAATTGGACTACTGTGCTGGAATGGTGAAATTCACTATAAACTCACAGGAAGATCCACAAGAATTTCTAATGTACTTACTATTAGTACTGGAAAACAAAAACATACCTATAAATGAAATCTTCCAGATTTCATACATGTGGAAACATACATGCACTCTATGCAACAATGTGACACAAGAAGAAATTCCCAATGAACGCTTCATATATATATCAATACCAAATTGTGAATCCATTTCATTTCAGCAACTTGTACAAAATGCAAACCATGGTAGATTATGCTCTACCTGCAATTCAGATAATCGCTCCACGTTAGTAATACAAACACATAGTAAATACGTAATACTAATGCTTCTACGTTACAATGCAGATGGTACCAAAAACAACTGCAAGCTGACTGGATTCACACATAGTCAAATATCACTTGGTAAGAAAACCTTCACAACAATAGGTATAATATACCACGCAGGAGCCACAATCAATTCAGGGCACTACACGGCATATATAAAAAAGAAATGTGGATGGTTTGAATGTAATGATAGTACCATTACTCTAAAGCAGAGATTACCAGAAAATCTTACAAACGCTTATTTGATGTTCTTAAAACCAAAATTTGATAAATAAACTGTATTTAAACCTTTAAGTAAATTTGTGTTAAAAAAATATAAACTGTTAGAATACTTCAAAAGCTATCTAACTGCTCAAAGATTCTACAACAACTAGTCAGATAAATGAATACCACTAAGTTAGACCAAAAAATACACAGTTAGAATACGCCAATTGGTATCTAACTGTCCCAAAATTATAAATTTGTGTTAAAATAATATAAACTGTTAGAATACTCCAAAAGCTATCTAACAGCTCAAAGATTCTACAACAACTAATCAGATAAATGAATACCACTAAATTAGGCCAAAAAATACACAGTTGGAATACGCCAATTGGAATCTAACTGTCCCAAAATTTAACAATATCCAAATAGATAAATCAAAACCACTAAAATATATTAAAAAAATAGACAGTTAGAATACGCCAATTGGTATCAAAGTGCTCCAAAATTTTATAATATCAAAACAAATGAAGAATCTGTTACTGCTCCAAAAAAAAATACAACAAAGCAAAGTATAAAGCATTAGCCAGAAACAACAAGTGAACACTGAAAACAAACAAATAGACTGTAGCATAACAGAAAAAGGTTTTTTTTTAATTCAACATGGATTTTTTTTTTCTCCCACAGACCCAATGATTTTAGCAACAAATAAAGAAACTGAGCAAATTGTACAGTACTCTGATTTGTACTCTACTAAATATGAGGGTCGAAAAAAATAAAAGTATATTGCTTATACAATGTAATAAGTCATTACAAAATACTAATACTAACATGCTATTTTCTTTTATCACAGAAATGAAGAAGAAAAACATGGACTCCCATTACTAGACCAAACAGTAAGTATACAATAATAAGGACAACCATAGCAGCATATCACATCCATAGTATCTAATACCTTTGTTCCTTATACATTTGTTTTTTACCCAAAGTTATAAGCAAATATGAATGTGATATGCTGCGGTGGTTGTTGCCAGGGCATACAGTCTTGGGTGCATGGCCAAATGGCCATGCACCCAAGACTCTATGTCCTGGCAACAACCACCGCAGCATATCACATCCATAGAGTCAAACATTTCAACTATGATCTATGGGAAACTTTTAATGTCCGCGAACAATGTGAGTGTTCTTAGAACACTTTGAACTCGGCAGCGAACAATACGGACACCGTTTTCAGGACACCCCCTACGAACATTTCAGAACAACGCGATAGTTCTTAGAACACTTTCAACTTAACAACGAACAATACGGACAGCGTCCTAAGGACACCCCCTACGAACATTCCAGGACACCGGGAGTGTTCTCAAAAACGTCTTCAGAACACCCCCATTTTGTTTATTTGCGAACATTTCAGGACACCGCGGGCGTTCTTAGAACACATTCAACTTGACAGAGAACAATACGGACAGCGTCCTCAGGACACCCCCTACGAACACTCCCCGGACACCACGAGTGTTCTTAGAAGCGTCTTCAGAACACCACCATCTTCTTTATTTGCGAACATTTCAGGACACCGCGAGTGTTCTTAGGACACATTCAACTTGACAGAGAACAATACGGACAGCGTCCTCAGGACACCCCCTACGAACATTCCAGGACACCGGGAGTGTTCTTAGAAGCTTCTTCAGAACACCACCATCTTGTTTATTTGCGAACATTTCAGGACACCGAGAGTGTTCTTAGGACACATTCAACTTGACAGAGAACAATACGGACAGCGTCCTCAGGACACCCCCTACGAACACTCCCCGGACACCGCAAGTGTTTTTAGAAGCGTCTTTAGAACACCACCATCTTGTTTATTTGCGAACATTTCAGGACACCGCGAGTGTTCTTAGGACACATTCAACTTGACAGAGAACAACACGGACAGCATCCTCAGGACGCCCCCTACGAACACTCCCAGGATACCGCGAGTGTTCTTAGAAGCGTCTTCAGAACACCCCCATTTTGTTTATTTGCGAACATTTCACGACACCGCGGGTGTTCTTAGAACACATTCAACTTGACAGAGAACAATATGGACAGCGTCCTCAGGACACCCCCTACGAACATTGCAGGACATCTGGAGTGTTCTTAGAAGTGTCTTCAGAACACCACCATCTTGTTTATTTGCGAACATTTCAGGACACCGCGAGTGTTCTTAGGACACATTCAACTTGACAGAGATCAATACGGACAGCGTCCTCAGGACACCCCCTACGAACATTCCAGGACACCGGGAGTGTTCTTAGAAGCTTCTTCAGAACACCACCATCTTGTTTATTTGCGAACATTTCAGGACACCGCGAGTGTTCTTAAAACACATTCAACTTGACAGAGAACAATACGGACAGCGTCCTCAGGACACCCCCTACGAACACTCCCCGGACACCGCGAGTGTTCTTAGAAGCATCTTCAGAACACCACTATCTTGTTTATTTGTGAACATTTCAAGACACCGCGAGTGTTCTTAGGACTCATTCAACTTGACAGAGAACAATACGGACAGCGTCCTCAGGACACCCCCTACGAACACTCCCCGGACACCGCGAGTGTTCTTAGAAGCGTCTTCAGAATACCCCCATTTTGTTTATTTGCGAACATTTCAGGACACCGCGGGTGTTCTTAGAACACATTCAACGTGACAGAGAACAATACGGACAGCGTCCTCAGGAAACCCCCTACAAACATTCCAGGACACCGGGAGTGTTCTTAGAAGCGTCTTCAGAACACCACCATTATTTTATTTGGGAACATTTCAGGACACCGCGGGTGTTCTTAGAACACATTCAACTTGACAGAGAACAATACGGACAGCGTCCTCAGGACACCCCCTACGAACACTCCCCGGACACCGCGAGTGTTCTTAGAACAGTTTCACTTTGCTTGCGAACAAAACGGACACATATTGAGTCCTTAGAACACCCCCAGTCAGTTTATTTAGAACATTTCAGAACACCTGTGATGTTCGCAAACAAATCAAACACAAAAAGAACGTCTAACACATAAAAAACACAACTTTCATCCTATCTCATACACTCCCACCCTCCCCAAACACTCCTACACACCAACACACTCTACAAAATACACATTTTGAACAAAGTTTCACCGCTCTGTCCGCGAACGCGCGAACGTCCGCGAATCCAAGATGGCGGGCGCTACCGAAAAATCTGACGCGCTTCACGCTCCACGTCGTCCAATCAGCGAACACGTTGCATGTCCGCGAACATCACGCAAGACGATTGGCCAATCAGGACACTGTCCGCGGAACGAACAGGGAAGTGTGTCCGCGAACCGAACACAGATAGCACTAATTTTTTTTGACCTACTTTTTGGTCATTTTAAAAAAAACTACTGTACGGATTTTCACCAAATTTGCAAAAGCATGCTTTCGGGACCAAGCCGCTGCTCCTGGTCCAAATTTGGTGGAAATCCGTCCAGCGGTTTGGGCTGTAGGCGCGAGCAAAATTTTTTCCCATTCAGTCTATGGGAAAAAAAAAAGTTTTGGGACCCCCCCTATAACTTTGCCCCCCCTGACGAATCCTCACCAAACTTTGCAAAAAAATTCAGTGACCCAAATACTTTTTTTGCAAAGTTTGGTGAGGATCCGTTCAGGGAGAGCGAAGTTATAAGCCACCCAAAAAGTGCTCTTCCTATGGAAACAGCAACTTAACCATAACTACATGGCCACTACTGTGGCCATGTAATATATATATATATATATATATATATATATATATATATATATATATATATATATATATTTTTTTTTTTTTTTTTTCTCCCACTCCTTAGCCTAGCTCCCCTACCCTGCATCAGAAACGGAGTGCCCCGCAAGCAGCCACACGCCACAACAGCAGCGTTGCCGGCGAAGGTCCAGGCAACAAGGAACAGCGTTAACCACCAAAAGTTCCTGATCCTTCACCGGCACCCGTACATATCACCTAAGTGGGGTGGCAATCTATCCCTGCCCAACTCGCTGGTCGGGTGCAATGCCCAAAACCTCCACGGGGAGCAACACTTACTGCATTCTCCTTGTGGGCCCCCTTATCCCTCTTAATGACATTTAACAATACCTCTTAACCTTAAGCACAGGTACCTTCAGCCAGGCAGGGGCCACATAAGAACTGTTTAAGAAAATGTACCTGGCCATCTCGAGATATATCTCTACATCACTTGTACGTAACTGCACTGTATTTTTGTGAGCTTCACACACGAGTGCAATGTTTTTTGGCCACAACGAGAATTTGCAGAAAATGTAATCTGATAAATAATTGGAAAGAACAAAAGATTGTGCTTTTGCTGTAGTCGAAAAATGACAGGCTAAGTCAAAACTTCACAATTACAACAGAAAAATAACTTTGCACACCCGTACTAAGAAGCCACTAGTGCTACCATGAATCACAGTTTTTGCGTCAATCTTATTTCCATGAATGCAACTAAAGTTCCATTAATTTAGCCTATTCTGACCAAAGGCACTCTTAAATCTCGTGCTCTTTCTTCCAGGCAAGAACATGCACATTCAGGGACACAGGTGGGATTGGGTGGGTGGAGGGCTTTCTCTAGAGCACCAAGAGTCTTGGAAATTGGTGATGCCATGGATGACTAGACAGTATGTTTCTCTATTGGTGGCTTCATTGCCATCAATTTTGAATCCAATCTAAAAACAGTTATACTGCAATAACCCAGTAGTACATACAAGAGGACATGCATTAAATGTATATTTCACATACCTGACAATTGTACCTGTAATTTGCATGTGACTGTGTGTTATTTAGTGTGCATGTTTTCTGCATGTAAAGTATAGCAGAGCCCTCCGCTGTGGACAGTTGCCCTAGAGGGTTGATAGACTATTAATAATACCCATTCCCCCCATTGTGCTGCAACCCATAGACTACAGCTGAGTCCCACAAAAACTCTGGTCCAGCTGTCACATACACACAATGCGCTCCATGGTTTTCATGTTTTAAACTAGTCACCACTGCTAGTAATTGAATAGTCACCAAATTCTAATTTCTTTTCACATGCAATCTAATCGCTTTTTGCTTTTATGTTTTCACAGAATGTGGTGCTCTGAAGGACCTTCTTCACCACTGCACTTGGAAGACAAAACAATGGCATTAGACGCTATACAAGTATCAAATAACATAACATGAGCCATTGTTATTGAACTACACTGCCTTTTTGGTACATTTCAGAAACTTAAATGCAGCATTCACTAGGAGCTGCTCATGTATAGTTATTAAATTAACAAGAGGATTCCGATAATTTATAAGCTTATCTTGGTCATTGCATGCAATTAATGGGAGAAATTGCTTGGAGAGAAACGTGTGTAACAGCGAGAGTTTATGAAGACCTGCGGGATGGCGTGAAATATGTCATTGCTAATGTGGCCTCGAATTCTGACGCCCCTTCTGCTCTCAGCGAGTATGGCCTGCAGACACAGCGGCAGCATAAAGGACAGCACGCTGAGCAACGTCTGTCTCGTGCCACTTGACGACGGCGCCCCGTGCCACTTGACGGCTGCTCAAGTTCATATGGGGCAACACGCGGTGTTTCACTCCCAGATTCAGAACCAGTTAACATTGGCATCATAAATATGCCTGCACTGCTTGCTGCAGGAACGGAAAAGGTGTTTTATTTTACATTCATTCGGAGCATGCTTTTCCATGACTGTCTGGCACGTTCAAGCTCCATTTTGGGGATACTGGCAGATTAAAGTAGCTGAGGTTGTCATCCTCCAAATTTTTAGTTGGTCGCGTTCTGGTAAATTCCATGCACTCCTGTTGCCTTGAATGTCAAGTGCTTCCGGATATTTGATGGAAAGGTTCTCACCAAGACTACTGAAAATATTCTGGCTGGTATAGACATACACAGGTGGAATGCGGACTGCTGATGGAACTTCAGTTACCGCAAGGAGCGCTTTATGCTTTGTGAGTGTGTCCTCATTTTCATAGTGTACCGATTTATACACATTGAGTAGATTTTGTTCAACATCATATCTTCTTGAATGTTCTCATGTTTGGGATTATTTGGTTATAAAAAAAAATCCCACATTCTTTGGCCACTAACCACATCACGTCAAGTCAAGCCCACTACTTGCAATAAAACTGTTTGCCAAGAAAATTCAGTCTTTTGATTAAGCATTAAGGTGCACTGACTTAAAAAAAACACCCTCCAGTATCAACTGGGCTACCAGAAACTTGTGTACAATTTATTGATGTCTTGATTCAAGTGTCAGTTTTACCGTGTGTAGAACTGACAGTGGGCCTCATTACACGGTAGGCGGTAAACCATGGTGCTACTAGCGCGATGGTTCATGCCGGTAAAATACCGGCACCGCCTTGGTGGAAAGGGGAATTACCGCCCTATTCCAAGGTTGGCGGGGCGGTAATTCCCCCTTCCACCATTGCCCTTCCCCATTCCCATTTTTTCCCCTTAGGGCTCTATGGGAATGGGGAAGGTGCTAATTACGGTACCGCAAATTGCGGTACCGTAATTAGCCCCACTGGTCCCTTTGCAGGTTGGTTTTTAACGCCTGCAAAAAGCAAGCGTTAAATTCCCCAACCCGCAAAGGGACCTCGTAGTAAGGCGGTAAGGAACCCCTATCGCCTACCGTGTAATGAGGCCCAGTGTGTTTTGATGTGTGCCTTTTCAGTATGTAGGTAGGCTATGAACCTTCAGCTTGAGAAATACATCATAGAACATTTAGAGGAAAGGTTAACAATGCTTCTGCAAGTTCACTTACATCAGTGCCTGCCTGATGCTCATTCAGCAATATAGACATGCACTGACTGCAGGGAGCATGGTACTGCCCCTGCATGTAAGGATGCAGAAATACCTACATCACAATTGGTCAATGTTGTAGCTAAGTTATTAATGAATGCTCAGTTGGTATAGAATGTTGATGATGTAGGATTCTTAGAAGGGAGTGACAATGGTAGGAATGTTGAGAGGAGGTTGGTGAGATGATGCAGAAGGACGAGTTGGTGACTGCAGCCGTCCACTACGAATCCTTCTTGTGCAATACAATAAAATGGACTACAACATTACTTGTAAGTGTTTATCCTTTATAGCATTGGCAACTATTCCATCCCCAACCCCCACCCGTGTGGCTGCAGTGATGTGAGCAGGGCAGATTGGACCCAGTAGGAGGCGTACGGAGCCGCGGTTTGACAACTGCAAAACCATTGGGTGGAACAGAAGATGATTGGCAGTGGATCTGGACAAGACACATGACTGGATGTGAAGCGGACTTGGAGTCCATGGATTTGCAAACATAGGGCCTCATTACAACCCTGGCGTAGGACCATGGTGCTATCAACACCATGGTCCATGCCGGATTCCGCCATGGTGGATGGCGGATTTACCGCCCCATTCCAAGGTTGGTGGGGCGGTAAATCCCCATTCACCATGGCCCCTTCCCCATTCCCATTTTTGGCCCATAGGGCTCAATGGGAATTGGGAAGGCGCTAATTACGGCACCGTAAATTACGGTGCCGTAATTAGCACCAAGGTCCCTTAGCGGGTTGGACTTTAACGCCTGCAAAAAGCAGGCGTTAAAGTGTGAATCTGGCGTTAAGGGTTTAACGGCGCCGCAGCCTTTTATGGCACCGTTAACCCCTTAACGCCAGGGTTGTAATGAGGCCCATAGTGTTGATTGATGCGCTGGCAGCGCACACGGTTTTATTTTTGATCAAAGTGTCTGATCGCATTCAATCACCTGTTGCTTGCGTGTAGTGACGTTTTTGGACGTATCTGCCGAAGGATAAGCATGCACTCGATCAGCAGTTGATGTGGGCGTGGTGACATCATCGGGCATGTTATCAGGAGGCTGAGCGTCACAGAGGGTTGCCAGGCAACGCATTGTGCTGAGACGTCCTGTCGGTGGTGTCTCTCGTAGTCTTTTCTGCACTGTTGGGCTGTGTCGAAGACCAGGCTATTTGTGCAGCTAATGTGCAGCTAGTGGCGTGTGGTTGTCTGCACATCAGTAGAAGGAAGGCAAGAGTAGATATTGAGTGTCCAGTAGAGTGGACCGAAATACAGGTAAAGACATTGTTGTGAGGCAGAAGGTTTCAGTTTGATGAACAGGAGCTTCAGAAATGGAATAAGGAGAGAAGAGGAGGACGTTTGCAATGGATCAAACAATTAAACAGACTTAAGGGTAGTGGTAAATATAGAACCACGCAAATAGACATGAAGAACGCTATCCAACATTTCAGGACCAGCGCTATTTCTGCAGAAGCCTGGTGAGCCCTAGATAGGATGGAAGGCATGGAAGGAGGATTTTCTGAAGTTTGTTTTGGCAGTATATGGGCCAAACGATTCCATCGTGAGAAGGGATACATTGATATACCACTGTCTGGGGCATGCCAGGCAGGAGATATACAAGAGGTTGCCTGAACCATTGTGTCCGGAACGGGGAGTGGAATTTAACATTTTTGATTGTGGCTTATTCAAGTTGGACAAGCATTTTGAAGTGAAAGAGAATACAATCCAGCAAGGTATCAATTAGAAACGAAGGATTAGAAGAAAGAGGCGACTATTGAAAACCTTGTTACAGTGCTTAGCGGATTAGCCATCATGTGTCAATTTGGGAATTGTCAGGAAGAGCAACTCATGATAAAGTGTGCCAATGACCGTGTGCAAGAGGAGCTGTGGAAAGAAAAGGATCCTGACTTGGACAGGGCGATTGAGATAGCTAAAAAGGTAGAGCATATGGCATCTTGAATCAAGGAAATCAACAAGGAAGAAGATACACTTTCTGTGGCGAGTAATGTAGTGGCACAGTAGACGGATGCAACACGTTTCAAAGTGTCCACAAACAAGGAGTTTGATTGGAGAAACAAGGAGCAGTGAAGGAATAATGGCAGCAGAAGAAGTGGGCGAAATGATTGGCAATTTAGTCAGATGTTTAACAGACAGGTTCAAAGGTTAATTATCCCTCCAATTCCAAATCCTGCTGCGCCTTCGATCAAGTTATGTAAAATAAACACAACACAGCATCCTTCTAACCATGTATTATCAAAACATATAACATCAGAGACTGGTTCTGTTATCAAACCCCATTAATGATTAGAGCTGAACACACATTTTTTCTTCAAATCCCATTACTAAAGTCAGTTCCATAGGTAATTAAAGTTCACCACAAATGTTTATTTCAATCCCAATACAAGAGTCAGTTCCAACACACGTTTCGCTTAGCATCCAGCATCAACATCTGTGGATGCTATTGAGCTTGTTCATGGCTAACCCTTACATATCAATCTTGATATATCTGTGACAAATATTATATACCATATTTTTAATTCAGTGTTGGATAGCTTGTAAAGACGTGAAATAATTATTAATATACTATTGCAATTCAGCATACATTCAATTTGGATATCAATATGTCCTGCAAAATATTGAGTTAATTTCACTTCTCCTGAATTATTATTGTTTTCCCCCCACCATTACTTACATGTCAATTGCTATTCTGAACCAGAATATGTCTCATTTTGTGCAATCATTGTCATTTTATTATAAATCGCACCTTGAGCATATACATGACTCTCCAAATTGTATTGTCCCCCACCCCATAGTTCTTTATATCCGAAATGTGTGGAATTTGAGAAATTGCATCAACGTGAAATCACTAAATATTGGGAAATAGAAACAGTGAGCGAATACCTCGAACATCAGATCTTTCCCAGAGATTTAAGAATCGTTATTTTTCCTAACTTTGACGAGGAAGATGATGACGTACTAACTAAGTTATGGGATGACAATCTTCCACAGTAATAATTTACCATGATCAAAACTACTACTAAAACATACAGATACATGTCATACTGAAGTGGAACAAGAGATAATAGTTTAGAAGAACTAATACATAGAATCAACAGACCAGAAACGATTAAGAAGAATTTCAGTATATTAGATCAAATTCTTTGGAAATTTCAGGATGAAATCAAATTGAACAAATCCAGAATTCTTTTAGAGACAATAGAGACTTTCAATTAGATTGCATTTACACATATCAACTAAAATATGACTCAAGAGAAGCCTCAACAGGGAACACACCGATAGGTACGCCACCTAGTTTGGATGCTGAAAGCATGGAAGAGTCCAGTAAAACTAACACTGTAATGATGAAACCTGTAAGAAATTACTTGGCTGAAATTAAAAGATTTAGAAAAGGCAACATACTTGTAGGTGCCTTTCCCCGTCTTACTACGTGTGAGAGAAAAAATAAAATAGCAGACAAAACCCCTTGTCGGGGAAAGAGGCACTGAGACCCGGCTGCAAGAGTTCAAAGGATGGTTTATTTCTCCAGCTAGGAAATAACCCAAAAACTCTCCCACATTTACATCAGTGCCAACATTTATATTAGTTAAAGTAACTCTAACAAAAAATACTAAATGGACCCGATTGGAAGACAGTGTGGTGCTGTATGTGTGGGTAGCATCTCTTCCTCCTGGTTGGCTGAGTAGCTGACGGACGTCAAACATCTTGTGCTCCATGCAGGTCAGGGTCCGGTCACTGTGGTCCCTACCTAAGCTAATATGTTACATACTAAATAACAAATTATTTAAAACATGTTATGCTACTTGTCACATTTCTACATAAGTCACACACAATGATTATTGTCAGTACAATTGGGTCATTTGTGGCTTTAATTGAAGGCCTTGACCTTTATTGTGCATGTAAAAGAATCAGGCTATGTTTCGCATCTCTTCTAGGTTTTAAATTCATGAGTACAGATTGGGATATATAGTAGTAAAAATGCTTAATGTTAGTAGTGGGTGTGTTGGGTGGGTTTCGCAGCACAGGCGAGGGTCTGGCACTTGAAAGAAATACCTTACAGGGGGTGCAGGGTCAGGATGGCAATAAATTGCTCTGATGGGGGTGGGTGGCTTGCAGGTTTATGAGGATGAATCGAGCAGAAAGTGCTTAGCTCATCCTGGTTCACATGCCGGTTCTCAGGAGGACAGTGATCTCAGAGGAAGAAAACTGTAGCATATTGATTGTTGCAACTTTCTCCGGCTTCAGCGTGAGAATGGAAGCGCAGAGCTTTCCTTCGCAGGGGGAGTGCAAGGGTGGGGGCCAGCAAGCTGCCTGCGCACCTTGCGTGTGTGTCTCTGTCCTTGGCTGCTGCGGTGGAAGGGGGAGATGAGCATTGCTGTACTATGGCAGTGAGGCCTGTTTACCCAAGATGGAGTCGAAAGGGGGCACAAAAGATGGATGTCCCATGTCTTGCTCAGTAGTCCCATCTATGCAGCAGTCAACCGTGGTTAACTTTACATAAGGGCAAGTGGCAATCCCACTACCGGAGGCACGTTGTCCAAGCCTTGTACTGAGGAGCGTACGATGCGAGGGGGCCTGAGGACCCCTCGCTCCCATACATTCCCCCCTTTCATTACATCTAAAGTAACAAACTACTTTATCTTGTTCTTTCCGTTCTCCCTTCGGTAGTGCTCAGCTTCAGCCACAGCCTCATCCCAAGCAGGTGTACCCTTTATTGGCATCCATGCTTTACACACACTTCTTAAGCTGTTACCTCTTCTTGCATATTCTTCTGGGGTGACCATTAAGTATATCCCACCATTCCCATCTAAATCTATCCATACCTCGTTATACCACAGCAAGTTCTTTGGTTCTCTAATGGTAGTGTAATGTAGATTATCGACCACGTCCCCATACTGTCTATAGATGGCAGTCATCCTATACTGTGGTGTGGTGTATTCTCCGGTTTGTACTTGGGCATCTATCATGGTAGCCACCGTTGTCTGTCAGCCCACGGTTACCATCATCATTGCTGAATTAGGCATATTATTTTCACAGCATCTTAGTCCCAGTTGGCACACACAGAATATTAGGAGAAGAAAGACATGATGGGAATAAGTATCTTCGCTGCGATGTTCACACATGGTGGTATCCAGCTGAACAGATCGTCGAACCACGTGTTGTTGTCTACTCCACCTTCTGCTCTCATTCTTTCTCCTAAATGATGTACTGCTGTTATCACATGTGACAGTGTCCCGTTATCAGCAGCGGAAGCATCGGAAGTTGGTACGAACGTGCAACACGCCCCCCCCAATTTTTTTGCAAACACCACCGTCCATCGCCGTGATAAGATTTAAGACATATCTGTTTTGCATCGTCATCAAGCGCAATGCTCGGAGCTCTATTTTTATGATTTTGAATCCTTCTTCAGTGTCGTTGGCCAGCTGGATGTGCTCCCAGCGTGTTATCTGCAGCCATTTCGCGTTTGCCCTTGCTTGAACGCCTGGTGCTAGGAACGATGCAAAGAATGTTTCTGCAGATGAGAAAAGCTAATACTGTTGTGGGATTTTAGCAAGGAGTTCTGACGATTTGGTCGAAATATAATTAGATCTTTTGCTGTGTGACAACTTGATTTTCAAAGTTTCTTCTGACAATAGTTTGTATGCTGGGGGCTCTGTGATTGTCTCATCGGGCGCTGTCGATGGTTCAGCCGATTGCCCTGCTGCCGATGTGTCAGCCGAAGGCCTTGCTGTAAACTGGACGTGGCTCTCTGGTATCACCATTAGTGCTGAGTGAAGTGTGGCTAGGGCACAAGTGCCCCTCCAGGATGCTGGGAGATGCAGGTAAGCTCGTTTGCCACAGATCCAGTATATGTCCATTAATGCAGCAGTGCCTTTTTTCATGACTGGCATTATTAAAGTCTTGTTGCACTGCCGCACGGTTCCTATGTTCACCTTCCCTTCTCCACGGAAGAAAAGTTCGTGTGGTATTTCCTTTGAATCTTTATGGGTCTCTCCAGGGGTGTGACCCATGTCAGCTTGGTGATATGCTGTGACCAGATGGGGATGCACGTTTCTTTTGCCCATTCGTATGTTTCATCTGGCAGCCCTCGAAGCCCCTCAGCTTTGCATTTGATCGTTTCATCATGCCACTTGTCATCTGCATATCTTGTCCCTTTTATAACGAAAAATGGCTCCTGGAGGCAGATTACTCCTTGTCGTCTGCTGGTGCAAGTTTGTTCGTTTTCCAATTTTTCCATAGTGACTGTGTGTGCTTGAAATGTCTTTTTTATTCTACACAGCATCAGATGAATCAAACATTGGGCCTCAGACAAGGGTACTTCCTGTGGGATTAACATTTTTGGGGTTCCAGTTGCGTGAGGATTAAGTGAGCACACATAACAACTTTCATTACTTGCTTGCTTTGCTGCGGCGCTCATGTCTGAATACCATTTGTTTGATTGGTCAGGGTGTCGGGGGTCCTCTATTTCATCTAACCCCAGGTTATGATAAATATTGTATCTGTTTTTTCCCACCCGCCTTTTTCTCCTCCTTCTGTTTTTTAATTGGGTACCAACTCGTGGATATTGCAGCGGGAATATTCTAGACCATGCTTCATCTATATTGTTCATAGTGACATGTCTATATTCAGTAGTGGTTTCTGGTGCAGTGTGTGTACGCATGCTTGTATTTCTGGAATTAGTTAACCAATAGTAATCATCATTTACATTCCATCCAAGCTCTATTTCCTTGGCCACAGTGTTATTCAACAATGGAATAGCAGTTTTGTTTAAGTGCATTTGTTCAAGGGGCAAAGTTATATTCTTATCATTCAATTCAATGTTATAAGGCTCCTTCAAGATAGCCGTTGCTTCAGTCCATATTAGTTTAGACCCTGGTTTTGTTATATCAGTTCCGCTCCCCCCTTTGTTCATTTCATTTGCCACATATAAAACAACATAATACCAAATAAGATAAAACATCATTATTGCATATAGTATGGCAGCATATTTTATAACACATTCCAAATTATTTAATCTACTGGCCCTAGTGGCATCCCTATTTCTATCTAACATTTCAGCTTGCTCAGCCATTTCGTCGCATTGCCTCATGTTGAACCTATGTGGGCGAGACAAATTCGTTAAGTCATATGAAAAGAAACATAATTGTAATTGTTCATTCTTTTTCATTTCTTTACTCAGTTAGGCATTTAACAATTCCTTTTCATTTCATCATGGAATAAATGAGAAAAAAATAGAAAAGACAACAAGATTTATATGAGAAGAAAAGAAAGAGAGGGAGAGAGAGAGAGAGAGAGAGACAAAATATGTAAAACCTTTGCTTTTCCCCTATACTTTCCCTGTCTAAGTTGCAATTTTCATCATGTCAACCAGTGCCAGTGATGGCATCCACACAATCGGTTTCATTTTGCAATTTTCATCATGTCAACCTGTGCCAGTGATGGCATCCACACAATCGGTTTCATTTTGGGGAGGTGTAACACTGTGTGCCCTTCTCACGTCTGAGAGGTGCACCCAGTACTTTAACCCCGTAACTTTAACTGCAGTTGGGGTGCTGTACACCACTCTGTATGTACCATGAAATCTTGGTGAATTCCACCGTCTTACAAAATTTCTAACAAGAATTTGCTCCCCTGGCGGCATTAAAGGCCCCTCCGGGCTGTCGGCTGTCGGCATGGAGGTGTCTGTTGCTACATCTTCAGTAAATGGTGAAACAATTTGTTTTGCTATGCTGCGTACTGCGCGCGTTGGCTGTGCTAGGTATTCCTTAAACTCTTCTCCCAGCACTGTGGCAGCCCTGTGCGCATCAGACGCCCTCCTAACAGGGGAGAGCAGTGTGTGCATTCTCCTTCCCGTCGCGATTTCGTGCGGGCTTAAATGATGATCCTTACATGTTTGGTTTCTAAGTTGGAACAGTGCTAGGGGCAGACAATATACCCAATTCTTTTTCAACGTGCTGCATAATTTCGATAAATTGAGCAACCCGTTGATCCTCTCCACAACTCCATTGGCCATTGGATGATAAATCGAACATAGTTTGTGTTTCACCCCCAGAAGGGAGGTTACTTCTTTGAAGAGGTCATTCACAAAGTGCGTGCCGTTGTCTGAACGGATCACGTCACAGATTCCCCACCGTGAGAATACTTCTTGCACAAGGAACTTGGCAACATATTTTGCATCAGGATGGGGACAGGGGCCCGCTTCCACCCACCGTGAAAAAGGGCATACCACCACAATCAAGTATCTTGCTCCGTTACATCTTTCTCCCATATCGGCGTAATCGATATGTAGTTCTCTAAATGGACCTGTAGGGCGTGGCAAGGTGCCACGCAGAGTTCGCAATTTCATTCCTGAATTATAAATTTGGCATGTAGTACATTCAATCACAAAGTTAGACAACTATTCGTGTAGATTAGGAACAAACCAATCCTCTTGAATATCTGAGGCAATGTGTTGTTTTGCAACATGAGCTGGGAAATGCAATTGTTGGAATGCTACTTCTAATAATTCTACAGGCATCACTATCTTGCCTGTTGTTTCCGGTCTCCAAATGAGATCTGTGGTTGATTGCTTACACCCTCGTTTGCCCCACAACTCCTGCCCTTCTCTGGAGTTCTATCAATTGTGCTATGGGCGTGTTATTGTATGCATCTGCTGGTTGTTCTGCTGTGGTTGTTTTTACAATGTACTCTGATGTTGGTGTCCTATTGAAGTACAAGGCTTCTTTCGCTGCCGCGTTGGCTGCCCCGTTCCCCAATGAGACGTCGTCTGTGTTGTGGGTCTGGGCTTGGCATTTAACCACCGCTACTACCGATGGTTCTGCTAAAGCTTCTATTAGTTCATTTAGCAATGTGGCATGTTGTACAGGGGACCCGTCTGCTCTTCTGAACCCTCTCCTTCGCCAACGTGATAGCCCTGAGTGAATTGTGGTGGTGACATAAGATGAGTCTGAATATATTGTCACGGCACAATCTTTGGCTGTGTGTAACGCGCTGATTAATGTAGTCAGTTCGGCTGCTTGTGCAGAGTAGTGTGAGGGGAGGCGTTTTTGAACAATCACTTCGTATGTGTCTTCTTCCATGTGTACTACCACCATCCCCACATGTTTCTCTCCTGTTTCTGAGTTTATGGATGCTGACCCGTCTATGAAATACATTTCTCCTTCTGTGAGGGCGTTTCGCTTGCTTTGGGAATGTCATCGCCCTCTCCCTCATATGTGCTACAATCGTGTTCCTGTAAATCCTCAGTTGTGCATGACTCTGTAATGAAGGTGGCTGGGTTCACTGTCCTGCATCTGACCACATGTACATTTGGAATTGATATTATTATTTCATAAGCAGAGGCTCTCTGTGTTGTGAGGGTAGATTTTGATCTTTCCAAGATATAAAATAACGAGTGTTCCGCATATAGCGTCACTGAACATCCCATTACGATCGTGGCACTTTTCTCAATGGCGAAGGCCGCTGCAGCGAGGGCCTGTTCGCAAGCGAAATGTCCCTGCATTACTGGGTCTAATATTCCACTGTAGTACGCTAATGGTTTGTGGCCTAGCGATGTCTTTTGTGTCAATACTGCTGTCATCAATGTTCCATTGCTGTGTGAAAACCGGAAAAATTCCCTTTCATAATCTGGATTTGAAAGGACTGGGGCATCTGAAATAAGGTCTTTTAATCGAGAAAATTTAGCAATTGTCTCCTGTGTCCATTTTATTGGGGCTCTGTTCTTTTGTGCTTCTTTTAGTGCTTGTAGCATTGGCCGTGTGTATGCTGCGTAATCGAGGATCCACGCTCGGCAATAGTTACATATGCCAAGAAATTTCTGCATGTCCTTCACTGTTTTTGGTATGATAATGTGTCGAATGGCCGCTGCTCTATCTGGTAGTATTCTTTTTCCATCTTTAGATATTTGCTGGCCGAGATACACAACGTCAGCAAGGCAGTATTGTAACTTTCCTTTGTCCACCTTGTATCCTTTGGCAGCCAATACGTTAAGCAGTGTTATCGAGTTTTCTCTACACTCTTCTTCTGTTTTACTGCAGACGAGTAAATCGTCTACGTACTGTATAATGGTGCTCCCTACATCTATGTTGACAATGTCTTCTCGTAGTACTCTGTTAAAAATGCTTGGGCTCTCGCAATACCCCTGTGGGAGTCTGCGATGTTCATATCTGTTATTTCCTAATGTAAAAGCTGTAAGGTACTGCGACTCTGGTGCAAGTGGCACAGAGAAAAAGGCATTTTTCAGACCAATGACAGTGAAGCAAGTTGCCTCTTTTGGTATACTGCCCAATATTGATGACGGGTTAGGCACTAAAGGGAACTCTTTTTGGATGACTTCATTGAGTGGGCGGAGGTCTTGGACCATTCTCCACGCCCCTCCTTTTGCTTTCTTAATCGGAAAAATTGCTGTGTTGCATGGGGAAGTTGATGGCACTAAAATACCTTGGCTTAGGAGTGCATTCACTGTTTCTCTAATACCTTCCTCTGCTTCTTTGGATATTGGGTATTGTTTCACTCTGGGTGGGAGGGCACCTGGTTTCAGTTTTATTTTTATGGGGTTACCTCGTGCAACAATCCTACATCGTGTGGTCCTGTAGTCCAAATTTCAGGTGCTACCCTGGCCATGTCTTCTTCAAATATTGTCAGTGGGGCCTTTATGTTAGCCATGAGTGGGTTGTGTATTTCTCTGTATTGAATCACAATGTCACATGGTATGCTTATTTCCATTATTATTTCTCCATCCCCTTCGTAATCAGTAAACAATTCTTCATCAGTAATATCTTTTAGCATTATGTTTGGCTCTATACATAGCACACTTCTCCACTCGCGTCCTTGCGTGTCCAGGCCTATGACCACAATGCGTTTGCTGGAAACTTGAACTGCCTCAATGTCTATAGACATAATTGTGCCTGGCACTACATCTGTTGGTGTGATTGGGCGGAATATGAAGTCGGATGGTATTCTCCACTATTTTTGTGTTATTTCAGGCACTACTCGGGCTAATACCTGTATTCCATAGACGAACATGTCCATGTCAATGGGAATCCCTCTTACTGCAACTTCCTTTGTAATCGTGCTTATTATCAAGAGTGCCCGTACGGGGCATACCCCTGGCATCGAGCACACTATTCCTCTTTCTGTAAAGGCTATGGTCATGTTTAACTTACTGAGCAAGTCTCGTCCCATCAAATTGATTGGCGCGTCTTCGTAATACAATAAGGGTGCATGCACTGTTTTTCCCCCCACTGTTACATCAAGATCTTTTGTATAAGGAACTTTTAAAATAGCCCCAGAGAACCCCTGTGTCTCCAAATTTCTTCCCGAGAGCTGAAACCGCCCTTTTGTGAGGCATGATTTTTCTGCTCCAGAGTCTACCATAAAAATATACTGCTTATTTCCTATCTCTGCCGCCACTAGTGGTTGCTCATTTGCACTCTGTGTGGTGGATAGGACTGGACACGCAAGTGCTCCCTGTGGGCTGTTCTAGTCTTGGTATCTTTGCTGACCTGGCATTGAAAAAACGTTGTCACCAACGACCGTTACGCCGCGAAATGGTGCAGGGGCACCGTTTGCGGACGCTGCAAAAGGGTTATTGTTTATGGTCCCTACTGGGTTTTGTCTCGCCATGGGCTGTAGTGCGTTTTGCTGTTGTGGCTGCTGCTGCTGTTGCTGCTGTTGTGGGGCTGACTGTCTCTGTTGCATTTGGGGATCATAGCAGTATTGATCCTGTTGTCCCCCCTCCCCATTGGAGCTCCGCAAGGGCTACCTGGGTGTGGGCAGCCCCATCCCTGTTCATTGTTCATGGACTGTTGTTGCTGCTGTTGAAAATACCCTGATGGTCGCATTCTACAATCTCGTGAATAATGTCCCCATCTTCCACAATTCCAACACGACCCCTGTTGTCCTCCCCTTGGTCCTTGCCCACCATACCCTCTGTTTCCCATTCCTCCGTATCCTCCCCTTTGCCCGCGGTACCCACCTCTTCCTTGGGCCGCCCTGTTCTGCCACTGCGATCCTTGGCATGGCTGTTCCTCTCCGTTCCACTGTCCCTGATCTTCTCCAACCCACTGTGCTGCTATGCCAACAGCCCTTCCTCCCGCGTTTTCCTCTCCTTCGTTTCCTCTATCTGCTGTTGCACTGGCAGTAATGGCGGCGACCTTCACTAATTTCGTCTGTACTAATTTTGCTTTGTCAGCCAGCCTCTTCTGCGTGACCTCCTTTTCCTTCTCTTTGATCCTCCTCCAGTGGTGTACAATTATGCTCTGAATTTCAGGCCACCCTTTGGATTCGATCTCAGCTATTTTGTCCAAGGCCTTCTGCACCTCTTTCGGCAACCCTTTTTTAATGATAAAATAGAATAAAGCTGTTGATTGATTCCATGTAGTACCAGTTTCGCTTCTCCATAAATCTTGCACTCGCAAAATGAATTGCGCAGGATCCTCGTTCTCCTCCATCGTGCACTGCATCACTGCATGTAAATCTGGAACGTCTGGAAATGCATGCCGCAATGCATCCCACACTTGTGCTCGAACATTGTTAAATGGTGATCCATCGTGTCGGTCACAGCTCATCGTTACTCCCGGGAACCCTGCCCTTTCCAGATTGTGTCTGCTTGGTCCATGATTGCCGAAACTAATAGTCTTTTTACATCACCTATAGCTAACGGCACACCTGCCGTGTTCTTCTCAAATGCATGTATCCACTTACCTGCCCCTCCCGTCAGCAGGGGGAGGAGTTTCAACAAGTTGGTTTTGTCCATTTGGGCCCACGGAATGTAGTTTGGCCTACCTGCTCCTTTATTTATCAGTGGCATTTGTAGTTTTTGTTTCTTTCCCGTTCTGCTTGTCTTCCCTTTTTTCGTTTTACTTACCAATATGTTTCCTATCCTCCCTGTTCGTTGTCTTAATCTACCCTGCCATAATGGTGGCGATAGTGTGTCTGGGTAACGGCGGTTTGGCAGTGGGGAACCCTCCGCGGCAGCTGCCTCTTCGTATTCATCTAAATCGTCCCATATTTCTTCTATTTCTGACTCTAGCTCGTTATTATCCTCCCAGTTTTCCTTGGGTTCACTTCCTTGTCTTTCACCCTGGTCTCCACTTTGTTGACTCTCTGGTGTATCTGGGCGTATAATTCTCACTGGCTTATTATTCAATTGGAACAGGAACTGTCCTGACTGCCACTCTTGTTCTTGCCTCTGCTGCGATGACGTCCCTTGCGATACTATAGACTGCCCTGATACTGAGGCTGCTGGGGTTGCATGGCTTGCTGCCCCTATCGGAGGTTTGAGATCTGCAAGTGACAGCGGGGGTACCTCCCCTCGCCCTGGCAGCATTTGCCCTTTGTCACATAAAGCTCTTAACCGTGTTATTTCCATTTGTGCGTGTGCTAGCTGACGGTTCAAACATGCTATGTCCACAGGAGGCACGCTCGTGGGGCCATACAGACCTCCTTTGTCATATGGTGGAGGTTCGGGGGCTGTTGCCCCGCTCTGGGCAGTGGCGGTGGGAGGTATATACAGGGGTTCACTAAACCCTACCGCTGGCCGTGTCATTAAGGGATAGATTTTTGTTACTTCGTTTTCGGTTGTAGTTGTTGAGCATTCCCCTTTTGGTGTCCCGCCTACTTCTTCAGGGTTTTTCTGCTTTTCTGTCATTCGGCTTGTACCTACCTCTGCCGTGGGGGTAACTTCCTCAAACATTCGCCATAAATTTAACACTTCTCTCCGGTTCTGTAACTGTTTCCCTTTGTATCGTGCTAGCAAATGTGTTGATACTAGGTCCAACACTCTTTTGTCAAATGATTCTCCTTCTGGCCAAATTGGTGTAACCCTGTCTCCCTTTATCTCAGTGATCCACTGATCGTGATACTTCTGTATCCTGTCGCTATAAAGTGGAAGGTGCTGGAAAATATGTACCAGTGGTGTTACTCCCCCCATGGCAATGTTTCCTTTCCTTTCTTGTGTATTCTAGTACCTTTGAATCTCTTCCCACCTCTAACTAGGTATGTTAGTTACAATATGTGGAAATAATACGTTCTTTATCAATGCTTACAATTACCATATGTCACATTAGCCTTCTGAGAGGTGTTACCTGATCACCCCTCGCAGTTTATTTCTTCTGCTTTACCTTATATCAATCACAAATTACTTGTATTATAATACTTTAGCGTGTTCAACAAGACATATACATAAAAGCAAACCAACAAACGTATAATCATGCAACATACACATGCACTGCCTGCGCGCGTTTGTTCTTTCCCTATTCCCGTTACTGTCCCTGTTTTTTCTTCCCTATACTACCTACTATTTCGCATTCACTCCCCACCTCTTTCACCTTTATTATGTCTCAATATTTCTTACTTCCACGGAAAAAGAATATTCTAAAAACTACTCCGAGTCTACACGAGACCCCTACTATTTTTCTCTTTATCTCTATTCTGCACTTGGTCGGGACAAATGCTATGCGGCGCCGCCTTCTACCCCCTACGGGCTAGGATACCACTTCTCTTCTTCTTCTCACTTCTTAAAACACCTAATGGCCATATAAAGGATAGATCAGAAAAGCCTCACCGTCACTCATGCAGACCCTATTCTTGGCTACCTTCCCTTTGTTGCTAATTCCCTTCTTCCCGTATTTCCCCTTACCTTCCTTTGGGGTCTTTGCAACTGGGGCTCCACGTGTTCAGTCAGGTACTCCGAGGGTCGCTGCTCACGGCCGGACCTCACTCAGGTCCGTCCCCCAACCAAGCCGTGGCCTGCCTTGGCGAGCTGCTTTTTTCGATCGGGTATTCGTCAACCGGGAACCCTTGACCCTTTCTTCTTGGTGTGCACAGTCTGGTCAACCGCGGAGGCGATGGTTCTGCTGGGGGGCGCCCTGGATCTCGCTGCCAGGCGGCGCAGGCCTCAAGGCACCTCTCTAAATCACCAAAAATGTAGGTGCCTTTCCCCGTCTTACTACGTGTGAGAGAAAAAATAAAATAGCAGACAAAACCCCCTGTCGGGGAAAGAGGCACTGAGACCCGGCTGCAAGAGTTCAAAGGATGGTTTATTTCTCCAGCTAGGAAATAACCCAAAAACTCTCCCACATTTACATCAGTGCCAACATTTATATTAGTTAAAGTAACTCTAACAAAAAATACTAAATGGACCCGATTGGCCAGACGGTGTGGTGCTGTAGGTTTGGGTAGCATCTCTTCCTCCTGGTTCGCTGAGTAGCTGACGGACGTCAAACATCTTGTGCTCCATGCAGGTCAGGGTCCGGTCACTGTGGTCACTACCTAAGCTAATATGTTACATACTAAATAACAAATTATGTAAAACATTTTATGCTACTTGTCACATTTCTACATAAGTCACACACAATGATTATTGTCAGTACAATTGGGTCATTTGTGGCTTTAATTGAAGGCCTTGACCTTTATTGTGCATGTAAAAGAATCAGGCTATGTTTCGCATCTCTTCTAGGTTTTAAATTCATTAGTACAGATAAAAACATATATAGTAGTAAAAATGCTTAAGGTTAGTAGTGAGTGTGTTGGGTGGGTTTCGCAGCACAGGCGAGGGTCTGGCACTTGAAAGAAATACCTTACAGGGGGTGCAGGGTCAGAATGGCCATAAATTGTTCTAATGGGGGTAGGTGGCTTGCACGTTTATGAGGACGAATCAAGCAGAAAGTGCTTAGCTCATCCTGGTTCACATGCCGGTTCTCAGGCGGACAGTGATCTCAGAGGAAGAAAACTGTAGCATATTGATTGTTGCAACTTTCTCCGGCTTCAGCGTGAGAATGGAAGCACAGAGCTTTCCTTCGCAGGGGGAGTGCAAGGGTGGGGGCCAGCAAGCTGCCTGCGCGCCTTGCGTGTGTGTCTCTGTCCTTGGCTGCTGTGGTGGAAGGGGGAGCTGAGCATTGCTGTACTATCGCAGTGAGGCCTGTTTACCCAAGATGGAGTCGAAAGGGGGCACAAAAGATGGATGCCCCGTGTCTTGCTCAGTAGTTCCATCTATGCAGCAGTCAACCGTGGTTAACTTTACATAAGGGCAAGGGGCAATCCCACTACCGGAGGCACGTGGTCCAAGCCTTGTACTGAGGAGCGTACAATGCGAGGGGGCCTGAGGACCCCTCGCTCCCA
This sequence comes from Ambystoma mexicanum, assembly GCF_040938575.1. Lineage (NCBI taxonomy): Eukaryota > Metazoa > Chordata > Amphibia > Caudata > Ambystomatidae > Ambystoma > Ambystoma mexicanum. The sequence goes on from NC_090925.1 coordinate 1,058,554,479, forward strand.
TACATTCTACAAAGAACAGTAGGATATTCTAGGAAGAAACGTTCTTTTTTTAGCACCCACACAACAAGTTACAAAATAGGTTATCCAAACACAAGAAGAAAATTAAAGTGAGGAAAGGGATCGGGAAAACAGAGGAAAACACCTAAAAGCTATACTGACCAGGTTCCAAAGGTGCAATATAAATCCATATCAGTGGAGAATACCATTGTTAATTTGTTGAATAGAAGTTTGTCTCCTTTAAAAACAAACGTACCTCAGAAAGGACTAACCACTAAATTGAAACCTATTAATGTATATGTTGATACATTTGTCGGAATTTAAAATGAAAGATTTGTTTTTCAAAAGTCAACATTGAAATGATACCCAAGAGTATTGTGGCAACTGATGTATCTACACACAGAGTACATGATTTAGAACACATTAAATTGTTGCTATCATTGGAGGAACAGAATGAACCGAACATGCTAAACATTTTGAATGATTTTGATATCAAACAAGGGATGAGTCAGGAGAATTGTTTGAGAGTCAAATCTAAATGTATTCCACCATTACCAAATGAAAATGTAATAGATATATTTTTTTTATGTCATGTCTACTGATATTTGTAAATTGGAGAAACAGCTCAAAAGAGTCCTGCAGAATATATCCACACAAGAAAGAAATATTATTAAGAGCCTACAGCTGGACTATTCTATTGTAATAAGGCCTGCCAATAAAGGGTGCTACTTTGGAGTACTTAACAGACTGTATTATATACAAAATGGGCGTCAATCATCTGCAACAACCTGATAAATATCAGATGATTACAGCAAAACCCTGGAAAAGGTAACACGATTTGGCTTCTAATAAAATCAAAAAGTCCTTTCATGTAATTTGTTTTGAAAATTCATAAACCTTACGATAAAATACCTATAGGGAGATCTATAGTTAATGGAACAGGGCTATCTCTTGAACCAATTTCATTTTTTTTTTATTATTAAGTTTATTGAATTTTATAGAAAACATACAAGCAACAAACTTATCAGCATTGTAATCGTAGAACTCATTGCATAGAATCCACACCCCATATCCATCCCCAACCTTCACAGAATCTAAAAAGCAAAACAGGCCAACTTATTATCACATGTCATCCAAAAACCCACCCCACATATCATCAAACAATTTCAACTTTTTGTTCCTGCGAAGGATAACCTTCTCAATTCTGGCCACTTGCCTCAAGTCCTCCACCCATTCTGAACAGGTCGGTCTCTCATCACATTTCCATTTTCTCAAAACAATTTTTTTTGCAGAATTTGTAGCCCTAAAAAACCAGCATTTCTGTGGATAAGTGAGATCTTCCACTTTATCATCCTCACCCAAGATGATAGTTTTATAATCAAAATCCTCTTGCAGCAATAGAACCTCATTAATCTTCTCAGTGACACTCCTCCAAAATGTCCTCAGTTCATAACAGTCCCAGATCAAGTGTTCAAAGGAGCCGACATCATGCTTACACCTCCAACAGGACTCTGAGTCAATCATCCCTCTCGCATAAAGTCTCTGGGGAGTCCAAAACACTCTATTAAGAATTTTGATTTGGCGGCATTGTTCTCCAAGATTAATGGATGTCAGAGTTACGTTTTTACAAAGAAACCTCCACCTCTCCACAGTCATATCAGAGCCAAGGACCTCAGACCACTTAGTTAACAACCCCTCTGCTGGCGTGTACTGTTGGTTCAGATTTCTATATACTTTGGACGCCATACCACCTAATGTCTTATATTCAGGTAGCCATAACTGCCAACCACCGCCATCAACAGTTCTCTGGTTCCGCAGCAAACCTCTCAATTTTCTGTATTCACCCACTGTACAGTCTCTGAGATCTTTAATTTGTGAAAGTCTTCTATGGCTGATCCATTTGCCGTCTTCCATCAGATCACTCAACCATAGTACACCACTCAGGAGCCAGTTCAACCACAATAGCGGCCTCCCATTCAGCAAAATACCTGGATTCAACCAGATAGGGATGTAGTCATTATCACATACCTTACACTTACTTTTCTTCCATAGTTCCCTCCAACAAGTTCTCAGGAATCTTGTCGGCGGAAATGAGCGATAACCAGATCCATCCACCGTGGACAGTATGGCCCTAGGCGGCAACGGAGAAGAACTACTTGATTCCTCCAGCGTCCAAACATCCTCCGAATCTTCAATAAATGGAACCAGATGCCTGGCTCCAAAGGCCAAATGATAATTCTCAAAGTCAGGAACCCCCAAACCTCCACAGTCTTGGGGCAGCTGCAATTTCCACAAGCTGAGGCGTGGCTGTTTGTTCTCCCAGAGAAAAGACTGGATTAAACTCTCAATTTTCCGCCAATGGCCCTTATTTACGTCCAGGGGAAGCACACTGAGCACATAGTTGATTCGCGGTGTTGATGTCATTTTGATGGCATTCACTCTCCCCCAGAGACTCAATTTAAGTGCATTCCATCTCTTCAGGTCCACCTCCAAAGATTGAATCACATGTGTAATATTGACATCCATTATTTTCGAGACATCATTCGTTAGCCAAATCCCAAGGTATCTCATCTTATTCGGACACCACTTAAAGGGAAAACCCTGCATCTTCAAAACAGTGCAAGTGGTTGATGCCGGCAGCGCTTCCGACTTGGTCCAATTGATCTTGTATCCAGAAACCTTGTTGAACACATCGATCAACTCCATCAGCACAGGAATGGAGCTCTCCACATTCTGAACCACCACCAGCATGTCATCCGCATACAACCAAACTTTCTGGGAGGCTGCACCAAAGTGTACGCCCTCAATTCTATCCTCTTCTCTTATCCTCACAGCCAGCAATTCCATGGCGATCACAAACAGAATTGGCAACAGTGGACAGCCTTGCCTCGTCCCTCTCCCAAGTTCAAAAATGCCCGAGTCCATGCCATTAGTCCGAACACAAGCAGTCGGCCGGGAATACAGCAGTCTTATCCATCCGATCATGGTATCTCCAAAACCAAAGCCTTTCAATGTACTTAAAAGATATGTCCATTCAATACGGTCGAAAGCTTTCTCAGCATCCAAGGACAACGTCACCACATCATTATGGTGTTCTTTGCTTTCATACAGTGTCAGCAACAATCTTCTCACATTTTCTGAAACATGTCTGCCTTTTACAAATCCAGATTGGCCTACATCTATGATATCCATCAGCGCATTCTCAATCCTCAAAGCTAACGCCTTGGCGAAAATCTTGTTGTCCGTGTTCAATAAACTGATCGGCCTATAGCTGCCAGTTTTCACTGGTGATCGTCCCTCCTTCAGAAAAACGGAGATTGAAGCATGTCTTGTTGAACTTGGAAGGCACCCATTCCTCAAAGAGGCGCGCAGCATCTCTAGCATCAAAGCAAACACCTCTTCTGGGAAAATTTTGAAAAGTTCAGCTGGTAGCCCATCTGGGCCTGGACACTTCCCAGAATTCAGCGCATAAGCTGCCAACCTGAGATCCTCCACGTTCAAATCTCTTTCCGTACACTCCAAGGATTCCAAACTCACTTTCTTCAGATGGCAGTCATCAATGAATTGACCAATTGTACGCTCAAATAAGTTGATCTCTGAAGAGTACAGGGTTTTATAATACGACAGAAATGCTGCATTAATCTCCACAGGATCAAAAGTCACCAACCCATCCTGTCTTTCCACTGCATTGACAGATCTGCCACTGTCCATAACCCTCAACCGATGTGCCAGAAGTCGATCACATTTTTCTCCTTTTTCATAGTAGTTGCTTTTGGTTCTAAAAAGTAACCACTCAGCCTTCGAAGAATACAAATCTTCCAATCGTCTCCTTTTCTGCTTCAATATTTTAATAGTCTCATCTGAAAAGTTTTGCATATTATTTCTCTCAAGATCCTGAATGTCCACAATAAGCTTTTTCACTTCTGCATCTCTCATTTTTTTCTTTTTGCTGGACAAACCAATCAACAATCCTCGCATATATGTTTGAAGGCTTCCCACACAAACTCCACCCTGACTTCACCAGTCCAATTCACAGATATAAAGAATCTCGCTTCTTGAACAATTTTGTACACAATTTCATCGTCGTCCAAGAGGGAGACATTCATCCGCCAGGTGTTAGACCTAGGAACCGGGAAGGTCAATCGCAAGTCTATGGAGATTGGAGCATAGTCCGAAACAAGTAGTGATCCAATGTTACCCCTTTGGAATGATTGTGTACAGAGGCCAGAGGTCATAAAGAGGTCAATTCTCGAATAAGCATTATGCCTTGCAGAGAAGAAAGTATATTGTCTCGTAGAAGGGTTTTGCAATCTCCAAACATCTGTGAGGTTCCATTCATCAATTAGTCTCTTTAATGCTGTTCTTTTCAGAGCGCTGGCATTGTCCACACCCCCCACACTTTTATCAAGTCCAGGTTCTAAAACCACATTGAAGTCCCCTCCCAAAATCACATTAATCGCATTTACATTCTGCAACATTTGCGTTAAAGCTACAAAAAAACTACCATCACCCCCATTCGGAGCATAAATATTGCAGAAACAATACTGAGCATCCTGAATATGTGCGGTGACACACACTATCCTTCCATCCCCATCCTTCACACACTTCACCCCAGTGATCTGGAGATTCTTCCTAAAAAGAATACACACACCCCTAGAACCAGTAGTGAACGATGAACCATAAACATCACCAACCCACTCCTTTTTCCACTTATCTATATCTGCATCTAACAAATGAGTCTCCTGAAGCATCGCGACATCCACCCCCATCTCCCCTAGTTTATTCAAAATCACCTTCCTCTTGACAGCACAATGTGGACCATTCACATTCCAAGATACCACTCTGAAATTCCTCTGATAAGTGTAAGACATTGCTAGATCCCGTTTCCCAATCCCTGCAATGAATTCACAAGACACAATACTACCTAAACCTATAGTCAAGTAAAGAAATAAAATAAAAAATAAAAAAAACACACTCCTGGGCTTGAACCACCCAACCATTCAGAACATCCCTTCCAGCTACACGCTGAAAGGGACTTCCCCCCTCCCTCCCTTAGGTCAGCCTATAGAAAGCCCATAAAGGGTGTCACAGACCACATTTGGTCAAATTCAAATGAAGTTGAAAATACAATTTGGTCTAAAGGAATTCCCACAACTCTCCAGCAAATGAAAGCACAAATAAGAGCATTCCTGAATAGATGCAACATCCCCTACTCAAGAACGCTAAATACCACACCATGTGTCAATCACATGCCTAGACAAAACCTGAATTCTCTTATTATAACCATCAACGAATCACACTAATCCACCTACCGTCACAACCATCAGTGTAAACAGCACAAATCCCAACTACTGCGGGCATGCTGAGCAATTGAGCGTGAATCATCACTAGAAAGTGTGAGCAAGTGTACAGAGAGTTGCAAAATACGTGTGTCCCTGCACCCTACCAAATGAGATTAGAAGCCAGATACAGCATTAAACTTTTCCATGGCATTCACACACCAATCCATGACTATCCCGGTGGCCTTACCACTCACCTTGCCAAGCATAAAAATCAGAATCTCCGGTATTTCCTGGACACTACATTCCCCCATGTGACTTCCATGGCACAAAACTGCAACCCCCACCGTGTTAATCCAAATGTACTGTATAACTGGGCACTCCAGATATAACGTGTTGGCACATCACTCATTGCGCTTTGAGAATGGAATCAGACCCTCTCCAAAGTAAGCATTACTGCAAAAAAAAACCCTAATAGAAAATTCTGTCTGTGATTTGGTAAGTAGACAGAGGTGCACAATCATATCTTAACCATAGGCCTCGTCAGTGTTCACATTAGATGACAGCACTATTACATTCTCACAGCTGATTTCGTTACTGCATGAAAGGAAACGTACCCATGCAAAGTAAAAGGTGTAGACTACAGTGGAACCCCAGGTACCCAATAGTGACAACTCTCACCTTCTTTATGCAGTGATGGTAATGGCATACAGTTGGCTTCGTTATTACAAGTACATGTCAAATATACCCCACTCAGCATGTCAGGGGTGTGCAACCAGGACAAGAACAACTGTCACATATGCAGGGGATTAGCATTGGGCAGCATACTCGCAAACGTGGCATTCCTTCATCTAATTCTGGCTATGGAAACACATTACAATGTGATCAACGTACCACAGCAGTCCGGGATAAAGCCGTGCAAAGAGCATTCCCCTCCCCTCAGCCACAATACATGCACCCCAGCCTCTACACCCACTGTGCCCCCCAAACACCTGAGCATGCAGCAAGGCACATTGCCCGGAGCACGCGTGCTGCGGCCCCAAAGGAGAACGCGCCACCACGCCTTACCTCAAATGTGCGTCAACAGTGGCCGGTCACACGCATCCACCAATCCAACACACCACTGCCGGCAAGACTCCGAAGGGTGTCGCACGGCTGACATTTCCAGACAGCACGACACCTCCCGCACTCCGTCCAAACAAAAACAAGCACCATCACCTATAAAAAATCTATAGAGCGCGTACTGCGGTAGAGTAAAGCACCCATTATCCGAGCCCACATCAAGCCTACGCTCGAGCGAAAAACCGTTACAGCATATTTCAAACATTAATAACGCTCTGATACCTAAACAAACCAATTCCCATCTAACAAATTCAGGAAAAAATGAATCAATAAAGAAAAGTAACCTTACATCTTCACAGCTTCATACATCATGCATCACATCAATCTGCAATACTATTATCCAAGTTTAAGCCCCCAGCCCTCAGCCACTTTTCAGCTTCAACTGGATCCTCTGTGGTTTTGACACCTGATCCAAAAAATATCTTCAGTGTCGCTGGTTTCACCAGCAGAGTTTTAATCCCCTTTTCTTGTGCCAAAGCTTTTGCACTTTTGAACGCCTTCCTCATTTCCACTATTTCCTTAGGGAAATCTGGATAGATCGCCAATTGATCTCCATTTAGCAGAAGTTTTCCTTTTTCTCTCGCAGCCTTTAAAATCCTTTCCTTTGCACTCACTCTGGACATCACCATGATGATCTGTCTTGGTTTTCCGGCCTGGACCAGCTTACCAGCTCTAAAGGAGTAATCCATGTCCATTTCTTTTAGGATGTTGTTACCCAAAGTTGCCTCCAGTACTCCTCTGACTCTGTGATCAAGGTTTTTGTCCAAAGCAGGGTCTTCACTCACACCCAGCAAGCGCAAGTTCAAGTTCCTTTGATCAGCCTCCAACATCAGGTTCCTCCTCTTCAAATCAGAAAGTTCATATCTCAACTCCTTGTAGGCCCTATAACTCCCTGCAACCTCCGTGGCCAAGGTTGTATTTTCTGCTTCCACTTTGGTGACTCTATTCTCCAGGTGACCGACTTGAGAGGACAATTCACTGAGGGTAAACTTCATTTCCTTCACATCCTGGGCAATCTGGAGAAGCAGTGCATACATGTCACCATTCTCTGAACTCTCACCCATCTTCTCCCCTTGTTTAGCTTTTTTGGAGTTGGGGTTGTCAGGGATCTCAATCTTCTTCTTTGATATCAGCGCAGGATTCATTTTTCTCAATTTCCAATATTATTATTATCCATAGGCTGGGAGGGAGCAGGAGCAGTTGGTTTAAGCTGCTGCCTTGTTCACCAACATTCCAGAATTTCTTACTTTATAGATAGTTTCCTGAATCCTATGATCATCTCATTAAAATCGTATACACACGATAGTATGCATATTTTACAATGGCTAGCTGAGATTCAGTGGCATCCCACATATTGGTTGGTAAGTTTGGATGTGGTTGCATTATATGCATCGAATGGGCATCAATTTGCATTGGAAGCCATAGATCACTTTTACAACCATAAATCTGCAAACTATTTTCTTGAAAAGGGCATGTTAAAATATCTTACCAATTTGGTACTACAAAATAATTTCTTTTTGTTGAATGGACCAATTTAGGAACAACTATCTGCTGTTGCTATGAGCTTGAAGTGTTCACCATCAGTTGCCAATATATGTATGGGATATTTGGAAGAACAATATATTTAATTACAGCAAAATATGTACGTCATATGTGGCAATACAATGATGATGTGTTTTTGTTATGGGCAGGCACAGAGCAGGACTTATTGGAATATTCAACATTCCTAAACAAGAATAACAAAGGGAGGGAATGTACTATGACATATAGTCAATCATTGATCTCTTTCCTTCATTTGTAAAATTTGATTTAAAAAAACAACATTGAAACTCAAACTTATAGAAAACCAACAGATGCAAATACCACTTTGAGGGCTGACAGTTGTCATCTAAAAAGCATTACACAAAATCTCCCATACGGAGAATTCATTAGGGCGAAAAGAAACCCTAGTTCCAATGAGACCTTTTGTAAACAACTGAGATTTTGACTAAAAGATTTAAACAAAGAGGTTATAACTCTCAAGTAATAACAGCGGCTTTAGGAAAAGCTAGACAACGACCCAGATAGGAATTGCTTTTTCTGTAGTAATGTAAAAAAGAGAATTGGGACAAATACACATTTGTCACCACTTACTATTCACAAGGCTATTTGGTGCACAATTTAGAGAAAAAAACATTGGCACATCCTTAAAACAGATACAGATATCAAACAATGTATTGATGCATCACCTAAAGTTGTGTATAGGAGAGTTTCAACGATTGGAAATTGAGTGGCAACAACATTTCTAAAACAGGCTAAAGATCAGCCAGTAGGTATGCAATGGTTGACAACCAAACCAATAGGATTTTATAAATGTGAGGACTGTACCTATTGTAAATTCTCAAACAACTGCAAAACCTTCTCAGATCAGTATAGTAACACCTCTGTGATTAATGAATGTATTAATTGCAAGAGCACATTAGTCATATATGCTATCACATGTTTATGCAAAAAAGTTTATATTGGCAGTACCAAACGGCAATTAAAAATCAGGATATATGAACATGTCGTGGTATTAAAATAAAGGATGATATGTACCCATTGATGGTACATTGGAATTGTGACCATAAAGATTTGCACATAGAAAATACCAGATTATGTGGATTGAAACGTTTGTTACAGCATCAAAGAGGTGGTAACTTAGAAAATATCAGAAGCTAGAATGATATTTAAATTCAGAGCTACCACTGTTGGTTTTAATTTGGCCCATGAACTGAATGCCTTTCCAAGGTCAGCATAGCCAAATAGAAGGATGTTGACTCTTGGCAATGAATACATTTACTGATGATTTACACAAGAACATCTATGTTCATTTTTGACATATAGATGATACAAATACACATGGAATTGAACTTCTGTTGAAATGTTGATTATATATGTAATTCATTCATGTGGTGTGGTATACACTAGGAACCTGCTGCACCTTGAGCATATAGGCAGCAACAAGTATCTAAAGGTTTTCACACTCAATCTATACAATAGCAATGCTCACAACTATGGAAACATTTACTTTCAAATAGACAGGGTTTTATATAATCACACATAAACACTGGAACAATCTAATTCTGGGCTAATGTCAATTGGATTGCCAATTTATACATACATTTCAAGACAGTAGACGATCTGACAATAGGCAAATATAACTCCAGCTCAATGTACCTTTTGTGCTAGAATTATATTTTACAATGATAATAGAGTCCATATACTATTTGAGAAAAACAATGTATTTATCTGACTTAAGGAAGGAACTCACACTTAACAGTGATTATATACCAAAAGCTACAATGCAGTCAACAATGTGATATTACTAGGCATTAAAACTAGTCCAGGAGGGTGGACAGAAGCAACACATAGAAGGAAGAGGGACTCTGCATATAAATAATAGAATCTCAAGATGGCGGATGAAGTGTGGACCAGAGGAGACAGCACATTTGACAAATTAAGGTGCAGACCAGTATTTACTAAGTTATTAATTTATTTTTGTAGGTGTTAGAGAAATCAGCACCTGAGTCGTGATGGGAAACTAATCACGTGACGTTGAATTTTGCTCATAGAAGCAAGTTATTCTTTAAAATAAGGTATGTTGAGCTGTACATACATATTTGTATACAAGTATACTATTATCATCAGTGTTATGATGGGATTAAACAGGATACACAATGCTTGTGCTATGTTCTTTTTATATGTGTATTAGGACCCATTACCATAAGAATTCTCAGAAACTAAGTTAGCAAGACACACAGGAAACAAGGTTGAACAACTGGGGAGTGTTGGATATAAAGAACTATGGGGTGGTAGACAATACCATTTGGAAAGGCATGCATATGGTCAAGGTGCAATTTATAATATAAGGAATCTCTACAGAATAGCTCAGGCCCAACGTGCTTGCCTTAGAAGCAAGATGACTCGGTGCAACACAGGTTCGATCCCCGGGTCCACGCTTAGAAACTTCTGAGCATTAGCACGTTATAAATGATATGATGGGTTATTTGTAGCACACTTAATACACAGAAGTTTCTAAGCGCGGACCCAGCGCTCGAACCTGTGCTGGTCCATGTCGTCTTGGTTTCCAGGTGAGCACGTTGCCACTGAGCTGTCCTTCCAGGATAAATAACCAATTATAATTATAACAATAATGACATGACAATGATTGCATGAAATGGGATATTATTCTGGTTAAGATGAAATTGACATGCAGGTAATTGGGGAAAAGAAACCAATGATAATTTAGGAGAAGTGAAAATAACTAAATATTTTGGAGGGCATATTGACATCCAAATTGAATGTATGCTGAATTGCAATAGTATATTAATAATTATTTCCCATGTCTTCACAAACTATCAGACAGCGAACTAAAGGTCTGTTATATAATTTATTCCACAGATATATCAAGATTGATCTGTTAGCCATGAAGAAGCTCAATAGCATCCACAGATTTTGATGCTGAATGCTCAGCGAAACACGTGTTGGAATTGACTCTTGTATTGGGATTGGAAGAAAAATGTATGTTCAACTTTAATTTCCAATGGAACTGACTTTGGTACTGGGATTTGAAGAAAAAATGTGTGTTGAGCGCTAATCATTAATGGGCTTCCAAAACAGAACCAGTCTCTGATGTTATATGTTTTTGATAATACATGGTTATAAGGATGCTGGGTTGTGTTTACTTTACATAAATTGATCAAAGGTGCAGTAAAATTTGTAATTGGAGGGATACTTTGTCTGTCATAAAGTCTAACAGGTTAGGACTTTAACAAATCTGTGCAGCTTCTACAAAATCACCATTACTAGTGATTACCAATACTGTTGCATATTGTTAAAGTACACATATATGGGAGTATCTAATATTGAGCAGCACAAGGAAGACTACCTATGAGAACCATGTCTTAGTGTCAGTAAAGGTGAATAGGTTCCATAGGTGTGGTAGCACAGAACATTTTACCATGAATAAATAATGTACAGTGGTACATGTTGAGGGAAGGTAGTTTTGTAAAAAACGTTATTTGGAGAACAGTTGCACATTAAGTCTGCCTCTGGGTGATAGTGTGAATGAAAACTGCTCTCAAGAAGATATTGAAGTTGAAATATATGAGGTATTGGAGATAGTGCATCTAGTCAATGCAGTTACTGTGGTCAATGTGAAGAAACCTAGGTTAATGGTTAAGGTGAATGGAGTGGAGATTGTGATGTTAAATGATAGTGGGGCAAACTATACACTAAAAGGGAAAGGAGACATGGGAATCCAAGATGGGATGACAATAAGCCACTGTTAAAGCCAATACTCACAGGGAGCATCCCATTGAAATCGTAGGGGAAATGAAAGCCACATTGTAATTTCAAGGGAAATGTATCACCAGTAAAGTATGCATAACAAGTGTAGGAGGGAATTAGTTGTCTTGGGTGTGTCAGACAGCATTGGTAATGAAACTTGATCCCATTTAGAAAGAATATGTTTATACTGATGGTGGAGTGCCATGTCGAATGTGAGTAATAATGAGGTAGAGAAGTGTGTATAATGTGTGTTTGAGAACAAGATAGGTTGTCAGAGAGAGTTTGTGCACTGTATTAAATAAAACGAGAGCAGTATCCACAGTAGCTAAGTTACATACAGTTCCATAGGCATTGAAGAAGGATGTGGAGGTTGAGCTGTGATGGATGTTTAATGAGGGTGTCATTGAAGTCACAGATGCATCTGAGTGGGTGAGTCCCATAGTGGTTGTGCGGAAAACCAATGGAGCTGTAAGAATTTGCTTAGACCTTAGAGATGTTAACCGCAATGTGGTGGCAGAGAGGTTTCCTCTTTTAAAAATGGATACGCTCATCACAGAGCTGTCTGGTGCAAAGATGTTTTTGCATTTGTATGTGAGGTCAGCTTATTATCAAATCAAGTTACATCCTGAACCCGCTGACATCACTATGTTTATAATGAACATTGGTATGATTAGATGTGTAAAGATGCCCTTTGGTTTGATAGCAACAGCAAGTGTGTTTCAGAAGCTAATGAACAAGGTTCTTGGGGGACTTAATGGTGTAAAATATTATCAGGATTATATATTAATGTGGAGTTGCGATGAAAGACAACATGATAGTAATTAAGAGAACTACTAGAGAGACTGGGCAAGGCAAGACTCACTTTTATGTTCACAAAATTCAAGTTTAACGAGACACAGCTTGACTACTTGGGGTACAATTTATCTTTTTTGATGCAGTGAGACTGAACATCAGTGCTATCAAAGCTATATCAGAGATTAAAACACCCAGGAACAAAATGGAGGTTTCTTCTTTACTAGGTTTAATAGAATATTCTGATAAGTTTATCAAGGATCTTTCTATTAAGACAAATAAGATGACAATGCTCACCAGAAAAGGAGTAGAATTTGGTCCAGCGAGTGTTAATTGGGGTTCAGAGGGTTTAAGCAAGAAAAAATGAATGCACCTATTCTGAAGCATTACCAAGATGATCTTAAGATGGTTGTGCACTCCGATACTAGTGAGGCGGGTTTGGGTGCAGTGTTGATGGAACAGGATGGAGACACTTTCAAAATGGTCGCATTTGCATCTCAAATTCTTTTCTTTCTTCTTTTAGTGAAGCTTCTACGTAACAAAACATATCAAAGACATCATCGTGTGTTCGCCCCATCATAGAAACCGTGCAGCATATGAAAAACATTGTTTATAACAGAGGGGATTAAAGGTACAACCAATGATATTCAGAAATAAATTATATTAAGGCAGCAAGATAAAAGACGATGGAAGAGGAAAGAAAAAAACAAAAACACAAGACAATGAAAGATTACAAAAACATATTTCCTAGAGTAAAACAATGTTGCAGCCCCGTGGAACCGCTCCCATATATCACTGGGCTCTCCTACTCATTATACAATTTGATTCCTGGTGAGAGAGTTATAACATCTTGGGGTGTGAATGGTTTCATCACAGTCAGTTTGGCAGCCCGGAGGTGTCCTCTTCATTTTGCCATATTTTTATTGAGCCATTTTGTGCTGCAGTATAAGTCTTCATTCTGGAAGGGCCAAGCCACCATGTCCCTTGTTAGTCTATAATATTTTCCTGCTGACTCGAGCCTGTGTATCTAGATCCTGTATCATAGAGTTTGGTGGCAGAGTCGGTATCATATCATTTACTGCAAATACAGGTTCTTATGGAGCACATTCATTTTTAGTGCATTAATGCAAATGGACAATGACAATGGGAGAACATTACACTTATCTAAGCTGGTTGTGACTTATTGCAGGCGGGTAGTCTACAGTTATTAGGTTTTTGAATTCAAGGTTAACTATGATCCCAGATATCTCAGACTTCTGGTTTGTAATTTGAAGGGGACCAATCCGCCGGATCCCACAGTATGTCGTGTCGTAGTGGGTGCACCTCTGATTTGTCAAATCTATCCTGCCATTTGGTGATAACATAAGAGTATTTTGACTATGCGTGGTTCCATTTGAGTGCACTGACACATATATAATACCACGTCGTCTGCTGTGAGGAATCAGGGATGATTCCTCCCAGAAACCTGGTCTGGGACCCTCCTCATGTGGCCATGGAAAGGCAAACACTTCCTGATCCCGACCCTGGGGTTTGTGTAATGCGGGAGGATCAACTGGGGCTGGGGGACAGACCAGGAAAACTGGGATAACCCTCTTTTTAACTTTCACAAGTTCCAGCATCCTAGAAGTACTGGGAAGAGAAAGAGGGCTAAAGATGCATCTAGATCTAACAGCTAGGCCATTAATCCTAGTGGAAATTGTAGTAGTCAGGCAATTGAGCTTAACAGCCTACATCTGAAGGAACCTGGAAGACATAAAAGGCCCCCCCAGGTGCAAGAAAGAGGAAGGAGTAGAAGGAGTTGGAACGAGAGCTGGAGGGCAGGCTGTAGCAGTAAAAGCAGAGAAGAAGCACAAGGCTGGCAAACCACAAAGAAGTGGGAGAACAAGAGGGATGCCGTAATGTGGAAACAGCATATTTCACCTGCAAATTCAGAGAGGGTCATGCTCTCCCACAATCTGAAGTGCAGAGGCTGCACAGCATGCAGGAGAGTACGTTTTCCCCATGTGAGCCCATGTGAGCCTGATTACTGTGATTGCAGAGCTGTGAATGTGTAGGAGACTAAGGCAAGAAGCAAGAGGCAAGCTGTAGGTCTCGGGAGAAAAATAAACTCCCAAATCAAGTGGCCGGATCGGAGACACCCATGCAGGAGAAGGGTGTGTGTCCCCAGCAAGCCAGAAGCAGTAGAAGAGGTAATGGAAGTCATGAAAGCAGTGCAACCCACAAAGCAAGTGACTAAGAAGCCGGTGAGTGAAGCACAACGTTCTAACACATTGTGTAAGCCTTGCCGGTAACTGTATACAGCTCCTTACTAACTTGCGTATGGCTTTACGTGAGTAAAAGTTGCTTGTTACATCCAAAATATTGTTAACAATGGAAATGTAGTACTTGCGTATAGCGTCAAATATCTATTGATCGTTTGAGAATCTAAAGTTACTGAAATCCATTATTCCTTGTTTAAATTATGTTGCTGTCTAATGGAGTAGTTGCGTGTCCCTAACAAAGGAGAGAGAATGTTGTCTAAACCATTATCGAACACCTAATCTTGAAAATACATGAGTTACAGTTTATAAAGTGTTAAAACTACATCAAAACAGGTTGCACATGCCTAATTCTGTCAGAAGTTCATCCTTTACATTTACACAGGAATACAATTCTCTATTTCTCTTTAAACCTTGAAATCTACTTTAAAAAGAGGTTGCGTGTGGCTAATTGTGTTTTTTAACTGAAAGACTGTGTCAGGAATAGGGTGTGGGGCAAGCCCAGCAGACAGTACAAGAGAAATTGAGGTAAAGACTATGGTTCCCAGCATGCGTATGGGCGAATTGTAGTCAATGGAGTTTGCGCCGTGAGACAGCTGGAGCCCATCAGGGGAGTATTTAGCCATTAACCGCCCGTGCACAGGTGCTGATAATTGATGTTGTGCAGCACGGAGAGTTAGGACGGCGTGTATGGGGCTCTGGACGAACTGATGGCGATCTGGGTAATCAGGCAATCACGGCGGCGAGCGGGGGCTGCAGGCAATCACGGCGGTGAGAGAGAGTTGTCGGCCCGAGTCTGTTGATCCTTGCGGGCTACAGCAGTGACTCTTGGAGACAATGCGGGTCAATCGGCAGCTTTCCCCGGCCGCGGTCGTGAGCCTTCCATACGATATTCAAGCAGAGTTAGTGCATGCCAGACAGGAGTCTAATAATATTAAGGCTCAAGTACAAGGTTAGTGCCTCAGGGTACTCCCTTGGAGCGGGCGGGATCATCCACAGGGGCGACCACAGGAAGAGCCTCTACAGTTATTGTACAAGCACCCAGCAGTGTTCCATTAGCGGCACTCGAAAGATTTGCGGGAGATCCTAGGAAGTATATGACATTTTTGATGCAATGTAGGTTGCATTTTCTGTGTAAACCCGCTGCATTTGAAACCATCCAAGCTAGGGCAGCATTTGTGATTTCTTACTTAACGGGGGATGCGGCGGCGTGGGCCATGCCATTAGTACAAAAGGATGACCCATTGCTATACAATTGGGATATGTTTTTGACAGAATTCGGCAGACTATTTGATCGAAGAGAAGTTTCATTAGCCCAGAGCAAGGAACTGTTAGCATTAAAGCAAGGGACACGTGATTTAGTATCCTATGTCACGTAGTTCAATCGGTTGGTAATAGAGACGGAATGGCCAGAGAATAAACAGACGGTATTGTTTTATCAGGGACTCAGGGAGGAATTGAAGGATGCAATGGCTCATGTGGAACATCAGCCGAGTTCCAGTACTGCTATGATTGACCTAGCTTAGAGGTTAGATCATCGTATGAATGAAAGGAAAGGTGACAGGAAGAGACCAGCGGTGGTTCCTTTTGTAAGATTGGATAAGGGTCAGGGAGGAAAAGGTAGTGATGTAGAGCCCATGCAAATAGGTGGTGTAAAAGGGCCTTTGTCGGTGGTGGAGAAGGAGCAGCGCTCGGCTTATTACCTATGTTTGTACTGTGGTCAACCAGGACATTATATACGAATATGCCCTAATACACCAAAAAAGGTTGTGAGAAGAGAGGGAGCAAGGTGGAGGCGGGAAAAGGATTGGTCCGGCCTTAAGGGGAACTCAGGTGTCAGGCCCAAGTCTGAGTAAGTTCCCAAGCTGGGCAGCTAATACGATGAATAACAATAATTCTCATTTGTATCTGTTGGTAACGTTAGTATTTGCATGCACAAAACAAATGGTGTCAGCCATGATGGTTTCAGGTGCTACTGGACATTTTATTGACATTGGTTTGGCACTTAAATTGGAATTACCGTTAAGAAACAAGACACAGGTGGACGGAGTACAGTCAGTGGCTGGTTCTTCCTTCATTTCTGGTTCCATTTATCAGCAAACCCAACCAATTCAGATGAAATGTGAATCAGGATATTTGGAGGAGAGTGTGTTGGATCTGATATCAGCACCTCAATTTGGCCTTATTTTGGGAATGCCTTGGTTGACTTTACACAACCCTAGTATTGATTGGGTCAAGAGAGAGGTATCATTTGAGGGGGTGGGGTGTGAAAAACATTTGAAGGAAGAGGTTGGACCGACCCTATTTCTGGCGGATCAGGCAGGAGATTCACAGGTGGTGAGTGCTGTGGGGACTGGCCTTCGTAGGCAGCATGTTGATTTTGCAGGAGTATTTGACAAAAGGGGAGCAGAGAGGTTACCTCCACATCGATCTCATGACTGTGTGATTGAATTAGAACCAGGGGCCAAGTTACCATGCAGTCGTATTTATGCACTAACAGAAAAGGAAAATCAACATTTAAAGGAATATTTGGATGTTGCAAAAAGGTTTCATTAGACATTCTACTTCGCCAGTGTCATCCCCTTTGTTTTTTGTGCCGAAAAAAGAAGGAACACTTAGAACCTGCATTGATTATAGGGCGTTGAACAAGATAACCATAAAAAAAAACAGGTATCCCTTGCCTTTAATCTCAGTACTATGGGATCAGGTGAAATTAGCAGTGATTTATACTAAACTGGACTTGAGATGCGCATAACACTTGATTTGTGTAAAAAACGGGGACGAGTGGAAGACAGCCTTCAGAACTAAATTTGGATTATTTGAATACTTAGTTATGCCATTTGGGCTGTGTAATGCACCTGCAGCATTTCAGTACTTTATGCAGGAGGTGTCGAGGGAGTTTTTGGACATATTTGTCATTGTATATATTGATGATATCTTGATTTATTCTGCTTCAGAAGAACAGCACATAGATTATGTGCGAGAGGTGTTACAAAAACTACAGGAGTATGAATTGTGTGTAAAGTTGGAAAAATGTGAATTCCACACTACTAACGTGGAATTTCTGGGATTCCTACTCACTCCTAATGGTATAGTAATGGATCGAAAGAAGGTACAGGCAGTCATTAATTGGCCAGTGCCTCAATGTGTCAAGGACATTCAGTGCTTTTTGGGAGTTGCCAACTTTTACCAAAGATTCATTGTGAATTTTTCACAAATCGTTGCACCCATAACTAAGTTGTTAAGAAAATCCTCTGGGTTTAGTTGGAATCAAGAAGCAGAACAAGCATTTAGCGCACTTAAAAATGGATTTACCTCCGCTCCTGTTTTGAGACACCGAGATCCAGAAATACCTTTTCAAGTAGAGACTGATGCCTCCAATATAGCAGTGGGAGCAGTGTTGTCTCAAAAGGATGGGGAAGGTAGGCGTCATCCAGTGGCTTTCTATTCCAGGAAACTCACGAGTTGTTAGCAGAATTACTCTATTACGGACAAGGAATTATTGGCCATACGAGAAGCATTTCTGGAATGGCGTCAGTATCTTTTGGGAGCAAGACATCAGGTGTTGGTAATAACTGACCATAAGAACCTACAGTACTTTAGGACTGCACATACTTTAAGCCCCAGACAGTTGCGGTGGTCACAATATTTCAATGAATTTGACTTCCTGGTAACTTTCTGGCCCGGGAAGAAGAACGGGAAGGCTGACGCATTATCCAGACAGCAAAATTTAGAAAATTTGACTACCGAGGTGAAGACTATCTTGCCTGTGGAAAGAGTGGTAAGTGCAGTAACCAACAGTCTGTTGAACCAGTTGAAAAAGGAAATGAAGAAACGAAAGAATATGACATGGGGAACCAACAGACCCTTGGAGACGATGAAGAATGATCTCCCATACTATGCAGGGAAATTATATTTACCTACTCAAGATTTACAAACAAAAGCCTTGCATTGATGCCATAACTCTCCCTTGGCAGGACATGCGGGGAGGAAAAGACACAGGAAATGCTGACCCTTGTCAACTCTGGTGGTCAACTTTAAAACAGGATACCATTGATTATATTCAAAAATGTGAAACATGCACACGATGTAAGGCTCATCATTTACGTAAGGCAGGACTATTGCAGCCTCTGCCTACTCCGGAAAATGTTTGGACACACATTTCAATGGACTTCATAACTGACTTGCCTCCTGATAATCACTATGACACAATCTGGGTGGTAGTGGATTATATGTCCAAACAAGCTAATTTTGTGCCTTGTCAAGGTATCCCAGGGGCAGGGAAATTGGCAGAGATATTCTTACAGAACATTGTTCGATTGCATGGATTTCCACAAAGTTTTGTGTCTGATAGGGGTCCAAAGTTTACATCTAAATTTTCGTGTGCCTTTTGTCCAATGCTGGGTATTGAATGTGCTTTGTCTAATAGTTATCACACATAGACTGATGGACACACTGAGCATGTCAATCAGACTCTGGAACAATATTTACGATGTTACTTGCATGACGGTATGGATTCCTGGCTACAGGCTTTGTGGTTAGCAGAATTTACATATAATAATACCGAGCATGCTTCACTGGGGATGTCACCTAATGAATGTTTTTATTGACAAGGACAGAATATGTTGCCAGAACAGTTACCTCCAGTGGAAAGATTTCCAGTATTACAGGAAAGGAAAGAATTACTGTTGGCTATCAGACAAAAGGCTACAGTGAATTTAGAACAAGCAAAGAAAGATTATAAGAAACAGGCAGATAAAGGAAGAAGGACAGCTCCTCATTATCAAGTGGGAGACAAAGTATGGTTATCTACACGTAATTTACCCTTGGCAGGATATCGTACATTTGCCCCCAGATTTATTGGGCCTTATGAAGTGGTGACATGTATTTCGCCAATGGCTGTTAATCTTAAATTGCCTGATACGTTAAAAATACATCCTGTGTTTCATGTGTATCTCCTTAAACTTGCAGCTCCAGGAACACATGTACAGAGACCACCAGCCATCACCAAAGAAGGTCAGATGGTGTATGAAGTCAAGAAGATAATTGATTCCAGACGCAGACAACGGAACTTGTGGTACTTAATCCAATGGGCTGGTTATGGGCTGGAGGATTGTTCATGGGAACATGCCAGCTCAGTGCATGCACCAAAATTGATAAAGCAATTTCATTTACGTCATCCGGAAAAGGCAGGGCCAGGGAAGAGCCCTGGGAGAGGAGGTACTGTCATGAGTAGGGTGTGTCCCAGCATGCGTATGGGCGAATTGTAGTCACTGGAGTTCGTGCCGTGAGACAGTTGGAGCCCATCAGGGGAGTATTTACCCGTTAACCACCAGTGAACAGGTGCTGATAATTGATGTTGTGCAGCACGGGTGGTTAGGACGGCGTGTATGGGGCTCTGGACGAACTGATGGTGATCTTGGTAATCAGGCAATCACGGTGGTGAGCGGGGGCTGCAGGCAATCACGGCGGTGAGAGAGAGTTGTCGGCCCGAGTCTGTTGATCCTTGCGGGCTACAGCAGTGACTCTTGGAGACAACGCGGGTCACTCACCAGCTTTCCCCGGCCACGGTGGTGAGCCTTCCATACTACAGTGTTGAGCTTCAGATGATGCGCGGCAGTGGCTCCGGCTATGGCCCTCCAACAGTGGCATGTCCTAATGTCCGGGTGTACTCTTGAGTCACCCTGACCCTAAAATAAGTACATTCAAGTATTTACGTTAAATGCCTCAAGCATGGTGTTTCAGTGCTAAATTCTGAGCTGCTGACATTGGTTCAGTAGACTGCTGTAACTTTGTTTATACCCAGTGTATGAGGCAATACTCGCAGTAAAGAGAGGAATCTTTACTATTTCAAGCATCCAACTACAGACAAGTCATGATCTATGTTTTCGCTTATGTTTGCTTACGTCAATGTCAGTCCATGGAACCATGTGTCATGTTGAATTCATGTAGGGAAGATTCCCTTGTGTGTGCCATACACTTTATGTTGCTTCATGTTTGCTATGTGTTATACACGTTTTACACACAAGTACATGGTCTTGGGTATGTTAGAGTATCATTAAGAACCCTAGGTGCTACGTAGTATATTCAGGAGTTGAATAGGATAGGCAGTATCAAGCAGGGAGTGCAGGACTATGAAGTTTCAGTATTAAGGGATGTGTTAAGAAATGCATGTTTTCTTTTTCTTACCTTCCCTTTGTCATTCCACACCCTTTCCCTAACTCTGTCTTCTCCCCATTGGCTGCCACGTGGTTATCTGTGTATTTGCATTCAGACGCCCGTGCCAACCACGGTGGGAGGGTCGATCTATTCGGCTTCTGTGGTTCGGGAGAGGGGATTGAGACCCTTTCAACCCTCAATTGACTTGAGAGACTGAATTATATACTGTCTCTAGAAGTGACATACCGTTCATTTCTATGAAGTAGAGATCATAAACGGTTTAAGAGAAGAACAGACATTACCCAAGCCAAAAGGCATTCCCTGGTAATAGTGAAAACAACCTCTCTAAGTGTTAAAGGGCCATCCAGCTACACTGTGAAGTTATTAACAACCAATTGGTTGGGTTTCTTTGGGTTGTGCCACCATCTGATGCCCATCACCACTGATGACCTCTGGTGCCTGAATAGGTGTTTGTGGCAGTCCGGATCCATTGCTTTTGTTGCTTGAATTGAGGGGACTCTGCAGCTTTTAAAGCTGTCTGCTAAATGTATCTTTTTAGGAGACTTTTGCTATTGCTTACTTCGAGCAGCTCATGTGAGTAAACAGGAACCATGAATTTGTAAATCGCTGTCACTTTAGAATCCTGGACCCACTTTCTGACTCTTCCCGGATAGTCTGGAAGCAATCGATCCTTTCCTCAATGAGGTTCAAGTAATATTTCTTCTGATGTCTTGTGAATTTTGCCATGAATATTGCAGGATTTAACACTTTGTCTGGATTATAGTCAGGCACAATTGGTTAGGCGGGGAGCGGTGTGTAGCTTACCGGACAGTGTGCAGCTTCAGGATGGCTATAGAAATACTATCTGACCCAGGGGACTTGAAATATTTGCTAGCGTATTCGATTTGATTATGGGCAATACATGGCACCAGGTCAGCTAGCTTGGTAAAGAGTGTTGAACCTTACTAGAACTCAGATCTGGTGGTAAAATTCTTAAAGTACTTAAAGCTTGACCTTGCCGTGATATGAGTGTCAGCTAGGAGAGCACCATTTTGGTTCTCTAGCCTCTAAAGGTCACAATGCCTGAGAATAACACCTTAGCTCTTGGTCTGCGTTACATTTAAATTGTGCACATTTTCACTCCTTTTCTTTTCTGAGCCATGCAATATGTTGCCACCCATTTATCTTATATGCACATTCAACAGTGTATGGTTACCTCGTAAAATAGTCAAGAGTATGTTCAATCATCAGTGCCTGACTAATGCTTTTTATTCATTCGCGCTCACTCACTGAACAAATACAACTTCATGGTCTCTTACTTTAGAGCAGACACTAACAATGTCCCTAAAATTGGTATCGATTTCCTGAGCCCATCTGATACAAAGGCATGGTGTCAAAAGTAATTGTAATTAATAAATAAATATCTGTTGTATACTTCACTTTACATAATCAAACATTCACTAATTATTACATGGGTTTTTTTCCAACCCCGGGCCAAATGCGATTGAGAATTCCATTTCACTTGTTCCTCGGCATGTGAAAGGCTGAGGGATGTACTCAGTTATCTCCGTGGCAAAGAAGATGCCAGTTGACTTCCGTCCAGCAGTGAATTCCAAAGAGGTTAAATTGTTTTAACCAAAATAGTCATTTTAACATGGAAATCTTTAGAAAATCACTCCTACGTTGTCAAAGAGAGACTTCATGGCATCTCTGGATCAAATAGATGCTCATTCATACACTTGAATCAGAATTTGTCATCAGATGTTTTTGAGATTTGTGATTTTAAAGATCATTACACGTTTATAGCTGTACCATTGCAATGAAAGAAACCCAATAGTCTTTATCAATCTATTAGCTACTACTGGTCCCCTCTTGCATCAGAGGGTACTGCAATCTACCCAAACTATGATCATTAGTTGTTAATGCTCTATTGCCAGACAGAGTGGCATAGTAGACCTACAATTATCAAATGTCCTGGACTGCTAATCCAGTATTTATGGGATTCTTGGAGCTTGATGAATTATGACATGCCCTTTGTGGCTCACAGGCCCAAACCAGGCATCTGTTGCTTTTTCCAAACTGGCATTCAGCACCGGCTTACACTTGACCAAGGGCCTTTATATGTGGGCGCTTCATGTTTTGATACTGTGAATTCCTCAGCTGGGTAGGCCTGATAGGTACCATATTCAAGGAGTTTCCAGTACCCATATTTAAGCAGTTTCAAATCTTCCCCTTTCAATCACCAGGCTCATGCAGGCCACTTTGAATCTCATATGCAAGGATTCAGCACTTGGGATCTAGGAAATCAGATATGGCTGCAACAGGCTTTACAATGTACATCTTTGTTTACTCCAAAACACATTATAAAGATGGGCTTTGAATCAAAATCACATTTAAATTGCAAAGACATTTTCTCTACACAGGACATATTTTAATACAAAGTGTTCTTCTTTGTAGACTGGGAATCCGGGAACATTGCACTGGTGATTATATCCCAGACTTTCCTGTATCTGTATCATGTTCTTCCACAAACATTCTGAGCCTCCTAAATTATTTTGGGAAGTGAATGCACTCAGACGTTTTAGGCCTATCTTTTAGATGGGGCATAGTTCCTATTTGGTTCCCAGCCTTGTCGTTTTGAATTGTCACACAAAGTGGCTGAAAGAAAATATGTAATCTACATCATTGGCTTTATAGGTGAAGTCAGGCCTTGGAAATGATTGCAATCCAAATGTTACTTTCACAATATTTACAATGTGGTTGGGGGCATACATTTGTATTCTGTATTATGTGCTTACGCTGCACCCTTATCACCATTGCTATGAGGAGAATACACAATCAATGCAGAATAAACTCCTTTAGGTAATGCCTCGCACTCCACATGGAAGTTTTCTGTCATCTGTATTTGTTCCAAAGTTTTTAACAAGTGGTTTATTTGGATGTTGCTCCAGACTGTCTGCAATTAATCTTTACATAGAATTTGCAGTTGGATTGCAGTAATCCAGGATGCTGTCTACCTTTAACCTCCCTCCCTCTCTTCCCGGCTCTTCCTCTGGCCCTTCTGCAGCCACCCCTCCTCCCTCCTTCTCTGCCTTTCCCCTTTTTTCTGCTGACGAGGTCTCCAGACAAGTCCGATCTATGAAAGTCTCGTCTAAACAGGTTCACCCCTGTTCCTCCAAAACTATCAAGGACCACATCGACTCCCTGGCTCCCGCCCTGGCTGACTTTTGCAACCACTCCTTCACCTCTGGGGTCTTCCCATCCCCCCTCAAGCACTCCCTTGTGCACCCTCTTCTTAAGAAACCCTCTTCCGACCCCTCCTGCCCGGCTAACTATCGCCCAATCTCCATCACTCCCTTCCTGGGCAAGCCCCTGGAGAAACTGGCCATCTCCCAGCTTAACCTCCATGCTGAATCTGTTGGTAGCCTTCATGACCATCAGTCTGGCTTCAGAGCTGCCAGAAGCACAGAAACTGCTCTCCTGAACATCCGTGAAGACTTGCTCTCCAACCTTGACTCTAACACTCCTTGTGTTCTCATTTTTCTCGATCTCTCTTCTGCCTTTGATACTGTCCACCATGCCATCCTGCTCAACCGTCTCCGTGATAACCTTGGCATCACTGGTCAGGCTCTGGCGTGGCTGACTTCTTTCCTTTCCAATCGACCCTCCCAGGTTCAACTTGGGTCCTTCCTCTCTGATGTCTTCTTCTCCGCCTGTGGTGTTCCCCAGGGATCTAATCTCTCTCCCTGTCTTTTCAACCAGTATCTGTCACTCCTTGCCCACTGCATCGCCGCCCTCTGCCCCAACTTTCAGTGCTATGCGGACGATACCCAGCTCATTTTCAGGCTACCCTCGGCCTCCTCCTCTCCTTCCCTAATCTCTGACTGTCTGTCTGCTATCCAGGAATGGTGTGCCGCCAATGACGTCTGCCTTAATGCCAGTAAGACTGAGATTCTACTCATCGGCACACCCACTCCCTCCTTCCCTCCAGCTCTCTGGCCGGCCTCTCTTGGCCCTCTTCCTGCTCCTACCTGCAATGCTAAAAACCTCGGGGTAATCTTCGACTCTACACTCTACTTCTCTCCTCACATATCTGACGCCTCTAAGAAGTCACACTACCAGCTGCACCTCCTCAGAGGTATTCTTCCCTTCCTCTCCTTCCCCCAGAAGCTCACTGTCTCCCGAGCCCTGGTTCTCTCGAAGCTGGACTACTGTAACAGCCTCTATCTTAATCTGCCTGCCTCCACTCTCCGCCCTCTGCAACTCATCCAGAACAGAACTGCGAGACTTGTCCTTGGCCTCAAGCCCAGGGACCGTATCTCTCCAAGACTGAAATCTCTACACTGGCTCCCAGTGGCTGCGAGGATTACGTTCAAAACCCTCTGCATTATCCACAAGGCCTTCTGGGGCCTGGGGCCAAAATACCTTCAACTCTCTCTTCCTAAATATCTTCCTTCCGGAGCCCTTCGCTCATCCGTCTCCAACTCCCTCAGGGTCAGCCGCTTCTCAAAGCAACGAGCTCGGGGTTGATCTCTCTCCGCGGCAGGGGCCTCCCTCTGTAACAGCCTTCCTGCCTCCCTAACACTTGAGGAGAACCATCTCTGGTTCCGGAAGCACCTCAAAACCTTCCTCCTTGCTTCTATTTTCTCTGTCCCTCTCCCCTGCTAAATTCTACACTGAAATTGCACTGAATCTGCAACTGGGCCACTCTCACCGACCCCGGTCCTGGGCCCAGCCACTCTCCACTTGCACTGCCTCCCTGGCAACCTCTGCACTGAGGGACTGTCTCTGTATCCCTACAGTCCCCCCTTCCCAGCACTTGTCTGCACTTACCTTGGACTTGCCACCAGCTGGCCCTATTTATTTATTTATTTTTTATTCTACTTACTTGTACTGCACTTCCCCCTCCCCTTCCCCTTGCACTTTTCCCTTCTCCTACCCCTGCACTTGCACGGTCTGAATGATACCTGGCCTAGTAGGATCGTTGTCTGTCTTCCCCTTGTTCCCCCCTCCCTGCCTCGTCGCGCCTTGAAACACTTGTGTATAGGCGCGTTACAAATTCCATATCATATCATATCATATCATAAAGCACATGGTCATCATTTGAAGTCTTTTCAGGGGTGATGTACTCCTAATAATTTGATTTCCTGATCTTATTTAGTTCCAAAGATATTGCAGGTGTCTCATCAGGGGACACCTACATAGATAGGGTTCTAGACAGATGTATTGTTGATTGAGTAACTGTGACTGATTTTGTGCCAGCCTGGGATTTGCTATTGGCATTACAGTCAATTTAGTGGCTTCGTTTGTAACATTTCAGAGAGTGTGGATATTCAGTTTTGATCAATTCAAGTCATTGAACCAAATAGAAGTAATTGAATCAGATTAAAGATAAACACATAGTTTCTTGCAAATAAATACAAATGGTAAAAATAATCAACACACCAGTCACTTTAGTTTTCAATGCCAGAAATATGAAAATAGTAACACAAACTTCACCATAAGTATCTATGCATTTAATTCACCCTGAGCATGTACACACCATAGAATGGTTGCATGATAGTCCAGGGTGAATCTTTAATTTGTGAGAAAAAAAATTGTTAAAACAGCAATGCCTATCCACTACTCACTTCTTCCCCTTTATTCAAAATACCACTGAGTGAGTTTCTTCAGTAGGTGTTCATGAGTGAGTCCCAGTGTTTCCTTTGTTTGACCTTTTATTGAACTGAAAACCCCACCTTTTTGAAGTGTGCATACTTTCCCAAATCTAATTGGTCACTGCATATTATTGGACAAGGTTGCAAAAGGGACACCACAGTACACATACCCCTCCGCAGTCATTGGCCATATCAATGAAGAGGGCAGTCTGATGGGAGCAACCTCCACACCCAGCTTCCATCTAATTTGATGTGATGACATCTCAGGGATTTCTTGCATTAAATATTGCCACATTCTAAAACATTACTTCGCAACTTTGTTACCTCTTCAAGAATCAGCTCATCAGATTTCTCTCCCTGGCACAAATCAATTGATGCAAGTCTAATCATTATAACATGATTAATATCTGAGTTATAGATTTTTCCTTTTACCTCACTTCTACATTTATATTTAAATTATTTTTCCTTCTCAACATTACAGACTCCTCACTGTGAACGCAGGGTCATATGACAGCCTAATGTACAATCTTTCTTTGTGACACAAATGCAAATTTGCCTAATTTGCATATTAAAACTACATTGAAACAACAATGTAAACAAAGATACAAAGATAAACAAAACATTTCTTCAAAAAAATACAAATAATGAAAAATAATCAACACAATACTCACTTTAGCTTTCAATGCAGCGGATATGGAAATAAAAACTTTAATAACACACAATTCACCATACATTGGCATTACAGTCAATTTAGTGGCTACGTTTTTAACATTTCAGAGAGTGTGGATATTAAGTTTTTGTCAATTCAATCATTTTTCTGGTTTCTACTACTCATGCAAGATGCCTATGTGAGATGGATTCACTCTTGTTAAAGGATCCCTTTTTGAATGTCAGACCACGTACTCTGGTTTTAAGTTTGGGCAGCTTATTTTTTAGGCCTTATATGTTTTTAGGCTTTCATACTCATCAGGAGATTGTGCTTCTCTCTTTTAAATCTTCTGGTAAATGTGGAGACCAGGAATTGTTGCAATTGTTGAATCTGAGAAGAGAATGTTCTATTTATTTTTTATTTTTTATTTGTTTATAGTTACATAGTAACTTTTACAAAAAGAAAATTCTTTGTGAATTAAAACAACAGATGATACTGCAGAGGGTACATAAAACGTAATTTCTCCATACAAAATACACATTTATCCCATCCATTTCCAGTTCATTTCCAAGTCAATTACAAATACATCAATATGCAGTATACAATTTAAAACAAGAAAGGAAAAGAGAGGAAAAAAAGCGTCATTTACCCAAGATCTAGATCTTCCTCACACGGACTCAAGATGCTCCCAGTTGTTGGTAATGTCTCTTGGTGCTTAATCATTTACCACTTATTTCACATAAAGTTTAAAGAGAGCAATAATTCTGCAAGAACCTAACGACAGCAATCTGTAATTTGACTCTTTTACCGTGCAGCATGTCTAACCACAACAGATCCAGATCCACGCATTCAGTATTTGCACGTATTTACTAAAATGGCTAATGCGTTCGTTCCTTAGACCATTACACTCAGTCAGTAAATGCTGCAGAGTCTCCCACTTCTCCCCTTGCTTACAGAATTTACAAAAGGAGAAACTATTAATCTGCCCACTTCTAATATCTACTATTTGTCCAGTATTCAGCACATTAAAGCGGAATCGCATGTATTCCTGCCTCCGTGATTTATCAGGAAATTTGATTAGATAAGGTTCCAGTTCTCCCATCTTTTTACAATTGGACACAATGTGGTTATATAGCTTAGTCATTTTAACCTCTTGAACTGTTAGATTCCAGTTGGCATGAAGCAGTAATTTTTTTACTTTCATGGGGTTTGCAATAAGCATATCTCTGGGGACCCCCAAGTTGTCAAGAACGTTGTTTGCTTCTTCCAACATGTCCCTGAGATACTTAGACGTAGGAGCACCACTCCTGATCCCCCTACCCATGATGTCATATAAGGTGGTATCATTGCTGGTAATCAATATCCTAAGTAAGGCCATTCTGCGCCATTCGATGGTACTGCTAATCGAGTGTAGTCTGAGCTCGTATCTTATTGCCACCAATGGTACACACTTCGGCAGGCATTTTACCATAGATTTTATGATTTTGGATTCATACAAAGTCACCTCCTTTCTGCACCATAACGGGCTAGTTCTAGACCAAAGCATAGTTGGGGCACTAGTCTATTTTTGTACAGGCGAATACACAGTATTAGTGAACATTTCCCATATTTTGTATCAATTTTACCTAATTGGGCTATCATAGGGCCTATTTTCGCTTCCAATAAAGCCCGGAAGTTTGCCTTATTCTTATTTCCAAAAACCAGGTAGCCTAGGTATCTTATAGCCGACTTTGTTGGTAATTTTTCATGATTCAAAAACATTGCATTCATTTGTTGTTTTTTCTTATGGGTCAAACACAATATGACTGTTTTGGAATAATTGATTTTAAGTGCATTTGAATGAATATATTCTTTAAAAGCAGTTAAAAGTCGTTGAAAGCCTATAGGGGTGTGATCAAAGAGGGTTACATCATCTGCGTAAGTGGTCCACTGAATCTTGGTACCCTCAATTTTAGGTGAGTTTGTGACCAACTTTTTGAAACACGCACCCAAATCAGAGAAATATAAGTTGAATATTATAGGGGCGTATATACACCCTTGCCTTAGACCATTGTTTACCTTAATTTATTTTGAGAGATTTCCCTCCATGCTAATTCTAACCTTTAATCTGGAATTTTGATGCATGTTATATACGATTGATAAAAGAGAAGCTGGCATCCCAAGATTTGCCAATTTGGTCCATAATATTGATCTGTCCACTAGATCAAAAGCGGATGTAAGATCGATTGATGCTAAGTATATGGGAAGATTTCCAGGTGTCCAGGCCGCTTTTTGCATAACGTTGATTAATAAACCACCGGCATCAGTGCCCAGGTTCTTTCTGAAACCAAACTGAAAGGGTGACAATATTTTATGTTGGTCCATCCAGCACCGAATATGCTCTAAAACGAGACTAGCGAATGTTTTAGAATCGACATCCAACAGGGCTATTGGTCTATAACTAGAAAGGAGAGCACTATCCGCTTTCTTGTAAATTGGTATAATGTAGGACATTCTCCAACTGTTAGGAAGAAGATGTACCTTAACAATGTCTTTAAATAAAAAAATATATATTTTGGCCCATAAATTTGGATTCCGCTTCATGACCACGTTGCAGAGCAGATTTGGTCTTGGTGCCCTTGATGGTGAGCTCTTCACAATGATGTCTTCAATTTCTTTTGCATAGAATGGAAAATTCCATGTGGCATTTTCGATAACTAATGGCGCGACCCATGCCACTCTAGGGCTCTATTTATTTGAAGAGAAAGTCAGCAGTGAATACCTATGGCTGCCTTTTGGTCACTTTTAGTTTGTCCCAACAGAGCAGGAAAGCATCCCTCAAAGTGTTGAGTCGATGGATCAGGGCTGCTAGTGTGTTGGCATATTGCCTGACAGAAATTCTTCTGCCTTTTGCACCCAGAGAAGGTGTCAAAGAGAACTGGAAGCATTTTGGGCCTAAACTGCAGGTTTACCCTTGATGGACAATTGTAAAGCAACATAATTGGCTACTCTACATACTTTTGTGCATCATTTTCTGTCTCTTTATGGCATTTAGATTGTGCCAGGTTCGGCATTCCCATACTGCAATCTATTATGTTGCTATTTCTTTTGCTTTAATTGTAAGTAAATCAATTAGTAACACAACGTTATGCACTGATTGTTTTGGGCCTGCCACAATTTTAAGGACTGTGATGAGGAAGAGCAATGTAGAGGAATGTATTAGATTACTTACCAGCAATTTACCTTTCTCCTGGTCCTACTCACCCTTGTCATGTTCTGTACTTTATCTTCAAACCATAGACTTTGCTATATTCTGGTACGTGCTAGGTAGAGTAGGCATTTATGTGCCCAAATGTTGGCAGGATTTTTGCTTACAGCTTGTGAAAGGATTCCTCTCTGAGGATTGTGATTACCTCGATATAAAGGACTGGGACCATGAAGAGTAGGAAAGGGGAGAATCAAAGTTAACAGTGATTAGTATATGTCCCAACTCTTAGGAGTCTGGTCAGGATTGCGATACAGAAGGAAGCAAATGTGAGTCTGCAGAGCCCCGATAATAAAATGCAAACCAGAGTTAACGTACTTCCCAAATCATACAGTAGACATGCCTCAAACTGGAATGAATTGGACTGCTGTAGTCATGTGGGTCGATCTGTGCACTAAGACTTTTTTAGAGACTATACTATGTTAAGTCATGTCATACTATGTTATCTAAGGCTATGTTAAAAAGCTTTTGTAAGGTGACAATCACCACTGGAGTGGTCTTGCATCATTGTTATAGATGAACTATAGATTAATGGTGCCTGTTGGCTTGCTAGAGTTTTATTACATCTTGCCCTTTTGTATTGTTAAATGTTGGCTCTGGCATCATTTACGTGTATTTTCTACTCCATTGTTTTTAAAAACTGAGCAATTAAAAGCAAATTAAATTAAGAAATCTCCTTTATTACGCTGACATGATAAGTTGCCATATTTCCCTGTGTGTTCCAAAAAAAATGCTCAAAATTGGAGAGTCAGCAACTTGGGCCCACCTCACCAGTAGGTGGTACGACAGCCATGCACTTAGTATTATTTATTCATGCAGATGTTGCTAACACACTGTGGGCCTCATTACACGGAAGGCGGTAGGGGATTACCGGCACTGGTAAGGGCACTGGTAATCCCCACCGCCCTACTACGAGGTCCCTCAGCGGGTCCAGTCCTTAATGTGTGGTCAGCCCACACGTTAAGGACGGGACCCGCTGAGGGACTTCAGTGCAAATAAGGGTACCGCAAATTGCTATAGGGGCTCAATGG
The DNA here is from genome assembly GCF_040938575.1 of Ambystoma mexicanum. Taxonomy (NCBI): domain Eukaryota; kingdom Metazoa; phylum Chordata; class Amphibia; order Caudata; family Ambystomatidae; genus Ambystoma; species Ambystoma mexicanum. The sequence continues at coordinate 1,058,585,977 of NC_090925.1, forward strand.
GAATGGGAATGGTTCCCGGAATGGGGATTTACCGGTCCCGCAAAGGTCGAGTAGGCTGGTAAGTCCCTATTCCGGGAACCCGGCCTCCGATGGTGGTAAGGGGGTAGCCATGGCGTTAATAGCGCCATGGCTACCGCCTTCCATGTAATGAGGACCTGTGTCTGCAAAGGTAAATTTTAATCTCCTTTATGGTATTAGGTAGTGACCTCTTAGAACCTAGCCAGACCTCAGGCCTGCAAGTCCTACAGACACTCCTGTCGCTCTTCAACAGGCAGACACTTGGGAAATAGCTTTCAGAAATGTCTTCAGCACTGGCACCAGCAAGTCAGGTAGAAGTAGAAAGTGGCCAAGTGCAATTGAATTACAGCAACAGATTGCACAGGCATATCAAGGGTAGTGCTTGCCAATTTTTGGAAACAGTATTTCCTATGTTTTCTTTGTTGTATTCACATTAGGTATAATCCTAAATTCCACATCCCTGTAATTAATATTATTTCACAGAGAAAAAGCCAAATGCACACATTCAATTATGAATAAATAAAAGAAAAATACTAGGTATACTAAGAGCACTACTTGTTGTAGGATTCTTTAACTGGGTGATATCTAATTCAGGGGAATTTCCACCTACCCCAAACTAGGTATGCACAATTCTCCTTTATTTATAATGCTCTTTTTTTATCTGGGACCCCAATTTAATGGCATTAATGCCCCATAGCTTTCCTCCCCTTTTGGGACATGAAACACAAAGGGCTGCACAGAAGGCCTATTATTTAACCAAATAGAAGTAATTGAATCAGATTAAAGATGAACAAATACTTTCTTGCAAAAAAATACTAATGGTAAAAAATAATCAACACACCAGTCACTTTAGTTTTCAATGCCAGAAATATGAAACTAGTAACACAAACTTCACCATAAGTATCTATGCATTTAATTCACCCGGAGCACGTACGCACCATAGAATGGTTGCATGATAGTCCAGGTTGAATCTTTAATTTGTAAAAAAAAAAAAATAGTTAAAACAGCCATGCCTATCCACTACTCACTACTTCCCCTTTATTCAAAATACCACCAAGTGAGTTTCTTCAGTAGCTGTTCATGAGTGAGTCTCAGTGTCTCCTGTGTTTGACCTTTTATTGAACTGAAAACCCCACCTTTTTGAAGTGTGTATACTTTCCCAAATCTAATTGGTCACTGCACATTATTGGATAAGGTTGCAAAAGTGACACCACAGTACACATACCCCTCCGCAGTCATTGGCCATATCAATGAAGAGGGCAGTCTGATGGGAGTAACTTCTACACACTGCTTCCATCTAATTTAATGTGATGTCAACTCAAGGGCTTTCTTGCATTAAATATTGCCACATTCTAAAACATTACATCGCAACTTTGTGACCTCTTCAAGAATCAGCTCATCAGATTTCTCTCCCTGGCACAAATCAATTGATGCACGTCGAATCATTATAACATGAATAATATTTGAGTTATAGATTTTTCCCTTTACCTCACTTCTGCATTTATATTAAAAAAATGTTTCCTTCTCAACATTACAGACTCGTCACTGTGAACGCAGGGTCATATGACAGCCTAATGTGCAGTCTTTCTTTTTGACACTAATGCAAATTTGCCTAATTTGCATATGAAAACTACATTCAAACAAAAATGTAAACAAAAATAAACAAAACGTTTCTTCAAAAAATACAAATAATTAAAAATAATCAACCCAATACTCACTTTAGCTTTCAATGCAACGGATATGGAAATAAAAAAACTTTAGTAACACACAATTCACCATACAAATCAATGCATTTAATTCACCGTGAGCATTTAGGCACCGTAGGTTGAATGCATGAGAGTTTGAGGGAAATCTTTAATTTGTGAAAAGAACACATACATTAAAATTTCCCTGCCTATCCACTTCTTGATTCTTCCACTTTATTCAAAATACCACCCCCTTTACTAAATAGACAGGTCAGAGTGTCAACGCAGTTCTAAAAAGCTATTGGATTTTTAGGTAAGTGAATGGCTTGTACAAATGAAAATGCATGTTCAGTAGTATTCTGGCAACATTCCCTTCAGTGATATGTGGGTCTCTTGGGGTTCTTTTCTCCAAGCTTTGATCCTTCCAATTCCAAACAAAAAGACACAGTTCCTGTTAGGTCTCTCAGGGTTCCCTTCCACAAGTCTAGGACTCCTGAGATAAAATTCAAAAATGTCTCTAGTGGTCCTTGTAGGGCTCCCTTCGCCAACCTTAAGCCCCTCTATACGCAGTTCAACAAAGAAACACAAAGTTTCTCTTGTCAGGATGGGGTAGAACAGACACTTTCGAGACCGCTAGTTTCTTTGCTTCTCCCAGCCATGACCACTCTGACCTCCAGCCCCTCTCCTTACTCTCTGGCACCTCTTCTTTTTCTGTGCCTCTTCCACTCTGTCCGTTTTGTCTTTACTGTGCTTCCTGCACACCTTCTTTTCTATTGTGCACTCTTGCACCTTCTTTCCACCTTTCCATGGCTCTTGCACACATCTCGTTACTTTCACCTTACTGTGCCTCTTACACACTACTCTTTGCTTTTCATTTGCTCTCTTGTACCTTCTTTTTCTCACTGTGCTCTCTTGCACCTTAATTTTTCTCATTTACATGCTCTTGCACTCTCTGTATTTATTTCAGCTTGCCTACCCCCTCTTTCTCACTTTCGGGTCGCTTGCACCCTCTCTTGGCTGTCTGGTTTCCTTCTCCCTGTCTCTTTACTGTCTTACTTGATTTTGGGTCACTTGCACTGTGGGATGTTTTTACCCATGCATACAAGCCCTACCATAAAACTGTGCAGTACTGGCATGGAAAACATCATGATGGCCAGAACTCCCCAGAGAGTGCACAGGGAAAACATGAAGAATAGGCTGCCACCCATTTTTGCCTATGTTGTGAGCACAGGAGGGCACTGCCTAAAACCACCATTTGGCTACACACACAGTAGCCTGAAACCATTGGGAATGGCAATGCTGATTGCCAAAAAAGGCAACTCAGAACTGTGGGGAATTCATTTTCTTAATCCCAAAAATGGTTGCATTACCAGTACTCACCACTATCAGAAAGCCGGCGTTTTAAAACCACCAGACTTTTGTGTAAAACTGCACAAATGAAACAAAACCAGACCAAGGAAAGACTTGCTAAGAGGTGGAAGAATGTAAAACCATATTCTGAAATGACTTGAAGGAAGTAATTATTTAATGTATAGGTACAAATTGTCAGTTTGATTTGAATGTAGAAAACTGGAAACAAAAAGTGACATTTAGCTGAAACCTGGCTTAGTGAAACTGGATTCTGCCTGACAACTACCCCGACAGGAGAAACCTGTTCAGCCACTCTTCCCAGGCCTAGCTGCATCCTGCTGCCCCTTGCCAAAAGGAGTTGTCACCTCTCTGATTAGATTATGGGTGGAGCACCTGGGAACTGGAAGGAACAGAACAATGCAACTCCCTTGACTTGGCCTAAACCCACAAACTGAGAACTCTTCTCAGCAGGCCTCAGCAACCTTAAAATCATTTGCAAACTATTCCACAGCCGGGCGAGCTGTTTGAATTCTTTTGCCAAGAACAATTGCCAGAGACCAGACCAGAGATCCAGAGTGACCCAGACCGCTGTGAGCAGAACCAGAGAGCTGACCCAGATCACTGTGAAGTGCCGAGACCAGAACCGGAGTCCAGTCCAAAACCTGACCAGATCCGTGGCGAGGCCTATTTCAAATTTATATTGTGAGTACCTAGCAGAACTGTGCAGAACCCATCTCTTAGTTAAAATAATCTAATCCAAACTATTTTAACCTAAGTAGAACAGCCTCCTAGAAATCGTGTCATCTGTCATTTGTAAAGCTGCACAACTGTCACCTGTCAATTCTGAAGCTCAAAGCTGTCACCTGTCAATTTGAGTTACTTTAAATCCGAAAAACTACCTTTATTTAATCGTCCGTATCTCTGGAACCGTTTGGGCTAGGAACAAAATTTAAATTTCCTCTGAAAGCTTAGAATCTAAGCTTTCCAACGAACCTAGAACCAACTCCTTATACTTTTTCCGCAATCACGATTTACGCACTCGCGAAATTTACTGCGATTTGCGATTTTGGCTCAATTTCTCCACTTGTCAAAATAGCAGCTCCGTTCTTTCCTTGTTAAAATCCGTTTGCAACTTGGTAATAACTCATAGAGCATTGCTAAAGTGAGCCTGAACTAATACCAACACGCATCTCCCACTCACCCTGAACCTCCTAAAGGGAATTAAAAGCATTTTCAGCATATTTCTCACTTCACTGCCACCACATTCCAAGCACTTGGGCCTGTGTTTCAAACTCCTACCTGTTTCCTCTAAGTTTGCTGGGGGGGGGAACTGAATTTCGTATTGTATTTGATTGCATTCCTGAGAACTGTGTGCTCCTCTTTCCATCTCCTTCCATTTCTTACATTGCATAGGGGAGGGGGGTGAATTGCCAGAGAAAAAGTGATTATCTTATCTTTTGCTAAAATCATATCAAGTATTTCTGTACTGCATTTTATTCCTCATTGCTTTTCCCGTGAAATCATAAAAGTATTTTTGCTACTTTATCCATCCTATACTAATTCCTCATTGATTGTAAAGAAGTGTGCTAGTGCCAGATTACCCATTGTTGATCAACATCATATGTCTAAGTGTACTATCAGATATTAATTTATTATAAAGTGTGATATCTATATATTGTTTAAATTCTCAAATAAACCTTTTAATTTGCAAAACAAACCTACTTCTTGGCTCAGTGGGGTCAGGGGGATTCTAAGAGGGGGGTGTTATACAAGGGTGGTCATCCAGAGTACTGAACTAGACATAATAATACATTAATAAGGGTTTTCCTCAGCATCCCAGACTAGTCATTGACTTGGCTGTAGTGTTGATTGAATATAGCTTACAGCACCCTTTTTTGGTTGTTTCCGCACCACCACCACACTTACTTTGTCTCTCTTTATTTCCGGGCCTCTAGGGCCTTGTTCTGTTACTTTTCTCTGCTTTCTTCCTGCTTTCCAGCTTTCGCTTGCTTCGCTTTCGCTTCCTTAGTTTTGCTTTTGCTTACTTTGCTTTTCCCTTTTTCGTGCTTTGCTTTTCTCTCACTTTGTGCTCACTGGGCTGTTCACCTTTCATAACGCTCCGGCTCCCGCTCCAGCCACCCACATGCTGCTTAGTTTCTTTCTCACTAGTCTGCAGCCCATTATCTTTGAATCCAAGTTTGATGAAGAATGAGGCGTTCCGTTAAATAGGTCAAGGATTTTGAGCATGCTTTCCACAGTACCAGAACTGTGTTCGATTTCCTCTGGGGATTTGAAATGTGTCCATCTATTTGATAAAGCATGGATGAGGAAATGTGCTGTTCACTTTGTCTCAAAACCTGTTGAAAATCTTATGTTTCACCATCAGGAGGGCATTCTGCTGAAAGGCTTTGAAAGCTACTATATGGAGCCGAGAAGGAAAAATTGGGAGGCCGGGCATCGAAGGAACCTAACTTTTTTTAATTTAATATTTATTGTGCTATAGTTTAAACTATAAACTTTACACAAATTTAACATAAATAACATGATAAAAATACTAACATACATCAAAGACAATTTTTAAATATACATGAATTGCAATACAAAATACTATTTTAAAATAAATGATTCACATTATTCACAGATATATATAAATTTCATACCTTCTGTATAAGAATTACTTTCATAAAACCTATTCCTCTACAGAGTTATACCCAATCTTATTTCAATTTGCAACCAAATAGTATACAGAGCTATTAAGAGACGTAAACTGTTGGAGTTGAGGCAATGATGCCAAAACAGAGCTTCCCCAATATATGTAATTTCATGCAAATAACTGCCAAGAAGGGGAATAAAAGTGCCGACCATCTCCGAACACTCAGTCAACAAATGTTTTGCAGTCTCCAAATGCTTATGCACTTTACATAATCGGCAGATACGTTCCTCGGCGGCCATACTATCTTTTCTCCCCGTATTGCTTAGGGTAGGTAGTTGTTCTAAGCGAAGCAGTAGTATAAACCGTCTGAGCCTAATAGATGGACAGATATGGACAAGGAACCTAACAGTAAAGTGACATTTCGAAAATGATCAACACAGGCACTCCTTCAGAGACCAATTTTCCTCAGGCTGGGAATGGCTTGCAAATTCCCTCCCAGGAATCCCAATCTTAAGGCCCGGTTTCTAAAATGTGGGTTCTAAATTGGAATTTACGAGCTTATAATTATTTTTTACAAAGTGTACAAATCTTAAATAAATGTGATTTTGTTCTGTTTCAAGATACATGGCTGTCGACTTGGCCAGTACTTGATGGGTTCATGTTAAATGTGAAGTTAGCAAAAAAAGGTGTCAGAGGATGTCCCATGGGAGGTTTGGTAACTGCAGTAAGGATCACTAAAAGTGGCTCCATCAAAAACTGATACTGTAGGCCTGAAGATGTCTTAGCAACAGAGATTATTGAGAAAACCAGTGACTCTCTGAAACCTCCAAGTATCTTGTTGTGTATTAGTAAAGGTTTCTAATCCTGTTAGAGGGATTGCTTGTGGGCTTTCTCCTCCCTCACGCCTCCCACAGATGTTGATTTTACTCTCTGAAACACATCTTAGTAATAAATATCTACTTTAATTCTGTTTGTGTTGAGCTAGATACTCTTATAGATGAGATTCAAAATATATTGATGAAATGACAGCTTCAATATCCTATTAGTCCAGTTGTTGTGGGGGTGATTTTATTTGTGAATGTAACTGTATAGAGGCAAATGCTTTGCTATTTGAGGAGGATAAAACCTTCAAATTAGCTGTAACCAATGATGGATCCAAGAGACGCTCCTATGGTAAAATGTGGTGTTCATCACTGGCCAGAGCTTTGTACAGATACATTTGTTATTTGATGAGAAATGGAGGCACGTACCTACCTAGCAGAGTTTGGTGGGGCATCTACCATTGATTCCTTGTATGTGGGAAATGTGGAGCATTCAAATCTTTGTATGTTAGAAATAATTCATACAGGGCACAGTAATCATGCAAGGCTGCACTTAGTCCTGAACCTAATCGAAGGGCACTACCACGTTATAGGAGTTTCAACCTTTGTGTTTTATGATTAAAATCCAAGACATATGTTTTGAATCATAATGAACTGGTGTGGTGCATTTTTTCGTATGTGAGGAAACTTTTTTGATTGTCTTTCGCCATAGAGGTGGGGGTCTTTGCCTCTTCTTTTCCACACACCTTTGCGACACCTCAATATTCAGAATTCAAATTTGGGCACAGGACCAAAGAAAGTTGGCATTACAAAACCTCAACTACTTCATTATAGACCTGAACCTAAGTCTGTTAAGGATGGTTGACCCTGGGGTGCCACAACATCTTGTTGTAAAGGGAAAAAATAATAGTCTAGGACCACATAGGAATAGTAATAAAGCTAACAGGAAACTTAGAATATGGTTGGATTCTCTACCAAATGTGATCAAAAAGGCATTTACCAATCCTAATGATTTTCATCCAGTTCTATATTAAAACTGGGACCAGCGGAGACTGAACAGAACAATCTGTTGAGGGGGGGAGGGACGTTCATCCCTGGCAAACAAAACAACATGTTTGACAGACAGATAAACGAGAAAAAGAAAGGTCTGTGAAAGTGTATCCAGGCAATGTCTGGGTGTTACCCAAGTTTAAAGTAAAGTAGAGATCAAAAGTGGAATAAAATGGGCAATACAGTTTTACTATAGGTGGCTAAAAAAAATCAGGCACACTTTAAGAATATCATCAATAAGGACATATGTGCTATATGGAAAACCCTAAACGGGACAGATGACCAACAGGTTAGTCTACAAAGTTGCTTCATGTTAGTGAGTGCCTGGGTGGAGTATCTGACCAAGAAATTCAAATCGGATCCGGGATATCTTAAATCCTTGGAAGAGGGCCTTGTGAGGAGGATCGGGTGGAAATTTAAATTTGACAAAACAGATATAGAAATGGCTATCAGAGATTTAAAGCACTCGAGAGCTAGGGGACTGGATGTGGTCTCAAATTGTATCTATACATAAAAACCAGGGTTGTGGTTGTGGTCCTTGTTTGAGGAGGTAGCTTTGCTTGAAATGTCAGAATCTGACTATGTTAAGAAGAATACGATCAGACAACGGGATAATAGTACAGATGTGTCTGACTTTGCAAGATTGAAGCTGTTTAGGGGCAAACAAATTCATTGTATGCCTAAGTCCACTCTAAGACTATTCCTACTTAAATTCTATTCCCAAGAATGCAGGCTGTGGTATTTAAAATTCAGGCTAAACACTTTGCCTGCAATGAAAGTCATTGGCCCAAATCTGGAATTGCTAAGAACGTTGTGCGGGTGTCAGACATGTGGCAACTCAGAGATGGAATTATTATTTCACTTAGTACTAAATTGTCCAGCCTTTCTGGAAAAAAGGATTTTTTTATTAGGATCCTTTATTGACTCCTTGGAATTGCTCCTGACTAATCTGTTATGGGAAAGGCTTACGATGACCAATAATAAAGCTGATGCTAGCACTGAACAAATTACTGGAAATATGTTTGGGAAAATTGAAACGGATTGAACAGCAGGTGGAGGATGACTGGCATGCAATCTGACACTAAGGTGACAGGAGTGTTTGTAAAAGCATTCCCTGATTTTCCTTCCTTTTACGCATGTTATTGTATATATTCTGTTCTTTTTGAAGTTGGATTTTACATTAGGAAATTAGTGTGAAAAGTTTCTATGTAAACTGGAATACACTTTTTCTTAAATAAAAAAAAAACAAAACACAAATCAAAGGTTTTGGCAGCACAGTGCGGTGAAGGAAATTTGTTGTTTGTCTGGTTAAGAATAGGAAACTCTAGTAACACTCTAGGAAACTGCACCTTCTATTTCTTTCTATGCTCCACTGCTGAGCGCTTTTCAATAGAATCATGTTGTTTTTTAATGCATTCAGAAACCCTTATGCTTCTTGCTCAATTCATAGCAGTGAATTTCAGAAGAGTCATCCCTACTTAAAGAAAAAAGCTCTCAATCTGTTGTACCTCTGAGCACTGCTGCTATTGACTTGAAAGGAAAACAAATGTGATTTTCTTCAACGTAGCACCAGAGGAAACCCCAGAACGGTTCTTGTTGAATATTGTGTAAGATGTGGTGAGGAAGGGTGGGCCAAACTATAAGCTGTATTATGTGCATAGTCAATTCACTTCCTATGTCAGGGTTACATGCATGACTCTGATACGATTGTACACCCTGCTTGGGCTCAAATGATTTTTCATGGAGTAAGAAAGTAATAAGCTTTGCCTCTGCTCTGCTGGACCTGATTCTAAAAATATCAGTGGAACTTTGTGGGTAGAAGCAGGCGGTAGGCCCCTATATGTTCATGGTTTCCCATTTTTGTTAGTCATATTTTCTTGCTTTTCAGGAGTAAAAATGGATTGCGTATATGCCTCTTAGCTCTAAGGATGGTTTTGCGCAAATGTTGTCAAATGTCACAGGACAATGTAAAGTGGATAATAAGCAGAGGCATAGGAATTCTGATCATCATATTCTGTGGTGCAGTTATTCTGATGCAGTTATCTTCAGTACACAAATTATGAGAGACATGTTCTCCTGGCTCTTGAACTACTTCATTAAAGTGGCACATGAACTCCTATTTTATTTTACACATTCCTTTTGTTGCCATTATTTCATTTGCAGAAATATCATGGAGTCTAATTTTTTTTGCAGCCACATTAGTGATAAGCGATATTTGTTTTTGGTAATAAACATGAGTGTTCTTTTCCAGTGGAATTAGAAACTTTCTGCAATGTCTCAGAGCAGTGTCGACAAATAAATAACCAGAACTAAATCTACTGTTTATCCTAAGCATACAAAGCTTTTTTTGCACATACATGATTTTTTCTCTATACAGGAGTACTTCTGGTAGGTGGAATGGATGATGATGAGCTCTCCTTAAATTCTCAAATAAAATAGATATTTATTTTGCCTATATATTTGGAAAAGTATTGTAAAAGGCACCCTTTACACTAATTTGTAAAGAATTGCAGTAGTTGGGAAGGGGACATTCCCTTCCAAACTCTTTTGAGATGGGAGCTCACTAACTACGCATGCTCAAAATGTGGCTCATCTCATCATTCAATTGTGAACATGAAAATAATGTGCTCATGAAAGCTAACCATTTCCACAATTAGGAAAATTAATTAGAGGGCACATTGATCCCAGTTTAGAGGCTCAGGTACACAATAAGTCCTTGTTCTTGTTCTCCCAAGGAAGGGGAGGCTGGCTAACACCTGCAATATTCCCTCACTTAAGTGAGGTCCTTGGTACCAGTGTACCTGGAAGAAAGGCAAGTCTTCCTCCAGCAGCAGTTTGCCCCCATTGTGCTTTAGGAGTGGGTGGGGAGCAGAGCTTTTCTCAATCTTGGAACACCCCTTCTTCACTGTAATAGCTGAAGGCTTTCGAAAGATCTACTCCCCCAAAAGAGTTCCAAATGAGCTCTTCTTGCAGCGCAGGAATAAATTAAAGAAAGAGGTGAGACTCTTTGTTACAAAGCCAACATGGATGGATTAAAAGCAAGCTTGCTTTAAGTAGTTGAATCCTTGTTAAGGCAACATGTGACTTCTGCCCATATTGCATCTTACCCAAAGTTTTTTGCTGTGCAGGAAATGTGGGAGACATGAAGGAAAGAAAGGTCCACAGAAAGTTAATAGGGAGTGATCCTTCCTTGCTCTGGTTCTGCTGTTTAAACCAACCCCCATCTATAGCCTTGCACTTCAAAGGCCTTTTGTTATGCAACATGATAGTGTGAGGTTTGCCCTTTTATTTAGGGTGTGCCATTTGACGTCTCTTTCCCAGGACAGCTCCTACTGAGGGCTGTCCTGCCAGAGATAGTTGTTACCTGACATCACAAAGGAAAAAAGAAAGGCCCAGTCTTTCCTTCACCTTGTCTGGCTGGTGGGCAGAGACAGCAATCTAACTAGAATACACGCAGCCTGTCCATGGGTGGTGAGGATCACAGGGTTGACATGAATATAATACAAATCAGGTGCAGCTTTTAACTTTATGTGACTAACAAACCACCTACCCACAAACTATCTATGGCTTATATTTCTGATTACCCTGCTACCAGGTTGGTAGGCTATCGTAATATCATGGTTTTGGAATAGAGATGTAGATTTAAATGCAGCCCTTATGCAGCAGTGATTTTACTCTCAGAGCAGCTGTCCGACAGGGCACGTGTGATCGGAGAACCTGCTCTCTGTCACTGAGACCAGGCACTGCAGATCAGGATACTAATGCAACAGGCCACAGGTGCACAATATGCTTTTTTCATTTGTAAATTGTAAATTCAGAAACTAGGGTCAGTATGACTGGCCCAAATTCTTGGCTTTGAAATTACTTACAGAACTGCTCTACTATGTGATACCTAGTATATGGTGATCATCAATTTAAACCTCAAAGATACTTGGGACTTTATATCCCCCGAGGAGTGCAGAATAGGGTTACCGATTGGCAACAACCGGTTGTGTTTTGCGTACTTTTTCTAAGTGTCGGGTGGCCTTCAGACTTCTCCCTATTGCACCTGCAATAACTCTCTACAGTGGTAAATTTCCTAACTTTGCTTAAATCCTTACTACAGACCCGTAACACACTGTTGTGCCCCTCAAACCCACTACCATATCTCTACTTCTATACCCTTGCCAGATGGCAATTCTTCACAATTGGTGTAAAGTTGTATCTTTAGAAAGAATATTTCAAATATTGGCATATTAAGATGTATTATTCATAATGAATGGAGTAAAAAAAATAACAATGTTAAGAGTATTCTCAACAGTCAGTGTGAATGACTGTTTTCGATTGATCGCTTCCCTCAAAAAATAAACAGCGGGCAAAAGTGCAATGCTTGAGTGAAGGGAGCTGAACTGAAGCGATATCTGCAAATCTACACATGATGGTGCTCTTCAGCAGCCTAAATCACATACCAGTATCGGTCGAGGGTTCCAAGTGGAGACATATCTGCAAATCTACACATGATGGTGCTCTTCAGCAGCCTAAATCACATACCAGTATCGGTCGAGGGTTCCAAGTGGAGCGATATCTGCAAATCTACACATGATGGTGCTCTTCAGCAGCCTAAATCACATACCAGTATCGGTCGAGGGTTCCAAGCGGAGCGATATCTGCAAATCTACACATGATGGTGCTCTTCAGCAGCCTAAATCACATAGCAGTATCGGTCGAGGGTTCCAAGTGGAGACATATCTGCAAATCTACACATGATGGTGCTCTTCAGCAGCCTAAATCACATACCAGTATCGGTCGAGGGTTCCAAGTGGAGCGATATCTGCAAATCTACACATGATGGTGCTCTTCAGCAGCCTAAATCACATAGCAGTATCGGTCGAGGGTTCCAAGTGGAGCGATATCTGCAAATCTACACATGATGGTGCTCTTCAGCAGCCTAAATCACATAGCAGTATCGGTCGAGGGTTCCAAGTGGAGACATATTTCAAACCTTTCAATTCGGACAAATGAGGACCTTCTCAAGGCTCAACCATGTCTCCTATGCTAGCCATGCATAGTGCTGTATAAACAAGACTGTATGTGGGATGACCCAGTTAATCGACCAGACAAAAGACGACATTAAAGGAGAGCATCAGTGAGGTACAGCTAGCAGGGTAAAACATGTTCCTAGGTGCCTTTGTTAAATGGCTGAAATAGAAACATAAATTAAGAGCTTCAGCGTTGGCTCAAACTCAGTCCTTTTGGCTGCTCCCTTTCCTGCAAGTGTACTAGCTTTTAGTTTACCATTTCTCTGGCTATGACAAGCATCGGATCACTTATCCGCTTGTGAATTGTGTGTAAGCGTGTGCATTGGTGACCGGGAAAACATGTGCAGGCTCGTCAATCTCTGCTGCACTCCACCTAGTGGCAAAATGATAGCCAGCACTTCGGCAGCTGCATTGGCCACAACATAAGGATACTTTAATATGAGGATAGTGTAGATATCTCTGTGAGATATCCATCAGGCGTGATAAAAACAGTGATTTGTGCACGCTACACGTCTCAAATACGGTAGATATGGGCTTCTACAATTAGCCTGTCATTGAGTAGTGTTGTTGCAATGAGGACGTTCATAGACTCTGTATGGTTCTGCTCACTGCAATTCCTATAGTCCAGGATATGTGTCCAGAAACAATGTGAAGCAGTGACCTACAATCAGGGATGGAATGGGAACCATAAGCTCCAGATTGGACTACTGCAATTCTCTACTCTACGGAACGTCAGAAAAAAAACCTACATAAACTCCAAGCTATCCAAAACACTGCTCTCCAGGCTGCACGTGACATTGCCGGGCATGCACACGTATCGGAGGCCAGGAAGGCTGCACACTGGCTCCTGGTTAAGGATAGAAGTAAATTCAAGACACTCTCAATCACTTTCAGATGCAGCACGAATGAGGCACCCCAATACCTCACTGACACTATAAAAAAAGACACCCATCGTCCAGAATGATAAGATCAGCATACACACACTCTGAGCACACCCCAGATCCACAGGAAAAGAGCAGGAAGGGCAAGCTTTTTAGCCCATGCACTAGCCCTCTGGAATGAGCCCCCTCCTTATCTGCAAAACGAACCTTCGTATCACGCCTTCAGGAAACACCTCAAAACCTTCCTCATCAACTAAGTTCCACCCCTTGCCTCTCCCCCTCCCTCTTCCGCAAACAGGGCCCAGATGCCTGCGGGTTTTGCGCGCTTCCTACAAATGTACAAAATAAATAAATAAACCACAAGAGGTCCTGAAAATGTTTTTCAAAGTTGCCCCATAGTATGCAGTGTGCGTAAGCCCAACCCCTTTCCCATAAGAACCTCTGGAAATGAAAGTTTAACCATACTAAAGGGGCCTATGATGCAGAGGCCCACAGGGAAATCTCCCGAGTTCCTTCTAGGCCAGATCCAGTCCTGCCTCCAACGAGCAACCGCAAAGGTCTGTAACAATCGCACAGCAAAAGAGATGTCACCGAGCTAGGTTCCTTCTCCTTCGCTCATTCATGAATCCACAGCGTATGCACACATGTGAACTGCATGCAGAGCCAGGCACCCCTCTTCTGCCAAATCGACCTGTGTACAATGTACAGAATACAAACAAGTGTTCTTCCATAGATATGCTCGACTCTTGCAACCAGACCTCAGTCTCCAGCCATAATAGTAAGTTACATCCCCATCCCAGTTACTCTCTCTGCTCCCAAGCAGGTCTCTCAGGATGCACATCACCCCCGGCCATTATCGCACCTGCTGATAAACAACAGGGGTCACCCCGGCCATTTTACCATTCCTGAACTTAAGCTTCCTGCAAGATACATATGTGAATTCTGGAATCTTAATTTTTGAGTGTCCCTATAGAAGGGGCTAGACGAAGCAGCATGTGCCCAGGCACTGCAGTGCATGTGAGCCTATGCTCAGTGGGTACCTTAGAAAAGAACCATACATTTTTGCAGGGGGACTATATATTTATTTATTTATGTATTTATGTATTTATTTGGTCATTTATATAGCGCAGCAAGCCCGGGGGCATCTAGGTGCTTTATCTTAATAGGATGGTTACAGTGGCTATCTGCAGTGGTGGTAGGTTGCAAACGTTACTCATAACTTACAAAGGTCTTCAGTTGCTTACAGTGATTACACTGAGATACAGTATTTCACACAATACCAGCATCACAGCTGTCCCAAGAATACGCCCCGCCAGAGGTCTCAGTGGAGAAGCCAATAATACATTGGCACAGGTCTGGAATGCCCTTCTTTCCATTTGTGGAGGAGTTTTTGTGCAGCGGTGTATAATTTTGGAAAAAGTCTGCATTCCTATGGGGTATTTTAATCGCCAATACTTTTTTTATCCATTGCCCTTCATCAAGACTTATTTCATACCCTAACTGCTCGCAGGTGTCTAGAGGAGATTTTTAATACAACGTGCCCTCTGCAAAGAAATGTGACCCCTTGATAATCCTCCCTAGGATGATTTGTATTGCTTGACCACACACACGGACAGTTACTTTCATTTTCTGAGTAACGTTAAAAACTCATGATGGCTCTGCCCTCAAAGCCCTCCAACCCCTTTCACATGAGTAATATCACCCACTTTAAGCCTCACGCATCACTGGACCCATGCTTACACTTGCTTGACCCTCTTGGCCTACCTGCACTGACAATCTGCCCCCATCTCCACATTTGCATGGAAACTCCCTAGGGTAACTCCCTATGGAAGATGCCTCGATTGCCGGTGATATGTCAAATGCCTCTACTACAATGTTTGAATGAGTGTTCTACCATCAATTGTAAGATACATTGCATTTTGTTGACCACCAATGTACCACCCATTGTAAGACCTACTGTTTTCGTGATTTGCACTGAGGTATGCAATGTTCACAAGAAACGTAGCGCCCAGATGCCCCAGTGCTAGGTGCGCTCTACAAATGACAATATAAATAAACAAATCAAACTGCACAGAAGCTCACGTCAATCCGTGTAATATTTTAATGTTTATGTTAATGGTTCTTGTACAGCGCACTGTCCCCACTTGTGTGGTCTCTTGGCTCTCTGGCGGATCTGCAATGGAAGGAGGGTTGCGGGTTTGTTGGTGGGGTTGAGATAACATGCACATCTATTGCACTAACAAGACATCTACAGTGCAGGCTTTTTCATGTCGTTTGATGCAGGTTCTCTACGAAGGAGATTTGCCAGGCAGCGATACCCCATATCACCCACGACTTGCATGGGATCAATCGATCTTCAGTTGCGGGGTCGAAATGTGGAATGATGAAAATGCAGGATCACCTCCAAGAAGATTTTTATTTAATTCAACCTCCGATCTAACACCACCCTTGGCTATGACTACCCCCAATGCCCGCCATCCTCACTAATTATCTCTAAGAGGCCACGAAACATGTCAAGCGTTAGCCCCGAAACCGCAGCTAGCATGAGGCTAAAGACGCGGTTGATCATTACGGCGTGCACGGCGGGACACCCAGAAACAGACATGCTCCTTTCATGATATCCCTGACATGCCATCTGTTTTCAAGAGCTTTTTTTTTTTAATCATAAGCCTAACTACTCTCTGGTGATGCAGGTGGAGCCAGAGCCACTGAAGTTGCCCTCAACTGGAAGGCTTTGCGCTAACCATGTATCTGAGCTACTGCGCGCAGGATCGTTTTATTATACTTTGTGGTTGGAAAACAGAAAGTAGCCGAGATAAAGAGATTGCGCTCGGATTTGGAAAAAGCCTTGATGAAAACAATCAAGGCGATCGGAAAAGGAAAGGTACATTTGAAAACCATAGCTTCCAAAATACTGAACACGCCTGTTGAAAATAGTCCATTGCTTGACAAAACAAATCATTTACTGCATAGTAAGTACTGGTTGAAGGGCAGAAAATGTAACCCATTGCATATTTGGGGAACAAAATTAATTAGCCCAGCTAATGTTCCACGCCAAACCTATAGCTTCTAAATCCATTTACTGGTACCTAGGTTTCATAATATCATATAGTTCAAGGACAGGGAGGGCAATTTATTCGTAATACTGTACCCACATGCAGGCACGCATTTGCATTTAATTGTTTTGTAGTTTTGCATAACGTTTATGTTATATGCACATTTTCAGCCATTATAGTTTTCTGAAAAACATTAGTTTTTTGATGAAGTTGTTGATTGCATGCTATTTATTTTCTGTTTCACATTTGCAGGTGTTCACAGCTGTTTTTGCATTGTTCTGGCAAATGTACTGTGCATGTGACTCCTGAATTGGACGGCTTGATATCTATATTTTTCCACATTAGGACCTTACTTAAGATTCAATCAGCACATTTTTTGCTCGAGAATTAGCAGAGCAGCGGCACGGCATGGAGCAAGCAGCACACAGAAAGGGAGGGGGAACGCGCCGGTTGTTGTGTCCGTTTTTGCATTGAGGCTAAGGACGCGCAGAAGAATTCCTAAGACTATTGCACCACAGCCACCATCACATGCGAGGGTTGGTTTCCGCCCACTGCTTACGAAAAAACTAAAGATGTGGGTTTACCGCACACCTGTTTCCTTATGATACAATATGAGCCCTGAGAGCGTAACTAGGACACTAGCATGCACATCTGAAGGCAATATTGGATATGCTGGGTCGAATTTAGAGCAAGTCTAAACCTAAACTTAAACCTTGTAACCCATCCAGGTGGTAGCCCCACTTCTACAGACGATTTTGATGGTCTTTAATTTCTATGCCAGGATATCATCTCAAGGGACGATCGCCGTGCCTGGCGAAATATCACAGTCCACCTAGTCCTCCAAGTCCTGGAGCCTGGAATGTCTTTTAAACCAAGAGAAGTTCATGTGTGTTGCCCCAGCCAAGTAATTCACCTGTGATCTGGAATTTCTGCTAGAATAACTAGAATCTGTCCAAGATAGTACACAACCCATCCTCCTTCTTCTGGGTTCTGCTTATTCTCAGTCAAAAACCATGACCTTTCTCTTCAGAAGCAGGAAATACTACTCTAAGATGATTTTCTGACTCAAGATGCTAAGGATAACTTCTGCTGGTGGTTAGTGACCCAACGGCGTAATGTACAAACTACTTTCAGGTGATAGCCAGACGTAGAAGTAGAATCAGGCTGGAATAGGCCAGGCTGCAATGTCAACACAAAAGGTGGCTACAACCAATGGATGTGCAAAGGCTCAGGCCACATAATTTGATTGGAACAGCTAGCTCAGAGATTCACCATAAAGACATAGACAGAACCTGCCCGACTACTGTACATCTTTAGTGAGTAGACATCTTTTCCATCAGATTGTTAGTTATGATATGATATGGCATTTATAATGCGCCTATACACACGTGTTTCAAAGAGCGACGAGGCAGAGGAGGGGGAACAGACGGAAGACAAAAACAACAATCTTACTCGGCCAGGTGACATTGAGATCACGCAAGTGCAGGGGAGTTGAATATGTTAGGATGCAAGCACCACAAGGATATGTCAGAAAAAGAAAAGTGGCAATGGAGATACATTTAGAGAATGCCATCTAGGTTTACCAGCTCTGTTGTAGATGGACAATCTAGGTGTTTGTGAGGCTGCCGTAAGTGGGGGTCCATCCTGCCAGCCTTTGAAGCCTTTAAGGTGACCCAATGGGCAAATATCGTTCTTTCCTCTTGGGTGAGCAGTAGAGTGATCACATTTCTCAGCTAGAGATTGGACATTGGGGGTCATTACAAGGTGGGCGGTAAGGGATACCGGACACGGGTAAGGAGACCGGTGCCAGTAATCCCTTACCGCCCTATTCCAAGGTCCCCTGGCGGGGACCGTAAGGAACGTGTGGTGTGACCACACGTCCCTTACGGGTCCCGCTGAGGGACCAGGGTGCTAATAACGGGCTTGCAAGTTGCAAGCTCATTATTGGCGCCCTCCCCATTCCCATTGAGCCCTATAGGGGTTCACTGGGAATGGGGAATGGCATGCTCAATGGGGATTTACCGGTCCCACCAGGGTCGGACTACACCAGTAAGTCCCCTTTGAACTACACCGGTGCCGGAGCCGTTATTGGTGGCAGTCATGGTGCAAATAGCGCCACGACTACCACCAATCTCGGAATGAGGCCCATTGTTTACATTCAAGAACAGGCATATATATGGGTCTCATTATATCATTGGTGGATACCTCCCAGTACTGTAGGTTATATATACCAGCTGGGAGTGCTACCTCAGTTGTATCAGGACCTGGATACTTGCCATTACAGTCTATGTAGAGCCAAGAGTGGGAATTGATAGCTGTGCCAAATCAAAACCCCTATTACACAAGTGCCAATATCAATAACGAAAGTACCTGCAGTCATTCCTTCTCATTTTGGCCGCAAACCTAAAGTGATGTGTTATCTAATTCCTCTGCTCTTACTCAATTGCAGTATCCAACACGAAGTTCCAGAAGTATGCATATCCTTCATGTTTAATAAGCAGACTGCAAAACGAGACACTGTAATGAGCGGAAGAACATTGCCAGGCCGGATATTAGGGCATAGCAGGGCAGTAGGAAGGCTGCATGTCGATATGTAGGTAGATGGACCTGCATCAAAGAAGTTATGCGAGCTCAACTGACGCCATTTTTGTGATCCCTTTGAACATGGCCTGCAGAGCTCTGCTGACTCGGCAGGTCATCAGTGGGCCCCCAGACTCCATTAAACGTGTGACGGTTCAAGCAACGCCTGTACACGTCCCTGGCAGGGAATGGAGGTGGCAGACGGAGCCGGCTCTCATTATCCTGTACAAATCAAGACAGTAAACAGCTAGTGAGCAGTCCTAGACTTCCTCATCTCTTCCAGAGGGCTCCCATGCCGCCCAAGGATGAGTAACACTCTTGGAGCGCAGTCAGTGTATCTCCCCAGATACATTGCTCACAAAAGTACATTCTGCCAGAGAGCAGGTTTCTTCACCCGTTCCCCTCCCGCAGCCTGCTGTTAGAATTGAGTGGACTGCCCTTGGGAAAGGAGTGGCTGTGGCAAGAAGGGGCAGCTACTTTGGTGGTTAGATCACCTCCACCCCTAGTATCAGGCAAGGAGAATGCCACGGTTGTATTTCACCCTTTCCCGCCCCCACAGTGTATTACACATATATAACAGTTGAACGGATTAACGGCTACACGTCCATTGACTTGAGCTCTGGATGGCCAACCTACGATCCGCAAGTTAAGGCTGGGCACTTCCTGGCAAACACCAGGATTAAGGTAGTGCTCTTTTGAGGCTTTGGGTGTGTCCAGTATGTATTAGTGTACATGGGACAGGCAGGGGGGAGCAGAGGAAATGCAGCGATGTCCCAATGTAGAAATCTGTGCTGGGGAACATTTTGGTAAAGGCTGCTTGCTTCTATGCGCTGTGGCAGCTGGACTTTCCTTTCAGACACAGTTGCGGAGGGGAAATAACTGTGTAATTAAGAGTGAGTGAGTGGCCTTGGAACAGGAGGGTAGCTGTGAATTCAGTCTATCCATGTGCAGATCCAGAACCCAGGGCAGATGGGCCTGTGCCATGGTGCCCTGCATTGACACATGGCAATGAGGATGTGAGGGAAGGCTGGTGGAGAGGAGTGCGCGTGCATACATTTTGTGGGTGAATGCCTGCAATACTGTCCTTAGACAACAGGACTCCGCCCTCCCTTGAGGGGGAGATATGTTACTAGGCTCAAGCAAACAGTAGGAAGGGGCAAGGAGATCCAGGTGCGGCTGGGGCAGAGTCAGACTTGTTACCGACCCTCATAATGCACTTGGCTCTGGTGTGTTTGTAGCAGTGGTGGTGAAGGCATCGGGTTTGGAAAGGGGTGAATGGGTTTATTCCCAGCTCATCCATTGGATTAGAATGGGGTAATTGTGGTCAAGTGAATATTCCTCGCTCATCCATTAGATTACACAGTGTGATCTTGGTTTTGCAATTCTGTTTATATCCACTCATGTGACATGACTACAGATGTTACTGGAGACATATCGGGCCTGGTCTACAAAATGTTTTCAATGGGACTTTCTCATGCTAAAGTCATCTCTTGTTTGCAGAGCTCTCTGTTGCTTATGTGAATACTTGAGAGCGAAAGAGTGAGGCCTGAGCCCTGTACAATGGTGACCACATTGAAAGAGACCCTTCCGGGTGTCCCCGCTGTTGCTATCTCAAACCACTGCTTGGTGTCCTATGTGCGGCTCCCAGTCGGCAGAAGGTAAGTGGAAAGTGAAGAGGGATCATTGCAATTGCAGCAGCCATATTTAGAAAATGGGGATCAATGAAGCTGCTGCATAAAAGGCACAAAAGAAAGGATGCAGTACTGACTATACTATAAAGCAAGAGAGAGGAGATGATTATAGAAGTGTTGATATCAGAAAGAACACGCAGGTGGAAAGGCGAGTAACTCATTACAGAACGCTGGAAAAGAAGCAGGGGGAGACAGCGCTGACAATTTAGCAATAATAACGGACTCCTCGGGCTGTACCGGATGGTAATGGCCTAATGTCCGAGCTAATAGGCCCTGGCATGGTGAGGGCCTTTAACGAGGTCCCTGGGATGTTATTACTTACTACCGCCCAAAGGAGCCAGTTATTGCTGCTGTTAGAAATTCGGGTTAACATTGCAGGGTTCTAGTAGCAATATATTTGTTTAAAAAAAAATGGGTCGCATCGAGCATATGGCCTGTAGTTTGAGACAAATACTCAAACAACATGGCTGAGCCCCTCTTCCATTTTCATGGTGGCCTGGGAGTGGGAGAGCAGCGGCAGGTTGTGCCACAAAGCTTCAGGGTAAGTGGTAAGGAGGGAGGGGATGGGTGGAAGGAGCCTGGATGCCGGGAGAGGGAGAGAAAGGCAGCAGGAAGATGGCAGGTGGGCAGGAGCAGTTCTGAGCTTGCTTGAAACACAGCCTCATACCATGAGTTTCAGCCTGTGTTATTGGATGCCGCACCCACCCGGGTCGTAATGAGTGATTGTTCCTATTCTTTTAGACTGCAGCTGTACAATTGTGTTCACACCATCTGCCCCTCCAGCCCAAAAGAGCGCAGAAGAGGAGAATGTTTCATACATGAATGTGTCTTCCCTGTCTATTGCGTTAAAAAATAGAGTGGGTAAAAAACACAGCGGTTAATGTGCCAGTACACAAAAGAGAGCCCCCTAATGCTCCAATAAGCTCTATCTTGATAAGAAAAGGAACTAACAATCAGGCACGATATAATTAAATAGTATGGAGCTCATGTTGTTTAGTGTCATAGCATGAATGAAAGGCCTAAACACCTTGACTAAGGCTTTAACACCTCCAATTCACACATCGTCACATATTCAATCATTTGTATGGTGGGGAGGAGGAGCGGCACGCCAATTGCATTTCCACTGTCTTCCTTCCTCGGTGCCATACAAATACTCTAGCATTCATGCTGGCACGGCAGTCGGCAAGTACAATTACAATTTAATGAGCATGTCAGGCAGCGCAATTGCAATTGTTAGCATGCCAAGCAGTGCCCACAATTAAAAGAAAACTCTGCCTGACATGCGAGCATGCCGGCAGTGTTTACTCACTTTGCACGGCGCAGTGCAAAAGGCAGCATTCACACTTGTTCTCTCCCTTTTGCCCTAAAATGTTGATGTCGCTGTGCAAATCAACAACATTTGGCAGTGGGGAACAGCCTATGTGTATTTCAACACGTAATGGCTCCCCCTCACCAAATTACTCATTTAGAGAAAATGAGCTCATATGACTAGTAACAGTGGGCAAAACAGCGAGACAGGAAGTGGTTTCTAGTGCTATTTCCACATGGCAGGACCCCTGCAAGAGCAGCCATTTCTCACTGAGGTACAACCTTGTTACATCGCCTGTTTTTCTTTACATCCAATGTGTTTTTTCTGACAGTTTTCTGCCGTGAAAAATCATTAAAAATCATGGTGGATGACTGGGTAAGGGGATGTAAGGGGTAGTGGGTGGCAAATATTAAATAATGAGGGAGGGTGTTTTGGGCAGAGCCCTCCCAAAAGAATAAAACTGGTTGAGTTTTTTCAGAAATAAACTGCCGGCAAAAAACGAGTCGAAAAAAAAAAAACGAGGGCGATATAAGAACATAGAACCCTTGCTGATAGGTAGCATTAGAACTCACTTCCATTGAATCCAGAAACTGAGCTTCCTTAACAGGTGATAATTGTGGTGGCGGGCGATGTACTCACCAACAAAGTCCTGTTATGGTCAGCACAGGAGTTGCAGTTGCCAGGGGCACCGTTTCCTTAAGTATACAAGTAACAGTGCAAAGGAGCTCTGGCTTCCCGCGAGAGCCTACAGCAGCTGCTCGAGAGTCAGCGTAAGATAGATGTTTGCTCTGGCCTGCAATGAAGAAGATCCACGCATGCGCCTCAAGACAGCACCAACGCATGTTTGCTTTGCCTCACGCTGAATAACCATGAGCCAGCTTCATGAGCAAAAGCCCCAATGACAATCCAACAAGTCAGGCAGTACTGGCCTTCTGCAAGTGTGCCCTTGGTAATGGAATAGGGTGCAAGTGCCAACCAGTGAAGGTGTGCACCTACTGCTGCTAGATTCCATGTTGACGGCCTGTTTAAGCTATATTAATGAGGTTAATATTACCTCATAGGTAGCCTTGGTTCCATGTAATATAAACGAATGAAAAAATATTGAATCAAATTTTAACGAAAAGAAAATAACAAAACCGATATTTGGGGGGGTCTGCCCAAACCCCTGTTTCCCCTTGCTTAATACCCACTCCAACCCCCTCCTCACAACTGTTAACCCTTTACCCCACCCCATAATACACGGCCACAGTAGTGGCCATGTAGTTATGGTTAAATTGCTAATCCCATGTTAAGAGCAATTTTTGGGCGGCTTATAACTTCGCTCTCCATGGACGAATCCTCACCAAACTTTGAAATAAAAGTATATGGCCGACTTTGATTTTTTTTTTGCAAAGTTTGGTGAGGTTTGGTCGAGCTTGGGCAAAGTTATAGGTGGGGTCCCAAAATTTATTTTTTTCCCATAGACTGAATGGGTAAAAAAACTTTGCTCACGCCTACAGCCCAAACCGCTGGACGGATTCTCACCAAATTAGTGGCGGGAGCAGCAGCTTGGTCCTGAAAGTGTGCTTTTCTAAATTTGGTGAAAATCCGTCCAGTAGTTTAAAAAAAATGACCAAAAAGTAGGTCACAAAAAATTAGTGATATCTATGTCCGGTCCACGGACACACTTCCCTGTTCGGTCCGCGGACAGTGTCCTGATTGGCTAATCGGCTTGCGTCATGTCCACGGACATGCAACGTGTTCACTGATTGGATGGTGAGGAGCGTGAAGTGCGTCAGATTTTTAGAAACGCCCGCCATCTTGGATTCGCAGACTTCGCCGCTGTCCGCGGACATTGCAGTAAAAACATATGAAAAAACACAGCATTCCACTTGTCAAATTTATCAAATAATCTCTGGGGGGGTGAGGGGTGATGAGGATGGGATGGGATATGGCTGCAAGAAGCAAAAAAACAGGTGTTTTTTGCCACGAAAGTCCATAAACAGTCCTGATAACTTGGGCTACCAAATGCCGTTGATAACAGTCAATGACATTTGTGATGTCGTCTTTGATGTCCTGGGTGTTAGTCTTAGCAGTGCACGGTGGTGGCGCGAGTTATGGTTGCTTAGCTTACCATAACTGGCGAATTTCAGGGGCTTTTCGGTTTTACTTGAAACCATAACATCCGTTTAACAAAGTTTTTTCTTTGAATTTCATAGGTTTTTATTCGTCCAACTTAACCATAGCGTCCCTTTAACAAAGTTTTTTCAGTGAATATATATATATGTATTTTTAAACCCACACTTTTTTTGTTATTTTCGTTTCGATAAAACAAGATTGGTTATTTCTTCTCCTTATATTCATTGCATACCGGTAACCTCGTACATGCACTTTCCAACCAATTCATTCCACAGAATAAAGGCTCGAGCTGGATTCTGAGAGGTATACAATTTCATTGGCATGGCCAGAGTCTGATCCATTCATCACCGGGGCATCTATTACACCAGTGCCACCTGGATACCTACCGAGGTGTATTAAGATACAGAAACCTTGCATCCATCCATCTTCCAGCTCTTCAATCTTCTACACGGACTGCATACTATTCCTGATTTAATGGTTATACGAATACACATCCCACATGACATACTATGAACAACCATGACAGATACATCCATTGTTGTTGTGAGATCTGAATCATCTGTTCTGCCTGCTCTGTGTGTCTTTAGTGCTGCGGCCACCTGGATGTCTTCTGCTATCACGAGTGTGGCCGGGCACTGGTGCAGAGGACTGTGAGGAGACACATACACTACTTGGTGAGTAAGCGCACTGCCTGAGTTCCAGGACAGTAGAAGCTCCTTCCGAGCCGTTCCCAGCCTGAGGCAATCCATTCACTTTGGACCATGTTGGAGAATGAAAAACACCCACATTACAAGACTGTAGCATTATTAAACAGAACAAACTGAGAGAGACACTAGGGGAAATGTAAGAAAAGGTCACGCCTAGTAAGGGGTCAAGTCCGAAAATGAAAGTGGGGGGACTCATTAACATACCAACTGAATGTGGGGTCATCAGAAATTAGCTCAGCAAGGTGCCCTCAGAAAAAAGTTGGGGGACTCCGTCCACCCACATGTACCCTCGACTTGAGCCCTGCCCCAACTACAATAACCACATAACAAAGACAGACCCTTTCTTATGACTCTGTAAGGGTGGTTGTAAAATAACAAACTCTCTCTATATTTTTTTAAATACCTACATCTTTATTACATCACAAAATATTAAAACATTTTAAATCTGTAAAAAAATGATTATCACCCAAAGTGACTATTTTGTTTGCCAGCATTTTGTTAGAGTTATTCTTTTTTGTTAACTGCCGATTTGACATAGACTGGATAGCTGAGAAAACCTAGGCTTTTGCGTGAACATATAACACATGTGATACCTTGTAGTGGTGATGTGAAGTATAGTCACTCTGAGTCATGATCATTTTGTAAAGATGTATAAATGTTCAATATTTTTGTGATATAATAAAGATGTTTGAATATTTGTAAAAAAACAAATAGAGTGTATTAGTTTATAACCACCCTTATAGAGTAATAAGCAAAAGTCTGTGTTATGCATTATTAAACAGACCTGAGCCAAAGTACAGCATCATATGATGCTGCCAGGCGGTTTCCCACTTGCCGCAAGCACCCTACACACATCAATGGCATGCACTATCTATGGTGGAGCAGCAACACATCAACATATCCATCTCAGGGCCGGAAAGAAGTGCACAACACATATAATTGTACCAGGAGAAAGAAACAATTTGGGAAAGTTCGAGTGATTGTGGTGGAGGTGATAGCTCACAGTTGAAAGGAAGTCCAGAGATATTGGAATGCTGGCGAGATGATGGCTGCTGGTCTAACCAGATCATCTAAAGGCTTGGGCAGGATGGTGTGCTATGAACAGGAGTGTTCTGGTATTCAAGAAGAACACTCATGTGCCCCAGGAAAGGCAGTTCTCTACAGAGTGAAAACCGCTGCCCTAACAGAGAAGAGGACACAAACATTGGTCCTTCTGCTCATGAGGGACATGCGTCCCTGCAACTAAACTTTCACTATGGCAAGCAGAAGATGCTGCATCTCCTTGGGATACCAAAGGCTAAGCATCACCAAGGGCAAGTTGCACTGCTCTTTAAAGGCGAACGCAAGGGAGCTACCAAAGAACGCCTGCATATCAATTGCATATCTACTTGCAGAACACAGCAGGAAGGTTAACACTGCCTTTGAGCTTATTACAAATTGTGCTGGCCACGTGCTTTCTGCCCTGAATAGAAATGATGCCATCGTCACCCTGGTGTGCTAGTATTAAGGGACAAGTGGGAGGGATAGGTGGCAGTGCAGCACGGAGAGTTTCAGAAGCTGTGCGTGATGGTCCAGGCAAGGGAAGTATTTTGCACATTTACAGGTTTAATAGAGAACAGAATGGACTATGTGGTTGGAAAAGATTGTCTCCAACAGTAGCAGTGAAAGCGACAGCTAGAGAGAGAGAGAGAGAGAGAGAGATTGGGTAACAGACAGATTCTGTATTTCATTTGAAAGACTCAATAATGTATAGAGGGCCTAGTCCCTAAGGAGTCCGCTGGGCCAACTTCTTGCTTGATTGGGGAGTGTTCCCCTATCATGTCTCCTAAGTAAGCAACCACTAAAGATGGCATGAGCCTTCCCTTTTTGGAGAGCCACCTGGTAAGGATACTGTCAGGGGGAGTCATGGCAGAGCTTCTTGAAGTTCTTTGTCATCAAGGAGCGAAGAGACACCTAAAGACTGGGCAAAACACATTGGGCCTCATTACGAGGCTTGCAATGATGGAATGAAGGGGGGCGGTACGGGACCAGCCCCCTTCATTCCATCAGGGCTGATTACAAGCTTCACATCGCGGGACCCGCATCGGACGCCTGGTAAAACCAGGCGTCCTCTCCGGGTCCCGCGAGGGGAAGAGGGAGATAACAACGGGACACTTTTAATGTTCCCGTTGTTACCTCCATCCCCATTCCCATTGAGCCCTATAGGGGCTCAATGGGAATGGGTAATGGTTCCTGCTAGGAGGACTTGCCGGGTCCCCCTATGTCAGAGTGACCTGGTAAGTCCCCATTGCAGGAACCCGGAAAAAAAGCCCGGTTTGGAGGCAGCCATTGAGCTCATAGCTCCATGGCTACCTCCAAACTCATAATGAGGCCCATTAAGTTTTAATACTAATCATCCAGCTAGGACCCAGGCTTAGTAAATCAGGCCATCCTAGTTAGGTGTAGACTGAAGTCGAGGTGATGTGAATATATCTCATGTTAGCAAAATATCAATCTGTTAAAGATCTGACATAGTGATGCAAATGTGGCTTAGCTTTTCCACTCATGTAGCTCACACTGGTTTGTCGTTACCTCCAACAGTGGTCCGTGTGCTGCCTTCCCTGAGATAGGAAACATCAATCAGGCTGTAGGCTTCACTCATTCGTTCTCCATGTACATTTGTGTTCTGTGGGGTGTAATCAAAAGCCCCAAACCAACAGAACTGAAGGGCTGTGTGAAAAAGGCTGACCTGCCATTATCAAAGGACAAGCAGCATTTTAATTCACAAAGGCAGAAGAAATTCAAAGGTCCCTTTCACATGAAAAACAGAATTTTGAAACACTGACCCCAAAACAGCTTTTCATTTGTGTTTGCAACTTAAAGGGAGACAAGAGGAAAATGTCCCGCTGCCAACATAAAGATGTCGGGGAAAAGACATGGTGTGGGTGTTAACAAAAAGTAATGTAGATTATTTGAAGAAGCGGGGGGTCGTAGGAAATGACGCACATGTTGAGATAGCTGGTGGTGCAGACCAGACATCACCATCCAGTCAGTCGAATAGGCATTGTGATGAATGGGGCTTACTGTAGTGTGTCATCGGATCAGAAGAAAACCTGAAAAGTTGTGTCTTTAGTTTTGGGCAACACATTAGGAAATCACTTTGCACAGGTCCATGATTCAGGGTTTGTGTCGGCAGTGCAAAGTCACTTTTCAGCAGTGCAAAGTCACTTTGAACCGTGCAAAATATTCCATGAATTGTCCCAGAGAGTTTTACTACCAGCATGAAACACTTTACTGAACCCCAACCATAAATGTATGAATCACATTTCTATTCAACATGGTTGCCCTTTTCCACAAACAAAAGTAGCAGAGTGGGCAAAATATGGGCCCTACTCTGAAGAAAGAAAAAAATATTGGCGCAAGTGATGGGATGCACTAGGACACACCCCTCACTTTGCGCTACAAAAAGTTGCAAAAGAATCACAAACGCCCGCAGAATGTGCATATAATAGATTCAGAAGTTCTTTTTTTGTTGCCCTCTTTGTGAAATGTTGGAAATCCTGGTGCAATTTACAACATTTCAAAGAACATTGCATTCTCACTAAACGGATGTGCTTTAAAATACACAGAAAACAGACACGTTGCGCAGCGCCTGTTTGGAACCGGTGCAGTGATATGCACAAATCAAGAGAATCAGTGCAGTGCCACTTTGATTTCTATCCCAAAAAGAGGATTTTTACTTCATTAAACATTTCACAATGGGGGCCTGTGTCTGCCACTGCGAAACGCACTTCACCTGCAATCAGGTGGGTGCTGAGAGCCCGCCATTCAATAGTGTAGGGAGCACTATCATGACACTAATGTGTGCAACGGTGCTGGGCTGCAAATGCTCAGCTCACTTGAGATAGGGGGACGTGTTCATTTACGAAAAAAACAGATCAGCGCTATTTTTAGATGTCTGATACTGTGTGAATCAGGCCATGTGAGTAAATGCGGTAATGCTGTGACCACCCCGAAGGTTTTTGGATCTTGGGTCCTATCAAGCTGACAAATCTCCAGTCGTCTTAAGAAGTCGCGTCACACTGAAGTTCAATGTTATTTCCCAAGTGGATGGGGTACCTTCTCACTGTGCATGTCCAATATCTGGCTTTTTGGAAAAAGCGTAATCCTTATATTAATAATGCTTGATCAGGCATATGCATGTCGACAGAGAAACCGTGTCGAAACAGAAGATTCCAGTCCATGGAACGTGACCAGAGGAAATGTATTTGTAGGATGTATCGGGTGCCAGAAGGCACATGACAGAAAATGCACTGTGCGCCTTGGATCAATGAGAAAGCCCCTGGAGCGGGGCTGCCGTGGCGCATAACGTCTCGCCGTGAGTTGGCGAGCGTTCTGCGTTATGGCGCGCGATGCTCTCTGCGGCTGCACTGCATCAGCAGCTTTGTGGCGTCAAGCAGTGACTCATCGACAGCAAGCCTCGGAGGTTTGCTCCTGTTCTTTCGTGCCTCAGTGACCTGATTTTTTCAGTGCAATATAGTGTATTGAGCAGGCAATTTTCGTAGGTTAGGGATGCTTGGTGTTAGGGAGCTGGCCAGCCCTGGTTGGTGAGGGTGGCCAGGGAGGCAGGGCGGCCTGTCTGGGCAATTGCATGGCCGGCAGCCCAGGGCTGCAATGTAACGCTCAGAAGGTAGTTTGGCTGTAACTACTGAGCAGGAAGCCTCTTGGTTATTTTATCAAGTTGGTCAAATGGTCATGTGACCTCAAACATGTAACATTGCACAAGCCCTGTGGCTCTGTGCTGACGTCCCAACATCCCATGCCAAGGGTAAAGATAAATAAATAACACAATAACGACATCAAATAACATACATTACTCTACCACAACTCACATTGGACTTGTGGGCCATTTGGGGTATTACCATTTACACAATGTACAGGTGGTGCCCTATTAACATTTGTCGGTTCAGTTTGTTAGCTTGTGAGTGATGGTGGTAACTACTTGGCACACAGGTAATTCTGGCAAGTAATGTTGACAAGCTATCTGACTGGGAAAGCGGGCCTAGATCGGCAGCTTGGTAATGGGGACAGTCCCTCTTTATTAGTCCAGAAAAGGTGGAGACTGCTCCACTTGCGGCAAAGCCACACCCGGGAACACCGGGGGCCATATCGGCTGCCCTCTCACACGCAAATCAATGCTCAGTCTGGGCTGAGCTTCCAGGCCACCGTTCAGGAGCTGGTAGATGGTCTAAGAGCCACTGTTCCTCTGGTTACCAATGCAGCTGGATAATGCTTCCTGCAGGGTGCCTGGGATGGTTCTTACTACTTGTGGCGGTCAGTCAGGAGTCCTTTGTGCCCCTGCATGAGGACGGGGGAATAAGGAGGTGTCCTTTTCTTGCGTCCTCCAGCAGGTGAGGAAAAGCTGACATCACTTTGGTAGCAGAAGGGGCATGGGAGCAGCAGCCATCTACTGCCCAGGCTGAGAGGTTTGGCTTCTGACAGCGGTCTCGGCCGCTCCAAGTGCAGGCTCCCCCACGCGGGAGCTATCACCAAGGTTCCATGTAATTTCATCGCAGGATGTTTTTTCGCTGGGTTTTTTACCTCGATTTGTTTTAAAAAAAAAAACATTGAATGTTTTTTTTTTGGCTGCCTCCAACCCGGGCTCCTTTTCCAGGTTCCTGCAATGAGGACTTACCAGGTCACTCCGACATAGGAGGACCCGGTAAGTCCTTCTTGCAGGAACCATTCCACATTCCCATTTGAGCCCCCATTCCCCCATTTTCTAAAAAATTCGATGGGTTTTTTCCCAAAAAAATTTGCGGTAAAAAAAGGACGTCGTACCATCACCAAGCATTACGGCAGCGGTGGGTCTGCTACATCTCTGTCCAAGGAAAGAGCATTTCACATCAATACAGTGGCGGCGAAGTCAACGCCATGGACAGGCTCCCCCACACAGGGGTTGACAGCAGCGTATTTGGTCCACTCTGTCTTTCCAGTCTGACCTTTGGCCTGACTGCACAAGCACTCTCTCTGGGGAGATCCACAGTCAGGCCAACATTGCTGCGCCATTGTCATCTACCCCAGGTGGGAGCTTGCTGTGACTGCGGTCCGGGTCATGTCATCTGCAGGCTCCTCCAGGTGGGAGCAATTTGTGGTGATGGGCAGGGTGCAGGAGAGGCAGCAGTACAGCTTGCCCCTTCTATGGCCAAGGGGCCAACCCAATTTAACCAATGCGGCGACGGCCACACCGTGTCCTCTCCCCCCAAGCAGAAGAAGGTCACACTGCTGTGGCAGCAGCAAAGGTTGGCACTTATTATCTCCCCCAGGCAGGAGTTCGCTGTGGCTGCGGTCCTTGTCGCACCATCTGAGGACTCCCACATGCCGGAGCGATTTGTGGTGATGGGAAGGGTGCAGAATAGGCAGCGGTCCGGTCGCACCCTCTGTGGCCCGAGCTGTCACCTAATATGTCCTATGTGGCAGCAGAAACAGCCGCACTGCGTCCTCTCTCCCCCAGGTGGGAGAAGGTCATCCCACTGTGGCGGTGGCAAAGGCTGCACCACTGTAATCTCCCCCAAGCAGGAGTTCAGCGGTGCAGGTCGCTCCAATTGCAGGCTCACTCAGGCGGTAGTGTTCGGTGTGTGGCCTCCAGTTAGGGCTCCTTCTCCAGGTAGGATGGAGTAGCGGCAGTGGCACACGGGCTGCGCTACATGCAAGCATATCTCTAATTAACACAGGGAGTCAGGTGCTCCTCTGTCTCCTCCCCTAGGCAGGAGTTCCAAATAAATGCCGCGGCACAGACCGCTCCTCTCCCCTAGGCAAGAGTACCCTACATCATTGCACCTTTCCCCCAGGCAGGAGAACCTTAATTTAATGCAGAGGGTCAGGCCCCTCCTCTCCCTTCTTCCCCAGGCAGGAGTACCTTAATTAAATGTAGCGGTGGACGTCGCACCACGGACCTTTTTCCCCTGGTCGGAGTTACATAAATTATTATGGCTGGGACGACTCCAGTGCAATATCCTCTCTCCCCATGCAGGAGTTTCCTTCTTTAATTTTATTTTGGTTTCCTAGCGGCAGTGGCAGAGGCTGCATCGCTCACTCTCCCCCTGTATATATGTGGTAATGCGGCAGGGGGCTTCGCCATGCTGTCCCTCTCTCCCCGAGGCGGGAGGATCTTTTTCCTCTATGGATGTGGCGGGAGCCACGCATCCTTCTTGCCCCCCATGCGAGGGCAGACGATGGCAGGATCAGGAAGGCCGGCACAACAGGAGGGCCTCAGGGCCCAAGCTCCATGCTCCGGCAGTGGCACCCAGGCTACGCCGACCATGGCTTGG
This sequence comes from Ambystoma mexicanum, assembly GCF_040938575.1. NCBI lineage: Eukaryota > Metazoa > Chordata > Amphibia > Caudata > Ambystomatidae > Ambystoma > Ambystoma mexicanum. Next base: position 1,058,618,224 of record NC_090925.1, read on the forward strand.
CTCCCCCATCCGGGAGCATCATTTTGTTTCAATGTCCCGCCATGGCAGACCCTGCCGGGGACCATTCTCCCCCAGGCGGGAGCCGACATGCATGCGCCGGGGTGGCAGGCAGCAGTGCGTGATTCCTTAGACCCCTCGTCACCAGTTGTTAGGGAGCCGGCCAGTCTGGCCCCGTCATGGTGCCCTGCGAGGCAGGGCGGCCTGTCTGGCGCATTGCACGGCCGGCAGCCCAAGGCTG